>NC_135371.1:136477500-137727500 GCF_049243985.1 Paroedura picta | reverse complement strand
CATCTGAAGCCGGACCCTTCAAAGATGGGATCAGTGGCTTGGTCCATCAGGAACCTGAGCATGATTCTTGATGCCTGCCTCACTATGGAGGCACAGATCACAAGAGTAGCACGGCTGGCATTCTACCACCTACACATAACCAAGCTACTAGCACTCTAGGTGTCACCTCTAGACTGGACTTCTGCAACTTACTTTACGCAGGCCTACCCTTAACCTTGATCTGGAAACTACAGCTGGTCCAAAATGCAGCCACCAGGGTCCTCACAGGAACACCATGGAGGTTCCACATCTGTCCTGCTCTCCAACAACTACACTGGCTACCAGTTGAATCCCAGATCAGATTTAAGGTTTTGGTAATCACCTTTAAAGCAGTATTCAGTCTGGGCCCAGTATAACTGAGGGACTGCCTTGCTGTTCTGTACCTCTCAAAGAGTTCTACACTCTACTACATCCAGCTGGCAAGGGATCCGGGGCCTGAAGGAAGCTTGTCTGACTTCAACCAGGGACAGAACTTTCTCTGTCCTGGCCCCCACCTGGTGGAATAAGCTCCCAGAAGAGATCAGGGCCCTGCCGGAGCTAACAAAGTTCTGCAGGGCCTGTAAAATGGAGCTCTTCCGCCAGGCATTTGGTTGTTGACCAAAACTAGCAACGTCTACAGGGCCCCCTGAACCTCTCCCCATCTAGCAAACACCCTGAACTGACCAACCATGGAACTGTTTTCAAACTGTTAAAATGTTGATGTTGTTAAATTTTGTTTTCTCTGTTATCACTGTTACTCATCCGACATTGTTACCAAATTATATGCATTGTTCTTTATTCCCCCATGTTCCACGTAAACTGCCCTGAGCCACAGGGGAGGGTAGAATCTTTAAACCGCTCCTGCGGAGTGGATTAAATAATTGGCTAAGGGCACCTAAGGAGGGCCCTGTCCGTGATGAGGAAGGGTGCCGATAGGCCCCTTCCTCATGACTGACAATCAAGGGGCCCAATCGGCATCGCAGCTCGCGATTGGTTTCTTGCTGCCGGACTGACGAATCAGGAGGCCCTTTGCGCCTCCTGATCTGCCCCCCTCGGCGGCGCTCGCCGTAGCCGTGCCGCCACCATACTTGCACCCGCCGCCCAACGGCCGCCTCCCCGCCGCCCTCGCCAGGCCGCCCAACCAGCGCCCACGCCCATCCCCCCGCGGCCCCCTGCCACCTCCCCACACTTCCCACCGGCTTCCAGAGCATGGCCACGCCCGGGAGCGCCCGCTGCCGCCACGCCCACCATGCCGCGAACAGAAGCCCGCCACCGACCCGTCCTCCAGCACATGTGGTGCCCAACCCGCCCACACACCGCCCGAACCTCGGCCGCCAGCCCCGGGGCCCCTGCGCCGAGACCGCTGCCTGCCTCCGAGTTTCCCACGACGCCTCCCGGCAGCCCGTGCTGTCTTCCCCCGGACGTCACCCCCACCTCAGGTAGGCTGCCACCACTCAAGCCAAGTTGCCGCACACGCCCTGCCCGCCCTCCGAGCCCTCCCCGCTGCGCCGCGACAATCCCGCACCCCGCTAGCGCCCACTGTCTGTGTTACAGCGGGCTCTATTTCTAGTATAAATAAAATTAATTAAGTTCAATGAAATGCATTTGAAATTGAAAGGAAATGAGATCAATCTTATTAAGGCTAAATCTGCCACCTCTATGTTTATTTCAAAGTTTGAATGCAAAATTAGGGCAATATAGGTCATCCTGAGCTATAGCAATTTCTGAGATTGTCTGAACTAAAAAAGAAAAGTGGGATACCAGATTATTATCACCAGGGGTTTTGTGACCATTTGAATATGCTGCATGAAGATATGGCCAAGTTATTTGACAATCTTTTTTCGATAGAAATTCCAGATTGGGTGACAAATCCACTTTCACATACTGATGAACCTGAGATAGTGGCGGAAAAACTAATTGAGCTAAAAAATGATGTTGTGCTGAAGTCAAATTTTAAGAAATCTGACCAGCAATTTTCCTTACAGAAGAAAATTTTCAAATTGCTATCCAGTGCTATGGATAGTGGTTAAAAAATTCCTTGTAGCATTTCCAACATCATATATGGTGCACTGTGATTATTATAAACAATGAAACCATACCTTGGTTTCATGCTAACAATTTATGCACAATGCTGCATTGTATAACCATTTCACCAAAACTGATCTTGGTGTTTTTATTAGTCCTGCCTTTTATCTAGTCCCTCTTTGAATTCATTTCCATGCAGTCATTGTTACATTGAGTGGAAGTTCTACTGTTGTACAGAGATCATACTGGTACTTTCTTATAGCTGGAACAACAAATAGTCCTGTGCCAATGTGAAGACCAACAATTTTGTGGCATAAGGTATCATGTACTAGAGCTCACTTCATCAGATGCATAAAATCCCACAAGACAACATGTGACATTTTATAGATGCTGCATGTTTCACTGATTACTGTCCCTGTTCCCACTGCACACTGCACAATTCCATATTTACCTTTCTGAAAAGATTTAATCATATTAATCTGGTTTATCAATTCAATTAATTTGCAATTAAGTTAGGTACAAAACTTAAAGCTACCATGGATATTGCCACAGCCCTTTAAAAAATGCTTGGATATTTTTTCATTAAAAATTTAAGCATAATCCCTCCCTTCCCCCATGCATGGAACAGAACATCAAAGGGGAAAGCAATATGAATAGCCCAGCGTAGTTCTTTTGATTCATGGCTATTTCCCCCCCAGATATTATCCTGTCAAAATGAGTTCTCTAAAATAGCATCCACAGCTGTTATGCCATTTTAATGACAGCACAAATATTGTATAAACAGTAAATCAGGATGTAAAATTCCATGCAAGCAAAAAACCCCACAAAACATTTTCATCTCACGAAACTGCACCTTGAAGTTTCATTCCTTTTCAAATCAATGTTCTCCTGTGCCATGAGCCATTTTGGTTGCTTTGTGCCTTAATAACACATAGTCAGCTCTATTTCTTGCCTACAATCTAATTCCTCTCCCACCCCTATACTTTTCTCTCTTCTCTCCCCCCCCCAACTGCCAAACCTACTAGTAACAACAGGCAATTTATTCTGAAGAAAGAGCAGAGAATTTGCTTCGCTGTGTACAAGTAAAACTAAGCAGTTCAGGATTCACATCAGATTAGTATGTAGGTCCTCTTCTTATATTATTGCTCACATTTTAACCTACCTTTCTCCTACCTGTTTCACATAGTGGCTAATCAGTTACCCTGAAGAGTCAATTAAAAGTGAAAAAAGGCCCAGGGCTTCCTTTGATGTTGCCTCCTGGCACTGGTACTCAAAGGTTGTTTTCTATTATTTGCAAAGAAGGAGCCAGAGTCAGGGCCAAGTGCTCCTACCCACAACCCCCCCCCCCAAACTTCTCAGCTTTAACCAAGTTTTGCACTCATATTCACCACAGTTAATGTTAAACAGGGCTCCAGTCTTAAACAAGGTTTAAATTAAGAATGCAGGCCCTAGTTAAGGTAAGATGAGAACCCTCATTGGCACCAGTATGCAACAATGAACTATGGTTATGTGCAACATGTTAAGGAGGGAAGACTGCATGGGAGAGAAGGAGAGAACATTCCCAAGCTGATTTGTAAGCAAAAGATATGCAAGGATCAAGCATTTCTTCTGCACTGAGTGTGAAACTAATGGAAACAGTACATTAAAAATGGTCCATTACTGTTTTAAAAAAATTCTGAAAATACTGGAGCCGGGGCCCTCAACATACACATTTTAATAGAAGTCACTAATACAAACCTTTGACAAAGCATACGATGGAAAGGCTGAAAACAGACAAGAGATCTCTCCATACACAAAGGGAAGTCCAACAAGGCTGCCTATTTGCCCGCTTCCTATTCAATTTTTATGTGAACAGCTTGATAACTAATTTGCAGAATACTGATATTCATGCCCCTAAGTTAGCCACAGAGAAAAACATTACCAATTCTGATGCATGCTGATGATGCTGTCCTGCTTTTAGTGTCTACAGTTGGACTACAAAGCTCTTCTGAAATTTGCTAAACATTGTCAGGAAGAAGGGCCATCTACCTATTTTGACCAAAAAACTTGTGAATTTTCACAAGCAATTATGGAAATTCAATTGGAGAATTACGGGCTGTGACATCGAGCAAGTCAAAAGTTACAAGTGACTTTTACTTACAACAGTAGCTTGGTTAATCACATTCAAGCTGCAGTCTGTTTTACAGAAAGACATGTGTTTGCCATCTTGGGCTATTTTAGGAGGAAAGACGCCTGTTTTATGCCCGCTGCATCAGAACTTTACAGAGCAAAAGTGCTAGTTCAGATGTCCTATGGAATGCAAGCCATCCAATTTGAGAGTGTTAGAATTTGCTCAATCTAAATTCCTGAGATCATTATTTGATACCCAAGAGGGATCCACAATGCTACATGTGCTATAATATTGGGTAAGGATCTATTGAAAAGCTACTGGTTTAATTCCTGCTTTGCTGGTGTCCGTTCCATACCCACAATGGTCCCTCAGAGTCCTGGACAAACTAAGATCCATTGGACTAGTTCTTGAACAGCTTTTAGAGAGTGGGTATCTTAAAGCAAAATTTTTGATAAGGCAGTGTTTAACGGATATTGAAGTACAAAAATAGTTGGCTGTTTTACCCCCTTCTGTAAGAATTTAAAATCGAATTTGGGCATAACTCTAGCAACATATCTTGGTAAAATCGTAAGTCCAAAATTAAGATGCCCTTTTTCAGGGCTAGGTTTAATGCTCTCTCCTCGGCAGTTGTACTGAGTAGATTTTTCTTTATCCCCATGCTCCTGAGGTGTTGTCTTTGTTCGCCCATATTCTATTATTTTGCCCACTTTATGTCAAAGACAGGACATTTTTAATCGTGCCCCTCCATATGCATTTTATCCCTCTACAAGATTCTTTTAAGCATAATGAGGTTCTAATACTGAGAAATCTTTTGGATAACAAGAACAAGAGAATTTCATATATGGCTGCAAAATGTCATGCTGTGATTTGCAAATGCAAAGCTCTTTTAATAGCCATGTAATTTGATAACTATTATATATTAATTATATATATTTAAAAATAATTCTCCATGTGTTATGATTAGGAAACATTATGATCAATTAATGCATTATTTGTTCATTATTAATTTCTTCACAATTATTTCAACTATTTAGAGGAACATCTCCTGTGTCAGCCTTCTTCCAAACAACTGGTTTTAAGTTTTTCTGTGTATCTGAACTCCATATTTCCATACTCATACCACAAATCTGACACCAAAAAAGAAAACTGATGTATTTCATTGGTGAGTCATCCTCACTTGGGGAAACCAAAGCAGCGCATCTTGTTGCTCCAAACTATCAAGGGCACCAATGTACAAGATCATAGTAGTTTTGTTAAGATTAAGTAGACTGAACTGTATCACTATGTACTAGTCCATTGGCAGCCAGGTACAAGGAGAGAGCAGTTTAAGAATGACTAAATGCTACATTAAACCATATGTGACTCACCTTTAAATCAATTTTTTACATGCATGTACAGGTTAATCCTAACTTTTAATAACTTTTTAAAAATCTGGTTATTCCAAATATTTTGCCTCCCTTTATATTTCTGAATGGTTTGTATTCTTCTTTCCCCTTAAAGGTGTTCAATGTCATTGTTTTCCTTTTACAGTAGTTTTTAATCTTATGTTCTGCATTTCTGTATCAGCTTGCTCTGTCAGTATTGATTATTAAATATTTCCATTTTTTGAGACAAAGGACTGGTTTTTGGCTTAGGTTGAAAATAAAATAAATATTTTTCTCCACAGACTTCTAGTCTAGAACTGTAGTAAAATAATAGGTAATTCTGATGGATGCAGCTCCTACAAGAGGCTGTAGTATCCTGTCTTATCATCTAGTCACAGATCAAAAATACAAATAACTAGAGAAATGTTTCTACTGCTGTTACACATTCCTGCTTACTGAACAGCAGTCACTGAATCATAGAATCATAAGACCTCCAAGATCATCTAGTCCAACTAGCTGCCCACTGAAATATTTTTAAAATATTTATCTAAAATATTTTTTGCTGAACAGTGCTTCCTGTCCATTTGCAAAAACCTCTGTCTCTGATTAAGGCAGACAGGGCAAACTAGACTGCAGTTCCTTTACCAATGGTACCCAGCTGCATCTGTCAATTATAACCTGACACCAGCCTCATAGTTGTCGAAACACCCTCTTGACGTGCATTCCAGGACAAGCATGAAACTGTTGGTGGTGATGTTAATCATCTGCATTTCTGGCGGAAATTTGATGTTCCTGATGATTTTAGAAAGTCAAGACATCCTGTCATCAGAAAGTGCTTTGGAGAAATCCAGCTGCAGGACAGTTTCAATTCTATCTATATAATTAAGACAGAAGACTTGATTTCATTCGATGCTGGGCATATTTCAAATTCTAGTAAAATTAATATAATACTCCCATTTATTTTACGTTCTGCAACTGAAGTTTAAGATATAAAGTAATATGGGATAAATGAACTATGTTCAAATAAGATATGGATTAAATACATGGAAATACGCACTTGGAAATCTCATTGCAAATTGAGTGGTAAAATAATAATTCAACTCCTGCTAAGATTTAGGACAACAGGGGGAAAACACACAAGTTTTAAACAAGATAATGAAACTGACCAACCACATCATGGCCACGTTACATTCTAAGTCAACTGTTTGGGATTTCTTGGGTAATTTGTTTTGATTAGAAGTGTGATAAAATATGAGCAAGATAGGTCAAAATCATGTTCCTTTCCCATAATATTTGGTTTCTTTTTAACATTGCCCTGTGCAGGTTTCAGAACATCAAAATCTTTAGCTATTACTATATGAGTATTTGAAGGAAACAATTAGGAGACACAATCTTTTAACATAGCAATAGAGAGGCAATGATTAGTGCCATTGGCACATGAAAAGTACTGAGAATACATTTATGTCAGCCCGACTAAAAAAAAACCAAGCTACATTTCAAACTAGTGAGGCAAAAGTACTTTGGACTGAAAACAGGGCATCATTTAATTTTCAAACTACCCTGCAGGATGTCTCCAGGGGAAAAAGCCAATAAATAAAGCAAGAAAAAGTAATAAACACATCCTTGGGAACATGTCTGTTGATTGAGACTCAGGTAGGCAAAATAGCAGCATCCCCAGGAGAACCTGTAAATAGCAAACTGCGCTAGTAAGTATCACATGAGTTTTACAGAGAGAAAGCACTAGCTATCATTTTTTACCATATCAAGCTCTGTATCTCATGGACTACAACAGCCTTTTTCAACTTTTTTACTGTTGAGAAACCCCTGAAACATTCTTCAGGTTTTGTGAAACCACAGAAGTGCTGTGATCATGTGATCGTACAGAATATGATTGGGATGCACAGCTGTGCACCCACCCAGGGCTCCTTCCCCTTCCAACTCCCTCCAGGCCAATCATTGGACCTTTTGGGGAAGGGGTTATATAGTCACATCACCTGATAAATGTTTAACAATTTTTTTAAAATATATTAAAAGTTAATTAAATCCCACCTATTCGGTAAGCCAGAGCCTTCAAGAAGCCCCATGTTTTCACAAAACTGGTTGAGAAAGCCTGGGCCACAAGAACTGGCATACAGTTCCCTTTGGCCAGTCTAGCTAATAATCACCTGAGCTCCTATTTTTGCTTTTCACTTAGGAATATGTAGCACTCTTCCTTTTTATCAGCACAACAACAGTGTGAGGTAGGTTATGCCGAAAGATTGTGACTGACCCAAAATGACTCAGCTTCCACAGCAAGATGAGGTTTGAACCTAGATCTCCAAGATCAGCAGTCCCCAACCTTTTTATCACCGGGGACCACTCAATGCCTTTTACTGAGGCCCGGTGTGGGGGGTAATTTACTCCTCTACTCTCAACCACTGCTCTAACGCTCTCTGATCACTATGGTAATGTTTAAACGTCCCTTCAAAATAAGATACAGACACGCCACAACAATGAACATAAGAAACATTTTATTTTCATGTAAATTTTAACTCATGACAATGACAAATCAATGGGAACCCTGAGCTTGTTTCTCTGCAATGAGATAGTCCCATCTGGGAGTGATGGGAGACAATGACACCCGAAGTGTGTTGTAAAGGGCCGGGGGGGATGAAGTAAAGGTCCGGGGGGGGGAGGCATCCTTTGCGGCCCACCTCCAGTTGATGGACCACATGTGGTCCGCAGCCCAAGGTTGGGGATCGCTATCCTAGATGCTGCTCTCACACTCTAATTACTGGCTTTGATAGGGTAGCTGCTGATGAACAGCAGCAATCAGGCCAGTTGAGTCTTTGGAGTCAGGTGGTATCAAGTCACTAAGAGATTGTTTCCAGACATTTGGTTGCCAATCTCCAGGAAGTATCCCAGAATTGCAACTGAACCCAGATGACATAGATTTCTCCCCCCCCCCCCCAAACAACTTTTTGTTTGCTGGGCAAATCTGTGTAAAAGGTTCTGGGGGCCCAATAGATGTTGTTGCTTCAGATGACCTCAATGAAATGCCTGTCGGAAGAGCTCGGTTTTGCAGGCCCTATGGAAATGTGGTAGCTCCAACAGGGCCCACACTTCTGGGAGCTCGTTCACCAGGTAGGGGCCAGGATGGAGAAGGATCTGGCCCTGGTTTAGGTCAATTGTGCTTCTTTGGGGCCAGAGATCATCAGCCAGTTGGTAGTTAACCGCAATACCAGTTCTGGAACATCTTCATCCTGACTCTGGCATAACGTACTGTGAGTTAGCTGAAGCCATTCAGAATTTAAAGATGAGCTTATCATAGTAGAGATTGACATAAAGTAAAATAACATTGATTATTATTCAAAACTACTGATCAGTTTAAAATTAGGCTAAACCGCTATCAATATGACAATGTGTAACATTTTAATTTCTCTTATTAGGCAAGCTATGGCACAGATTCACCACTCGTTGTAGATACGGCTAAATTCCAACTGCCACACGACAACAGCGCGAGTCCGGGGCGGTCCTGAGCCCTCAGTTGGCCCATGGCAAGGGAATGCAGATTTATCTGCAGGATTGATTGAGGTCTGGGCATCTGTGGAAGAATCAAGCCGCCTGGCCCAGCTGCTCCCCACCTGCACCTGAGTACGGCATCCCAGAGGAGGGGGGGATGCCCCAGGTGGCTCCACTGTGCTGAGCAGTGCAACAGAGCCACATGGGGTATTTTTTAAAAAAATAATGCAGTATTATGTTGTTACACAATACCAGGTTGTTAAAAATGAAAGGGGGGGAAATTCGCATACCACCCCAAAACACCGCAGAACCTCACTGCCATGCGGGAGAACAAATCCAAGGCAAACAGGGTGCAATAAGCCAAATGCTTCCCCGTGTGGAGCCAGGAAGAGTCAGGACAACCTGCCTTAACCCAAAACCATGTAAGCAGAACAGTACAATGACTCCCATCCAGTAAATGTCTCAGTGAGATGCATAAATATATAGTAGCTATTTGTTCTGCCTTGATGTCTGTCCAATATTGGTGATATATATTGAATTTGAATGTCCTGATAAAAGTTATAATGTAAAAGCATATGTTATATAGATTCTACCACTTCCACCTGGCATGAGCATAAGCATAGAGAAGGAGTGGTCAAATACTTCGGCCATCCCTGGCATAGAGCATAGGGGGCTCAGACATATCTTCCTTCCCTCTATAAGAGCTGAAGAGAGAACATTAGGTCAAGCAACAGAGAATGCTCTGAAATGTAGATATATTAGAATCATAGAATCATAGAGTTGGAAGGGGCCATACAGGCCATCTAGTCGAACCCCCTGCTAAACGCAGGATTAGCCCTAAGCATCCTAAAGCATCCAAGAATAGTGTGTATCCAACCTTTGCTTGAAGACTTCCAGTGAGGGGGCGCTCACCACCTACTTAGGCAGCCTATTCCACTGCTGAACTACTCTGACTGTGAAAAAATTTTTCCTGATATCTAGCCTATATCGTTGTACTTGAAGTTTAAACCCATTACTGCGTGTCCTCTCCTCTGCAGCCAGCAGAAACAGCATCCTGCCCTCCTCCAAGTGACAACACCTTTCAAATACTTAAAGAGGGCTATCATGTCCCCTCTCAACCTCCTTTTCTCCAGGCTGAACATTCCCAAGTCCCTCAACCTATCTTCATAGGGCTTGGTCCCTTGGCCCCAGATCATCTTCGTCGCTCTCCTCTGTACCCTTTCAATTTTATCGATGTCCTTCTTGAAGTGAGGCCTCCAGAACTGCACACAGTACTCCAGGTGTGGTCTGACGAGCACCGTATACAATGGGACTATGACATCTTGTGATTTTGATGTGATGCCTCTGTTGATACAGCCCAAAATGGCATTTGCCTTTTTTACCGCTGCATCACACTGCCTGCTCATGTTTAGTTTACAATCCACAAGTACCCCAAGGTCTCGTTCACACACAGTGCTACCTAGAAGCGTATCCCCCATCCAGTAGGCATGCTTTTCATTTTTCTGACCCAGATGCAGAACTTTACACTTATCTTTATTAAATTGCATCTTGTTCTCATTTGCCCATTTTTCCATTGTGTTCAGATCTCGTTGAACTCTGTCTCTATCTTCCGGAGTATTTGCCAGTCCTCCCAATTTGGTGTCATCTGCAAACTTGATGAGTAGTCCCTCCACCCCCTCATCTAGATCATTAATAAATATGTTAAAAAGTACCGGGCCGAGCACTGAACCCTGAGGTACCCCGCTACTCACCTCTCTCCAGTCTGATGAAACACCATTGACAACAACTCTTTGAGTGCGGTTCTCTAACCAATTCCCTATCCACCTAACGATCTGAAAATCCAGATTGCAGTCCTTCAACTTATCCATCAGAACATCATGGGGAACCTTGTCAAAAGCTTTACTAAAATCCAAGTAAATGACATCAACCAAATTTCCCCGATCCAGCAAACCTGTTACTTGGTCAAAAAAGGAAACTAGGTTGGTCTGGCAGGACCTGTTGGAGACAAATCCATGCTGACTTCCTTGGATCACCAAATTGTCCTCCAGATGTTTGCAGATCGCTCCCTTTAATATCTGCTCCATTATCTTCCCCACAACAGAGGTCAGACTCACTGGTCTGTAGTTTCCCGGGTCATCCTTCCTCCCTTTTTTGAAGATCGGAATAACGTTTGCTCTTTTCCAGTCCTCCGGGACATCTCCAGTCCTTAAAGAGGTTCCGAAGATGATGGACAAGGGCTGTGCAAGTTCTCTGGAAAGTTCTTTGAGTACTCTCGGGTGCATTTCATCTGGACCAGGGGATTTGAACTCATCCAGTGCAGCTAAATGCCTCTCGACAACCTCTCTATCCATGTTAACCTGCCACCCAGACACTATCCTTTGGCTACAGCCATCTCTAGATGTGCCTAAACACTTTGACCTGTGGGAAAAAACAGATGTAAAATAGGCACTAAGCCTTTCTGCTTTCTCTGCATCTTTCGTTAGAGTTTGTCCATCCGCACCCAACAGCGGGCCTATTGCCTCCTTTAATTTACATTTGCTCCTCACGTAACTGAAAAATCTTTTCTTGTTACAATGGGCTTCCCTGGCCAATCTTAGCTCACTCTCAGCTTTGGCCTTTCTGATGATTGATCTACAGTGCCTAGTAACCTGTAGGTACTCTTCTTTAGAGCTCTGTCCTTCCCTCCATTTCCTGAACATTTTCCTTTTCTTTCTTAGTTCCTCTTGAAGTTCTCTGTTCATCCAAATAGGCTTCTTAGAGCTCCTGCAGTGTTTTCGTATTTCTGGAATAGTCATTGATTGAGCATGCAATAGCTCTTGTTTGAGTAGCGCCCACCCTTCACATGCTCCCTTCCCTTCCAGCATTCTCGTCCATGGTATGACACTCATCATGTCTCTGAGTTTATTAAAGTTTGCCCTACGAAAATCCAAAATCCGCGTCTGGCTACAAGCTTCCTTGCCTCCCCATCTCAAAAGGAATTCTAGGAGGACATGGTCACTTCCCCCTAGGGTCCCCACCTCCTTCACCTCATCCACCAACTCTTGCCTGTTGGTCAGTATTAAGTCCAGAATGGCTGAACCTCTTGTGGGTTCATCTACCATTTGATAAATGAAATTGTCAGCCAGGCAAGTCAGAAACTTGCATGACTGAGGACGCTTCCCAGAGTTTGTTTCCCAGCACACATCTGGGAAATTGAAGTCACCCATGATGACAAGGTCCTGCCGTTTGGATATTTTCTCAAGCTGCTCACAAAGTGCAGCATCCACATCCTCTCGTTGGTCAGGCGGTCGGTAGCAGACACTAACCACCACACTGTTTGTTTTCCCCTCGCTTATTTTCACCCAGATGCTTTCCACTGTAGATATGCTCTCCTTCACTAGAATTTCCTGACAGGTAAGCCCTTTCTTCACATACAGTGCCACTCCTCCACCTCTTCGATCTATTCTGTTTTTTCTGAACAGTTCATATCCATCCACCATTACATTCCAGTCATGAGAATCATTCCACCAAGTTTCTGTGATGCCTACTAGATCATACCTTTCCATTAGCATGAGAAGTTCCAGCTCTTCCTTTTTATTGCCCATGCTTCGGGCGTTAGTATAAAGACATCTGAATCCTTTTACTTTTGGTTCCCTATGAGCTGGCCTTGCCGGTTGGGCTGCCCCCGATCGGTCTCCTTCCTTACACTCCCTATGTTGATCGTCTCCTTCCCCTAGTGGCTTTAGTTTAAAGCTCTCCTGATGAATCTCCCCAGGTTCCTGCCAAACACATTCTTCCCCAGTTTCGATAAGTGCAGTCCATCAGGTGCTAGTAGGCCTTCCTCAAGAAAGCCTATCCCATGGTCCCAGAAACCAAATCTCTCCTGCCGGCACCAACTACGCAGCCAGTGATTCACCTCCATTATCTTCCTCTCCCGACGCATTCCTCTTCCCTTGACAGGCAAGATTGAAGAGAATACCACTTGTGCCCCCATTTGCTTGAGCTTCCTCCCCAGATCTTGATAGTCTTTTTTAATAGGAGCGATGGTATTCAGGGACAGGTCATTCGTTCCCACATGGACCATCACAAATGGGTAGCAATCCGTAGATTTGAGGAGTTTGGGCAGCCGTTCTGAAACATCTTTAATTTTCGCCCCTGGCAAGCAACACACCTCTCGGGTTAGGGGGTCGGGCCCAGCCACATGGCGATCCATTCCTCTTAGCAGGGAGTCTCCAATTACCAGTACTCTCCTTTTTTTTTTCTTCTCAACTCCATTTCCTTCTGTCCCCGTGGCCTCTTCCCTTTGTCTTAGAGGTTGTTTTGGGACCTCTTCCCTTGTTGACCCTTGCACCTCCTCTGCAAGGGCCTGAAATCTATTCTGGAGCTCCAAAGGCCCCGAGAACTGTCTCACCCTTCGCCGTTCAGTTTTTTTCCGAACTGCCTGCAGAGGCTCCCTATTGTGGTCAATCTCCTTGTCCTCTTCAGGACTGGTTGTATTCTCTTTATTCTCTTTATTCCATGTTGCAGAGCTCTGGACTACGAACTCCTCCCCTTTCTTACTTTGGGTCAGAGTAATAATTCTGTTTTCTAGTGCCCTAATCTTTTCCTCCAAAAGTCTTACCAGCTTACACTTGGGGCAGCTGTAGTCCATCTTGTCTTCTGGGAGGAAGGCAATCATGTCACACTCACTGCAGATGATGGGATGAGTGTCCTGGAGGTCCATGGTAATGTCTAGGCAGTGGAAGTACTAGGGAAATATAATCTACTGATATAATCTACTGATTCTAATTGCTCGGCCAAGAGCCCAAAGGCTCACGCCTCTGGCCAGCAATCACCTCACCCAGGCAGAACAATAGCCTCACCTGGTCAGCAGCAACTCTCCCCAGTAGCTCTCTCCACGTGCTCTCAGTTGTCTGAGCTCTGCCTCTGCTGAGGAGCAGCCCTTTTTAATCCTCCCAACAATTACCCAGCAATCACCTCACCCAGGCAGAACAATAGCCTCACCTGGTCAGCAGCAACTCTCCCCAGTAGCTCTCTCCACGTGCTCTCAGTTGTCTGAGCTCTGCCTCTGGTGAGGAGCAGCCCTTTTTAATCCTCCCAACAATTACCCAGCAATCGCTTCACCCAGGCAGAACAATAGCCTCACCTGGTCAGCAGCAACTCTCCCCAGTAGCTCTCTCCACATGCTCTGGAATAATTATTGCTGGAATAATGTTTAACTGTAATTTTCCTGCTATGATGGTAGGGTGAAGTTATGCTATATCCAATAGTAAAGAGATACCTTTGTTTAATTAAAATTCTGGCCCATTTAGAACCCAAGTTTCAATAGATGATTGCTGGATAGACCAATGTGAAACAATTTCTCCCCTATTTTTATCAACCAGGGCGAACAGAAGTTGTCTGCAAAAATGAATGATGTTATAGCAGAGGGAGTTTAACTTACATTTAACCACAAATACATAGCTTGAAGCTAGGTATGGGTTTCTAAAGAAACCAGTCCTGCTTCTAGCTGTAAAATGACATTATATGCATCAAGGTACTTGGAAAACTATTTGCAGAAATTTAGATTGAATTGATTCTAATTTTGATTGGTTTTTGCACAGCCACACCTGAGCTCCATACATGGGTTGTGCAATCACTTTCCCTTGGAAAACCTTCAGAGCATGCAGTATATTGGAGCCCCCTTTTGTGGAAAAAAAATCTTAATATGGCTGTTGAGGGTAGCCATTACCTGTAGCAGTTGGGTAGATCAGGATCCAGAATAATGAAATACAACATCCAAATATTTGAACGGCCAAATTCCCATTGCCACACAACATTGACTTGGTTGTTTTATGTCCATCTATCTCCCATCCGTATTTTTTAAACTTCTTAGAGAATACAAAGATTTTCGTTTTTGAGATGTTGATTGATAGGTGTTCTTCAGCCATAGCCCTCATACCCAACAGCGGATATCCACGACCTTATGGAAATGATTGGCCAGAAAACGAGACCCCTAAGACTGAATGCCTTGGCATCTGACTTGAGAAAGTAGTCAGAATAGAATCTAAGTTTGCCCCGATAAACTCCACATTGGGATTAAGGCGAGATTTCTCTGACTTAATTAAAAGGCCAAGATATGTCAGAACTTGTAAGGGTAAACTATTGGAGGCAACTTCCGCCTGGCCCATTGCAGTTTCCTAGACTGTTGGTTCTGGGAGACTTCAATATCCATGCCGAATTGTTATCTCCAGGTCTTGGCCTAGACCTGGTTTCAGCCATGACTACACTGGGCTTCTCAAAGTTTGTTACCAGGCCTACCCAATCAGGCTGGCCATACCCTTGAACTGATATTTGGCACTGGGGTAGAGGTGGATCTCATGGCAGTTAACACTGCCCCATGGTTAGACCACCATGCCCTGAAGGCCTGGATCAAAGTTTGCCACCCTCCCTGTTTGGGTGGCAAATACATTTTAGCCTGCCCATGGAGACTTATGGATGTAGAAGGATTCCTGAATGTTCTATAGCAGTGGTCCCCAACCTTTTTATCACCGGGGACTGGTCAACGCTTGACAATTTTACTGAGACCCGGGGGGGGGTAGTTTTTTGCCGAGGTACATTGCCTACGCCACTTGAGCCCCTGCTCTGCTTGCTTTCCCGCTGGTACACCTGACTCCCCACTGTCCGCTGTGGGGCGCTGCCAGCAGCAGCTGCACAGTGCCATGGCAAGGGGGAGCCCCAGTCATGGTGATCACTAGAGAGCACCAAAGGTGAGCCAGTGGCAGGGCAGCCCCCAAGGCAGCAGCTGGGGAGGAGGACGAAGAGGAGCCGCAGCCCAGTACCAAATGAACCATGGACCGGTACCTGTCTCCGGACCAGGGGTTGGGGACCACTGTTCTATAGGACCTGATGAATCCTTGCAACTCGTTAGTGGATCTAGTGGAGGACTAGCAAGTCTGACTGGCTGATACAATTGATGAAATCGCTCCTCAAAGCCCTCTCCACCCCCACCTCAAACTAGCTCCCTGGTATTCTGATGAACTACAGGAGAGGAAAAGGGCTGTGACATGGCTAGAGCGAGTGTGGAAAAAAACTCGTAACAAAGCTACAAGAACATCATACTGCATGCTTATGATGGCATATGAGATAGCAGTCAAGGTGATAAAACTTAAGTTGCATGCCACCTCCATTGCATCTGTGAGCTCATACCCTGCACAATTATTTAGGGCAGTTCAATCTCTCACCACCCTTGAATGAGGGCTCCAAAATGTTAAATTGGATCTGAACTGTGAGGCACTTGCAAGCTTTTTCACAGAAAGTCTTTTCGTTCTGACATGTCCTTCCCTCTTTGCTTGATGCACAAAGGGAGCTGGAGACCCCATTGCCAACTCAAGAGAAGTGTTTGATGGCTTCAGCAGGCTTTTGATATCTGAAGTGTACAAGTTGCTAAGTTCAGTAAGGGTGACAAATTGTCCTCTTGACCCCTGCCCCTTCTAGTTACTCAAATCAAGTGACCAGAGGGTAGGAAGAGATCTCTCAGATGTCTGAGAGATCATCAACCTCTCCCTGACATCTGGGGAGTTCCCGGAGATGCTTAAGTTCATCCCTTGTTGAAGAAAACATAATTTGATCCCAGCAATCAGGCCAATTACCACCGCAGTGCACATTTAGCGTTCCTGGGGAAGGTGATTGAAAAGGCAATGGTGGTTCAGCTTCAAGCATACTCGGAAGAAACTTCAACACTTGATTCATTCTAGTCTGGCTTCCAACCTGGCCATAGGGTGGAGACAGTGTTGTTCTCCAGCTGGATAGAAAAGGTTTGGCATGCCTAGTGCTGCTCAATCTGTCAGCTGCATTTGATGTACTCACTCACATGTTGATAGCCCACCACCTTGCCAGGACCTGTATGTATGTATGTATGTATGTATGTATGTATGTATGTATGTATGTATGTATGTATGTATGTATGTATGTATGCATGCATGCATGCATGCATGCATGCATGCATGCATGTATGTATGTATGTTTGGATGGATGGATGGATGGATGGATTTACCTCACAGCCACTCCCAGACAAGTTGCTCATATGCGTAACATGATAAAATACTCCACAATAAAATCTGCAATAAAAAGTAAAAATGTATCCCTTCTCAGCAGCAAAAAAACTAACCTTCCCCCTCTTCTCAACAGACTTCCACCATCTTGTGTTTCATGAAACTAGATGGTAAAGGAGTAACCTGTTGTTCTGGCTATTTCCGGGAGAGGCCCTAAATCTTAACTTTCTCCACCAAAGACCTGCAGAACAGTGACATCTTGTAGATCCAGCAGAATTTCAAGAGTTCTAGTAGGGCACCCAGTTTCTCCTGGGAGCTCATTCCACCAGGTTGCAGCCAAGACCAAAAAGGCCTTTTTCGAGGCCAGCAATACCTCACTTGAGCCAGGGATCACCAACAAATTCACATCTGCAAAGGGAAAATCCTTGCGGGGAGCATAGCAAAACAAGTGGTCCAGCAGGTTATGTGAGACCCAGACTGCAAATAGTCTTGAAGGTCAAAACCAAAAGCTTGAACTTGATCTGGGATGCAGCTGCCTCAGCACTGGCTGAATATGGGCCCTTAAAGACGTTCCTGTGAGGAGCCTAGCAGCTGCATTCTGCACCAGCTGAAATTTGCAGGTCAAGGACAAGGGAAGGGCTGTGTAGAGTAAGCCGCAGAAATCAATCCTAGAATTGACCATTGCATGGATCACCATGGCTAGGTGATCTAAAGACAGATAGGGTGCTAGTATAAGGTGACCAGATAGTCCCACTTTTGGAGGGACATCTGGGGGTACTTGGCAAATTGTACTTATGTTGAAATTAAGAAATATATATATTACAATATTATTTTTGTGTTCTATGCGTTCTATGAAACTTTTTGTTGCTCCATATAGACCAAATTTTTAATCAAGAACCTCCCCGGTCAATGGTGTCCGGCTTTACCAATGTTAAAATCTGGTCACCTTATCCTAGTAGCCTCATCTGACACAGGTAGAAAAATGTCAGGCAATTCTGGTGATCTGGGTCTCCATTGATAAGGAGACATCCAGAATCATGGTCAAATTTCTAGACACATGAAACATGTTAAGCTGCACCCCAGCCAGAATGGGCAAACACCCTTTCTGATATGGCCCTTTCTTATCCAGCCAAAGGACCTCTGTCTTGAAGGGGTTGGGTTTCAGGTGACTCTGCTCCAACTATCCACCTCCAGCTTCCAAACATCTGGTGAATGTATCCAGGGGGGAGTACAGGTGGCCGTCCATCAGGAGATAGAGCTGGGTATCATGTGCATATTGGTGAAAATCCAGCCCCAAACCCTGAACCAGCTGAGACAGAGGGTGCATAAAATGTTAAATAATGTAGGGGAGATAACTGCCACCTGTAGAACCCCACAAGGGAGATGAAATTGAAGCAACAGTCCCTAGGCATCCCCAGCCACTCCTCAAACTGCTTTCAACAAGTCAGTCTTGCTAAGGAGCCCCCTTGTACATCAGCATTATTATTATTATTATTATTATTATTTATTTGATTTATAATCTGATACTCCCAGGCAAGCTGGCTCATGGGGGTTACATATTTAATATCCTACAATAAAACCCCAGTAAAATAATCTATCACACCCTGGCAATGAAAAAAACCACCCTCCCCCACTCCCCAAGCCACTCCCTCAGGGGATAGATGATACCAGATGGTAATTGGGGAGCGGTTGCTGTTCTAGCCAATCCAAGGGTGGGAGGGAGGCTAGGACTAATTATCCTGATCTTTCCCAAAGACCTGGCAGAAGAGATCCATTTTGCAGGCCCTGCAGAACTGAGAAAGCTCTGACAGCGTCCTCAGCTTACCTGGGAGCTCATTCCACCAGGGTCGAAGCCAGATGTACCTCTCGTAGGCCAGGGATTACCAACAAGTTTTCACCCACAGAGCAAAAAGCCCTTTAGGGGGCATAGGAGGATAGGCAGCCTTGCAGATATGTGGGGCCCAGATCGCAGATGGCCTTAAAAGTCAATACCGACACCTTAAATCTGATCCGGACCGCAACTAGTAACCAACGCAGCTGCCTTAGCCCTGGCTGGATGGTGTACCTGTGAGGACCCTAGAAGCTGCATTTTGCACCAGCTGCAATTTCCAATTCCAGGCCAAGGGAAGGCAAGTGTAAAGGGCACTACAGAAGTCAATCCTGGAGGTTGAATGGATCACCGTTGAATGGATCACTGTGACCACTAGTAGTCTTGCCTGGTGAAGCTGGAAAAATGCCTAGCAAGCTACTCTCATAACCTGGGCCTCCATTCATACAGAGGCATCCAGAATCACGCCCAATTTCCTGCCTCAGTAACACACATTGAGAACTATAAGTTATTTGGTCTTTTATTTGGATTTAAAAGATTTAAACTTAAAACAGCAAAGATGTTCTTACTTTGATTTTTTTAAATCAAACTGATCTTAGATACATCAGGTAATAAGGAACAGCCAACAGTCACCACTCAAGAGTGAATAAATTCTCTTTTCTTAATAACCATATTTTTTCTATAATAGGAAAGAAAAATATAAGTCTACTGTTCAAACAGGCTTGAGAGTGAGGGTTACTGTGGCACAGGAATTATGCAGCTAGTTTACCTGCCCCTTAAGTTCTACCTTTCCACTTGAGATCACAAAAGCAATTTTTCAAAGGCAGACAGGGTAAGGTTTTTTTATATTTCTTTCAGAAAAAGGGGATAAAAGCAAAACTGCAGAGGCTATTTCTTCTGTCTCATTGTTCTACCGGAATCTGTAATCTTTGAAGGATTACACCATAAAATTCAGTCACACAATTTTAAGTACTCACCAGGACACAGCCAGTAGATTTCCTAATCACCACACAGCTGTGTCATTTTACCTTTCTTCCTACATTTTTCTATTTTAAGAGCCTTTTAACGTTTCAAACTACACATGGCTTTTCATTTCCTAAATGTAATCTCATCAGTACTGTAATTTTAGTTCAGGACTGCAGCTTGAAACAGAAACACTTCAGTGGGGAGTTATTTTTACATCTTCAGACTGCAAGACGCACCAGCCCCATGAGAAATCACTACTAACTAAGGCAGACTTTCTCAACCAGGGTCCTGAAAGGGTTTCCCGAATGGGTGGAAGTTAAATTTTTGTATATTTTTTTAAAAATTTGTTAAACATTTATTGGGTAATATGACTATATATGGTCATGTTGACCTGACTCCCTCCCCAATGGCTAACGATGGGCATAGGAAGGGGAGGGGCTCCAAGTGAGCATGTAACAGCTGTGCTTCCCAAACATATTCTGCACAATGACACCACTTCTGGGGTTTCTCAAGCCCTGAAGAATGTTTCAGGGGTTTCTCTACAGTAAAAAAGTTGAGAAAGGCTGAACTAAGGAATGCTTCAGAATCCAAAAATGCACCTTGTCATAAGCACAACACATTGGCTATGTTTGTAGCTGGCTGAGTGCATCAGAAGTAGTGGGCTGGAGAGGGGAGATGCCAAGAAAGAAAGAAAAAGATGTCACTGCGTATTCAGTGGAGTATAATGAGAGAAGGAAAAAATGTCTGGCAAATTCTGGATTGGATTAAATACATCTTTCCAATTCCATGAGTTTAAGTATAACAGAAAAGTATATGGGCTACAGTCCTATGTACACTTAATAAGGAGTAAATTAAACTACAATCAATGAACTTACTTCTGAATAAACATGCATAGGATTCGGTGACAAACCTATCTATCTGGGAATCTGTACAGCACAGAAAAACAACATAGTCTGTATATACCGTTCCTGCTCAGTATATTAGCTTGTCTTATGGTTCCTAGCAGGCTAACCTTCACACAGGTCACTATCAAGATCCACAGCAAAATATATTCTTTATGTTTCATATGCATTCACTGGAGACCTGTCTCTGGACACAAAGTATTATTTAAAATAGGTCACTGAGAGGCTGAGTGGTAATTACAGAAAAACATTAATCAGCTTTAAATAGAAGAGCTAGTTAGCCTTTTCAAGAAGTCTTTTTGATGTTAGCTCTTTTAGCATATCCTCATTAGCAGAGAAAAACACAATGTAGAGTGCAGTGGTCATAGAAACATGACCTCTTAAGATGAAAATCTTGATTGGTTATCAATCTGTTGCTATCCCTGACTACTAGAAAAAACTCAGTACTAATTCCATAATCATGTGGACTTATTACATTACAGATTTGGATCCTTAATTCAGTATAGCCAACAATTTACTCAATTAGATCAACTTTTAGTTTATGAAACCAGCGTTTAAAAGACAATTAGTTTCCCACTTTTTCAGTGATTAACAAGCTGTAATGATAGTTATTAATATTCCAGACTGATTCTATCATATAAAAGATAAGTTTAAACTAGTACCTTGAACCTCCTCAGAATGAAGGAACAGTGTGTGCACAGAGGTCTGGTGTCATATACAAATTTCCCTTACTGCAATTTTGAGCTGTCCAAAATATGATTACTTGATCCAGTTCAACTAAAGCAAAGCTCTTACCTAGAAAACTTTCATGTAGTATTGGTAGAGCCACAATAAATATTTTGAAAGGAAAAGCAGATATCACTATATTTTTATGTAAAAGTACCTGATTATTACAAGAAATTCTAATGTAACACTGTCAGGAATATCCTATGAATGAATATTTTGGCAGAGATCTCACCATAGTGCTGACTTCATGAAATCACAGAAATAGCAGATAGAGGGGCACCCCTCGTAACAAAAGTGCTTGCACTTACTGCCACAATGAACCAGATTCACTTCAACATATTATGTTACGTTGTATTAGTTATATGTCAAACTTTGCCAGCCTTTGTTTCTTTCTTTGTTACCTTCTGTTAATGTACCAGATGATAACAACAGCAGCCTTTTGTTGGCTGATAAGTCCCTGGATATTATTGAGCAGGAAGTAGAGTCTTTATCAACAATTTAGTTGATTAGGTCTAAAAGATAAAGGTTTCAAGATTGTCCAGTTGTTATTAGACCTATACATATATCACTGTACCTGCTTCAACTGTAAAACTTTGTCATGAAGGTTACTTACTGTAAGTTTCATTGTTCTTTTAATGCAATTAAAAGTATACCGACTGACTGAAGCATAGAATCCTAAGGGCTTTTTGCACGCCTTCAAAATCGCACAATGGTTGCCAATTGGAAACGCTATTGATTTGCCTTAATGCACGACGTCGTAGACAATCTGCCACACACCTGAAACCAATCTGCAAAAAGCGCTTCCTTGTAGCGCTTTCAGGGGAATCCCAAAAAGTGGATTCACCCTCCGGAAAGCGCTACACTCTTGCAACCAATCTGCAACACTAGCGAAAAAGACCTGTGCGTTAACATTGTTGCGGTTTCTTCAAAGTCCCTCCTCCTGAGCCTGTCCTCCAAACTTCCGGCGAAGCGATCGCCATTTTTTTTTCTCCGAGCGAGCGGGGATAAACGCACCAGCGAGCCTCTTTCAGTTTAGAGGCTTCCCTGGCTTCAGTCCCTCCCCTTCAGTCACTAAGCACACACATTTAACACAGTCATTCAGCCGAAAATCGGGCCCGTGAGAGGGGGGGAGGGGGGGATTTTTTTTTCCACTCGGAGGCAGCGTGGCCACGATCAAATGACAGCTCAAACAGAGGCTTCCCCAGCTTCAGTCCCTCCCCTTCAGTCACTAAGCACACACATTTAACACAGTCATTCAGCCGAAAATTGGGCCCGTGAGAGGGGGGGAGGGGGGATTTTTTTTTTTCACTCGGAGGCAGCGTGGCCACGATCAAACGACAGCTCAAACACCCCAGGCAGCTGGATGGGTCTCTCCGTTGCAACGAATCTACACAGATTCGTTACAATGGGTGTTTTTTTTTTAAACCTTTCTTAAAGGGAAAGGGGCTGTTTGGGAGCATGCTAACGGCTACCCATTGGCTGCTTGACGGCCAGGGGCGGGATGAGCTCGGCAATAGCGCTTCCTTTCTAGCGATTTCTGCCGAGACCGGAAGCCTGTGGGAAACGCTACAAAACGCAACTGGATACCACTACAAAGGCAGGTATGCATAACGACGAATTCCACTATTTTAAATGGCGATTTTTCATTCAGTGACCAATTTGCAACAAAGATCCCGGTGCGTAAAGCCCCCTAGAGTAGGAAGGGGCCATAAAGCAATCTAGTTCAACCCCCTGCTCAATGCAGGATCAGTCTCTCTCCAGCTATTGCTTGAAGACTGTCAGTGAGACAGAACTCACTACCTCCTTCAGCAGTCGATGTGACTGCTGAATTTCTTTCATTGAGAATTTTTCCCCCTTTACAACTAGCCAATATTGTTCTACACATAGTTTAAACACATTACTATGGGTTCTCTCCTCTGCTGCCAACAGTCTGCTGCCTTCCTCTGACAATCTTTTAAATACTTAAAGATAACAATCATGTCCACTCTCAAGCTCCTCTTCTCTAGGCTGAACATTACCAAGTCCCTCAGCCTTTCTTCATAGGGCTTGGTCCCCCAGGCCCTCATCATTCACATCACACTACTCTCAACCCTTTCAATTTTGTCAACATCGTTTTTGAAGTGAGACATCCAGAACTGTACACAATACTCCAGGTGGGATCTGACCAATGTGGTATACACTGGGAGTATGACATCTTGTGATTTTGAAGTGATGCCTCTGCTGATACAGCCCAAGACTGCATTTGCCGTCTTTACTGCTACATCACACAGTCTGCTAATATTTACCTTATAGTCTACAAGTACCCCACAATCAAATTCACACACTGCTACCCAGAAGTGTATCTCCCATGCAGTATGCATGCTTCGCTGTTAAGGATTTTTTGTTACCCAGATGTAGAACCCTACACTTCTCCTTACTGAATTGCATCTTGTTCTCATTGGCCCACTTTTCCAGCATATTCAGATCTTGTCAACACTAATCTTCTGGAGTGTTAACTAATCCTCCAAATTTAGTGTCATCCGCAAATTTAATGAGGAGTCCCTCAACATACTCATCCAGACCACTGATAAAAATGTTAAAAAGTACTGGACCAAGCACTGAGCTTTGTGGCACACCGCTGCTCACCTCCCTCCACTCTGATAAAATACCAGAGCGATGGAGCAACAGAGCAAGGGTGGAACATGTGTCCAGCTTCCTGCACTCTCTCCTGAAGGCCACGGGTGTGGTGGGACCAGGGTAGATACACACCCAAACTATTACTCAATTCTACAAAGGCCATGAAGGCTGTGGGAGGGACAGGACTGGGCAGAGTATGCACCCAGCTTTCCACCCCCTTCCCTGGAGGCCAGGAGGGATGTGAGAGGAGCAAGAGGCACACAGAATATGCTTGACCATCTCTGGCCTACGCCAGCAGTCAGTAGCTTGGGGACAGAAGGACAGGAAACACAGCAGGAGGGCAATCCCCACGCTTCCATGGGGCAGGAGGGCAGAGATTGTGGTGGGTTAGGGAGCACAAAGTAACCCTCATGGAGTGGGTGGGTGGCAGATCAGTAATTGCAGTGGCAGATTTTTTGAGGGCAGAGGGGCTTCCCTGCTGGCTTTTAGTGGGGAGGTTGGTACGGAGAGCGGCTGAGATGCCATGGAGGGTAGCAGCAAGTCAGGAAACATGGCATCATTGTCGAGATGGTGGAGTACCCTATCAAATGGACACTGTTATGGATAGCAGAAGGGCAGTGATGGAGCATGTTGTCCAACTTCACCAACTTCACCCTCCCAATGATGGCCAATCAGAGGTCTCTCAGTGCCTCCCGACAGCATGCCAGCCCCTCTGAGTAGACCTCAATGTGGAGGGTCCTTCCCCTGGAGGGCAACAATCAGAGAGCAGACACATCATAAGTATCCTTCACATTTTATGAAGGATTATGATGAAGATAGCATTATGTTCAATAGTCTGCAATCCCATGCAGAATTACTAAACTGATTGAAATCAATAGCCTCAAACTACAGTGGCTTTGCAAAGGCTTGCCCTGGTATTTTCCATTCTCTCAATATTATTCACAATTGTATAAAAATCATTTTGTCCTAAACCATGCTTCCTCTAAGCTAACAACCCCCAAATGCTTTCATGTTTCCTTAAAGGGAAAATGCTCCAATCTAAATAATTTTGCTTTGCTTTTCTATAACATTTCCAGCTCTGTGATATTCTTTTTGAAAATGATTGAACAAAACTTTATACAACAATTCAAATATGTCTGCACTATAGATTTATATAAAGGCAGTATGACACTTGCTGTTTTATTTTCAATCTCATGTGTACAATGTGCTTCATGCAGCTCAAATGTAGAAAATACATAAAATGCAGCACCACTATATAAACCTATAACAAAACCACTACATCACTTTTATAGTATATACCCTAGTTACCCTAGAGAACAGTTTGTCACTTACGATCCACCAAAGTTCCTATGGGATTCCAGGAGGTTCCTTCAGGACAGTGGATAGTTTGTTGTACAGCCTATCCTGGAATGTTTTCTTTCTTTCTTTCTTACAAGCCATTTCTTCCAACAATAAAAGAGGACTCTATAATACTACACAGGAAGCATCTCATGCTACTAGTTTTGACACATCCACAAGTCATTGTATTGGAACAATTGCAAATTAAAAGGTTTTTGCTTCTACATATGGGGTATGTGTGCATGTAACTTGCCGTCAAGTTGCAGCTGAATTAGACCGACCCTGTAGGCAAGAGACTTTCAGAGGTGGTTTACGATTGTCTGCCTCTGCAAAGTGACCATATAATTCTTTGTTGTTATTCCATTAAAATGCGTATCGAGGGGGGGGGGTGCTTAGCTTCTGAGATCTAACAAGGCTAGCCTGGACCACCCATGTCAGAGCAGGAAACCAATTTTACTAAAAAATAAACATGTCATCTAATTTTAAAATATGGTTACTAAGCAACTTTTAGTAATACAAATTTCCAATCTTTTTTCTAGTTCTTCCAATATACCTGATCTGGAAATCTGGGAATCCAAGGACCACACTGTAGTCAATATGTGATACAAATCAGTCTGGCATCTGATATTACTAGAGAAATTCATTCACACCTAGCAGTCTTTGCCATGTTCCCCTTTCTCTTTGGATAGTGGAGCCAAATTAGCAGGGTTAGTACAGAGATTAGGCTTCATTCATTCAGAATATAAGAAAATATAACTAAAAGACTAAATGTGGTCTATTGAAGCATCAGGCTGAGCAAGGATAACAAGAGACAGCATAAAAATGTAGTCCTCTAAATCCTAGGTCTCTATATGCTGAATTAGAATAGACAAGGGAATCTTGATGTTGCAGTATATAAAATCCACCATGAACAAAACTTTATACAACATTACCTCATTCTTAGAGTTTGGGGCTTCTCCCCATTTTTACTCAACAGATAACTGCCTGACCTAAAAGGGAACTAAATAGGATCTTGCCTTCTGGCTTTCTCAGCCTTTGTCCCTTGGGTGTAACAATCTTGCTGAAGTGTTAGCTGGTAAAACTTTTGTCTCACTCTGGCCAAAGCCATTTGCAGCTCTAAGCACTGAAGTGCTCTGTTCATGGGAATTGATGACATATACCCTGTACTTCCTCTCTTTTCAGTTATTAAGAAAGTTCATGAACCAACTATCATATAAATATGGTCTCTAAATCAAAAGGAATTTCTCTACAATTATACTACAATTTCCATTGGAACACTCCTTCCTTACACATTCCTATTGATACAAATGCCCATCATGGACAAGCGGTATAAAAATCAAATTATAAATAAATATAAATAAAATCATAGCACATCCAATGTCCTGTTCTCTAACTCTTCACTTCTGAGACCTATTTTGCATGTTGGTAGCTGTACTGGGTGACCACTGATTTCTTGCAGAAGGGCAGAATGCCCCACTACTTTACATGTACAAACGGGGGAAGATTTCTCCCACTGGACATGGTTCACCCAAGAGTTCTGCGTGTGCGCACGCAGCTGGGGTAGAAAGGTCACAGTACAATCCCTCCTTCATGGAAGTGACAAAAATGCCCTGTTCAGCTGTGGCATCGCTAATGCCGTAGAGCTGAACTGGGCATTTTCTGTCCCTGCTAGGACAGCATAGGGTGGGGAAGGAGCCAGGCCTGGAAGGCCCGACTCTTCCCTGTATTCATTGGCCTGGCCCAACCTGACTGCTGATGGTGCCTGCAACAAGGATGGGAAGGCGGAAACTATCCACATTTCCTTAATGCAGGGCACCAGAGGTCCTAATCTGAGCCAGGCTTGGAAAGGGGCTGGGTCAGTGGCAACATCATGCATAAGCGGGGATTAGCCCCGATGCCATGTGAACACTGGCACACCCGTTTTCCCCTATGCATAATCGGTCCAACTAAGCCAGATTTGATTCCGCACTCCCCCACATGTAACCAGCTGGGTGACCTTGGGCTCGCCACAGCACTGATAAACCTGTTCTGACCAAGCAGTAATATCAGGGCTCTTACCAAGACTTGCACTGCATATTTTTAATCCCATATCTACTAAACAAAAAGGGCAATATTGAAAGATGTTAATAGGAAAACGTTATATGCTACAAACCTTGGTTAGGAAAGGTCATGTTTCTAAAACATGAATATCAAAGTGTTAGATATTCTGCCCTGGAATATTTTCCCCCTCTTATATTTGTTTTAGAATTCTCTCAGGTTTGTTTTAGAATATTAATTAGCAATTGCTATAGCTTTAAAAACAAAAACTCTAGAGAAATAAAGTGAAAGTAATGTCTTGGAGAGTACGCAGTAATTAGGTCATATGTTCAATTAGCTTTCATACTTAACTAGTTACTCTTTAAGAAATGTTCAGTCTTTGATATACAGTAAGCAGCCCACCAATTAATTAGGAAAAGGGAATGAGATGCAAGAGAGCAAAACTTCAGAAACCATATCAAAGTACATATAGATATCTAATGAGGGATACATCAGAATCAACAATAGACAACATGCAGAAAGGGGAGGGAAGTAACTTTTCAGTATAAGTTTTCAAGCATATAATGTTCATTACTTTTAAAATTAAGGAAAATAAGAAGGGATCAAAAACATATCTTTGTGGATATAAAAATCGCCATAATATTTATTATACTGCAGCATAAGCCAAAAGGGAATTTGCTAATATGAAGAAAAACAGGGGTTTTGGAATAATATAACATTAATGGGATATATGTGGTCTATAATATATAATATAGATCAGGGGTAATCAAACTGCGGCCCTCCAGATGTCCATGGGCTACAATTCCCAGGAGCCCCTGCCAGCGAATGCTGGCAGGGGCTTCTGGGAATTGTAGTCCATGGACATCTGAAGGGCCGCAGTTTGACTACCCCTGATATAGACTCTATATGTAGAGTCTATAGTTTGACTACCCCTGATATAGACTCTATTTGTAAATCAGTGATATTATACAGTATGCCTCCGGAGCCCCATTCCTCAGTGTGGCAATTGATGGGAGTTATGTTGGTAGTTGTTTTCTACCTTGAAACAGTTGCTACTGGGGGAGGGGAGGCAAGCTGCAAGCCTCTCTAAGGGGCAGTCATCATGCCAGGAATTGAAGTAAATGTGGTTCTTTTAGTTGTTGGTAACTGCAGATGTAGTTCATTGTTAGTTAAGGAGTGAGTACCACTATTATAGACCGTCTTGTAAGTCAGGACACTGTTATTAACTAACCGCCAAAGAACTGGGAGCCAAAAAAGTCTAGTTCTAAAAATGAAATCACTTCATATGACACTCACTAAAAACTAGCAAGTACTTATGTTTATTTTTAAAATGTCTAAGAGCAATGCTGGCTTGCAGCACAAAGTAGTTGCCTCTTTTATACTTCTTTCTCTCTTGAGTCATTGTTATAATATAGATTTTCTATTTTCTATCCTTCTCAGCTTCAGACATGACTAAACTCAGACATGGAAAGGAGTTGGAAACGCAATGCAGCCCACATGTAGAATATCATAAACAATACATGCACAGATGCTAAGAAGGTACAAGGAGACACCTTTCTGAGCAATGTGCTTGTAGCAAATAATACACAAAATCACCATAGAAGTACATTTAAGGCATACATTTATTTTTTTGTATTCCTGTCCATTTAATATATTCCAAAATATTTGAACCATATTTAATTTGGTCGATATCTTTGCAACAGAACAATCCACGTGAATTTTCTGAAAGCCTAGAGCATGCTAAGCTTTTAAGCCTAGGGCATTGGCCTCCACCTCCTGAAAAAGAACTTTGCTATCATCTGGTATGGAAGGCCTTGGTATAGAAGCCCTTGATGTCTCCTTGGTAACTTAAATGTCTTTAGCCAAGATGGTTGTTAAATAATTCTGCCAACTCAGCTCCTTCAACTCATATGAGGCCAACCTTATTGACCAAATCTTGATCAGCTTAAGACTGCAATCCTTTCTCTGATGCTGACCATCTTTTCACGATTACACAGTCAAAGCAGGGAACACCCCCCCACGCATTCCCTCGGACCCTGTCCATCATTATTATACCCTGGGGAGGGTTGAGCTACTAGAACTTGCCTGGTTATACTCATGACTGACTTCTCTTTGTTCATGAATGTTGATCTCTTCTGAGAAAAGAAAAAACTATTCTGTCATGCCTCCTTGCCATGTCCCACTGGAGAGTAAATAGTCCCCAATGTAGAGGTTTCAGGTGTAATTGTGTCCATGGTACTATCCCTATTAATGCAATCAGGAGAGCGAGCAAAAAGTATCAATTCTCTACTGAGAATTAAGAGTATTTATTTATTAGCCAAAAAGCCTGTTGTATCTCAAAATACAGTGGGTGCTAGGCCCACCCCACCCCCCTGGCGGGGGCAAGCCAGTTGAGGCTGGATATGCCTCGACAGGCATTTTTTTTTGGGGGGGGGAGAAGCACTGGCAGGGACCCCACTCCTTCCACCGTGGCCCCAAAAAAGCTCGCCAAAGCCTCCACAGGCTTCAGCAGGCTTGTTTGGGCAGGAAGCGCTTGCAGGGATCCTGCTCCTCCAGCTCTGGCCCAAAAAGGCTCGCCAAGGCCTCTGCGGCATTAGCAGTGAGTTTGGGGCAGGGGCAGGAAGTGCTTGCAGGGACCCCACTCCTCCCTCTGACATCCCAAAACGGCTCACTGAGGCCCTGGCAGGCGTTTTCAGGGTGTCGGCAGGAATACCTCAGCAAGTATTTTAGGTTGGCAGGGGGAAGTGCTGGTGGGGACATTGCCCCTCCCCTTGCTGCCCTGGGCAGCCCTGCTGCGGCCTGGCAAGGCTGCGACTGGGGCTGTTAGGAGTGGCGGGAGCTGGTGAGGACTGGCTTGCCCTCTCCCCCCCCCACCCCTGCAGTGCCACCATGGCTTGGTGAGGCCGCAGGCAGGGCTGCTCGGAGTGGGGGCAAGCACTGGCAGGGTGCTCCCTCCCGCCTTCTCCATCCCAACCTCCATAGGCCTCACAATCCCAGGACTTGAGACCTTCTCCATCTCTCCATCTCTCACTCACCAGCTAGCACTTCTTCCACATAGAAGAAGCTGGAGGGGGATGTGACTGGTGTGGGACACCCTTCCTGATTGGCTGTTCATTGGACAGACAGCCGATCAGGGATGGGACAACGTACCTGACAGGTTAGCAATGAGTGCCAACTCCTCCCAGCACCCTCTTACCACTTTATTTATACTGGAAAGATTTAGTCATTTAAACCCCCTTCAAGGATCGCTGCCTTGGTGTGGCAAGGGGGCTTGGGTAGCTCAGTGAAGCTATGAGCAGGGCCACCCAAGATGGACAGGTCATAGCTGAGAGCTCTGACAAAAGGTGATCCACTGGAGAAGGAAATGGCAAACCACTCCAGTATCTCTGCCATGAAAACCCAATGGACAGTTCCAAAAGGCAAAACGATATGACGCCAGAAGATGAGCCCCTCAGGTCGGAAGGTATCCAAAATGCTACTGGGGCTAGTACGAGTAGCTCCAGATGAATGAAGCGACTGGGTCAAAGCCGAAAGGACGCTCAGTTGTGGAGGTAACTGGAGGTGAAAAGACAGTCCGATGCTGTAAAGATTTTTATTCCATAGGAACCTGAAACGTCAGATCCATGAATCAAGGCAAGATGGACGTGGTTAAACAAGAGATGACAAGACTGAACATCAACATTTTAGGAATCAGTGAACTAAAATGGACAGGAATGGATGAATTTAATTTCGATGACCATCAGGTATACTACTGTGGGAAAGAATCTCGCAGAAGAAATGGAGTAGCCATCATAATCAATAAGAGAGTAGGGAAAGCATTCTTGGGATACAATCCCCCAAATGACAGAATGATCTCACTTCGAATCCAAGGCAAACCATTCAACATCACAGTAATCCAGGTCTATGCCCCAACCACTGCTGCTGAAGAGGATGAAGTTGACCAGTTCTATGAAGCCCTACAACACCTTCTAGAAGCAACGCCAAAAAAATGATGTGCTTATCATCATGGGGGATTGGAATGCTAAAGTAGGAAGTCAAAAGATAACTGGGATAACAGGCAAGTTTGGCCTTCGAGTACAAAATGAAGCAGGGCACAGGCTGGTAGAATTTTGTCAAGACAATACAATGGTCATAGCAAACACTCTTTTCCAACAACCCAAGAGATTACTCTACACATGGACATCACCAAACGGTCAACACAGAAATCAGATTGAATATGTTCTCTGCCGCCAAAGATGGAGAAGTTCTTTACAGTCAGTTAAACAACACCAGAAGCTGATTGTGGTTCAGATCATCAGCTTCTTGTTGCAAAATTTAGACTTAAATTGAAGAAAGTAGGGAAAAGCACTAGGCCACTCAGGTATGAACTAAATCATATCTCCGACGAATATACAGTAGAGGTGACAAATAGATTTAAGGTATTAGATCTGATAGACAGAGTGCCTGAAGAACTATGGATGGAGGTTCGCAACATTGTACAAGAGGTAGCAACTAAAACCATCCCAAAGAAAAAGAAATGCAAGAAATCAAAATGGCTGTCTGAAGAAGCTTTACAATAGCTAAGGAGAGAAGGGAAGTGAAAGGCAAGGGAGAAAGAGAAAGATAGAAAACAATAGAATGGGGAGGACCAGAGATCTTTTCAAGAAAATTGGAGATATGAAGAGAACGTTTCATGCAAAGATGGGTATGATAAGGGTCCAAAATGGTAAGGACCTCACAGAAGCAGAAGAGATTTAAAAAAGGTGGCTAAATTATACAGAGGAACTATACAAGAGCGAGCTTAACATCCCTGATAACCACGATGGGGTAGTTACTGACCTGGAGCCAGACATCCTGGAATGTGAAGTCAAATGGGCCTTAGGAAGTCTGAGCAACAATAAAGCTAGACTATGGGATAAACTAGCAGGTCTACAGCTTGATCCATGTCCACTACTTCTCTTACGAAATTTAAATCAAAGCAACTTCTGTCAGATTAAACTAGCTTCCGGTAATATCTTAACTGGGAAAAGTTATTGGGGTTAAACAAGGCTTCATATTAGCCCCTCAATTGTTAAACCTATATTTAAGTGATCTTCCCAGTTTTCTCCAGATAATAAGAGACCATCCCCCTATTTTGGGGAAAAGACCAACCGTACTGCTACTCTACACAGATGAAAGTTCGCATTGGTCTTCTGTTCTATCAGTGTGGTTTCATAGATTATTGCCAGACCAACAAAATGGAAATAAATTTTGAAAAAACAAAATGTATAGTTTTTACAAAAACCCATAAGAAATATTCTTGGAACATTGGAGGTCACTGTACTGAACAAGTATATTTCAAATATCTTGGCCTCAACCTAAGTTATAGCAACAAATGGGCCTTTCACAGAAAGTACACTTCAAATCAAGGCCATGAAAGGACCTTTAGTTTTGCTATCCAAATTTTACTATCAAAAGGGAAATAAAAATTTTAGAATCATAGAATCACAGAGTTGGATAGGACCTCCAGGGTCATCTTTTGGCTGTGCTACAAATTTATTCAATGAAATACATCCCTCAAATGTTATACGGTATTCCAATCCGGGTCATGGATTTTAATAATGAACTGGAGTCTCTCCATTTCATGATCTTTACTCGAGGTACCCAGAAGTGTCGCCATCCGTGCCATTCTCGCTAAACTAGGTCAGGAACATTTTGCTTTAAAAGCTTGGCCATTAACTTTTAAGTACTGGTTGAAAATTCACTTCTCAGCCAATTCGGGAAGCCTGATATGTGACCTACTAAGTGATTCTTATATCCCTACTTGGTACAAAGGAATTCTATCTAAGCTCTAAAGTACTGGTTTAGACATTGTGTGGCTTTTGGGTCAGGACGAAAAATATACACTTAAGACAATTTCATTGAGATTAATGGACATGGAAATTCAAATGCTGAACTCTTGCTCTCCCCTGTAACACTTGCTCTCCCCTGTTCTGTCCTGCCACAATATAATGTCTTATTTATACTTGCTGGATTCCCATCTATCAAGAACAGCTTTTTACTGGCATGAGTAAATTCTTTCATCTCAAATGTGTCATGAGGAAGCTCCCACCAAGTCCCTTAATCAGAACGATATTGTTTACATGGATGTGAAGTCCCAGACACATTTATCCATATGGTATTAGACTGTCCAGACTTTTCAGACCAATGAGCTACAATTCAGGATCCTTTCACAGATTTAAATTCAAGATGCAGATCTAAGTTCCTTACTATAAAATCAATCTTATGTGAAAAGGATCTTACCAAAGTTTGCCAAAATTGCCAATGTACTTGGGAATATGCTGAGAGTAAACAATCACTGTTTGACAGGGACAAGCTTAGATTTGTACAGTATAATTTATCTTTTGGTATTTAGCTACATTTTCTCTTATTTGGATTTTTGTTATGCCAATAAAATCTCTTGAGTCACACTTTAAACCAACCAATCAATTAATCAATCAAAATGAATATTATATCATTCTACTTTAATCTGTTTTCAGGATAGTTAATTAAGGTAATGTTTTCTTGACTAAATAACTGAGACAATTTGTTCTTTGGCAAACCATCTCAACCAATTTCCTGACCTAAACAACATATAAACATTGTTTACAAAACTGCTATCAGAACTAAACATGATCTATTAAAAATCCATTTAAAATCTCCATTTAAAGGCTAGGATAATGAAGTGACAACTTGCACCAATTAATCTACAGATGGTTTAAGACTTGGACAACAAGAGAAAAAGAATAAGGAAGGGCCTCATTGAGCAGGAGCAGCCACAGCAGGCACCTGCTCAAGGGGCCATCCCAATCCAGATGTGCCCAGCTTTGCCCACTCGGGCAGCTCCTGGAGGCAGGAGGGGCTGGGCCAATCCAGGGGCTGGGCAATCCAGATGCACCCAGCTTTGCTGGGCGCATCCGGATTGGCCTGGTGGGCCGGACAGCACCCAGACAGGGTGGCTGCCGAGGCCCAGACAGGGCCACCCATATGGCTCTTTAAAAAATATAAAAGCCACTTGTGGTTATGATAGGATTGCCAATCTCTTCCCAAAGTTACAAGTGATTTCCAAATCATACAGATCATTTCCCATGGGGAGGATTGTTGCTTTGCATGCTGGGCTTTATGACAGCTAAGATGAATGCTTCCTGGTTTAGCTCAGTTAAGGTTTGCTATTTATCAAACTGTACATACAAAAATGAAATTAACTTCTCATTTAACAAGACTTTTTTGACTAGTGGAATAGGCTGCCTAAGGAGGTGGTGAGCTCCCCCTCACTGGCAGTCTTCAAGCAAAGGTTGGATACACACTTTTCTTGGATGCTTTAGGATGCTTAGGGCTACTCCTGCGTTGAGCAGGGAGTTGGACTATATGGCCTGTATGGCCCCTTCCAACTCTATAATTCTATGATTCTATGATTCTAGTGATGCAATGTAAAAAAGTGAGAGCTTTTTTAAAAAAGTCACCTCCAGTGACATGTCACTTTGGGGAGGTGTGGCTGGGAGTCGTGGCCAGCTGACATCACTTTTGGGATTTTTTGAAAATATTTCAGAGGTCCCTCCATGGTCAAAAGGTTGGGAAACTGCTGTTCAAAGACCTTGATTATTGTCGTCCTTGGTAAATTACTGTCCTTATTCTAGCTTTGGGAGAGGTGGTGTCTTTTAACAATGCTGCTAGTGTGCATTAGTACTGCCATTCATCAGCACCTCCCACCAAGTTTTTAAAAGGGAAATCTTCTGCAGGAATTAGAGTGGGGAATGGATTCATCTTGGCTGGCTGTTTGCCAGGTTCTCAATATCTGCAGTAGCACACTTACTTCCCTAAATTAAAATTGGAAGCACACTTCTTCATATAACTCAAAGTTTACACAGGGTCTGTAATTTCCCATCTAGGTCTTAAAGCCAATAGGCTGTTTGACCAGAAAAAGACAGCAATATTACAGAAAGTTATTGCTGTTGAATATGTATTAAAAACATCTGATGTTTAAGTACAGGAGCACATGTCTAATATGTAGGGTTGCCGGACCAGCAGGAGATGGGGATCATAGAATCATAGAATCGGAAGGGGCCATACAGGCCATCTAGTCCAACCCCCTGCTCAACGCAGGATCAGCCCTAAGCATCCTAAAGCATCCAAGAAAAGTGTGTATCCAACCTTTGCTTGAAGACTGCCAGGGATGGTGGTAGGGCTGTCAGCTCGAGGTTGAGAAACTCCTGGAGATTTGGGGATGTAGCCTGGGGAAAACATAGATCTCAGTGAGATACAGTTCCATAGAGTCCATTCTCCAAAGTATTTACTTTCTCCAGGGGAACTGATCTCTGTAGTCTGGAGCTGAGCAGCAATTTCAGGGGATACCCAGGTCTCACCTGGAGGCTGCCATCCCTACCAGTGTGTGTAAGACTTATCTAGCCTAGGAGCTAAAATGACAAAACTGAGACTATCATACTTTGGTCATATTATGAGAAAATAAGAGTCACTGGAAAAAACTGAGCATGCAAGACCTGAACAAACCTGTTAATTATAGGATGCTTTGGAGATCATTAATTAATAGGGTTGCCATACACTGAAAGTGATTTGATAGCACTTAGCACACAGTTCTTTGTGGTGCATCATTTTGGGAGCAGGGAACTCAAACACGAAGGAGAGGGGAAAAGTTCTATTCCATAAGTAGTTCTACAAAACCACAACAATATAATCAAAGCATGTATTTGGTTATAGTGGTTAGGAGTGCAGACTTCTAATCTGGCGAGCTAGATTTGATTCCGCGCTCCACCACATGCAGCCAGCTAGATGATCTTGTGATCAACACAGCACTGATAAAGCTGTTCTGTCCGAGCACTAACATTAGAGCTCTGTCAGCCTCACCTCCCTCACAGGGTGTCTGTTGTGGGGAGAGGAAAAGGAAAGCGAATGTAAGCCACGTTGAGACTCCTTCGGGTAGAGAAATGTGGCATATAAGAACCAACTCTTCTTTTTCATTCAGTGATCAAAAGTATGTAATTAACTATGAAAGTGGAAATAAAACATCACTCAAATAATTCATGGAGCATCTCCTATTGTAGTTATTAACAAACAAGACCAAATAAATGCCTGCCTGCAAACTTCTTTTGATGATCCCCTCTTGCACTTGAATAAAGCATGTAATTCAATCTAAACTGGCTGTGTTCCATATATTTTGTAGCCATTCTGTTGAACTGGGAATATTGCTGATGTTCCAAAATTTGCAAAGGACGTTAAATTTAACAATACTTTTTAAGACCACTATCCTCTGCACAGCTAGACTGCCCCCTGAAGGCAGTGGAACTTCAGTATCTTAACTGTGAAGGGTTACAACTTTTATTTTAAATTAGCATCATTGGAGCAATTTAGTGAAAATAACAAAGGGATCTTTGAATAACTGCCCCAGAGGACAGATAGCTTTTCAAGGCTTTCTCAATTACTGGGATCTTATCCCCACACCCATATTCATACTAGGTCTTGCCTTCATGCTTTTTATCTCCAGCATTTCATAATCAGTTTTAAACATTTTTCTTAGAAAGCTTGGAAAATACCATCCATTTTGACAGTTTTCAGAGTGAAAGGGGGTAAGCAGGGGAGTACTGCAGCACTCAATACAAGGTCCTCAGCTTTTTAACCTGTTTGTAAATTATTTGGATTTGGGAGTAAACAGTGAAGTGGCTGAGTCTGCAGATGACACTAAGTTGTTCAGGGAAGTGACAACTAGGGAGAAGTATGAGGCGCTCCAAAGGTATCTGTAAAGTCTGGACAACTGAGCATCAGCATGGCAAATGAGGTTCAATATGGCAACTGTGAAGTAATACACAAAGGAGCCAAAAATCCTAACTGTAAATATATGCTGATTGGATCCAAACTGGCAGTAACTGACCAGGAGAAAAATTTTGGAGTCGTGATAGATAACTCACTGAAAATGTTGACTCCATGTGCAACTGCAATAAAAAAGACAAATGCTATTCTGGGGATTATTAGGAAGAGGTTTGAAAACAAATCAGTCAAAATCATAATGTCCCTGTATAAATCTATAGTGAAGTCTCATTTGTACAGTTCTGGTCACCACACCTCAAAAAAGATACAGAACTGGAAAAGGTGCAGAAAACAGCAACTATGTTGCATTCATGCATTTCTTGCATTTTCTAATGGGTTTCTATAACAATTAAAATATATATGACCACATCAAAAGTCCTAAAAGATTTGTGCAACTGGATATTAAAGATTCAGTAGGAGCTTTGGGGAGATGAGCTGCTGCAGCAGCCCCAAAAGGAACCTATGCCCTGCAAAGTGACTCAGAGAGTGAGGGCAGTAGTTTAACAGAGGCAGGTCTCTTACTTACCCAGGATAAACAGTATGGTAACGCACACAGCTAAAGGAAACAGCATAGTATGAGGTTTCCTGTATATTTGTTACACTTGTTCTAATTTGCATCAATATTTGATCACAGCACAGATATACATTCAACAAGCCTGGCACACCAAGCCATCCTTTATTAAAAGATAAAAAGAAATTGTGTGGACTTCTAGGGGCCACTGCCTTTTTTATTTAGTTTTTATTTTATCTGTTACAATTCTATACTGCCCTCCCTTATGGCTCAGGGCAGTTTATATTAAAAGTTTATAGCTTGCAGTTCATAGAAATTTTTTTTGGGTTTTTTTCATTGGCATTAGATGAGAACAATGACATTATAGACACTGCTCAACTACTAATTTTTATCAGGGGGATAGATTCCAACTTCAGAATTACAGAAGAGTTGTGTGCACTGCAGAAATTGAAAGGCACCACAACTGCAGAAAACATATTCTTGAAGTTATAGAAAATCATGGTCTGAGCTAGGATAAATTGAGAAGCATCACAACTGATGGTTCAAGAAATATCGTGGGAAGTAAAACTGGTGTAGCTGCAAAAATCAATGAAGAGATATTGAAATTAAACGGTACACTTCCCATGCAATTTCACTGCATCATCCATCAGCAAGCCATGCATACTAAGATTCTTCAGTGGGAAAGCGTGATGCGTACTGTTGTATCCAGCATTAATTACATCAGGCATCATGGCCTTGCTCATCGTCAGTTTCAAAATTTTCTCTCAGAGATAGATGCAGAATATGGGGATGTACTGTACCATAGAGAAGTCAGGTATCTTAGCAGAGGTAGACTGCCATCATTTTTTCAGTCTCAAACATTTTTTCAGTCTTCATCATGAAATTGATGTCTTTCTTGAGGAGAAAGTAAAAGGTCAAGAAGCACTTTCTGACCCTGAATGGATTTTTAATTTAGCTTTCTTAACAGATATCACAAAGCATCTTAACACATTGACTCTAATGTTGCAGAGGAAAGGAAACCTTGTGTGTGGCATGTATACTGAATCAAAAGTTTTTGAAGCAAAATGAAACATTTTTGTAAAGCAAGTTAGTGAAGGTAACTTTTCAAACTTCTCATGTTGCAATGGACAAAAATTTGAGAAAGATGGGAATTTACAATTCAATGTTAAAAGACACATCAAAGCACTGAACCTACTGCAGGTGGAATTTCAGAACAGATTCACTGGTTGCCATATGCTTGGAAAGGAAATAAAATTGTTTCAGAATTCTTTTGAAGTAGCACCAGAAGATGCAGATAACTTATTCAGATGAAACTAATTGATTTGCAAGCCAGTGATCATCTCAGATGCATTTACAAAGAAAATAGATTTCTATTCTGTTCTACCTGATACATTTATCAACCTAAACAAATTTGCTACAGGAATGTTCACAGTCTTTGTCACCACATACATCTGTGAACAAACATTTTCCAAGATCAAAATTGTGAAATCAAAGGTCAAGGCTTACAGAGGAACATTTATATGATATTTTAATACTGTCTGTCACAAACCTGCTTGGACATCAACGCCTTGACTAACAGAAAACAGCCACAAAAATCACTGACTAGATAAGCATGTGTAGCTAAATAAAAGAATTCCACAGTAAAATATTGTTCCAAAATGGATTGCATTAAAGTTAACATTTCTTCATTTAACTTTTGATCTAAATAAGTAGGTCAATAATTTTGTTACATTTTGGTTTAAGATGTGGTCCTCTTTAGGTACTGGGCATGCTAATGTGGCCCACATGTGCTAAAAGGTTGGGGACCCCTGCTCTATACAGAGGGAGATGCCAAAGCTTATGCCCAGGTTCCTAGCTAAGTGTGCTACCAATAGGTGTACTCCATACAGGCAGAATAGTCACGCCGAACCACAGGATCTCCCATCTTTGAAGGAATGAGTTTCATACACCTCTGCTTGAGCCAGCACATCACTGCTTCCAGACATCTGGCTAATGAGTCCAGGGGAGAGTTAGGACAGCCATCTATCCATCAGGAGGAAGAGCTGGGTTTCATTGGCATGTTGATGACATCCCATCCTGAACTGCCATACTAGCTGGGCTAGAGGATGCACGAAGATATTGAACAGGATTGGGGAGAGAACCACTCCCTGTGGCACCCTGTATGGGAGTTGGCTGCGACAGGATTGATTCTCTCTGATAGCTACCCACGGTTTGTGACCCCAGAAAAAGGAGTTTAGCCCCTGTACGGCTGTACCGCATATCCCAGTGTAAGCAAGCTAGCAGCTCACGGTCAACTATGTCAAGCGCTGCCATGCGGGCAAGCAATCTCTGTCCAGCTGCAGTGGAAGTCATACATGAGGGCAACTGCTGCTGTTTCAATCCCATGGCCAGGCCAGAAGCCGAACTGGGTTGGATCCAGGACCGAAGCTTCATTGGTCCACAACAACCCTTTTAACCACTTTCCTAGAAATGCCAGATGCAAGACAGGGTGAGTTGGCGGGTTCTCAGGGATAGTTTCTTTAGTAGTGTCATACCACTGCCTCTGAGAATTCTCTGGTTGAAAAGGAGAGATTGATTAGCTCTCGGAGGGGTTCTCCTATCCTCTTATCTGTTCTTTTGATTAACCATGAAGGGCAGGGGTCTAGGGGGCATGTAATTCGCCTCGTTGCAGTCAGTACCCTGTTCACTTCAGTCAGCAAGAGTTGTCTGAAGCCATCAAGTGTACCTCTCAAAGGCAGCCAAGGAGCCTCTAGTTCTCTTTCTGTATCTAACATTGATGGAAGGTCATGGCAGAGTGTCAAGACTTTCTGTGAAGTAGCTCAACAAATGCCTCACAGCTAATTTCCAATTCATTGCTGTTTTGGTGCCCCCGTTCCAGGATGACCAAACTAACCTGAACAGTTGTGCTTGGCGCAGTTTCGCAAATGTGATGGAAGTCAAGTAAAAATATCATTTTACTGATTTCACCACCATCTCATAGGTCTTCATAAATGGCCTATAAGATGTTCTCCATGCTAAATTGAGAGATTTTCTCCAAACTCCCTGTAGCCGTCTCAGTTCATGTTTTGTATTAGCAAATCAAAACCAAGTAACAATACTTATTAATTAACCTCAGAAAATTGCATTGTTACTGTTTGATTTTTAAAATGGTTCAAAGTTTACAAAAGGAAAGTTTGTGGAACTGCATTTTAAACATTAGCCATACAATCATGTTATGCTTGATAATACTTGCAGACTCAGAAAGAACAGATGAGAGAGCCTGAAGTTTGCTGCACCAAAAAGAGGAGTTAATTTTTTTAAATGTTCTGTTCACTGAATTGAGTCACCCACCCACTCATATATAAACATAGTGTCATGCTGACAGACAAGAAAGAGCCAGAACCTGTATTCCAAAGCTAGTTAGAAAACTGTGAGCCAAAAATACGTTTAATATGCCTGCTTTGCTCTTGAAACTGGATTATCTGTTTAACAAGAAGGACCCTAACTTCCTCCATGGGCAGAGGCAAGTTCTGCATTTGATTATTCAGGAAGAAACAATGATTAAGGGTCACAAAGATAGAGACAGGATGCCCACCCATTATAGTCACACGTAAATCTATGTGGCCCTTTCCCTTAGTATCTTATGGGCCACAGAATCCTGGCTATGTTAGTACTGTTGTTCTTTCAATAAAAACGATTTCTTCAAGAGATATCTGTTTATTGCTGTCAATCAGCTGGATCCTTACAGATTGCTGAAATTCACTACTGCACAGTTCCCAGCACCTCACTGTTTGAATCACCTTGACTGACAATGGAGATGAGGAGCTACCAAATGCTAAGGGAGAGGAGAAGCTAGAGCCAGACCAAAGTCTGGGCAACAAGGCAGGAGCAACAGGAGCCATGACAGCAAAGACTTGTCACCAGCATCCTGACGGTGGGCAAATACTATATATGTCCAGGAATGAAAACATGCACTGACAAGGCTACTCCATGCTCGAGTGAGACAATTTAAGTTGGAGCAAATCGGAGGGGCGCAATCTGGGCAGAACCACAGACTGGGAGGTTGCTGCCCTCAGACATTAAGAGCAGGATCTCAAGGACCTGTCAGGGGATCCAGCAGATGCCTACACTGGGGGAGGAGGCCCCAGACAGCAGTTTAAACAGTAACAGGGGCCGCCATGTCTCCCACCCCACCAAGCAGGGGCCCTGGCAGCTCCCGCAGTCCCAGTACTGGGACTAGGGGTGGCAGCTGTGTCGGAGAAACTATAAACCTGTTTCAATGGTTCAGGTGAGAGGCCATCATACTTCATCAAGCAGGTAGCCTCATTCATGGGAGAACATGAAGCCTCCTTTGAGACTTACAGGTGTCTGGTATACTATGTACCTCAAAGGGGAGGCTGGCGGACTTGTATGACATGGGAGCTCTAGAGTTGTAGTACTTTGACATTTTCATGCATGCTCTGCATGAGCACTTTGAAGACCCCCTGTAATCTAATTGGGTATGTAACCAGCTGTGGAGCCTAAAGCAAGAGGCCTGGTTGGTTACCCACCACACTGTGGAGCTTCATCAGCTGAACAGAACTCCCTGGCAGATGCCTTCTCCTGACTCCCACAACACAACAGTGAGAACCAGTGGTAGACACTGTGTTCTCTTCCCAGCAGCTGGGGTTGGGCACAATTACCTGCAGTCAGACAAAGAGGGTGGGGGACTCATCTTCGCTGGACATGACATTCCTGATTGGCTCCAACCAGATTTGGAAGGGGACTAGGAGTTTGGATGGCTACAAGCTGAATTAACAGATCAGGGTGGGATGTTTTACAAGGGGCAGTGCCTTTATGTCCCGGCCATCACTAGAAATGTGTTTTGCAGTTAGCTAGCTTTAAAACCATCTTTAACTGACACCAACATCATCTCAACTGCAGCTAGTATTTCTTTGAATAGGTCTATTGCCAGATGGATACAGATGTGGGAGTGTTTTTTTTAAAGGGGGGGCTCCTTAGATATCACGATAGTTGCACAGCAGGATAATTTCAGGTTTTTGAAAACCCTGTATTTGGCACAGCAACCCACTATGAGAAGTAACATTGAGAATTATGTGCAGGGTTGTCCCACCTTCATCACTCCCAAGCAAGCAGACAGTAAACCCCAAGGTCCCCTGCAACCCTTGGAGACCCCACCAGCATCCTAGACTGTTATATATATGGATTTAATTACTGATCTGCCCCTTAGTCATGGGAGGACTGTGATATGAGTGGATGAGAATCTTTTATCTAAGCAAACACATTTTGTTCCTTGCACTTGCCTCACCCCAGCCCTGCAGTTGTTCAGCACATCTTCAAGCTCTATGGGTCACCAGTGAAGGTTTTCTCGAACTGGGAATCACAGTGGTTGCCAAGTTTCAGTGGGAATTTTTGAAGCTCCTGGGGGTGGAGCAATAGTTATGTTCAGGAAATCACCTTGAAATCAATGGACAGACCAAAAGGATAAATCAGATCCTGGAGCAAGACCTGCATTGCTATATGAACTTTCAACTTTTTTTGATTGATCAGACTTGCTCTCTTTTGCAGAATTTGTGTATAATAATGCTGTCCATGCTAGCACTGCAATATCCCCTTTGAAGGTGGTCTATAGAGTGTGGGCAAGGCCTAGCCCAACATAGGAGGTATCACCAGATAGTTGGAAGTGGTCGCTGGATGGCTAGAACAGAGTTGCCTGAAACTCAACTCGCCCAAGATAAAGGTCCTGTGGCTGGGCAGAAAGGAGGCTGGACAGGAAGAGCATCTACCTACTCTGGCTAAGATGCAACTTAACATCACTCCCTTGGCCTGAAATTTGGGTGTGATACCTCCCTTTCAACGAAGGCCCAGGTCACAGGTGTAGCCCGCATGGTGTTTTTCCATCCTTGCCAGGCAAGGCTGCTAGCACCCTACCTGCCCAGCTACAGTGATCCATGCAACGGTCACCTCCAGATTAGACTTCTGTAACTTGCTCTATGCAGGCCTACCCTTGTCTTTGACCCGGAAATTACAGCTGGTATAAAACGCAGCTACTACAGTCCTCACTGGTATATCTTGGAGGGCCCATGTCCAGCCTGTGCTAAGGCAGCTGCATTGGTTGCCAGTTGTGGCCCCAACCAGATCCAAGGTTTTGGTATTAACCTTTAAGGCCATCCATGGCTTGGACCCTGCCTATCTAAGGGACTGCTTGTCTCCTTATGCCCCCCACAGGGTTCTTTGCTCTGTGAGTGCTTATCTGCTCATGGTCCCTAGCCCCAGAGAAGTCTCCCTGGCCTCGACCCAGGCCAGGGCTTTTTCAGTCCTGGCCCCGACATGGTGGAATGAGCCTGTAAAACAGATGAATGAATGAATGAATGAATGAATGAATGAATGAATGAATGAATGAATGAATGAATGAATGAATGAATGAATGAAGCCAGCCAGCCAGTCAGCCAGCCAGCCAGCCAGCCAGCCTAGGGGGGACTGTAGGGGGGGTGTTGTTAGATAAAGCCAGGCTGGAGGCTGGAAGTGCCAGTTTCAACAAGGATATTGAAATGTTAGTACTGTTGTTCTTTCAAGTCAAAAGATTTCCTTCAAGAGACATCTGTTTATTGATGGCAATGGGATGGAGCATCACACTAAGTTAGCAGTACCTGTACTGAGGGACATCCCTGCTCCAGCTCTAGCATTACCCAGGACCAGAATAAGATTAGTGAGAATGTCCACTGTGATGCTTACAATTTATAATAGGTGTGAGGTGTGTATGTGTTAAAATGAAAGACATATATTTTGGAATATCAGGTGTTAAAAAATGAAATGGTAAAAAAAAATCAAGCAAAAGGGGGGATTGAATTTCATGCAAATTTAATGAGCATATGTTGCAATGTACTTCATACCATATTCTGAATTATGTAAATAGTGTGCCATTCAGCCTGCAGTTTTGTCTTCAACTAGACAATCTTGCTTGCAGTTTGTCACAAATACATAAACTATATGGAACTACTCACAGTTCAGGGAGGGAAAGCCAGAGAGTGACAATTACAGCTTGAGACAGGAATGATATTTGGCTTTCTAAACAGAACCTTTCAATAACCATTGAAAATCTATTACAGGGTGGCTTCTGTTTAGTGCTCCATACTAGAATTGCCAAAATACAAAGTAGGGAATTAATGTATTTAGATGAAGAGACTTTAACCAATTTCCAAGGCTCCAGCCAACCAGCCACACAGAACACTGGTGTTCTCTTGGGCTAGGAGACTAGAAAAAGGCAACTGGGTGTTAGAAAAGCTAATGCTTAGTGTGAGGTTACGCTAGCAAGAAATGCTAAGCAACAAAAAAGGGTTCTTCGGTTATGTTCAAAGTAAGAAAATGAGTAAGGACCATTTGCAGGGATAAGAAAGTGAAATTGTAACAGGTGATGAAGAGAGGGCTGAACAGCTCAGTTCCTATTTCTCCTCAGTTCTCTCTTGCGAGGGAAATAGTACTCAAGGTGACAGAAACATATGATGAGGGATAGGTGTTGCAGCCTAGGATCACTGCAGGAGTAGTCCATAAACATCTAGTTTCTTTAAATGAAACTAAGTCCTCTGGGCTAAATTAGTGGCATTTGTCAAAAGGGAAGGACGAAAAACAGAGAAAGTACAGAAAGAACACACACATCTGTAAACCGCTTAGCGGGAGCAAAGCGGCTCCTGATTGGCCCCTCCGAGTGTCACTCCGGGAGGTGACAGGGCCATGGGAAGAGCCTTCGCTGCCAGGAAATGAGCAGGGCCACCACATCAAAGACGCGGCGGCCTTGCTCATTTCCCAGCAGCGAAGCCGAGACATCAGAGGGGAGGGTGGGGGAAAGGCTAACATGCGGTGAAAGGAACAGGCCCTGCTCATTCTGGCGCCCGCAAGCCGGGAACTTGAGGGGTGGAGGGGGTGCGGGACAAAGCCACGGTCTCGGAGGGGGGAGGTGGGGCTGGAAAGGCTTCTTCTCGGGGAAAGGAGCAGGCCCGCCACGTCTCAGACAGAAAGCGAAGAGGAACTAAGGGCAGAAAGCGAAGAGGAACTAAAGAGCCTATTGATGCGGGTGACAGAGGAGAGTGCAAAAGTTGGCTTGAAACTCAACATCAAGAAAACAAAGATCATGGCATCCGGTCATCTCAATTCCTGGCAAATAGATGGGGGAGAAATGGAGGTAGTGACAGATTTTATTTTCCTGGGCTCCAAGATCACTGCAGATGGGGACTGCAGCAAAGAAATTAAAAGATGCTTGCTCCTGGGGCGGAAAGTTATGGCAAATCTAGACAGCATCCTAAAAAGCAGAGACATCACCCTGCCAACAAAAGTGCGTTTCGTCAAGGCTATGGTATTCCCAGTTGCAATGTATGGCTGTGAAAGTCGGACCATAAGGAAGGCCGAGCATCAAAGAATTGAGGCTTTTGAACTCTGGTGCTGGAGAAGACTCTTGCGAGTCCCTTGGACTGCAAGGTGAATAAACTGATCAGTCCTAGAGGAGATCAGCCCTGACTGCTCCTTAGAAAGCTAGATCCTGAAGATGAAGTTCAAATACTTTGGCCACCTCATGAGAAGGAAGGACTCCCTGGAGAAGAGCCTAATGCTGGGAGCGATTGAGGGCAAAAGAAGAAGGGGATGACAGAGAATGAGGTGGCTGGATGGAGTCACTGAAGAAGTCGGTGCGAACTTAAATGGACTCCGGGGAATGGTAGAGGACAGGAAGGCCTGGAGGAACATTGTCCATGGGGTCGCGATGGGTCGGACACGACTTCGCACCTAACAACAACAACAACAACAACAACAACAACAACATAACTCCCAAAGCAATTGCAAAAATGTTTGTTATAATGATAGTTGTTGGAAATGTAAAGAAAAATAGGGATTTTTCATATATGGTAGTGAAAAAGTTACTAAATTCTGGGCAAATGTTCATGATGTATCAGATGTTTGAAATTAAGTTTAATTTGAGACCTGAATTTATGTTGTTGTGTATCCCAAAGTAGCCAGAACTTTCTTCTCAAGCCAGAACTTTCTTTTTCTATGCTAACATTGGCTAAGATATGGAAATCCACAGAGACACCCACTATTTCGTTATGGCTGGATAAAGTGGCTGAGTTATCGAAAATGGAAAACTCTCCTCAACAGTCAATAGAAAACCAGTCAATAGAATATCAGAACAATGGCATTTCTACATAGATTACATTCACAAGATATCCTCTACGAAGTTACTCAGACTCTGAGAGTGGGAGGGATGGAGGGATTTGTCACTATCTGTAATCGCTTACTATTCTTTTTGTAATTTTTAAAATAAATGAAAACATAATTAAAAAAGAAAAAAATAACTGCAGGTGACATCTTTAAGATCTCGAGGTCCTGCTCATCATTTCCTCTTAGAAAAGTAAATGCTGAAAAACTGTTAAAGGACATAGGGCCATTTTTCATAATGCTTCAAGATTCCATAATGTAGTCCTCACCTGTGTATATTATTAGTTTCTAATGTTTCCTACAAAGGAAAAAAAGATCAAGACTTATTTGTTCAAATAAATATTTAATTGAATGAAAAATACTTTTTGAAAAATACTGCTGTAGATGTTATTAGAATTCTTATTCCCTGGTTTACCTTGTCTACTATGTATTTTATTTCTTCATTAACATTTTGTGTTGTCTTAGTCATCAGGTTTCTGCAGGCTTAGGATTTAAGTAGAAGCATAAGCAACTTCTGCTTACTGGTAGCATCAGATTGTATCCATCAAGGTTAATGAAGCATAACACTAGGGTCAATTCTGCACCATCGGCACCGCTCCAGGCCACCACTAGTGCATTGTGGCAGAGTAATATGTTCCACCACTTCCTGTGTCCCTCCGGAGGACCTTTTACTGCAATGGACCCTGTCTCCACTGGATTTCTGCATCCTGACAGCCACAGTCAGGGTGGAAAGTTACCGCCTTGGGGGGGGGGGGCAGGGGTGTTATTTGCAGGAAGATGGGATTCTATTACTATGAAATCACACCTTCCTGCAAATCTTTTTAAAAATGCCTATTCGGCCCTGCAGCGCAGCAAAACACCACGGAGCCGACTGGGGTATTTTTTGTCACACCGTAGTCCACACAGGCCTGCACCGGACTAAGCCCTATTGGCCCTCAAAGTGGCTAAGGGAATGCAGAAAATATTCATGTTCCCTTAAAGCAGAGTAACAGGAGCCTAAAGAGCGCCAGGCCCAGGAGACGACTGGCCCGGTGTGGAAGCAGGGATTAGCCCGCTGCCATATGAACCCTCTCCCAGCCTTTTCCCCTTGTGTGGAATCTGCCTAGGACAACATTCAGCCAATATAGTGAACACCAATGGAAGATAGCAAAAAGTAATGCTAGCTTTCCACAGCAGGTCAATCAGGAACATAGGCTACACAGTCTCTTCTTAAGGCTGACACAGGAAATAGTTCATCCTGATCATTGTTTTGAGTATCTTAAAAATTAAAAAGCACCAGAAGATGATGCCTTAACAACTTAACATAGAACACTGAGACAATTATGCCCATACTTATACTAACAGGAAGGGAATACATTAGAGGTTTAATTTCATAGGAATCTAGTTATTCCATCATGAAAAGCTAGTTGGATTCTTGAGGAAGCATATAGCAATATTTGGATACCTAACACTGATTCATAGAATTTAATAACAAGACAGCCTAGGCATATATTACTAGCATTCAATGGCAGCCATTCTTGCTAAACAGAGTTTTCAAAAAATACAACATAGTAATAATCCTCACTTTTACAGCAGAACTGTTTCTGAGATAAATTCCTCCTTATACACCAGCAACTCAGTAATCCTCTGCCATTTCCTCCCAATAAAAATTTAATTTGAGTCTTGCAATGAAATGACTGTTTTATTTAACTGCACTGACCTGCAAATGAAACTACAGGTTGAAGATTTTGCCTCTCATGTTGCGGAAAAATCTATAGCACTACACAAGAATACAAGAAAGTCTTGAATTTAATCAAAAGAACTACCTAAAGCAGCAGAAAGCTGACAAATCTCTAAACCTCTCAGGGAGTGGTATAAATAAAACAGTAAGGCTAAGAGGGGAGGTCTGAGTCCAGGATAGGAAACAGGAGCCAACGGTTGACCCCTTAGCCCCGGACTGACAAGAATTCCAGCCAGTCGGGTGAGGGGCCAAATGAAAGGCGCAAAGCGCCTTCCGATTGGGCCCTCACCAGGACAGACCAGAGTTCCATCTAGTCGGGGGGGCACAAAGCGCCTCCCGACCCACCCATCCAGCCCAGCAAGGGGCAATCTGGAGACTTCGCTGCCAGTCTGCTCCTGACCACCACCAGGAGAGGAGGTCAATAGAGCTGCCAAGGGGGATGAGAACAGAGGCTTAGACAGGATGTGTGAGCCCTTTTCACCCCAAGACTGTCCTAACTGTTATGTCCAACTGTAAATTGCTTCAATTTCTTCTTCTGCCAAACGGCTGACAGGAAGGCCACAGAAAAGCCCCTTCTCACTTAGAATACTGCTCTGGCCGGGGGTTAGACACAGCCAACCCATGTGTATTTCTTCTTTTCAACTCTCTGCAGATTTGAGGCCACAGCACACGAAACTGGATGCTGTTGCGGAGGTTCTTTTGTCTCCTGTTTCATCTGCACACCAACCCTGTGCAGTAGGCCTAAAGTCTTTCAGTTCAACAACAACTTGTGTAGGAGGCCTTACATTTTTCTTCTCTACCACAACCCTGTCCAAAGTAGCCCTTTCTGCCTGGGGGGGGCTGACCTTTGTACTACGAAGATGAGCTGTAATTCCAGGAGCTCTCCAGGCCCCACCTGGAGGTTGGCTACCCCTGGGTTGGAAATATTCCTCGAGTTTTGGAGGTGGGACTTCAAAATCATACAATGCCTCAGAGTCCAACCTTCGAGGAGGCCGCGGGTGCGCTTCTGGGTCCAGCCCCAAAAGCACACCTAGCGCCCGTATTTACAAGTACAATAGGCTTGGTCCTTAGTTACATAATAAGAGGCTTGATAATATCAGGCATAAGAAGGTAGTTCAGCAGTGGAATAGGCTGCCTACGGAGGTGGTGAGCTCCCCCTCACTGGCAGTCTTCAAGCAAAGGTTGGATACACACTTTTCTTGGATGCTTTGGGCTGCTTTGGGCTGATCCTGCGTTGAGCAGGGGGTTGGACTAGATGGCCTGTATGGCCCCTTCCAACTCTATGATTCTGTGATTCTGTTGTGTTCCAAACAATACAGGATAGAGCCACTTTTTGAAACAAAAGGAATGCTGATTGTGTTTAAGACTTTATCTAACTTCTGATATTTGACTTTTCTTTTAATCTCTATTTACCTAGACAAATACTTCAGCAGATGAATCTTATAACTTAAATCTGATAAGAAAACCTGTGATAGATCATTCTTGTACTACCTTATTTAACTGGCTTATCCTTCTAACAGAGGCCATTTGTCAATAAATAATACTTGTCACACATGCATGATAAAGCATTTCTACATTCCCTTCCCTATTCTGGCTGGCTCAATGACTAGGCATTAGTTTTCTCTTAGCTGTTTCTAAAGTTATCTTCTTTCCTGAACTAAATGGGGGGAGGGGGGAAGGTGAACAAAAGCAAAAGTAAGTTTATTAGTATTCACAGCAATGTCTAGGAAATTCAATCATTCCCCTATTGTTTTATTGCAGATAGCCTAACGACTTCACTTTATTACTGCAGAAAAACTCAAAAGCTATCTGAGCACAGTAAAGTGGTACGTGTTTGGCTTTGAAATGTTTCAAAGGTTTACTACCATGAACCAGGTACCTTGCACACAATACATCTGAGCTTAGTAATTGTGCAAACTATACAAGATAGCGTGAGGTCTGCCTAAACACAGAGTACCTGCTGCTAGAAACCTCCTCTCTCATCCCCTTCCCCCAATTCCATGGGTTCTGTTATTAAACAACAGAGAGACTCATTTGTTTTCGTTGTACCCTGAGGTTTTACTATACGTTAGGTTTCACATGCTGTGTTAAAGGCTCGTGTCAGCCAGCCAATCGGCTGTTTTCCAGAGGATTCATTATTCTCGTTACTGCTGAAAACAGAAGGGCTCTGGAATGGAAAATAGCCTGGATACTCGAAACTGCATGATTCATCAATAAGTGTAATAATATGCTATCATTGCAATTTTACTCTTAAAATCCACCATGGTCTTTCATGCTTATACGGATGTTACCACTAAGGAAATCAATGGTCTTATAAAAGATGTTTATAGGTGTCTAATTTTCCAGCTGCATAATCCCATGCATACTTGCAGATACTCCTTGTTCTGCTTCTTGTATACAGAAATAACATAAGTCGAAGGAGAGCTGAAGGTAACTTTTTTTCCCTTCTTATACTTTCTTTTTTTTTTTTTTTTTTTTTTTTTTAGATATACAAAAGAAAAGTTATTATTAATCAACTTACTTGAGAGATCGTAGACCTCACATTAACTGCTTGATACAATCTGAGAGCTATCCTAGCAGATATTTCTAGGTTTGAGTTAGATGCTTAACATTAAACATTTCTTATAGCACAGTATTAGTTTTGGCCCTGTATCAATACCCTGATAAAGGGAGAGGAAAGTAGGGCTTTGCCTTAAAGATGTACAAAGAAAAAAAATTACAAAAGGATTTCATAATTTCTCCTTATCCTTAATACAGATACATCTACAAACCATTTATACTTGGCCCATTCTAAGAGCCATCCTGACAGGTATAAGTTGAGAGCTTTGCATTTTCTACAGATCAATATGAGCTTTGGCCCTATAACAATACACCAATAAAAAAAATAATAAGAGGGGAAAGCCCCATTTTATATTTCCAACGCTAACGATTATATTACCTATATGCCTACTAAGAAAAAGAAACAAGAGAGAAAAAAGGCACTGCTTCCCCTTTTTCATAAAAATAGCAATATAGGATACAGTATATGTTGTTAATACAGAGAATAATAAGATTTCCAGGTTTAGATTAAATGCTTAACATTAAACATAGAACAATATAAGCTTTCAGTCTTCTATAGCTTCTCCTTATCCTTGGTTCTAATACATCTACAAAACAATTTTTGCTTGACCCATTCTAAGAACCATCCTCAGTGTAGGCTTTAGTCCTAGGACAATTCACTAATAGAAGAAAGAAAAAATAAGGGGGGAGAACCCCATTTTACATTTTCAGCACTAATGATTATATTACCTATATGCCTATAAAAGAAAAGAGACAAAAAAAAAAAACAAGAGCGAAAGAGACACTGCTTCCCCTTTTTCATAAAAATGGAAATATAGAATACGGTATAACATTAAACATAAAACAATATGAGCTTTCGGTCTTCTTAAGGGGGTCTCATCTCGAGGCTTGCTACATCTTGTCGTTCCCGTAAAATTATATTCTGTCCCATTGGCCTTTGGCGTAGAAAGTGCAGTTGTACTCTTTCCCGCAAAATATGCATCGATAAATCTTGAGGCCGTTGCACCTCCTGGACTCCAGTATCAATACAATTTTTTCCCCAGATAGATCCTTTAAATCGGTTACTTTCACTGCAGATCCATATTTCTTTTGATTGATTTTTGTACACTCTTGCTTTGAGATGGCTGTATGTCTTTTTAAAAAGGGTGTCCTTATCTGGGCTGCAGAACTCCGGCATCCCATTTTCCGTCTCCAGAATTTCAGATTTCTCTTCTACTGTTGGTTTTCCACCTTGTTTAGAGCTGTCATCAGCCACTGTTATTGATCCATTATTCCTGTTAAAGACGTCTTCCTTGGCATCTTGGATCTCCTTGAAGATATGAATTTCAGATTTCTCTTCTGCTGTTGGTTTTCCACCTTGTTTAAAGCTGTCATCAGTCACTGTTATTGATCCATCATTCCTATTGAAGACTTCTTCCTTGCCATCTTGGATCTCCTTGGAGATATTTTTGATCAATCCATCTAAGAATACTTTGTAATCTTGGGTTTGTATCTCTATTAGATGAGCCAATCTTTTTAACATAGACATGATTTTGACTTTAAAAAAACCCGGCCCCAAACAATTTTACAAGTGGCCAGTAGAGGTCCTCTGTTTTATCCTCTAATGTTCCGGCACAGGCATGTGACGTATTGAAGCCGGTTAAGGCAGGGATTCTCGTACTGGCACAAAGTTCTCGTGAGATTTTCACATTCACTGCTCTTATCTCTATCTCCGAAAACCAAAACAATTACAATAAGAGCTTTTGCCAATTAATTCGAGTTGATTTGAATCCTTCTTCTGCTTAGTTAGGAGAATTAGCCTGCCTCTTAACGAGGTGGCTTCAGGCAGAGCAGAGTAAGAGGAGGGGGGAAACAAAGGGCTTTGATGCAGGAAGAGAGACGGAGAAAAAAAAAGCGAGAGATACTTGCAGTAAATGATGTTTTGGAACTCAGCCGAAGTCCTCCCCTCAGTTCAAAGCGTTCATTTGTGGTAAATCATCATGTAGGGTTGAAGCAGATACTTTAAGATTAAAGAAAGAAAAGAAAGTCCGAGGTAGAAAATGGCAGTCGTCCTCTGGACCTGGAACGCTGACAGCCTATAATCCAGGGAGATATACTCCCTAAAGGATTGGAGACGGCCCCAAGAACTTCCTGGGTAGAAAGGTGAGGTGAGGTTTGCGTACCCCTCCTCTTTTCTGCCAATTGCTTGCACAATTGACCCCTGTCAGGCTTCAGAGATAGCAGAGCAGATGCCCTGCCACCCTCTCAGGACGACATCTTTAGCCACACCCCCCCTTCTTATACTTTCCATTATCTTTTCAAACAGAAAAGGGCAATGGCATTCAATGTTTTCAATGCATTTTAAAACTTTAAAAACCTAATGTTATGATCTCACCAGAAACTTCTGTCTTAACCTTTGAATGCACATATTCACAACATATGACACCTTGTACTTCACCAGATAGAATTTTTTAACTCTTCAAGCAATATTCCAAAGCAAGTACTATGCCCCCCTTATTGTCTTTTCTTTCTGGGGCAAAGAAGAGGTCAACAGTGAATACTGGAACTAAAAATTATTTAAGTAATAACCAAACAAAATTTTAAAAAACTAAATATTAAAAAAATAGAGAGCAACTAAAGAAAAGAACGCTAAGCAAACAGAAAAGCAAGGCAAAACTTTTTGATGGTTGCAAAATGTACTTCTATCAGCACTTGGAGAAACATTGCTCACTGATTTCAGAGTGAGAGCAATGCAATTCCTGTTAGCATTTTACAAGGACTCGGTTACTTCTGTGGCATCATATAGCCACACCTGATCAGCTATTTGTCACCATGATATACTCACTATGCAATCCTCAACTGATTGCAACCACAACACCTAGGGAAAACACAGCCAAGCTTTTAAAAGTGGTATTTGTTGGGCAAAGCCCAACAAGGAAACAGATAAGCAGCAAATAACACAGGGGGAAATTTTTACATCATGTTTTGGCCCCTCTAAATAGGTGAACATTCTATGCAGCCCAAAAGTGTGCCTACACTCAGAAACTCCCATCGGAAATAAATATTATACACCTAGCCTATTGGTTTTATTCCAAAATTTTGTCCATGGCCATGGTGCTAAATTTGCCACGGCTCCTTTAGATTTTGAATTTTATTTTTTTTTAAACCCAATACTGTCTCATACACTTTGGTCAAAATATCCCTACAGCCACTTTTGTTAAATATCAATATCTTCTGCATTTTTCTCAGTTTGATCAAAGATTTATTTTATTTTGATTTATTGTTCAAAGAAGAGGGAAACTACGCACTTTGCTCTCAGCTCAATTTAAATGTATTTGCTTTGGCAATTTCTTATTGTATTGATTTTATAAATTATACAGGAACAAATAAATTAATGAGGAAATATTCAGATGTCTATATAGCCAAGTAGATACTGAAGCCAAATGACTAGAAATAAGTTACCTAAACATATGCTAAATCCAGGGCAAGCTAGTTCTCATCAAAGCCTTCCTATCTTGGAGAACAAAAGAATATTTAAAAGATTTTCAAAATTCTAGAAAATTCCCTCTGCTGGTCAAAATTTCAGACAGAAGAGATTGCGACCTGTGTTTGCATATATGCAACAATAAGATAGCTAGCTAGTTCTGCATAGGAATCTATTTAAATGCCGGAAAACCCAATTAAACATACTCATCAGTAGATGATAAAAGGGGGGAAACAGCCCCAAAACAACCTTGTATGTCCTGTAAAAAAGCATACAAACCACCCAGCAAGGTCTGATCCAGAAATCAAGTCAAGTGTAACTGATAAAATGCCTTTACCCAAAATTAGACACAAGTGGTTTATAGTGACATCATGTAACACTGAACAGAGAAAGTAAGAAGTTAGAAAAGTGGGTTTTGCTCCAAACACTCATAAGCTTTTCGCCTGGACATTCATTCTGTTGAATGAGTGACAGAATCATCAAAGTAATTAAAGAAATGGAGCATTTTCTGTCACAAAAATGCAGTTACTGGATCCCGACGACTATTTATGACTTAAAGTATTCGAAGAATTAGTCATTACAAAACTGATATATTTCTGAGGCTCAGATTCAGCTCTGATGTTTGCAAAATATTTCAGCAAAAGATGGAACCAAGTGAATCTCTTTCCACAACAGAAACCATTTGTGTGATACAAACACAAGATATAACAATTTTAACCATGCAAGCAAATTTCCTTTTTTGGACTTAGCATCTCTAGCATGAGTTTTTCTAGCTTTGATCTTTTCCGCACCAGTGGCACCGCGCTGGGCTGCAGTTGGGTGTTTTGGCTGGGGCAGGCTGCCCCACTTCTTCCGGGGTCTGTATGGGGTATAATTTTCCCCGCTGGACCCAGTCCACCCCAGATTTGTCCCTCCAAATGAGGCAGCTGGGGGGGACACGAGGTTCTGCTGTGCGGCTCCGCCACTGGGGGCATTCCTTTGCTATGCAGCACTGAGCAGTGCTGTGGAGCCACCTTCAGCATTTTTTGTCCCTTCTGGGACACTGTAGGTCAACCAAAGAAAGGAGGAGTCAGGCCAGGAAAGCCTGACTCTTCCCTGCCAGATGGCCCTGGCCCAACATAGGCCCTGATGGCACCTGTGGCAAGGAAGTGAATGCAAAAGAATCCCCCTTCCCTTGCCATGGGGCAAGAGAGGGCATGAGTCAGGCTGGCTCCGGGCTGGTGCCAACATCATCTGGAAGGAGGCATTAGCCGCACAACTGGATGAGTGCCAGGCCCAGAATGAATCACCCATGCAGAAAGGTATCAGAATGACTGTAACATCACAAATCTAACAGTTAAAGCAGCTTTAAGAAACAGCCATGAACTACTTAAAACTACATGAATGAATCACTAACTGATGTATTGAAAATGTGTTATAATGGAAGAAAATACAGATGCCAACATAAAAGAACTAACTTTAAAGGCAGTAATGGTGCATATTAAAGAATCTTAATCAAAACCAAAATGCTTTTGAACATTATTCATACAAATGGGCAACTATAGATAATACAAATTCATAAAGTACTTTCTATGCTTTAAGATGAAATCAAGTTCTTGTAATAGAAGCAGAAGTACAACTGGCAGAAGAGAGCCTCTGATGAATACCCGCATATATGTGTGTGTGTATATACTTACTCTTGGTTGCCAGTTTTCATACTGTTTCTGCAAATTTGCACCAATGGTTTCCAGAGCTTTCTGCGGCCCCATTGACAAAGGATCTAAGACACATAAAAGAGTCATAAGTAATTTTTACCAGCACCTTAACAGTATTTAAATTATTCTATTACAGTTGGTTGGTAAACATGCTAAAATTCAAAAACTATGACCCCTGTGATCATAATGCAGTCCAGGGAATGAAAATTAGTGAAATAGGCAGCCCATATGTTTTCTATACAAAATGCATGCAAGGCAGAATAGATGGCTATAATGAGTTTTATTTTTTATTTTTTAAGTTATTATTAGATTTATTCACCGCCACTTCTAAAACCAGACCAGCTCATGGCAGTTTACAACCCTTTGGGTTGCCTTTATCTTTTTCTTGGCTGAGCTGTACCTTTTCTTTCTTCCTTGTTTCAGTCCCTTCCACCTCCAGTTGTTTAAATGTATATGACTACTAGCCAGAAAGCCCGTTGCGGCCTGGAATGCAACGGGTGGTAGAAGTGGGCCCCTCGATGCGGCCACAGCCGGCCAACTTTTGGGGTAGCGCACGCAGCAGCAGGGCCGGTAGTCCCAGAGGATAAGGGATCCAAGGGCATCTGGGATACCCCCCCCCCGTGCCTGGCAGGAGCCTCCATGGCAGATGGGATGCCCCCCCATCCCTGGCCGGAAACAGCAGACATGAGTGAATCAATAACTGATTCATGTTGGGGCATGGGCTCACGTGGGCCAAGCAGTGGCCGGGTCAGCACGCCGCAGGTCAGCCCTCCTTGGTGGGCTGCAGGCGTGAGCAGGGTGAGCAGCTTGCAGCAGGACCGCTCTCCTTGGCAGCCAGGCTGTATCTGCTGGCGAGCCTGCTGGAGCACTGTGCAGCCGCCTAGTGGGGGCGGGCGCTCTAGGTGCCGGCTCAATGAGGGAGCATCCTGATTGGCCTGTGAAGTGTCTCCAACCAGACACACTCTACCCACCATGGCTCTGCACAAATATCTATAAGAGCTATAAGTGTTAAGGATATGCTGAACCAGCCTAAAGAACTGTGGGACTGACTAAAATCTTTTGTCTGTGTCTGATAATGGCACACAAAACAAACAGCTTTATATCCTTTTTGAGTGGAAATGATCAGGTAGATATAAGTTCTAGAATTTAGAGGGTGATAGGCAACAGGAATGAAATAATTTTGTATAAATACTAGCAAGGAAGCCCATTGCAAGCAGGAATATAATGGGTGCTAGGACCCAGGAGACACCGGGATGTGCAGATCTCTCTCTGTGTCTCCCTCTCACTGCATGTCTTGGTGTGCCTCGCAGCAGGAGGCATAGCAGGTAATTAGGGGTGGTTTGTAGGAGGGAAGGAGGGCTGGTGTGCAGTTTGGGGCAGCTCTCTCTGTCTGTTTCTCTCTTCCTCTTGTCGCAACATGGATAGCTCTCTCTGTATCTCTGTTAGCAACTTGGGGCAGCTCTGTGTGTGTGTTTCTCTGCCTCCCTTGCAGCAGGAGCGATAGGAGGGAATGAGGGCTCGTGTTTGGTCTAGAAGGGCTCTGTGTGTCTCTCTGTCTCTGGCGTGTCTGAGAGGAATGTGGCTAGCGTTCAGGAGGGAGGGCAGGAGCTGTAGCATTGCTGACTGCACCTTGATTGGCCTTATTCCAACTCAGACAGCTGGACACATTCCACCCCCCAGGCTGTTTCACAAATGTATAGAGGAACAATGGATAAGGATAAATAATAATGATAAATAATAAACAATAGGTAGTATGCAAACAAACAACTGTTTTGTTATACAGACAGGGGAGACATTACTTCACAGTATCTGCTTATATAAAGAAGCATAAAACATCTTTGCCTCCAAGCTACTTCATCTGGCAAAAGCAGATTGTTCACACAAGTTCCAATATCACTTCTTAGCCACTTGATTAGAATCCCACACACACACACACACACACACACCGCTTTACTAAGAGCTATTTCCCTCAGACTTGATAGATATTACCTTACCCTCTTACTAGGAGCTATTTCCTTCAAGACAGAGCTATTCGTTCCACTTTCCTAATTCACGATCCTTTTTGATCATTTTACTCTGATTAACTCTCCTTAACATCAACTGTCATTCTTAACTGACACTCCTAACTGACATTCTCAACTGTTAACTTCCATTTGAATCCCCTGTCACTCAAAGTTCTCTGACTGGGTTAAAACATTAACCAATTACTCTCAGTCAACTTGGAACTATCTATCACAATGGCCTTTTCATTGTTTCCTGTTTTTATTTACCTACTATTCCTAATGGAACTTCCAAGACAGCTCACAAACAAAATCAAAATATTAATTCAAATATATCATATATAAAATTACTGAAGGCGTACCTGGACTTTTTTTATTGTGCAATAATAAGTCATTTCTAAGCTACCATACAGAATTGAATTTCTCCAGCCTTCAGCTGGAAATCCAGTTGCAGATAAACTTTATGCTACTGCTTAACCTGTAGATGGTTATTTCTGGGAAAATGCATGAAACTGCATTGAAATGCATTCCCAGAAACGCTCTGAAGTCAGAAATTTATGACTGCCCAAGCTAAACTATTGTAAATAAAGAACAACCTCACCCCTTTAAATGCCATTATGAAATTAATATACCATTTTCAAATGGGAGACCAACTCTAAACAGTAAATCAAAGAAAGCAAATAAATCAATATATCTTATTCTCAACATGATCAAATCTATGAATACTTAGTCATGAAAAGACAAGAACCTTTGGAAAAACATCCTCAGTTTGTGAATAATCTGAAATCTTTCTTTTAAATTGGGGTTTTCTTTTTAAAAAATAACAGAAGGAGAACATGAAGCTATAAGTAATAAATGCCCTCAGTGACCATTGCTAGGCAAGCGCAATAGTATTTCTGCAAAGTCAGGGGAGGTGATGATGCCCTTTCCAGACCTATTTTGGCAAGTGAGAGAGGATTCATTAGGGCCAGGCCTGGCAACAGCCACCAGGCAATTTAATACTATGCAATTTGTATGACACATCCAGGATTGGTTGTTTGCTATTGTTCAACAAAATCCACCCCTCCCCAAGCCAGTATGGTATAGGGGGGTTAGAGCCTCAAGCTAGAATCTGGGAAACCCATTTCCAATCACCAGTCTGCGAAAGAAGCTTACTGGGTGACGTGTGAGTGATACTTCCTCAACCTATGAGAGAATGAAAGAGAAGCAGGGAAAGGTTATGCAGACTTTCAGGGAAAAGGAAATAGAGAGCAAGTGGGAAATGAGCTGCCCCCCTCAAATTCTTGTGGATCCCGCACATGTTTTATACATTAATGGTCAGGAAAGGAATTTCTCACTTGCCTTTCTCTAAACATAAACCTAGCAGGTTGCAAGTCAATAAGGCATATTCTTGAGAGAGATTTGGATTGTTCCCCTTCATTTTTAAAGCACAAACTAATTGTTATTAAAATAGGTCCAATGCTCAACACTCTCCCACTGCGACCATGAAAGGATGTATCTGAGATTTTCTGATAGGCTTGGTTGACTGCAGTGATATAGGTAATCTCATATTTCTTTTAAATGTTTAACTTAAGTATTCTATTTCATATATTCAGAACCACGACTTCAGAACACCTGAATTTTGATGGACATAAGGATTCCCAGTGCAAGCCTTTACATTTAGCATCTTATTTCTCTAGAGGCTGATTACTTACCAAAATGGGGGGGGGGGGATTAAAGCAGAGGTAAATAGCTAATGCTTTTCCAAGACAAAAATAAAATATTATTACATAAGATAAACAAGGAAAAGATAATCCGTTGATCTGATTTGCTCATCTTTTATCAAACATATATAGGTCTTTGTGGAAGCCTATGATTATATATATCCAAAAGCAAGAATAAAACTTAGTAAAGGTAGAATAGAGTTTCATGAGGACTGAATTTCCAGTTAAAAACACAATACTCATTAAAAAGTTCTTCACGCCCTGTAGCTGTAAAGAAAAACATGAAATACATTATGAAACTCCAGAACTTTTTTGGGAGGGAGGGGGAGGTACACAGTGCATGAATTCTGGTAGTTATAAAACCATGCTCCTTTTTCTCTAGGCTACTATTTTGCAGCACATATCTCAAAAAGCTCACCTTCTCATGATCTCTCTGCGGGGGAAATGGCTTTTTTATGGCTGGGTGGGAAATATTGCTTCCATTATATATTTAGTAAAGCTGGAATAACCTAGGCATCCAAAAACTGGATGCTGGTAGCTAGAATCTTCTATCACATTTTTCTTTAATACAACAAATAATAAATGCAAGCAATAATTTGCATGGCCTATTACAGAATTTGGGTAATGTTAGTTTAGAATTTGGATTGCTTTGGTACTGCATATGCATAGCCATATGTTGTACAGAAGCTAGTACACATTCAGCATTCGAATTAAGACACCAAGAGAATATTAGATGGGCTCAAACACCAAAGAGCTATTATGATGGATTTCAGGTAAAACCAGTCTACAACAAAATGAATATTCCGCTACCATTCTATCTTGCAATCGTATTGAGGGGGGGAAATGACACACCTGCATTTTCTTAAGCTAAGTAGATTTTTAGGATGCCCGTAAAAAACATGATTATTAAATCACCTCCGTGATCACCCATGAGATGTCTGCAGAGAAAATCTGCAACTCATTCCCAAATTCATAAATCATAAATCTGAGACTGCACTGTGGATACAGCAGCACTTTGAGTGCTGTAAAAAAAAAAAAAACTACCCTACCCAAGATACATTTCTAAAACACCAGTCTTCTTTTTTTTTAACTAGATTACCAGGTACACAGTACAGCCATTTTCACTCAATATCTGTTATGCAGTACAGTCACATTTTATTTCATAGCACAAATACCCCTAAAATAGGTCAGCAACCAGTAGCATATAGATCAACCCGCCCCCCATACTGCCATCTGCCCCACAGCTGGCAATGCTAGATGTAAGAGAGGTGCGTAAACAAGGACAACACAGTAGAAGACATAATTGAAAGTTGAATCAACATAAAAGTTCTGCCTTACAATAACTGGAAAGAGGGTTTGCCCAGACAAGCAGAACATTAAGAGAGGTTAGGAAGGAACTCTCATCTCCAACCTCTCACTACCTTCCTCAACAAATCTTTCTTATACTTTCAGAGTTACAGCGCTAAAAGCTTCTTACAGTATGGTGTCATATGCATGCTAATGAGATACAGTGCAAGTTCCTACAGGGAAGAATTAAGTCCTTGCAGGCTCTGAAATGCCACAGGAAATAATTATGTGTTTAATATGGACTGCATGACACCATGAAGAAAAAGCATGACTCTGCTGCCAACCGCTACACTTATCAGCTCAAACCAACTACTGTGCATAAACTTCTCAATACAATGCTAAAAATTAAGGTTTCTTTTTATTTCATAAACATATATTTCTAAATATATATCCCTATATATCCCTCCAAGAGGGCGGCTGGAGCAGTCATGAAATCAGACTGCTCCTGAAACTAAACAGGCCCAGCCCAAAAATAGCCGCCAAAAAGCACCCAGAATTGATCACTCTAAAAAAAGAAACAAAAATAAAAAGAACCCCACCAATTTAACTACAGATATCTGAAGAAACGCAAAAGAATCGAAACAACAAAACCACTACAAATAGAAACAAGAATAGATAAGAAGAACCAAAGAAAGAAAAACAGAAACGGTAAGAAAACCAACCAAAACAAAACAAACGAAAACAACAACGGCTGGCTAACAACAAAGCCCTCCGGGATTGCCATCAAGGACTGTGCTGGGGCTGCCTACTGACCATCTACCAAGCCTGAACAGCCCCACGGCCGGAGGAACCTGGAGCTTGCTGAGAACAGCCAGGGAGAGCCGACCAGCAGATCCACTGGAGCGGCCTGTCAGCGTCGCTGCGGGAAACGGCCTGCTGCAGAGGGACCCTCCTGCAGCCGCCCGAGCGGAGCCGGACTTCAGCCACAGCTGACCGCTGTTACTGTGCCACGCCCACCATCAGCACCGTGGCCACCACGTGAACGGGGCCGGACCCTCTGCTGCGGCTGTTCCACCGCCGAAGGTCGACAGGACGCCATTACCACGCTTCGCCTTCCATTCAAGCCCACAGCTGCCGCCCGATCAGAGCCAGGACCCCGCAGGAACGGAGCCTGGACCTCTACTGATTCCGCCTCGCCATAGCTGCGCCGTGTCCACCACCCGTGCCCAACCGCTGCCAAACAGAGCCTGACCCTTTGCTGCTGCTGCCTGCCCATCGCCGACCCTGCACTACAGCCGAGCGACAAGGAAAAGAAGCAAACAGAAAAGAAAGAAGAAGGAAAGGAAAAGGAACACTCACCTGCAGAACAATAAAGAAAGAGAAGTACCAAGCCCTGGGGGGGGGGGGGAACGGGACTTGCCATAACTATCCCATCTGTAGGGGGGAGGGAAGAAGGTACAAACGGACCATTTATTTATTCTCAGAAGGGGGAAGGGAAATCAAACGGACTAACGAACTGAATAAGATTAATACCAAATCCTGGGGGGGGGGGGATTGCCATAAATATCCCATCTGCAGGGGGGAGGGAAGAAGGCTCAAACAGACATTCTCAGAAGGGGGAAGGGAAATCAAACGGACTAACCGAGCTGACTAAGGTTGATGCCTATTTCAAAGGGGAGGGAAATTAGAAATTAAGCAGGAAGAATTTAGGCGGGAAGAAAAAAAGCGGGAAGAATTTAGGCGGGAAAAACTGTACAGACAGAAAACGGAGGGGAGGGGGAGAATAAGAGGAAAACTTCAAACAAACTAAGAGAAGAATCAAGTGGAAACATTGTGGTGTGCACAGAAAAGGGGAGGGGAAAAAAGAGGGGGGGAGGGAAAGAGCAGGGGTGGTGGGGGGGAATAGAAAAAGGAGAAAAATTTTTAAAAGGGAGGGAAAGAGACAACAATCTATGCACAGGAATTATAAAAAAAGGGAGAAGAATTAACCCCCAACCCTCAACCTAACGACAACCCATCTGACCATTGACTGACCCCAAATTAAATTAACACCTTACCCATCTACCCATCCGAACAATTATCATCAACTGATCTACCACAACCCCACCATCAATTTAACTATCCCAAACCCACCCAAAACAATTAATTCCACCAATTAATCAACTAAATCCTAAAATTGAACTACCCAAACCCACCCCAAAACAATCAATTCTACCAAACAATCAATTCTATCAACTAATTGAACTACCCAACTATCGCCTGAACTACCCAAGCCACCCCAAATCAATCAACTCCACCAACCAATTGAACTACCCAACTACCAACTGAACCACCCAAACCCACCCCAATCAACCAATTCTAACAACTAATTAATTCAGACCATACCTAACAACCCACCCTCCACTTGCCAAACAACGCTAACTGTCCAACCCAATTCCACCCAACCCACAAACATCCAGTCCCAAATCACAACATGAAATAACACAGAGGCCACACATACACCACACACCCTGGACTGGGCAACCCTGAGGTGCCGCAACAGGCGATCGGGGCTACCCCTCCAGATACACATCCTACACATAGCACATAACTGTCACAATTGGAACTGGGAAGTCCTGAGAGGCTATAAATAGCGATTGGGACCAACCTTCCACAGATACACAAAACCCTACACCTACATTAGAAACCAGCAATAAGCACAGAACCAGGGTGGGCAACAACCCTAGCTAAACCGCAAAACCAAGAACTAAAACCAACAGTGTCCATGGAGCCCATCATATTTGAAAGAACGGAGGAAGGGGAGAAAGCGGGGGCCCTGAAAGGGTCAGGGATCCCAACAATAAGGGGCAGAGGCAGAGACACCGGATGGCGGCGACCAAGGGGCCCGGAAATCAACCATACACGGGCCCCCTCCAGACTCCGCCCCATCCCTCGCGACACTAGGGTGGAGGCAAAGGTGAATAACCCGCCTCTGACACTGGTGCTGTGCAACGCCAGGTCAATAAACAACAAAACCTCTACCCTGCAAAACTATTTTGCAGAGCAAAGAGTGGACCTGGCGTTCGTGACAGAAACCTGGACCAGGAAAGGTGAAACAGTCGCCCTCAAAGATCTAGCCCCTGCCGGGTTTTCTGTCCTCCACCAGTCCCGGACAGCGGGGCGGGGAGGAGGTGTGGCAATCCTGATCCGAGAGGCTTTCTCCTTCAGGGCCCTTCCTGCGCCATCAATACCAGGCATTGAATGTGTTGGCCTCGGATGGGGATCAACCGAGAGCGTGGCCATTTGGTTAGTGCGCGCCCAATGCACCACCAGATGCCCTGCCTGCCCTGCTAGAGTTGGTGGCGGCCTGGACGCTACAGTTTCCCAGTCTATTAGTCCTGGGGGACTTTAACGTCCATGCTGAGCTGCCGTCTTCTAGAACTGGGCAGGACCTAGTGTCAACCATGGCGACACTAGGGCTCTCGCAGTTTGTTGTTGGCCCCACCCACCAAGCAGGTCACACCCTGGATCTTATTTTCGGCGTAGGTCTGAATGTGGATCTGGTCACGGCAACTGCCGTGCCATGGTCAGACCACTATGCCCTGAAGGCTCGGCTATGGCTACCACTCCCACCTCAGTTGGGCGCCGAGCAAATTTTAGCTCGCCCGCGGAGACTTATGGATCCAATTGGATTCCTGAATGCTCTGCGGGAGCCAATGCCTCCTGGCACTTCTCTCAATAGCCTGGTCAGCGACTGGCATGACAGACTGCTGGCTGCCATTGATGAGATAGCCCCCCGACGCCCTCTCCGGCCCCGTCTCAAGCGGGCCCCTTGGTACACCGAGGAGCTTCGCAACAAGAAACGGGAACTGAGACGGCTAGAGCGAGTTTGGAGGAAGACTCGTGACGAAGCCTCGAGAACATCTTATAGAATGCAGATGAAGGCCTATGAGATGGCGGTGAAGTCAGTGAAACGCAATTTTTACTCGGCTACCATCGCATCCGCAGACTCACGCCCGGCTCAATTGTTTAAGGTAGTTCGGTCTCTTACTGCCCTGGCTGAAGGGCAACAAAACAGTAGCAAATTGGATATCAGCTGTGAGGCATTTGCGAGTCATTTTGCGGATAAAATCTCGACACTCCGCCATGACCTCCCTCCAACCTTAGATACAGAAAGTGAACTAGAGGCCCCTTGGCCATCTTTGGAGAATACCTTGAGTAACTTCAGACGACTCACGCTGACCGAAGTGGACAGGATACTAGCAACAGCGAGGCCAACCACATGCCCACTAGACCCTTGCCCATCCTGGCTCCTAACAACAGCGGATATAAGGATAAAAGGCCCCCTCCGGGAGATAATCAATCTATCTCTCACAACGGGAGAATTCCCGGAGGGACTGAAAGAGGCTGTGGTACGCCCACTGCTGAAAAAAACATCCTTAGACCCGCGAGAGCCCAACAACTATCGACCCGTCTCGCATTTAGCGTTTCTGGGGAAGATGATTGAAAGGGCTGTCGCAAACCAACTAACAGAGTACCTGGAAGAAGCTTCGGTCCTAGACCCATCCCAGTCAGGCTTCCGGCCTGGCAATGGGGTAGAGACAGCGCTAGTCGCCCTGACGGATGACCTCCGTCGCCAGTTGGACCGAGGCGGGTCGGCACTGCTGATATTACTAGACCTCTCAGCAGCGTTCGACACAGTCGATCATGAGCTTCTAGCTCGCCGCCTCACCGATGCCGGAATACGAGAGACAGCCCTCCAATGGCTGATCTCCTTCCTCCGGGATCGTGGACAGAGGGTTGCAATTGGAGACAAAACATCAGACCGTCGTCAACTTACTTGTGGAGTCCCACAAGGAGCGGTCCTCTCTCCTATCCTATTCAATATCTTTATGCGCCCTCTCGCACAACTGGTACGGAGGTTTGGGCTGGGTTGTCATCAATATGCTGATGACACCCAGCTCTTCCTCCTGATGGATGGCCGCCCTGACTCCCCCCCAGAAGCATTAGCCAGCTGCCTGGAAGCAGTGACGAGATGGCTGAAGCAGAGTCGTCTGAAGCTCAATCCTTCAAAGACGGAGGTCCTGTGGCTGGGTAGGAAGGGCCCATGCGAGGAAGTGTGCCTGCCTGCCCTGGATGGAGTACAGCTCTCTACGGCTCACTCCGCCAGGAACCTAGGCGTGATTCTGGATACTTCCCTTACAATGGAAGCCCAGATCACAAAGGTAGCGCGGCTGGCATTTTACCATCTCCGCCAAGCCAAACTACTAGCGCCCTACCTGGCCCCGGAACACCTAGCCACAGTGATCCATGCGACGGTCACCTCTAGACTGGACTTCTGTAACTCGCTCTACGCAGGCCTGCCCTTAGCCTTGACCCGGAAACTACAGCTGGTCCAAAACGCAGCGGCCAGGATCCTCACAGCAACACCGTGGAGGTCCCACATCCAGCCCATTCTCCACCAACTGCAGTGGTTGCCAGTTGAATTCCGGATCAGACTAAAGGTTCTGGTAATTACCTTCAAGGCCATTCACGGTCAGGGCCCAGTGTACCTGAGGGACCGCCTCCCTGCCTATGCCCCTAAAAGAGCTCTGCGCTCCACTGCCACCAACCGGCTAATGGTCCCTGGCCCTAAAGAAGTCCGCCTGGTCTCGACCAGGGCCAGAGCATTCTCTGTACTGGCCCCCACCTGGTGGAATGAGCTCCCGGAGGAGATCAGGGCCCTGACGGAGCTTAAACAGTTCCGCAGGGCCTGCAAAAAGGAGCTCCTCCGCCAGGCATTTGGTTGAGACCAGGCACCACCAACAGCGAATGAAGGGCCCCCGCTCCCCCCCTCCCCCCATTTCCCCCCTTCCTCCCAGAACTCCACCAGAGCGCTCTGGACCTGTTGTGGTATTGCACCGTTCCATCGTTATATTATTTTATTATACTGTTATACTGTTACATTATTCTGTTATATGGTTACAACCACTGTTATTATTTACTGTATTTTTTAACGAAGACTGTTTCATGTATCGTTGATTAGTTTTAATGTAAACCGCCTGAGCCTTCGGGGAGGGCGGTATATAAATCTAAATAAATAAAATAAAATAAAATAATAAAAATAAACAGTGGTATCTTGACCAAAGGCCTGGGGAGGCTCCTGGTATCTTGTAGATCAGCTCTGAATATTGATACACAGGTATAATATCAAAGCAAAGCCCCTGGTTGACACTGTGTTTCAAAGTGATTCTTTGAACAAACGAGGGAACAAAATAGCACAACCAGTTACACAAGCTAGGAACCAAAAGGTTGAGCAGCAGCAGAATATATTGTATACTTTATATTGCAGGGGTCCTCAAACTTTTTAAACAGGGGGCCAGTTCACTGTCCCTCAGACCATTGGAGGGCTGGACTATATTTGTCACTGCTAGTCGTAACAAGTGATGCAAGTTTGCATCAGTTAGTCTAGATCTAGTTGGAGATTTCAGATGTTTCATTCTGGGAAAAGTCACAAACATAAGTGCTTCCAAAGATGGTTGCCATTTTGAGTGCATGGTTCCTGAGATTAGGATATGTCTCAGAGGGGAGAGATGCATAGAAATTAGGAAGGCTGCTTGACTTGAATGCGTCTTTCAGAGAGTCACAATTCTGCAGTTCAGCCAGTTCCATTTGGTAAACTGTATCCACATTTCCCCCCCTTCAAGGATCGCTGCCTTGTTGTGGCAAGGGGGCTTGCGTAGTTCAGTGAAGCTATGAGCTATGCCGTGCAGGGCCACCCAAAATGGACAGGTCATAGCTGAGAGCTCTGACAAAAGGTGATCCACTGGAGAAGGAAATAGCAAACCACTCCAGTATCTTTACCATGAAAACTCTATGGACAGTTCCAATAGGCATAACGATATGATGCCGGAAGATGAGCCCCTCAGGTCGGAAGGTGTCCAATATGCTACTGGGGATGAGCAGACGGCTAGTACAAGTAGCGCCAGAATGAATGAAGCGACTGGGCCAAAGCCGAAAGGACGCTCAGTTGTGGAAGTAACTTGTGGCGAAAAGACAGTCCGATGCTGTAAAGATTTTTATTCCATAGGAACCTGGAACGTCAGATCCATGAATCAAGGCAAGCTGGACGTGGTCGAACAAGAAATGACAAGACTGAACATCGACATTTTAGGAATCAGTGAACTAAAATGGACAGGAATGGATGAATTTAATTCAGATGACCATCATGTATACTACTGTGGACAAGAATCTCACAGAAGAAATGGAGTAGCCTTCATAATCAATAAGAGAGTAGGAAAAGCAGTCTTGGGATATAATCCCCAAAATGACAGAATGATCTCAGTTCGAATCCAAGGCAAACCATTCAACATCACAGTGATCCAGGTCTATGCCCCAACCACTGCTGCAGAAGAGGATGAAGTTGATCAGTTCTATGAAGCCCTACAACACCTTATAGAAGCAACGCCAAAAAATGATGTGCTTATCATCATGGGGGATTGGAATGGTAAAGTAGGAAGCCAAAAGATAACCGGGATAACAGGCAAGTTTGGCCTTGGAGTACAAAATGAAGCAGGGCACAGGCTGGTAGAATTTTGTCAAGAGAATACAATGGTCATAGCAAACACTCTTTTCCAACAACCCAAGAGATGACTCTACACATGGACATCACCAGACGGTCAACACAGAAATCAGATTGACTATGTGCTCTGCAGACAAAGATGGAAAAGTTCTATCCAGTCAATAAAAACAAGACCAGGAGCTGATTGTGGTTCAGATCATGAGCTTCTTGTTGCAAAATTTAGGCTTAAATTGAAGAAAGTAGGGGAAAGCACTAGGCCACTCAGGTATGAACTAAATCATATCCCCGACGAATACACAGTAGAGGTGACAAATAGATTTAAGGAATTAGATCTGATAGACAGAGTGCCTGAAGAACTATGGACGGAGGTTCGCAATATTGTACAAGAGGTAGCAACTAAAACCATCCCAAAGAAAAAGAAATGCAAGAAATCAAAATGGCTGTCTGAGGAAGCTTTACAAATAGCTAAGGAGAGAAGGGAAATGAAAGGCAAGGGAGAAAGAGAAAGATACAGCCAATTGAATGCAGAATTCCAGAGAAAAGCTAGAAGAGATAAGAATGCCTTCTTAAATGAACAGTGCAAACAAATAGAAGAAAACAATAGAATGGGGAGGACCAGAGATCTTTTCAAGAAAATTGGAGATATGAAGAGAACGTTTCATGCAAAGATGGGTATGATAAGGGACCAAAATGGTAGGGACCTCACAGAAGCAGAAGAGATTAAACAAAGGTGGCAAAATTATACAGAACAACTATACAAGAGCGAGCTTAACATCCCTGATGACCACAATGGGGTAGTTACTGACCTGGAGCCAGACATCCTGGAATGTGAAGTCATATGGGCCTTAGGAAGTCTGAGCAACAATAAAACTAGTGGTGGTGACAGCATTCCAGTTGAACTATTCAAAATCTTAAAGGACGATGCAGTAAAAGTGCTACACTCAATATGCCAGCAAATTTGGAAAACTCAACAATGGCCACAGGATTGGAAAAGGTCAGTTTACATTCCAATCCCAAAGAAGGGCAATGCCAAAGAATGTTCAAACTACCGCACCATTGCACTAATTTCTCATGCTAGCAAAGTTATGCTCAAAATCCTACAAGCTAGGCTCCAGCAATATGTGGACCGAGAACTTCCAGAAGTACAGGCAGGATTTCGAAGAGGCAGAGGAACTAGAGATCAAATTGCCAACATACGCTGGATCATGGAGAAAGCAAGGGAGTACCAGAAGAACGTCTACTTCTGCTTCATTGACTATGCTAAAGCCTTTGATTGTGTGGAGCACAACAAATGGTGGCAAGTTCTTAAAGAGATGGGAATACCAGAGCATCTTATTTGTCTCTTGAGAAATTTATATGCAGGTCAAGAAGCAACAGTGAGAACTGAACATGGAATCACTGACTAGTTCAAAATTGAGAAAGGAGTTCGGCAAGGCTGTATACTGTCGCCTTGCCTATTTAACTTGTATGCGGAGCACATAATGAGAAATGCGAGATTAGAGGAGTCGCAAATTGGGATCAAGATTGCAGGGAGAAATATCAACAACCTCAGATATGCAGATGATACCACTCTAATGGCAGAAAGTGAAGAGGAACTAAAGAGCCTGTTGATGCGGGTGAAGGAGGAGAGTGCAAAAGTTGGCTTGAAACTCAACATCAAGAAAACAAAGATCATGGCATCCGGCCCTCTCAATTCCTGGCAAATAGATGGGGAAGAAATGGAGATAGTGACAGATTTTATTTTCCTGGGCTCCAAGATCACTGCAGATGGGGACTGCAGCAAAGAAATTAAAAGACGCTTGCTCCTGGGGAGGAAAGCTATGGCAAATCTAGACAGCATCCTAAAAAGCAGAGACATCACCCTGCCAACAAAAGTCCGTTTAGTCAAGGCTATGGTATTCCCAGTTGCAATGTATGGCTGCGAAAGTTGGACCATAAGGAAGGCCGAGCGTCAAAGAATTGAGGCTTTTGAACTTTGGTGCTGGAGAAGACTCTTGCGAGTCCCTTGGACTGCAAGGCGAACAAACCGGTCAGTCCTAGAGGAGATCAGCCCTGACTGCTCTTTAGAAGGCCAGATCCTGAAGATGAAACTCAAATACTTTGGCCACCTCATGAGAAGGAAGGACTCCCTGGAGAAGAGCCTAATGCCGGGAGCGATCGAGGGCAAAAGAAGAAGGGGACGACAGAGAATGAGGTGGATGGATGGAGACACTGAAGCAGTAGGTGCAAACCTAAATGGACTCCGGGGAATGGTAGAGGACAGGAAGGCCTGGAGGATCATTGTCCATGGGGTCGCGATGGGTCGGACACGACTTCGCACATAACAACAACAACAATCCACATTTTCAATGTCAATAGAAAATGGGTTACAAAAAAGCTGGTGGGGTGCTTCTTGCTGTATTCTGCTGGCCCAACCTGAACATACCTACCATATTGCTAGCCCCTATAGAGCCCTTCACCCCGGTGCCACATGACACACAAATGGCGAGGCCAGTGGCATACCTGCCTCCCCTGGCCTTTGGTCCTGGCTGTTGCAGTGCTGCAGAAGATAGGACTAAATGGCCCTGTAAGTCCCATCCAACTCTATGCTCTAGAGGAGCTATGTGTATACTATTCCGGTGCCAACTGGTGATAAGACCTGCTAAATTTGCTTGCTCTGACAAAATGTGAGCTCCTCCACCCCCACAATGCACTGGCAGTGAGCTAAATCTGGGAGATCTGCCTTCAATAATTAGTCCTGTCATGGACTTGCCTACTGCTCTGAATGCTAAAAGCTGTTGCAGAGGAGTTGGTTCTTATATGCTGCTTTTCTCTACCAGAAGGGGTCTCAAAGCAGACTCCAGTTGCCTTCCCTTTCCTCTTCCCACAACAGGCACCCTGTGAGGCAGATGAGGCTGAGAGAGCCCCGATGGTACTGCAGAGGAATAGCTTGCAGTGCTATGGAAAATAAAGGTGACCCAGCCAGCTGCATGTGTAGAAGAGCAGGGAGGGACTCCCAGCTCACCATGTAGCTGCTGGGTCACCTGATCACCCCAAAATTCTGGCTCAAGAGAAGCATGCCTTCAAGAGCTCCAAAAGAGCTCAGTGCTGTGGGCTAGCAACGGCTGGGCGCAACACGCGGGCACTGCCTGAAAGAGGGAGGAGTGGGGCACAAGCAGCGGCAGCAAAAACACCCGGCGGGCAGGATAAATGTCCTTGGCGGGTCTCTTGTGGCCTGTGGGCAGTAGTTTGAAGACCCCTGGTGTATTGTATGTTGTATATTAAAATGCAAATAATTATTATAATGCACACTTATATTCACGTGCACATATTAAATTTTAAATCATCAACACTACTCATGCAGTATTCATCCAAATAGGATTCTGGATCCTCCAGAATACTCATGGTTTGAGTATGCAATAGCTCTTGTTTGAGGCGAGCTCATCCTTGACTTGCTCCTTTTTCTTCTATCAAGCTACTCAAGAAGGGCAGCATCCACATCCTCACCCTCATCAGGTGGACAGTAGCAGACACCAACCACCATACTCTTTGTTCCCCCCCCCTTCCTTATCTTTACCCAAATACTTTCCCCTGGGGTGTCACTCTCCTCCTCTAGTATTTCTTAAAAGGCAAGCCCTCTCCTCACATACATGTTATGACCCTAAGGATGCACACCTCAGAAGACACCAAAGGAGACCCAATGCTCATAATAGAGATGAATAAAAGTAGCATTATTGGAAGCATTAAGGGAGCATCTACAGGAAGTTGCCATCATAGAGCAAACATTGTTGAAGACACCACATGGAATTTTCCTGGAATGGCCTATTCCACCATATTCCAAGTACAGTCCCTGCTAGCGGTCCATCTCACTTTCAGCTGGTGTTACTTGTGGTCAGTTCCTCTTGAGGGTTTGCCCTACCAGGTAACCCCTGCTCACAGAGTACCTCTCTGTGGTTAACACCAAAGCTTCATCTCTTTAATGTAGTTCATTGCTCAGCCCGCATCAAGTATTCACCCTATCAGGATCCAGGGCTCGTCCTGGAGTAGGCAATCTTCAACTATGGCTTGGTCCAAGCCTTGCTTGAGGTACTGGATCTGAGCTCCTTGTTCAGGCCCTGAACCTTGGTGAACAATTTCTTCAGTTCACCAATGTACTGTGAACCTGGGCTAGGCTGCAGCTGTTCTGACCTGGCTAGCCAGGTCAAAAGAGCTGCAGCCTAGCCAAGGCTACCCCTATCATGACCGATCTCAGAAGCTAAGCATGGTTGGCTTTGGTTAGTATTTGGACAGGGAAGTCGAGGGTCACTATACAAAGACAGGCAATGGCAAACAACCTTTAAATGCCTATAGCCTTCAAAACTCCCTGGGTTGCTGTGTCTTGATGGCTTAGAAGAAAAGGCTAGAGCTACCAGAAACATCCAGATAAACAGTGGAGGAATCTGACAAGAAAGGGAGTCCTGGGCAGTCTTCCCCTTCCAGGGCAAGGAAGAGCCACCTTCCCCTGCTCATCTCCTGGACTGCCATCTTTCTGTCTCTTTGACAACTGGTTTGGCTGATGACTCCTTTAGTCTTGCCCCTAGCACTCCAGGCCACAACCACACATGGAACAGTTGTAGTGAGATTAACCGCCCATCCAGTACTGTTCCCACCACTCACTTGCATAATATTATGGGAATCCCAAGTACAGACTGAGTGAAATGAAGCAGCATCACATTTTCCTACTTGTCTTTCACTAGCTTGTGGTGCTGGAAATGCAGAGAAGGTATGCACACACAAAAACTTACACCTTGAATGAAACTTTGTTAGTCTCAACAGTGCCACTGAACTCAAACTTTGTTTTACCCAGTTATCTTCTATTTATACAGCAGACTGAGTAAATACTGGAAAGATCTGATCCACACACAAAGATACCAGGAGAATGGAGTATTTCATATCTCCCTACATCTTTTCCAATTAACAGTAAACCTGGGGACATCAATACCACAAACGGAAAAGTGGCTACAATGCTCACCTTTTTGGATTAGGAATCCAATCATGCTACTCAATGGATCACAACTATATTCTAAATTCACTGCACTAATTTTCAGTTTAATGTTTATTAACTGAATGTTTGTACTAACATTATTCCATTGCTCACTGTTACAACACTTGCTTGTGGTTCTTGGCGTCTATGAACAGCAAAGAGAAATCCATAGTTCTTTATAGGATTTAACATACAGGTATAAAACTGTGATACTCTATTAACAGCTCTGTAATAAAGGCTTAAGTGATTTTTAAAACTACTACTACCTTCTTAGCAACTGTATTATATCCAATGTTTGTAGCAGCATTTTAAGGAGAAAAAACCCAAAAGAAATCAGTAGACTAGAGAGAAAGTAGTCAGATGCCACACACCAAAAAGCCTCCATTATTAAGGCAGCCCCTTATATTTACTTTCTCACCTGATTTGCAGTATTTCATATGTCATTAGTGAGTACTTGCCCTGATTAAAGCAGCAGAACAAACACAGGAGATTTCCTGAACCAATTTCATAATGCATAAAAACATCTTACACTGGAAAATGCCTAATTGGGAGTGGGAGGGAACAGTTTCATACTGAGTACACTGATACAGTAAACAGAAGTCCACTTGGAATACAGCAATGCTCAGAAAGGTTTTCTTCTTTACCAAGCTGTGTGAGGCCCTCTCCCTCACCCTGAAGCTAAGCCTCCCCCTAGTGGCTGTCTCAACACGAGGGGGTGGACTCCCCCTTTCGGAGGGTTCCAAATTAAGACAGGTGAGGGGGCATTTTCGGAGTTGCTGTCTTCCTCTCTGGCAACTGCCTCTCCGACCTCCTCCAGCTTCTCCACTTGGCAGCCTCCAGGCCGAAGTCTTTCTTCATCCTCCCTCCTAGATCATCAGCCCTCCATTCCTTCCCACTGCTTCCAGCAATCAAAATATTCCTACTCTGCCCCCTTTATACATCCCTGGTTCCCAGCAGTCCCCATACCTTGCCCTGCCTCCAAGGTTAGAAAAACCCTGCTCTTTTCTCTGCCATCGAGCACCTGCTCTCCTGGCCGTGGTGGCCACCGGTCTCACTTGTGCTCACAGGTCAGCCCAGGCTGTCATTTGGCTTGGGCGTAGGCCAGGACATAGGCCCCCAGCCTGGCTGCTTGGTCTTCACCACTGTGCCCCAGCCAGGGTGCAGCACAATCTGACCATGGTGTGGCAATGTCCCGGAGGTGGCTATAGATAGAGGTATGGTGTGCAAGTCAGGCAGGGCAGCAGCCGGTCTGCCTTGCCAGCAGCTGTAGGTGGTGGCTGGCAGCACAGCACACCAGTTGGGAGCAGCAGTCACTAGGTGGCCTTATCATCCAGGGCAGCCCATTCAAGACCAGGGCTGTTTGGGCGTTGACCCCCTGTGCCTCAGCAATCTGCATTGGCCCCAGCCCTGTTGAGTCACCAGCTTGGCCAGGGAGGGGTGGGGGGATGCCAGAGTCCGGCTGCCCAAGTGGGAGCCCGGGAGAGCCCTGGCAAACTGAATACATCAAAATGCTCATAATCAATTTTTGTCTAGCTTCAAATGCCAAAAAAGAAATCTATGTTTCTGTGACACCAGAATTAAGCTGAAACATTGATAAAAACATGCTGTAGGTTTTTATGAAATAGTTGCATATGGATACATACATTTATGAAGCTGCTTTGAGGATTTTACATCTTGCCCATCGATGTTCATTAGGGCTAATTTGCACTTACAGAAAAAAATATCCATGTTCAATTAAGGCAGGCTTTTTGAACCAAGGTTTTGTGAAATCCTGGGATTTATTGACAGCCTTGGAAAGATTTCACATATGAGCGAGATTTAATTAATTTTTATTTTTTTAAATTTTGTTAAATATTTATCAGGTGATATGACTATGTATGGTCTTGTCGACCCCCCCCCCCATCCCAAAATGGCCAATGATAGGCCTGGAGGGAGTAGGAAGGGAGGGGGATTCTCAACTATATTCTGCACAATCATGACACTTCAGGGGTTTCTCAAAGCTTGAAGAATGTTTCAGAGGTTTCTCAACAATAAAAAAGTTGAGAAAGTTTGAGTTAAGGCATTTTAAAAAGCCCAGTTATCACAAGCAGTACAAACACAGTTTATGTGCTAAGCAAAAATAGAACTTATTTGAAGATAATTTTATTGACAGCTCAACAGCTAGGGAAACTTCCCCAACTAACAGAAGTCTACATACCTTCACAGTAAAATATCTATTCATGCCACATAAAGTAAACCTACAGGAATTTAGTTTGCTAAGCAGAAAAATAAGTTTACTTGCATATTAATTAAAATCTTATGGAAAATCGAAGGGGTCTTCTTGGGAATTACATAGTAATTAAATGGATTGTTGCATTCTACAAGGAAATTGTATGAAACTTCTGTTAGAAGATCAAGCTATTCCTGGGGGGGGGGGGGGCTATCCCCAGGAGAAATATTTAGAGGAGATGCCAGCTGCAGTATGAGCAGAGCATTAGCAAAAATCACACCTCATCCTACACATACAGAAATCTATGTGGAATCCAACCTCACTGAACTCCCAGTGTCAGGATTCACCAAAACCTGAGTGAATGTTTTTTTTTCCTTTGAGCTGTATTTCAGCAACATGTATTAACCCAGTAAGAAACAGGGCAATTAATATGACACCTCAAAGTTTCTATTTTTAAAGTTATGTTAAAAGTATGATTGCCTGACTTAGCATCTCAAAACAGAACAAGTAACAGTTTAAATAATAATATTAAACAGCCTTACCTATCCAGCACTCAAGGCGAGCACAAGGAGTCGTCTTCACAACATCAGGGGGGTCCACACCGACATTTAGGCACAAAACTAAGGCAACACTAACTGTCTTCATCTAGAAAAAAGAAGAAGATGATATAAGAACTTTACAACAATAATGTACCATATCTGTCCAATAGGCTTATGAGCATGTATCCAAATAGTCAGAAACTATAACTGAGATTCCTTTACAATCTTAACATGTAGAGTCGTCTCATTCGTAGAATCATTCTGATTATCTGGAGGTCTATTACTTATACTCCTGAACTAAACAGATCTCTCTATAGATCCTTACTCTAAGTCAGCTGTCCTCAACCCCCGGTCCACAGACCATAACCGGTCCGTAGATCAGTCGGTACCGGGCCACGGATCCTCCTCCCCGGCTGCTGCCTCGGGGGCTGCCCTGCCACTCGGCTGCCGACTCACCTTCACTGCTCTCCAACAGCCACCATGGCTGGGGCTCCCCCTCAGCATGGCACTGCGCAGCTGCTGCCAGCAGCATCCCCCGGTGGGCAGCGGGAAGTCAGGGGTGCCAGCGGGAAAGCAAGCAGAACAGGGGCTCAGTCGGCGCCAGCAACATCCCTCGGCAAAAGACTACCCCCCCCGGCCTCAGTAAAATTATCAAGCGTTGACCGGTCCCCGGTGATAAGAAAGTTGGGGACCACTGCCCTAGATGACAAGAAACTACTGTATTATTTCTGATAAGCTCCATGTCTATATTCTATGGGTCTAATAAGCCTCTTAACTGAATGTGAAACCACTATGCAACCCCATATATAACAAGCTATCCTAGATCAGGGGTAGTTAACCTGTGGTTCTATAGATGTCCATGGACTACAATTCCCATGAGCCCCTGCCAGTAAACACTGGCAGTGGCTCATGGGAATTGTAGTCCATGGACATCTGGAGGACCACATGTTGACTGTCCTAGATAACAAACACGAGGGGAAATCCTTTAGCTCTTTTCCCCTCCCCCATCGCCTACCTGCTATTCCCCTTTGACTCTGTTTCACACCTACCCACTTGTTCTTCCCCTCCCTTTTGGTCCCCTAGATGGAGGGTGTGAAGATTTGAAATGAGTAAAACCTTCACTCTGAGTTGGTTTCCCCCCCTCTCTAGGCACAGTACAGGCAGAAAGGGAGAAAGTCAGTTTAATGGCTTTTCAAACTTAGCTCAGTCCACTTTTATACATATGCTAATACGTTTAGACAATGAGATGGTCAAGCTCCTCCCCCCCCCCTCCAAGCATGAAACAGAGATTTGGAGAAATTAAATACTAGAGAGATTCAAGGAAGGAAGAAACCAACGATCTCCACGGAAAGACTCTTTGACCCAGCCTGACATGGTGGGGAAAAGAGAAGTGATTAATTTCAGGGGAGCAACGGTCTTTGATGCTGAGTTGATCAGAGCATACAGAAGTCTTAACTGAGGTCTGGTGGAGGCAACCATTAACCAAGTGCTGGTCTGCAGAGCTGGAGGAAGCTGCAAAGAAATGGAAACTTTACATCATCTTATGCTAAGGAGAGGGACAGAGAAATTGTATTTTATCCATTTCTTTTGAATCCCTTGCTCAATCCCGTACTGTGCTATAGGTATGCTTATGAACATTTTCTCTTTAATTATAACTCTGATGCTGGTAATGGCTCTCTATACCACATAGACTGCCATAATCTTGGACAGTGGTCCCCAACCACTGGGCCATGGCCCAGTGCCGGGCCGCGGCGGCCCCGGCACTGGGCTGCGGCTCCCTCTCCCCGCCCCCCCCCCACCCGCAGTGAGAAACTTCCCAGGCCGCAAGCAAATTGCCCGCCAAAGCGGGCGATTAGCTTGCGGCCTGGCAAGCTTCTTTTTGTGGAAGGGGGGGGGGAGAGGGAAGCATGGCCGTTGGCGCAAACTTGCATGCGCGGCGGTTTCGTGCATGCACGCATGCGTGGAAGTACCACGCATGCGTGTTTGCTGCCATGCATGGTGCAAACGTGCATGTGCGGACCTGCATGCGCGGCCACCGGATCGCCCTCCCCCCACCAGTCCACAGCCTTAGAAAGTTTGCGGACCACTGATCTTGGACATGCTATTTTAAAAGGAGCACTAGGGGGAAGGCAGTCAGTTGGCAAATGGATATTCCTCCAGGGAAGAAATGTTCCCTCTGGTGATCAGGTCCTGGGCAACAGAAGAGGCAAGGCCTCAGAACTTGGAAGAGAAGCTGGGAGTCCCGACCTCCTAGAGGGCAAATCCTTACAAAGGTCAGGAGGTGGCAATGGTTATGCAAGAGAGAGAAAATATTCTCCAGGTCTGAAGAAAACCTTCAGGGGCACAATGTACCAGGCCTTGCACTCCAGAACAAGCCCATTCCACCACAGGGGACATGAAATACCATATTTCCTACAAAATCAGCCCCATTCCCAGCAGTTGCCCTATTTCACTTCTCTTCTCTCCTGCCCAAACAAAGCTGAAGCCACTGCCAGGAGTACAGTGTGATGGAAACTCTGGATAACGAGTTAGTGCCCATCAGGTATCAGCATGCTTATACTTGGGAGAGGCTAATAGGCTTTGTCCAGTTCTCATGTTATATACAAGACACTGGTCACAGGCTTATTGCCCTGTGTTGTCTTGGCAAGCCAAAATGGTAGGTGATATCTCATGTGTCAGAGAACTCCAGAAAGCGTGGTTTGCAATATCTACACCTACACAGATATGGCTGTTAAGTGTGGGGGGATGATCCTTTGTTCATTTTTAAACAGTCCAACTGTTTTGCAAACCTGGGTATTCACTTGAGTTTGCAGAAAGCAGTACCCTAGCCCTGGGTAACACTGTTGTGAGGTTCACATGGCCATTTGAAGTAACTTTCTGTTGCTGTTCTGCAGATAATGCTGGAAATGAAAGGGAATGTATCATCAGTGGAGTCCTACCATTCAGCAGGAAAATATATGGGTTCCTATTCATTAATGACCGAAGCCAGTTAAGTGATTTCTTTGTTTATGTATATGCAGGCAAAATCTGGTCAATTCGGCTATTTGTTGTATACCAGCCTATTAAAAACCTGTTAAGACTGATTAGCAGCAAAAATGGTGATAAAAACTCTTCACAATTTCCAGAAAAAAATATTAAATATATTCTCATGTTGTCATGAACAAGACATGCAGTTATACAATTACCTGTAGCCTATGAGAAATAATCACTTCTAGGGGGAGTAAGGGGGAAGAAACTTTCCAACTGTTAAAAAAAACACCTTTCCAGTTGTTAAATTGGTTGTTTTCTTTCAGGCTGTTAATATGCAACAAATAAAAAAGGTGCCTTCATCCTTCGTGAGTTGAGCTCAACTTTTTCAGAAGACACATAGAGCTTCACATTTGTTTTACATTCCTGAAGCACATATTTTAAAGCCCTTAGTGCAGCTCTACGTAAGACTCATTGCCAGTGAACCTCTGCCAAACATCATGGATTAGGCAGAGTCCTACAGAAATGCTTTATTAAAAAATAATGGAAACTCATTATTCAAGGTTTGTAAATCAATAATGCAACACAGAAAGCCTTGCCTTAAGTGACCACTGTGAAACTCAACAATACAAATGCAGTCTGAAAGGTGTTCTCTTACACATCTCCAATCTCTTACTCTTAAAATAAAAGACATCTGTTGAAGAAGAGCCATAAACCACAGTTTCACCATGCATACTAATCACAAATGAAGGGAACTTAGCTCTAAGCATATTGTGTCTTCTCAGAACCAGGTCCAGAACTACAATTTTTAGTCTAAGAACCTTCCTGTACCACATCCATACTGCGCATTTATGTATAGCTGATCTGCCTTACCTGCAAAATACAAAACTGGGATATTGTGTATGGCCCTAGTTAATGTACTATATACCAAGAAAAGTAAGAACCAAATTATACCACTTCACTTTCCAGCTCTACAAAATATTATAAATGGCAATATAACATTCATTTTCTCTCCCGAATACTGTTTGACTATGGTAGATTTATCTTCAATAACAAAATTACAATAGTGCATGACCTGCCAGACACTTTTTAATTAATACTAGACTTCTCTGTATAAGGGTTTGAACAGCTATTAAAGTCCCAACCTAGGAAAATATTTCCCTCTTAAAATGGTCTAAAAGTTTTACTACTCTTTTAAAACAAAATTGTAGTCCAATGGCACCTTTAAGACCAACAAAGATTTATTCAAGGCGTGAACTTTCGTGTGTATGAAAACTTCCTAAAACAGTGGTTCTCAACCTGGGGGTCGGGACCCCTAGGGGTCAAACAACCTTTTCACAGGGGTCGCGGCAGGGCAAGCACCTTGGCTGGGGGGCGCCATCTACACAACAGCCTTGTGGGGTAGATCAAGATAGAACGTTCATCTGTCTGGATCAGCGGAAAAGAGCGAGATCAGCATGGTGGGACAAGAGGCAGAACTGAACTGAGAAACACCAGGGGAAAAAAATTTATATACAATCATGAACAATGGATCTTCACCCCATTGGTCAGTTTCGGTTTAATTTCTGTGAAAGAACACTTGCATAATTTTATGGTTGGGGGTCACCACATGAAAAACTGTATTAAAGGGTCATGGCATTAGGAAGGTTGAGAAATTCAATCCTAAAACAATGTTGTTGAACATTCAGGCACATACAAACTATCAAAACACATATTTATCTTCTGGATCAGGAATAAGATCCTTTAGGCACAGTAAAGACATTCATACATTTTGTTGTGGTTTGAACACATGACCAAAAAGCCTGAACTTTAAACAGATCATCTACCAAATGGATCTCTTATAGAAAGACCACATCTAAGTCTACTTGAGCCTACCCTTGTCCTTGACCCAGATATTGCAGTTGGTATAAAATGCGGCTACTAGACTGTTTATGCACTGGAGGCTTCATGCTGGGCTGCAGGCTAGAGTTTTTGTCGTGGCAGGTTGCCCCACCTCTTCCTGCACCCACATGGGGGAGCATTTGGCCAGGTGCACCTCATCCACCCCCGATTTGTTCTCCTGCATGGGAACTAGGGCAGTGAAGTTCCCAATGCATAAACGGTCCTAGGGTCCTCACGCACATATCTGAGGGACTGTATATTGCCCTATGCCCCCCACAGGTCCTTGCGCTCTGCAGGTACTAATTTGTTGGTTGTTCCCGGCCCTAGAGAAGCTTGCTTGGCCTCAACCAGAGCCAGGGCCCCCACTTGGTGAAATGAGCTCCTGGAAGAGCTGCAGGCCGTGCAGGAGCTTACTGTGTTCTGCAGGGCCTGCAAGATGGAGCTCTTCCACCAGGCCAATGGTTGAGGCCGGGGTCCGAGCAGAAGATCCGACTGCCCCCCCCGGTGCAGCAGTACACCAGGGTCATCTATTGACATCTGGCTATGGCTCCCTCTTGTCACTTCTTCTATGGGATGTTATCAGGGGGGGATGGGTAGTTGATTTATACCACCATGTTCCTTATTCAAATGTTGTAATTTTTATGTCCTGCTTTTGATATTTTTAATGGGGTTTTATTGGGTGGTTTATTAATGGACTGTTAAAACCACCACGAGGGTTTTTCTGAGGGGAAAATTCCCCAGGGTTTCAAAAGTCTGGGAAACTTTACATCTCTTCCCTTTAAGCTTTTCTATCCTTTTGGTCCTATTTTCATAAAAGATGCAATTTTCCTCTTCAAAATTTCTTTATCTATGTGAACTATATCTTTATAGCCATATATAATTTTATAATAAAAGCAAGATATAGAATGTTGGATTAAACAATTTTGACAGGAATCTTTTTTTCAGAATGATCAGCACCATGATGGCAAGTAGTACTCATTTGAGCTCACATTTTCACCGGGTCCACCATTTTCAATATTATTTGTCATCAAATGGCAAGACCAGGCTTACAAACAGCAGCTCACTTGAAAAGTACAGCAGCTTTCAAGCAACCAAGGAAAGAAGTTTTTCAAAACTGGGAAATTCAGCACACCAAAAATGTGGGCAAGAGAGTTAATATTGATGGACTTTTCTATAACGAGAAGCAATGTTTAATTAATCTGTTAGTATAGTATAGTCTGTATAGTCTGAAGGAAAATGAAGATGCTACTGAAGACAGGTTTTTATGGTTCTATTAACTGATGAATCTGCAAATTTGATCACATGTAATAGCCCAAATTTATAAATTTGGACAGTATTAGGGTTATAAAATAAATAAAAATAAGACAAAATAATATAATTAAATATGACAGTAGAAGAAGAAAGACAATTAGAAAAATCAATGAGATTTGTAGTAACCAAAAAGCCAATTAACTATTTGGGAGTAATTATAGTAGATCCAAGTAACAAGCTTTCTAAAGAAAATTATCAGAAGATTTGGACAAAAATAACTGATGACATACAAAGATGGGAAGAATTTATAAATTCTTGGCTATGGTGAATATCAACAGTTAAAATGAGTATAGTGCCAAAACTATTTTTTTAGCATGATACCAATTCATATAGAAGAAACAACTATAAGTCTATGGCAAAGAGTAATATATAAATTCATATACAATGGGAAAAAAATCAAGGATAAGATATAAGGCAATACAAGATGATAAAAAAATGTACTGACCTTGTGCTTCCAAATATTAACTTATATAGATAGATATAGACAAGCAGTAGTTTTAGTTTGGATAACAGGCTGAATTATTGATCCACAAGGAAGAAATGACAAATTAGAGACAACGGACTCTAACAAAGGAATTCATAATTATTTATGGGTCAAAAATCACTGAGACTATTCAAAAGCAAGTCAGGAAACATGCTATAAGACAGTATATTAAAGATATGGTTTAAATGCAGAGAAAGATTAAGTCCATTAATCTCATGACTGACCTCTTTAATAAATGTTCACTATGATTCAAGAAAAAAAATAGATAACCTAATTTTTGAGAGGATGGTGAATAAACAAGGAAAAATACAAGAGTGCCATATTATTAAATAAGAAGAGGAAAATATACCATGGCTAATCTATCATCAAACAGTTTCAAAACTAAAAGAACAACTTCTAAAACAAGGTGGTCAGTTAAAAGAAAAGACTGCTTATTAAAAATTAATAATGGGTGATGCAAAACAGCTGTTAGATAAAATCTATAAACTATTACTGCTGTATGCCAATGAGACAGAACAAGTTAAAGATTGGATGATTAAATGGGCTCAAAATTTTGGAGAGAATACAAATATGGATCAATGGGAAGTGTTATGTGCCAGTGTTGGTCTCTTGTGGCCCTTCCTTGCAAACCCAGGGAATTATTGATCGCCACTGTGGGATGGTAGATGAATTTCCTCCAGGCCAGCCTGGATTCTAGAGATTTTGGGAGAGAAAGGAATCATTTGGGCATGAAATTAGGGTCACTGTGGGTAGGCAGGTAGTTGTGAGTTCCTGCATTGTAAGGGGGTTGGACTAAATGACCTTGGAGGTCCTTTCCAACTCTATGATTCTATGAACTGAAATTTACTGAATGTTAAACCTTAAAAGAAAAATAAAGTGTTTTTCGATGCTATATTGCTCCTAAAGACATAGCAAGAACAACTAAGAATTATAATGGGAAGTATTGAAAATGTCAGATATAAATTAATCATTTTATCACCTGTAGTGGACCTGTCAAAAAGATGAGAAAAAATGGATTATGATTCATAATGAGATGCAAAACATATTAAAAATTAAATTTATATTAGATCCAAAAGGTATGTTATTAAATATGGTACCAAATAATATTAGAATGCCAGGCAGTGATTTATTACAGTCCTTGACCAATACAAAAACAATATACAGTAACAATCTTAGTTTAAAGTATAAACTCTACAGTCCAGATTTATTAAAACATGTGTATATAAAATGTTTTAGAATTAATAAAAGTTTATATAAGATAATAAAAAATCCAGATTATAAAATTTCATCCATCCTAACCTTGGTTGCCTTGTAGAGTTTCTGATCTTACAAACCTGTACAGAATCTAGCATGTCATCTGATGGTTCCTATCAGGGTAGATGATTTAGCTTAATTGTATTTGACTGCCTAGGAAACCCATCTAACAAAGGGCTGATAATTTCCTTGCATATTTTACTGTAAAATGGGCAGTTGAAAAATATATGGTTGATTGATTCAATCTCCTCTTGTAAACAGCTATGCCTCTGTTTATAAGGCATTTTCTTGTATTTCCCTTCCAAAACTGTGCAAGGCAATGCCTTACTTCTGGATAATGTTAAATGCCCTTCTAGAACTATTCAAATGAATGAAATATAGATAAGCTGCAGTAATGTATTTTGTATCATCAGAAGAAATAAACTCTGGTTATCTCAGCTGTAAAATGTTAAGATGCCGTTAGCTGATTTTTCACCAAAATCTGCAGCTGATCTATTATGCAGTGTCTTTGCACCCGAAGCCTGCAATACTACCTCAAGATACTTAAAATTAGTTATTTGTTCTAACTGCTTCCCTTGTAACCCCCAATATCTATTGGGGGGGGATTTCCCAAATATTTTTTCCCAAAAAAATCTTAGTTTTTTTTTTAATGATTATAAGTTTTTCAGATTTGCAATAATAGGCAAATCTTTTTAAAGCTCTTTGTAACCTAATCGTAGTTCTGGAAAGAAGTACTGCATCATCAGCATACAGTAACACCAGCACCTTTCAGTCTGCCAATTTGGAATTCAGGTGTATTCATGAAACTCACTAAGTTGTTGATACAGAAAACAAACATTAAAGAGGCCAAGATGCAGCCCTGCCTTACACGCTTACATGTTTTGATAGAATCAATTAGGTGCCCATTATGGATGCATCCAACTCTAAGGGCTGTATGTTCATGAATAGCCTGAATCAGGAATCGTCTTCTATGAATGGAGGAGCCCTATAATTTTTCCCAAAGCCACTCTGGAAACAGTATGGAATGAAGCTTTTAAATATACAAAAGCAGCCGAGAGCAGGCTAGAGACATATTTCTCTATCAAATTCTGTATAATTAGGCTATATAATCTAGAGTTAACCTCCCTGCTCTAAATTCTGCCTGTTCTTTAACTAAAACACCCTCTTTTTCAAGCCAATTTAGGAATTTCTTGCAAATCATGTAGAGCTTGCTTATGATGCTTGACTGGTCTGTAATTTGATGGGTCTTCTCTGGTTTAATTCTTATAGAAGGCTATATTCCAATCTCTGGGGGTATTACTAGTTTAATCATAGAAGATAAATAAAGCAGCGAAGAATACTGTCCACCAGTCCTTGTTAGTTTTTAATTATTCTGGGGTAATTCCATCTTGCCCAGGGGCTTTAGCATTCTTGGTTGGTTCATATAGGATTTTACCTCCCCCACAGTAACTGGAGGCCATTTTTCCACGTACCCTATTTTCCATTTTGAATGTACAATGAACTCGCAAGGATTTGATATGCCTCAGGACTGGGGGGGAAACCCACCAGATCATATGAACTGGTCAAAGAAAATGGAGTCCTGTCTTTGACTATATGAGATGGGAAGGATTAACTGAGTTATAAAATGCAAATTATAATATGGGTCTTTTCTTCCCTCTCTTCTTTTCCTAAAAGTTGATTCTAGAAAAAGATTTGGGTCTTTTCCCTCCTTGTTTTGTATTATAATACAGTAGTTTGTGATAATAGTTCTGTAATATACAGTGTACTGCTTTTAAATAAACCTTTTTAATAATAATAATAATGATAAAATTCAAGGAATCTTTCTTCACCGCTCCCCAAGTTTCACTTTCTGGAAATCCAAATTAAAATTATTATTTTAGTATTACATTTGTTTTATGCATGTTTTTTACAGCTATTTTTCTAGCTATGTGGTTTAAGGCATAATTTAAAAAAATTAAAACGTGTGAAGCCTTACAAAACTAAGTACTTTCCACATCACTGAATTGTGAATGAGCGGGCATTAAGTTTAATTGTTCTAGTTTTCCCCTTATGTTTTATTTAAAAGGAATGTTTACCTCTCCTTTTACATGAATGAGGTTTAAAATGATACATCTACTCCTAAATATTAGCAAATATTATTGCCCTCTGTCTATAATGAATGTTTGCAAGCCATTTCTCTCATTCTTGTTTATTAGGCCATTTCTTTGCTACTTTCTCCCACTCACATCTTCCAAAGTACAATTAAAAATCTCTGCCAGATTCTACATAAATACCTCTGTTTTCAGGATGTGATATAAACTGTAAACCTTAAAAACAAGAGCATTAGTGATGGAGGTCTGACACTACTCTGCAACATGCTCATCTTTGATGGGTCCTAAAACAAGGCTTGACAAATCCAAGAGTCTTGGAGACTCAATAGCAACTCTCCACATCTAGACCAAACTGAAAAACAAATGCTTGTTGGACTTTGACCTGGTATTCCATTCCACTCAAATAATGTCCCTCAGAATAAAGATCTGGATGATAAATTAATCAGATCGCTAATCTGTCAGGAACCAAGCAGCTGAACCCCAACGTACTCACTCCACAGACATCACTCTCAGACTTCAGGGTGAAGCTTTAAGTAGAAAGTCTTTATTTGGAAAAGTCAGCAAACAGAGTCCATACTTTGCATATGCTCACAGACAGGCAACTTTGATAGAAACACAGGGGCAGGAAGTGGCAGGACCTATATACCTTGGCCGTGGGAAAGGGGGCAAGATCAGAGATTGGCATTATGTGAGAATCGGGGATTCACACAGGACACTAGGATTGGACCGGCTCTTTTATCTAGCTAGGTGTTAAAACAGTTCACACATCTGTTGTTTTGGATATCTGGGGAAGACAGCCTTGAATGGGAGAGAGTGAGGGGCCGCAGAAGCAGAATGGGATCTTTGAAACGCAAACGAGGATCACGGGGGGGGGGGGGATACTGCTCCTGAGCTCAGCTGAGATGCCCCTGATTGAGGGGAGGAAGGCGTTTCCAAGAGCAATGCAGGGGAGTCTGAGGGCATGAGGGTGGGCATTCCTTTTGAGGGGGGGGGACTTTCCCCTTCTGCCAAACAATTGGCTGACAGGGAGGCCACAGAAATCCCCTTCTCACTTAAAATACTGCTGTGGCCGGCCATGCTGCTGGAGGGAAGAAACAGCCAAGCAACTCTCTGCAGATTTGAGACCTACCACTCAGGGTTGTTGTGCAGGTGAAACTGGAAGCTGTTGCAGAGGTTATTTTGCCTCCTGTTTCATCTGCACAACAACCCTGTGCAGTAGGCCTCAGGTGATTCAACTCCACAACAACCTGCGTGGGAAGCCTTAAATGTTCCTTCTCCTCAACCATGTCCAAACTCCATAGGAGCTCTTTCTACCTGGGCAGCTGATCTATATGCTCTGCAGATGAGCTGTAATTCCAGGGGTTCTCCAGGCACCACCTGGAGGTTGGCTACCCCTGGGTTGGAGATATTCCTGGAGGTTTGGAGGAGGGCCTTAAATTCATACAATGCTTCAGAGTCCGGCCTCCAAAGTAGCCATTTTGGCCTGCAGAGCTGATCATTATAATCTAGAGCAGCGATCTAGAGAGGATGGTAGAGGCTCACAGACTGTGGTTGGGGTGGAGTGGTTGTGGGTGTGTCCCTCCTGGACTATGGGCTTTGGCCAGCCCTTACCAGCAACTGTTTGTATTTTGAGGTGCAGAGAGACAGACAGACAGACCAATATCAATCCTGTGAGTCTGGAAAGTTCAGGAAGATCTAAATAAAGAATATTTACAGCCTGAAACTGTAAATAGTGAACAAATAAATGGCAGGAGAAATGTAGGAACTAAAGTGACTTTTTTCAAGCTTGGCCTGGTAAATAAAAACTCCTATGAACTCAAAGACATGTGGCCCAGAATTTCAAGTGTAGTTAGCTTTACAGGAAAGTAGACAGTGAGACTCTGGGGAAAACTAGGTGATCCACCTTTATAACGCAACGACTTAGCCTTGCAGACAACAACAGGGACTGCAGTTGCTAGCAGAAGGTCTCAGGCTTCAGAAGGGCAGACATGACCAGCCAAGCAACCAAGTGGATTCTGGGGCCATATGCATTCTTTTTGAAGGGGTGCATGAGAGGGGGGAGAGCTTTCCCTTCAGCCTAACCGCCTAGAGATGAGCTGTACTTCCAGGGGATTCTCAGACCCAACCTGGAGGCTGGCTTCCTTAAACCTCAGGGGGATACAATGCTACACAGTCACCCCTCCAAAGTAGCCATTTTTGCCTGCAGAGCTAATCTGTATTGTCTGGAGGTGAGCACCAATTCCAGGCCCCACCTGGAGGTTCCCTGTCCCTGGTCGGAACATATTCCTTGAAGTCTGAAAATGGGGCCTCAAAAGTCTGTAATGCCCCCACAGCTACCTAGCACCCCCTGACATATTTTAGGTCAAGAAAACATTGCAGAGAGGAGGTAATGTTGCCAGATTGGTGTAGATTCAACTTCTGGAATTCCACACTACCTAGGTGTGCATAAACCTGACTAAGGTCAAGACTGCTGTGCACAGAGGGACCTCCTCTTAGGGTTGCCATATTCCAAGTGAAGCTTTCTACCCCACCACCCTCACAGAGAGTATGCTATGTGGAGAGGAAGGGAAGGCGATTGGAAACTGCTTTGAGACACCTGAAGCCTCCTGGGTCACTGCGGCCAATTCCCAGTTCTCTCAGACCTCTCACAGCCCCACATCCCTCACAGGTTGTCTATTGTGGGGAAACAAATGGAAAAGGTGTTTGTAAACCACTTTGAGACTCCTTTGGGTAGTAAACAGCAGGGTATAAAAATCCAGCTCTTCTTTTTCTAAGGAGCAGCTGTGAAAGAAGCATTTGGCCACATAACATTTTATCAAAAGTAAAAAAATGGTGACAGAAGAAGCAGGGTAGACACCTGTGTACTGTGACTACTCCATGTGTATTAGGGCAAGGGGATAAGAAGGGAAATGATGTTGAATGCAGAACTGGTAGGAATTGGTTGCCATGTAATTTCCCCCTAAGAAGAGTCTCCAGTCTGATTTCCCCTTCATATATCTGAAGACATGGCTCTGGAAAGCTCATCTGTAACCACTATGCCGCAATTCCCAAAGGTCAGTCCTCTCCCATACTCAATGAACATCCACACCACAGGATCTTGACACCCATATCTCCACAGCCATGCCCTCATTTGTCTCCACGTCACCACAACCTCCCATACAACACACACTCAACCCCATGCCCTTACAGACTGGACAACTCCTCCCCTTTCTCTTCCCACTGCCAAGCTCTAGTGCCCGTTGTATTCCCGGATACAACAGGCTTTGCCTCTAGTAAATAAATAATACTGCTGCTGCTCCCAACAGCTCTTGTCCATCCCCACACCCTCCCCAACCCAATAAGAAAAGCACTGAACTAGTTTCAGAAAGGTCCACCTCCCCCACTGCCATCCTAATCCGCAGGGGCAAGGTGGCTTCACTTAGACAAGGTGGCTTCACTTAAGGGGTTAACTTTTTGAGTTGATAACAACCAGATTACCCTGTTATTTGTTTACTACATACTTATAATAGCATTAATAAGAATGGGAACCTGTTAAAAGTGTTTGTTTATTTGTTTGTTTGTTTAATTTATATACCGCCCTCCCCGGAGGCTCAGGATTAGGCTCAGTAGTAGAAATAATTAGAAAATATAGCCATACAATAGAAAAATCTGAAGGATGAAAAATAAGTCTGGGACCTCAATTTTGCTAGATGCAAAGGAAATTTGTCAAGGCCTGCCATAAAGCATATTTTATTTATTAGCAGTTCTATATACTATGAAGGACAAGTTGTGTGTCATATCTACTCCTTAGATGAGTAATTTTCACAGATGTCATGGTACATGGTGATGTGAGAAAGAAGAGTCCTATATATTGCAAAAACCCCATGGGGAATACATTTCTTCACACACAGCGAACTACCTTTCCCAAAGAACTCTGTAGGAGCTGATTAGAACTCAAATTGATCCCACTGCTGAGCTTCATACATGTATTTTTCTATATTTTTCAGATAAATAAATGCCAAGTGCTAATGTATGAGCATCAGATCTAGTTCAACGAACAAGCCATGTTCTTGGGCATTACTTCCCCTGACAGCTAACTTGATTTCTTACTTTTGAATTAATGCAAGTAATTCTGTCATAACATCTGAACTGGCAAACTATGGTTTGGGATTTGTACTTCTACTCCAAATAAAGATTGTAAAGAGCCAGTGTGATATAGTGGTTAGGAGTGCAGACTTCTAATCTGGTGAGCCGGGTTCGATTCTGTGCTCCCCAACATGCAACCAGCTGGGTGACCTTGGGCTCGACACGGCACTGATAAAACTGCTCTGACAAAGCAGTGGTATCAGGGCTCTCTCAGCCTTACCCACCTCACAGGGTGTCTGTTGTGGGGAGAGGAATGGGAAGAGAACTATAAGCCGCTTCGAGCCTCCTTTGGGTAGAGAAAAGCGGCATATAAGAACCAATTCTTCTTCTTCTTCTTCTAAATCTGAGGCGTACAATATACAGCTCGTGAGCAGCATTCAGTTTGCCTGACTGACCCATGCTGTATACCCCAAAGCCAACTCCCAGCTGATCCCCCTACTGCATTGCTTGAATCAGCCCCAGCCCTTGCAATTGCACCCATCTCTTCCCACAATAAGACACTGGGAACAAACCAAAACAAATCAGGATAGCTTCAGAATACCAATGGAATCAAGTTTCATGCCTTCATATGATTCTACCCGAAAATGAGGGTATGGAACAGAATTGAATCCTGTAGATGCCTGAAGGAAGCATTCCAAGGAGATGCACAGCAGTACATCATGCCATATCTCCTACAACTCCCTTTCAGGATCCAACAGGATCATGGTTAAGTCCTGTAATGTCTGAGTTCCATGTTAAGGAGCACAAATTTGCCTAACAGGGAAGATTATCCATCAAATTCATCTTCTTAGATAAAAAACACGCTGGAAAGGATTTTTAAGGGTACTTCTTTCAAAGTTTACTGATGATCCATCTTGAGATCCCATAAAACAAGATTTTATTGGATTTGCCAAATGGCTTACAATAAGCAATGACATGAACATTGACAAAAATGTAATTCCTAAGCATGTCTCTCCCAGACATAGCATCACTTGATAGTTGTCAACCTCACAGACATTTATTTTATTTCATTTATTTCACTCGATTTATAAACTACTGATACTGGCCAGTTGGCTCCCAGTGGCTAACATCAACATTTCAAATATATATACAAACAAAAGGATGTATTTCCAACAATCAAATGCTCCCAATCATACCCTTCCCCTTCCTACCTACCCCCTGGTGCCAATGCCAAAAAAGAAAAATGCGAGCACATGGGGAATAATGGGGAATAGTTTAGGAGGAGGTGTTGTGGGCTGTCACCCCTCCGTCAAAGGCTGGCACACCCGTGTCAACCCTTCCTGACACTCCTGAGCAGATCCTCGCACCAGAGAGAGAAAAGCCAGGTCAAGCCTTGCAAAGCATAATGGGAGAGCAACTAAAACCCACTTCTGGCTCTGAAGCAAGACTTGGAGTTAGGCTTCCCTCAACCTACTTGCTTGCAAACAAAAGAGGAGTTTGTCAGCACACCTGGCAAGTACAGAGAGACAAAGGCACCCCACCCAAGACTCCCTCGTCCGTCACCCCAAATTGTTTCCCTGGACCTCCGGAACTCTGCTCCACCCAGAAGACAGGTAGATATCACTTCCAATCAACCCTTAGTATAGGTTCTTCCCCTATAAGCCTTGTGTGCTAGTGGCTAGGAATGTACATTTCTTTGCTAGAGTACGCATGTGTTGTCTTTTGTCTAATTAGTGTGTGTTAATAAAATCCTTTCATGTTTAGATCATTGTCTGCCTTGGTTCTATCTCAGTGACATAATTACCCAGTAAACTGTGCAATATAAGGTCCCATGTTACGTCACGCTGCCTCTTGCTGGCTCTACTAGCTGATTCCCCACAACTAAATTTAGACAGGTGTTCTTACAGACATGCATTTGGCGTAACAGAGGGGCCTATGATGTCCCCCTCAAGCTGGCCTCAACCAAAGGCCTGGCGGCAGAACTCTGTCTTACAGGCCCTGCAGACCTGCACTAGTACCCGCAGGGCCCTCAACCCCTCTAAATCATAGAATCACAGAATCACAGAATCATAGAGTTGGAAGGGGTCTCATGGGTCATCTACTCCAACCCCCTGCACTATGCAAGATACTCACATCCCTATCACTTATCCACTGTAACCTGCCACCCCCTTCAGCCTTCACAAAATCAGCCTCTCTGTCAGATGGCTATCCAGCGTTTGTTTAAAAATTTCCAAAGATGGAGAACCCACCACCTCCCGAGGAAGCCTGTTCCACTGAGAAACTGCTCTGTCAGGAACGTCTTCCTGATGTTTAGACAGAATTTGTTTTGCATTAATTTCATCCCATTGATTCTAGTCCGTCCCTCTGGGGCAAGAGGGAACAACTTTGCTCCATCCTCTATATGGCAGCCTTTTAAATACTTGAAGATGGTTATCAGATCCCCTCTCAGTCGTCTCCTCTCCAGGCTAAACAGACCAAGCTCCCCCAACCTTTCTTCATACGTCTTGGTCTCCAAACCCCTCATAATCTCTGTTGCCCTCCTCCAGACACGCTCCAGTTTGTCTTCATCCCTCTTCTACTGGGGTGCCCAAAACTGAACACAGTAGGCCACAAGCTTTCCCATATAGTTCTATATGAACTGTATAGTTCTGATAGGAACTGCAGCAATAACACCAGGTACATATGTGAGCTACTTCTGCTCTCCAAGGATGTTTACACTACTCCTGATTATACAATCCAGGGTTCCCAGCTCTAGAGACTCTTAAATATTGACTCAAGACACCTTTATTGGCATAGCACTCTTAAATGTATTACTACCTAAACCTGTGAATAAATGAATACATGATTAAATGTGAATTAAATAACTACATAGCCCATGGCCTACAACGTTGCTATATAAATGAATATATGCGTGAATATATGACAAGCGAACGAGTTACAACTATAATGGGGTTATCATATGCTTAACCAACACTAGAACTAAACGATGCATGACTTATATGCATCTGAAAGATCTAGCAAGACTTAATCTATAATAAAGTGAGAATAATATAGAATGTTTTCTAATGATAAATGGTTAAAGGTAAAGGTATCTCCTGTGCAAGCCCTGAGTCATGTCTGACCCTTGGGGTCATGTCTGACCCTTTACAAGACTCAATACAGGGTGGTTTGCCATTCCCTTACCCAGTCATTACCGTTTTACCCCCCAGCAAGCTGGGTACTTATTTTACATACCTCGGAAGGATGGAAGGCCGAGTCAACCTTGAGCCAGCTGCTGGGATCAAACTCCCAGCCTCATGGTCAGAGCTTCAGACAACATGTCAGCTGCCTTACCACCCTGCGCCACAAGAGGCTCTTCGCCACAAGAGGCTATTGTGATAAATGCTTACTGGAAGCTTAATCCCTTCAAACCTTCCCCTTCAGGGATACTAACTCAAACCTTCCCCTTCAGGGATACTAACTCAAACCTTCCCCTTCAGGAATACTAACTCAAACCTCTAGACTGGTTTCCCAGTCTCAGCTTCCAGACACCATGTTCAAACACCCTCTCCCACCAATGGGAGCATAGGATATCACTGAGCTCAAGGGCCTAGTCAAAACCGGCACAGGAAAACTACTGGCCACCTGCTCCATCCCTTGGAACAAAACATAACCTTCATGGCTAGGTTCCTAGCCAGGGCTAGCTGGGAGACTGATGAAGGCATTAGCAAGGCCTCTGGCTGAACCAGGCCTCATGAACCACAGTGCCCAGACCTTAAGACAACCCCACAGGCAAGTACACAAACCCAAAGCCCACAAGAGCCCCCACGTTGCTGTGAAATAAAAACCCAAACCAAATTTCATGGCAGGATTAGGATTGATTCTGACAATTTTAAGTACATTTAGAACTGGAGGACAGCTGCTGACTAAGAGATCCCCCAACAATAAAAAGTAGCTGGAGGCAAAGTAGCAACTGGCCATACAACCTAAAATGTGGTACTTTTAAAGTAGCAGATAATCCTTGAGTCATTCCCCCATAAGCAAACTTCAGTTCTTCAGAAATTTTTCCTGCTATTGAAAGGCATTCCAGAAAGATTTGAGAATTTTGAGTCATCTGATATTTTTTGGAGAATTACTGCTGAGGTATTCCTATTCAATTTTTATTTGCAGCACATTTTAAAATTGATATTGGTTGCAGTTTTGTTTTGTGATTTTTTAAAATTCTTTATAAACTGCCTAAAGAGCTTTTATTTAATGATGAAAAGGCTGAGTACAATTATTCTCAATACACAAATTATCTTGACTAGCGATTTCCAGGATGGGCACAGATCTAACTGACAAATAACAGTCCTCATACTTTCAAACATATATGTGGGAGACTGAAGCCTAAGTAGGTCAAGAAAATTTTGGACACTTATGAAACTCTTTTCAAAGATCTGATATTCAAGCTGAACAAAATATGTTCTCCATTAAAATCTGAAATTAAAATCCAGAAAAGGTGAGTGTGCTGATACAGCTGTGGTGCTTTTACCTGAAAAATGCATATTTTACAAAATAAAATCCACTTTGGTTATGCTGAGATACAAAATATTTACTGTACAAGATTCCCACTGTATACTTTCTTGTGACTTTCAACTCAGAGTTTTGTTCTGCAGACATTATATGCTTTATTACACAACTTAGAAACATTTGTAGGACCTAGTCCAGAACTGATAGTCAGAGTTACTGACCCTGGGTCACAAAATCTGATCAAAACATATTTTCTAACAAATCTATGAGGAAGGAATGATATCCAAAAATCAATTTCTTCTTAATAGAATTGAGAGATTGCACAAAACTATTTTGTTCTTGCTGCTGCAAGGCCACCATCCTTACTTTCTAGATCCCATATATGAGGGGACGCCTTCCCACAAATGCTTATGTAAAAAGTATTCAGCATTCCCAAGCCTGTCTGAACCACAGCCACCTGCATCTCTGCATCCCTGAGGTGCTCATTAAGATTCAGAACAGCAGGCAAAAAACTTACAGTAAAACTAGAGCTGTACAAATGTATAATTTATAAAGAAAGCTAGAAAGTGGAGCACACAGCAAAGAGATGTTGCAAGGAAAAAACTGGAGGGAGGGGCCAAGTAAGGAAAATCCCAACAGTTTTCATGGTAAACTTTGTAGCTTCCACTGTTTCCCTTATTCCCATCCAGCCTCCTGCTGCAGAACACGGTGGTACACAGGCTGAATCCTAAGGCAAGTGGCTGATCAAAGCAGATTGCCATCATGGATGCTATGTAAGGTTTGCTGCCCCATTTCATGTTAGCAAGGGATTTGATACTTTCTAGTGTGCAGAAGGATAGCAGCATAATTTTGGATGAGGTTCCATCAGTAAGTATTTCACATGAATTCCTGCATGACTGAAAAGCCCTTAGTTACTAGATGTTTTATAAGCTTTACTGCTCAAGAGAGATAAATAAAAATTGGACCAAATCAGATTCTATCTTATATGACACATAAATGTGAATAGGTTATGTACAGATGTTTAGCTCTAAGGGATTACACATATATCTTATTTATGAAACTAGCTTCAAAGCCCGTTCCTAAGAACAGGCCCTGAAAGGGTCCCCTCCCCTGGCCCCTGGCCCGGCAGCTTAAGGTGGCTTTGGGCGGCAGCTCCCAGCCAGATCAAGTGGGGTGGGCGGGGGCTGGGCAGCTCGTTAGCAGGACCTAGACAGAGCTCCTTAGCAGGCAGTCAGCAGGCCGGGAGGCCCAGGTCAGCAGGCCCAGCCTAGCAGGCCAAGAGCCCTAACTAGGAGGCCCTCCACCACAACCCTATGCCCAGGGCATCTCCTCTTACCTGCTGCTGGCTCCAGGCACTGAGGCATCTGAGAGCAAAGAGGCTAGAGTCCAGGGACGGAGGGCAGGAGCTGCAAAAATTCTGAGTGCACTTGGAAACTACATTACACATCTGTTGGTCAGTGAATGGGGTATAACTGCCTTCTTCTTGAAGCTCTGCCCAGCTGGAGTGAGGCCAGACCCGCCTACCATTGCCAGTGGAAGGAGGAATAAAATGGCCACCACCATTACACTGCCCTTATAAGCCCACCTGAACCACCTTGCTCTCTCCTTTTGCACCACTTTTTGCTGCACTTAGATCACTGTGTTTCTCAGCAGTCACAGCCCAGAACAATACACTGTCTGCCAGAATAGCCGACTCCTTCAGCTAAGAGATGGCAATAGAGGCTTCTAGGTCAGCATCTGACAGAAAGCCATCCTTGTGCCTCTCATCTGCCATCAGAACATCTGCTCAGGGATCGCTCTCTCAGATAAAATGGTTGGCGTTGCCTGGCTTCTTCCCTGCTGAGTGCCTGCTGCAACTCAGGAGATCGAAAGGGGGTGAAAAAAGGATCACAGAGAGAAGGTAAGAGGATGGGTGGAAGGAAAAAGGAATGGTCTGAAAAAGAATAGGAGTAAGTATAAAGAAGAATCCAGACAAGAGAATGGATAGCCCACTATCTCAACTCTCTCTCTGAAGAGGCAGGAAGAAGACTGAGCTTTGGATGATGCACATAACAGGAGACAGGAAGTAGAGGAAAGGTTTGGTTCCTGCCTCCCTGATAATATGCTGAAAATCACCCACCAAGATGTCCTCTGCACATGGGGAGAAGTGGAATATAACTATATTATTTATTTATTTATATTTATATAACACCCCTTCCCAGATACAAACTCAGGGAGGTTTAAAACATAATACATTAATAAAATATGTAATAAATACCTTAAAATATGAATGTAATATAGCCACTAATATTAAGCTGCAGCTTTAAGTATATGGTTGCATCTGCCCTCTCTCAGTACCATCTTGGCATTAAAACAGGTACAGGTGGGTAGCCATGTTGGTCTGAAGCAACAGAATAAAGTTTGAATCCAGTGGCACTTTTAAGACTAACGATGTATAATTCTGAGTATAAACTTTCTTGTGCATGCACATGAAAGCTTACACCCAGAAGTAACCTTTGTTGGTCTTAAAAGTGCCACTGGACTCAAACTTCGTTATCTTGACATTAAAAAAGTGTGAAAATGAAATTCTGGTTATCCCATAGGGAAAATATGTAACTTGAACAATTTCTTCTAAACTAAAATGCTGCATTCAACCCAGCATCATTTTATCAAGCAATATTTTAAAAATTAGATACATATGTGACAACTGTCATCTCCACAAATCTCACTTGAATAAACTGCAAATATTATTTTGTGATTTCACACCTCTGTCACAGAGCTGCTGGCTGCACAGTATATATTTAAAATATTGCCTTAATTCTGAAGTGTCAAGTTGAAACTAATGGTAAAATACATATGATTTATCATCAGCTAGTGTGGCTTTATGACAAAGTTATTTTAATACTGTCATTGTAGTCAATTCATTTAAGCACTCACGCTCAGCAGGGATGGTGTAAAAGTGAGTCAGCTGGCAGTGAAAGTTTTCCAAATCAAGAAGTTATCACTCTAGAATTATTAAATATGAATTTTATTTCCTTTTAACTATTGTCAAGATAACAAAAAATGCTAAGCCCTGTCAAATGGAAGGAGTTATTTTTTAAATGTTCACCCAGCTCCTTGAATAGTTTATACCTTTCTCCCCAACAGTAAATGAAAACAATATGTGACAGAATCCAGAAACTGCTTCTTTCTCCCTCCCTTCCTCTTTTGTGGGAGCAGATCCTTTCCAGGACCATTTTCTCCCTCCCAGTGTTCCCTGGGAAATACAATAGCTGAGAGCACCTTTTTCAGAGGCCTGTACAACTGGACCCCTTGGGCCAATTCAACTCAATCTTGGAAGAATTTTAACACAAATCCAGTACATTAAATTTTGGTGTAATTCGGTTTAAAAAATAGCCACTCCAAACATCCCATCCTGCTCATGAAAAAAGTCCCCCACAGGGAATAATGGAACCCAAACAAATCCAGAATCCCAGAAAAACCTGAAGTCAAACCGATATTGGTGGATCTAAACAATATAATACCAGTATTTATGCCCTTTCTGAAATCTGAATATGATTTATGCTGTTGTTTTTTCCAGATGCACGTCCATAACTACTAGCACATAAAACTTACTGGCTGGAACAGTAACATCTAAAATAAATATTTTACTTACCAATGGTTAATACCAATAAAACATGCATGAATGCACCAGATATATCCACAGTGCAAGTAAATATGCTATATTTTTCTGTGAATCATCTCTGTATTCAGACAGAAGTAAAAAAGAGAATCTGAAGATACTAATTGGCTAACTGAGATGTCAAAGGATCACTAAAGAAAGTTCTATAGAGTTATCTGAATACATTTAACAGAAGAACTAAGTTCCCACATCAGTTTTGCCACACTCATCATGGCATTCTATTTCAATGACCTTCATCTCAGTTCTTACTGAATGAAAGATATGGCAAAATTTCAACAGCTACATCTTTTAGCAAGGTGAGCTAACACAAAGGTCTAACACTCATATTTCACAAGGAAGTTCTATTTCAATTAAAAAAATTATATATACAATCTTATTGCACCATGTTTACATACAGAAAAATATAGTATATAGCCACTTGAACACTAGTTACATAAACACAAAATGTATACTCTTCATAACATTTGGAGCAGCCCAAAGTCATAAGGTCAACTTAAAAGTCATGAAATTTCAAAGTATAGTGTATTCCTGGCTTCTAGAATGCTTTGTCTTCAGAAGACAGAACTCTCATCTCCATTTCCCTATCACCTCACACACAGGCAAGAACAGAGAACTGGCTTACATTGGTCCAAAGGAAACAGGAGCCTTGTAATTATTTGTACTGTCCCTCTCCCACTTTAAAAAAATTAAGTTGTTAGTAGGCAGCTTTATTGCCTTGGCTGAGTTACAGCACTCACGTTCAAGTTGGTATAAATTGTTATTGTGGAAAACAGAGATTACAAACATATACTTTAAAATCTTGTATCTTAAAATCATGTTAACAATAAGTCTCCTTGCTCTTTGCAGGGGGGGAGGGATCAGACCCAACACCAACCCCTCTAAAGAATGGCCACCAACTGGAGAGAGTGGAAGACACATCCTGGTGCCTCTAACTGGCTGCCTAACCCACAAACAGACTCTGTCACCTATCCCATTCCTCCCGAGGTCTCTTCCCTCTGAAGAAGCTGCCCCAAGAGCAGACCCTGCCCGTGGCTCTGTGGCCCTGGGCCCTGGGCTGTGGCAGCTGGGAGTAGGCCCTGAGCTCCCAGAGCACCAGCAGTGGCGCCTTCCCACTGCACCCCCTCCATCAGCTCCATGCACTATACTTATTCGCCCATCGAGCAGACTCTTCTCCCACGAGGACTTGCCTCCTAAGCAGCTGCTCACCACTTCCTAAGGCAGCCAATTCTACTGCTGAACTATTCTGACTGTGAAAATCTTTTCCTGATATCTAGCTGGTACCATTCTACGGATAGTCTAAAGCTGTTATTGCATGTCCTATCCTCCGCTGCCAACAGGATCCATTCCCTGCCCTCCTCCAAGCGACAACATTTCAAATACTTAAAGAGTCCCCTCTCAACTTCCTCTTCTCCAGCCTAAACATTCCAAAGTCTCCCAGCTTTTTCTCATAGGGCTTAGTCCCCAGGCCTCGGATCATCCTCATTGCTCTTCTCTGCACCCTCTCCATATTGTCCACATCCTTTTTGAACTGATATAATCACAATGCAAACATTCATGATAATGGAACACTGACATATTTTCTAATTTCAAGTCTCCCAAACCTCCAAAACAGTAAGTTTTACCAATTGTTCCCCATAATTTCCTCAATCAATCCCTTGTTCCTTGGAGCAATTTGAGATTGCCAGAAGCATGCATATATAACTCTAGCTTCAGGCAATAAATATAACATTATTTCCTGATATCCTTTCACATCCCCTCCCCCTTTTTAGCATCCAGACTGATAATGATATCTGGAGAACTTGAAAGGCAATGTACTATTTTGTGTTATGTTGATGGGTCAGCTTTTATTTTTGAATGCAAACTGAAATTATCAACATGCCTCTCTAAGGTGCAAACTAATAATGCCAACCACTATAAAAGCTGCTTCTGGCTTTAAAACTATCAATTTTATACTAGTATTTTTCCACAGCTTAGTGTTTCTTAGAATTGGCACTGAGGTAAACCTAATCAAATCCTACACAGAGTAAATACAAAGAGCTTTCACTGTGCACTAACACAAAATCACTTAACAAGATGAATATTCAGCTTATTCTTCCCTGAATACACTTGAATTATTTATACACTCTTCTAATTCTTATTTTAAAACTTATGATTTGCTAGCAAAAAATCCAGAAGGAGAACTTAAATACTTACCATACCAGGGGAGTGTCCCAACCTACACATCCTCATCTTGACTTGTGTACTGATCAGGATCAGAATATAACAGAATAACAGAATCGGGCCAATATGAATTACTTAAATCTTTTGTTTTGGTGTAATTCCTTTTATACTGCCTCCGGGGAGGGCGGCATATAAATATAATAAAGAAATAAATTACTTAACTAACAGTCTAAATCTAAATAAATGCCCTAAGTTCTTCAGGACTCACTCTAAAGTTAACATGTATAGGTTTTGCAATGTAGGGACTTTTTAAAGTGTTATAGCAAACTATGGGAACTGGAACAGTTTTTTAGTTCACCAAAGTTCACACAAGTGCAACACATATATAATTCATCTTGGTTTTATTTATGTATACAAACAGGATTTGATGGACCAGTTTAAGAGGATTCCCTCAGCTCAGTACTGGGACATGCACCTATAAGCTTCTGTACCTAGAATAGTACAGTGCAAAGAAGAGACAACTGAGTAATATCTTAGAAATAATCCTACTGATATAATATGAATACAAAAATGTTAGTATTTTGGACAATTCCAAATGGTTCAACGCAATATTCTACTGCAACTGCTAACCAATAAATACAGATAGGCAATTTACTAATACTATTAATTCTACATGAGAAAGTGGTTCTAAAAACCCCTCTTGAAAAAAATTGTTAATACTAGAAATAAAGGTGTTTGTCATCACATCTATTAGAATATTCCTGCCTGGTGCAGAATTTCCCAAGAGCTACTCCCTGCACAAGCCAGAAACGAAAGCAGCATTACAAATTAATCACTTTTTAATTAACAAGAACTCTACAATTTGGCAATTTATTCTTGCTTAAGAAAGTGTGATGGGGTATGACTAATGTACACTAGCTTTTACTAATGAGCAACAATAATTTACTACAACAGAAACATAATGCAGTTACAACCACAAAATCCACAGCCATGTCTCATTTCTACTACGTCCTTGTCTTTACTGAAATATCCAATGACATTCAAATACATTAGAATTAAAGTTTTTGAAAAGTATCACTTCTTTAAAAAATTTCTAAAGAAATAGCAGCTTGTTTATAGCTGTGGGCAAAATGTGCAAGTGTGTTTTTTTAAAACCAGTGGTAAGTAACATATGGTCCTTTCTTATCATTTGGATACTAATTCATTACAAGAACTCTAAATTAAACAGATACATTAATAGTGGTATTGTTCCAGTCTAACTACAAGTAGCATTTAATGAAGACACAGTAACAACAGACAGCAGGCAAAATCCAGTGGAAATACTTCAACAGAGGTGCTTTAGAGCGGGGGTTGTCAATCCCCGGTATGCGACCCGTTACCGGGCCGCCGGCAGTCATGCCTGCCTCTTCCCCCCCCCCTCTGCAACAAGAAGCTTGCCAGGCTGCAAGCGAAGTGGCCGCCAAAGCAGCTGCTTCGCTTGCGGCCCGGCTAGCTTCTTGCCCCACTCCCCCTGGCCCTTCTCCATCTCCCCCCCCGGCTCCTGCCGCTTACCGTGGCTGACAATGTCCCAGGCTTCCTGGCTGCGGCGCAATGTCCGTGTGCACACACTAAGCCGGGGTAGCCCTGCACGCCCCGCTTCCGTGCGTACCTGGGGAATGTCAGGGCATCCTGACCCACCGTAACGGCACGGCGGCAGCGCAAAGTAGCTGCCGCCGTGCATAATGGGCCTGTGCGAGGAAAAATATTTGCTAATGTTTGTGTTAACTGTTTTTGATACAGATCCCCATGTCTGGATGAAGCCATGTTCGTTTTCCTCACTGCCTTAGTAGGCCACAATTAATTGTTAGAGAAATTACTATAAACCCTGTGACAAGAGCCCTCATAGTACCAAGGCAAATGCCCCAGGGAAGAGGCCTGAAAGAGCCCCCCCCATCACAGAAAGCCACAATGTCTTCCCTCATCTGCTTTCTGAAAAATTCCAGCATTTCAGCATTAATGTGTACTTCCCCCTACACGTTCACCATGCCTAATTATCTTTTCAGAAACGTCTTTAAAATGGCCACCAGGCTGGACCAGGCCTGTTGCCTCATGTTGAGGGAAAGGATGAGATAAGAATTCTGATAAGAATTCCTCCTCTCCCCCAGTTTGAGCCATTTTCTCGCTCAAAGCAAAATCAGATACTTTTAAATGGCCATTGAAGAGTAAGCCTATTTGGAAATACATTTCTGTAAAATGTTTTTTATCCTAGAACTCCTTGAACCTTCTTTTAGTATAAAACAGCTATATAAATGTATCTCAGGTAAGTTATATTAATAGAAACGAAGTATAAGTTTACAAATATCTTCAGATACACAACTTAACCTTTGACTTTTCTTTATTCAGATAAATTCTCCTCAAATAATTTCTAACATACTGTTTAATATATTAATCCTATTCATTGTAAGCTTTTTGAATTCTCTTTTAAAACTCTTATATAGACACACAGTGATATAATAGCAAAATTAACCCATCATATTGATACAGTTTACGCTTGAGAAAGCCCTGGTGGAATGGGAATTCCATTTAGCCAGCTTGCCTATTGCGCTCTTTACTTAGCTTTCAGGATGCCAGCTGACAGCACTTTTTATTAGCTTTCAAGATGCTAGCTGATATGTGCAATATAATGTCTCTTGAGATGCTCTGCTGATGCCCCTTTTCTTCTGGCTTTTTACCCTTTTCCTCTACTTTTCTTCCTAGCACGCATGACCATATCTGCTATAGGTATATGGATTAATTTATATAATACTGACTCATTTACTGAGAATTTTGGAATGCTTGCTGTGGTTTCCCACTTGGTCATTCTGAACCAGGGTTTCTCATCCATGGTTTCATGAAACCTTGGGGTTTCTTGACAGCCCTTGAAGGTTTTTCTGAATGGGTGGGAGTTAATTAATTTTTTATATTTTAAAAAATCTGCTAAACATTTATACATAGTCATGTTAACCTCCCCCCCCCATTACCAATAATAGAACTTGAGGGAATGGGAAGGGGAGTGGTCTCAGGTTGGAATGTACACGGCTATGCTTCTGCACAATCACACTGCTTCTGGGGTTTCTCAAAGCCTGAACAATGTTTCAAGAGTTTATCAATGGTAAAATGTTGAAAAAAGTTGTTGTAAACAGATATTGTTTATGATTGCATGTAGCTTTATGCATACCTGGATACTGTTACTAAATTACCTTACTGTATATATTTGATTTTCTGAATACTATTATTGGTGATTATAATTACACACAGTGGCTTTGCCGTTACTTTTCCTGCCCAATAAGCTGAAGACAACATTGCAAGAACAGAGGAAGTTGTAACTGAAAGGGAGTGAAACGCAAATTAAACAACTTATTCATTACATCACTAACTTTGACCTTGGTTCTATATAGCAAAGATAACTGTCCTAAATTTTGAACTTTAGCCAAGGTCCAATTAACTGGAGCTGCAATACATGCTTGCTCGTACAGATTAAACCACTGGAAAAAATCAAGAAATAACTAAAAATATATTTTTTCAAGCTGGATTACAAACATGAGCAGTCAAATGCAACTGAGAAGGCAAATGCCAACTTGGGCTATATCAACAGAGCTAAGATGCCATAAGATGATTTAGTCTAGAATTTGTCTGCTTTTTAGAACGTGGCAACTGGTTAATAAGAAATACTGCCATCTATTGTTCCGGTATAAAATAACTCCTCTTAAAAATGGAGAAAATGAATGTAAATAGAGAAAATGAATGTAAACAAGATATTTAACAGACTCTTGACAGTCATAAAAAACACAATTTAATACTTTTGCAACTGAAATACAAAAAGAAAGTTCATGCTTAGATACAGCCAATCAAACAAAATACCTATGAGGAACAGCCAAGACCGCAAAAAGTGATATTGTCAACACAGAGAGAATTGGATCATCTGCCAAAATTTCCAAAAGAGACCCAAGGACCTGTGCTTTCTGAGTTATAAAAAGAAAAGAACTTGGAACTTCAATCAGAGAAAACTCTAAAACCTATGACAAGGCTGAGACAGAGTTTGATCAATAACTTTCCTTACAGAAAGAGGATGGGAGAAGTCTCAATGAAACCAGAGAAAGAAATATCACATATAATACAAGAGAAGTCTTTGGATACAGTTCAATAAAGACTGAAGATGTGATAGATGGATCATGGACAAAACAAAGAAGTGGAAAATATCTCCAGCAATAATAATTTGCTTGGACAAATGGTGAACTAACTATTTAAGTATTTTTATTTATTTATAATGGTATTTGTATGCCGCCACAAAATAAAAACAATAAACAGATCCTCCAACCCACACCATCCTATCCCAGCCTCCCCCCCCCCCCATCCTTCTTTCAATCTACCAAGTCCCTGGGTGATGTTAGCAGGAGGAAACTTCAGAAAGGGGGCTAAATCTTTTGTCATTCCAGGCTCAAAAGGCTCCATTTTGCAGACCCTGTTCAGGCAGGACTCTCAACTCTTCCAGGAGCTCATTCCACCAGGCAGGGGCCAGGGCTGAAAACGAGGCCAGGCAGACCTCCCAAGGGCCACGGATCACCAACCTATTCAGACCCGCACAGAGAAGTGCTTTGCTAGGGAGAAAGGCAGTCCCTCAGGTACACTGGGCCTAGACAGCATGTGGCCTTATAGGACAAAACCAAAACCTTGCACCTGATCTGGTACACAACTGGCAACCAATGCAGCTGTCTCAGTACTGGCTGGATGTGAGCCCTCTGTGTGAGGACCCTAGCAGCTGCATTTTGTACCAATTGCAATTTCCAGGTCAAGGTCAAGGATAGGCCTGCATAGAGTGAGTAACAGAAATCCAGCCTGGAGATTATAATTACCTGGATCACTGTGGCAAGGTGTTTTGTAGCCAGATACAATGCTGGTAGACTATGTTTTGACAGTAGACAATGCTGGTAGACATTTGACAAAATGTGGATGTCAAAACAGAACTGAAATACCTTATAACACCATCATTATCTTATTATATAATGGGTGAATTAATAGCTTTTATATTAAATTTAGAAGATTCACAACTCTGGGGCAATGTTGAATAAAAGGATAGTTGATTAAAACATTTAAATGAAATTGAGAAAAGAATGGAACCTAAAGAATGGAACCTAAAGATCCAACAAATAAGATGTGAACTCAGCAGTGAGTTTGTGGGTTGGAAATTTTTGCTTGTTTATTTTGTTTTTTGTGGGAAGGGATGTTTTGCACTAGTGCTGAACTTGTCTGAGTCAAATAATAATGAAAACGTTTATTATATTATTGAATCTTAAACAATTATATTTGAATATTAAACAATTCTGGTAAGCTAGATAATATATGTATTATGTATGGGGTATTGTTGGTTAAAGAGAGGTGTAGTAATCATGAGGTTATTATCTAACAAAATTTAAAAACATATTAAGAAATATATTATCCAATGTTTGGTAAGAGCATTATTAAAACTGTAACAGAAAGAGGATGATAGAGGTTAATAGCTTTCTGGAATATTTTAGAATATCATGCAGATTGTTTTCTTTTTTATCTTTTGAGGTTCTTCCTTTCTTTATAAGCAAAAAAGATTTGAAGGTTTATACTTTTATGTTTTGCTATTTTAGTTAACTAATTAATTAATCTTATGGATGTAGAAAAAGAATGCAATAACTAATTTTAAAATACAAGTTACATCTATTATGTTGTATTTTTTGATATGCTATAAAAAAGAAAATAATCTTAAGTTATAGGCCACCATCTATCATTTTACGTGGATTTCAGTAAGGCTTTTGACAAGGTTCTTCATGATGTTCTGATGAGTAAACTAGAAGACTGCACATTGGATTTTTGGGTGCTTAGGTGGATAGGTAAATGGTTAGAAAATCCCACCTTAAGAGTAGTTGTTAATGGTGTTTCATTGGCTTGGACAGAGGTGAGCAGTGGGGTGTCACAGGGCTTGGCACTGGGTCCAGTAATTTTCAACATTTTTATCAATGATCTGGATGAGGGGATGTAGTGATTACTCATTAAATTTGTTTCCTATAGGATTGCACTTCTTGCTCCGGCTTTCAGGAACATTTGATCGAACACACTTTTACAACAGTCCCCATCTTAATGCATTATTTAATTTATCTTATTGTGACACTTTTTACTTTTATTCTTCTTATGTATTAACTGGAGAAATGCTATTTGTCTTCTATGTTGTGTTGTCCAAATTTTGCTTTGTAAAGGCCATATAACATCAATTGGCCATATACAATAAATATTTATCATCTTTAAACAGCCCCGCGGCACGGAGCACCGTGGACTGAATAAAGGAGTAAGGGCTGTGTGGGAGGAGTTAGGGCGGGCCCTGTACGGGATAAAAACTCAGAGGGGCCAAACAGGAGCCGCAAAGCGGTTCCTGATTGGCTCCTCTGAGTGTCCATCCCGGCCCAAGCAGCCAATGGGGAGCCGCGTGAAGCGTGGCTCCCCATTGGCTGCTTCACCCGGCCAGGGAATCTGGCCAGCTGCTCCAGTCAGCCACGGGTGGGGGGTGGGCTGCGCCGCCTTCTCCCGGCCGCCGGACAGAAGGCTTACCCAAGTACCAACGCTGCTTGGCTTCTGAGATCGAATGACATCTTTAAACAGCCACCTTTAAACAGCCATCTTTAAACAGCCACCGCTCCGGCGGCCAGGAGAAGGCTCCAGAGAGCCACAGGTGGGGGATGGGCCGCGCTGCCTTCTCCCGGCCGCCGGACAGAAGGCTTACCCAAGTACCAACGCTGCTTGGCTTCTGAGATCGAATGACATCTTTAAACAGCCACCTTTAAACAGCCTTTAAACAGAATGACATTTTTAAACAGCCACCTTTAAACAGCCATCTTTAAACAGCCACCGCTCTGGCGCCCGGGAGAAGGCTCCAGAGAGCCACGGGTGGAGGGGGGCGGCGCCGCCTTCTCCCAGCTGCCGGAGCAGCCTCGCCAATTCGCTAGGCCCCACCGCCACGCCTCGCACGCCACCGCCGCGCTCCAGCACATCGCCGCCCGACCCAGAGACGCCGACATCCGCCGTCCCCGCAGTTCCTGGCCGCGCAGCGAGACAAAAGGTAGGCCGCCTTTCACACTCACTACCCCGGCCTCGCTGCCCACGGGGGAGCCTTTGGGGTTTGGGAGGGGGGTTCCCCTATGCCATCTAGCGCCCATTTCATTTGAATGTGAAATGGGCTTTAAATCTAGTCATATCAATAAATTTGCAGATGACACCCAATTGGGAGAAGCAGCAAACACCCCAGAAGATAGAGTTCAGTGAGATCTGAACATGCTGGAAAAGTGTCTAATGAGAACAAGATGCAATTCAATCAGTATAAGTGCAGAGTTCTACATCCGGGTCACAAAAAATAAGAAGCATGCATACTAGATGAGAAACACTTCTGGATAGCAGTGTGTGTGAACAAGATGATCTTGGGGTGCTTGTGAACTGTAAGCTAAATATAAGCAGACAATAAAATCAGAATCCAGTAGCACCTTTAAGACCAACAAAGATTTATTCAAGGCATGAGCTTCCGGGTGCAAGCACCCTTCGGCAGACTATGATCTTCTTACATGACAGGCAATATATAGCAAAAATCAGTTCCTTTATATCTGTGTCACAACCAGATACAGCCAATGATAATCCTTTGTCAAAACAGCCAATCAATCCCCTAGAATTCAGTGTACTTTACAAAGAGAAACCAAAATGTTACTGGTAAAGAGATCAAAGGCTATCACCTCTCCATATGTTCCTTGCTCCATACAACTGTGAGACATTCCTCCCAGGGAATTGCTGGTCACTTCCCAAGGCCAGGGAGTCAAACTCAAAATTCCATTACAATGCCATATCTTACAGTCATATTATCTTTACACCGCGGCGCCACGGACTAAATAAAAGGGTAAGGCGTTCTGGGGCAGGATGTGTCCGGGATGAGGAAGGGTCCGGATTGGACCCTTCCTCCTGACAGACAATCGGAGGGACCAATCGGCAGGCGCGCAGCGGCTGCCGATTGGTCCCTCCGATTACCAGCCACAGTCCCTCCGATTACCAGCCCCAGCCGCGCACAGCGCGGCTCGCAGTTGCTCCTTTGCCGCCGGCCTGACACGTCTGAGGCGCAAAGCGACTCCGATGTGTCAGGCCGCCCGCTAGGGAGCCCCCGGAAGACGCGCGGAGCACGGCTGCCGGGGGCTCCCTGCCCGGCGTCAGGCCGCCACCCGAGGGAGCCCCCGCCAGCCTCGCTCTGCGCGACTGCCGGGAGCTCCCTTGCCTAGCCCTGGACTTGCCGCTTCACTTGACTCAACGCCGAGACGAGCGGTGGCCCCCCAGCCGACAGGACGCACCAGCGCAACAACTTCCAGCCGCCCGCCGCCATCTTTTGCCTCAGGGGACATGCCACGGGAAGATGTGGCACGGCAAGACGCGGCCCCGACCACTGGACGCCCACCAGCCGCTCCACTGACAACGGAACGCCGCCTACCTACAGTACTGTGATCCCTACAACTGTCACCAGCCTCCCTCTGTCTTTTCTGTGCCAGGCCCCCCTACCTTCCCCCAGGATCCCACGGCTGAGCACCATTACCCGCCCAAAGAGGAGCAGAGCTTGCCGAGTTCTTCGGGCACCCCCCCTTCAGGCTATCACGGGCAGGTGACCTGGCCAGAGGAGAAGCCGTCCGAGGTTCCTTCTCTAGGCAACCGGTGTGGCATGGGAAGCCACCCCTGTTGCACTTCTGCCTGCAAGTTGCTGCGGTAGGGATCCAAGCCGCACCGGGAGCGGCCTGACGCCCACTAGCGCCCGCTGTATTTCAAGTGGATACACAAGTTGAACAAGGTTAGCATAAATTTTTAAAGCCTTTGTCTCTATTGAGTCCTGGGTATGTCATAGTATTGAGTTTTGTAATAACAGTTAAAATAAATTGTGGGGAATGTGGATACAAAAGTTACATAAGGTTAGCATGCATAGTGAGATAAAAAACCTTTGTCCTTGTTAAATCCAGGTTATGTCAAAGTATTGAGTGTTGTAATAACTTGCATTTCTGCAATCTCCCTTTCTAGCCTGTTCTTGAAGTTTCTTTGTAATACAACAGCTACTTTTAAGTCCCTTATAGAATGTCCTGGAAGGTTGAAGTGTTCTCCTACAGGTTTTTCAGTCTTATGGCTTTTGATGTCAGATTTGTGTCCATTAATTCTTTGGCGGAGGGTTTGACCTGTTTGCCCTATGTGGAGAACAGGGGCATTGTTGGCACTTGATGGCATATACCAAGTTTGAAGATAAGCAGATGTATAAGCCTTTGATGGTATATGTGATGTTGTTAGGTCCACTAATTGTGGCATTGGAGTGTATATGGTTGCAAAGTTGGCATCTGGGTTTGTTGTAAGCAGACAGTGTGATGTGGCAGTAAAGAAGGCAAATGCAATCTTGGGCTGTCTCAACAGAGATATCACATCAAAATCATGAAGTGTCATAATCCCACTGTATACCACACTGGTAAGACTGCACCTGGAGTACTGTGTGCAGTCCTGGAGACCTCACTTCAAAAAGAATGTGGACAAACCAGAGAGGGTGCAGAGAAGAGTGACAAGGATGATCCATATCCTGGGGTCCAAGCCCTGAGAAGAAACGTTGACCAACTTGGGAATGTTCAGCCTGAAGAGGAGGTTGAGAGAGGACATGATTACTGTCTTTAAATGTTTGAAAGGTTGTCACTTGGAGGATGGCAGTGAGTGGTTCCTGTTAGCAGTAGAGGATAGGACTTCCATTGATGGCTTTAAACTACATGTCAAATGGTACAAGCTAGATACTAGGGAAAAAACTTTCATAGTCAGGGTGCTTTAGGTTGATCCTGCATTGAACAGGGGGCTGGATTAAATAACTCGTATAGCTCCTTTCTATGTCTTTAGAAGGCAAGATATAACGGCTAAAGCTCACTTACTTTGGACACATCATGCAATCAAACTCGCTAGAAAAATCATTACTGCTTAGCATGGTGAGTGGCAAAAGGAAACGTGACCATGAGCCAACTAAAAGCAGCAGTCAGAGACAGGGGTGCATGGCAATGACTTTCCTATAGAATTGTTGAGGGTCAGACATGACTGAACTGATAGCATCATTATCATTGCCCCTTTCAACTCAATGATTCTATTATTCTAAATTTCTACTAAAACCTCTTTAAAAGATATGATGGGATAAAAACAGAAGATCTACCACTCCAACTGCTCTCACATTTTCACAGGTAGAAATTTATTTAAATGGACAAAGATATTTCTGAGAACCTATGTACTGGAACTCTAATTCCCAAATGCTCCTTTTAAAAAATGCAGATTTAATTTCAGAACATCACAATGTCATAGACCAAAATGGGAAGTCACAGAACTCTACTTTGAGAATACCTTATTAAAGTGCATTGTACCACCTCAATTTCCTTTCTTTCTGAAGTTCTAATTTGACAACTTTCATTTATACTATTGACCAGTGATTCTTAAAGTAGTTTCCTCTGATGTCCTTCTCCATAACCAATTAATTCTTCCCCAGAGCAAAGCATTAGTTCTAGCTTTCCTCCTTAGTTCTAGCCTTGGTGATTATGATGAGGACAGAACTGTGGAGTATAAATTTTGTCAATAAATAAGAGACCAATTTTGTATTTTCAAGGAGTAGCCATTCAGCAACAGAAGCCTCCATTACAGAATGACACTTGTGGTCTCTCTGTATTCTGTTTTTGGCCACAGCCTCAATGGCAATCATGTTGGGGAGGCATCCATTCTACATTTTCAAAATTCCAAACTGCTTACAAGATCATAGAATCATAGAATAATAGAGTTGGAAGATTCCTCTAGTCCAACCCCCTGCACTATGCAGGACACTCACATCCCTATCACTCATCCACTGTAACCTGCTACCCCCTTGAGCCTTCAAAGAATCAGCCTCTCCATCAGGTGGCTATCTACCCTTTGTTTAAAAATTTCCAAAGATGAAGAACCCACCACCTCCCGAGGAAGCCTGTTCCACTGAGAAACCGCTCTGTCAGGAACGTCTTCCTGACATTTAGATGGAATTTCTTTTGAATTAATTTCATCCCATTGGTTCTAGTCTGTCCCTCTGGGGCAAGATAGAACAACTCTGCTCCATCCTCTATATGGCACCCTTCAGCCTCTCACTGGTATGTGGACCATATACCTGCTCCGGGACTCCTTGGTCCCTCCCCCCCACTCTCCCTCTCTCCCTCTCTCTCTCTCACACACACACACAAAGAATCCTTTCCCCCCACCTCCTCTCTCCTGCCTTCTCTCTAGTTTCCCCGACATTCTCCTTGGTCCCTCCCTCTCAGACACACACACAGAGACCCTTTCCACCCTTCCACCCTTCCTTGTCATCACAGGAGAGCTCTGGCGTCCTCTGGCTGCATAGGTGGTGCCCCGTGGTGGTTGTATGAGTGGCAGATCAGACCCTGGCAGCTTCAGGGACAGTGCCTCGCCCTGTGGCAGTTGCATTGGTGGCAAACCAGCCTCTGGAAGCTTCAGTGGCAGTGCCTCACCTTGTGGCAGTTGCATGGGTGGCAGACCAGCCCCCGGCAGTTTCAGGGGTTGAATTCATCCTTAGAACTTGCATGCTTTATTTAAGGTATTTAAATGATTTAGAGAGCTTGTATCCTTGTAGTAGGGTATTTAAATCAGTAATACGCTTTGGTACAGAGTTGGTACAGAGTTACAACTATTAAAAAGAGTATGTATGTAAGAAAAGCAGTATATGGAACTTTGTATATGTAACGAAGCCTTCTATTATGACTAATTATTTTTCTTGGGTTGCAGTATAGAAGTAATGTGTAGCAACATGTAAAAATATGCAGGATACTGTAAGAATGTATGAAAATTGAAATATTTTAATTTTTATTTTAACAGTGTAATTAAGCTGAGAAACAAATTTCTATTATTATTACTACTTATGGGTTACGAGAACAGATGAAATATAACAATACATCTGGGCTTCTTTAAGATCAGTGATCCCCAACCTTTTTATCACCGGAGACCACTCAACGCCGGGGACCACTCACCGGGGACCACTCAACGCCTCAACTGAGGCCTGGTGTGGGGGGGGGGTAGTTTACTCCTCTACTCTAAACTACTGCCCTAATGCTCTCTGATCGCTATGGTAATGTTTAAACATCCCTTCAAAATTAGATACAGACACGCCACAACAATGAACATAAGGAACATTTTATTTTCATGGAAATTTTAACTCATGACAATGACCAATCAATGGGAACCCTGAGCTTGTTTCTCTGCAATGAGATAGTCCCATCTGGGAGTGATGGGAGACAATGACACCCGAAGTGTGTTGTAAAGGGCCGGGGGATGAAGTAAAGGGCCAGGGAGGGGAGAAGGCATCCTTTGGGGCCCACCTCCAATTAGTTGAAGGACCACATGTGGTCCACGGCCCACAGGTTGGGGATCGCTATTTAAGATAACCAACAAAAGATGTTAATGATTTATGAGCAAATTGGAGAATCCTTTTTTAATGAAGTGCGTTCTAAAGCTTTCTAACCGACTTGGAGAATACCAGAAAATTTTCTTCATAGTTAGCTCTGGATGTCAGTAGTAAACTTCTTAGCTTTAGCAGAACCTCCTTTTTTACTTGCTGAATTGTTACTACATGGAATGTCATGACTCATATTTTGGTAGTTGATAGATCTTAAACACTAGAAGATTGAATGAAGGGCAATGCCTTTATATAAATATATATCTGGTAAGTGTCTTTGAAATGTATTGTTGCTAATTATGTCAGTGTATTGTAAGAATGTATTTTAAGTAAATTTATGATTTATTGTAGTATCTGAGGAAGTACTAATGAAACAAGCTGAACTAGATGCTTGTCACCACACTATAATTGGAGATTGTTATTAAAGCTGAAATTAATGAAATAAAGAATATTCAAGCTGACAACTTTTCTTTAAGATGCCTGTATATTATTATGTCTAGTCAGATTGATGTCAAACAAGTCAGATCCAGTTCAGAGTCACAACACCAATTAAAAACATACATGCCACAGTTGTTTTAAAGTACGGTAATGCTGTATGGAGACATGCTCTCATATAATGGAGCCATGAGCCTTATTGATTTCTCAGAAATTGTTTCCATATTAAGCCTGATCAGAATGGAAAAGATGTCCCTGTTTCACCATCACCTTAAAACTATCCTTCAAATGTTACAGAAAAGACAAAAATGATTTACACATGCATATGTGTAAAATATCATTAAATCTTGCTAATATCAGCACAAGGATTTTAATGAAATGTTTACTGTGGTTATTTAAACTGTAGCAAGTTCAACTGTGAACCAAGAAAACTCTCTAGGGAACCAAGACATGGTTTTAAATGCACAACTATGCCTTTTTTAGACATAGTCATTCATATTCTCTGTATGATGCACTAAAAACTGTGTTTTTCCAAGGGGTGTTTTTAAAGCAAAGATATTCAATTCTTATAAACAGAGAAATAATTCAAAAGGATCACCATAGATTTTGATATTCTTGAACATCCAAACCACATGCACCCTCTTCCAAACAGTGAAATCCTGACCATAGTGAGATTTTACAATAAAACAGGAGCACAGTGGCACCTTCAAGACTAACCAATTTACCCAGTCAAAGCTTTTGTGACACAGAACTCAGTTCTTCAAATGCATGGGATGCGTATATGCCATGCATCTGATGAAGCAAGTTCCAATTTCAAGCTTAAAGGTAAAGGTAAAGGTATCCCCTGTGCAAGCACCTCTAGCGTTTTCATGGCAGACTCAATGCGGGGTGGTTTGCCAGTGCCTTCCCCAGTCATTACCGTTTACCCCCCAGCAAGCTGGGTACTCATTTTACCGACCTAGAAGGATGGAAGGCTGAGTCAACCTTGAGCCAGCTGCTGGGATTGAACTCCCAACCTCATGGGCAGACAGCTTCAGACAGCATGTTGCTGCCTTACCACTCTGCGTCACAAGAGGCTCATAATTTCAAGTTTACACTAGAATAAATTCTAGTATAGTGGTTAGGAGTGCCGGGTTCGATTCTGCACTCCCCCACATGCTGGGTGACCTTGGGCTTGCCCTGGCACTGATAAAGCTGTTCTGACTGAGCAGTAATATCAGGGCTCTCTCAGCCTCACCTATCGCACAGAGTGTCTGTTGTGGTGAGAGAAAAGGGAAGGGGATTAAAAGGCCCTCTGACAGATTATGCATGGCGGCAACCATACCATTGCGCCGGAGCCGAAGGCCCCGCTGTCCCCCAATTATACATGGGGGCTGAGCTTCCGGGGCGCATGCTGGCTGCCTCAGCGCAGCGGCCCCGCACAGACAACGCGGAGCTGGAAACGCCAGGTGCACGCTGAAGCACTGGCAGTGGCAGCGGAGAGGGGATTGGGGGCATAGCCCCCCTGCTGCATGATGGTGGGGAGCAGCATGCTGCTCTCCCACCATGGTGGGGGTGGGGGGATGCCCCTATCAGGTCCCCGTAGCCACAGAGCTAGCAGGAGTCAAAGGCGTCCCTACAGGGATGCCGTACGTCGGGGGAGAAGCCAGGCGTGAAGGCCCGGCTCCTCCGGTTATGCACAGGGCTGGCCCAACCCAGCCCTTGCCTGCACCTGCTGCGCTCCCTGGCCTGTGGAACAACCTGCCAGGCCTCGGATGGCAGCAATGTTGGGCATAATCGGGTATTTTCCCCAAAGTCCTGTTGTCGCCATGTTGGGCTTTCTGGCCCATGCATAATCAATCTTTGAGACTCTTTCGGGTAGAGAAACGCAGCATCTAAGAACCAACTCTTCTTCTTCAGTAATATCAGGGCTCTCTCCGCCTCACCTACCTCACAGGGTGTCTGTTGTGGGGAAAGGAAAGGGAAGGCGAATGTAAGCCACTTTGAGACTCCTTCAGATAGAGAAAACAGCATATAAGAACCTCCTCCTCCTCCTCCTCCTCCTCCTTCTTTGTCACTGGATCGCTGTTTATTCTGCTCAGCCATCCATGGCACCCAGGATTACTGCCAATATTCTACTCAAACTGGCAATGGCTCTCCAGGATCTTAGGCTAAGGTAGTTCACATCTTTAAACCCCTCCCCCCGCTCCGGAAGAGCGGGAGGAATAAAAGAGTAAGGGCATGTGGGGAGGAGTTAGGGCGGGCCCTGTCCGGGATAAAAATTCGGGGGGGCCAATCAGGAGCCGCGAAGCGGCTCCTGATTGGGCCCCCCAAGTGTCCATCCAAGGCCAAGCGGCCAATGGAGAGCCACGCAAAGCGCGGCTCCCCATTGGCCGCTTACCCGAGCCTCGCTTGCCCTGGCTGGGGAGTCACCAGACAGACAGAAGACGCTGCCTGCCTGGTGAGTCCTCCAGCCGCCCTCCTCCCACTAGGGAAAGGAGCAGGGACGCTGCGTCAAAGACGCGGCGTCCCTGCTACTTTCCCACCACCGTCATTTTCAGGCTTCTGCCGGACCCGGGTGCTCCTTCGCGGTAGCGAAGGAGCGGCCGGGCTCGGCAGAAGCCTCCCCCGCCCACCGCCGCCTTTCTCCGGCTTCTGGCGTAGACAGCAAGAGAGTTAGCACGCTCACACGCCAGTGAACCTGGACAGTGAACCCGTCCGGCTCGGGCGGCTCCAGGCTGGAGATTCCGAGGCGCAGAAGCGCCGTAAACAAGAGTAGCCTCTGAGGGTTGGTTTCTGATGTCGCACTCGGCATGATAAGAATGCCCATTGACATCAGCAGAGCATTAGCAGAGAGGATGGCAACCCGGCGCACGAAACCGCACCAGCCCTCGCCGCGCGCTGGCAGAGGAAAAGCCGCGGCTGGCGGGAGGGGGAGGGGAGGCTCTCCGGGGGCTTCTGCCTTTCCTGTAAAGGCAGCGCAGGGGAGGGGAGGGGATGGGAAAAAGAAACCTCGGGGTTTTGTGAGCCTTCCTGGTCTGTTGCTTCCTGGGAAGCAAGCCCGGCCACCCACGTGGGTTGGGGCTCCAAGCCCTTGGGCCGAGGCACAAAACACGTCTTGAATAGCCCCCCCTCCTCCCCCTCAGGTGTAAATGTTCTGGCTTGGATCGGGGACAGTTCCACAGGGAGCCACCCCCCTCCTCTCTGCGTGTGACAAGAGCTCCAAAAGCAGAAGAGAATGTGTGTGTGTTGGGGGGGTACTTTTCAAGGGGATTTCTTTTTGTGGGGGAGAAATCAAATCGCAGTGCCTGGGCTCTGGGAGGGGCTTTTGAGCATCAGTTGGCCATGCGCTGCCTGCCGTTGCAGGAGCAGCTGTCGGCGGTGGGTCGGCTCCCATGCCCTTGAAATGCTTTGGTGGGATTCCGGGGAGCGAAGGAGCCGCCTCTGCTGAGGCCAGTCAGCTCCAGCAGACGGTGAAGAGCTTTGCAGTGTGTGAGTGGGCTGCTGGAGGGGGGGGATAAGGGGAGTCTGCCGCCCAGATGGCTACTGACCATCCCAGCCGCTGCTGGCTCTGAGTGGCATTGAGCAGGATGGCAGGCTGTGGAAACAACCAGGGTGTGGGTGATTTGCCACCCAAAGAGTTTTTTTTATTTGAGATTTTTAAGACTGCTGCCAGTTTACCAAAACGTTCCATTTAAACAAACAAACAAACCTGGGCTGTTCCCAGTCTAGTAGGCTGATTTTTCATAGGTCCCAGGCTAGGAACTAGGGCAGTTTTGGCTGTCGCTTCTGGGGCAGCTCCCCCCCCCCGCCCCGTGAAACACCTGCAGAAAGAGAAGGAAGCCTGCATGGATCCCTCCAACTGCAGCAAGCTGTTTGAGTCTTCCTCAGTTCTGTCCTTTGGCATAATTGATGTGTTGGAGGTGAGGGAAGCATCCCTGAGATGTAATATTGTTGGATCGTTTTTGTGCGAATTGCTTTAGGACCTTCTAGATCAAAAGGTAGGGCAGGAATTGAAATATATGGATAAAACCAGTGCGATGTATCCATTCGGCATACCGACACAAACAAACAGAACAGCTTGGGAGCATATATAATGCTGGTCCTAACAACTTGGCAATACTGATGTACTCGCCCAGATATTTCATGTGTGCCGACAGATATTTTAAATTTATGATCTCCAATAAAACGTTTGTATTTTTATAATTGTTTTCATCCCTAACCTTTTTGGTTCTCGCCTGTTTTTCAGGTTGGGTTTTTTGCGCTGTTCTTCTAATTATATTATTGAAGTACATATCAAAAGACTTTTAAAAGATTCTGCTGCCAAAGTCAGACTATATTGTCATGACAGTAATACAAGTTAGTTGATCAATCAAAGGTACAAGACACTGGTCATGAGAGACCAATCAAACCCATTATATTGGAAATTAAAGGCTAGTTTGAGGGTCAATATATGCTTGCATAAAAGAGCCTCTTGTAGAGCAGAGTGGTAAGGCAGTAGATATGCAGTCTGAAAGCTTTGCCCATGAGGCTGGGAGTTCAATCCCAGCAGCCGGCTCAAGGTTGACTCAGCTTTCCATCCTTCTGAGGTCGGTAAAATGAGTACCGAGCTTGCTGGGGGGTAAACGGTAATGACTGGGGAAGGCACTGGCAAACCACCCGGTATTGAGTCTGCCATGAAAACGCTGGAGGGTGTCACCCCAAGGGTCAGACATGACTCGGTGCTTGCACAGGGGATACCTTTACCTTTTACCTTTATATGCTTGTGTATGCATCACAGGGCACAGCTATTCAGTGTTCTGATCCAGAGGAGCATCAGGGAATCTTAGTCCTACTATACTGGATTGTATCTGTTAAACTTTATTTTAGTTCAGCAAATTAATGTATATGCAAATGAAATTATATGAATCTGGACAGTCTCAAGAGAACAAGAATTAACTGCTAGTTAACATTAACCTAATATGACCATGAGAAAATAAAAGAACACTGCCTGCTCATGGACAGTATTCTCATTAGAACACACACAAGTATTTCATCCAAGAAAAAAAAAACATCTTCCACCCCAGATTATTTACTACCTCCCCTTTGTGGTCTAACACTATCTTATTTTTCACTATTTCACTTGAAGTGTCTGATATGTGATCAGCACTGTACATGCCAATATTTATTTTCCGTTCTAGAGTTTCATGTGCTTTAAAGGAACATTTTTCCTTGAAAACTGACACCAAATTGGCAAGAATAAGCAATAGTGTAGCTGGCTGGTCCTGAAGACTAATAGGGTTGTTTTCCTGCAATCCTCTCCCTGCACACATAAAAACTATGGTACTCTACACTACAGTAATTTGAATCCCTTATAAATACATTGTTCAGCTACAGTATATATTACTCATACATCCTTCTGTGTGACCCATTTTCCCAAGATGTTGAAACATAATCATTAAAAAAAAAATCAGGCTGAGGCAATGAGAAACCTGCTGCTCTCCAACTGCTAAGCAGTTTTCCAGATGTATTAGTCTTGATGATGAGAAAATACATTGTTATTTACAAAATGATTAAAATACTGGCAGCATCCAAAAACAAAATGCAAATTCAGCTATAAATTATGCTAGATTAAAAAAACGATCCTTCTATAGAATTTTAAGTGTATAAAATTGGAAAAGAACAACAGTTTAAGTTAAGGGACAGAGTTCCCCCCCCCCCCCAATGTAGAGTACCATGTTGCTCCCTTCCATTAGAAAGGCAGTAAACATTTTTAAAAGGCAGGAAGAAAGATTCAGCAAATTATAGGCTTATAAGTCTGCTAAATATTATTAGCAAACTCTATGCTAGACATCTTCAAGGACATTTTCAAAACTGGTTAGAGAAAGAAGATTTTTTAGTTTACAAACAGGCATGATTTAGGAAAGGAAGATCTACCATAGATCATTGTATTGTATTACAACACCTAGTGGAAAAGTAAATCTACAAAGGCACATCCTCCTTATATGCTGCCTTAAAGGTAAAGGTAAAGGTATCCCCTGTGCAAGCACCGAGTCATGTCTGACCCTTGGGGTGACGCCCTCTAGCGTTTTCATGGCAGACTCAATATGGGGTGGTTTGCCAGTGCCTTCCCCAGTCATTACCATTTACCCCCCAGCAAGCTGGGTACTCATTTTACCGACCTCGGAAGGATGGAAGGCTGAGTCAACCTTGAGCCGGCTGCTGGGATCGAACTCCCAGCCTCGTGGGCAAAGCTTTCAGACGGCTGCCTTACCACTCTGCGCCACAAGAGGCTCTTATATGCTGCCTTAGTAGACCTCATATCAGCTTTTGATTCCACCTCCCGTATAAAGCTCTGGGAAAAATTAGAATTAGAATTCTCATCTATTGATCACTGCCTACTGCTTCTTATCTGAGCATTCCACAAACAAACTGCCTTGAAAGTCCGATGCAGCAGGCAAGCCATCTTTCTGATAAAATTAGGGCTCAGGGTGTGAGACAAGGGTTTCTTTTGGCCCCTCTGCCATTTATCTGCTTTATCAATGATCTTGTCAAAAATCTACAGAAAGCTGATCACTATCCACCTAATTAGTTGACTGCCTTATTTGAGTTATTTTGTATGCAGATTATGCTGTTTTGCTATCTCAGCTCCCAATGGGAATGTGGAGAGCCTTGGATTGTCTAGCACAGTACTAGAGGGAAGAGCATCTCCCAATCAACTACCAAAAATAAAAAATTATGGAATTCTGAAGACACCCAAAAATCAGGACATGGACACTAAACAGCCATAGTCTGGAACAGGTTCACAAATTTAAATATCTAAGGATGATTTTCCAAGCTTCTAGGAATGTACACTGCTCCTATGCTGCTGTTCAAGGAGAGAAGTCAGCCCTCAGTATAACAAAGTTCTTCTTCTCCAGGGGAGGCTACTCTGTCCCAGCAGCACTAAAGTTGTTTCAAGCCAAGTCTTTGGCTCACCTGCTTTATGGATCCTTCCTTGTTCCCTGAATCCTGTTTCAAACCCCTCAGGAAAGTTAAATTTAAGTTCCTGACAGCTGTGTTACAAACACCCAAGATACATCTTGAACACTATGATCAGACTCGAGACTGGCATGATAAGAGTCGGGGTAAGGGTCCATCTTCGGTCTTTCTACATCTGGCTTAAGGCAATTTTTAACCCCCAATGTCTCCCCCCCCCAACACTCCAGGACTTTTTCCAATCCAGCTGGCTTAAAGATAATGGGATCTTCCCCAATGACACCCTTAGGCATGGTAAGGCCCAGGCAAGGTGAGTCATCAAACAGAGAAGATGCCAAATGACAGAAAGACATTGCAAGTGCTTCTACCTTCTTAGCACCAGTATCACGAAGATATATCCTAGCACCTGCTGCTTATTTATCAACAATCAATTTCCATGATCACAGAAGAGTGTTCACCATGGTCCACTGCCAAATCCCCAGGAATTCCCCAACCCAGAGTTGGCAACCCTAATGCAGAATGAAATTCCAGAGCCAAAAGAAGATGGCACTAAAAACAAGGATTACCTATGCAAAAAAAAATACATATTTACAGCTTATTTTCAGTGGCCGAGTACAATTTTTTAAACTTGAAGTTTATGTGCTTGAAAGTAGGATCAGTTTTGTAAGCCAAAACCTGAATAACTCTTTAAATTCATGTAGTAAAGCAGTGGTCCCCAACCTTTTTATCACCGGGGACCTTTTATCACAATTTTACTGAGGCCCGGGGGGGGTAGTCTTTTGCCAAGGGACATTGCTGCCGCCTGAGCCACTGCTCCACTTGCTTTCCTGCTGGCGCCACTGACTTCCCGCCATCCGCTGGGGGCGTTGCCAGCAGCAGCTGTGCAGTGCCACGCTGACGGGGAGCCCCAGCCATGGCGGCCGATGGAGAGTACCAAAGGTGAGCCAGCGGCAGAGTGGCAGGGCAGCCACTGAGGCAGCAGCCAGAGAGGAGGATGAGGAGGAGCGGCGGCCTGGTCCCGACTGATCTACGGACCGGTGGTTGGGGACCACTGTAGTAAAGGAATTACTGCTCTTTGTTTCTAAGATGCTCTCCCCAACTTTCTTTTCATCCCTCTTCATTAAGTCTCTGGTGATCAAGCAGGCCTTGATTTCCTGGCTACTGCTAAAATTAATTTTTAGTTTCTCATTATTGTTATTGTTATTGTATTTAAATTTAGCCATCTGCTTCTCAGATTCTGTCATATTGATTCTGCTTTCCTTCTCACATATTACTTGTAGTCTGCTTCTTTCCTTTTCTGCAAGGCATTTGTCTGCTATTTTACTTTCAAATATCTTATTAATGACCTGATAAACAGTAAAGAAATCTATTGGAATCACTGGCTAATTAGTCCAAAAATAAAAGAGAAAAGAATTTTTTTTTAAAGCAGGAAAACTTTCTAAGAGGAAGAAAGGGGGTGGTAACATGTAACATTTCCAGTGGGTAATGTTAATACATACCCCCTCTCTCCAAAACTTGCATTATTTACTGCCTGCTAAACAATCTGATTTACTAAACTGTTTAAAAGCTGTAGAGTTTGCTGTCACATTATCATCATCATTATCATCATCATCATTTTATTTATTTCCCGCTTCCCCCTGGAGGCTCAAGGCGGGTTACAATCACATAAAATCCCCAAAAAACCCCTAAGACAGTAAAAAGTAATATAGAGAAAAAGGCCTATCAGACCAAGAAGTTGCGGCAAAAAAACTCATGCTAGACTAATCTCACATCCCATATAAAAGGGAGGTAGAGGGGTGCTGATGTAGCTCTCTACCACCATTTTATGAAGCGGGGCATGATCTCCTTGCTGCCTGGCCTCAACCGTAGACCTGGCGGAAGAGTTCTGTCTTGCAGGCTCTGCGGAATGCTGGAAGTTCCCGCAGGGTCCGCAGCTCTTCCAGGAGCTCATTCCACCAGGTCAGGGCCAGGACCGAAAAGGCCCTGGCCCTGGTCGAGGCCAGGCGAACCTCCCTGGGTCCAGGGATGACCAAAGGATTAGCACCCGTAGAGCATAAAGCCCTGCGGGGGGCATAGGGCAATAGGCGGTCCCTCATATACACTGGGCCCAGACCATGGATGGCCTTGAAGGTCAAAACCAGAACCATGAACCTGATCCAGAAAATAACTGGCAACCAATGCAGCTGCCTCAGCACTGGCTGGATATGGGCCCTCCAAGATGTACCTGTGAGGACCCTAGCAGCTGCGTTTTGGACCAACTGTAGTTTCCGGATCAAGCCCAGAGGCAGGCCAGCGTAGAGCGAGTTACAGAAATCTATTCTGGAGGTGACCGTTGCATGGATCACTGTGGACAGGTGTTCAGAGTACAGATAGGGCGCTAGTAGCTGGGCCTGGCGAAGATGGAAAAATGCTCGGTCAGCTACTCATTTGACCTGTGCCTCGAATGTTAATGAGGCATCAATAGTAACTCGAAAGCTCAAGCCCTGAATAAATCATTGTTTGCCTTAAAGGTGCTATTGGACTCTGATTTTATTGTACTTTGGTATATGTTAGAATTAATGTCTTTCCCTCCATGCCAACAAATCACTGTAATTACGAAAAACTTTTGACCTGGCATTTCTTACTGTAACCTATATAGGTCTGTCACATATATTTAAAGTTATATATTTAAAGTTATCCTCTCTTTTTTTTAATGCAATAAATTTAAGTATATTTTCTTCTATTACCTCAATACAAGTAATAATATAAATTGGCCGATGGCTCAAAATAGTATCGAGATCCTGGTCCAAAAGGGACTTGCCACTGAGGAAAAGATAATAGAAAATGGATTTTATCTGGAAAACCATTCTGGCTGACATCCTTGGAATGAAATAAACTGAAAGTAAACTCAAGAAAGGACATTGTTTAAAAACACTCTTTACTATTTTTTAATGCTATAAGGATAGGTTTTTTCTTCTTGGTTTGTGTTATCTGAGACCGCCCTGAGTTTTTCCTACTGTCTCCACCCACAATGGCAATTACATGTTGAAGCAATCATACCGATTTTTTAGGAGTAGGTATCAAATTAATCCAGGATCACTTTCCATACCTACCAAAAATCCCCCAAATACTTTTAATTAAAATTGTTGTTAATATTGTTCTCTTTCTATTTCTCAAAAAAAAAAACTAAATGATATTCTGCAACTGGCTTGATAATGTTTCAGAAAAATAAGAAAATATTTCAGAATTGATAAACCCAAAGAGAACATAAAGTCTGAACAAAACTCTGGCAATATATATTAATAATTTACAAGGCCCCACAGGTAGTCCACAGCTATGTGCATCCTAAAAGGTCAAGTCTCACTGTGACTACAGTGACAGCATGTACTAGTTTCTTCATTCTGGCTTTCCTTCATTCTGTTTTTCTTTTTTAACCTCCACATTCTGCAGTTCTCCCATCAATTACCCTGGCTTGGTTTACTTAATAAAAAGAACAAACAGTAATGCCAACATTACCTCATATAAAATAAATTCCTGCTTGATTCACCGTTTACCAAATAAAAGGCACTTCTTTGGACAAATATTACAATTTAATTCATTCATTACAGCCCTGTATACTAGCTTTTAACCTTGTATTTTAATTCTGTATTGCTTTTAATTTGCTGGACACTTGTGATGTCTGTGTTCTGCAGCTTCTGTTACTTTGCTAGCTGCCTTGTATTTGTGGAGATAAGCAGGCTATAATTATTTAAAATAAATTTTAAACACAGACATTAGCAGCAGCAATCAAACTGCAAGTTATTCATATGTACTTTCTATAGTGCTGTGAGTGTAATGTGAAGTTCCTGTGAACAGCTCTATTCTAAGGGGCTTGGTTGACCTCAAGCAATCTGATTGGAGCAAAGCTCTATTACAATAGAATGTTCACTTTCCTTAAGGACTGTGGAAGTTTTCCCCAAGGGCTATAGTAGTTAATCAGTGCCATTATAACCACACAACCAAAAGTGGGGGCAAGCATTTGTTGACCTGGGGGAAAAAAACTAAGAGTAGTTTAGAGTTGGAAACAGAAGAGAAACAGACATTCTTTTGGATTAGCTCAAGCATTTTGGGGAAGCAAGCTCTCTGTTATCCTTAAAGGTAAAGGTAAAGGTATCTCCTGTGCAAGCACCGAGTCATGTCTGACCCTTGGGGTGATGCCCTCTAGCGCAGTGGTCCCCAACCTTTTTATCACCGGGGACCACTCAACGCCGGGGACCACTCAACACCTTTTACTGAGGCCCCGGGGGGGGGGGGTAGTTAACTCCTCTACTCTCAACCACTGCCCTAGCGCTCTCTGATCGCTATGGTAATGTTTAAACATCCCTTCAAAATAAAATACAGACACGCCACAACAATGAACATAAGGAACCTTTTATTTTCATGGAAATTTTAACTCATGACAATGACAAATCAATGGGAACCCTGAGCTTGTTTCTCTGCAACGAGATAGTCCCACCTGGGAGTGATGGGAGACAATGACACCCAAAGTGTGTTGCAAAGGGCCGGGGGGAGAAGGCGTCCTTCGGGGCCCACCTCCAGTTAGTCGAAGTACCACATGTGGTCCGCGGCCCACAGGTTGGGGATCGCTACTCTAGCGTTCTCATGGCAGACTCAATACGGGGTGGTTTGCCAGTGCCTTCCCCAATCATTACCGTTTTACCCCCCAGCAAGCTGGGTACTCATTTCACCGACCTCAGAAGGATGGAAGGCTGAGTTGACTGCTGGGATTGAACTCCCAGCCTCATGGTCAGAGCTTCAGACAGCATGTCAGCTGCCTTACAACCCTGCGCCACAAGAGGCTCCAGTTATCCTTACAGGTAAGAAAATAAAGCAAATATTTCTAAAATGCCACAAGTCTCCAGTGCTTTGTCCCACAAAGGGAACCGATCTGGGTAAGCATTAGTCCTGGAATTTCCTTCTATTTGAAAAGTGAGGAGCATGTAATGATAGACAAACATGCATAAATGTACACATTCTGTTTACTGGCTATTTGCTCAATAGTATACTGATTATGAAACTAAAAAAACAGCATCAGCCACTGGGAAGATACTCATTAATGTTCAGTATTGTTGTTTAAGACATTGTTTTTGTCTTTAAAACCGTCAGGAGCGCGAATGTGGTTTGTCCATCCTTCTGTTGGTCCACGCGATAAACAGGAACAACAGTCCTTCCACTGTGGCATGTCCAGGGTTCTGTACAGCAAAGTAAGCAGCCAAGCCTGCATTAGTTTACTGATCCCTTTTCCTCCAAGTGAGGAAGAGGAAGGACAACCGGCAATGAATTTAAATAGCCCCAGAGATGAACAGTGCTTAATGACATGTAACCACTTAAGGCTTCAGAGGTTCTCCTTCCTGCTGTTTATTCTCTGGTGGTACAAAAGGATAGTTTTAGCTTGACCTTGAAAAATAAAATTCAACATCTCAGGAAGGCACCATAGATACAGCATGCTGTTTACTACCCTTAAGGAAGCAGAGACAAACGTGACCCCTGAAGAGAACAAACACTGCCCTACTGAAGACGCATACAGAGAGCATAAAAGATTCCAGTTATCATTGTCGAGTACCACTCCCAATTCCTGACAAATCACTGAACTACTAAAAATTTAGCATAATGCTACAGCTTTTATTAACATATCTGAAATCAGAAGTTTATTCTGCAGGTAATATCTCGGGCAAGTGCAAGTTACAACAGAACAACATTTGTAATTCAAAATGCTGAGGTAAGAAGCAGCAGCTATGGTATTAGCAATAATTTGTAAAATGCCAATGACACCAGTTTACTCTTCTGCCACTGCAAATCTTTCCAGTGCAATAAGGCAGAAGTGGCTTACTTCAGTGTGTTACATGTACAACAGGAAGTTTTAAAACCTTGGCAAATCTATTTTTTGTCCTCCCAACAAAATTTCTGTAACAGTATTTAGCATTGCCTTGATGTGAATGGCCCAGTCTAGCCTGACCACATCAGATTTCAGAAGATCAGCAGCATTGCAGACAGGCAATGGTAAACTGTCTCCATTTTTCTCTTACCTTGAAAACCCTACAGGATCATCGTAAGTTGGTGGTGACTTGATGCCATTTTACACAGAAAGACACACATAGATTTAGTGTAGCCAAATGAAGAATCACTATCATCAACTCCTCCACCCAGCCCAGACTAAGGAGGACCAGGAAGGGCTTAACACGCCAGAGATGCGTCGTTACTGTCAACTACTGAGAGAGCTCCCATGCCACTGCACTGGTCCATGACCTCCTGAGACCCATTCCCCACTCTGCAGGAATGGTGGTGAAAGAAAATCTAGGCCAAAGCAGCCCAAAGTGTCAGGCTGGCTGTGCATAAGCCTATCCCAGTGCCATGCAGTGAGTGCAATGCTTCTTTGGTCAAAGCACAATACAGCCACAGGAGCTCGCTACCTGACAAGAGTGCAGCTGAAGCTTATTTAGCTTCCTCCCAGCATTTAGCCTGAGGCCTGGGAAAGCTACTTTGCTGGATCAACTGTTCTACTAAGTACAAGCATGTCTTCTAGCTCCAGTCAATGCTTCCACGTTTTGCTTTCTAAGCCTGAAGGCACCACTCAAACAGAGACCTGACTGGCCCTGCTCACAGAACACAGGAAAGTCATCAAGATTCATTCTATCCTTTTAGAAATGGAAGAAACAATTTGAAGGCTATAACTCAGTAGTTCCCAACTCCAGGTCCGATAGATCAGTTGATACCGGTCCGTGGCTCCTCGTCCTCCTCCCCAGCTGCTGCCTTGAGGGGCTGCCCTGCCACTGTGCCACCGGCTCACCTTTGGTGCTCTCCAGTGGCTGCCATGGCTGGGGCTCCCCCTCGGCATGGCGCTACGCAGATGCTGCTGGCAGCTCCTCCCAATGGGCGGCAGGAAGTCAGGGGCGCCGGCGGGAAAGCAAGTGGAGCAGGGGCTCAGGCGGCAGTAACATCCATCGGCAAAAGACTACCCCTCCCGGGCCTCAGTAAAATTGTCAAGCATTGATCAGCCCCGGTAATAAAAAAGTTGGGGACCACTGCTATAACTGATAAGTTTATATGACCTGCCTCGTGGTCTCACAACCATAGCTGGCATACAGCACTTTCCATAAACAGAGCATGACTGAAGAGAGATCTACTGGAGAACAATTTATGCCCATGAAGAAGCAGCACTGGGAGTAAATACAAAATCATGCTTCCATGAGACATGCTCAAAGGCTACATCTACTTAGTAAATTAAAATCATAAAGGCAGATACCATGAGAAGGATTCCCTGGGAAACAGCATAATCATTGATTTATTTACTTCCTTTATACCTCGTATTTCTCCCCCATGAGGATCCAAAGCAGCTTACACTGTTCTCCCATCCTCCATTTTCTCCTCACAAAAGCCCTATAAGGGAGATTAGGCTGTCATCCTGCAAGCCCCTATACCACTATTTAAACAAAGCAAAGGAGCAAACAGTCCTCAACAATAAATACTTTACCCTAGTATTCAATAAAACCAAAAATATCTCTGTATGGATAACAACACTTTGAGATACAGACCAAATGCAAAAAAGAACAAATTCCTGTTGACGTATCTTAAATTTACACAGCGTAGTCACATGAAGCTTAACATCTCGGAGATGGAGATCCCTTGGATAAGTGGGAAAGGGCAGACCAGGAAGTGCAACTACCTAGTGTGAATGGTGTGCTACTCAAAACAGCACAATTGGCCAGGAATTTGGGTGTGATCCTTGACACTTCCCTAACCAAAGAGGATCAAATTTTTCCATCTCCACCAAGCTAAATTACTGGCCCGAGAACACCTTGCCATAGCAATCCATGCAACAGTCACCTCCAGACTGAGTTATTGCAACACACTCTATGCAAGCCTATCCCAGACGATTGGTACAAAATGCAGCTGCTCATATCCACACCCAAACCCAATGGAGGGTCCACATCACCCTGATCCTCCAGCAGCTGCACTGGCTACCAACTGAATACCGGATCAGGTTTAAGGAGCTAGTACTCACCACACACCGTCAGGATCCTGCATACCTCAAGGACTATCTATTTGCCCATACCCACCAAAGAGCAAAGTGCTCTAACCATTCCAACAACCTGATGATCCCTGCCCCACAGAAGTCAGCCTAACATTAACTAGAACTTGAACAATTCCGTAGGGGCTGCAAAACAGAGCTCTTCCACTGGGCTTTTGGGTGAAGCCAGCAATGAGGACCTGCCTACAACCTGGTCCTTTACCAGACAACTCCTGACATCCAATAATCTCCCTAACAGAAATTGTCCCGTAACTGTTCTACCTACCTAGTGTTACTACTGTTATAATTGTTATTTTGTTCATCACTCCAAATGTTGCACTGTACCTTTCCGCTCCCAACTATGTACTCCCAGTTCTATGTACACAGAACTCCCAGTTCTATGTACACCGCCCTGAGATGCCATAGTAAGGGGAGGTATATAAGTTGAATAAATAAATAAAGATGCTGGCCAGTACATCTGCTTGCTGGATGTTACATCACATGCTGTGTTGGGCCTATTATGCACGACCACTGAAACAGCGGCATGGAGAACGCAGAGGAGGAAGAAGTGAAGCAAACTGCTTATGCACAGGATGGAACGCAACGGCAGCAAAACCCAGAGTATCTGATTATGCACGCGGCTACTCCGGAGCTGCTTCTGGTTGCGCCCTGGTCCCAGGAAGCTCCACTTTCTTGCGCATCTTGCTAACGCGGCTTATTCGGCGGCATACGTTGACTTTGCGCCCGGTTGCTGCCTGCAGCGTGCATAATTGGTGATTTTAGCCACCGCCATTCCACCCTGAATGTGGACCTTCCACTCCGTGCATAATGGGCCTTGGCGGGATATGGGTGGCAGGATGGGTATTGGAGAGTATTTTCTGATTTTTGTCTGCCATCTTGTTGCTGTTCAGTGGTTTTAATGCTGTTTATGTTTAATTGGGGGGAGTATTGATTTTATTGTTTTGGTGTATTGGGCTATTGTGCCTTTTTTGTAAGCTGCCCTGAGCTGACACGTTGGGAGGGGCAGGGTATAAATTCAATAATAAATAAATAATAAATAAATTAGTAAACACAAGCAAAAATTTACAAGATGCCAAGAGAGATTCAAGGAGGCATTTATAAATTGTTTTCAGAAGGTTCATAGCCTCTTTCCTCTCACCTGAATATATACAATGGCAAGGGTGGAATGGGAGCTAATAGTTGTCAAATGAACAGATGGTGTATGACATTATTTTCTACAAGAGGTTTATGTGAAGCAGCCCAGTACCATATGGCTCCTTACCAATACATTTCAAAGATTCCATGGTTTATTTACATTTATCTGCCACCACAGGAATGGAGAATATGGAAATTGGATCATGTTATAATGGATTTTTTTTTAAACAGGGAAACTCATTTCATTAACAAGTATTCTCTACAGACATTTTCTACAAGATTAAAACTTGTAGAATAAACTTCCTAATAAACTCTTTAAAATAAACATAAAGTACAGTTGCAAAGCCAACCTGTTTTATTTATTTATTTGTTTGTTTATATTTTTAAACCACCCTTCCCTACAGCTTTGGGCAGTTTACATAAAACATTTTGGGACATTTACATAGAACACTATCAAAATCAATATAACAGTATAACAATAACAACAACATAACATATAGGCAGGGAGGCGGTCTCTCAAGTACACCAGGCCCAGACCGCCTATGGCCTTAAAGGTGATTACCAAAACCTTAAGCTTAATCTGGAATTGAACTGGGAGGCAGCCGATCTCCATGATGTCTTAGTGAGAATCCTGACCGCGGCGTTCTGCACCAGTTGTAGTTTCTGGATCATGGATAAGGGTAGGCCTACATAGAGCGTGTTGCAGAAGTCCAGTCTGGAGGTGACCATCACATGGATCACTGTAGCTAGGTGCTCTGGTTCCAGGTAGGGCGCTAGTAGCTTTTAGGATTGGGAATGAAGTACTCCATTAAGGGTAAGATCAGGACTGAATTAAGTCGACCAGAGCAAAATTACAGGAACATCAAATCTCCAGCCTCAGTTTCCAAACCAACTTCCCTAATAACCTGGCTATTATAGCTCAGAAGAATAACATTAGTCTTCCAAAAGATATCAGTTTCATTTTGATTACATTATTATGCAATATTTATGTTTTATTGTTGCTTATTATGCTATAGGCACAGTTTACATCAAGCAATTACAGTCACTCAGCTGACATCTGTTCGTTCCATATATTAAACTATTTCCCCATGAATTGAATTTATGAATCTCTCAAAGCCAATGCATAAATCCAGAAATTATTTCCAAATACCTGCTTGTCTTCAAAAGGTAGACCTAGGATTAGTTGCTGGTCAACTACTAATATTCCCATATTAGCAGGGAGAAGAAGGAGACACTGCAATTAATCCTCTAAAACACAATAACTATCAGTGCATGCTGATTGGGGAGCACAACATAATGAGCTATAATAAGCATCCACCTCCCCACAGGTATGCCCCCTGGATTGCTTTGCCCACCTCCAGCCCCAATGCCCAATGTCTTTCCAAACTGCAAATTCACTAAGCAGGGGTAAACTCAGGGAGAAAGGAAGGTAACAGCCATTTTAATTATTTGAAAACGTCAAGATTTGTGTATAGGCTTGATGCTGAAAGTGCCAGTAAACTTGTCCATTAATGCTGGTTCTTGAAGAGATTGCATGTGGTAATGAAATCAGTACATTCTATTAGTCCATTAGAACAAACAGCTCCTCCCATACGCCTCTTTAACTATGGAAGCCCCACTGTTTTCCAAGTCTCACTAAGGAAAGATTTAATTCTCACTTGGCTGGTTACAAGGCACCAAGGGGAAAAAAGGTTGTCAAAATGAAGCTGCTATAACCAGGTTTTTGCTTTCCTTCATTTCAGAAATTAATATAAGTAAATATTTTAAATTTGGTAGGAACTTGTCAGTACAAACCCAACACATTCCAGACACTTTTATTATAGTGAAGTTCATTCTATCAAAGCTATGAAATTTAATTCCTCATTCAAATGTAGTTTCTACTCTGGGTGATAAAGATTATTTACATAAATAATGCACCAAAGCAATATCATTTCATTAACATGCATATACCATGAACCAAAAATAGAAAGTAAATATTCTGCAATGTTTCAGAATCCTGGACAAAGCGGATAGTGAATATTTAACTATGTTACTAAGATTTGTCAATAAGTATACTTATTGACAAATCTTAGTAACATGGTTAAATATTCACTACCCGCTTTGTCCAGAATTCTGAAACACTGCAGAATATTTATAACTTATTATCTACTTTATTATTTATTAATGGAGAGGGTCATTCCCCCACAATCTTCTTCCTCACAAAAAAAAAAGTCCTTTGTTCCTTGCTAGTTTGTTGACTAGCAAGAGTGTTACAGTTTCAGGGGTCTCTCTGTGTAATCTTAGTTCCCAGTGAGGACATATATGGTAGAAGATGGTCCTTCAATACCCCAATCCAAAGCAATGTAGGGAGTTAAAGGTCAAAAATAACACCTTGAACACTAATTGTTGTAAAACTGAAGTCACATGATCTCAGTAAATGGCCCAAACCAGGAGTCTAGCCACAACATTCTGTGCTCGCTGCTGAATCCAAACACTCTTCAAGGGTAGCCCCACGCAGAGTACATTGCAATAATCCAATGTTGAAGACATAGAATCATAGAATCATAGAGTTGGAAGGGGCCATACAGGCCATCTAGTCCAACCCCCTGCTCAACACAGGATCAGCCCTAAGCATCCTAAAGCATAAGGCATGGATTGCTGTGGTTTGCTCAGACAGAGCTAGAAATGAGAGCAGCTGAAACTATATGAAAGTACTTCAAACCTCAGCAGCCACCTGATTTTCTAAGGTGATTTCTGTGACAAGCAGCACTCACAAGTAATGTTCTCTCTTATTTCCCCCCCTGCTGAGCACAGCAGTTCACATCCTGAGCAGAATACAATCCTTATCCATGGTTCTCCTACATATTTGGGATACCGCCCGGGGGGTGGAGCATGTCTGACCACCCTACAATGTCTGCTGGCCGCACCCTGATTGGGCCGGCCCCTACACAGCCTGCCGGCCGCAGCAAGAAGGAGGAGTAGGTGGCGCGAATGTGCCAGCGCAGATAACACAGTGGCGGCAGCAAGAAGCCCCCAACGGAAAAGGTGCCACCTCCACGAAGGAGGCTATGGAGGCAGGGGGGCCATGGGGAGGCCAGAAGCAGGTGGCACCCAGAGCAGCCCAGCGCCGGCCGCAAGCATCACCACAGGCAGCTGTGACTCACTGAACAGCTCTGCCATTTTGCTCCCACCAGTGGCTGGGGCTGTTTCCATCTCCGCCTCGGACGCAGCTTGACTGATGCCCCGACAGCACAGCAAGAAGAGCTCACCGTTAAACTGCTGCTCACTCCCAACCAGGGAAAGAGCGGCACTGGCCACAGCACCTTTCGGCTCCATGCAGGGGGACCAAACAACACCAGGAGGGAGAGAGAGGCTGGGCTACAGACACCTCCAGGGAGACCAGCGTGGCCTCTATAGCCATCTGTTCACCTGAGATCCTTGGGGTGAGAAAGGGGCCCACCACATCCCACAGAAATGTCTAGGCAGCCCATCCCACTTCAAGGCAACTGTGGGAGATGTGAAAATGGCAGCCCACCAACCTGATGTGTCCTCTCCGCGGCCCATTCAGGTCCAGGGAGCAAGAAGAAAGCAGGAAGCAGGAAGCAGGAAAAGAAGGAGGAGGAGGAGGAGGAGGAGGAGGAGGAGAGTTGGTTCTGATATGCCACTTTTCTCTACTTGAAGGAGGCTCAAAGCGGCCTTGCCTTTCCTCTCCCCACAACAGACACTCTGTGAGGTGGGTGAGGCTGAGAGAGCCCTGATATCAATGCTTTGTCAGAACAGTTTTATCAGTGCCGTGGCGAGCCCAAGGTCACCCAGCTGCATGTGGGGAGCGCAGAATGGAACCCAGCATGCCAGATTAGAAGTCTGCACTCCTAATCACTACACCATGCCAACTTGCCTCCCAGACACTATACCTTGTCTACTACCATCCCTAGATGTGTTCATATTCTTCTGGGAAAACAAAGAGGCAAAATAGGTACTGAGCCTTTCCACTTTCTCTCTGACAGACTCTCCATCTTCACCCAGCAATGCGCTTATTGCTTAATTCCCCTTACATTTGATCCTCACATATCTAAAGAAGCTTTTCTTGTTATAGTAGGCTTTCCTGTTCAGTCTCAGCTCACTCCCAGCTATGGCCTCTCTAATGTCCTCTCTAATGACCTGCAGTGTCTTGAAACATGCAGATACTCTTCTTTAGAGGTTTGTCCTTCCCTCCATTTCTTGAACGTTTCCTTTTTTTTCCTTAGCACTTCCTGAAGTTCTCTGTTCATCCAAATACGCTTTTTGAATCCCCTACCATGTTTCCATCATGCTGGAGTTATGGTGTGAGCATGCAATAGCTTGTTTAAGGGGGGTGCACCCATCACTTGCTCCTTTCTCGTTCACTATTCTTGTCCACAGGATAACTCTCATCATGTCTCTGAGTTTATTAAAGTCTGCCCTATGAAAGTCTAACATACACAACTAAGAAATTCCTTCACCCCGCCCCAACTCAAAAGGAACTCTAGGAGGACATGGTCACACCCTCCCCCCAGGGTCCCCACTTCCTTCAACACATCTACCAGCTCTTGCCTGTTCATCAGTACTAAGTCGAGTATGGCTGAACCTCTCATAGGTTCTTCTGACATCAGTTGTCAGCCATACAGGTCAGAAAGTTGTTCAACTCTTAACAGTTAATAGAGTTTGTTTCTCAGCACACATCAAGGAATTTGAAGTCACCCATAATTACAAGATCTTGTCGTCCAGATATTCTTCCAAGTTGCTCAAAGACAGCAGCATCCAGGAAGTCTGTAGCAGATGCCAACCAGTATACTCTTTGTTTTTTCCTCCCTTATCTTCACCTAGATACTTTCCACTGGTGCTCCTCTAGTATTTCTTGGCCGGCAAGCTCTCTTCTCACCTACAGCACTACTTTTTTTCTGACACACGTGAGATACACTCCCAGCACAGAATTAAATAATAGCAAAGAGTGGTGACCCTAGATACATATCATAGGAGGTGGTTTCCAAAAAGGATAAAATTTATATATATATATTAGTTGGAGCCATAATTTACAGATCCCATTTAACCACTCAGCTGCACTTCATAAAGAGTTGAATATAGGTATTTTATATAGAGTGTATCATCACAGTTCTGACTACTGAGGAAGACCCAATAGGGTCGAAACGCATTTGGTATTATGTGCTGTTAGTTCTGTAAAGTTTTTATTCTGTTTTTAATTGTGCATTATAATAAATAATCAACAAGTTTTACATTATTTTATTGTACAGCTCAACTTCTGAGTTCCTACCTGTTAAGATTGAATTGTGTTCCTTTTTTGGTTTTGGTCTTCCTTTTTATTGCCCATGCTTCATGTATTGGCATATAGAAGAAGAGTTGGTTCTTATATGCCGCTTTTCTCTACCCGAAGGAGTCTCAAAGTGGCTTACAGTCGCCTTCCCTATCCTCTCCCAACAGACACCCTATGAGGTGGGTGAAGCTGAGAGAGCCCTGATATCACTACTCAATCAGAACAGCTTTATCAGTGCTTTGGCGAGCCGGCTGCATGTGGAAGAGTGCAGAATCGAATCCAGCTCACCAGATTATAAGTCCGCAGTCCTAACCACTACACCAAACTGGCTCTTGAAGCTTCTTACCCTTCCCTGTCGGGCCACTGCTATTTGCTCTCCCACATTAGAATTCCTATATTGGATGTCTCATTTACCTTGTGACTTTATAGCTCTCCTGATGAATCTCCCCAGGTTCCTGCCAAACACATTCTTCTCCAACTTAGATAAGTTAAGTCCATCTGGTGTTAGGCCTTATTCTAGAAAATCTATCCCCATGGACCCAAATCCAACCTGCAGGCACCACCAACACAGCCAGAGGTTCACCACCATTATTTTCAGCTCCCAGGCAGGCCTGAAAAGAAAACCACTTGTGCTCCCATTCATTTCAGCTGCCTCCCAAGTTCTTCATAGTCAGCCTTGATATGAGCAATTGCATTTATGGCCATATCGTTCATTCCCACGTGGACAAATGGTTAATTCCACCATATGACTAGCCATTTTAAAAAATCTTGACTTGCTCAGTTCAGTGTTACTAGAACCCTCACCAATAAACCAGTATGTACTCTCACACCAAACATCTCCTATTTTCAACTTGTCAAGTCTAGTTAATTAATAAATCATTTATCAGATCATCTGTAATCTACAAAGCTATCTTTCAAAAGGCTCTCTGATTTCTTTCTTTTCAACTTTTCCTTGCACTGAGATTGGGTTACAGCAGTATGCATTTGCTGCCAAAGTTGTAGCTGTCCAAGAGAACACAAACAGAAATGACCTGTCAGGAATGCAAAGAAGATAAAAAGCCAAAGATGCTGACAGAGAGGTTACATTTGAATGTTTAAAATAAACAGTCCTCTAATTCAGGATGTTTCTAACAGTAAATGAATCAGAAGTAATTGAATGCCTGCCAGAACATGAACCAGTTGCTAACATGTTTTCAAATTTTCTTTTCTTCAGTGGCAAAAAAAAAGTATATATCAATTTATCACAGACTTGTCCAATTAGAACCCAAAGGTTTATAAGAGGTTCTTCAAAATTATGTAATATAACAATATTGCAAAAAAGTTATCTGGGGAACAGAATATCACCTGTATCATTTTCTAATCTTTTATAGTCCACACTGTAGCGATTAGGAAATGTAGAGTGTAAAAGAAGTAAATAAATAAAACCCAATCCATGCCCTATATTAAATAAATTGCATAAAGACATTCTTTGTGTAAATACCCATAAGAAAATGATCATTTGGAAGTCAAATATATAAAAATGAGCCTCAGGGGAGGGTGGTATATAAATATAATAAATAAATAAGAAAACATCAGATCATATACGTCCAGAAGCTGCCACTATACACTTCAACTGAAGAATCATGCACATATATCTTACCCTGTTGTATCTTATTTATAATTGCTTAACCTGAACAAGCTCTGTATGCTTAGATCAAAGGTGAGAGGAATGCTTCTTAGAGGTTTTACATTAGCTCACACTGAAGAACACAACTCAATAGTAAAGCAGAAATTTGCACATTCAGTCTCTGACACATCTAATTAAAAAGCATCTCAGTAGCAGGTGTTGAGACAGACCTCCCCCTGCCTAAACCTTAGTGAGCCATAACAGATAGTATTGAACAACCCAATGATTTGACTCAACTGAGTAGATTCATACATTCATCTCTGAGGTCTGCAATTACTTCAGTTCTTACATTATAAATATTTACTCTGTAAACAAAAGCATTTCTGTTTCTCAAAAGAACTCTCTTTCACACAGTAACTATTTACAAGTCCTTTTTCTGACAACATTCTGGACCTATAGCTTTCTCTCAGCAAAGACCCCAAAGGCTACTATATTCAGTGAAAGTTTTACTTTGTAATAGTTCAATTTAAGCAAGACAAGAATGTTAATGCTATATAGGAGAAAAGAGCAGACGTGAGCCAGAAAACAAAGATACTGTTAAGTAGTATGCTCTCCCAAGCTTGGCATCTCTGATAAACTATTTACCCTGCTAGCACCCTCTAAAATTTATTGGATGTTTTTATCTTTCACCCTCAAAGAAAGGCTTATATGTAACAAATTATTTTCCATTATTATTATTCCAGAACTAATGAACAAACTTTCTTTGATTGTTGCAGCTTTTGAAAACAACATTTTTAATGCAAGGTGACAACTTAGGATAGCATTTCTGCAGTTCTTGAAAACCTACTAATATTTTTTCACTTTTAAGATGGAAACAGTCTAATACTACTTTGTAAAATGTATTTTCCCTGCAACATATAGGCAAGAAAAAAAGTGTAAGCCCTCTAGCAACATGAATCTGCATATAGTGGATCTGCATAATGAGATAAAAAAGCAACGGTTAAAATTACTTATGCATTTCCACAATTTGTTTGCTCAAAAGGCTGTGGCTATTTAATATATGAAGATAAAGAACTGATCTACTAGATTGCAAACCTCATCTTGAACAAACAGTAACATTAGAATATCCCCTCCCCCTCCCCAATAAAATCTGGTACAGATCATTACCCGGTCTTTCATCCGCCAACTTTGAGCCAGTGACTTGGAACCCTCAATTTTCTCACAGTGCCTCTTCTTCATGAAAGCCAAGGGTAGATTCCAGTCAGTCATGTCCGACTCATCTTCTTCCCCAAGCCCCAGGAGGGGTGACTGCAGCATCTCAGACTCCATCAGAGAGGTAACCAAGGAGATAAAAAAATCTCCACTCTAACACAATGTGCAGAGAACAGTTGTGAAATAAAGGAATCTCGCAGGTCCTGTCTCAGATGAATTATGGGGGAAATCCCTGTTCCAAGTTTATTCTGAGAGCGCTATTGTTTCAGATGTGCACCAACGCTTCCTGCCAAGATGCTGGTGCACTCGTGTTCAAAATGGGTAAAGTCAGGAAATACTGTAATCCCTGTACAAGGAATAACTAGTGGTATATGGCAGGAAATTGATTATTACTCTCTAGGTGAAGCTATGAACTGCTGGTGTGCATGCGGATCCTTTTTCTGTCTTTTCATGAGTAAGAACAGGAACAAATATTAATTGTACCTCAATCTGAGGAAACCACAACGTAGTTCCAAACAGTCGTCTTTATTGGAACAGGCCCCTGTTCACAACAAAACTATTAGTTATTTTAGTGGAAAAAGTACTAGGAACAATTTGTTCAGAACCAAATGTAAGCAGAAAGACTTTTAAGAGTGTCACTAAAATAGAGCTTATACTTCAAAATCCAGTAAAGTCAATCACTGTTAATTGATAGAGGGATTCAAGCAACTGTGACAGCAGGGCAGGTTGGCACTCTTGTTTAGGATAAGTTTTGTGCCACACAGATTGTGGGCAATGCAAGGGCTACTGAAAAAGGAGAAGAATCCCTTTTCTATCAACAGTGCGGGCACATACCAGATTTTAATGGAAGGGGCTGTTCAGACGGTCTCAAAAACTGTGTTAATGGGGGGAAAGTTAGCACAAATATAGGGAGCTTTCACTGGGCAGGCAATTCCTGCTCTGAGCTCAAATATAAAGTCAGTTAACGCAGGATCACTGCCTCAGCAGGAGCTACAGGGGCAAAAGACGACGACCAGCCTTGCAACATGGTCTTCTGCTTAAAACAGAAATAACGAACATGAGTCGGGATCCTGTTTTAGATAAAATACTGAGTACAAAGATTAGAGATTACGGGAGAGGGGCAGTTTCGCCGGTAGCGTCTTTGTTCCAGGCGTGTCTATCCCGATCTTTGGAGAGGACGTAGGAGGAAACAGCTCACCCCCCAGCCCTTTGCGGGGCAGTCCGGTTCAGGCGATGCCTTAGGCTCTCCCTCGGCCTGTTTCCGAGATCTTGCAGGGGCGGGTGGGGGAAAACGTCCTACCCCCGCGGGGGTGCTTGCTCTCTATCCGGCTGCTGCCACCGGAGCCCGGTCCGGCCCATCGCGCCACCCGCCTCGGGCGGCTACTGGTTCCTCTTCGCGTACAAAATCCCCAGATAACGGGGTTTGGGAAGCAAAAGAAAAATGACCAATGTTTCCAGAGAGCCAAACTCCCTTCAGCAGCACACCAAGGAAGCGGCCATATTGCCAAAGCCCAGAATGCATCACGGCGACGGGCCGTCGTCCGGCTCATGCCGCGTCAAAATGCGTTCCTTAAGAGTCGTCGAAGGAGGGACTGAACGGGGAGAACGGTGTTGCCAAGGCAACTGCCTAAGCATTCTGGGAACAATATGCTTCAAAAGTCCGATTCCGGAAGCAGATGCTGCCTGAAACTCCTTAAAGCAGGCATTCCCTTAAAATAGGGAATTTGCACACTGTATTTTATATATATATATAAAAAAGGGGAAGAAACTTCCTCCTGTTATTCCCACCTGCAGTGTTGCCCCTATTTGTCCTTCCCCATGTACAGTTTGTGTGAGAAGCGAGGGGAATCTGTTAGTTCTTTTGTTTTCCTGAATGCCGTAAGTATACTGCGTCGTGGAAAGCGATGGCCTTTCAAATCCCGTCCTGAATGTCTGGGCCAAGATCAAGTATATCCGTTCTCATACATGTCTGGGTTGACCCTGTCGTTCTACCAATCTTAGCCTGGTCAAAAAGGTTGCCAGTTTTCAGATGGGGCTTGGAGATGTCCCGAAATTACAATTGATCTCCACCCAAGAGAGATCAGTTCCCCTGGGGAAAATGGCTGTTTTGGTATTAAAACTGTCAGTATTAGTTATAAACGATGGACTCTTTCCCAGTTGTGAAAAGAAATAATTAAAAGAGACTAGTTGCTTGCCCCCATCTGTCTCCACCTAAGGGTGGAAGCATCCCCTCTTCTTTTTAGTTTATTTTATTTGGGACAATGTGACTGTAATATGATGTCAGTAATATGTAATGTAATTTTGAATTTAACTCTCTGGTCTCAGGACAAGATAGTTACCATCACAGCTTGTCACTTGCAGTGATGCTTTGTTTCTTCAGTGTTTTTGTGAACTACAACTGAACTCAAAAGGACTGATTAGCTGTTTTACCAAGAATTAACATATGGCATATGGCTTAATTTAGATATTGTGACACAGTTTACTAATTTGCCACAATATTATTTTGCCTTATATTTCTACACTTATTATGGTTGTCATTTAGTCTGAGGATTAGTGCATAAACTCGAAAGCTCATGCCTTGATTAATCTTTGTTGATCTTAAAGGTGCCATTAGACTCATTTTTTGTTGTATAGGAAAAGAGAAAATTCAAAGTTTTAGAAGTGCAATGCTGCTTGTTCTTATACTTCTTCAAGGGTTCTTGCTGCTCCTGCTGCTTCTAAAGGCCTTAATTATACCCTCAACCACGATTCAGTTTAAATTGGGGAGAAAAGGAAATTGTAACGTACAACTTCTCCCTGGTTGTTAAAGGTAAAGGTATCCCCTGTGCAAGCACCGAGCTAGTTTGGTGTAGTGGTTAGGAGCGTGGACTTCTAATCTGGCATGCCGGGTTCGATTCTGCGCTCCCCCACATGCAACCAGCTGGGTGACCTTGGGCTCGCCACGGCACTGATAAAACTGTTTTGACCGAACAGTGATATCAGGGCTCTCTCAGCCTCACCCACCCCACAGGGTGTCTGTTGTGGGGAGAGGAATGGAAAGGTGACTGTAAGCCGCTTTGAGCCTCCTTCGGGTAGGGAAAAGCGGCATATAAGAACCAACTCTTCTTCTTCATGTCTGACCCTTGGGGTGACACCCTCTAGCGTTTTCATGGCAGACTCAATACGGGGTGGTTTGCCAGTGCCTTCCCCAGTCATTACCGTTTACCCCCCAGCAGCAAGCTGGGTACTCATTTTACCGACCTCGGAAGGATGGAAGGCTGAGTCAACCTTGAGCCGGCTGCTGGGATTGAACTCCCAGCCTCATGGGCAAAGCTTTCAGACAGCTGCCTTACCACTCTGCGCCACAAGAGGCCCTGGTTGTTAGGCCCACCAAATACCTGCAAAAGAATTAGCAGCAGGCCAAACTGACTGAGTAGTAGGGCTTTCGCAACTAATAATATGTGAGCAACTTAACTAAGGTGACCAGATTTTAACATCGGTAAAGTGGAACGCCATTGACTGGGGAAGTTCTTGGTTAAAAAATTGGTCTATATGGAGCAACAAAAAGTTTCATAGAATTCATAAAACGCAAAAATAATATTGTAATATATATATATATATATAAATTTCAACATAAGTACAATTTGCCAGGTACCCCCAGATGTCCCTCCAAAAGTAGGACAATCTGATCACCTTAAACTTAACTTACTGCTGATGCTCAATAACTAAATCCTAACTATTTAATTCAATTATTTTAAAAAATTCACATAGGTTACACTAACTCCATAGCAAAGCATGATTCATGTGTATGTTGCTGGGGAATAACCCCACCTATTAATCTAAGGTGCCTAGCATTCCAGGCTGTCACCAACTCTCCCACAGAATTGTCATTCAGCCCCTCAAAATCCTCCAGAGATGTCTAAAATCCAACTGAATCAAACGACCAATGTGGCATAGTGGTTATAGTATCAGTCTATGATCTGAGAGATCCTGATTGCTTGAGATTCTCACTTTACCATGAAACTTGCTGGGTTAATCTTTTTCTCTCAGCCTAACCTACCACACAGGGATGTTGTGCAGGTGAAAATGAAGGTGCACAGACCAGTTCATAATTCCTGAGTTCCTTAAACAAAAGAAACAAAGGGAAGGATAAAAAATGTACTAAATAAGTGTTTATTAAACAAAATATGTTTCTGACCCACCACCATACCAACAGAACCACCCATGTCCTCTAATCCCATGTACCTAATCCCTTTAGCAGACTACCAGAAAGCTGCTTAGTGCAAAATATGATATCCAATATGCAGTTTTTTTCATGTTTGGAAGCCATAATAACTGACAGAGCTTATGAAGACCTGAGCATAAGCCAGGGTGACCTTCACATAGAGTTTTAATTCCCCAATCATAATCAGTCTGGAGGAATCCAGCACTACCAGCAAGAGTAATTTGAGACAACAACATCCCACCAGGTTTAGATCAGTGTGGGAGTCCCAGGTTCCAATCTCCACTTTATGAAGAAAACAAACTAAGTAGACACATCTCTTTGAGCAGAGAAATGAACAAAAACACCAGAAGTTACACAAACAAAAAATAGGTGTGTTATGCAAATCCAAATTATATGTGAATCTGTCACCCCTACTCATATAGTAATGTGATATATTCATATACTTGTAGAATAAGAAAAACATGTAGAGTCACCCGTGGGAAGTCAGGTACAGAAAAGAAGCCAATCCTACATTGAATAATTTAGGTGATAGTTAAATATGCATGAATTTTTCTTGGATTTTTTTCCCCTGGAGTTAATAAAATACTTCCAGCAATTGAATAAATATATCAAACACACACTCTGAAGAAGTTAATTGGAACAGAATCACCTAGCACATAGGATTAATTATTGGTTTTGCCACTGATCACAATGATATGGTACTTTCATGAATTACAGTTATTGCAATTTGTGCTAAAATGTTGTGCCTTGCAGTTTTGAATTTGTACTGTATTTTAGTTCATGTAGGAGAGTTTTACAGATCTTATTTCCTGCCAAAAAGACAAGTGAGTCCTACATCAAATCAAGGCTGAACTCCCTTGAGGAGAAAATGACCAAACTCTTGTTATTGTACTTCTGTCACATTATGAGAAGACAAGACTTACTAGAAAATACAATAATAGTCAGAAAAGTTGAAGGCAGCAGGAAAACACCCAGCATGAGATAGATTAACTCAATAAAGGAAACCAGGGCCCTCAATTTGCAGGACCTCGGAATGTCTGTTAATGATAGGACATTTTGTTGTTATGTGCGAAGTCGTGTCCGACCCATCGTGACCCCATGGACAATGATCCTCCAGGCCTTCCTGTCCTCTACCATTCCCCGGAGTCCATTTAAGTTTGCACCTACTGCTTCAGTGACTCCATCCAGCCACCTCATTCTCTGTCGTCCCCTTCTTCTTTTGCCCTCGATCGCTCCCAGCATTAGGCTCTTCTCCAGGGAGTCCTTCCTTCTCATGAGGTGGCCAAAGTATTTGAGTTTCATCTTCAGGATCTGGCCTTCTAAGGAGCAGTAAGGGCTGATCTCCTCTAGGACTGACCAGTTTGTTCGCCTTGCAGTCCAAGGGACTCGCAAGAGTCTTCTCCAGCACCAGAGTTCAAAAGCCTCAATTCTTTGACGCTCGGCCTTCCTTATGGTCCAACTTTCGCAGCCATACATTGCAACTGGGAATACCATAGCCTTGACTAAACGCACTTTTGTTGGCAGGGTGATGTCTCTGCTTTTTAGGATACTGTCTAGATTTGCCATAGCTTTCCTCCCCAGGAGCAAGCGTCTTTTAATTTCTTTGCTGCAGTCCCCATCTGCAGTGATCTTGGAGCCCAGGAAAATAAAATCTGTCACTATCTCCATTTCTTCCCCATCTATTTGCCAGGAATTGAGAGGGCCGGATGCCATGATCTTCGTTTTCTTGATGTTGAGTTTCAAGCCAACTTTTGCACTCTCCTCCTTCACCCGCATCAACAGGCTCTTTAGTTCCTCTTCACTTTCTGCCATTAGAGTGGTATCATCTGCATATCTGAGGTTGTTGATATTTCTCCCTGCAATCTTGATCCCAATTTGTGACTCCTCTAATCCCGCATTTCTCATGATGTGCTCTGCATACAAGTTAAATAGGCAAGGCGACAGTATACAGCCTTGCCGAACTCCTTTCTCAATTTTGAACCAGTCAGTGATTCCATGTTCAGTTCTCACTGTTGCTTCTTGACCTGCATATAAATTTCTCAAGAGACAAATATGATGCTCTGGTATTCCCATCTCTTTAAGAACTTGCCACAATTTGTTGTGCTCCACACAATCAAAGGCTTTAGCATAGTCAATGAAGCAGAAGTAGACGTTCTTCTGGTACTCCCTAGCTTTCTCCATGATCCAGCGTATGTTGTAGGACATTTTAGAGGTCATTAATTCATATGATCACCTTTTGTGAATAAAAATTATTAAAATTTGTTCATGTTTTGACATATTCTATATTTACATATTCTATATTTATATAGAATATATTGTATTACCATAATACTATGTCCTAAGGTGCTTTATAATTTTGATTTTCATAGTACAACTGTTTTCATTTATGAAACCTCTAGTACCTATGTTTTTTCTCAAATTTCCATTTGTGCCATGGAAGCTTGCTTGGGCTAGTCACACACTCTCAGCCTAACCTTCCTCACTGAGTTGGTTTGTAAGGATGAAATGCAGATGAGGAGAATGATGCAAGCCACATTGGATACCATTGGGGAGAAAGAAGGGTTGTACAGGAAGATAATAAATAAACATGCCAGATCCACTTTGTACTCCATCAAAAATAATTTGCTGTTTGTTTGTTTATTTGTTTGTTTGCATCTGGTCTTTCTCCCCAGTGGAGCCCCAAAGTGGCTTACACAAAAGATGTGTGTCAAATGGATAAGGGTGAACAAGTTGTAACTGAATCCTGACAAGACAGAGGTTATATTGGTTGGGAAGGCTGAGTATTGAAGGACATTATTTGTCCCAGTTTTTATGAGGTCCAGTTGATACTTGCTGACTCAGTTAAAAATCTAGGGGTCATACTGGATGCAGCATTATAACTGGCAAATCATTTTATTTCTGTGGTACAAAACACTTTCTAACTTCTTTGCTTAACTCAGAAGATAGCTTCCTATACAGTGATCTAGCCATGTAGATCCATGCAAAGGTAACTTTGAGGCTAGACTGCTGTAATATACTCTAAGTGGAACTGCAGTTAAAGACAATTCAGAAAATCTAGTTGGTACAGAATGCTAAACAAACACAATGTGAGGTTTCAGCCTATTGCTTTCAATAAGAAAACTCCATTTGTAGGAAAGTTTCTTTATTGTAAAGTACAACAATGCTTACATCCCAAGAATCCTTGCTAAAACTAACATCAGGTTACTACTGCTCTGTTTTAACTCCCAGCCCCCCTTGCTTCTCCCTCTAGTCCTTTTGGACGTAAAGAATCCAAGATGGTGTTTTTCCGCTAGCTCGGGAGACACAACCACATTCAAAGGACTTGCTAGAGATAGCGTTGTCATAGTTATCAAGCACAGCAAAGAGTCCCCCACAACTAATTCTCCGCTGTGATAATTCACACCTAAGACTTCTAAGGTAAACTTCTAAGGTAATCAATTGCATAGACAGAGAACAGAACCAGGATTAAAAAGAAACAAAGGGAAACATGACAAAAATGACAAAAACAGGCAAAGCCAACATCTCCCCTCCCCCCCCCACTCAGCTAGGGAAATGCTTCTTGTCCAGGTAGGCTGAGTGGAACTCCCAGACCAGCCTGGGAGCCCACAAAAGAGCCACATCTACCCATTCCCGTTCCCCCTCCAGGAATTCCTCCAGTCAACCAGATATTGAAGTTTGCCACAATGCCCGTGGGAGTCAAGGATCTTGGCTTCTTCATAGTGTACATGTTCATCAGCGAAGACAGGGATCAGGGCGCCAGGAGTAGGATGCCACTGGTCACAAGGTGGGGCATGCCTGCTGTGAAAGACAGGATACATGTTTTTAAATGTCTTTGGAAGACAGTAACACTGTTAACAAGTCGCGGGACAGGAAAAGGGCCAACAAACTTCTTCCCCAGCTTGTGCGGGGGCTGCTAGCAGTGGATATGCCATGGAAGCTCAGACAGGCATTTCTCAACAGCTCAGAGCTTCTACACCTCTTTGGAGCATTTAGGGTGCATACTGTCAGACGTGGTTAATTCTGCCATACATTTATGTATCCAGCTATCCTATCATGTATCCATTTATGTCTTTGTTTGGCACTCGTTTATGACTCTTTCATTGTAATCTCTTCCTCCGTTTATTGCACCCCTCCTTTTGGTTGACCACCATCAATTGGTTGCCCTTTTAATCTTGCCTGGTACCCTTTCCCACTTATCTTGATAATGCTATTTAGTGGACAGCCAGAGGTGCTGCATCCCGGGCTCTGTGTGCCTGATTGTTTCTTTTCAGTGTTTGTTTTTTCTTAGCAGAGAATTGTTATATCTTTCATGTTGCAGAGCCTGTTTCCTGCCAGAAACTGGAGCTGGGGTGTGGGTGTGCAGAGGAACTGATATAAGCTGGCCTCTGCTATTGACCTTTAGTCTTGGCAGTGTATTGATCAGGTCTACCTGTATTTTTCCAATAATCTTATCTTTGCACAAATTCAAAGTCTGTTATTATCGCAATTGGTGGCAACCTCACAGATACCAGCTGTGGCCAGACCTGCTGAATCTGAGCTGCCCACTCCTGTAGGTCAGGAGCCCCATCCTGGGGGACTTCCCAAGTTAGAGCTGGCTGGGCCCCCACCCCATGTACGATTTCAAACTAAGCCATGCCCATGCTGGCATGGAAAAAATTATTATAAGCGTACACCGTGAATGGGAGCAACTCAGTCCTATTGTCCTGTTGGTAGTTAATAAAGCATCACAAGTATTGCTCTAGAACCTGTTTCACCCATTCAGCCTAATCATTGGTCTTGGGATGGTAACCAGAACTCAGTGTTTGCTCCACCCCCGTGAGCTTCAGCAGCTCCCAGAACTTGGCAACAGGATCCCTCTGTCGAACATGGCTTTGATCAGAGCCCTATGAAATCTGAAGATGTGCTAGATAAACTTTGTGGTCAGTTTGCACCACAGGGAGAGATGTGCAAGGTACAAAGTGGGCTTGTTTTGAGAGTAATTGACCGCAACCCAGATGACCATCTTCCCATAGCTGTTCCATAGAAATGACTTGCCAGGGTGCCACAGGGGTTTCTAAGAGTTGCAATAAACCCCTTGGCTTTCCCCCTGCTCATTTGGCAGTGATGCATGTGGCATAGCCTTGCACATAAGCCTCAATGTCCTTTCTCATGGTGGGCCACTAAAACGGACGTTTGGCTAGGAGTAAAGTCTTTACAAAGCTGAAATGCCCAGCTGCTCAACTGTTATGGTACAGTTGCAATACCGTCCTACAAACCTATTCAGATACATACACATGGGGCTCCCAGTAGGAGGTCCCCCCCCACTCCCATAGCTCTGGGCAGAGTTGTGCAAACTCCACATCCTCTTCCAGTTCCCATTTGGGAACTGCTGCTGTTTTCCCTGCCAGTAGCTACTCCCCACTCCCCATTTTTGCTTTGACTGCAAGTGACAGCCAGGAGCCCCGATTGCACAGAGGAGTTTCTTAACAGTTGTAATTGGCTTCCATGCTGGGATAGGTGGGGCAACATCCAGGAGGTTCTGCTTCGCTGGCAAATGTTTCACTGAATGAAAAATGGGAGAAAATTCCACCCATTGCAGTTGTTTGGCCGTTAATTTGTGGGGCTGTTCAATGCCTGTAGGGTCTTATGGACCATCCAGACATCAAATGGTATTACACCCCCCTCCAGCCAATGCTGTCAAGTGGTTAGGGCCATCTTAATGGCAGCTGCTTCTTTCTCCCAAATGACCCAGTTTCGTTCAGTGTTGTTAAACTTTTTGGTGCAGATACTTTCCATCTCCCTGCTGGAGGAAAGAGCCACATCACTGGAATCAACTTGGTTGCTGAACTGATCTGCAGGGTTGGTGTGGCAGAGGATTGGCTCAGTCATGAACTTCCGCTTCAGGTCCTCAAATGCCCACTGACATTCAGAGTTCCATTCCAACTAAGCATTGGGTTTGTTAGCCCCCGCCCTATTTCCCTTTGTTTTGAGCAAGTCGGTGAATGAATTTGGGTGAAGTTTGCCAGGAAGTCATCATAAAAGTTGCAAACCCTAAGAAACTTTGCAACTGCCGTTGAGTTTGGGGGGTGCTTACCCCAAACATGTCCTGAACCTTGGGTGGGTCCATTTCCATTCCTTGCCCCAAGACCTGGTATTCCAGGATGCCCAGGTACTCTTTGTGGAACTCACACTTGGAAAGCTTTGCATACTAGTGGTTTTGCTTAAGGTGTTGCAACACCTTCTGCACTAGGCAAAAATGCTCCTCTGTTTCTGAATATTTCAAAACATCATCAAGTTAAACCAAGACCCCTTTGTACAGTAGGTCATGCAACACCTCATTGATCAGGTTCATGAATACTCCAGGGGTGCTGGACAACCCAAATAGTATGACCAGGTATTCAAATTGTTCCAAGGGGGTGTTAAAAGCTGTCAACCATTTATCTCCCTCCTGGACACACACCCTGTAATATACTTTGTGCAGGTCCAGCTTGGTGATAATGTGCCCAATGCCCAAGTGCCCCAACAAATCCTTGATCAAGGAGAGGGGGTAGGCATTGAAGGTAGAAATGGCATTAAGCCCCCTATGGTCAGTGCACAGTCTCAAGGTACCATCTTTCTTTTTTGCAGAAAGCACCAGTGCTACCATGCTGGAGGTGGCCAACCAGATAAAGCTGCAGGATTCTTGCCTAGAAGCTTTCTTAACTCCCCCATCTTTTTCAGACTCATGGAATATATATTTGGCCTTTGGTTAAATAGAAAAGCATCACAATGGAAGGTGTAAGAAGTATGGCAGGAAGTAAAACTGTAAATGCCAGAATCAATGAAGAGATATTGAAATTAAATGGTACATTTCTCATGCAGTTTCACTACATCATCCATTAGCCAGCCTTATATATTAAGATTCTTTAAGTGGGAAAGCCTGATACGTATTATTGTATACAATATTAATTATACAAGGCATTTCTTAAAGCCTTTCAAAAGTTTCAAAATTTCTCCTCAGAGATAGATAAAGAATATGGAGATGTCAGGCGGCTTAGCAGAGGCAAAGTCCTCAAACATTCTTTCAGTTTTCATTATGAAGCTGATGTCTATCACAAAGAGAAAGAAAAAGATCATGAAGCACTTGAATGGGTTTTTGATTTGGCATTCTTAACTGATATCACAGAGCATCTGAACACACTGAATGTAAGGTTGTAGGGGAAAGGAAAGCTTTTGTGTGACATGTATTCTGAACTGAAATACATAAAACTCAACATTTCTGTGAAGCATATTAGTGAAGATAACACTTCAAACGTCTCATGTTGCAATGGACTAAAATTTGAGAAAGATGGGAATTTACAATTCAGTGGTGAAAGACATATGAAAACACTGAACCTATTGCAGCTTGTATTCCAGAACAGATTCACTGATTGCCAAAAATATGGAAAGGAAATAAAAATGTTTCAGAATACATTTGAAGTAGTACCAGAAGCTGCAAAAAAATTCAGATGGAAATAATTGATTTGAAAGCCAGTGGTCATCTCAGTGAAATTTTCAAAGAAAATAGCTTGTTGGATTTCTGTTCTGGCCTATCTGATACATGTATCAACCTAGGCAAGCATGTGTCACCAGATAAAAGGATTCCACAGTAAAATATTGTTCCAAAATGGATTGCATTCAAGTTATTTCTTCATGTACCTCTGAAAGTGTATTTGTTATGTAAATAGGTTAATAATTTTGTTACATTTTTATTTAAGATGTGGCCCTCCTTAGTCATTGGGCACTCTAATGCAGTTTCCTGCTCTAGAGACTTCATTAATTACCTATCGGTTATCACCTAGACCCATTATGCACGGGGGTTTTAGCGCGCATTCGGGGTGGAATGGCGGTGACTAAAGTCACCGATAACGCACGGAGTCGGCTGCAACCGGCCGCAGATTCGGTACACGCTGCCGAAAAAGTCGCGTTAGCAGAACGTGGAAGAAAGCCCAGCTTCCCGGGCGACCAGGGCACAACTGGAGGCGGCGCCGAATTGACCGCGTGCATAATTGGGAAGGCCGGAGGGTCGGAGGCAGCGCGACCACTCAAGCAGCTGCCGAAACAAACGGCGGCGCAAGCCGGGGGGAACCCAAGGGAACACGGACGGAAAGGCGGCTGGAGAGCTCACAGTGGAGGGGGGCAAGGGGATCGCCGCAGCTAAGGACGGCAGACAGGCCGGCCACCCACCTCCCACCCATTCCCAAACACACACCTCAACCACAAACGAGAATGGAGGCGAGGTCTCTAAGAAAATACAAAAACTTTATAAAACAGTGTGAATGAACAAAGCATAAATATACAATACAAAGCTTAAAGTAGGGGAAACAATATAAAGCGGCAGAGGAACCGGGGCAGCAAAGAAGGGGAGAGGCGAACTGGGAGTAAACTAAGGGGAAGGGGAAACATGCTCCCTCCCCCTCCGTGCCTGACAAACCCGGCAGGGCTGCGCCTGCGCAGGCTGCTCCCGCCCTTCCTGGCCTCCGCCTCCGACGCTCGCCAACGCAGCGGCGCGCTCGCCTCGCTTGCCCTTGGCTCCGCATCGATGCCTCGACACCCGCTGCTCCAGGTTTTGCCTCCATCGCGCCCCGTCCCGTGCATAACCGGTTTGCTTCGCGTCTTCCCCCTCCGCGTTTTCCATGTGACCCGAAATCGCCGTTTCGGCGGCCGTGCATAATGGGCCCTACAAAGCCCTTAATACCCTTTGGCATAGCAGGTCCACCTCTCCAGCTATGCCCTGTAGTAAGAGCTTCATTCATCATAGCAAATACTTCTGATTATCAAGCAAAAGGGTAAAATCAGCCACTGTCTGTTCATATACATTCTCTGCTGCAGCTCCTATACTGCCTGGGGTGGTCAGGAAGTCTATCATTTTACAGAATGTGCTAAAAAGAAATGTTCAATAAGGGATAAAAACTGCAGAATAGACCAGCTTTGGAGTTATCACACATGGCCTCACAACCAGAGGGAAAAGGGGGGGATGTCTGTAGTCTACAGTGTTATGCCACATCCGGGAAAACCAGAAAGTGACTGAATGTCTTTCTAGGAATCCCTGGAAACTCAATGGTAAAACCATAGAATTTCCTGTGATTCCTAGAGAGAACTAATGTCACTTCTATGGATTCCCTGGAAACGACATCACCCAAGGTGAGGATGGGGGATCTTTTAGCCCTGTCAGGGGCATGGCAAACCTAAACTGGTCAGGAAGTTCTTCCTATAAGGGATAATATTGTAATCTAATGCAAATACATATGACCTCCCTTTTTACTACAATGCCCTCTACCTTTGTAACCCCTTTCTTCACTATGGAGGGAGGGGAGGTGGGGAAACCAGCATGTAAGGGGGCAAATGGGAGGGGGCAAGGGAGTGTGTTTGTGTGTATGCATCTGTGAGTGAGAGAGGAGGAGGTTGGGAAACCAACCAGAAGGGAAGGGGAATCTCTCTCTGTGTATATGTATATGTGTGTTTGCAAGGGAGGGAGAGGGCCCTGATCAAGTAGTGCCAAAGCAGGTATGTTCCACATACCCTCTGAGAGTCAGACTGTCAGTAGATTCTTTTGGTTATAGTTATAACAAGATATCAAAATAAAAAATCACTGTATCCTTTGATTATGAATATTCCCAAGATCTCTGAATCTTGCCCTTCCCCCTACTGAAATGTGGGAGAGCATTCCTGCACACTAATCTGAACACACATTGTGGAATCAGACCATAGTTCAACTAGTCCAGTATCCTGTTCATCAAGAACCAGACAGGCGCCTCTGATATCTCACAAGTGGGGCATGACAATGATGGCCATATCTTGTTCTTTTCTCTGGATCTGGGACTGAGTGATATAAAGCTTCCCTGAAAGGAAGCTTAGTTATCTGGCCTTACAACTGTTGAAAGCTATTTTCATAAATATGTCAGGATCTTCTGAAAGTAATCTAAACTAATTGCCATCAAAACACCTTAATAATGTGAATTCCATACTTGGTACAAAATGTTTAACTTTTCTTTGTCCTGAACCTACAGCCAATCAGTTTTGTTGGATGACCCTGACCATGAGAATTATGACAGAAATATTTCTCTGCAAACACTCTCTAAACACTCTCTCGAGCCGCAAGGGAGTGGCGGGATATAAATCTAATAATAATAATAATAATATTGTATTCCTCCAACCTACCCTTTTTATTAGCTAAAATCTCCAACCTTCTGTGCTGCCACAAAAGCTAAGTATAAGTGCTCCATCCCAAATGTAGTATGTAGCCACAAAGTCTTTTAAGTCAATTGAGCCATGGAGCAACAGAGCACGTTGTGCTTGTGACAGTGTTTTGCTAAGAGAAGACAGCAAGCCATCTGGCTAGAAAAAAAAACATCCTCTATATGCCTAAGGATAGCAGGATAGAAAAGGCTTTTATACTTAACAAGGCTTTTATACTTTTATACTTATATATATTTATCACATCAAAATCACAAGATGTCACAAGATGTCATAGTCCCATTGTATACGACACTGGTCAGACCACACCTGGAGTACTGTGTGCAGTTCTGGAGGCCTCACTTCAAGAAGGATGTAGATAAATTGAAAAGGTACAGAGGAGAACGACGAGGATGATCTGGGGCCAAGGGACCAAGCCCTATGAAGATAGGTTGAGGGACTTGGGAATGTTCAGCCTGGAGAAAAGGAGGTTGAGGGGACATGATAGCCCTCTTTAAGTATTTGAAAGGTTGTCATTTGGAGGAGGGCAGGATGCTATTCCCATTGGCTGCAGAGGAAAGGACACACAGTGATGGGTTTAAACTACAAGTACAACGATATAGGCTAGATATCAGGGGGGGGGGGGGATTCACAGTCAAGTAGTTCAGCAGTGGAATAGGCTGCCTAAGGGGGTGGTGAGCTCCCCCTCACTGGCAGTCTTCAAGCAAAGGTTGGATACACACTTTTCTTGGATGCTTTGGGATGCTTTGGGCTGATCCTGCGTTGAACAGGGGATTGGAGTAGATGGCCTGTATGGCCCCTTCCAACTCTATGATTCTATGATTAAGAGGTCTTTCACTTTGGACTTTACCTAATTAAATACAGAACTTCTGTTGAAGGAAACACATAGGAATGGATTAATTATTGGCCTAGCCCAATAAATCCTGTAACTTAAACAAATATGCAACCTGCATGTTTAAAAAATGACTGCTGCCCACAATATAGGTATAAAGTTCAGATATGGTGGAGCAAGACTTGCTACTTAAACATGTGATTCAACCCTCAAACATTTTATGGAAGCTGGAAAGAAACCCCTCTTAGGCATGAGTATGAACCAGGAAAATGCAGTTTGTTTCAGTTCATGCCATTAGTGAGCCACAAACCATCATGAACTTTGAGGGGCTAAACAAACTGGTTAGGTTTGTGAGGTTCCTGGTGCAGGAGAATGGTGTGCACATGATCTCCAACTGACTCTTCCACCTCCCGCCATGTTTGGTGAGGATTGAACGTATGGGATCTGAGAATAAGGTGTCCCTGCCTTCCATTGTTTCCAGTAGAGGAAAAAGCAGCAAAAAAGCAAGGACAACAGAAGCCCAGAAGAACCAAATTATTTTATTTATTTATATTTATATTCTGCCCTTACTCAAAAGTTCAGGGTGAATTACATCAGTTAAAAACACAGAAACTGAAATATGCAAAGTCCCAGAGAATCCAAATAGTAGAAACTGAAGAGGGGATATTTTTGCAAGCCCAGCAGCATCAGTGCAATCATAGAGTGCTCAGCAGAATCTGGTATCAATGTGGTAGTGTCAGCTCAAAAGGACTGATGTTAAGCATGGAATCCCAATCCAGGAAGGGGGAAGTTTAGAAGCCCAGCAGTATGAGTGCAATATACTATTGATTGATTGATTTTTATACCCTGCAAGCTAGCTCAGGACAGTGTACAACATTATGTTGTGAGGTTTCCGCAGATTGCTCAATAAATGAGTCCTTGACTTGGTGCAAAGGTCAATATAATTGAAAGCAAGTAAGCAAACCAGATCAATACTTTGCCAGAACTGAGTTCTAGCTGTACAACATTGGCCTACATCCCCCCTCCCCCCAGTTCCACAACCCCTCCTGATGGAATCTTGGTTTAAGTGGGAAAACTGCAATCACTCAAACAAAAGTGATTGTGTGAAAACACATTTTCATATCAAGGACACTGGCCTGTCTTCTCTGAAACACTTGGAAGATAGATTGGGGGGAGGAGGGGGAGGCATAATGAGAAGAGAGGGGAACCTAGACTGGCAAAAAAGCAATATACATTAAAAACCCATACAATTACATTCCTAGTTAACTAGCTACAAAATATATGGAAGAAAAGGAGCTTCTGACTTAAGTATGGAAATACAATAATTAAAATTGGATAAAATTTATATTTAAAATTAGTTTTTAAAGTAATTAATACAATCAGTTTTAAAATATCAGCAACAACCAATATGCAGAGTATAGGCTGATGTTTTCCAGAGGCCAGGCTGCAGTCTAGGGCTTCTTATGTAAAGTAGATGAATAGATAGGTAGGGTCTGGTTACATAACCTTTGTTTCACCTTAAACAAGACATTGGCTCATGGTACACCTAGGAGCAAGAGAAATAAGCAGCTTTCTTTCTTGACTTCCCCAAACATCTGATTGTTTGTAGTTACAAAGAATTTTTGCAGCTTCACTGTCAAAATTCAAATTTTATTAAAGCAAGCATTACTATTTTGATAACACAAATCTGTCTTGTTCTAATTGCCAATCACACAAAATACCATCTCCAAATGTCAAATTGTTTAGAATTTCAAGCACAACCTACCAAATATCCATCCCACAGATATTCTATTTGTTTCAGTGAATGTGTGTCAGAAGAAGCATTCTATGGCTTGTGACCTTTGCTAGTCAATTAATAGAAAAATTGAGACATTAAAGATGACAACTGAAATCCTTCCTGTGCAGAGTTACTTCAGTTATTTCATGTGCTTCCACTTCTGCATAGGGCAGTGGTTCTCAACCTGAGGGTCAGGACCATTTTGGAGATCGAATGACCCTTTCACAGGGGTCGCGGCAGGGTGAGCAGCTTGGCGGGGAGGGGGGGTGCTGCCACTATTGCCGCTCCTCCTGCAGGCGTCCACGCTCAGCAGCCAGCTGCTCCAGCAGTGCCTCCAGTGCAGCACAGTCTCCTGCCAGGCACTCCAGGTGTCGGTGCAGCTCGGTGGGACAAGAGGCAGAACTGAACTGAGAAAACCCCGGGGGGAAAACAATTTATATACAGTCATGAACAATGGATCTTCACGCCATTGGTCAGTTTCGGTTTAATTTCTGTGAAAGAACACTTGCATAATTTTATGGTCGGGATGAGAAACTGTATTCAAGGGTCACGGCATTAGGAAGGTTGAGAACCACCGGCATGGGTTTCAGTTCTAATTTGGTGACAGAGTAATGCAGATTTTATTTATATCAGCCACTTGGATGGAATGATCTAGTATTAGGCACAACTACAATGTCAATTGCAACTCCCCAGGGTGAGTTTGCTTGTCCAGTCACAGGAAAGCAGTAGCTTATGACTTTTGCCATATTTCAGTATAATACATTGTTGCACTGCCCTTCAAGCTACAGGAATAAGTTAGTGTTTTATGGCGAGTGAGGGAAATAAAGGAAATGAGTTTTTCCTCTTCCAATGCTTGCTTTGATTACTAAAGGAAGGAAGTTCTGATACCTGAAAATGACACCCTTACATAAATGTGAATTTATAGAATTCCCTATCTCAGCAGCCAGGACAAATAATGATGTTGCTCAATCTACCCTGATGAGTAGGAGGCAACCATCAAGGTTCCTATCCTATAGGGGAAAGCTGAAAATGCAACTGCTGACTGGGATTCAAAGTGAACTGCTTCCTTGAATTTTGGATTCTGTCAGGACAGTATGAGAGGGATTTTGAGATTAGCATGGACAAGCATTTGTGAAGGACACATTATAAAGTAGAGGCTTCCAATTGTCCCCTCCGCTTGTCAGTCCGGGGCCAAGGGGCCAATCCGGGAGTCTTGATCATGGACACAGCCCACCCCAAACCTCCTTACTGTTTTATTAAGAGGGACAGATGGAAACTGCCAATGGTTCTATTGTTAGAACAAATAATAATGGCAGAAGTGGACAATCTTATCTAACACCTCTTTTCATATCAGGTTAACATGGATAGAGAGGTTGTCGAGAGGCATTTAGCTTCACTGGATGAGTTCAAATCCCCTGGTCCGGATGAAATGCACCCGAGAGTACTCAAAGAACTTTCCAGAGAACTTGCACAGCCCTTGCCCATCATCTTCGGAACCTCTTTAAGGACTGGAGATGTCCCGGAGGACTGGAAGGACGTAGATAAAATTGAAAGGGTACAGAGGAGAGCGACGAAGATGATCTGGGGCCAAGGGACCAAGCCCTATGAAGATAGGTTGAGGGACTTGGGAATGTTCAGCTTGGAGAAAAGGAGGTTGAGAGGGGATATGATAGCCCTCTTTAAGTATTTGAAAAGTTGTCACTTGGAGGAGGGCAGGATGCTGTTTCTGTTGGCTGCAGAGGAGAGGACACGCAGTAATGGGTTTAAACTTCAAGTACAACGATATAGGCTAGATATCAGGAAAAAGTTTTTCACAGAGTAGTTCAGCAGTGGAATAGGCTGCCTAAGGAGGTGGTGAGCTCCCCCTCACTGGCAGTCTTCAAGCAAAGGTTGGATACACACTTTTCTTGGATGCTTTAGGATGCTTAGGGCTAATCCTGCGTTGAGCAGGGGGTTGGACTAGATGGCCTGTATGGCCCCTTTCAACTCTATGATTCTATGATTCTCTTAAAATGTCCAGACAAAGGGAGATCTCATTAATTTTTATCCTTGCTTGGCAAGTTGTATATATTATTTCAATCCATTTTTGGAATTTGTGACCAAAACCAAATGCTCAATGACAATTTAAATAGAGTAGGTATCTCAGAAACATGGTACAATGGGGGAAATCTATGGATACACTAATTCACGGGCACGATAGGGGGGGGGGGTCAGGGGAGATGCTGAACTAGATGGACCCCTGGTCTGATTCAGGAGAGCTCTTCTTGTGTTCTTATGTATCCAACAGAAATACAGACTGAGGAACCAAACTGATGACATACACAGAGACCAATATTGTCCCCATGCACCCTTGAGTAATACTATTACAAGGCCTAATAACCTCAGCTACATCATTCAGGGCCCATATACTTGCACATGATTCAATTTAATATATGTCATTATGTGTAAACATCATGTGCCCTTCTACTGTCTATATTGGACAAACATGCTCATCTCTGAGTAAGAGAATCAATGAACTCAAACTGGACATAAGAAATCACAGCATTCAAAAACCTGTGAGGACATTTTAATTTTCCTGGAATTGAATGTCATTTTTCTACCACTACCCCCAAAAAACTTCATAGGGATTGTGCAATATGAAAGTGCTGAATTAGAATTTAACAAAACTCTATAATGCTATCTTAATTTAAACAGAGAATTAGATTTCTGCTGCCATTACTAATAGCTTTACAGGAGCATCTTTTTAGAAATTTTAGCTGTTTTTATCATTGTCTATTAGACCATAGATTTGTACCAGTATCATTTATTCTTCACTTAAACCATCTGTTTATCTATTCAAACCTCTGGCTTCTCTCACTATCTAGTCTATGTACCTGCCATTTCTATTAATTTATGATGGGATACATACCTAACCTTTCTACGTCAACCCCTGGATTGTACCCTCAGCTGTGAGAACAGAAGTAATTCACAGGAAAAGGTAAGGGGGCTGTTATGCTTGCATAAATGGAGAGGTCCTCAGCACATAAGCTGTGCTCACTGTTCCTTAGCCATTTTCATCACTTCCCCACAATGAATCAGCCCAGTCTTCATTGCCAAGGATACTAGAGATTCACTGAACAATAAGAAACAGGAAATTCATGTCTCTTCACTCTGAAATGTCAATTATGTCAAGTTTCTTGAAAAGAAATTCTGGAACTGGCTTTTTGTAATTGTTTGTGATATCACCATTTAACACCATGGAAACTGGGCTGATGTGATACAACATGGTTTGTGAACAATATTGGCCAGTGAAACATAGAACAGAATCCAAGGAGGGAACATAGTCTGATTAATGAAGTGGAGAGAGCTTCTGTTTTATCTTCCCTATAATACAGGAGAAATGGAAGTGTAGACTGGAAAAAAATCAATTAATATTGGTTTTAGGCATATTATTTTAGATTTGATTATTATAGTTATAAACCTGAGATATTGGTGAGGAAAACATAAAAGAATTTCAGGGCATGGGAGGGCAGATCCTTCTGCTTTATTGTGAGCTTAGCCTTATCTCATTCTCTCCTTCTCCTGTGCTTATTTATGCATGCATGCACACACACACACACATACACACACTCATACAAAATCTAAGTTAAGATTCCAGGTCCTGTAGCTTGACCTAGTTTCAGTATGCAAAAGACTGGATATGATATACAGAACGTACAGTCATTATTCCAAAATAACATTATTCCAAAATAACAGCCTTGCTAATCTGTTACTTAAAGAGCATAGGGAATGTAGCAGCATGTTAAAGACGAAAGCCATGAGCACTATAAATCCTATTTATTTAAATGAGAGAATTGAAGCAGGTGCAATCAATGGGACTTAAAAGAGCTCAAACTTAGGCTAGAACTTGCCCCAGTTGGCTGTTCCTCTGAGGCCATCATTTTTAGGTGCACCTAGTAGCATTGTCTATTCTAAAATGGCCGATAGTACCAAGCATAAGCATGAGCAAGCAAAAGTATTTGATATGTTCTGGAGCAATGTCATTAAGCTATACTTGATGTGTGGAGGGATGGTACATTGTTCCTACATAATGGTTCTTGCATGGCCAGTAAATTTTGTGTTGCCAAGCATCACTGATAACTAAAACAGTGTGTCCAACTATGACTACAGAGACTTGGGTTCAAATCCTTTCACAGGCTGTTCTACTCTGCCTCACAATTCTGTTCTAAGGTAGAACAACTATTTATGTTGCCCTTAGTGCCCTGGATGAAGGGGTGTCCCCTGAAAATTAAATACATAAATAAACCTACCTTTGATTGCTCTCCTCACAGCATTCCCTCCTTTTGGCAGCATTCCAATAATTGCTAAAAAGCAGTGTTCATCTTTTTTAGCCACCCTTTTGGGAACCACTGAAATCATAGACTTTTCCTCTTTTTGTGTAGACAAGGGTCCTAAGGAGAAGGTGAAGATTCATAAACATTTGAGAGAGATTCCATTATGCATCTGCATCATTTACGTACACTTTGTATCACTTAAACACAATTGTTACTCAAATTATCCACCAACTGAGAAGCTGCCCACTAGTCAAATAGATTCCCTATTATCTTCTGACAGCTGGAGAAGCAAGAATATGCTTAGTAAAATACATAGGAAAGCATAACCTTTAAACCACCACCACTGTTTGTGAACCCAGAACCAGGGGTCATTTTAAACTCTTTGGACCAAACACCAAGGTTTCAGTCAAGGGAACTTTATATCCTAAAGACAGTAAGTAAAATATTTATTAAGAGGACTATCTATTTTTAACTAAGGATGATTTCAGTTCTATTATTCATGCGTCCACAGTGCACAGACTCCAGCACTTGCCTTCTTGTAGAAAATGTGACTCAGAACACACTGAGGCTTGGAACAGGGCAAGGTTTAGGAGGAAGAGTGCTTACATGGCAAAGTTGGTTAGTAGATACACTCAGGGGATCCAAGTGACAGGCTGCATTTCCTTATTGGACCCAATGACATGCCGCCCTTCTTTGACAAGAGGGAAAGTAGAACGTTCTACAATATTGCATGTTCTGTTTGGTCCTCCTTTAACATGCAGTGGCATTTTAATGGAAAGGAACAGGTGTAGAATTAAGCCTGTCCAACTGCTCCTGTGAACGCATGCTGCCTTTTTGGTACTATAAAGCAGTAGTCCCCAACCTTTTTATCACCGGGGACTGGTCAATGCTTGACAATTTTACTGAGGTCCGGGGACGGGGTAGTCTTTTGCCAAGGGACGTCGCTACCACCGCCTGAGCCCCTGCTTGCTTTCCCACCGGCACCCCTGACTTCCCGCTGCCCACTGGGGGGTGCTGCCAGCAGCAGCTGCGCAGTGCCATGCTGAGGGGGAGCCGCAGCCAGCGGCAGAGTGGCAGGGCAGCCCCTGAGGCAGCAGCCGAGGAGGATGAGGAGGAGCTGTGGCCTGGTACCAACTGATCCATGCACCAGTACCGGTCCCTGGACTGGGGGTTGAGGACAGCTGCTGTAAAGAACAGAACAGAGAGAAAAAGGCCTATCCAGTGGCAATACAAGGAAAGAATTTCACTGAAAACGGACATTACCTAGATGCCATTTTGTTTGACAGAAGTCCCACAGAATAAAAAGATAAGGAAAACTACAAAAAAGACACTTTTCTTTTTTGATACTATTTTATTTATTGCCATTGGATAGGTCTTTTTCTCTCTGTTTCGGTTTTGTAATCAGATCATCCTTCGTTACTCTTGTATCATACTTTAAAATATCAGCCCAAAGCAACATTTACAACCTTCCTATTTTGTAGGTGGAAGGAACTAAACTAGGGCTGTTTCCACATGGGGGCGGGGTTCACCCTATGGAATACAGGAATTCACAGAATTAAATGTCATGCTGGTGTGTTTCCTGGGAGGTTCCTCATCAAACTAGATCAAATCTTCTTTGATCTGGTTAAAGGAGAACTGAGAGGCAGCAGCATCTATAGCCATTATGAGAAGAGGATAGAGCTAACCTCTATCTTCAAAATTGTTGAGCTGTTTTCCATCCCTTCTCCTTTAGGGCCTTTTAAAGGGGTCTGTTTCTTTTTTAATTGAGCCATGCAAAGTAATTATGAGGGTTTTTGGCCCCCTCATCTCTGATGATTGTACGGATGGGTTTTAATGGGGTTTTAATGGGGTTTTAATGGGGTTTTTAATGGACTGTTGTAATCCGCCATGATCCAGTTATGAGAGTGGCAGGTAATAAGTCTAGAGAATGAACAAATGAGTGCATGAATGAATAATATGCACAAGACAGTTCTTTTTACAATCCTGAAAATTCTCTAGGTTTGAAGAAAAAATGGAAACCTAAAAAATATATATTGGAAGTGGGATTGAGAAATCCAAAATAATAAAAAGAGTTCCTGAAGCTTTAACAAACAGCAGCCCCTAGTGGCTGTTGCAAGACTGTTGCATTCTAAACTTTATACCCTGCTTTTTCCTACCCAAAGCCATCTAATAGTGACTTACAATTAGCTAACCTTCTACCCACAACAGGCACTCTGTGAGGCATGTGAGGCTAAGAGAGCTCTGAGAGAACTGTAACTGGCACAAGGTTACCCAGCTGGCTTCATGTGAAGGAGTGGGGAATGAAACCCAGTTCCTCAGATTAGAGGTCACCACTTTTAACCACTACACCACATTGGTGCTCAGGTAGTGCTGATGCCATATGGGGAAGGGCAGGGCTTGCCAGGTTCGATTCTGCACTCCCCCACATGCCACCAGCTGGGTGACCTTGGGCTTGCCACGGCACTGATAAAACTGTTCTGACAGAGCTGTTCTCTCAGGGCTCTCTCAGCCTCACCCACCTCACAGGGTGTCTGTTGTGGGGAGAGGAATGGGAAGGCGACTGTAAGCCACTTTGAGCCTCCTTTGGGTAGGGAAAAGCGGCATATAAGAACCAACTCTTCTTCTTCTTCTTTTGACAAAGGATTATCATTGGCTGTATCTGGTTGTGACACAGATGTAACAGAACTGATTTTTGCTATATATTTCCTGTCATTTAAGAAGATCATAGTCTGATGAAGGATGCTTGCACTCGAAAGCTCACACCTTGATTAAATCTTTGTTGGTCTTAAAGGTGCTACAGGCCATAAATGTGTTAGGTGTTTTGGGGAAACTGGTTATCTGCCTGACTTTGGGCCAGGGGAGATGGCTGTGTCTGAAGTTAACTTTCCATTTTGGTGGTCTAACAGTGGGAGGAAGGGATCTGAACGTTTTTGTGGCCAAACCAGGGCTCGGGGGAGAGATGGGAGGAAATGTAGTTAAGGGAGAGCTGACCCAAAGTGCTTTACTGTTACCTAGAATTCATAGATGCTTAGTTCATTATGCTTTAATTTAAAAAATCCTTCTTCAACAAAGTCTGCTTCTTGGGAGAAATTAACTGGGGTCTCAGAGATTGCTAAGACCCCTTCTATGACTCCCAACCTCTTGCTGTTCACATCATCATTCCTGACACGAAGAACAAGAGGTCAGATTTGCATGCCTCAAATATCAATGCCCAAAGCAGTAAACAGGAAGATCTTGAGCTTCTCATGCAGACAGAGAAATATGATTTAGTAGGCACTACAGAAACTTGGTGCAATGAATCCCATGAACGGAATGCAGTAGTGGATGGAGATGAGTTGTTAAAAAAAACAAACAGAAAATGGAGTGGTGCTGTATATAGGGAGAAGGCTTGCCTGTTAAGAGATACTACGGGAGGAGAACAACACTTCTGGGTGAAGATAAGGGAGGGAAAAACAGAGTTTAGTGGTTGGTGCCTGCTACAGACCACCTAATCAGGGTGAAGATGTGGATGCTGCCCTCCTTAAGCAGCTTAATAGACAAGAAGAAGAAGAAGAAGAAGAAGAAGAAGAAGAAGAAGAAGAAGAAGAAGAAGAAGAAGAAGAAGAAGAAGAAGAAGAAGAAGAAGAAGAAGAAGAAGAAGAAAAGAGTTGGTTCTTATATGCTGCTTTTCTCTACCCGAAGGAGTCTCAAAGTGGCTTACAATTGCCTTCCCTTTCCTCTCCCCACAACAGACACCCTGTGAGGTAGGTGAGGCTGAGAGATCCCTGATATTACTGTTCAGGCATAACAGCTTTATCAGTGCTGTGGTGAGGCCAAGGTCACCCAGCTGGCTATATGTGGGGGAGCATGGAATAAAACCCAGCTTGCCAGATTAGAAGTCCACGCTCCTAAACACTGCACCAAGCTGGCTCTCTGGTATACTATCTGGGTATACTAACTGGGCAACAGGACCTTGTAATTATGGGAGGCTTCAATTTCCCTGATGTGTTCTGGGAAACAAACTCTACTAAGCATCCACAGACTGGCAACATTCTGACCTGCCCGGCTGACAATTTCATTTCTCAAGTGGTGGAAGAATCTACAAGAGGCTCGGCCATACTCAATTCAATACTGACCAAGAGGCAAGACTGGGTTGATGGAAGGAAGGAGGTGGGGCCCCTGGGTGGAGTGACCCCCTGGAATTTCTTATAAGATGGGCACCAAGGAAGTTCATAGTCACAGTGTTGACAGGGGCTCATGGGAATTGTAGTCAATGGACATCTGGAGGGCTGCAGTTTGACTACCCCTGCATTATAGTGACCCAGCCAACCACCCTTTGTCTTTGTCTAGTTAAAATCAAGATTGTGGCTGTACGTTCCAAAAGGTAATTCATTAGAGATTGCCAGAATTCTTGCTGATACTGAACTCATAAATCCAAACGATACAAACAGCCAGTGTCTCTGCATCTCAACTAATCTAGTTTCTTACATTGATATTCCAGTTCCAATGCTATATGAGCCATGATGCACAAATATTTTTGTACATTTTCGCATATGCAAAACCTAATATAATTTGTTATATGAGATTTCTATAAAACATTCAGTGCCTTAAACAAATTTGTTATTGATTAGCAATGATTGCATTCTTTAGGAACAGTTTGCAAATGCAGTTTGGTTATCATTTCTCTCTGCACATGGTGATCCTTAGCATATAGAGAAGCACACATCAACATGGGATATGAACACTGTTTTTATTATCACACATCCAGGGTGAAAAGTGGTCCACTGTTTTCTTAAAAATGAGTATTATAAACAGAAGTATGTTCGGTTTCTAGTTATCTGGAGCGGCTTCCTCTACAGAAATGAATGAAGAACGTCTTGAGGGAGGAGTGTGGTGGATCAAAAAAGTTCTGCTGCAATCCTGTCTCTGCTAGGTGTGCTTTTGGTTATATCAATTCCACTGAGACCTAAATGCTTATCAAGAATGCAGGACTGTAGAAATTTTGTAGTGTTCAGGTAGCTCTGGACAGCCCAGGCTAATCTAATCTCAGAAGCTAAACAAAGTCAGCTCTGGTTAGTACTTGGATGGGAAGCAACCAAGAAGCCCAGGATTGCTATACAGAGGTAGGCAATAGCAAGCCACTTCTGAAAATCTGGAGAGCTCACTTGATAGCACTTTCCACCACCAAAGTAAGTTATTTAGTTCAGGGGACACCAACAGTTGGCAAGAGGAATACTGGTGGCTAACCAGCTGCTGCAGAGTAGCTTGTACATTCCCTAAAAAACCCAGGAAATAATCACAAAAAGATCTGCTATGCGCATTCTTCTTTTTAAGTAGATTTTTTTTCTTTCATAGGATTTTTTCTGTGCTACTTAGCTGGTAGTTTCATTTCTGGTGCTCTCTTAGTCCGTGTTCTATTTCTAGGACAGAAGTTGGTAGCATATTGGCGTGGGGTGGAGTGACTGAGGATATTTTGCATTACTCAGAAATAACTTTCACCAAATGAAAAGTTCATTTAGGTGATTTGTTAACTTTATAAAGTGTTTAAGAAAAACACAGGCTTATTAGATTGTGGAAACTCAGTGGATGCGGTTTTCCTAGATTTCAGTAAGGCTTTTGACAAGGTTTCCCCAGGATGTTCTAATGGGTAAACTGGAGGAGTAGGGAACACCCTACTCATTGTAGGGAGACTGAATTCATTGAGATCTTAACACACTAGAAAAGTGGGCAAATTAGAACAAGATGCACTTCAATAACAAGAAGCGTAGAGTTCTACATTTGGGTCATAAAAATTAGAAGAATATGTACTGGATGGGAGATATACTTTTGAGTAGCAATGTATGTGAATGTGATCTTGGAGTACTTGCGGACTGTAAGCTAAATATGAGCAGACAGTGTGATACGGCGGTAAAGAAGGCAAATGCAGTCTTGGGCTGTATCAACAGAGGCATCAAATCAAAATCACAAGATGTCATGGTCTCACTATATACTGCATTGGTCAGACTCCACCTGGAATACTGTGTGCAGTTCTGGAGGCCTCACTTCAAAAAGGACATGGACAAAGTTGAGAGGTTTCAGAGGAGAGCACCAAAATCTAGACCAGGCCCTATGTGGAAAGGCTGAGGAACTTGGGAATATTCAGCCTGGAGAAGAGGAGGTTGAGAAGGGGTATGATTTCTGTCTTTAATTATTTGAAAGTTTGTTACTTAGAGGAAGACAGGGAAATATCCCTGTTGACAGCAGAGGATAGGGCCCTCAGTAATGGGTTAAAACTATGTGGCGAACAATATTGGCTAGATATCAGGGGGGGAAATTCACATTCAGAGTAGTTCAGCAGTGGAATGAATTGCCTAAAGCAGTGGTCCCCAACCTGCGGCCCGCGGCCCGGTGCCAGGCCGCGAAGGCCATGGCGCCGGGCCGCGGTTCCCTCTCTCCGCCCCCCCGCAGTAAAAAACTTCCCAGGCCACAAGCTTGCGGCCCGGGAAGCTTCTTACTGCGGGAGGGGGGGAGAGGGAATCAGGGCCGCGCCCGCACATCACGCATGCGTGGCCAGGCCGCGCATGCGCACATGCGCCATGCGCAGGCGAAACCTACCAATCCTAGCATAATTGCTTGGTCCACTGAGTTGGATCACATGATATGGCCAAAGTAAGTGAGCCAGAGTTTTGCGATTTTGTGATATATCAGACTTTATGTGCTGCAGTATGTGACTTTTGCTGTCCGTGGAGCCTGCAGAATCCTTAACACCAGAGTTCAAATGAGTTTGATTCGTCTCTTGTCCAAATTTTTTCAGTGTCCAACTTTCACAACCATAAGTGGCTATTGGAAATATGATAGATCTAACTAATCTACATTTGGTAGTCAGGCTTATGTCCTTGCTTTTCCTTGTTTGGTTCAAGCTCATCATTGCTGAGTGACCCAGAGCAATTTGATGCTTTATTTCCATAGTGCAATTGCCACTCAAATTAATTCTTGAACACATTTGAACTCTTTACCCTCTTATTGCAACACGTCTGTTTTCTGCAAGGGTCATTATTTTTGTGCTTAAGAAAAGGCCAAATTTCTTACTTACTTCATTGACTTTTGTAATCAGCTGCTCTAGGCCTTCCTTAGTTTCTGACAGGAGGGTAGTGCTATCAGCATACCAAAGATTATTTATATTCCTTCCTAAAAATCTTAATTCCAATGTTTGGTTTTTGGAGTTCATTCTCTCTCATAATTATCTCAGCATACAAGTTAAATAGGAAGGGGGAAAGAATACAATTTCTCTATTTTGAACCAGTCAATGTCACCAAATGGTGTATGTACAATAGTTTCTTGGTTTGCCTAAAGTGACTGCATCAGTTTGATGAAATGCACTGGTTCCACAAAATTTTGCAGGGCTTTCCACAATTTGTTGTGATCCACACAATCAAAAGCTTTCTTTTAGTCAATAAAGCAGATGTAGACTTCCTTCTGATATTCCCATGGCTTTTCCAAAATTCAGCGCAGGCTTGCTATATTATCATGAGATACTCCCATTGAAAGTCAGCTTGAACATCTGATAATTCTTTTTCAGTGGCCAGTATGGCCCCTTCCAACTCTATGATTCTAAATCTATTAGAGAGGCACAGTCTAGGAGAGATATAATTAATCCTGTCTCATCTAGAGAAGTAAGAGCGTTCCTAGATCCTTGTGTAGCCTCATTTTTTTTTATGAACCACATTAATATCCATCTGTATAAAAGGTGTTATATAAATAAATGTTAGCTCATTTGTTTTATCACTGTTTTTCGGGCCTTGTTCACAGTACTTGTTATAATTTTACCCCTCAGTTACAGCCATGTACACATTTAAAAATAGATGTACATCTAGTGCCATCGTACAAATCTCTGAACAGACTTTTCTCTTTTTTCCCAGGGCAGGAATGTTTATTTAAACATTACAAGGCTCTGTTCTGACTCATCAGCAAAAAGGCCCCTTATTCTAGAGGAGATGTGAATCAAGTGAAGTCCATTTGCCATGTGTGGGAGGGTCAAAAGCACTCAGGCCTTATGCCCTGTTTGTTGACAGGCCTTTTGTTGATACAGAGTCAAATTAGTATTTTCAAGGAGGGAGAAAGAAGGATGGGCTCACTCTCTATCCAACAACAACAAAAAACACTTATAAGGAGGCCTCACTATTCATTGAGGAAGCAAAAGTGGGCCTAAGTGGCTTTGTCATTTCAGAGCTTTCTAGTCTCTGAGAAATAAACCAACAACAGTGTTGGCAGAGTTTAAATATACCATCATAGAAGAAATGTATGGCCCCTTCTGGGGTGTTCGCTATTACTCCCAATTTGGTGTCATCTTGAAACATCCATCTCAGAAGGCTGAGTTTCAGCTGGCTTTGCTTGAGCTAGATTATCACTGTTTCTAAACAAACGGCAAATGAATCTGGGGGGGGGGGGGAGCCAGGGTGGCCATTCATCAAGAGCCAGAGCTGGTGTCAACAGCATACTGGTGACCCAATCCAAAGCTCCAGATCAGCTGGGCAAGAGGGCACATAAATATGTTAAACAGTGTGCTGGGGAGAGTATTATCACAAGAAGGGTGGTAACATCACAATTGATTCTCCTCCACTGCCAATGTCTGTTTCCGATTCTGGAGGAAGGAGATCATCCATTGGAGGGCTGTCCTGTGAATTCCAGCCCAACAAGGTAGTGGGCTAACAATTCATGGTCAGCTATGTCAAACACAGCTGACAGATTGAGCAACACAAGGAGTGTCAAATCACCTTTGTCCAGTTGACACCGGAGATAATCTCCTTTCAGTCTCTTTCAATATTGCATTTGGTTGTCTTTATACCTGGCTCTCTAGTTGGGCAATCTATGTCCAAGATGTCTTATGATGATGTCCAAGATAATCTGAGAGACTGGATCTTTAACACTGATGCCATACTGGACAGACAAACAATAATAAAATCTAACTTTTCTCCTTTGTTTAAACTATTCAAAACAGTCCATCTCAGATCAGACTACTTAGTAACCATCTCTGTACAAAAACTTCGAATGGCGTTTGCTCATTTACACTTTCAAGTTATGCCATCAGCCCTACTCTCAGGCCGTTTTTCTGGTGTACCTTTTGTCCTTCGCCTATGTATTTGTGGAGAACCTGCTGTTGAAGACCTTTATCATTATGTTTTGGATTGCCCACTATACTTGGAGCCAAGAACCAAATATATTGAGAGATGTTTGAGTGGCCAGAACTTCCCTATGAATTTGGACAAAATAGTCTTTTTATTATCAGATACCAACCCCCTAATTAGTTATAATGTTTCCCTATTTGCATTAGCCGCAAGGAAAATTCGAGCCAAACTTATGCCACCAGAGAGCTAGAAACCTGAATTCTTATTGTCTTTTATTATCTATGGACTACCGCATGTAGTGTTCTAATTCTTTTCCTGTTTTTATATCAACTGATATATTGATTGAATTGCATTGTAATGGCCTATGGCTGGAAACAATAAAGTCTTATGATGATGTCCAAGATGTCTATCCAAGATGTCTATGTTGGCAAACTTATTAAAATTAACATAGCTAAATCCTGGTCTGAGATTTCTTTGGCAGCACTTCTGAGTTTATCTAAATGGTCATGCTAAATAGTCTTTTTTTTGTAGCAATGGCTTTTTAGAGAGAAATTAACATACAGCCCCTCCAAATCTAACCATATTGCCGTTGCTCGATTTGAATGATCCTCAAAACACCCCTATTGATCAAACCTTTGATCAGGGCTCTCTTGCCTTCTCATCAGAATACCAGGTCCTTTGTCTAGCCAGCTGGTCATCTCCCAGCTGGGTGTCTCTAATAGTGAGTCACTGTCCCATCTCTAGCAGGTGACTTTCTGTCCCTCCAAGTTAGGTAGTGCCTTAGATAAACTTATCCAGTAGGTAGTTATGCAGAATGCTGCAGGAAACTGCCGTTTTCTGTCTCTTCTTTTCTTTGCCTATCAAACTATCTTATATTTTATAGCATGAACGCTTAAGCTGGGCCCCTTTCCCAGTTGGCAAAGTATAAATATTCAGTGGTGCAGAGCACTAGCTGCTTAAAGAAGAGAAACAACTTTATACAGATTGAGGAGAGAGAGTCTTTGCAGTATAACTGTGACTAACTGTTCTTCTCCAGCTGAATGTAAAAAGGGAGGAAGTAAGGTCAAAGAAGTAGGAAGTCTCCAGTTGAGCCAATCAGGACACAAGAGGAGATTATTTGAAAAATACCAGGAATGTCCTGATCTAAATACGGTCTTGCATATTCCAACATGCAGAACAATACTAGGGTTGTGTGCGGCGGTGTCTGAATCGGCTGTTCCAGGCCGACACAGCCAGTGCCGTGCTGCGGGGGGAGGGGAAGGGGAGGCATGGGCGCAGGTGCGCAACTTGGCGCACACACACAGGTGCATCTCGCCCTGCAGCGCAACACTGGTTATGTCGGCCTGGAATGGCTGATTCGGATGCCGCCACGCACAACCCTAAACAGTACTAAACAGTCTGCAAACACAATAACAGAATCAGAGGTCAAAGAATCTTTAGAATGGTGACGATTCAAAAGTCATTAAATCCACATAGCTGAACTGAGGACAGAACCCACCAGCAGCCAAGTAATTCTTAATAGTTAACACATTTATCAGAGTTCTGCCTGTGCGTGATCTAAGTATAGCATGCCACAGGGAAAGAGCATGAGAGTACAAAATTCACTTCTACTCAAGATGTCCTGCAGAATACGAAATTACATTATGATTACAAACCATCAATCCTGTCATATGATATGGTGAAAATTAAAATAAAAGACTCCCGGTGTCAAGACTGCTCACTCTGCCAAACCCTTTTTCAGCTCCTAACATAGCCACCAGCTATTGTGTAAGCAAGATGCAAGTTGCAATTTTCTATGGTTACGTAAAATCCATACAGTAGCTGTTTCAATCACAATTCTAGATAAAGCAGTACCAGACATTACATTATTTACATTATTCTCCTTAGAGAGCTTGACAGAATGCCAAGTCATTTATCTTTGGAAAAGCTAAAATGGCCAGAGTGGTGCAGTGACTAGTGCTGGATTTGACTGTGAACACCTGGGTTCAAATCTCCACATGACCATTAAGGACATTTCCCTGGGACTATTCTCTGCCTCCCACTGTCATCTGTATCGCTTTGATAATGTTGTTTGTGAGTTCATCTGAAGAAGGAAAGTCACAGGTGCTCTTTGCCAAAAGAATGCAGGATGTTAAGGGCAGATGTCATGATTCTTAGGATCTACCACAAGGGATCACGTCTCCCTGACCTTTATGTCCTGATTCTCCCCTGAAAGTCTCTGCCTTGTGTGGCTGATCTGAGGCTCCCAGCACTGTCTTGCTTTAGGTGTTCAGTCAATACCAGGCTGGGTGCTTTCTCCCAGGAAACCAATGGGAGGGATTCTCTTCAGCTGTCTAATTGTATACATAGCTGTGACAGCATAGGAAATACGTAAGACCATGACGCAAGCTAACCCCCATATGAATAATGAGCTGAAGGTTATTGTTGATACTGTAAGCTGGCCTGAGGCTGGTTGTGTGTGGAGGCAGCCTATACATTAAAGGATGATGATGATGATTAATAATAATAAACTAGTAAAAAAGTCCACTGCAGTCTTGAATGCAGCAGGCGCTAGCAGGGGGTTGGGGGGAGGCAGTGGGCATGTGAAGCACCAGGGCTGGGGAGGCACAGAGTGGTCTCCCTTCCCTCCCTCTCACCTTCCCCTGGCAAAGGTGGTGTAGCGGGCATGTGGCGGCCTGGGGGCTGGCAGTCCTGGTCCAGGCTGGCGGTCAGGTGGCTCGGCTCCTATGCTGCAAACTCGCCACCAGCTCTGCTGCTCCTCAGCTGCTGGTCTGGTGATGCCTCCATCGCTTGTCCAGTGGCAGATCTGCCTTTTCTCTGGCGTCGGCTCAGTGACACCCCTGCCACTTTTCCAGTGACAGTTTGTGGCTACCCTGACCACTTCTGTGGCCCCGGCTTGCTGCCACCTCTGCCAGTTCTCTGCTGCCACCTTGCCACCACCATCTCTCTCGCACCGCTGTGCCGCCACCTCTGACGACACATTGCCAGTGTTTCTCAGATGCTGCCACCAGTGTCGGCCGGGTGGAGCAGCATGCTGGTCAGGGGTTGGTGGCTGCTGGGGAGCATGTGGGTGCAAGGCTGGGCATGCACCTCGCTGTGGGGTGTTGGGGGTGGGTACTCAGAGGGAAGTGGAAGGAGGAGGGGGTGGTCAAGGGTGGGGGACAGAAGGAGATCAGCTGGTCGCCAGACAGACAGGCAAGCCAGTTGGAGGAGGAGGCTCTCAGGGGTGGGACAGCCACCCTGAGTGGGTGTTAAGCACTTTGTGGCACTTAAGATGCTCCTCCTCCAAGGGCTTACCAGAAATATTAAGTGGAACAGACTAGGGAAAAAGCCCATTGTATAAGAAATACAATGGGCGCTAGCAGGCGGGGGCAGAGTGAGGGACAGGCGAGGGTAGCGTGAGGGAAGGAAGCCTACCTGAAAGAGGAGGCGGGTGGCGGCGGCGCAGCGTCTTTGTCTCGGCGGTGGCCCGGGAAAGGAGTGGAGAAGGGAGGCCGTGGCTTTGCACGGCGGCTCCCTGGCGGCCTGGTGCTGTGCGCGGCGGCGGCGGCTCCTCGGCGGTGTCTGGCAGCGTGGCAGCCAGGGACTCCCTGGCCGGTGGCCTGGGAGCCCCCACCAGTCGCGTGCAAGGTTACCTCATTTGAACAAGGTTACCTCATTTAGAATGAGGACTACATTAAATTAATCACAGGAAAATATGGAGTGATGGGAGAAGGTCTATTCCAGTGGTCCCCAACCCCTGGTCTGGGGACCGGGACCAGTCCGTGAATTAGTCAGCACCGGGTCGCAGCTCCTCCTCGTCCTTCTCCCCAGCTGCTGCCTCGGGGGCTGCCCTGACACTCTGCTGCCAGCTCACCTTTGGTGCTCTCCAGCAGCTGCCATGGCTGAGGCTCCCCCTTGGCATGGCACTGCACAGCTGCTGCTGGCAGCGCCCCCCCCCTGTGGGCGGCGGGAAGTCAGGAAAAGCAAGTGGAGCAGGGGCTCCGGCGGTGGCAACGTCCCTCTGCAAAAGTCTACCCCCCTCCCCAGGCCTCAGTAAAATTGTCAAGCGTTATCCAGTCCCCGGTGATAAAAAGGTTGGGGACCACTGGTCTTTTCATTTATTCACAGTCATGAATCAATAGAACACAAAATATAAAAGTAACAGATAAAACAATAATAATAGCAAAGTAGATATATGGACTAAATATTAATTGGAAGTCACATCAAGGAAAACTAGTAACCTAAATACAATAATTACTAATGAGCAAACATTAACCTACCAGTGTACATTAAAGGTAAAGGTAAAGGTATCCCCTGTGCAAGCACCGGGTCATGCCTGACCCTTGGGGTGACGCCCTCTAGCGTTTTCATAGCCAAGCAACTCTGGCTAATTTATTTGTTATGTCACTGTTCAAATCCGATAACAACAGTTGCAGGTGTTGGTTTCTCAGGCCACAAGGGCCATCTATAAGCCGTGATACTAATACGTATTAATTAGATATGGCATCAAGGAGTTCCTAATTAAGAGATCTTTCTTAAAGAGAGAATATTGGCTTTTGTTAAGATCATGTTGCCCCTCTACCTCTGTTACCCTTGTCTTAATAAGGTCCATAGCCTTGTCATAGCCCATGGTCAAAATGGGAAAATGTCTAGAGTTTTATTTTGCTTGAAACACAAAGGGAGAAATTAACACTTGAAATGCAAACATACACACATTTTAGTGCCTCTTTTTCACATAGTAGAAGGCAAAGTGAAACATTCCTAAGCTTGGCTTAGGCCATTTTGAATGTGTGAACTGATCAGTAGGCATGTACTCCCACCATGAAGGGGAAGCAGAGGAGTGGCTGGTGGATTTGTATGATTGGAGGCGCCCAAATGAGAGAACTCTGACACCTTCCTGCAGGTTCTGCAGGAACATTTTGAAGTTTCTCTCCAGGTAAACCAAGTCCAGGTACACATGCTATGCTTGAAGAATGAGACTTGGAGCCCATGTAACAGACACAGCTGTCATCCATCTCCCCCATAAAGGAAGCCACTTGAATGATGAAATAGGAAAGCTTCTCCAGGTTCCATTGACACATCAGCTGCTTGGCCTGGGCTCTCTCCCCTTTAGGGGGGGACATGTAAAAGACCCACCAAGCAACTGATGATGACACATTAGCTGCTTGGTGGCTCTCCCCCCCTCTCAGGCATGATTGGGCCAATTTAAGAAGAAATATTGGTTCTTATATGCTCCTTTTCTCTACAAGGAGTCTCAAAGTGGCTTACAATCGCCTTCCCTTTCCTCTCCCAACAATAGACATCCTGTGAGGGAAGTGAGGCTGCGAGAACCCTGATATTACTACTCTGTTAGAACAGCTGTATCAATCTGTGATGAGCCCAAGGTCACCCAGCTGGCTGCATGTGGAGTGGGGAATCAAACCTGGTTCACCAGATTAGAAGCCACCGCTCTTAACCATTACATCAAGCTGGGTAGTTCAGCTCAGATAGATCTGAAAAGTACCTGAATCAGCATTGGTTTAGGTACTTTTTGGCATATTCAAACCAAATTGCCTATCCCTACAGATCAGTAGTGGACTGTTGCATCAGCCTTTAAGCAGTCAAGGTGAAGTAAATTTTAATGACTCCATCGGTCAGCCAAATCCACCTTCTGAGCCCTATGTTACAAAATGCTCAGGATTCCAGTATGCTGTTTCCAGATCCAGAATCTTTAGCAAGCCATTTCTGATGATAATCAGTAACAACGCATTGTACAAGAAAGAAAAGATAATTGTTTGCTCTTCTGACATAGTTTTTGTTGGCTTGTATGGAGAAACAGCCAGGATGAGGAGCTTAGCCTGTCCTTCCAAGCCACTCCTGTGTGGAAATAGTAACTATATTGTTACAGCACAAACATACAGCAATGAGAATTGCCATAAACACTGAGTAGGCCACTGTCTCGAGTGTTGTTTATGAATATGTGTTTGATACTAGACATGCATGGAATAGCTGCCTCTTAACTCCTTGTTCATATGTACATGTCCTCTACCTTGTTAAAAAATGAGAAAGGGGCATATGCCCTTATAGTATTTGTGTGGTGCGATGTTGTTGATAGTGATTGTGAGTACAAAGGGAGCAGTAGTTATTTGGAAAGACTGAGTAGCAAAATGTGATCTTGTGTATGTTTAGGCACTAGATGCCAGCTTAGTGTGGCAATGCTCCAGCAGTGCTGTGGGGGTGGGAGGAAGGGATGAGTTGGCAGGAAAGAAGGGGAAGACAAGAAAAGGGCAAGTGTAATCCTTCACCATATGGAGCAAGAAGTATGAAAGTGGAAGGAAAACATATTGGTTTAGCTCCCATGAGACAGAATAATAGGGATGCCAAAGGCATAACCCAGGCAGGTCTACTTGGAAGTTAGTCCCATTTTCTTCATGAGAAATTACTCCAAGGAAAGTGTCCTTATAACTGAAGATCAAGCAGACCTCATTAATTTGAAGAATATACTGGTGGGACAGGGGCCCTTTAGAGAGAACAGATTGATTGGGGGATGTACTTGGTGGTAGAGCACCTTCTTAGCATGCAGAAGGCTCAGGATTCATTGCCTGACATCTCCAGTTCGATTCAGGCAGTAGGTTATGAGACCCGAGCTCTTGGGCAGCCAGTTGGAATATAGACAATACTGACCTTTATAGGCCAGTGGTCTGACTTGGAATAAGACAGCTTCCCATGTGTTCATGGGAAATTAAACAAACAAACACAAAAAGAAAACTGAAACAAACACACACATAAAAAAACCAGCTGTGTTATTTGAGCTGAACATTAGCATACAACTAAATGTATGGAACATATATCTTGTATTATTTCTGTCAAAACCAAACATGACTTTGTTCTGCTGCTACTATGCTGTCCCCAGCTCTTTTCTCAATAGAACAGTGGCTAATGGAGGACTAATGGAGGACAGCATGACAAACTAACTGTACACCAAGAGAATTCTGAGGGTTCCAACAGGCAAAAGTCTTTAAGGATCTATATTGCTGTGATAGGATAATGGAGTGCTTGTAATGTGGTTTGATCACATGGGATTGCTATCTCAGCTGTTTTACAAAGGTTTGTGGTAAACATCCACTACCCCATCCCCCAAAGACTCAAAGTTCTTAAGGAATCAGAATACCGAGAAATACCAGTTATGTGTAATGATCTAGGAGCCCAAAGTTCAAATCCATTATGCCATGATGTTCACTGGCCATTCCTTCCTTCCCAGGTTTTCCCTACCTCACGGTAGTTATTGATAAACATTCCACCTCCCTGGGATACTGGGAGAGAGGGTGGGACAAAAAGGCACTTGTGACCAGCCTTTTTGACAAATCAAGCTCAGAATAAGAGATAAAGCCATGCCACTATGCCCCAAAGATTATGCAACCCTCCGTCTCTGGGAATAGTTGTATGCCTATCAGTCTCTTGATCTGAGGAGCAGGCCATAGTGCAGCACCTGTGAAGGACCTATTCTCTTGCTCCTCTCCAGTTGTGCTACAAAAGCCTGGTGGCTTTGCCATCTTTGTTGCCAGCTAGGGCAATCCAGTTTCAAATCAAAGCTCATTCGTGGGCAAGACACTCTGTCAATGTAACCTACCTCACACAGCTGGTGAAAGGATAAAATGGAACACTCCCACTTAAGCTGCTCCGGAATCCTTTATGGACACATGGATAATACATGAAGGATTGACTCAAGGATTTTTGGTGTCCTAGATGGCAAATTACTTTGCAGAGAAGCCACACCTCACCCCTGCTGGGAAACTACAGCTTGTTCTCCACCCGCTGTACTGTCTGCAGCAAAATTGGAAGCTGCTACCCAACCTCTCCCTGCAAACACCATGGCAAAGTGGGAAGCTACCCTATGGCTTCCTTGGCTTGGATGCTGGGGGCGGGAAAGGAGGAAGGGGACTCATCCTCTTGTGAAGGGAAGGGAGAAGACTACTTGTGAGGTACCCACTGGACCTGCCTCATTGCTGCAGTAGACTATGACATGGTAGTTTGGAGGGAGGTATGGCTAGTTGGTGCCATTTACCTCTAGCACTCTAGGTGCTGCTAGCAGATGGTCCAGCCCATTATATGTGGAATTCATAGGGTTGCCAACCTCCAGGTGGTAGCTGATCTCCTGCTTTTACAACTAATCTGCAGGCCAGAGAGATCGGTTCCCCTAGAGAAAATGGCCTCTTTGGAAGATAGTCTTTATGGTATTACTCCATGGCACTATAACCCCATTGAAGTCCATCTCCTCCCCAAACTGTGCCATCTTCAGGCCCTACTCCTAAAATCTCCAGGTATTTCCCAACAGTGAGCCAGCAACCCTAGGCATTAGCCCCACCGTCCTGCCTAAGTGCATTAATGATGAAAGAAACCAAACCAGGCTGTGTCTAGATAAGGATGTTTTGTTTTGTTTTTGAGGGGGTGGTCTTCTATATATCTGGTATGCAGAATAACATGACTTCATCAGCTTACTAAAAATAAATAAAACAACCAACCAACACAACCTGCCAGTACTGAGAAAAGAATGCTGAGAACACTCAAGGCAGTGGAAAGGAAAAAAGGAGGAGGGACAATTAAAACTAGCTCAAGCCTCTAAGAGGGTAGAGCATTCCTGGGAGGAAGATTTAGGGGTGGGGCATTCCAATTTGTTCCAGCCTCTCATGTTTCCTTATGAGACCACAGCTTGTAATAATACTTATAGCAGCTACAATAACTGTTCTTCCCAAGGTAAAGCACACCACAGGGGCAACACCACAAAACAGGGAAAAAAACAATGATTATTTTATGAGTTAGCTGGTAGCAAGTCTTTGTGGAAAGAGTTAACAGTGTTATTTAACATTTGCCTGCTAGCAGAAGCAACATTTTGTCTTCCCACTTGTTGAGTTTTAATTGTTTCACCTATTTCCCCCAAGGTGTGAAATATGAATATCCCTGAACACTTTCACTGGGAGCATAAATTGCAGTTTCAATATCCTCTCACTTGAAAATACCAGTTAAAACCTAAATATTGCTGCTTTGTTTGAGGAACTGAATAAAGAAATTGCAACAATGCCTTTATTTTCTATTGAATTTTTTATTGGAAATGTTTATTCTGCTCAGCAAACAGCTGGGTTTGAAGGAAAGTTGGATACATGTAAAGGATAAAGAGCTCTGCCAAGACCAGGATTAAATACCAGCCCATGTTTTGTACATTTGAATAAATGGCTGCCAAATATCAAACTTCAAATATCATGGAGATTTAATTTTGTTCCTTCTTTATAGCAACAATAATAATATGAATACTTAGAGATCAGTTCTATACTAGACAGGAAGTCCCATCAAGTGAGAATAGAATTTGACATGATATTTGAACCAACATATTCTTCGTGCCCTTAGCTACAATATCTACCTTGCATCATTATAAACATAGAATCATAGAGTTGGAAATACAGGATTAGCCTAAAGCATCCATAAGTATCTGACTGCTTGAAGATGGCCATTGAGGAGGAGCTCACAAAATGGGGGAGGGGCTGCTGGAGCCATTCTTCTATCACCCTACTGATATTGTTTGGAAAATTGGATGGAGTAGAGGAAAGGGAAAAAAGGAAAGGCCTAAGAAGGGATAGGAAGGAGGGTGTGGCTTGACAATGGGTGGTGGGTATTGAAACGTGTAGAAATCAGTAAACCCTTGAAGCCATGTGGGGCCAGAACTGCCAAAACTACAGGTACAGGACCTCCCCCACACACACTATAGCATCTCATACTACTTAGCTTTGAATCTGTATAATCAGGCACAAGTGATTAGTGATTCTGAGGCCCAAGGGTAAATTTGAGGATGGGAGTCTAGAGTCACCATGTGAGTTAGTAGGTCATTGGGCAAAGGCCAGGTGCTCCATAACTAAGACCACCCCTGAACAGGAGCAACAACTGGAGAGTAAGTTGGGCCAATACTCTAGATCATGAAGGAGCCCCTGGAATAATTTTTCAGGCTCCAAGGAGTCCCAGAAGTGATGTCAGCTGGCCACGCCTCCTTGCCACACACCCCGGAAGTGACATCACCATCCATGTTAACAGGTAGGCTTGAGGAGGGCTGAAGAGGGGAGAAACAGGAGGTGTCTTAAGATAGGAATAGGTGTGCAGACTCCGCTCCCTCCCAGGTGCAGAAACCACAAGAGAACTCACTCATGTTCATGAGCGGAGAGGGGGAGCAATGGAAGTGGGCAGTTCCCTAGCTTGTGGCCAAGTCCATAAAGGCAAGAGGTGACAGGCCATGGACCCCTGGTTGAGAATCCCTGCTCTAGACAAATCACCATACAGTTCAATGAGCGGATGGGAAGTTCTCTAGGGCAACATATGATCTCTAAATGTAATTTGCACAGCTCTGAATCAAAAGATCAGCATAAATATCTTTGCCATGGTGTGCCTGGTTGAAATCTGCTGTCTTTTCTATGTTCCCCTGTAACATGTTGGACTGCTCACAACATGGCTTTCAGACCCTGGGTGAATACAGTAAGCCACAAATGTAAGGGTTTAAGATCTTTCCAGCATTCTTCTTTCTGTTCACAGAAAAGTTTATTCCTGAAGTCTTGGGACTCATGTAAAGCAATAGCCATGTGGATTGTGAGCCTGCAGCAGTGTGAGAGAAGGGGTTGAAATCGTTGCTTTCCTGTGCTTGATACTGCATGGCAGAAGAGGCAGAAAGCACCTTCCCTATCTCTACTGCAGCCTTCTGCCCTGCATAGCTATTATTCCATGCAGGCTATTATTCCATGTAGAACAAAATTTGAGTTCAGTGACACCTTTAATACCAATGAAGTTTTATTCTAGGTGTGGGCTTTCATGAGTATGCACACTTTCTCAGGCAATGAAAAAGTAAATTAGGTGCCATTGGACTCAAATTCAGACCAACATGGCTATGCATCTGAAATGATTCCATGCAGGTCCTGTGATTCTGGGAATAAATGTGGGCAAAGTGACCTGTGCAGAGAAGAGGAGAATATGGAGAATCATAGAGCTGGAAGGGGCCTCCAGGGTTATCTAATCCACAATACAGAAGACTCACATCTCCCTGCCCAACCACTGTGACCCTAGTTCCATGCCCAGATGATGCTCCTCTCCCAAAAAGAATCCTTGGCCAGTGTGGCCTGGAGGAATTTCGCCATCTGATACCAAAGTGGTAATCAGTATTTCCCTGATGCAAGAATGGGCAACAACAATCAAGCATGGACATAGCCTAAGCTCACAGAATCAGCATTTCTTTAATGTAGCTTCTCTTTTAAAACTTCTAAAGAAACAACTCAGAGGCATCACATCAAAATCACAAGATGGCATAGTCTCACTGTATATTGCATTGGTCAGACCCCACCTGGAGTACTGTGTGCAGCAGAGGATAGGACCTACAGTAATGGATTTAAACTACACGTAGAATTATATTGGCTATATATTAAGAAAAACAATTTTCACAGTCAGAGTAGTTCAGCAGTGGAATCGACTGTCTAAGGAGGTGGTGAGCTCTTGCTCACTGGCAGTCTTCAAGCAGTGGCTGGCCATAGCCTTATCCTGGATGTTTTAGGCTGATCCTGCATTAAGTAGGGGATTGGACTAGATGGTCTGTATGGCCCCTTCCAACTCTATGATGCTATGATTCTAACTCACCACACCCTGACTTTCTGTCCCTACCACTGAGATATTTCTGAATCCAGTCCATTAGATGTAGAGGATCCCTGAATTCTGGTAGCCACTATCCCAATATACCATGCATAAAACAGATTTACAAAACTATGCAGGAGCGAGGGAGGGAGACTTGCTAACTGCCTGGATTAAAAAGTATACTGTCCCTTTATCATGAGATACTATTTGCCAAATGAAGTTATTAACTTTCATGCCATGAAAAGCTTGTGACAACAAGACATCCCCCACCCCCAGGCAAGTTGGTAATCCTTCTTCCATAGCTGCTCCTGTTCAAGGGCTGCCTTAGCCATGTGGTAGCTGACCTGGCCCTAATGTCCTACTACCTTACCTGGTGACTCTGTATCTCCATCCACAAATTGTCCCTTGGGCCTCAGAATCACTAAGAGTGCCCCTATGCCTAATCATATAGACTTAAGGCTAAGATGTTGGGGGGGGGGGTTCCTGCAGCTGTGGTTTTGGCAGCTCTGGCCCCACATTGCTTCAGGGGTTTGCTAATTTCTACATGTTACAATATCCACGGCTCATTGTCAAACCACACCCTCCGTCCTATCCCTTCCTGGGCCCTTCCTTTTTTCCCTTTCCTCTACACCACCCAATTTTCAAAACAATATCAGTAGGGTGATATAAGAATGGACCCAGCAGCCCCTCCCCCATTTGTTTATATTGTTGTTGAACATCGCCACATTCATCTTCTCACCCAAGGAAGGAGCATTTTTCTAATTTTATTATAGATTCAATATGGTCCCTTCCAATCTACAATAGATGGGAAAAGATAGAAACCAAAGTCTGATAAATGGATACCATGGTAAGTCTTAAGCAGAGAGTAAGAAGAAATGTGGGTAAGGAAATTGGGTGTGAATTTTCTGTGTTCTGCAGGGGGTTGGTGTAGATGACCCTGGAGGTCTCTTCCAACTCTATGATTCTACACATAAAGCAATGCAAGAAACAGCAGGATCCACTCTCCTTCAGCATCTTCTTATCCAGTCCTCTGTCTCTCTGCTCAGGAAAATGCTTTAATGTGCCTTTACTTTTTGGCTCTTCACTGACCTTCATCCCAGCTCTATCCTGCACCCTCTATGATGGTTTTTTGACTACATTTCTTTAAAGGGAATGCGGAAGTTTTAACCCACGAGTTAAATTTTAATGGAACTTCATAACTATGGTACCCAAATGCAATGTAATATTGATAAGGACTGTGCATTCAGCAGGCAAGAGATTGCCCCAGAAAGTTTCTTAGGATCTTATGCAATATGTAACAAAATTAATTATTTGTAATAAAAGGATCCATGTCCCTGTAGCATTGCTGAGACCTGGCTTGTATAAAGAGCCTTCTCACTTTATTATTTGGTTTATTATTTATTATCTCACTTTATTAATTGGAAAGATACAGAGCAGAGGTGGGGACAGTGAGAAAAAGGGATCCCTCATAGAGAAGATGGAGAACTGCAAAAGGGGACTGCAGCAAAATGCAGCACACTTTAGACTAAAATCTTTGCCTGTTGCCGAGCGGAGAGAGGAGCTTTCCATCTCAAAGGCAAAGAGTAAGAACAACAAGCTGTAAAATAGACCGCAAGAGTTTACAAGGGACCATAAAAAGACAAAAATAAAACATGTCATCTAGCAGATTGTAGAAAGTAAAAAAAAAAGTAAACAAAATAGCATAAATCCAACCCTTCCTAAATCAAGGGGAATAGAATGGAAATAGCAGGCAGGTGATCTGTAGCAACATTATTAAAAACCCCTGGGAATCAGTTGTAAGCCCAGAAGGGAACTTGTGACATCATAATGTTGGCTGCCCCACTCTGATAAGCAAATGCCAGTGCTACAGATTAGGACCTCTTCAGTCCTAGGGAAAAAATTCTACACAGAAATCTCCTCCATAAAGGAAATATTATGCAACTCACTAGGTTGTCATGGGTGACTAGTGCAGATGCATGAATTCCATGAGATATTTTCCCACATATCTTGGGGAAACCTAGACGGATCATTTTTAGACATTATTTTATCTCCCTTTTCTCCCATACTGGAGGCTCAAAGCAGTTTATTAGGTAAAATACGCATAAACAATACAAATGTAAACAAAAATATGTGCATATATGAAAAAAATCATACATGGATTGGACATGTGTTCATTGTAAATTGTGAACAGGTTGTCTGTGCCTTCAGTAGATGCATGATGCCTTTCTCTAATATCTATCAAGGACATGAGTTTTCCCTGAGCATGTACCATACTACTGTATGTTAAGAAACTAAGTACTATTATTTGCATGCAGGCCCTGATCCTCTTAAGCTGGCAACAAGTCAAGGAATTCCTGACAGAGCCCTATGGAATCTCAGAGTAAGCATGCATATGTTAGATATAGATGTATAGATGTATATAATTAGTAAGAGAAAATTAGAAAAAATGCTTAGATAGAAATTGTATTAATATAACAATATCCTCAAAGCAATCAACAAAAATAATGAAACTAGCTTACTATCTGACACTTGAAAATCCATATCAGAAGGCACATTCTTAATTACTTGTATAAGCAGTCCCCAATTCAGAGTCTGTAATGCTGCAGCAATTTCATAAACAGTGGCCTGAGAAAATCCAAGCTGGCATAGTGTCTCTCAATTACCAGGCCAGATACAATTTTTAGCCTGCCAGGGTCAGCCAGCCAGCCCTTGCTAAAACTCTCTAGATTACCTCATCTCCCCCTCTCCCTCACAAGACACCAGGTTTCTCTCATAAGTAATTATCCAGGCATAGTGATGTCCTTGAGGAAGAAAAGAGTCTGCCTGAGCTACTCTCTCCTTGCAGACTCCTGCAAGATGGAACCATTCATTAACCCTTGGGAGGAAGAATTGGGGTTGTTTTTCTCTATAGATAGCAAGTGGAGAATTTGAAGGACTCAATAAGTTCTGGTGTGAGCCATATTCTCAAAACTTAATTTTTAATGGTGTGACTGCTTTATTGTGTTATGATCATTTTGGTTAATTTCTTTATCCACAAATAATAGTACAAACCTTCATCTAGATCTGCTGAGAGGAGAGCTGGAGTGCAATATACAATATGTAGTAGTGATGAAATTTATGAGATAGTTTTAAAGTACATCAGTTGTGAAATTTGAAATTTAAAATGTTTGAGGTAAGGGTTATGGGATTTTATAGAGGATTTCTTGAAAATTATAGCAAAAACAGTGTTGGGGAGAAATATCTTCTGTTCCATACACCCAGTAATATGTAATTATTTTACATGTGTGATCTATTGTATACTCCTTCTTTTTCTTCTGTGTCTCTTTTAAAGTAATGTCTTGTTCTTTATAAAATCAATCAATAAATAAAAATAAATAACTGCATGATAAGTCAAAATATCCACAGGATAAAATGAAGGAATTCATGCCACCCCATGCTCCAGGAAAGAGGAGCAATATAAGCATGATTGACAGTGATAATAGCATAGGGATTTTTGGAAATAGCACTAGGGCATCTGTGATTTCTAAGCCTATCTTGAACTGAGCCTGCAGTACTCCAGGCAGCAGGCCTGGATCTTGCAGGACAACTGTAACAGATTGTTATCCCAAATCAACAAACAGCTACACTTAACAGCATGCTTTCCATCTACCACCTGGGCCCCATAATGCAATGTTTACAGCCATGTCAAACCATACAATCACATTTGTTCCTGCCCTATCACATAAAAATCAGCATAATCATGATTTATATTAAACAGTCTTTAGAAAAAAGAAAATACAAAGTTATGCACCTATGGAAAATCATAACAATAAACATTATATCAAACATTCTTAAAAATACAACAAACTGAGAAACTGAAGAAACAGATTGGCATGGCCAGATGGGTAGTATCATCCACTATGAGACATACTTAGCCAAAAAAAATGTAATAGAATTCCATTTGTCATATGTTTTTAGCCTGTGTATTATCTTGTTGATGAACTGTTGTCTTGATTTGGTGTCCTTGCAGCTTTTGCAATTCTAGTATTCACTTTAAGTCTAAGGAAATAAAGGAGGGTATAAATATTTTGAATAAACAAACAATTAAAATAACATGCAGAGAGTTATGTCTAAACCCACTGATTGAAGACGTATTAATACTGTATGGGAAAATAAGAAAACATATTGCCCCACATATCCCAATTAGAATTTAATAAATTAAATAATTCAATACAATAAGAACTGAAGTTCCTTTGTTTAGGTTGTGCAATGATTTCACTAGAGTTATTGATATATGTCTTGATAACCAATATTTCATTGAAAAAAACTGTAAAGGTTGGATGTTTTTAGTATTTCCAATGACATAATTACATTAATTCCAAATGTGATATGATAGATTTTGAAAATCTAGTTTATAAAAAATAAACATCCTTTGTCATGTTTTTATAAATATGTGTTCAAGTTAACATCACTGGTAAAACATTGTTAGGAATTACTCCTAAGAATGTTCTCATAGGCTGAAAATACGACTTTGTCAAAAATTTTAAACAGGATGCAGATACAGGAAGGGTTGAGGATCAGTAGGAGAGGGAAGACAACAGTTTCCATGTTTATTAAAATTATTGTTATTATGCTAATGTTATTGTTGTTATCAACTTGTTATTACCACAAATCGAGTTACCTATATCGTTTCTTGTCTCATATATACCGCCCTGAGCCTTCAGGGAGGGCAGTATATAAATACAATAAATACAATAAATAAATTACTGCTTCTTATTAAAAAAATCAGTTTTGAGAACATTTCTTGCCCTAGGAATGGGAGGCAACCTGCAAGATATGACATGCTTTTCTGTACCCCCATTCAACTATTTCCGCAGCCAAGGATTCAAAATCTGGATTCACCCAGTGTCCTCCTGTTAATATCCTATAAAATATAGGATTGTGGTCATGGGGGGGGGTGGTACTGTCCTCTTTGCAGCACCTTGCCCAGATCCCGAGTCTGAAGCTGATCCAGATCTTGGAGTCTTGTATCCTGGGATCTGACTTGCACCCCCCTCCCTCCCCGACAACCCTGTCCAACCTTCTCTTTGGAAATGTAATGACTATCTGATCCTTTGGCTGCCTCAAATGCTATTTGGTCAAAAAGCAGAATAAAAATCTGTTAAATAAATTACAAAATATTAACTACATTTAGCCAAGAACTCTCTATCTTGCCATGGCATTCTTGACTCTCCACCCTTTGAAGGCATAAATAAACAATAGAAAGCTATGATTCCATCATAACAACCATATGAATACTCTTTAGTGATTCCTAACAGCAGTTTCTTCTGTGGACTTCTACATTTATCATTCAAAAGGGAGAGAGCACCCATCAAAGCCTCATTCATCCCTGTGATTCTTGGGAAGTGTTGTGGCCAATCCCAGATTATTACAGCCAATGAATCACTCGCAGAGCTCCAGTGGAGCACTAAGATCTTTGGGCTCATTGCCCAGAACATGTGCATTTGATGAGAGGCTGGATTTGGCTTTCTGCTTCCCAGCTTTGACTCTCCTTTGCTGAAAGCTTTGGCTGCTGTTGGTATGTTCTTCCCTGGCAGGGAGGCAAGTTTCTCCTCTCCTTCTCCCCACCCCTCCCCTGGCTATTAGAGCTGCTGTGAATTAGTGCCTAAAGCTGGCATTACTCTGCCTTCTCCCCATATCTCCTCTTGAAGAACGCCTATCTGATGCATCCCGTGCTTATGCCTTGCCACTAGCTTAGAAATACTCGTTTTATTCCAGAAGCTGCTGTCCTATGCTGCTCTCTTAAAGAAGGGACCCAATGAAATTCTCAGCAAGGAAATGTCAAGACCTGGCAATTGGTGATTTTCTTGTTTTGTCTGGATTTAAAGTTAAAAGGGAGAAAGATAATGTTGAAGAGGCATAGATTCCAAACAGCTTATACTCTGTGTGTGTGTGTGCGGGGGGGCACAGGAAAAAAAACAATTCTTGAGGTGTGGGCTAAGCATATTATTGGTCTGTGCATCTGGCACCAAAGTTCTTAATGCATAGGGGAAAATGGCAAGAGAAGAGAATAAAATAAGGTGTTCTAACCTTGAAATATGGAACAGTCTATCTGTATTTATATCATTAATCATACAGCTGAGATTCTACCCACCCCCCACTTTAAGTTCTGCATCAGAAATGTTGTGTCATTATGTGCTGAGCCCCATGATTGCTACATGTAGTTCATTTGTGGTAGCATTTTCCTCGACACTTAGAAGACAGAGACTACCCGTGGGGCAGCAGGGGGTAGGGCGGAGTTTGGTAGTCCATTTCAGCTAATTTTGAATGACTGATACTGTTGATACTTGCTTGGTGAAAGTGATCCTGTTAGAAGTCTTAAGCCTGGATAACAGAGTGGGACAAGGCAAGATATTTGAAGCAAAAGTCTTTCTCTAGAGCTGATGGCTCAGTGAACAGGTTCCAGTCCCTGCCTCCACTTTCTGCTCAGAGTGAATGGGGGAAAATACCAATTGGGGTGGGTGGGATTAAATTAGGGAATGTTCAACAGATGAAAATAAGTGGGAGTTGGTCACCCCAGAGAATAGCAGGGAGGCTGGTTTTATTTAAGGTGGCCTCAGTGACAATTCTGGGATGTTTTGCTTTGTTCTTCTGTTTTTGTTTTGTTTTGTTTTTTAAATTCACTGTAGAGCTGTTGAGGTCCAGAATAGCCAGCTGTATTACAAACCTCACCCAGAACAAACTGGCTTTAGTGGGGCTATTCCAGAGGAATGGTGGTGGAGGTAGTGGGGAAGCTGTGCTGCTGCTGCTGCTGCATGGCGACGGCATTTTCTTAGCAGCCCTTCCCAGACCTGTTCACTCTGCAGGGATGCCTTCTGGCTCTCCAGAGGAAACCGGCACCACCTTGTTCTCTCAAGGACAGTCCAGTGATCACCTGAGGGAGGGAGGGAAGGAAGGAAGGAAAGAGAAGGAGGAGGAACAACATGTAACGGAACAGTAAAAATTTGTATCGACTGAACACATGTTGTTTTCTTCCTTCCTCGTCAAGTCAAGTTGTGAGCACTCCCTCTACTTCCCCCCTCCCCCCGCCACTTCACTGGATAACTCAGAGACTAGCTAGGAGTCCTTTTTAAAAATATGTATGCACAGACCTATGCTCTTCTTCCTCTAAGCAACTCACAGGGCTCTGTCTTCTGTTCTCACAATGGTTCTGCAAGGGACATGAGGCTAAGAGACAGCAGCAGTTTTGCTACAGGGCTGCTGGGGTTGAGGCAGCATCCCAGCCATGTGTTGGACACATTGTGATGTCTTTTTTCTTATGCAATGTCTGGCTTTGGGTTGAATGGTGGATCGTGAAACAAAGTTGTGTTCATGTTGGCAAGCAGAGGCCAAGTCTTACCATGGCTATTTCCCACTCAGATTGGGAGAATCTCTGCCCCTTTTCTTGTCTACATTAGGCTGTCCCCTTGAATATATGCTTCTGTTTTACAATGAGTCAGACTACTGGTCTATTAAGGTCAGTGGTGTCCACTCTGGCTGGCAGCTGAGGTCTTTCACATTGTTTACTATTTCACCTTTTAACTAGAGATATTGGGGACAGAACTTTGGATCATTTGCATGCAAAGCAGATGCTCTGCCACTTGAGGGAAGAAGATGAAAAAAGTCTCAGAGCAGCTTATAGTTGCCTACCCTCCCTCTCCCCACCACAGACATCCTGTGAGGGAAGTGAGGCTGAGAGAGCTCTGAGAGAACTGTGATTAACTCAAGATCATCTAGCTGGCTGCATGTGGAGGAGGAGTGGGGAATCAAGCCCAATTATCCAGGTTAGAGGCCACCACTCTGAACCCCCACACCAAGCTGGCTCTCAAGGGCAAGGGCTCTGATGTAAAAAAGAAGCTGTAGGCAGTTTAGTCTTGTATCCATCCAACAGCAGGCTTTTGATGCTTGCTGTGAATTTCGACCTCTGCTACTGAAACCTGAGATAGCACCTCTGCTCTTCCCACCACTGCATTCAGGGAGAAGGAGAGATAAATATATAGGACATTAAACCTTTAAGCACATCTGCCACCTTTGCAGCAGGGGGTTTCCTAAGGAAAATGGGATGGGGAGTGGATGATGAAGCTGACAGGATACTCTAGGGGGGTGTAAATGTGCTCAGCTCAGAATTTCCCTTTGTGTTCCTAGTAACACACCTGTGCATTTTCGTTATGTGTGGACACCAGCATGAAGACGTGTCCCTTTCTCCCTCTCAGCATATATCCTATATAGCTATCCCGACCTCCAGTTCTTCCAATAGGAAGCCACATTGAACATTCTCTGGGATTTTTCAGGCAGGGACCTATATGCATTGCAGGGGGACTCCCCGCCCCCAAAACCAGTGGATAATCAGAGTCAAGCTCCGGTGACACAGCTGGTGGGAACTGAAGCCCAAGGTGAAGGGCTAGGATGGAGAACAAAAGGCAAATGATGGGTATTACAATCCCTCGCCTGTCTGCCATCTCCTTTGTGGGACAGATTCAGAACGGAACATTTTGCGCGGAACTGCAAGCTTCCCCGGTAGTACACAGCCCAGGCCACGGCTCGCCTATTCCCGGAGCAGGCAAACAGAAAGGGGTGGGGGTGGGGGTGGGGGTGGAAGCAGACCGGGATCGATCTGAGCGCTCCATTTCCTGAGCCTCGGCGGCGCCTCAGCAGCACTGTGCAGGAAGCCGCTCGCCGTCATTCAAGGACCGGTGCTTGGAGAGGAAGCGAGTTTCTTCCGCTGACTGTTCCTCGGGCGCAGGATGTTTCCTGCGGGAGAACTGTGTTCCTGGAAGCGAGTCTCCCGGCTGGGCCCAGGGGGCGAGGGAACCGTCAGCGGGAAGAAGTCGGCGTGACAAGTAGCCCCCGCTGTTTGGCCGGTTGAGCTGCAGAGGCAGTGAAATTGACGCGTGTGCCAGAGCACTGAAGCCCCGCCTTCTGCCGAAGCCCCTCCGGAGAACTCTGCCGTGACAATAGAACGGATTCGGGGCACGCTGTCGGTTTTCGCCGCTGATCTAAACGGGCAAAAAAGCAGGAGCCCACAATACACCGGCCGAACGAGAAAGCGAGAACAGAGCTCAATCCTGGAAACGTGTCTTCTGTGACAGTGTTTATGAGCATGTGCAGAGTTCCAATGAATTATCTCCATGGGCCACTGTCCGTCTTGACTAAGGGGAGAGCTCAGTTGCATAGCTTTCTAGAAACAAACAGCAAGACGAAAGAGAGGTGCCCAGTAGGCAAGTCCAAAAGGATTCGCCCCTCATGTTCTTCCTTAAAAATATCTCACCTGCATCTAAGGCAATGATACCCCTCAGCCTGCCTTGTCCTCCATGCGAAGTTTCCCAACACATTCGTTTATTCAGGCCTCCTAACAAAGCTTCTTCTTTCCAAACTTAATACAAGGCTGATATTCTTACATGTGTGTGTTGCACACGAGTGCGCGCACCCACACATGGGTTACCCAGCAGAGACGCAGTCAGGAAATGATTCACAGCAAAGATTCTCAAGGCTGAACTACTCCCGAAGAGTCGCTATTCGACAGCCAGAGACACCAGAGGTTAAAGCATTCGCACCCCACCCTCAGCTACTCCACTCGGAGAAAATCCACACCACGCCGATCACAACACGGCTTATTCTTAGAGCAGCCGTACTTTGCTGCAGTGACTATTTCGCACGCCACACAGCGGAGTTACATACTCGTGGCCGTATACACAACGGCTGGGTTAGGATTTCTTTTACAAAACCTTTGACCCTACTCCTGATTCTTCATACCATAACGGTTTGCTTCATCAACACCCCTCGCTAGCTAAACTAGGGCACGGAGAGAGGATTAACTTGCACACAAACACCCCCTTTCATGTTGCCTTTGCCCCTTCCCAAAGGTAAATTGTCCACAGGGAAAACCGAGCGTCTCTTCCGGCACCCAGCGCAGCCCTCTGGCTGCTTTTTAAACACACCCCAAGCAGCACTTTCTAGACAACGGAGGAAAACTCTCTGCTGCTCACGCGCATGCATTAGGCGGCTGTCACACCGCTGGTTCTTTCATGCGCAAACTGGACGCCCCCACCCACCGCCGGTTCTTCCTACCCGTGGTTCCATTCCGCGCTAGGAAAGCAGGCAGCGGCGCGCAATTATCAGGCTCGGCCAATGCATGCGGGACCCTCTACTTTTACTTAGACCTCCTTAAAACAGGAAACACGATGGGTCACAAGGCAATTAAACAGGGATTCCACCCTATTATGACGTCAACGGCGTTGTAGCCCCTCCCGCCCTCTATAAAAGGAGCCTGCGTACCGCAGTCAGCTCGGCAGTTCGGCGGACAGTTCCATGGTGCTGAAACAAAGTCCACGGTTTCGGTGCTCCGCGTCTGTTGGGAACTTTGCCTCAGCCATGTTTGCGGGGATCCGTTGCAGCCTCTTGTTGGCTTCTTTTTTCTTCTTGAGAGGATGCGCCCAGAATTTTGGACAGACTCGTTTTATCTGCACCTCAGTGCCGGTGGATATGGACATGTGTACTTCTTCAATGCAGACCGGTGGCAGCACAGAAGATCTGAAGACCACGGTGCTACAGCTCCGGGAAACAGTGCTTCAGCAAAAGGAGACCATCATGAACCAAAAGGAAACCATTAGGGAACTGACCACTAAGCTGGGCAGGTGTGAGAGCCAGAGCTTGCTGGAGACAGTCCCTGGTGAATCCAAAACGGGTGGGGGCTCCAACAGGAAACAGACCGGTTCTTCCAAAAACACCATGGGAGATCTCTCTCGGACTCCAGCTGCAGAGACCTTGAGCCAACTTGGGCAAACTTTGCAGTCACTTAAAACAAGGCTAGAAACATTGGAGGTACAACTTTCTCCTTTCTCTTATTCCTCAGAGTTAGTCAAGAAGATATGCCAGGCTAGCTTTGGGGTTGGTCCTTCTTGTTGCTCTAATGCACTCTAATGTTACCTTTGCCCCTTTTCAAAGTTGCCTTTGCCCCTTTTCAAAGATAAATTGTCCACAGGAAAAATTGAGCTTTTCTTCCTGCACCCGGTGCATTTCAATGGCAGATGGAATGCTTTTGTTTAATGAAGTGATTGATTGTTCTTTAGCTTGATAAGCTCTAAATGAGTTTAACTCTCAGGGTAATGGGCATCAGAACTAGTCTCCAGTAAATAATGCTGCCGTGTTAATTTGGTTTGCAACAATCCACTTACTCTCTTTGCTTCTCCCCTCCCCTCCCGATCCCACACAGCAATTCAGTAGAATGAATTCATCCAGCCAGACCAATTCCTTAAAGGATATACTCCAGAGTAACATTGATGATTTAGAGAAGCAAGTGCTGTCCCGAATTAACAGCTTGGAGGAAGGAAAGTACAACCCTAAGAATGAAACTGAAGAAAGAGGGAAAATAGAAAGCACCTTAACGTCCCTTCACCAAAGGATCAGTGACCTAGAGAAAGGTAAAAGGCACAGAATGAAACCATCAGCATTTATTGTGAATAATGCTACATTTGGATAAACAGATCTACTTTGCCCCCCACGGAACACAGGAATGGTCCCCCATTCTATTATCTAAAGAGATGAAAAATCCATGTTTTACTGTTCAGCTATGAGCACATTCAACCCTATTCTTCTCTCAAACTAGTGGATAGGAATGTGTGGATGGGTGTTTATGTGTCCTAGGGAAAAGCAATAAATAAGTATGTAATTGTTCCAAAATATTTGTCACATTTGAAATAAATGCTTCACTAAATGAGGAAAAAATACCATGTACTTGTCACATTTTAAAGAGAGAAAACACACATTTGTTCTGCTAGCCTTCTGTATCTCAGAGCTTTGGGATCTACCCTCTAAGTGACCTAGGACAAACTATATCATTTTCTTCCCCCTTCTATGAAATCTGTATATCTTAAACTGAAGCAAGATAGGATCATTTTGCCTGTTTCCTTCCTGTGGATTGATTAGTGCTCATTAGCTCTTTTTAGCTTTGTTGTAAAAAATTTACAAGCCCTGGGAGGGGGAAGGTGCAGGAGATACAGAGAGACCTTATTCTCCAAGTACTGTCCATGTGACCAGGATTAGAGTGCAGAAATATGCTGGAGGGATTTAAACAGTGCCATCTTAAGGCTTGTTATATAATGAAAGAAAGAAGGATAGAGAATGACAATTCCATGGTTTGGGTTGGTTTGCAATGGTAGTTATGAGGTTGAAAAGGGAGCTGAGAGACCCTATTCCCCTTGCTAATTATGTCTCCAGATCACCGCCCTTTATAGGACCACCTTGTCTTAGTATGCTCTCAAGACACCAGGCAAATGTCCTCTCTATTTTCCCCTAGGTCAGAAAGACAACAGGCCGACAGACAAGTTTCAGCTGACATTTCCCTTGAGAACCAACTACATGTATGCCAAAGTCAAGAAAAGCCTGCCAGAGATGTATGCCTTCAGTATTTGCATGTGGATAAAATCTAATGCCTCCCCAGGTGTAGGTACACCTTTCTCTTATGCGGTGCCAGGACAAGCCAATGAGTTGGTGCTTATTGAGTGGGGCAACAATCCCATGGAAATACTTATTAATGACAAGGTAAGTGGTGGAGAGATCAACATTACATGCATAGTTAAGTAGTCAAAATTCTGCATCCTCTTTCAGAACACCCAGTAATATCTTTTGCACCACTCGTGACTGTGCTGGTTAATACTGCAACCATCAATATTAGAATCATAGAACTGGAAGGGGCTGTACAGGCCATCTAGTCCAACATCTTGTTCAGTGCAGGACCAAATTAAAGCATCCAGGATAAGAATCTGTCCATCCGCTGCTTGAAGTCTGCCAGTGGGGGGGAGCTCACCACCTCCTTAGGCAGTCAATTCCACTGCTGAATTACTCTGACTCTGAATTTTTTTCCACCTGATATCATTCTCCATGTACTTTAAATCCATTACTGCAGGACCTATCCTCTGCTGCCAACAGGAGCCATTAGAAAATATGACTTTGCTTTTGAAGTGAACTCAAGGGAAAGGAAGTGAGTTAAAACTCTCTGGGCTTCAATGTCTTTCCTGGAGGAAATTTAACATACGTTCCAAATGGACTTGTATGTGGCATGCTCTTCAGGGAAGTATTTACAGATTCAGGAGCCATGACTCCCCTTTTCCCTCCCCAGTATTTACTCAGAGTATGAAATGTTTATATTTACTAAACAAAAATTTTAGATGTATAGTCTTGTGGCCTGAAGTCAAAGAAAAGGTCTTTCTTTACAGATAATTTATACATATTATCAGAAAAATGCAAGCTCCTAACCTGCACATTGGCTACACCACATTTTCACACGTATGAACTTGGGGTTTTGAATGTACATACTGAACCAAACATATCAAGGTATCCAAACAACCCAAGTTACAGTTCTCCTTGAAGCCTTCTCAGGAAGTATGAAGCAATGGATTGAATGGGAGGGACTATAGGCTCTGTCCCAAAATTATAGGACAATAATTAGGCATGGGGAAAAAATGAGTTTGAGGAGAGGGTTGCTAAAAGCATCCAGACAAAATATATATAATCAGGAAACCTGGGCATTTGGGAATGCAAGGAATAAAGTGGTTTCTAAAGGAAGATGGGGAGATGGCAGAGAAGCTCAATGACATATTTTCCTTCTAGTTCACTGTGGAAAGCATGGATCATATACCACTAACAGAGCCCCTGTTTTCAGGAGTGGATTCTGAAGAACTGACCCAAATTGAAGTGACCAGAGATGAAGTTTTAGGCCTACTGGGGAAATGAAAACCCGATAAGTCTCCAGGTCTTGATGGCATATACCAGAGAGTTCTTAAGGAACTCAGATGTGAGATAGGTTATATATACAGGTTAGTATAATTATCACTAAATTCAGTCACTGTACCAGAACAGTGAAGAGCAGCAAATGTCACACCAGTTTTTAAAAAGGGATCCAAAGGGGAACCAGGAAATAACAGGACAGTCAGTATAAGATCTGCCCCAGGCAAATTAGTAGAAACTGTAATCAAAGATAGAATTTTTAGGAACATAGAGGGACAAAGCCTGCTGAGGAAAAACCAGCATGGCTTCTGCAAAGGGAGGTCCTGCCTCAGCAACCTTTTGGACTTCTTTGAGAAAATGAAGAAGCAATTAGACAATGGTGACCTAGTAGACATTATATACCTAGATGTTCAAAAGACATTTGACAAGGTAACTCACGAAAAACTCCTTTATAAACAGTTATGGGATAGAGGACGGGTTCTCCTATGGCTTAAAAACTTGTTAAATGACAAGAAGCAAAGAGTGGAAATAAATGGGCAGTTCTCACAATGGAGGAAAGTAAGCAGTGGGGTCCCACAAGGATTGTAATTGAGGCTATTAGTATTTAATTTATTCATAAATGAACTGGAACTAGGGGTAAGAAGTCTAGTGCCCAAGTTTGAAGATTAAACCAAATTATTCAGGATGGTGAAAAGCAAGGCTGACTGTGAAGAACTTCAAGAGGACCTCCACAAACTGGGTGAGTGGGTGACAATGTGGCAAATGAAGTTCAATGCTGGTAAATGTAAAGTCATGCAGATGGGTCTGAACTTGCTGAGGTTGAGAGGTGAAATGATCTTAGGGTCATAGTGGATAGCTCAATGAAAGTGTCAGCCCACTGTGCTGCAGCGGTGAAAAAGGCAAACTCTATGTTGGGGATTCTTAGGAACGGAATTGAGAATAAAGCAGCCAATATTGCATTGGCCCTGTATAGATTTGTGTTGTGGTCTTGTTTGGAATATGGTGTACAATTCTGACCACCATATCCCAAAAGGACATTGCAGAGCTGGAAAAAGTACAGAGGAGGACAACCAAGTTGATTAGGGGGTTGGAAAGGCTGAAGAGTCTGGGGAAAGAGGCAACTAAAGAGGGATATTTACAAAATTATGCATATAGTGGAAAGCTGACAAAATGAATTTTTTCTCCCTCTCCCCAAATACTAGAACTCTAGGATAGCCTTTCTCAACTTTTTAATGGTTGAGAACCCCCTGAAACATTATCCAGTCTTTGAGAAACCCCAGAAGTTGCATGATCATGCAGAATATGGTTGGGAAGCATAGTAGTGTGTATGCCCACCTGGGCCCCCTTCCCTTCCCCACCTCTTTAGGTCCATCATTGGTCATTTGGGGGGGGGGCAGCCATTTGGAGGGGGGCAGGTCAATATATCCATAACTCCTATCAATTCAGGAAATCCTTCCAGGGCTGTCAAGAAACCCCAGAGTTTTACAAAACCGAGGTTGAGAATACCTGCTGTAGGGCATCCAATGAAACAGATGGGGCAGTATTTTCAGGATTGACAAAAGGAAATACCTCTTTACACAGAGAGTGATTATAACATGGAATTTGCTGCTAGAAGATGAGTAATGGCCACAGGAATAAACAGCTTTGGAAAGGTATTAGATTCATGGAACATAAGTCTATCAACGGCTATTAACTGAGATGAACCTCCACATTCAGAGGCAGTAATGCTTTGAATCCCAGAGTCAGGAGGCAACATCAAAGGAAGGAGTTAGCCTCTGTGCCCTGTTGCTGGCCATCCAAGGGAACTGGTTGGCCATCGTGGGAGTCAGGATGCTGGACTAGATGACCCAATTGGTCTGATGGAGAGCAGGGCTCTTCATATGGTCTTATGTTAAATGAAATCTGAAAATGTATTAAAAGTTTCTCAAAATATAACACACATATCATTTTTGGAGTTGGGCAACTTGATCCTATGAAAGCAAAAGTACCCTCACAATTGACATCACTTGGGAAGCATGCCTAGACTGGTCTGCTCAGAAGTAAATCCAGTTTTATTCAGTGTAACATACTACCAGGAAAAGGTTCTTAGGATTGCTTGTTGGGTGAAGGTTCTGAATATTTGTCAAGACTCCAGCTGTACCAATGGAGACTAGAGGATGCTATGACAGGTGTTCTGATTAGGTATTCCTGTTCTGTGATTAGAGAAGAGGACCAATGAGTCAGGATGAGCAACGTGTTCTCGTGCATGATTTGTACTTGTCTCCATTGTAGGGTTTGCATGCCTGCAATAGTTTTCCTCTTCTCCATTCAGGTGGCAAAGCTCCCGTTTGTCATTAACGATGGGAAATGGCACCACATCTGTATCACATGGACAACCCGGGATGGCGTCTGGGAGGCTTATCAGGATGGTGCACTGCAGGGAAATGGGGAAAACTTGGCACCTTATCACCCCATCAAGCCTCAGGGCGTCCTTGTTCTGGGACAGGAACAGGTAAAGTAGCATGGTGACAGCAAAAAACGAGAGAATATCTGCTGGGAATTCTTCATTTCCTGTATAAGGTTTACACAGTAATTTACTATATAAGAAGAATATAGAAGGGAATCAGCCAGAAAATGGGGGAGACCCACATCTTTTGATCTGGCCACGCCTGGATTTTCCCTACTTTCTCCAACATATTAGAATTCATCTCCATTTCTAGATGCCTGCTGTGCATATTGGAAACCAGGGGGTTCTGATGGTTTTGATGCTTCATTGTCTCAGCAGTTTTAGTTGTTTATGTGCAGAGATCTCCTGTGCTGTGAATATGGTGTGGTGAAACCAACCTGGTACAAGACATTTCGGCACATGTAGTATAAGGCTGATAATGATGATGGATTCCCTAGCAAAATGTGAATTTTTGCTGGGTGTTCTGGGAGTAGATCCCCTATAGAACAATTCAACTGTGAGTACTACAAATTTGCCTCCAAATACCATCAGTAGCAGAATCTATGGCATCTTCATAAGAGCAGAAGGGGAGGAGGAGGAGGAGGAGGAGATGGAGAGGACAGGACAGATGGAATGCTAGAAGGACTTTAAAATGAATAGGAAACAAAGAGAATCAACCTGCTCCCTTCTGTTATGTACACATTCAAGAACAACCACACACAAAACATATATATCACTCACAGTGGCCTGTCCATTGTGTAAATGGTACATTTATCCCAAACATGGGACCTGCAGGTTGCACTTCAGTTTCAGTCAACATGTACTCATTTTCTCAACGTGGGAAACAACACTCCCCAGCCACAATCTATATTTGATAAGATTCTATGTATATCATAAAAGAGTGGATCAAAAAACCCGTCCTGCTTGCCTAAAGCCAGTCATGGGCAGCCGCAAAATCTTTCACACGGAATGGGACACTGTAGGACTGCCAAACTTCCCCTCTCCATTTCTAAACAAAGCAGCCAGCTATTTCCCCTATCGCATAAACAACTTACGTAGATCCATTTGGCTGCCTCTAGCACAGCACATTAACTTAGACGCATATCTGCAGCAATTGCATGTCATGATGACAACTTTTTGCACATAGTCCTTCAGTTTATTGTAGCTTTGCATATACAAAAATATCAACATGGGAGGATAGAGACTTTTAATGATAATTTGTTTCACTGTTGCCCACCACATGCAGTAATGTCATCTAACAAAGCATGTGGCCTTTTGTGTACATGTGAACAAATCCAGCCCTTTGTCTTCCCAGGTACACCATCAGTATCAAAGCCAGGGACAACAATGCACTTCAGAGATGGTGTGTTCCCTATCTCTTATTAAGCTCCTCTAGCACTGACATTCCCAAACTACCTTAAAAGTTTTCTGGCCTGTTTCAAGTGTTTAGGCTGTAGAAAGGCCCAATGGCTGGGTTGGCACCTAGGGAAAGGGAGGCAGCTGTTTAGATCAGACTACATGTCACATTTTCAAAGCCTCTGTCTTTAATTTCTTTCTTCAAGGATACCCTTGGTGGTGGATTTGATGCCACCCAGGCATTTGTGGGAGAATTGGCCCACTTCAACATCTGGGATCGAAAACTCACCCCAGGAGAGATCTACAACCTGGCTACCTGCAGCAACAAAGCTCTGCCTGGTAGCGTCATAGCCTGGTCTGAGACCAACATTGATATTTACGGTGGAGCCACCAAATGGACATTTGAAGCCTGTCGTCAGATCAACTAAATGTGCTGCTCCTTCCCCTCCCATTCCATTTAACCCTTGGTTAACAGACATCCTCCCCACCCAGGAATGAATTATGGACAAATCCTATCCCCTTCCTCTCATATGTCTCTCTTGCTTCTCCATCACACCAACTCTATTGTTTGTTTGTCGTAAAGAATCAGCCACTGGTTTGTCTAGGAGACTTAGCCCAAGTTTTCTCAGACAACAGCTCTAGGGCAACCTGGAACTTTGGAACCTGATGATGAGGGGAGAGGGTTCATTAGATCTTCCCATCTCCCATTTCTCCCTTTCCCCTTTGGAATGAGACTTCATTCTCCTGCCATTTTGCTTTATGAAGTCTCATTGTGGTCTGATTTTTTTCTGGCTTGCCAACTTCATTTCGAAGCCTGAGTGCCTTTGGGCTGGTGCGACTCTTTCAGCACATTTGTCTTCATTTGCATATACTTTTTAAAGGATATCTCTATATTCCTACTCTATGTCTTTTAAGCAGGCAATTCTCCTATGGGTAGACTTTTTTATTTTGTATTAAAAATTATTCTCTTAGCGATAGAGGATAAATGCTTTTGAATGATGCATGAAGGTGGCTTGATTAGAAGTAAGACTTGGGGTAAGGGGTAGGACTGTTCTCTTAACATGTTCACGTCCCCCCCCCCATGTATATTCTGGCTGTGGCCAGAACACTACAAAGCCATCTGTGCCCCCAAGGGCAAGTGTAAGATTCAGGAGCACTGCTGGGCCAAGGGTCCTAGATGTCTTGTCCAGATCCTGAGTGATTTGTACGAATGGCTGTCTCTTATCTAGTCTAATGGAGCTATAGCAGAGCTCCCTCCCTGCTCTGCCTTCATTTTGCTGTAAAGAATCTGCCTCTGTCAACCACCACAAAACCTAGGCATGGTTGGGACCGGGAGTCCTTTCTTTACACAGGCACTAGTTACTGCTTCTGTGACTTGAAGACGGCAGATAATTCCAAATCATTTCCCTCCTCTCCCTTCTTAGTTCTGTAGCAGGCTCTTGTTTGCCTTTCCACCACAAAGGAAATGTACCTTGGGCTTCTCACAGAATTAGCTGCCTGGGAGAGTTTAATATCTTCCTTACGAGACATTCCCCTGTCCTTGCCAGCATCCATTTACTCTCACTAAGAGCCATAAACATGAAGGGCTGGGGCTGGGGTGGGGGGTAAGGGGAGGGAGCTGGATGCAAAGCATGCAAGAGCAGTCCAATTTCCATGGCCACTATGTGGAGCTGAGATTTTTGCCTTTTAAATATAAATTGGGATGATTGCTGTTGACAGGAAGAACACACCCAATGAGCCTTGCCTGCCCCGTGCTTCTCTGGCCCAATGGGATTTGAGCTATATGTCACTTTCATGAAGGCGAAAGATTCTTCCTTTTGGAAAGGAGTAGAGAAACTATTTGAGAGAGGCTTTAAGTGGAAATGTGCAGAAATGGAAATCAGGGCAAATCCTGGGATTACTTCAAAACCCCAGGGGATTAAAAAAGAGGCTGTGGCATTTTCATGTATCAGAAAACAGCCTGTGTTGTATTTTTAAAACAACACAAGGGAGACTAATAGGTTGGATGAATGTGTAGAGCCTGCACAAAACTCTCTGAAGTGGGGGGGGGGGAGAGTGTGCAATCCTCATTGTAATATAGATTGAGCTGTTTTTCTTTTAAGGTACCAACTAATTTAAGGAAGCTGGAAAAGTGTCTCCGTTGACCTGTCTCATGGAGAATGTGCTTTGATTAGATGGGACTGCTTGTCTTTCCACCTTTAGTGGCAGCTGGTTGCATAGTAATGTGGTGTTTCGGTGAAGTTTGTTGATTCTGTCCCAGTTTGTGGCACCCTGCAGGCACAGAGGAGGCATGGGGTGCACTGTTTCCTGCATGTTTCAGTAGGTGCCTCAACCTTGTTTTACCTGGTCTAATGCTTGCCTGCTTGCATGGGCTACTGCAGAGCTGTGAGGGTTTGCCAAGCAATAGTTCATGCTTTAAAAAAAAACATCATCGGAGCACATTTATAGATATCAGGTGTGGCTGGAAAAAAGGTGACCAAGGATGCAGCGTTCTTCCCCATGATAAACAGAAGTATACTTCTTTTTGTATTTAAACACACCCTGTTAAAATCCTGATGACTATTAAATCCGTGGGGACTGTTCCCTTCAGCACCATTTCTTCCTTTAAGCCCTAGGAGCCCACAGCACCTGAGCATTCCTCAAAGGCAGCAGTGGGGGTATTTCTTTAAGCATCTCTGCCTCCTGACCTACACTGTGCTGTTGGTTCAGATCTACCGATGTCTATCAAAGTGGAGGTGCTTGGAGCTGTCCCTTCAGCACCACTACAGACGATCTTTTTTCCACTCCAGGCTTACTAACAAGGGTTTCTCTAGCAAGCATGGATATAGATCTGGTCCATTCAAACCAACCCTATTGCTTAATATGATTAATGTTCCATCTTGCACTGAATAGTACATGCCTCTCTCAGGTAATGTCCTTTTATGGGGAAAAAATATGGAGCATTGTGTGTGTTTTGCCTACATACTGTCTGACAATTCTCCAAAAGCTTCTTCTTACAGAGAGAATAAACTGGCTATTTACATAGGCATAATTCAACTAACAAATATATATGGTAACATTGATCTGTCAGTTATTCATCCTCTAGCACTTAATCCTTGACATGTGCAACAAGAAGCAAGTCCAAATAACAATTTTTAGAAACAGCCTAAATGTAATAATAGTTGAAATAGCCTTTACTGTCCCTTTAGGTACTGTTTGAAATATCTACCCTTTCTGCTTTTGTAAAAAAAATGATTTCTCTTGTTGTAAAAGGAGTTTACTACCAAAAAAAGTATTTTATTAGAAGAGAATATTTAGTAAATTAACCAATGTTCCCTGAAAAAAAATACTTTTACGCTACCGATGAAGGATAAAGGATGATAAAGTTTATTTTGAATATGTAGTATTTTATATAGTTTCTTTTTTAAAAGAATTCATGGTTTGTACAAATGGACACAGCCATTACCCCTTTTAATGATCTTCTCTCTTACTCTGGTCAAGAAGTTTCCCTGGCTGGGGGGGGGGGAGAAAAAGACAATCCCATGTGGTTTTACTGAGCCATTTTGACCATCTAAAGCTGTAGCAAAGGAATATGCAACATAGATGGTCATATAATAAGCAGTTCAAGGTTGATACTGCATTACTGGGAAAAAAACTGCTGCTATTCAGAAATCAGAATGAACCATGTGACCATTCCTGTGAAAAAAGAATGCTAGGAATAATTCATACAAACCCAACCTTGTTCTTAAATCTCGGCTCAGGGTAGCATATTTTAAGCAGTTCTCTTTAAAACAAAACAGAACCACGGGACCTTGCATGATCAATCTGTTTTCATCCTTATTGGAAACTCTGTTGCAACTAATTATGAATTTAAGTACACTCTGATGAAGGGGGGAAATGTAAAGATAAAGAAATACAGTCTGAATTGTGTGTGATTTGCCAAAAATAAAAAGGGAGATAGTGGTACAATTGTATATACTGTACAACGTGAAAGAGGATAAATGTTTCCTGAATTACCATTCTGTTAACCAAAGCTGTATATTTTTCCTACTTCTTGCTAACAGTCTTTACTGGATTTTAAATTAGTTGTTGTTCTATCTTACATCCACAGTCCATATCAGCAGTTCTAAAAATGCACTGTTTCTACTGGTCTTCATGCTTTTTTTTTTTTGTTTTATTGCTGGAACTACATGAATTGTTGAGTTTATTTTTACACAATAAAGAGTGATGAAAGACAATATGTTCATCTTCAAACACTGACTTCCCAGAGAAAGCTCAGTATGAAAGTAAAAATCAATCCAGGTGATCTCCCCATGGGGACAGTTATGCCTTGTGCAGCGGAGATGTCACAGATTCCACAAGATCTCAGCACAGATGATAGCCTTCTGCCTAGCCAGCCTTGGGATGAGGAAATGGAGTGGATAACCAGCAACTGCATATCAATTGGTTGCTGTCTGTGAATGAACTCCCTTGTTTTGTCAACTCCTTTGTCTACAGATGTGACTTGCCTAACCTTTCACTGTTCTGGCTCCCAACTACCAATCATGCAAAGTCTATCTCCCCTCCCCAGTTCTGTGTTCGGTGTTTTCTTCCTCTGTCCCTTCACCCCGTAGTCACTTGTCTCTTTTTGGCTCACCTTATCCTAAGCTAAAAATTAGGCTAGCATCAAAGTCAATGACTTTTAACCCCTTTTAAGCCCTGATGAGACTCTGAGCAATTCAGTTGATCTCTTGGTCCTGACCTGCTCCTGTAATTCTTGCTTTGTTTACAAAACAGCAAGTAAGTCTGTGCTTTACCCTTCATGATGAGCAAGGTGTAGCAATGATACTTCAAGAAATCTAATGGTTGGAACAGAAGGGAAGCCATATCATTACCATGAAGAGCTGGAAGTGGTGTATTAGTACATGCATGGTGTATAAGCAGAGTCCAGGAAGCAGTAATGAAGAACCAGCAAAGTAATGACTGAGATCTCAGGATTTGGTTTAGAAAGATACTTTCCTAACAATACTGCCAAGCCCCCAGTCAAGTCCCTTCCTTGCAGGCCTCAGAGACTTCACATCACCTTCCATTCAATAGCCACTTTCCATCTTTCACTTTCTCCCTCCTTCTCGTTGCCAGGGAAACAGTATTGTGGAACCTTTATCTTCTTCATTAAGTGCATCTGACCCTACCATAAAAGCCTCTTGTTTCCAGAAGAGTTGATAACAGAGTTTGTATTTTTAAAGAGGCAACAATTGTTTGCAAAATAAAAAAGGGGGGGGAAGGCAGCGTGGGGAACCAGAAGAGGTCTTAGCATTATTGCACTAAAGAAGACAGAAAAGCAGTCTACATTTCTAGTAAAATGCCTGAATTTTGCCACCTGATGTAGAAATACATCAGCACCCTAAAGAAGAGGCAGAAGGGACTGTTTAATTCCAGCATCAGTTTCCTGGTGTTAATGAAGGGGCAGGGGTAAGGCTGGAAAGAATGTATGCTGGCCAGCTCACAAGGATAATTAAGGCTGTGCAAAGGAAATCCGCCCATTGAGAAAAAGTGGTAAACAGAATTCAGAGGAGGGGGACAGAGATAAGGAGGATTCCCACAATTCTGCAGTCTAGACCAACTCTTGATAGGGGATAAAGAAAGAGAAACCTCCCTTTATTCACCCCACTATGGCCAGGGAAAAAGAATTCCAGGTTCCAGCAATCGGGTGCATCTGAAAATATCACCCAGGCCTTTCTCTGCCAAATCTAAGCGGTTCAAACACACTATATGCTTTGGGAATCCTTTAATTTGGTTCAGATTAGAAGATAGGCAGCCCAGTTGGTTCATAAAAGGAAGCCTGCATGCAATTATGTGTAATCTAAAATTAGGGCAGGGCATTTGAGACTCTAAATGTAATGTTCTTCCGAAAGCTTTATTGAAGGCAAGCAGATTTTAAAGTCTCAGTTGGGTATAAGCAACCAGAGGTAGGAAACCCTTCTTGATAGTGCCTCTGTCACACCACATTTCCTGATGAGTAGCAAAGGTACCCCACAGCCATAGCTGCTGGGGTCTAGCACAGAATGAAAGGTGAGGATGCCTGTCACCTTACACAAGCATAACCTTTTTGCACTTGGCTTTGGAAGCAAGAAGACATAAATGTGGTCATGAGGACTCATAGGATATCTGAAGAAATGGTCAACTCATGAGACCAAGAATTAAAAAAACACACACACTTAGTTCCTTCTGATATAAACAGAAGGATACAAATAGATACAAATCCCGTTTCCTGCCAGTTCTAGATATCTGCAAGTATGTTTGAAGATCACACAAAAATCTTTTAAATATGTTTGCCCTTTCCCTAAATATTGATTCGGGAAACATGGTGTCTGATGTTTTGCATGATCAGTCAGAAATAAGTCCCACTATCTCAATGGGACTAACTTCCAGCTAAAGGAGAATAGTGTCACAAGCTTAATGGCACAGGCCATAATATTTATATTCTGTCTAATGGCCAGTCGGGGCTTCAGTAATAATGTTTTTATATTCTCTTTTCTTTTTTGAGAAGCAAAGTATTCCAAGGACAGTCTTTTTTACCAGGAACAGTACTGACCTTTCCAACTAAAATGCTATTTTTGTGCATAAAAATGCATAACTCGTTTGGTATTTCCATCAAAGCCTTCCTCTAGCCAACCCTTCCTCATTCCCTTCCCACACCATGCTGGCTTGCATTTTCCCCAGTAATGTTCTATGTCTTCCAAACTAGAGTATTTCCCATGAAAAACAAAGAACTATTATTTTGGTTACAACCAAGCATTCCATCTGCTTCGAAAGAAACCCAGCAATGACAACCTCACATGTGAAGAAGAACAGGATGATATCATCCCGGGGCTCCTACTGTGCTTGCACTTTAACTTGCCAGGCCCTGGCAAGTGTTACTATGATTAAGAAGGCTTCCCTACTCATCTCCTTTGGGCCATGATTACAGCTTGAAGAGAACTGAGTGTAAGTTAAAAATGACTAGCATTGTAGGTAAAGTGCAAAGTATCACCATGGAAAGGCAGACAGAAGCTGTGCAACCTACATATCACTCTCAGTGAGATGCCCCCGTTAAGTCAGCTGAATTGTGTTGAAATTGGTGGGAGCAGGAACCTGTACTCAGCCTGGCTCTGTATTAATAATCCCCCATGACACATTTTTATCACAGACTTTACCTTGGGTTACCATGTGACTTCTCTTATTGCATGTAGAGATTCCTTGATAGACCTGAACACTGTTCCCTGAAGGATATATATAATCAGCAAGAAACTCTCCATCTGATAGATAAGGTATAGAAGCTGGAGTCCAATGTGCAAGAGTAGGAAAGGCTGCTGGGTCATAGAGAAGGTTACACACAGACTGACCTTCAATGACAGAGAATAAAGGGATCTAGTTTGCATATCTATATCTCTCATTATTAAGTAACAGTACTTTTTTATTAATTAATTAATTTCTGGGCTGCTGTTGCTAGCCAGTTAGCCCGCAGTGGCTAACAACAATTCAATAAAATACAAACAAACAAGCAAGGAATAAAACATACAAACTAAAAAACCCTTCCCCCTCTCTACCCCCCCCCATCATGCTGTCAATTGCTGCTGTATGCACCCTAGGCATGATGTAATCAAGGACAGGATACTGGAAGAGGGACAAATCTTCCTCACCCGGCCTCAACCAAATGCGTGGTGGAAGAGCTCAGTCTTGCAGGCTCTGTGGAATTGAAGACAATCTGTCAGGGCCCACAGCTATTCCGGGAGCTCATTCCACCAGGCAGGAGCCAGGCTGAAAAGACCCTGGCCCTGGCTGAAGCCAGTCAGACTTCATGAGGACTAGGGATCTCCAGCTGATTTGAGCCCACAGAGCACAAGGCCCTATGGGGGGCATCAACTGCCCTCCATCCAGGGTGGGTAAGTACACTTCCAGATCCATCCCCTTTCTACTGAAGCACAGGACCTCCATCTTGGAAGGGTTGAGTTTCAGCTTGCTTTGCTTGAACCAAACTGTCACTGCTTCCAAACAACTGGTGAATCTGACAACTCTACATGGACATTTAAGTCTCCCAGAACCAGGAGCTTGGGCAACTGCAGTGTCCAAATGGTCACCACCTCCAGGGTAGCTGGCAGTATATTCGGAAGATGGTACACCAACCAGATAGCCAAATTCTCAATCTAATCTCATCCTAAACCAACACATTCCACCTACAGGATTGACAGTGCTGTGATGGCCCTGTAGGTAAAATCTTTCCAGAACACAAACATGCCCTCCCCCCACCTGCCCAGCTGAGGCCACAGACTGATGAAGGCAGAGCAAGATCTTTCAGAGTGACCAAGACCTCTCTCGCTCCGGTCTTGGGCACACACACCAGGTCAAAATACTCCCAGAGAGTCGAGGTCTTGTTGTTAATCAACCTGGTGTTACACAGCATCATTGTCAGCATCACCCTAGCTTTCTCCCCAGTGTATTTTGGGATAGGATGGAGATTAGAAGGGCAGCAAGTGTTCCCATATCTCCCTGCCTTTCTATTGTCCAATCTCCTCCCATCATTATATCTCTCTTGGCCCCATATCATTGGGATCCCCAGCCCATCAGAAGCTCCTCCTCTTGTCCCACAAAGCCTTGGGTGTCCCTCAGCCACCTTCCCCCACTGCAACTTTGCATTAACCGATCTAATCTAACCTAACTATACCACCCTATAACACACTAACAAAAATGAACAACCCCCCCCCCAAGCCACTCCTACCTATTGTTAGCAGATAAAACAATAACTTAAGCTAGGAGTGGTGTTTGCCCAGATCCCTCCTATCTGGAACCTCTCTGGACAGCAATCATGAATGAACAACTAGCATATATTCTGAACTAAAACCGCACAATCAAGGAGTTAGGACCTTTAAATGGGGGCGGGGGGGGAGGCCGAAGGTTTCCGTTGTCATCCATTTCCCTCAAAAGGGGGCAACCTTAAGGGACTTGCTAGGTAACAGCAGCCCGCTACAAACAAAGCAAATTTCTGAATTAAATGCATAAAACTATCTCAGGAACATTCTAAAAGAAGGGAGTAATAATGGTAAACTGGTAACGCTTTAACTCTGCTACAAACAGTACAGTAATGCCAATTTACTATATCCCTCCATGGACTTGTATTAATTGCACATCACATTCCATTTCCAAGCAATATCATTCCATGCCATCTATTCCAATAAACACAGTCATAACATCAAGAACTTTAATACTCCTCTCACCACTACTACCTGTGAAATACAGATGTCATCCCAAGGAAGAATCAGCACCACGCCTCTGAGAAGCAGCTTGTTTTGAAATGGAGGGTGCTTCTTTACATATATTAAAATGAGACCAGTTCCACACTGGGACCTGTATGATGTATGTTGTTATTGTTAGGTGCGAAGTCATGTCCAACCCATCATGACCTCATGGACAATGATCCTCCAGGCCTTCCTGTCCTCTACCATTCCCCGGAGTCCATTTAAGTGTGCACCAACTGCTTCAGTGACTCCATCCAGCCACCTCATTCTCTGTCGTCCCCTTCTTCTTTTGCCCTCAGTTGCTCCCAGCATTAGGCTCTTCTCCAGGGAGTCCTTCCTTCTCATGAGGTGGCCAAAGTATTTGAGTTTCATCTTCAGGATCTGGCCTTCTAAGGAGCAGGCAGGGCTGATCTCCTCTAGGACTGACCGGTTTGTTCGCCTTGCAGTCCAAGGGACTCGCAAGAGTCTTCTCCAGCACCAGAGTTCAAAAGCCTCAATTCTTTGACGCTTGGCCTTCCTTATGGTCCAACCTTCACAGCCATACATTGCAACTGGGAATACCATAGCCTTGTCTAGATACACCTTCGTTGGCAGGGTGATGTCTCTGCTTTTTAGGATGCTGTCTAGATTTGCCACAGCTTTCCTCCCCAGGAGCAAGCATCTTTTAATTTCTTTGCTGCAGTCCCCATCTGCAGTGATCTTGGAGCCCAGGAAAATAAAATCTGTCATTACCTCCATTTCTCCCCCATCTATTTTCCAGGAACTGAGAGGGCGAGATGCAATGATCTTCGTTTTCTTGATGTTGAGTTTCAAGCCAACTTTTGCACTCTCCTCCTTCACCCGCATCAAAAGGCTCTTTAGTTCCTCTGTGCTTTCTACCATTAGAGTGGTATCATCTGTATATCTGAGGTTGTTGATATTTCTCCCTGCAATCTTGATCCCAATTTGTGACTCATCTAATCCTGCCTTTCTCATGATGTGCTCCGCATACAAGTTATGGACCAGCTGGACCGGGGCGGGTCGGCCATTCTCGTGCTATTAGACCTGTCAGCCGCATTTGATATGGTTGACCACGAGCTCTTGGTTCACCGCCTCGCTGATACTGGGATTGGAAGGGTGGCTCTTAAATGGCTATCCTCCTTTCTAGAGAACAGGTCACAGAGGGTCGCTGTGGGGGAGGAGTTATCCGACTCCTCTGCACTCCCATGTGGGGTGCCACAGGGAGCGGTGCTCTCCCCCACGTTATTTAACATCTATATGCGTCCCCTGGCTCAGCTGGTACGGAGTTATGGGCTTGGGTGTCATCAGTACGCTGATGATACCCAGCTCTATCTCTTGATGGATGGCCGGCCAGATCTCCCCCCAGAAAAATTCGCCAGTTGTTTGGAAGCAGTGGCTGGATGGATCAGGAAGAGCCGCCTGAGACTCAACCCCTCCAAGACGGAGGTCCTTTGGCTAGGCCGAAGGGAGCAGGAACAGGAAGCGCGTCTTCCCTGCCTGGACGGGGTACAATTGTCATCTGTGCCCCAAGCCAGGAATTTGGGAGTGATTCTGGATGCCTCACTTTCCATGGAGGCCCAGGTCACTAAGGTAGCCCGGACGGCGTTTCTCCATCTACGCCAAGCTCGGCTACTAGCGCCCTACCTGCCCCCGGAACACCTGGCCACTGTGATCCATGCAACGGTTACTTCTAGATTAGACTTCTGTAACTCGCTCTACGCGGGCCTACCCTTGTCTCTAACCCGGAAGTTACAGCTGGTACAGAATGCAGCTGCACGGGTCCTCACTAAATCATCTTGGAGGTCCCATGTTCAGCCTCTGCTGAAGCAGCTGCACTGGTTGCCAGTTTGTTTCCGGATCAGGTTCAAGGTTTTGGTATTAACCTTTAAGACTATACGCGGCTTGGGTCCTGCATACTTGAGGGACCGCCTATCTCCTTATGCCCCCCGCAGGGCACTTCGCTCTGCGGGTAAGAATCTGCTGATGATCCCAGGACCCCGGGAGGCACGCCTGGCCTCGACAAGGGCCAGGGCCTTTTCGGTCCTGGCCCCTACCTGGTGGAATGAGCTCCCTGAAGAGCTGCGGGCCCTGTCGGAGCTCTCTGAGTTCCGCAGAGCCTGCAAAACGGAGCTCTTCCGCCAGGCGTTTGTCTAAGGCCGGGTGATGGCCCGGGGCTAAGATCGGACCCCTCTCCCCGGAGGGGGGAGGCCAGTACTAGACTGACCTGGTTCCCCAGAGTGTTCCATCCTATGCCCAATTATCCTCCGTTCCTTTCTGCTCATCCAGCGGGCCTGTATGGGAATAGTTTTTTTTTTTAATCGCCATCATTGTGACTTAGTCATTGTTTTAATGGGGTTTTAATGGGGTTTTAATGGGGAATTTTTAATGGTTAATATATTGTATTTGTATTAAAATATTGTGAACCGCCGCGAGCCGGTTTCCGAGAGCGGCGGTCATACAAATCAAATAAATAATAATAATAAAATAATAATAAATAGGCAAGGCGACAGTATACAGCCTTGCTGAACTCCTTTCTCAATTTTGAACCAATCAGTGATTCCATGCCTGGTTCTCACTGTTGATCTCCAGTTCTTCTGCCTCTTCAAAATCCTGCCTGTACTTCTGGAAGTTCTTGGTTTATGTCTCCACATATTGCTGGAGCCTAGCTTGTAGGATTTTGATCATAACTTTGCTAGCATGAGAAATGAGTGCAATGGTGCGGTAGTTTGAACATTCTTTGGCGTTTCCCTTCTTTGGGATTGGAATGTAAACTGACCTTTTCCAATCCTGTGGCCACTGTTGAGTTTTCCAAATTTGCTGGCATATTGAGTGTAGCACTTTTACTGCATCGTCTTTTAAGATTTTGAATAGTTCAACTGGAATGCTGTCACATCTACTAGCTTTATTGTTGCTAAGACTTCTTAAGGCCCATTTGACTTCACATTCCAGAATGTCTGGCTCCAGGTCAGTGACTACCCCACTGTGGTCATCAGGGATGTTAAGCTCACTCTTGTATATTTCTTCTGTATAATTTTGCCACCTTTTAAAAATCTCTTCTGCTTCTGTGAGGTCCCTACCATTTTGGTCCTTTTTCATACCCATCTTTGCATTAAATGTTCTCTTCAAATCTCCAATTTTTTTTGAAGAGATCTCTGGTCCTCCCTATTCTATTGTTTTCTTCTATTTGTTTGCACTGTTCATTTAAGAAGGCATTATTATGTCTTCTAGCTATTCTCTGGAATTCAGCATTCAGTTGGGTGTATCTTTCTCTTACTCCCTTGCCTTTCACTTCCCTTCTCTCCTTAGCTATTTGTAAAGCTTCCTCAGACAGCCATTTTGCTTTCTTGCATTTCTTTTTCTTTGGGATGGTTTTAGTAGCTACCTCTTGTCCAAAGTTGCGAATCTCCATCCATAGTTCTTCAGGCACTCTGTCTATCAGATCTAATTCCTTAAATCTATTTGTCACCTCTACTGTATATTCATTAGGAATATGATTTAGTTCATACCTGAGTGGCCTAGTGCTTTTCCCGGTTATCTTTTGGCTTCCTACTTTAGCATTCCAGTCCCCCATGATGATAAGCACATCATTTTTTGGTGCTGCTTCTAGAAGGTGTTGTAGGGCTTCATAGAACTGGTCAACTTCATCCTCTTCAGCAGCAGTGGTTGGGACATAAACCTGGATTACTGTAATGTTGAATGGTTTACCTTGGATTCGAACTGAGATCATTCTGTCATTTAGGGGATTGTATCCCAGTACTGCTTTTCCTACTCTTTTATTGATTATGAAGGCTACTCCATTTCTTCTGAGAGATTCTTGCCCACAGTAGTATACCTGTTGGTTAAGATGTATAGAGTGCATCAAATGCATACTTTATTTGCTGGAAAATTGGTGCTACTGAAGTTTAATTTCATTTAAAATGCACCATGTGTCAGGAAGTAAAGGAATAGCTTCTAAGACATAAGTTGATGCTTCTGGATGATTACCTATCCATGCTATAAGACAGGTGACCTGTGTTCTAGGTCATCAATTACATCATGACAACCCCCAATGGATCACTTGCAAAGGAGCAGTGTGGTACAGTGGTTAGAATGTTGGACTAGGATCTGGGAGACTCAGGTTCAGATCATCACTCTACCAGGGGCATAACTTAGCTCACATTTTATTGGCAGGACCAAATGCAAGAGATGAGAACAATGTAAACCATGAGTCCCCATTGGAGAGCAGTAAGTAAATAAATAAATCTTGTTCCATGACTACAACATACCTGCTGATTAATATCTGATGACTCATAAGGCATTAAATACCAGAATGATCCTGGACATAATAACTCGGTGGTGTCAGCATGTTCTTCAGGCTGTATTTATACCAATTCAAAATGCAGCTGAATTACCAAAGGGCAATACTACTCTTTACCCCAGTGACACTATTGATTGTGTTTTGACAGGTGATCAAGCAGCAAAAATAAGCTGCAAAGCTAGAGTGGTTGATAGCCATACCTCTAACCCAGGGGTAGTCAAACTGTGGCCCTCCAGATGCCCATGGACTACAATTCCCATGAGCCCCTGCCAGCGTTTGACTACCCCTGCTCTAACCAATACTATTAATGAAATAGAGTTAATAGGCTATAGACTTTGAATGCTATGCTCAAGACTTCCGACATTCAGTTTTACTTTTAGTCAAAGAACCTTTTTACCATTTCTCTCTCTCTCGATTGGCAACATTTATATTCACTAAGCTTTTCAGTGCAACTCTCCAAACATCCACAAACATTCCCAGGTTTTAAATATGGCATTTTAAAGTTTTTATGGATCATCAGCTCCAAGCCCCTGGCAGGTGTATGAATCTACTTAAAGGCATTGTTGACAAGGACAAACTTACTTCCACTGATGGATGTATGGCTAGAATTGGCATCAAACCTTCTGTCCCAGAGACCTGACCTATCTAATCTAATCCAGCCAGATGCTTGTATAACCTGCTCTTAAAGGCTTGTGAAGATGATCCTACTGCACCTAGAGGCAATCTGTTTTGGTACTCATAAATGTCCGAAGCATCCATCCTCAATGTTTTCAGCAACACTTTGAGCTTTATTCTATTTATATTTTAGACCTGGTTTATATCGAATACAGGCCCCGGGGAAAGCTTTTATTTTTATAGGCTTCCACAAACACATTTAACAGTACTTATGTTAAGTCCATTTCCATTAGCACACCAGTGGCTGACACATACAGGTCATGTGTGACTGTGTTGCACATGCCAATGTATGAATGGCAGAACCCAGTTAACCTGGCAAGCATATTTAAACAATCTTTATGTACACTGAATATCCATTAGTGTTGGGACTCTTTGACTTGACTCAGTCCCGAGTCCTTCCAGAGAATTAGAGATGCATAGTAACAGTGTTTTAAAGGTATCCCCTGTGCAAGCACCGAGTCATGTCTGACCCTTGGGGTGACGCCCTCTAGCGTTTTCATGGCAGACTCAATATGGGGTGGTTTGCCAGTGCCTTCCCCAGTCATTACCGTTTACCCCCCAGCAAGCTGGGTACTCATTTTACCGACCTCGGAAGGATGGAAGGCTGAGTCAACCTTGAGCCGGCTGCTGGGATTGAACTCCCAGCCTCATGGACAAAGCTTTCAGACGGCTGCCTTACCACTCTGCGCCACAATAGGCTCTTAACAGTGTTTTGAAAATATGCAATTATCAGTTACCTTTGTGGATGAAGCACAGGTCCAGACTCACAGCACTTTGAGATTTAAGAGAGAGAATCTTTACTGGGAGAAATTATTTACAAATCATCATCACTCACTCCCTACCATCACAACAAAGCAAATTTGAGACCAACGGCATGGAAGGTGGGGAAGCTATAGATGGGGCACAGAAGCACCATGAGGCCAAGGGGACATGTGGAGGGGGGAGGGGAGACACTGTTTCCCAGTAGCACCTTTCTAGTGGAAGAAGAGTTGGTTTTTATAGCCCGCTTTTCACTGCGTCTCAGGAGTCAAGGAGTCTCAGGCTAGTTTATGATAGCCTTCCCTTCCCTACAACAGACAACCTGTGAGGTAGGTGAGGCTGAGAGATCTCTGAAACTGCTCTGTGAGAACAGTTTCTTATAGAACTGTGACTAGCCCAAGGTGACCCAGCTGGCCCAAGGTCACCCAGCATGTGGAGGAGCAGGGAATCAAATCCAGTTCACCAAATTAGAAGCCACTGCTCTTAACAGTGCTCTTAACCACTGTGCCAAGCTGTATACGTTGCCATTGCCTTAAAAGAGATATAGCTAGAGTACAGGCAGAAGAAGTTGTTGCAGGAGGATGGTGTAAGTCTTTTATGACTTGCTCAATTACTGTTATGGATTTCTTTTCCTTTTAATTTAGACCTTCTGGCCAACGGCTTCTCAGAGCAATCCAAGGAGGGAGACATTCAGGTATTTCCTACATGGAGAGGCAATTTGTGGTTAATAAGGTTTGCAATTTGAGAAAGGAGGAATGCTTTTGTCTTCTCTGTGTTCTCTCTCTTTCTCACTCTCTGTGTGTGTAGAGGGAAGTGCTACACAGTCCCCTGGCTCCATTCTAAGCAGCACTTTCTTCCAGGGGATGTGATCTTTGCAGTCTGGAGAGGTGCTGACATTCCAGGGGATTCCCAAGTCCCACCTGGAGGCTGGCATCCCTGATCCTCCCTGCCACACTGCCACAGAGACTTCCCCACCCAAACAGCCCTTTCCTCCAGGGGAACTGATCTCTGCAATCTGGAGGTGACCTTTCATCCTGGGGTTTCTACAGGTCCCATCTGGAGGTTGGTGTCCCTGAACACTGGCAGGGACCTGGAGCTGGGACCTGGAGATTCCACTTCTGGGGCTTCTGAAAGCCTGAGGAATATTTCACATAATAATGGATGAGGAAATGAAATTAGCAACCATTAAAGTGAAGGTTAACTCTTCCCCACTTGTATTTCATTCTGTCTGGCTCATTAATGAAGCTAACTTCTTATTTCAATAAAAAATTAAAACTGTCTGCTGGTGTTCTGTCTCAAAGAACCGTGCTTGCCGTCTGATGTCTCAGAACCGTCTGATATGTTGTGGGAGAGCTGTGGACATACCTTGGTTTCAGCAAAGCATTCGACACATTCCCCTTGAAATTGTGCTTAACAAACTGGTTAAGTGGGGGCTAAAATATTTTGGAACCGAAGGGATTCACAGTTGGTTGGAAGCCACCATTGCACTCAAGAACAGGAGCAAACAATGAAGAATTAGAACGGAAATGTTGCTGGATTCTTTGGGGTGAAAGATAAGGGAGATGAGGAGGTGGAAAACTGTTTTGAAGAGGGTTTAAAAAAAACTTTCTCTTTGTTTCTTTTTCTTTGTTCTTCCCTCCATCCCCCCTGCCATTCCCTCTATCTATAAAAACAGCATGACTCGCTTGCCAGCTCAGGCAGCGTCTTTATTCCTTGCCTCTTGGAGCAAGGCTATTATTGTGCTCCGCACAATAGCACCAGCTAGCAGACATCACTTACAGCTAGGCAGTTAGGGCATGAGTGGGATTCATTTCAATCAGGCAAGCAACTAGTCATTATCCATTGATGCCTGGGGACCCAGAATCAGGGCCAGCATATCTGACCCAGAGATGAGGAGCCACATCAAGAGAGGTTCTCTTTAATAGCATACGTGGTGATGGATAATGCCTTAAACACACATATATCTCACAGCATCAGGCAAGAGGAATACCAGAGGATATGCTTGTCAAGAAACTGATAAATGAGGGAGAGAGAAAGAGGGAGACAAAGGGTACATGTTTTGCTCTTCTGAGCTAAAGCCTGTTAAGTCTTGGGCTGGCAGAGCAGATGGATTGTTCCGGTTGAATGAGGACAGGACCCAAGACTTGGGGAGAAGGGTCAAAGGAACAGACAGAGCTGGGGATTTATTCTGATTGACTTCCCTCCTTGGCAGACCATATGGAAAAAATCAAAAAAACCCACCCCTGGCCTTGTTGAGGAACATTAACTAGACTTGGACAGGAAATTGGTTTTCTACTCCTTGAAATATTAAACACTGAAGTAATGTTGGTAACCAAAACATCTATTTTTAATGAAAATGAAACTCTGAAAAAGAGAGTACCATGGTGGTGAAACACCAGAATGTTTTGTCTTGTCTGCCTTGTTTTCTGCCAGTTTCTATCCCAGTAATGACAAGTTCCCAACCAATCACAGATGGGATGACATTAATTATGCAGCCTGAGGGAGTTCAAGAGGATTTCCTGCAGTCTGAAGAATTCTGACACATATAAAATCTTGAAATGTGTCATGGGAGTAAACTTTCTTTTTTAAATTATATGATTTTAATGGGAAAGTTTCACAGAAGTTTCTCTAATCACCTAGGATAATGTTATCTAGGAATTTCTTTTGCCCTTAATTGTAGCATGCTAATCCCCCACTCTGCATTTATTTATTTGTTTGTTTGTTTGTTTGTTTATATACCGCCCTCCCGGAAGGCTCAGGGCGGAGAACAGAGCTGTCCACATGAATTCCATTTCCATAGGCTACCCAATTCACAGTGCCAGTCCTTAAAGCCTTGCTTATTGGGCAGATATGATTAATGCATATTGATATGTCTATCTAAAGCTGTTCCCAAACTTTTCACTAAGACGAGTGAGCAATGGTTTGACAGAGCCACGTTTCATCCTCCTGTTAGTCTCTTTGGCAGTGTTTCCCACTGCCAGAGTCCTGGCTAGCCACTCAAGAAACTATCCTACGTAATGATATCCTATATAATAAAATGTGCAGGGTACTTCTCACAATGTTCCAGCAATCTGATTGGCCCTTGGGGAGGCCCTTTACCCCCAGGGCCACTCACAGGAGCTGGAACACCATCAGGAAGCTCTGCAGAGCCTCTGATTCACCCTCGCTGGAAGGGCACCCTCCCCCACTGAGACCTTCACACAGGGCCGCGAGCACCTGCCTTTGGTCTTGCTTTCCTCCAAGGACTCCAAGCTTCCACGTGGGCTCAGGAGCCCACAGCCCTCCTGCCTTCTGTTCTGGCTGCCAGATATGCAGCTCTGTACTCTGCCCTGGCCCCATTTCTTTCCTGGCTTCCGGTGTGGGGGCTGGGTGCCTGCCACCTCCATGCTCACTTTTATAGTGCCATTCCTGCAGCTTTCTCCCCCCCCCCAAACTTGCCACTCTCTCCATGCTTCCATGGTGAGTGGCGGGCCGCTGCTGTCTGCTCCTGGCCTGCTTTTACAGCTGCTTTCCACACTGCCTCCTCCATCCCCACCTCCTGCAGTGAGCACTGTAGGGGGATGTCTGCCTGTGAGGCCACCTTTAAAACATGCTTCACTGCTGTGCCATCTGCACCGTTGTCCCCTGTCTTCACTGGTTTACAACCAGGCCTCCCTGCACAGAGCATGGCGTGCTGGAAGTGGGGCCGCCAACTACCTACAAGCCTGCCTGTAAAACTGCCTTCACCATGGACCCTTCTCTCCTCTGCCCATGGAGAAGCTCCCTTTTCACATGGTGGGCGTGGAGACAGCAGGGCAGATGGTGCTGCGGCAAAGACTGCTTTACAGGTGGCCTCGCAGCCAGCTACTGTCTCCCCCAAATACTTTGCATTTCTGTCTGACCTGTAAAGTTCATACCATAGCACTTCAAGAATTCAAGCCCTACTCATTTCTGTATTCACTAGCAGTGTTTTTTAAAACAGACTAACAACCGGCTCCTACCAGCCTGCAGTGGTCCATGTGATGGCTGATCCAATATTACGCCACAGAACCTTAAAAAACATTCCAAAAACTAACAGAATGAGAATGAGAGTGCTGGAAATCAGTTCCATGTCTATGAAGGAAATTGAAGGTCGGTTGACTTCACACTAGGGACGTGTGCCTCAGCTCGGCCGATGAACCAGCCCGAAGCAGTCCGAGGCAGCACACCCCATGGCCTGACAGAACCACGGTGGCCATTTTGAGGTGCCACAGATCCGGGGGGGGGGGCATGGATGCTCCTCCCTCCCTTCCCCCCATTGGAGGAGGATGACAGGAACCCACCTGCCCACCCCCTCCACTTCCTTGCCCTCCACATGGCAGTCTCACCCAGGTCTCAAATTTATATAATATTCAAATGCAGAGTATTTGAATACAACAGCAGTGGCAACTTCCTGTCCTCTTAGGACATGAGCATTTGAGGTCATTGCTATTAAGAGATACTACAAAGTTTTCTCCCTCCTATCAGTACCGAACTCTTTATAACAACAGCCTCTCGGCAATGTCCTTTACAGTATTCCTGATGAGCGGCATGAAAATCCCATTTCCCAAAGGAATGGAGGCCTAGTAAGACCATTGCTATCCTTCAGCTGTTAAAGTAGGTTTAGTACTTTTTAGAGCAAGTGCAGGAAAGTGAATGAACATCTCCATCTCTGTCTTCTTTGTAGTGTTTACTCCCCCCCAACAAGTATCCACTGTACTGCACCACTGACTAACTGTCAGGTATTTTATTAAGCCTTTGTGTGACTGAGCTTGATTTAAATCTGCTCATTAGAGGTCCTATAACTGTGTTCAGAATTGGCAAGTACAGACTGTATATTAATAAGCAGACAGATGACGGAAGAGAGCTGGGTGAGGAACCGCTAAAATGACACCTTGGAAATAAAGACATTTTGTCTCAGACTAAAGACTTGAAGTTTTTTGTTCTTTCCTCGAGAACAGAAACAGGAACACCCAAAAATACACATGTACCTCTGTGCCCTGGATATACCACAGTGGAAAATTCTGCACTTCCTACTTCAGTTCGATGGCACTTGTACAAGGCTGCTCCTGTTTTGTAACAGCCTTCTCTACTGCTGTCAGCATCACACAGAAAGCCAAGGAGTTCCTCGTAACTGTGCAGTCTGGTAGTCTGAAAAGCAAGAACCATTGGTCACAGCTTACCTGGAGTCAATGGCAAACATGGCTTGTGACCTGCCAAGGCTCATGATTTGACAGAGGACCTGCCACCAACACTAATTCTACCCCCTGCTGAAAGAATTTCCTACCTGGTGGCAGTACAAGAAATAGACGTACACTCTGCTTATTTTTCCCCATGTCCTCCCTTCAGGAAAGGGGAGATTGCTCTTTTGGAAGAGGTGCCCAGGGGAGAAGGCAGACACTTGCACACTCCTTTTAGTCCTGTTGATGCTGCTGAGGCTCAAAGGTGAGCATACGACAGTTGTTCTCTGCTGCCACTGGAAGTCTCTTTCATCAGGCAAAGGAAGTTTTTAAGCAGAAGCTAGATAGCCACCACCCAGAAATGCTGATTCTGTGAATTTAGGCAGGTTGTCAAGTGGCTGGGCAGAAGGGATTGTGTCCTTGTTGGGCTCTTGTGACCCTTTCTTGCTTTGGGATTGGGAAGTGAGTTTCTTCCAGGCCAGACTGGCCATGGAGTCTGTTTTTTTGGGGGGGGGAGCATCTGGGTATAGAATTGGGGTCTCTGTGGGCAGGCAAGTAGTTGCGAATTTTCTGCCTTCTGCATTTCCCAGAGAACAGCTTGGCTCCACCACCTCGGAGCTCACTGAGGCTGGGTGAAAGAGGCCAACAGAGATTTTCCTCTTGGATTTATTCCCCTTCCTCTGCTGTTTCCAATCCTCTCCCCCCCTTCAAGAAAAAAAAGAGGCTCCTGCTGCGCTTGGCTCCCCCCCCCCTTCTGAGCTTCCCTAATCACATGCAAAATACTTTTCTGTTTCAATGGCGGGGGGGGGGGAGAGATAGAGGAAGACTGGAGTTCAACTCGATCTGAATTCAGCAGGATCCACAACGGAATAAACAAAATAAGTGCAGAATCAGCCTGGGTATGAAGTCATTCATTGGCCTGTTTGGTGTATAGCGGCAGGACCACTTCCAAAGAACAAAATCTATAGGAAACTGTCTGAGAACATGACTTCCCACATGGAAGTATTTTTAAACTCCCCCATACTATTAGAACTGAAAGAGAAGTTCAGCTCTAGTTCTCCTGTAGATGGTATACAACTATAAAGATAAAGGTAAAGATATCCCCTGTGCAAGCACTGAGTCATGTCTGACCCTTGAGGTGACATGCCCTCTAGCATTTCTTGGGTGGTTTGCCATTCCCTTCCCCAGTCATTACCGTTTACCCCCCAGCAAGCTGGGTACTCATCTTACTGATCTCGGTAGGATGGAAGGCTGAGTCAACCTTGAGCCGGCTGCTGGGATCAAACTCCCAGCCTCATGGTCAGAGCTTCAGACAGCATGCCGGCTACCTTACCACCCTGCACAACAAGAGGCTCATATATACAACTATATAATACCCTTATTAAAACCCTGCATAACCAGGCAAAACCTCCTGGGAATAAAAGGAGAGTTCTATCTTCCTGCTTTGAAAAAAGAAGTTTATGCAAAAAGAAATCACCGAGGGAATGCCCCTTCTGTTTTAGAGGAGTTTAAGGATATCAAATATTCGTAGTTAATCTAAAAAGAAAACATTCTATAAGACAAAATGGGAGATAGTACAGAAAGCACTAAATTCCACAGACTCTAGATTATTCTAGAGAATAATCAGTAATGAATTTAATGTAAGCAAGAATAACATTGTCTCAGCTCATAAGTGGGAACACAATTTTGCGAAATTGTTTTCCAGGCCCTCTGCTGAGACGTTGGTCCCTGTAAATCAACCTCCCAATCTCCCTGACTGGATGGAGGTCATCCCAGATGAAATCTTAGAATTGATAAAATCCCTGAAGTCACAAAAATCCCCAGGCCCGGATGGGAATCCACCAGAATTATCAATACACTTTCCTGAGTGGTGGTCTGCCTTCCTTGCCAACCTTTTTTCAATAATAAATCAGTCAGGCTCAATCCCAGATTCCTGACTGAATGCCATAATTCTCCCTATCTTTAAGCATGGAAAAAATGATGATTTGAGGAATTATCGTCCCATTAGTTTACTAGCAATCATAGGTAAACTATACGCCAGATTTTTTGCTCAAAAATTGACCACCTGGAGCAAGGCAAATAACATACTGGTACCTGAACAGATTGATTTCAGAAAAGGGAACTCAATTTTTGATCAGTGTTCACTGCTTGCCTTCCTAAGAGAAAAATGTATGAGACCAGCAGAAGGGAAACTTTTTACAGCACTCATTGATTTAAAATCAGCTTTCAACCTTATTCCTAAGGAATGTTTGTAGGGAAAGCTTGGCTCTCTAAAAATAGACCAAAAACTCCTCTTCCTAATAAAACAACTACATACAGGAAATACGTGTCAGATCAAGTATACAGCCAAAGGATCACTTACAAATAAAGTGAACAATGATATTGGGGTAATACAGGGATGTATTCTAGCCCTACAGCTTTTCAATCTCTTTCTAAGTGACCTCCCAAAGGTCCTGGCTGAGGTCATTGGACACCGGCCAATCCTAGTGAAAAGGCCTACACCACTACTGCTATATGCTGATGATACAGTAATTTTATCAAGAACAAGAGTAGGTCTATTGAGATACCTTTGTGCCTACATTAACTATTGCCAGACCAACTTCTTGCAAATAAATTATGACAAATCCAAAAAATAGTTTTCTCTGCTGGAAGCATAAATATAGGTGGGAAAGCAGGGTCAAATGAGATTCAGCAAATATTTTTAAATCATTTTAAATATTTGGGTATAACGTTTTCTTACAACAACAATTGAGTAGAGCACAAGAGATGGGTCATAAAACCTATGAAAAGTCAGCTGGCACTCCTATCAAAATTCTTCCATTGTAATGCTAGTAAGAACCTTCCAGCTGTAATGAAAGTGCTTGAATCCAAAATATTGCCTCGTCTCCTCTATGGGGTCCCAGTGTGGATTGAGGCAGTAAATGAAGATCTTGAAAAATGTAAGCCTGTTTCGTGTGGTCACTTCTCAGAGTGCATGTGTAACCAATAAAACCCTGGTTGTGGAACTTGGTCTGCACCTGAGTGCAACAAGAGTGTCGAAGCAAACTTTTAAGTACTGGCTTGGGTTGTACTTTAAAACGCACCAGGGGAATCTGCTCTCCAATTTGCTGGAAGATCCCTTTATGTCCAAATGGTCAGTGTCACTACAACAGAAAATAGCATAAATGGGATTAGATCTATCCTTTCTGGTTGGACATGATGAGAAGTCAATATTGCTGCAGATTATTTGTAGATTGGAGGATCTGGAAATTTAATTTTTGAGATCTGAGGCAGTTTATGTTTGCCAAAGCACTGGGGAATAACAACAGACTACAGAGAAATGCATCCCTGTCTTTTCATGTGAGACAGACTTTCACAAAGAGCATTTTTGCTCTCCAGAATGAACATCTTTCCTTCTTACTTAATGAAGGGCAGGTTTAATAAGATCCCTGTTTCCCAAAAGCTGTGCCTGCATGGGTCTCCCAGTCCAGATACACTGGACCATTTACTCTTAGACTGTTATCCCATTGAGAGTTGTCACCCAGTTTGGAGGGTTTCTGTATTCAAGGCTAATATCATCCATCTAGATTGGAATAGCACTGAATGAGAAGGACCTGTCAAGATGCGTACAAGCCAAATTGTAGATAATTTTGTGTTGTTCCTAATTTGGTCTAAGTTTAGCCTGAGGTGTTGGCATCAGGACTGAGGCCGCTGGTGTCAGTGCTGGAGCTGCTGGTGCTATGGCTGAAGATGGTATTGAGGTGGCAGTGAGCATTGGTGTCAGAGGAAGCCACAGTGAGAATCAATGTCAGAGGAGACGGCCACAACAAAGGGGAGGTTGGTTCAGCATCACTGTTTGACAGTGTTTTTTTTTTCCAGGCCGAAATTATCCAGTTCTGAAGAAGGCAAGCCCGCAGGCTGTGGCATGCCTTCTGTGTTGGCGAGAAGTCACTCCCACATTTGGTCCACATGGCAGCACAGTGTATAGCGGCCCAAAGGGTGCACCACATATGAAATGGACCCTTTGCTGTGGAGGACCTGTGCCAGTATCCAGTGAGGTCTGTCAGCATGGTTCTGGATGTAAACAAGGACCCCATCAGCAAAGGATCGAGGAGTCTCCCAGGTTTCCCTCCTGGGAAGGTCAGTCGTGGTGAAGCCAGTCTAGAAGAGACAACAGATGATGATCTAGCAGGAGTTCTTCTGGGATTCTCCCAGTGGTGGATGAGGGAGTAATACACGGATGAGAAAGGAATTAATTGAGGCATTGGTGTCAATCCCCCTGGACGATCAGCCACAGTACTTCTTTTGTGGACTCAACCAACTGCTTTGCATGCCCATTAGTAAAGGGATGGAAGGGGGCCAAGGTGATGCATTGAGAGCTGGCTGGAGATGAATGCCCTGAATTCCTCACACACAAACTGGGCTCCATTGTCCTATACCAGGGTATCTGACAGCCCATGCATTGCAAACAACTTTTATATGGCTTTGATGACCATCTTGGAGATCATAGAGGACATCAGAGCCACCTCGAGCCACTTGGAGGAGTACATGATGAGTAAGAATGCTTGCCCTTTAAAGGAGCTGGCAAAGTCCAAATGTAGACAGGACTAGGGCATTCTGGTTGACTCCCACTGCTGGACGGGAGCTTGTAGCATCCTTGAGTGGTTCTCCTGGCAGGGGACGCAGTGTTTGTTCAATGCCTTGATGTCTCCATCGATGCCCAGCCACGAGACATAGCTGCTTGTGAGAGCCTTCCTATGAATGACCCTGGGGTGACAAAACAGAGAGCTACCAGCAACTGGGACCAAAGTTTGTGTGACACCACCACTTGGTTTCCCCAGAGCAGGCAGCCTTTGTTTGCTGACAGTTCATGCTGCTTTGCTGTGAATGGGATGAATTCTTCTGCTGTCCTTGGGCCAACACCTCAACACTCATGCAAGGACTTTGTCCCTGCTGGAAGTGAAGGCCATATCAGAGGCATGTAGAGGGGGCTCCAGCAGGTCTTCCAGAAACAGCGTGCAGTGGTCCAGCAACTAGTTGGTGCTGAGTTCCAGAAGTGGCAGATGGCTGAGGGCATCAGCATGGCCCATGGCTTTGCCCAGACTGAGCTTCAGGGAGTACTGGTAGCCATTAAGGAAAACTGACCACTGCAACAGATGACAGAATCTGTGGGGTCTGCTTTCATGCAAGAAGAGGCCCAACTTTGGTTTGTGGTCAGAGTGGGGCCACCGAACAGAAAGTCATGGAATTTTTTTCACCCCTACCACTATGTCCAAGGCCTCCTTGTCTATTTGGGCACAATTTCATTCCAAGGTAGAGAGGGTCCATGAATAGAATGCAATGGGTGCCACCCAACAGTTGGGAAACTCAAAACAGCTCAAAACGGCTCTGATGCCCTATGATGAAGCATCACAAGCCAGAGTTAATGGGAGGTGCTCTGAAAAGTGTGCTAGGACACTGTCATTTGCTTCAAAGAAGCATTTGAGCCAGGTAATGTAGGCCTATCAGTCCTCAGTGCCGTTGCCTTCAAATGGCTCAAATTTTGGCATGGATGCCATGACTGTTGTGATTTGTGTAGGTCTGGCTGTGGAAGCACTCCAGCCAACCAAGCAGCCCTTGTGGATTAAGACACCACAGTCATTTCAGCAGTGGTTGGGGTGGTGCTCACCCAATCAGAATGTCTCCCATGGACAGCAGAGCTCATTCAGTTCCTGTGGCAGGAGGGCACCACAAGACTCCCCTTGTTGAAAACAGAGTGAGAGGTGGATGTGCTAGATCACTTGACCCCTCCTGGGCAGGCAGTGGTCCGAGCACAGAGGTAGGTTGACCGGTGCCTTCAGTTGAATTGTTGCTTGCCAGGGCAGGGTGCTTAACACAGAAATCCCATCACCAATATTAAGTTTGCAGGTTAGATAGACAGAGACTCCAAAGTTCTTTAAAAACAACAGCTGTCTTATTGAAGTAACACCAACCCAAACCAACAATGCCGAACAGGAAATATAAGAACAGAGACTTATATACAGTTTGGCTTGCCCACCAAAGACCCTGATTGGTCCTTAACAGGAGCAGTTCATTGGTCCATAAGTTCATGAAATACAAGCCTCTGGTTGGCTGAGATACAATCCTTTATTTGCATAAAGAACAAAAACAGCACTATTCAGTCCACATACATAATGCTGGGTCTCCTCTGATCATACCAGTGGACCAAATTCTTGCAGGAGTTTTGCCAAAGCTAAGGTCCCTGCCAGCTGAGCTCTTGGTGGGCATGCCTTGGATTGCTTATGTTTTGCTGAGCTAATGTTTTCATGTATATTCAACTTTGATTTGGACATGATGAGTACTGCGTCTGTTTTGGCTTTTGTTCTGATTTAATATTGCTGTTGTTTGTTGAGCTTTTATTGTATGTATTACCTATATACTATTAGGGACCCATGTACCCATCTACATATAGTTAAATATGCAGATCGGGGCCACATGCAAGTGGAATAATTTTTCCACCAAACTTGGAGGATGTTTGCAGAAAAATCCGATAATTAAAAAAATAAAAATAAACGGGGGCTTAATAGCATTCCTCCAGATTCAGAGAATGCTCTTTCCTTCTTACCTCTGTGTGCTTGGGACTGGTGATGGCCATGACGATGGCAAAGCAGTTCAGGGACCTGTCCAGGCTGCAGTTACTGGTGAGCCTGGAGCAGCGGCAGCGATGAAGCAGCCCAGGAATCACACTGAGCCAGAAAGCCCAAGAGCTGTACCAGGCAGAGGCTGCTGGAAAGCCTGGGGGCTATAGCAGTGTCCACGAGCCCTGCCAGACTGAGCAGCAGCTGCCAGAAGGCCTGAGGCCATACTGGGTCCAGCAGCAGCTGCCAAAGGGCCACGGGCCATGCCAGGCCTGGCTGCAGCTATCAAAGAACCTAGGGGCCAAGGCAGCCACAAAGCAGCCTGGGAAACCATGCTGGGTCTGGTGGCAGCTGCTGAACAACCCAAAGGCTCAGTGCAGGAGAGAGATGGGATTCCCCCCCCCCCCCGTCTTCTGGCCCACGCTTGTTTGTATATGTTTGTGAACAGCTTCATGTGTTGAAGAAGTGGCATATAAAGCCTTTAAATAAACTAAATTAAATAACTCTCTTTTTGGGAGAAAGACTGGCTAACTACCATGTGAAACAGGATGCTGATCGGCCACTACTCTGATCCATCAAGGCTCTTTTCATGTTCATACTGTGACAGCATCTTTTCAGCCTTTTCATCTCATGTCAGTTTCTCTTGGACAAAACCTGCTTCATTTTAAAGTTACTCCCCATTCAGGCTGCAGGGTTCTTAAAGAAGGAGAAACTTCAAGGCTTGGGAACACATTCGCCATCTAAATGGGAAATGGGAGTGACTGCACATGAAAGGGCTCCACGCTCTTGCCCATAGCAGCATTCTGTGTGGGAACCACAGGCACAACTGGAGGCTTTCCTGTGTTTAACAAGGAACTATTTATTTAAAAGAGCCTCTTGTGGCGCAGAGTGGTAAGGCAGCAGACATGCAGTGTGAAAGCTCTGCCCATGAGGCTGGGAGTTCAATCCCAGCAGCCGGCTCAAGGTTGACTCAGCCTTCCATCCTTCCGAGGTCGGTAAAATCAGTACCCAGCTTGCATGCTGGGGGGTAAACGGTAATGACTGGGGAAGGCACTGGCAAACCACCTCGTATTGAGTCTGCCATGAAAACGCTAGAGGGCATCACCCCAAGGGTCAGACATGACCCGGTGCTTGCACAGGGGATACCTTTACCTTTACCTTTATTTATTTAAAAACAGACTACCGGAAATATCCAATGCAAAACTGAGATATGAAATATCCAATGCAAAACTGAGATATGACTAACAACAAATCTTTCTCTTATTCCCTCATCTTTTGAACATAGCTGCTTATTTGTCTTTTAGATATTAAACTAGCAGCCGGCTGCTCCTGAAAGCTATGTGCATCTTGCCAACTGCCAAAATATTGTAATGTTGCTATTCAGTAGGAGGAAGTTAGATGGGTGGAGCTGCCAGGGTCACAGGGCCCCGTGGCAGCTGCAGGGGTGCTCTCTCTCCCCATTCCAGATGCACTGACTTGAGTCCTTCGCACCAGCGATGAGCTCATCATACTGGAGAGGAGCTGTACACTGGGAAGCAGTTATTGCTCTCCGAGAAGGAGTAATCCACGCAAGAAAAGCTCAAGTTGTGAGTGGCCTTCTGTGGAATACTTTCAATTCAAGGGAAAGACACTGCTGGCTGCTTTCCACAATGTTCAGTCATATTAATGGAAAACAGCACTGCTCCAATGGTCTTTCCTTCTTAAGACAAAAGGAAATTCTGGGAACACTTTCATCCTTCCACTCCTCACCCTATGGCCATCTTTTCAGAAATAGTTTCTTCCTTTCTGTGAGTAGCAGTTTAACCAGCAGAGTAATCAACCTGTTCTAACATGGGGCAGGGTCTTTTAAGGGGAAAATTGAACGGCTGCTGCTAACTCTGCCTTGTAGTCTGTTCCCGTAATGAGTCCTGAGCAGCTATCCCAATAGGATGCAACATACTTGGCTTCTAACAGATTCCCTTGATTTTCCCCCCTCCATGTAACTCTTTTCTTAGCATTGCCAGCATGGTGCATGTAAGCCTTTCCCCTCAAGTGCCTGGATCCAATTTGTAATAAGGGGGTCTGTTTTGCAGGCCAACCAGTGAAGGGAATGAAAGCGACCGCTCCAGAGCAACAATAACATGCTCTCTCAAAGGGATCTGTTGGAATTTGCTTTCAATGGGATGCCAGTGTCAGGCTGTTGCAGCTCACGCCCCTTTCTATTTGCAAGGGTGGCAGCCAGTTCTAGCAATTATGTGCCAAGGACAGGGCAGCCACACAGGGCAGAATGCATTCTGACTTCAACAGCCATAAACACCATGTTGCTAGGTCAGACCCTGCTCTAGTTAATTCTATCCCCTAAAGCAGTCATGTAGATGTCTCTAGCAAGGTATAAACTAGGGTTGCCAGCCCGGGGTTAGGAAACAGCCAGAGACTTTGGGGTGGAAACAGCAGTAGAAACAGTATTTGGAGTGGGGAGGGAACTCAGAGGAGTATAATGCTATGGAGTCCCCTTCCAAAGCAGCCATTTTCTCCAGGGGAATTTATCTGTCACCTGCAGATAAGCTATAATCCCAGGGGATCCCCTAGGGCAGTGGTTCTCAACCTTCCTAATGCAACGGCCCTTTAATATAGTTCCTCATGTTGTGGTGACCCCCAACCATAAAATCATGCAATAGTTCTTTCACAGAAATTAAACCAAAACTGACCAATGGCATGAAGATCCATTGTTCATGATTGTATATAAATTGGTTTTCTTTCTGGGGTTTCTCAGTTCAGTTCTGCTTCTTGTCCTATCGTGCCGATTTCGCTCTTTTCTGCTGCTCCAGACAGACAAACGCTCTATCTCGATCTGCCCTGCAAGGCTATTGGGTAGATGGCGCCCCCATGGCCAAGCTGCTTGCCCTGCAGTGACCCCTGTGAAATGGTCGTTCGACCCCCAAAGGGGTCCCGACTCCCAGGCTGAGAACCACTGCCCTAGGGAGTAGGATCCCTATATGAGCTAGAGTTGACTGTTTTCGTCTTCCTGACTTGCTACTTTTATTCAAACAGTAAATTAAGTTTGTGCCCACATATGCCAACATATGAAGGAAGTGGATCTAAGTCATCCAGTTTCTAATGTTATTTCTTCCATCTGCCCAAAATAAAATTCTCTCCTCTAAAAGCATGGGATTTTTGTGTCTGCAAATGATCCATCCAATTAGATCCATCCAATATTATAATTTCTACTGAAATTGGGCTCAAGTCTCTTCTTGGTAAACTATAAGCATTTATAAAATGTAATGCCAGGAACTAGAAATAATAATCACAACAAAAACACCAATAATTATTATAATTATAAATATTCTTATTATTTTCCACACCAGCATAAATATTATTAAGAATTAAAAAGTATCTACAATATACATTTTCATGCAGCCTCACTTAAAAATCCAGCTCTTTTCTTGGGGGGAGGTCGATCTTCCTTCTGTTTTTGGCATTGAGACCAACTCTTCTGGATGCTTCATCTGATGTTTTATCTGGAATTGTTTAAAGGACAATAGCTGGTAAACCTTGTTGGCGTGTCCTCATTGCAAGGCCCCAGGGGCTGGAGTGGGGTGCAGAGGTAAACTGGCATGGGCAGACTGGAGAGCCAGTGGTGTAGCACTGAGCAGATGCTGCCATGCTGCTGGAAGAGGGGAAAACTCCTTCCCCAGCCTGCTCCCACTGCCAATAGTGTGAGCCCAGGCCCCAGGTAAAAACATGAAGCGTCTGGGTGTTCCATACTCACCCCTTCCTTTGGTTTACCATGTAAGAAGACTGGGAAGGAAGGTGAGCTAACCTTTATGCCTGCAGAAGTTGGAGGACTCAGGCCAAGAAAAGTCCAATCAGCTGGTGACCCACATGTCGCAGCAGGAACCTCTGGCCAAGGCTGCCAGGTGATCCATGGTGGGGCAATGCTGGGGATTCAGGCCAGAGATCGATGGCAAGCCATGCCATGCCTATGTATCAGTGGCTTCCCAGATTGAAGGCCACTGGATAATCTGAGGGGCGAGTGGGCACTATGTACACAAAGCCATGTATCTGCTAGAGGCCCAAGGTCACATAACAATCAGTATAACTGGAGCTTGCTGGCGCCTCCACAAGGTGGCAATCACCTACGGCTGAAGGCTGCTGGGTGATCCATTGGGGGAAGAGGCCTGGCTGCCGAGTTGTGTGTTTTGTGGCCAGACTAGGTCTTCAATGTATGCAAGAAACTGCTGAAGAACCACCCCCATATGGGCTAAAGCAGGGGTAGTCAACCTGTGGTCATCCAGATGTCCATGTACTATAATTCCCATGAGCTCCTGCCAGCAAATGCTGAATCCCCAAGGCCATCTGGGACAGCATCCCTGGAGCTGCAGGCCAAGTGGAAAGGCATGAGACCTTGCATTGTAACTCCAGTCTGAATGAACTCACCAGTGAGGCTGCCACTGAAGTGAAGGGCCTCTGCTTGATTGCTGCAAATGAGGTTCCGCCAAGCTGAAGCCCATATCTGTCCACTTCCCATAGCAGTCTGTTGTTCTCTCCATTGAACAGTTGCTCACAGGTTGGCTAAGAGCCATCAACATGTCTCTGGGCCTCAAGTTTGACACCCCTGAACTTCCACTGCCATGCTGCTGGAAGAGGGGAAAGAGGGGCATGTGCATTGGGCTTTCTTTTCCTTTTTGCATGGATTTTGCTCCTTCAGCACCCAGTGCATTTTCTGTTTGCTGTTTCTCCAGGGTTTTGAGAGTATTATTGCCCTTGTTTTCCATTTTTCTTCACTCCCACAGTGATGGTAATTCTATCGGATCTTCTGTCCATCAGAGACCATTCCTGGACTGGCCACATTGTGCAGCATGGTAGATCTCTCTTTATCGGTCAGCTTCAGCCAGGGTCTATTTTCTGAAATGGTAGGGATTCTTCTATTGGTAGTTACTGTTTTACCAGACCATTAAGTCCTTGTGGCTTTCTGCCCTTAATCAGTTTAGAAACCCAATTCCCCCTTTTTATAAACAAAAACAGGACAAATCTAGAATTATGAATGGAACTGACTGCCTGAGGATGTGGTGAGCTCACTGACAGTGTTCAAGCAGCAGCTGGACAGATACTTATCCTGGATGCTTTAGCTGATCCTGTGTTGAGCAGGGGGTTGGACTAGATGGCCTGTATGACCCTTTCCTATTCTATGACTCTATGATTCTATGAATGCTAGTTTAGGATTGCTGAGAAAAACTCAAGAAAAAAAAAACTGAACAAGGCAGGTTCTTCATGGCCTCAACTTCACAAAGCACCAATTTAAAAAATTACGCCTTGCCTAATAACAATAGATTGACCAATAACAATAGATCAAGCACACATCAAAATTAACAAACAAACAAAAACAAGTATTTAGACAACTATTTTTCATTGGAGTGAAGAACATATATGCTATGAATCCCAAGAGAAAATTGAATTAAAAAAAAGATGCAATACAGAATCAGAATTTGAATTAATGGAATACTGACTCTAATTCTCTGATAATCAAAAGGACTAAACTTTGTAGAAGTTTACCTAATGCAGTGGTTTTGACAAGCTTTAAGCCCTGATGTAGGAGCAAAACAGCTCTTTCTGCAACTTCAGATGGGGTTGATGAGATGGCAATCAAAAAGACAGATGGTCCCCTTATGAGGTCTAGTGACCTATTAACCTTTGTTTCAAACTTTCCCCATATTTTGTTATAGTTTGCTTGCCTTGAATATGGAACCTTCACACTGACTGTCTGCCTTTGAAAGGACCTTGTGGACGGATATATTTGATGTTCATCCTGTCCAATTCACTGACAGGATGATTTATAGCCTTCTACAGTTGCTTGTGTTTCTTTTTTTTGGGGGGGGGCATGATTTGGCATCTCAAATTCTGCTGTCCCCCTTCTAAGGAACAATGAAACTCATCATATTCTGCCTACCTTTAGAAACAAAATACTATGGGAGCTGTTAGAGGCACCCTGTGAGTCTGATATTCTGCAAACTTTCCATGTTTCATGCCTCCCATGGTTCTATTCACTGCAGTTTGATTGCATGTAATTCTTGTTTAATTTAATAACCATTTGTTCACTGTATTCTTAATGCCCACACAATGATGTTATGCTAATTCCCTCTACATTCACCCATCTGTCTGTTGGGACTTCATGTGTTGTGTAATTTTTGTGGAATCTAGCAAATCTAATTTAGGCCATCTAGTGATTATCATCTTGGAAAAGAAAATAGGCATCTTTAAGAGATATTTAATTTAGAATGTTGTGAAAAAATTTTGACCCAACACAAATTCCACTGCCTCCTCAGAGTAGAAATATCAAACTCCAGATGTGGAAAGTCCAAAGACAAAAACATGTTGAACCCATGGGAATGTGCTCAAAATATCAAAATGGCCACCAACTCAGCCATAAGTGGAGAATCCCATACAAAGGGGATCCTGCTCTTTCTTTGGGATTCTCCGCTTATTTCTGAGCTAGTGGCCATTTTTGATATTTTGAGGATTTATTCCAGGATAAGGTTTTGGATTAGAAAAATATTTTTTAAGGAGTGGTCAATGATGGAAGCTGAGTCTTGTGAAAATGAGTGTGAAAATCCAGACCTCGTTCTGTCCAGCTCTGATATTTATACAAGAAATAGAGAGTGAATCATTTTAAATAAAAAATACTTTATTGTACAGCCTCGTTGTTACATCTATACTTCATTTCCAACCTTCAGAATTGCAACTGATGTGTAAACTACAGATATCAGTTCCTCTGGAGAAAATGGCTGCCTTGGATGATAATATCCTGCTGATATATCCCTTCCCAAACTCCACCCTCCCTAGGCTCCACTCCCAAATTTTCCCAGCCCAGAATTGGCAACTCTTCAATGTATATTCCTCCCCTGTAGGATAGGAAAGTGCTTCTCTTTAGATATTTCTGAGGCATCTAATCCACTCAATTTACAAACTGAAAAGCAACTGAGGTACTTCTCTTATGGTTCTCAACATGGAATACAGAGAACCAATTAAAAGGAGTGTGAGGGAAGAGCTATGGGATAGGAGAGAGATGCCTGCCTTCTCTCGTGGAGATAGTTGGTGTTTCTGCTCCGTTTGCTTCCCTATAACCTTCATTTGTGCAAATGAAAGTAATTCAAAACCATTCTCAGTTAAGAGAAATTGGTAACTAAGTACCAGGAAGGGGACCCTGTTGCTTTCAACACATCCACTATAGAAGCAGCTTCCTCTTGAAATATAGCAGGCCAGAATGTCATACAAAGTGTTCTTACAAATTAGCTGGTCTCCCTTATATAGGCTCAAATGAGTCCTCTTCCCCACTTCAGAGTTTGTCAGAGCTTTATCAAGGCCTCAGGATAAATTAAATGTGTCTGTCCATATTGAGCTTACAGTCTACAAGTACTCCAAGATCACATTCATACACACTCCTAACCAGAAGTGTATCTGCATGCTTCTCATTTTTGGGACCCAGATGTAGAACTCTGCACTTCTCATTACTGAATTTCATCATGTTTTTATTTGCCCACTTTTCCAACATGTTCAAATCTAATTGAACTCTATCTCTGTCTTCTGGAGGTTGATTCCCAGCACACATCAGGGAAATTAAAGTCACCCATAATTAAAGTCCTGTTGCCCAGATATTCTATCAAGATCTATCTGTTGCCTAGATATACTATCTACATCTCCTAATTTGGTGTCATCCGCAAATATAATGAGGAATCCCCCTACTCCCTCATCTAGATCATTGATAAAATGTTGAAAAGTATCCAGTACTGAGCCCTGTGGTACTCTGCTGCTCACCTCCCTCCAATCTGATGAAATCTGATGAAATACCACTGAATGTGGTAGTTGTGCCAGTTCCCTACTACCTATCTGAAAATCTAGCCTACAGTCTCCCAGTTTACCCATCAGAACATCATGGGGAACCTTGCCAAAAGCCTCACAGAATTATCTTCCATGCAACTGAGGTCTGACTCTGGCCTGTAGTTTCCTGGGTCATCTCTCCTCCCTTTTTTGAAGATTGGGATAACATTTGCTCTCCTCCAATCTTCTGCACCTCTCCAGTCCTCCAAGAGGTCCTAAAGATGATAGACAAGGGTTCTGCAAGCTCCACAGAAAGTTCTTTGAGCACTTTCAGGTGCACATCATCTGGCCCAGGGGATCTCAACTCATCCAGTGCAGCCAGATGCCTCTTGACAACCTCTATGTCCATGTCAACCTGCCACCCAGACACTATAACTTGCCTACTACTATCCATATGCTTCTAGGAAAACACATAGGCAAACTAGGTACAGAGCTTTCTGCTTTCTTTCTCTCCTCTGTCAGAGTCTCTCCATCTTTACCCAACAGCGGGCCTATTGCCTCATTTACATTTGTTCCTCACATATCTGAAAAAGCTTTTCTTGTTATAGTGGGCTTCCCTGGCCAGTCTGAGCTCACTCCCAGCTTTGGCCCTTTTGATGGCTGAACTGCAGTGCCTAGTAACCTGCAGATACTGTTCTTTAAAGGTCTGTCCTTCCCTCCATTTCTTGGACATTTCCTTTTTCTACCTTAGCTCCTCCTGAAGTTCTCTGTCCACCCTATGAAAATCTAACAGACATGTCTATGAACTTCCTTGGTCCCCCATCTTATAAGAAATTCTAGGGGGATGTTTTACACATCAAGATGGAAAAAAGATTAATCACCAAATATTATGGACTGGTTTAAATAAAGTAATGGAATATGGGACAATAGCAAAACTTGCTTATTTGATACATAACAAATCAACATCAGAATTTAGAAGAAAATGGAGGTCAATATTAGACTATATAGAACTATAGAACCCAAGCTAGAAAAGGGGGCGGGATTTTTGAAAGGCGACCTTTGAATTGTAGAAAATCTGGTCTGTAACTTCTAAATAATGTAAAATTACAGGTTGTGTACTCTTAAATATATGCTCTGTAAAATTGTAGTATGTAACTAAAATTTGCATTCTTTCTGTATCTTTCTAAATAAAAATATATATTTTAAAAACTCATTTTCATACCACCTTGCCTGGGACTTTCTTTATATTTACTCAAGCATCTGATCTATCAAAGTCAGTTCTGTAGCAGCTGTTTGGCAGAAGTTTGTCAGAATTTCAGCCGTTTCATGTCACCTGTTAACTTGATCCATTTTAAGTGAACTTGCTGGGGATTGATCCTGGGACCTTCTGCATGCAGAACAGGTGGCCTACCAATGAGCCATATCTGTTTTTCTGTGGCCCCTCAAGAAAAGGTTTTACCCATCCACATACTGTGGAAACCATCACTTTGCTTTTTACAGTATGGGATCTAGAATGCAGGGGACCCATCACTCGTATGCGGTTCATGGCATTTAAAAGTAAGCTGGATCAGAATTGTTTAGCAGTCCCAGTCTCCTGGGAATTGCAAGAGCTCTTGGAAGCCATAACAACTGATGGGAGGGGGATCTCCCATGCAGCACCTGATCTGGTCATTACAACTGCCACTCAAATAAGAGCAAAATTACCTGATTCCTACCCTGCTCTGAATCATAGAATTTCTGCAACTTGGTGTTGTAAAAAGCAAGGGGAAAGGATGGGATTTTATCTGACCAGAACAAGTCATAATCATTGCTGATGGAACTGTGGATAGCATTAATAATAGGATATTTTGAATGATGAAGCCACCATAAGAAATCGACGTAGGGACATGTGTACACGGTATATTGTCAACTCCCACCCCCTTAAGGTCAGGAAGAGTGGGCTGAATCTGAATAGGAAAAGCTCTTTTCTCTCTTCTAGGCTGCTTCTATGTGGTGAGGATTCTCCATTTCCCTGTCATTTAGGCCACCAATGAAGAGGCGTTTGCAGTGACAATAGAACATCCACATGGGAGTTTTGTGCACACTTTCCTCTGCCAGACCCTATTTCCCTCTCATTGCCCACTTGCCATCCCAATTCCTGGGATTTAAAAAAGAACAGTAATTGCTAGATCACTATAGCATTATCAACCTATAATGGTCTATTACCATAATTTACTAGTTCTTCTGAACTCCATGTTTTCCTTTCTTTCAAAATTAAGTTTCTAGACATTCACATTGCTGAAATCTGAGTAAGTCTCTAACCTTTCTTTGTTGCTTTTTAAAATTGAAAGCTGGGAATTCAGAGGAACTAGTAGATGATGACAATAACTCACTATAATGCTACAGAGATCTAGCAATTACTAGTTTTAAATAATGGAAAAGCCAAAATGGTGCCAAAGCAAAATGGTGCCAAAGTAAAAATATACAGACATCTTTTGCAAACATCCATTGACTGCAATCTTTTTGAACAGATTGTATCAAGTCAAGTTTCAGAAAGATCAGAGACAAGCAAGCAAGCGGAGAATTAGTAAAGATATCATGGAGGAGCTCTCCTACAGTTGTGTCAATAGCACTGTTGTAATTAACACACCTTGCAGCATTTTGCAGGGCAGCCTTGACAGTGTGCTCATATCAGCAGCACAGCTGCTGTCTTCGGTCTTCAAAACTGCAATGCAGATGGCTGGCAACTCATAGAAAGCTTCTTAGCCCTGGGAAATCTGCAGTATCAATGTAACCCTTCTATTGCTTTGACATATGTCTATGCTAAGGTACAGAGAGGTTCATTTTATTGTAATGAGACAGGTGAACAGTATCAGGCTGACGGGTTAAAGGAGACAGTATTTTCATGTTCTCAGTATCTAACTATTTTGTGCATTTTTTAACCCACTCTTCCTTCAAGCAATTCAGGACATTTTGCATTCTCCTGTCTTCCACATTTTGCCCTTACAGCATCTGGGTCTGGTAGCTTAGGTAGAAAATGAACAATTATCCCCAGGTCACCTAGTGAGTTTGATGGCACAATGGAGATTTGAAGCCAGGTCTCCAGATTCTACTACAACCAGTGCAGTCACATTGGCTTTCCAGGTTTGTGGCATGCACACATGTAGACAAGAGGTTTGCTACACATTTGTAGTACCGCTCCAGGGCTTTCTATGTATGTTACTATGCTGAAAGGTTTCACACAGAAAACTGTTAGGCAGGAGTGGGGGAATCCAGCTGCCAGCAGCAACAACTCTGGTTAATTGGATCTCAGGCTTCTGCAAACAACTAGATATCAGGTGACATTTACCTAGCAAGATAATTGATATATATGTAATTTTGTCACTCTGCTGTCTTCTAAGTTGTCAAGCAAATTCCCCTAAGCGCTCACTTCTTACTTGTCAGAAACAAGGTTTGCGTGTTAATCAGAAAGCTTTAATCACATCACAAGGTATTGCTCTTTAGAAGAAATTACCAAGTGTGGTGCTTTCTCAAATATTTTCCAGTCCTCACTGTTCTCTTCAGAACTGCTTTGGTATTTCATTAGGTAACAAGCATTTGTTGGGAAAGAAATTGAAAGTTTAAAGAGTTTAAAGAAAAGAAAGGGACTATATGACCACGAAAACATAAGCTTTCCTTTCTTAAAATAACTGCATTTATTTGCTCCATTTATAACCTGCCTTTCTCAGCAGTTCTCAAGGTGGATGGACTGTCTTAATTGTAGACAGAGCCTTCTAGATCAGTGGTTCTCAACCTTCCTAATGCCATGACCCTTTAATTCAGTTCCTCATGTTGTGGTGACCCTCAACCATAACATTATGCAAGTGTTCTTTCACAGAAATTAAACTGAAACTGACCAATGGTGTGAAGATCCATTTTTCGTGATTGTATATAAATTGGTTTTCTTTCTGGGGTTTCTCAGTTCAGTTCTGCCTCTTGTCCCACCATGCCGATCTCACTCTTTTCCGCTGCTCCAGACAGACAAACACTCAATCTACCCTGCAAGACTGTTGTGTGGATGGTTCCCATCCGGCCAAGTTGCCCTGCTGCCACCCCTGTGAAAGTGTTCTTCGACCCCCAGGTTGAGAACCACTGTTCTCGATCTAGTCATTTTAACAGGCTGCAAAGAATGCAACTCTGCTTAGGATTGTAAAAGAGTTAACTGGAGTACAGGATTTCAAGGACTAGAAGAGCTTCAATTAGGATGCAAGAAATCAGTTAATCTTTAAGGTGCTGTACCACTCACCATTTTTGATACATGCAATAGACCAACGTGTGGAATCTTTGGCCAAAACCTGTATAATTTCAGCAGATATCTTTCCCCACTCTCCTGTGTAAGGCAGCCACCTGTTTTCCTGACTTGTCTCCTCAAATAAAAAATTTGTCCTGGCAGTCTGACTTTCAGAGGATATGTGGGACACAAACCTGCTCTGGAGCGACTTTGTCAGGACCACCCTGCCACCCTTCCTCCCAAACACACACACACAGACTCACTTCCCTACTCCCCTCCCATTTCCCTCCCTTTCCTAATGGCTTCCCAGCCTACCTACCTCCAAGCAAGCAAGCAAACACGCACAGATAAACAGAGACTCACTGCCCCCCCTCCCATTTCCTCCCTTACCTAATGGCTTCCCAACCTCCCTCCCTACAAACAAGCAAACAGATGCACATGCGCACACATGCACACTCACTCTCCTTCCCCCCTCCCCCTCCCTCTTACATGCTCCTATGGGTTGTGCAGAAGGTGGCCAGGCCCCAGGGGCCTGGCAGCCGCTGGCTGGGCCCTCCATCTTCTGGCGCCCTTTGTGGGCAGGACAACGGACGTCATTTGACAAGGCGTGCCGGAATATGTGTCCCACATCAATAATAGTTAGTACTTCTAAAGCATCTGCAGTATTTAAACTGCTTTTAGGGTTACCAGCCTCCAGGTAGGGCCTGCATATGTATCAGTATTACAACTAATCACTAATCACAACTACAGAGATCAGTTCTCTTAAAGAAAATGGCTTCTTTGTAGGGTAGACTCTATGGCGGTATAATGCTACTGAAATCTCTCCCATTCTCAAACTGAACCTCCACACGTTCCAGCCCCCAAACTCCAGTAATATCCCAACTTGGAGGTGGCAGCACAAATAATCTTCTTGTAATCTTTATATATGGGAATAGGTGGTCCTTCAAGTATGCTGGTTCAAAGGGTTTTAAAACACTTTGAATAGGGACTGAAAACAAACTCGGAGCAAGTGTACAAGGAACAAGACTGGAGTGATATGTTTTCTATGACCCACTTCAATCAGTATTCTGGCCCCAGCTTTCTGTACAAATTGTGGCTTTCTGGATTGCCTTAATGGCTTTCTGGATTGTTCCATGAAGAGTGCATTATAGTAATCTAATCTAGATGTTTCCAGGGCATGCAGCAAGATCTTTCCTGCCTTGGAAGGGCTGCAGCTAACTCACCAGTTGAAGCTGGTGTAAGGTAACCTGGGCCTACATTGCTCCTGTTTAACCAACAGAAGGCCCAGGTCCAGGAACATCCCCAAGCTACAAACCAGCTTCTTTATGGGGAGTGCAATCCCATCCAAAACAAGAGACACTTTAGTTCTTGGGTCAGTCCTTCCGCCTGCCCATAGCACCACCCTCTGTCAAGATTAAGCTGTAGATTATTAGCCCTCATCCATCCCAAAAGGGAAAAAAGGAAGGAAGGAAGAAGAACCATGAGCTCCTTGGAAGAAAGTGGAATAAAATTGCACTCAGTATATTTAAATAGATATATATTCCATAAGTCCAATTTAGGGCTACCACCAGTGACTACTGCATCTCTTGATGAAGCCTTCCCCAAGTGATGGGCTGCTACATCTGCTCATCCGTAACATATTGTATCTCTGAACCCTCTGGATTTTGCAGATATTTGCAAAAGTTGCTTAGTATGTAACTGAGATGATGAGGGGATATTGTGGGGAATATATATAAGGAGCGGAGGGGAAATGGGTATTATGTAGAATCCATAAGCCCTGATCAAACATCAGGTAGCAGGCACTTTCTGGTTTTCTGTCATTTCAAATACTACCCACTGTTTTCTGGCTTTTTTGCACAGCTAGGGAAAAATGGAAAGCCATTACCTTTCTAATGGCAAGCCCCTACGTATTCCGCCATATTCCATACCAGGCAGACTCCAGCTCCATAAGCAAAACATAAGTGAAGGGTGTGATGTTGACCATTAAAGGCTCCATCTATCCTGACAACCAATCACAGTCCCTGGAGATTTTAAAACAACAACAACCTACATTCCGTATCTCTCCCTTTGCACCTTCTCATCTTACCAGCCAATCTGTCGCTGTACGAAAGATAAATGACAACAGAGAAATGTAGATTAGTCAGGGCAGCAGTTTGAAAGGATAACTGTCTTACCCACTTTTATCATATAAGCTCAGGTACTGCCGCGCAAGCTGCGATAAGGTACAATGTAAAAAAAGCTGGTGCTATGAATGAATCCACTTGAGAACGGAGGGATTCTAAACTCTATTGGGCAAAGATACATCTGTAGCATGGGATAAGTAACATAGACTAGAAGTATGGCTGGTTATAAAACTAGCTGCTTTCCTTTCTGAGCTACATTCTCTCTTCCGGGATTTCATTTTTTTTTAAAAAGAGCTTCCTTTCATTATGGGTCAGATAAAAATTCTTCAAAGACTGCCTACCAAGAGAATCTGGAGTTTGAGCAGTTTCCTTCTACCCCCTAAGACATAGTGGTATTAGTGGAAAATGTGCTAAGATTTTCTTTAAAAAGATTTGGGGTGAATTTATTTAAAATTCAAGTATACATATTAAAATCCATACATACATATTTGAAAAGCAAATATATAACCAATACTTAAAATCTAAGATACTCTGGTTTCTTAGCCCTATAGGGTTTTTTCGAGGCAAGAGAAGTCCAGAAGTGGTTTGCATGCTTCTCCATAGCAATCCTGGATTTGTTTGGTAGTCTCTCATCCAACTACTAGCCAGGGCTGACCCCTCCTTAGTTTCTGAAATCTGGTGAGATTGGGCTAATTTTAAAAATCTGGTGGCTAACACCTACATTGTGCACCGAGCAAATACACTTTTGTGTGTACCTAAAAAATGCAATATGTAATGGAGAAATATATTTGCGAGCCAATTCTTGGGTTTGTATCTCAGAAAGTCAGGACTGCCTATGTGTTTATTTGAGACAAATACACATTCACTGTCAAGTGAAGTGAAGCAACCATGAAATGCTAGTCATCTTGTTAAAAGCTCTTTGATGGAAAAGGAATTGACCCAGACAGGCAGTCCTTGAAAGAGCAGATCTGCAGCCTGATTCTTAAGTCCTTAGCAACAGAAGGGAGACCAGGGCCTATTATGCATGTATCCATTTTCAGTGCAGACAATTCACCATCCCTTTTAAATCATCCTTTTTGAAAATATTTTTAACACATTCCCATTTCTGCATGAGCTGTGATACTGCACTGGTTTTTCCCTAGCAATTATGCACCTCAAAAAGTTCCTACAGCAACTCTGGGAGAGGGTTGAGAGCTTGAGGAGGGAATTTCACTGCCAGGCAACAACATTCACATTCCAACTAAGTTGTCCATAATTAGCATTTCAATTATAGCCAGTATCTTTAAGACAGAGAGCCTTGGTCTGAGGAAATCAAGCTACAAAGGACTGGTTTCTGGGGAAAATTGCTCTAAACTGGCTACTAGAGAGCCACGCAGAGTTAAGGCAAAGCCCCTTCCTTCCTAACAAAAAGCTACATGGAACACCCAGGCTGTCCTCGGGCTATTATGGGCAATGGGAGACTGAATGAAATTGCTTGTTCACCTGATTGCTGAGACTGAGGAAGCAGAAATCAGCAGCAAGAACCTTGAGCCCCCCCCCCCCCATGGTCACTGATCAGAAATAGAGCTTTGTAGTCACAGAAGTGGAAGGCTATGGAGGAAATTACCACAGGGTAAGTTCTACTAATTTACATAGCAATAAAGTTGGCTGGGCTGCCAGGGTAAATGGCATGTCCACGTGATCACTGACAAAGGCAGAATATCAGCAGCAGGCACTTGAGCTCCCATTGGTAGATGAGGGACTGCAAGCAGAAAAGGGGAGGAGACCAAAAACACGCTGACATTTATGCATAAAAAACCACAACGTTCTCAGTGCCATAATACAAGAAAAGTGGCCGTAAAACTAGTTTCAAAACACTGCTGGACCGGTGGCCAACATTTGCAATGCAAAAACGAAAATAACACGATGGGTTTCACACTGCGAAAATGGTGCCACATTAAGAATTTAAAAATAAGACGTTGTTTTTGGCAATTTTTTTGCGAGTTTTCCATGATGCATAATACACCCAGCAATGAATATCCCCACAAGCACACACACATACCTTCCTGATAACATGGTACAAGAATAATATTTCACTTTTGTTGTCCTCCTCCCCCATACAAGTGGTAGGCAATCATCTGGAGTGGGTGTAGAGAAATGCTGAATGTATTTACTTACATTATTTCTACCCCTTCTTGATACCAGATCACTTTTCAAAAAAAACTAAATGTTACCAAAGACACACAGAGAGGACATAGGTAAGTGGAAACCAGCTGTCGTCTGTAACATCTAATTCATTTTGAAGAATCTTTGCTCAGAAGTAAATCGTATCAATTTAATGGAACACTTCCTAATACTTGCAGCTGCAAAATGTCAAGAATTAGTAACAGATATTCAGATATATGACAGATAAACTCCCTTTGGCTCTATTCAGAATTGACTCAATATGTATGAGCTTTCTCAGCAAGCATTCAGAAAAAGTTGATTTGTTTCCAAAGAATTCTCTCCCAGCTCATAATGATGGCTCATGTATGCTGACAGTGCTATGTTCAGACACATTATCATACCATCCACTGGGACTTAATTTGGTTTCACTTGACCTGTACCCTGCACCAATCATAAAGGACAGTCTAGAAATTCACTATCTCCTTTTCTCCTACAAATACACTTTGGACCAATAGAAAGTTTTAAATTCAGATGTGGGATAATGTTCTCCAAGAAATAATGTAAAGAATTTTCTGACCACCCTGCTTTTTCGCCAGGTTACCTTTCAGAAGAGGGCCAGCACGCTGGCGAGCTCATCTTCTGGCTGGAAAGAAAAGGAAGCAGCCAGGGGCAAGGGAAGACCTTCCAGTGACTGACCATGGAAGAGTTGAAGCTCCCTGTTGGGAGCCTACATCCAGAGGGTAAATCAGGTAAGGAGTGAGTCATCCCAGCCTGTTTGGCTTTTATTAGATTGGGGAAAGATGGCTTGCCAAGCATAGAGCTTCAAAGCACCTAACAAAATCATAGAATTCTGGAGTTGGAAGGGACCTCCAGGGTCATCTATTCTAACCCCCTGTAGAATGCAGGAACTGCACAATCACCTGCCCACTGACAGTGACCCCAATTCCAGGCCCAGATTATGCCCTCCTCCCCAAAACCCCCCACAGAATCCATGGCTAGTCTGGCCTGGAGGAAATTTGCCTCCTGACCCCAAAGTGGTGATCAATATTTCCCTGGGCATGCAAGAAAGGGCCCCAAGAGCCAGGGACCAATACAATCCCTTCTGCCCAGCCGCTTACAATTGGCCTAAATTCACAGAGTCGCTATTTCTGTGAGGTCACTATCTAGACTCTGCTTAAAAACTTCCCAGGAAGGAGAATCTCCCACCTCCTAAGGAAGCCTGTTCCAATAAGGAACCACTGTAACTGCGGTTGGGCACTTCAGCGCCCAATGCAGCCAGCACCGCAGGGGGGCGCACATACGCTCATGCCTGCCTTCCCCCCCACAGCACGGTGTTGGCTGTGTCGGGAGCAACCGGCCGCTTCGGACACCGAAGCGCCCAACCCTAACTGTAAGTGACCGGTATGTCTTCTGGATGTTTAGCTGAAAATTCTTTTTAATTAATTTAATCCCACTGGTTCTGCTCCTACCTTCTGGGGCAACAAAAACCAACTCTGCTCCATCCTCTATGTTAGTGGTCCCCAACCACCAGGCCGCGGCCCGGAAGGCCCTGGCACCGGGCTGCGGCTCTCTCTCCCCGTTCCTCCTGCAGTAAAAAACTTCCCAGGCTGCAAGCTTGCAGCCCAGCAAGCTTCTTACTGTGGGAGGGGGGGAGAGGGAAGCAGGACCGCGCACACATTGCGCATGTGCGGCCAGGCAATCGCCCTCCCTGCTGCTACCGGTCCCCAGCCTGAAAAAGGTTGGGGACCACTGCTCTATGTGACAGGCCTTTTCAAGTACTTGGCTGTCATATCAACTTTTAGTTGTCTTTTCTACATGCTAAACAGACCAAGCTCTCTCAACATTTCCTCATGTGTCTTGATCTTCAAACCCCTCATCATTCTTATTGCTCTCCTCTGAATGTGCTCTGATTTGTCTACATCCTTCTTAACTTGTGGTGCCCAAAACTGAACACAGTATTCTAAGTGAGGTCTAACCAGAGCAGAGTAAAGCAAAGTACCCATCACTTCATATGAACCGGACACTACTTTTAATACAGCCCAGAATCCCATTTGCCTATGTACAGTTTTTCTCTTCCCCCAAGATTGTAAATTCCAAAATCAAATGGTCACTACTACTAAGTGTGCCCACTATATTCACCTCAACAACCAGTACCTCCCTATTCGTGAGAATCAAATCTAAAATTGCAGACCCCCCTACTTGCCCATTCCACCTTCTGGGAAATGAAGTTGTCAGCAAGACAAGTCAAAAACTTATTGGACTTCATATTTTTAGCAGAGTTGGTCTATCAGCAGATATCTGGATAATTGAAATCACCCATGACCACTGTGTCCCACCTCTTTGAGAATGTTGTAATTGGGTCTAGAAGCATCACATTCAAAACCTCTGCCTCACCTGGTGGTCTATAGCAGACCCCACAATAATACCACTATTATTTCCTACTCCTTTTATTTTTGCCCAAAGATTCTCAACTGAACTTCCATGCTCATATACATGTATTTTCTCACAAGTATACACATTCTTAACATATACTGTTACTACTGCCCCTTTCTTTATTTGTCTGTCCCTTTTAAATATGTTGTACCTCACAGTCCTAATATTCCAATCATGAGTGTTATCTCACCAAGTTTCTGTAATACCTATTTGGTCATAGTTCCTTTCCTCTATTAGGACTTCCTGCTTGTCAATTCCTATACTCTCTGCATTATTCCATGTATTGTTCTTATGTTATTATGTAAACTGCCCTGAGCCCCCGGGGAGGGCGGTATATAAATATAATAAATAAATAAATACATAAATAAATAAATACATACATACATACGTACATAAATAAATAAGTGCAGGGGTAGTCAAACTGCGGCCCTCCAGATGTCCATGGACTACTATTCCCAGAAGCCCCTGCCAGCGAATGCTGGCAGGGGCTCCTGGGAATTGTAGTCCATGGACATCTGGAGGGCTGCAGTTTGACTACCCCTGAATTAGTATAAGGTAAAGGTATCCCCTGTGCAAGCACTGAGTCATGTCTGACCCATGGGGTGATGCCCTCTAGCGTTTTCATGGCAGACTCAATACGGGGTGGTTTGCCAGTGCCTTCCCCAGTCATGACCGTTTACCCCCCAGCAAGCTGGGTACTCATTTCACCGACTTCGGAAGGATGGAAGGCTGAGTCAACCTTGAGCCAGCTGCTGGGATCGAACTCCCAGCCTCATGGGCAGACAGCTTCAGACAGCTTTTCTGCTGCCTTACCACTCTGCACCACAGGAGGCTCCTGTGCATTAGTATAGAGACATCATAATCCTTCATTCGTGTGTCCCAGGATTTTAGTTTTTGAATTTACGTGTAAGTTAATGGTTCCCTGCATATGTGCCATTCCCTGTAAATCTGCAGGGTCCCCATCTACAGTTATTGTCATCAAACTAGGTTTTGAATTTATGCCTTGCTCCCCCTTTGGATTTAGTTTAAAGTCCTCCTCATCAGGTCTTCAAGGCTCTGTGCAAACATATCATTTCCTACCCTTGTGAGAGAAGAGCCTCATCACGATTGCGTAAACCATAGTCTAAAAATCCAAACCTTTTACAATGGCACCAATGATGCAGCCAGTCACTTAGTTGCATTATTTTTCTTTCCCTTCCAGGTCCTTCACCAAGAGCCAGCTTGGTGCAGACAGCCAGCTTGGTGTAGTGGTTAGGAGTGCGGATTTCTAATCTGGTGAGCCGGGTTTGATTCCTCGCTCTTCTTCCGCACACAGCCAGATGAGTGACCTGGGCTCGCCACAGCACTGATAAAGCTGTCCTGACCGAGTAGTAATATCAGGGCTCCCTCAACCTCACCTACCTCATGGGATTTCTGTTGTGGGGAGAGGAAAGGGAAGGCAAATGTAAGCCGCTTTGAGCCTTCGGGTAGAGAAAAGTGGCATATAAGAACCAACTCTTTCTTTTTCCCAGAGCCACGTAGTCTCTTTTAGTATGCTCCATGCTGCACTGGACAGTATCATTTGTTCCCACATGAATAAGGAGGGATAAAGATCTTTATGAACCTTTCCAGCCTTTCTGTGATATCCTTAATGCATGCGCCAGTTAGACAACATACCTCTTGCGATAGCAGATCCAGTCAACATACTTTGACCTCTATCCCTCTCAGTAGGAAATCCCCAATTACAAGCACCTGCCTCTTCCTGGGGAGGAGAAGAGCTAGGGCCATTCCGACCTGATTAAAGAAGTGGGAGTCTTACCCTTTGCAAATGCCATATTTTTGGCATTTTGCACGATGTTGTAAACACCCAGCGTTACATCTGCAAACTGGCTGCTACATCTTCCATTTTAAAGCGCTTGCAGGGGATTCCACAAAACTGGATCACCCCTGCCATGTAGTGCTGGCAGGATGGGAGCAGCCAGCAAGACACTCGCAAAAGACACGTGCGTTACCAAAGTGGCTGAAGCAGTGAAATTTCTAGCTCCAGTGCCCACCTCCCTCTCTCTTAATCTAGAATGGGGCTTTCTTTTTTTTAAAAACTGCCTGGAGCAACAAATAGACACACCATCGGCCAGGCAGAGCACAAAATAAACTTTCCCCCATCAGTTTGCCCATAAAGCATGCCTCTTCCCCACCAAAAAAAATTGCCCCCCCCTCATTTTTTTTAAAGCTTCAAGGCTCCAGATTGTAGTAGGGCTTGCAGTGAAAGGAGCCCTATGCATCATGAATAAATGCATATGCATTTAAACAAATAAGTAACTTAAAAAAATAGTGGGCATTGCGGTCCCTTTAAAAGAGCAAGAAAGGTGATTGGCTGCCTGTCTTGATTGACAGGCAGAAGAGAGGAGCATGTCTAGCCCATTCCCCTCTTCCGCCTCTTCCCCTCTTCTGCCATTTCAAGCAGCCGTGCATAATGCCAGAAAACATGAAATGGCAGCAGAGGAGCCAGCAGGTGAGGTATTCCAGGAGATGCATTTTTTTTTTTTTTAGCATTACTCCATTGTGCTGGCATAAGGCATTTTTTTGCTGTATGGAATGGCCCCTAGTCCTCTCTGCAGGGGCCCAAGAAAATTCTTTTGAGCTTTGGGGGGACTGGGGAAATAGTCCTTGCTCCTGTGTTCTATGGTTGTTGGTAGTTTTCTAATTGCTGGTTTTAAGGGAAAATAGGGGTTTTAGGGGATTGTATTGTTTCATCTTGTAACCTGCCACAAGCTGGCTTTGCCAAGAGTAGCAAGTAATAAATTTAATAATAATAATAATAATAATAATAATAATAATAATAATAATAATAATAATAAAAAACAGCCCCAAGCAAACACTCCCTTCAATCTTTGCACAATAGTGCATGCACCAGGTAGACAATAGTCAACCACCTAATCCAATCAGCTGCAGTCACCTCCCACCCAGGCAATGAACAGACAAAAAGAACACTTATTCAAACAGTCCCCACTCCCCTGCAAGTTATATACTCTCACACTTGGCAAATCTCCTTTATTGCCGAGTGTTTTCGCTTGCTCGGCTCAACGCCTTTCCATCCAAAGTATTACAAGGGAGATTTGCCAAGATTCGTTTCGAAAATAGACTATGCCCTTGCAAATCAAACTCTGCTGACACTATTCAACATATCTTACTGGATTGACCCTTGTTTATTGTCCAACAAAGGCATATTATACCTTTTATACCGAAATAGAGAAACCATTCAAAAGACCTGGTCTGCCAATTTTTATTGAGTGATAAGGATGCCTATGTCACTTTTATTATGGCTGAATTTGTCTTCAGTTTTTAAATTCAAATTGACTGATGTATCTTGACTATCTCTGCTTATCTTGCTAATCTGCTTTATGCCAATAAAGGTATCGTGTGTTTGTGTACCCTCACACACACCCTTCCACACTGTAAGAACAAAAAGAAGCAGCACTCACCACTTCAGCAGCTCACCACCTGGCTCCTTTGCCTTCCCTCACCTAGCTGCTTGTGCTGCTAAAATATGTAATAAACTTGGCTGTTAATTAACTTAGCTGTAATTACCTTAGGCCGTTAGGTGTGCTGAATGTAGACCTGTGCTAGCTCAGAATCTCATTTCACCAAATCAACAAGAGAAGTACTTCTCCAGGAAACTATACTCAGCACATAACACGGCCAAGAATTATCAGCTGAGTAAACTGGTAGACCAAACCAAGTTAATTACATATTTCAGCAGCAGCAGTCATTAAGATAAAAAGGTAAAGGTAAAGGTATCCCCTGTGCAAGCACCAAGTCATGTCTGACCCTTGGGGTGACGCCCTCTAGCATTTTCATGGCAGACTCAATATGGGGTGGTTTGCCAGTGCCTTCCCCAGTCATTACCGTTTGCCCCCCAGCAAGCTGGGTACTCATTTTACCAACCTCGGAAGGATGGAAGGCTGAGTCAACCTTGAGCCGGCTGCTGGGATTGAACTCCCAGCCTCATGGGCAAAGCTTTCAGACGGCTGCCTTACCACTCTGTGCCACAAGAGGCTCTTAAGATAAATTAAGATAAACTCATTTACAAAATAATATCATGTAATACAGTAAGTATTTTTATTTTGGCTGGTCACATGGAAAAAGTACAATCTATACAGGATTGATCTTCTAAAGGAGGTGGAATTTAAAGAATTATAGTCGATTTCCATAGTTCTGATGTAAAAAAAAATACTTTCCTCATTGTTTCAGTATAAACGTCCAGCATAGACATTTCCAGCAGCATGGTTAAAACCACCCAGACATTCCAGTTTATGAATTGCCCAAAGAAAACAGCCATATGATATGATCAAAAATGGCCTCTGTATGATATTATAAAGGTAAAGGTAAAGGTATCTCCTGTGCAAGCACTGAGTCATGTCTGACCCTTGGGGTGATGCCCTCTAGCATTTTCTTGGCAGACTCAATACGGGGTGGTTTGCCAGTGCCTTCCCCAGTCATTACCGTTTACCCCCCAGCAAGCTGGGTACTCATTTTACCGACCTCGGAAGGATGGAAGGCTGAGTCAACTTTGAGCTGGCTGCTGGGATCGAACACCCAGCCTCATGGGCAGAACTTTCAGACTGCATGTCTGCTGCCTTACCACTCTGCACCACAAGAGACTCTTTTGATATTATAGATGCTGTATAAAACATGACTCTAGGAATTCCAGCTTCCTAAATGACAATTGCTTCCTTTTCTCTATTAGCCTAGCTATACAACAGCCACATTTTTACAATAGCTCTGTGGTTAGAATATGTAAAATTGACACCCTGTCTGAAGAGCAGAGGGGAAGGGAAAAGAGGACATATATTCTCTAAGATCCACTGATTTAAATATTATTCCAGCTTCATGGGAACTGCTTACAGAAGCCAAATCTCTGTCATCTAAGCAGCTCCACTTTGTTCTTTTAAAAGATATTACCCTTGAAAAAGTCTTTCAGGATGTTTTGCTGTCTAATCTCTCAAGGGATGCGGACCTGGCTCTCCCAAGGCATTCCGATGCAGACATGCTGGAGTTCCAATCAGGAAGTAGATTCTTCAAGGCTTGTCCTCTGTATTTTGAGAGACCTGGCTGGCCCTTTGAGAATAATCTACAGACTTGTAGATAGAAGCTGGAAACAACTGCTGGTGGTAAGATAGAAAGCAACTGCTTTGTTACTTCACACTAAGGACACTTGAGAGCCAGATAAAGCTAGTAGTTCTATTCTTTCATGCATTTTTCTTCTCCTAACCACAAGACCTTGATCCTAGTTAGATGGGAGAATATTGAGGAAACCCAGGATTGCTGCACAAGAAATGGCAAGCCACTTCTAAACATCTCTTGCTTTAAATCCCCTACAGCAGGGGTCATCAACCCCCGGTCTGCGGCGCAGTACCAGGCCACGAAGGCCTGTCTCTCCCCACAGCAAGAAGCTCACCAGGCGGTGAGAGAAGTGGCTGCCAAAGCAGGTGTGGCCGCCAGCATGCTGGCAGACACAAACGCGCATGAGTGGAGCTGCCGCGCATGCACGTTAGCGCCCCTGGTGGTGAAAATGCACATGCGCGGCAGCTCCGTGCATGCACGTTTTCACCACCAGGGGTCGCTAACACGCCCTACAGCATTGCCACAAGTCTAGTATGATTTGACAGCACTTTTTACCTCCATCAACCACAAAACCTGTACCAAAAGGTGGCTGCCAATGCTTTCACAAGTTTTAAGCACAAGTTCCAAACATTTCTAGACTAACTGCCCGAACCAGCAAGAAATTCAGGAATAAAACAGACAGAACCTTGCTCTTTTCGTCACCTCTCTTCGGTCTACCCAATTGATTTCCCTATATATCTTTGTTCCAAGTCTACACAACATTTAATGTATTTCAAAATCCCCATGAGGTAAGCCCTGGCTGTTATTTCCAGCTCTCCTAGAAAATATGGAGTGATTGCCTGGGGCCAGTCAAGCAGCTGCTACCTGTTTATCAAGACAGCATTAAATAAGCAACATATTGACTGCAGAAGGGTGGCTTTTTTTTCTTTCTTTTTTTTGGCATGCCACTTGAAAATATTTGCCCCCTGATAAACAGGCAGTAGCTGCCAGGACTGTCCCTACACAACCATTCTACATTTTTTCCTATAAAGTTACTTAGGGACGACTGAGTAGCCCCAGCTGATTTACCAAGAGGCGAGTACTGCTGAATTATAATAGTATAAGCACTACCAGGTTGCAGTTAGGGTTGCCAAGTGACCTGGAAGAAAATGCCTTGTCCCTTTAGGTATACAAATGGGCCCCGGAAGCTTTTCATTGCCTGGAGGTAAATTGCCATGAAGGCTCTATTAAAGGGTTAAGATATTTTTCTACAGGCTTCTTGACACCCTGACTTGTAAACTAGAGATCTTCCTCCTCTGTTAACAAATATGTTACTAAATGGGGAGATCACCCAGCTGTAGCTTCTCCTGCCCAGTCCTTTCATTGGCCACCCATCCACCCTGCTTGTGATGAGGAGGACGTTGGGTACATCAGAACTGGACGAGTTGGAAAGAGGGGAAACCATCAGGAGAAGCTAATGCTGTCTGACCTAACTTGGTGGAAAATTTAACATAAGGGGCAAATCTCGGAGGAAAAAAATGTTTCGAGTCAGGATTTTGAAGCATTTTGTCTGCTTTATTTGATGCAGACTTAGGATTTTCTGAGTCAGTCTGGTCTCAAGCACCTCTGGCCTTCTGAGAAGATGAAGGTGAGAACACTGGCAGCCTCCTGCAGTTAATTGTCTTGCTGATCATCATTTCTGTTCAATAATACAGCTAATCACAGAAGTGCTGTGCTGTTCTGACAAGTCAACATTCGCAGCAGAGAAACTGCTTTGCCCTGAATTATGCCACGTTGGACACTCCATGGAAGGACTGTGTGTGATTTTTTTAAGCAAGCCACACCAGTTTCTAGAGACTAGAGTTACGATGGGAGAAAGACCTAGGGTTTGGGACTGCTTGGCTTTAATACATGTTTTAATCCATTGTTACTCAGCTAAAGTCAAGCTATAATATATAAAAGCAGAAATAATCCTGCGTTCCACAATTGCATTTCCTTCCTGGTTTAGAGCCATACTGAGAGTTTGTTTCACATCAGAACAAATTTAGAGCCCAGTGCACCTTTAAAACCAGCAAAGTTTTAGTCAAGGTATGACTTTTTGTGTGCATGCATGCTTCCTCAGATACTATGTCATGGAATGGAAGTAATCAGTTCATACTAGAGACCACATTATACCACAAGCCAACTGACCAACAAACATACCTGCATGCCTCAAGCTACCAACACACCAAACAATCCATTGTGAACAGCCAAGCTCTGCACTACAACCACATCTCCTCCAACCCTACAGACAGGGACTCTCATCTGAGGGATCTACAACAAACCTTTTTGGAACCGAAGAAGTCAAGAAACAAATTAACAAATCCAGAATGATACCCAGAGAAAACCTATTCCAAGACAGACCCAAAAGGGACAATAATAGAACACCACTGGTGGTCACACACAGCTCTCAAAACAGTTCAATGCATCATCAGCAACTTAAAACCTCTACTGAAAAAATGCAAAGTTCTCTTTCACAAGTTCTCTCTCTCTCTCACTCTCATATACCGCCAATCTCGGCCCGGCCAGCTAGTGGCACTTTACATTAAAAATACCCACATTAAAACTGGCCCATACAATTTCCCAAAATACAATTTACAATTTAAAACGACTTACAACAGTATTGATGGCAGTAAAGATATGCCCTACTCCACCATACCCCAGGGCCTCAACTCTCCCATTCCCAGTTTCCTATCCAATAGTTGATCTCAGGTGATATTTGGCCTAGGGGGAACCAATAACCGAAGAAAATAGGGGGGCACGACCTGATCTTATTACCCCGGTCTCCGCCTGCCCTCAACTAAATGCCTGGCGAAAGAGCTCCATCTTGCAGCTCCTCAGCTCTTCCAAGAGCTCATTCCATCAGGTAGGGACCAGGACCAAAAAGGCCCTTATCCTGGTCTAGCACAGACATACTTCCCGGGGCCCTGGGATAACCAGCAAATTAAACCCTGCAAAGAGCTCTACAGGGGGCATAAGGAGATAAGTGGTACTGTAGATAGGTAGGACCCAGGCCACGTATAGCCTTAAAGGTCAAAACCAAAACCTTGAACTTAATCTGGAAGCTAACTGGCAACCAGTGCAGCTGTCTCAGCATCAGCTGGACATGGGCCCTCCAAGATGACCTAGTGAGGAGCCGTGCAGCTGCGTTTTGTACCAGCTGCAATTTCTGGACCAGGGACAAGGGTAGGCCTGTGCAGAGCGAGTTACAGAAGTCTAATCTGGAAGTGATCGTTGCATGGATAACTGTGGCCAAGTGTTCCATGGACAGGTAGGGTGCTAGTAGCTGTGCTTGGCGCAGGTGGAAAAACACCATTTGGGCTACCTTAATGACCTGTGCATCCATAGACAGCGAGGCATCAAGGATCACTCCCCAAATTCCTGGCCACTGGTGCAGGTGTTAAATTGCACCCCATCCAGGCAGGGGAGGTGCACTTCCTGGTCCTGTCCCCTTCTACACAGCCACAGGGCCTCTGTCTTGGAAGGGTTGAGTTTCTCTGCCTTAACCATCCAGCTACTGCTTCTAAACAACTGGTGAATGAATCTGGGGAGAGGTCTGGCTGGTCATCCATCATGAGATAGTGCTGGGTGTCATCTGCATATTGGTGATGCCCCAGCCCATAACTCCAGACCAGCTTGGCCAGAGGGCACATATAGATGTTGAAAAGTGTGGGGGAGAGCATGAACTGACTACTTCCATTCCATGACATCGTATCTGAGGAATGTGTGCACACGAAAGCTCATACCTGGAATAAAATCTTGTTGGTCTTTCACGTGCCAGTGGACTCTAAATTTGTTCTGCTGTTTCAGACCAACATGGGCTTCCTGCCTGAAACTTGTTTCACATCAGTTTGCAGCCTTTTCAGAGCCCAGCTGGGCCGTGCCTTGCAACAGACTCCTCCATCACCCTAATAGCATCTCTCATAATTGCCTCATTTACTATTAATTTGGATGTCCAAGTCATACATCATATTTGCCTTTAATTAATTTGCCCTTAAAATACAACTCGGGGGCTGGTCCTTCTCTTCATCAGCAGACTCAGGAAGAGGCACAGTTCCACAGAGAGCGCTATCAGCCAACAGAATGATGTGCAGCACATGCTTTCTTTCCAAGGGCTCTCTGGTAATAAAAAAAGAGGAGGAAAAGGTTAGAACAATGAGGATGCAGCACCAGTTCCCAGTTGCTCATTGCGGTCCCTTCCGCTCCATTACACTTCACTGACAAACATCAAACCCAGCCAAGAACATCAATGGTAGGAGACAAAAGGGTACATGGAACGCGGGGAAAGGACTTTATCAACGTTATCCCAGGAGCTGACTGGGTAAGATATTGGTTGCTGATAGAGCTGTAGTGAGGACAGACAAGCAAATGTGGTAGTTTAAGTACATCCAGGGGTAGTCAACCTGTGGTCCTCCAGATATCCATGGACTACAATTCCCATGAGCCCCTGCCAGCAAATGCTGGCAGGGGCTCATGGGAATTGTAGTCCATGGATATCTGGAGGTCCACAGGTTGACTACCCCTGCAGTAGAAGATCTCACAACTTCAACAACTGAATTCATGGTTAACCAAGTGGGTATTCCTCCCAACCTAACCTGCTGCTTTCCCAGAAACGGAATAGTTGCCAGTGTGGTTTTTACAGAAAAAAGGGTCAATCCTGCAGGTGCTCATAGATGCAATGAAGAAGCATCAGGGATGGAATTCAGTTTTTTCTACACACTGTATCATATGCTGTGTACCTGCCAAATGTTCTTCTATGTAACGTTTTAAAGAGATAAGATCCCAGTCTCCCCTTTGCCTCTAATCACCCTTCCCACTCTGACATGGGTACCGGAGAAAGGTCTTCTGCTCTTAGTCTCCATAAACCTTTAAATAAAAATAGAGGTCAGAGAGAATCAATGGTAAAAAAAAAATGTAACAGGGTTATTACAATTCACTTGCTGTAAGGTTAGCTGTCAGACCCCTTTTTTCATTGAGGAGAAATTTAAAGATAGGAAACCATAAACATCCTTCCTCTAACACAATTTCAAATATCACAAGCAACACACTGCCTGGCCCAAAATGACACTAAATTGGATGTCAGCTAGAGACAAGTCTGGACATGTAGTTTAGAAGTGTGAGAAAGAGCAGCTGACCCTCTAACCGCCTCCTCCCGACCCCAGGGAGATACATAAGTAGGTCAATGAGCTTCCCAAGAACCTATTGCCTCACCTTGATTTAACTACATCTACACTCAGCCTCACTTCCCATCACCATTTACCCTAATTAAGCAACACTTGATTGAGGGACTTGGGAATGTTCAAACTGGAGAAGAGGAGAAAGGACATGATTACTGTCTTTAAGTATTTGAAAAGTTGTCAGAGGAGGGCAGGGAAAGGTTCCTGTGGACAGCAGAGGATAGGACCCTCAGTAATGGGTCTAAACTACATGGAGATAACAGGAAAAAAATTCACAGTCAGAGTAGTTCAGCAGTGGAATCGACTGCCTAAGGAGGTGGAGAGCTTCCCCTCACAGACAGTTTTCAAGCAGGCCTACCTTACAAGGTTGTTATAAGGATGACAACAAAGGAATGTGCCTGAATCCCAGGTTATGGTTGTCATGCACAGGTTGCAACCATCTTGTGGGATTTGACCTGTGCCCTCATAGGATGCCTCCTGGCAAATCCAGTGCGTGCTGTCCTGTTGGCAGCCACAGGCCACAACAGACTGCCCTGGAATAGGTAGCGGAGAAAGCATGTCATCAGGGAACCATGGCATGGGTTGCAGTTGTTCAGCCTCTATACGTGCTAAGCAGGCGGGCCAAGGTTTCATTCCAGTACAACATAAAGCACCACCAGTGCCCAAATAAAAGGGAAGATCCAATGGCAGGCCTGGATCAGGCTCTGTGAAGTATGTGCCAAGAGATTGGATAAAAGGCAAAACACCCAAAACACAAGTATCCCACCATTAATACCGTTAATACCGACAATAAACTGGTTCATCCAAGATCTGCTGATGACAGATGAGGTGAGACTGTTCGGTAGGGGACACTTTTACCTGCACTAATTGCAGACTGAAACTAGTGTCATTAATGCTGGGTCTCTAGAACAGATCCCAGTGGGATAATCATAACTGAAATAAGCAGCCATAAAACAAGAAAGTAGCTTACAAAGTTCAGAGGGACAGCGTGACTGCCCTTGGTTATCACTGTGTAAGAATCCAATTAAAGCCCAGCTAGCATCTGAGACTCATTTGCATTTAGACTGGAACTTCAGAGACTGGGAAGTGGCCAACCTTTTAGCCCATGGTGTATGCTGGCTCATAAAATACAGGCAGCAAAAGAGACCACTGAGACTGTTCCCTGCTCTGTTGTTGGATTGCTGGCCTCAGTTGGTCTCCGGCTGTGCCTTCATTCAAAATAAACATGGGCAAGCTGTGGGAGTGGCAACGCTCTAATGTTAAGCACTCCATTATGTTCTGAGAAGCTGCAGGATTGTAGAACTGGGGCCCTGTGAACAGAATCAGGGTGGATTTTCACTCAAGTACTCTCAGAGAGTCAAGAGTGTTAGCCAATGGGGTAGGACTGAGCTAATGGCACAGGTGTTTCCACAGGGGGCATCTTTATTTGGTTTCCCAATTGCTGCTCCAGCAGTGAATACATCACAGCAGCAATACGCCATCCACATGCCAGGTTTCCCATCATTTTCTGAGCCCCAGTCCAATCCTCCTTTGTACCACTGAGGCTTCTTCGGTTTTAAAAAAAAGGGAGAATTGAATATAATTCAGGCGGCATAACATTATAGCAGTCTATCTATCAGGTTATTTGAATTCCCAACTTTCAATTTCAGTTCCTAGCCCCTTTTATTGCAGATATCTTCCAGAATGAAAGAAGCTTGTAATTTGTTTTTAAAATGAAAGCTGTGAATCCAGAGAACTTGACAGGCAGATAATTGTAACCTTATTGTGAAAGTGGATGTCTACTGCACGGGAAACATTGCTGAAGTGACTGGAATCGGAATGACCTGGGTGTTCCTGCTCACATGGGCGCCACCCTGGCTTTGCTGCGATCTATCCCGAAACACCACATCAGAGCACATTGCAGAAAGACTGCAGCAAAGCCAGGGACAACCTAGGCAGTGCATGGAAACACTACAATGCTGTAGTGCGGGACAGGGAGACCCTGCTTCACAGTAACATCAAAACTATGGCAAATTACCTGTGTATAAGTGACCGCAGAAAGTGTAAGCCTGTTCAGGCTCATTGTCCATAGTTGCAAAGAAAGGCAGATTTTTTCCCCTCTGTGAGAACAGATTTCTCTGTTAAGTGCTGAAGCTTCACACCTCCACACTCCCCAAATTCCAGTGATTTAGTCACATGGCCTGGCTGTTAGAAGACACATCACAGCTACAGCCTACTGAGCCCCAGCAGCAAAACCTTGCTGCTCGGGAGTCCGATCTTTGACAATGTGAATTATTCAGCTCTCTGTCATTTACAGTTCTGTCACTTCATGATCCTCTGGCTCTCTTGGTGATTCACTACTATCAACCAGACCAAATGTTCAGAATTGAAGGTCAAAGTCAATACATTGCATAAATCGACATCATTCGTGGTTTCCCTTTGCTCTGATAATTTTGCCTGCATCAATGGAGATATTTATCATCATTTGAGACTCCTGAACTGACAATTTGTACTTTCACTTGTCAAAATAGCGAATTGGAATGACTTTCCTCTGGGGAAAAAAAGAGCTTCACAAGGTTGGGAGTTTCTCAGTTTAGAACAAGGATGACTAAGGTGGTGGAACACACACGCAGAGAACAGAGGGTATAAAAACTATAAACAGAGCAGAGAGACCGAATAGAGAGAAATCCTCTCGCTCTGTGTACCAAAATCCAGAGAAACTGGTTGACAGTAGTTTCAGGGCACAGAAAATGAAGCATTTTATATGTGGTTGCCATATGGTTACCAACTGATCACAGAAAACGTGGCCTGGTTGGCTCTTGTGCCCTCAAGAGAAGCTTGATCTTCAGCCTTGAGTACTTGAAGTCTGTCTCCAAGCTTCCTCAAAGCATTTTGTTGACCGCTGAATGCTGAGTCAGGTCAAGACATCAGCAAGGCAACTATAGTCTTGGCTGTGTAGTTGTGCTGTAGGTGTTCCTTTGGAGGAGTGGACACCGTTTACTTTGCCTAACAGGATTGATACCTTTCCAGGATTTCTGTGCCTTAAATCAGGGGTAGTCAACCTGTGGTCCTTCAGATGTCCATGGACTACAATTCCCATGAGCCCCTGCTAGCATTTGCAAACATAGATGATTTGCAACTGAGCCAATGCCCTCCCCTTTTCTCGGACTCAAGATCTAGTGGGAGGGAATGAGCGATGGAAGGTGGCATTGCATAGCCCAATCCCATCAAATCTTGGAAGCTAAGCAGGTCAGTACTTGGAAGGTAAACCACCAAGGAAGACTCTGCAGAAAACAAGTCACCCCTGCTTCTTATTTGCCTTGAAAGCCTTTGTAGGAGATCACCACAAGTCACACAAGAGGGGGTGCTGCATCTGCTGAGTTTTCCCATTTTCAAGTGTTAAAGCCAAAGAACATTATCAGAAAACCCAGTTGCCTGGCGCTTGTCTTTCATGTGCTTCTGTTCAGCACCAGGCTTGAAAGGCCTTCCTGGCACAGCTCATCTTATAACTGAGAGCATGATGCTACCCAGCTGCCTTGGCTAGCTCTCCTCCTGCCCAGTGGATCTTTGCATTATTCCTCATTTTAATCACTGGTTTTCCAACTGAAAGAACATGCACTCAGTGCAGCTGTGGTTCAAAGAATCCAGAGGGAAGCCACATGAGTATCTCATGAATGTCCTGGTAAAGACTGCAGCAGAACCTGCAGGGGAAGGCTGTGTAACTACCGAGCAGGTGGGTTCCGTTCATTCCAAGAACAGGCAGCTGAGTGTAAATACTGATCATTCCAAATGAAATCCCAGTGGCCTCCCTCCAAGTCTGACTCCAATCAGACAGCTATATTCTGTACTAATTTTGCAGTCCCAAAGTTTCTAGCCTAGGGCAGGGGTAGTCAACCTGTGGTCCTCCAGATGTACCCCTGCCCTAGGGCATAACAGCAAAGGTGCTGATACCTTGGAGACAAACGCTTCAACCTAATAAAATCCAAACAGGGAATTAATGCTTTCATTAAGAACAAATCAAGCATTGTTGTGTTGTTGTTTTGTTAGAAGTAGCATCTGACCAAGCAAGATCACCTATGTTAGCAGTCTTCTCTGTGGGCCCTGGAGCAGATAAAGAGTTAAGGCAGCTCAGAGTGGCCCACAACAGTTTATAAATATCAGATAATCGTATAAAATCCTAAAAATTATTAGGATTGAAATTAAATCCTGCAATTTCAGATATGCTGCCGCTTTCTCCATTAGTTATTGGTAGAAGTGTTAGTGAGTGTCTTGGGTGCTTTAAGTAGAATTTTGATATTATTTCTTGGCCTCAACAGCTGGAGCAGCTCTGCAGGGCCCTGATCTGATTATGCAGGCCCCAGGCCCCAATTGAGGCCCATTTGACATCTTTGGGGCTGGGGATCTTGAGTAAGTTTTGCTCGCTACATCAGTGACTCCCTTCTACTAACACCCTCTCTGCCATGAACACTTGCTAGGGTACCTTGGGCCAGTCACCTGCTGCCATCTTAACCTCCCTCACAAGGTAATTGTGCAGATAAAATGGAGGGAAGAATGATGCAAGCTGTTTTGGTCCTCACTGGGGAGAGAGGCTGAAAATAAATGAAATAAGTAAATGAAGTGGAAGGAAACCTGCTTTCACTGGACAATGCCTCGCTGAACTGGGCAAAGTTCCTCATAGTGGAAGGAAGTCATTGGCTCCAAGCTGCTGCTGTTATTCATTTTATTTAGTGCTTTAATAATTTTAAACCCCAGAAAAATGGCAACTGCCTTCTCATTCACCATTGTTTAAAAATTAATACTATTCCTAGTAGTGCCAATATTGAACTGGCTGGTCCTGCAGAGATAGATCAGTCCCATTCTGGATGTAAATTTGTGATCCTGCCAATAAGATCCCTCCTTTGGCATCATCATATTGCCCAAAGTGCATTCACAGGTGGGCAGATACCTATTAAGAGGTACACCTAGCCCTGTGAAAGCATTCCTTGTATGTTTCTTCTTGTGAAATCTGGGGTTTCATGTATCAAATCACTCAAGGTAATTTTCATGTTCCTTATTTCTAAACCTCTTAGATAAATATCAGGCTAATCCTCCACTGTAAGCAAAAGGACATGAATGGAAACCAAACAATTAGCTTTGGGTACTGAGAAGGCTTAATATAGCTAGTTACTTAATCTTATTTTACTGCAAGAAAACATTTACTTGCAGAATTTGGTAACTGTCACACTCATTTTAATTAGGAGCAAGACAGGGAATAAGCATAGCAAGAATTTATGGAGCATGTTAAAAGAGATGACTAAGCCCTGAGCCCTTGGGGAAGGGTGGCATAGAAATTTAATAAATAAATAAATAAATAAACAAGCATGTAAGTTACCAGGACAGAGTAGCACATTCCACTTGTTGATTTACTGGAAACTGTCCCAGGCTTCTAATTTCCTCCTACTTCAGAGAAGCTTCCAATAGCCTTGATCCCTTGCCAGGAAGATTGAATGTTTATCCCACAGGTAGGTTATATATATAACCTTAATAGTTTCTCAGTTGCTTTCCTCCATTGCTTGACTGAGGCCATCTCTTTCATGTTGTAATTTTGGTTCCAAAAAGTTTCTGTTCCACTGCAGGAGTTTAGTGCTTATAAGCCTTCTTGTAGGGCACGGCTCCTGCAGGAGCAAAATGGCTATACAAGGTCAGGTGTATGGAGAGCTGGAAGTGACTAATGGCTTGACTACATGGCAAGTGAACACATCAGCTCCTCTCCAATGGAGATGCAACTTCCTTATCTTGACAAGGAACTGTGTTTTCCTCACGTTATGAGAAATTTCTGACCATTGGGCCACAAGTTTCTATAGCCAGGACCCCAGCTTTTTCAGGGAAGGAACCTCTGTAATGAAGTTCAACAGCCTGAGGCTCTGAAGCTGTAATGCCTGCGTGTTTCCATAACAAGGTAGAGCTATGAAGGGTCCTGGGTTCTGTCCACATGACAGAGGTGGTTTACACATGTACAATGGTGTGTACAAAGTTCACTTGTGTTGGCCCTTGGGCCTGGGAAGGAGAAATGGAAAGGACCATCTCTTGATTTAGGTGCAACCCCTTAACTCTTTGGGGACCTGAGCCCAGGATGATCAGATTTTGACAATTATGGCAGCATACCCAGGAACTGATCAGATAACATATCAGTTGTGTCTGTCCATCAAAGGGGCTTTGTGACTGAAAGATCTTGAATATAATCCACTGAACCAAAGGGATGCTGGTACAGGATGAAACCTAACCAAAATAAAATGAGGTTCTTGATCCAGCACTGAATAAATAATGAAAAACCAAAACAAAGAATGAAAGCAACCCCAAATAAAAGAAGGGAGAATTTTACAGGTGGAAATAAATTTGGAAAGAGGGAAGTTCTGTTTTTGCTGCTGCTACTGTTTATAAAGGGCTAAAGAGAATTGAATATGAAAGTACTTACCCTGCCTGTAGTCACAAGCAAGAGGCAGAAAATGCCTGGCTGACAAGAGGAATAAACAACTTGTATCTTGCTCCAATTCAGAAGCAAAAGATAAATAATCAATCCAAATAAATCAGTGTTTACGATAGCCATTGCGTAGCCATTGAGAGGAGTATTTGGCCCAGAACTCTGGCATGTGGGATGTAACTTCTTCCCACTGCATAATTTCCCCATCATCTATCACCCCAATCCTCCCCAAGCCTTTATTTTCCCAACAGAGAAAATATACAGGCATTGTATGGGTGTTTATATGTTCTCCCCTATGAGACAAATACCAACTACGGAAGGAGTTTGACGCAGTGCAAAGGGTTTACTCACTCATACCCTAGCTCTGATCCAGATCTTTGTTCCTTGTACTCTAAAATATCATGCATTCATTAATGCCTCAATGACATAACGACTAAACTACTGTCATGTGCTCTACATGGGGTTACTCAGCTTGTACAAAATGTTACCACTTCAATGTGTAGAGGTGAGAACATACTATGCCAACTCAAAAACAGGCCTAATTCAAGATATGGGCTTAAAGTTTTAAAACCATATACATTCTGTGTCCCAAGTTACCTCAAGAGGTTTCTTCTCCCATAAAAAGCTTCCTATGCCTGAAAAATCATAGAATCATAGAATAGAATCATAGAATAATAGAGTTGGAAGGGACCTCATGAGACATCTAGTCCAACCCCCTGCACTATGCCTCTTGCTTGTGTCTACAGGCAGGGTAAGCACTTTCATATTCAGTCCATTAGAGTTGGACAGTTGTCTCTACCAGAAGCAAGGGCTTTCTGTGGTGGTTGTAGCATTGAAGAGTATGGCTCCCTGAGAGGTACATGCTTGCCCTTTCTTGGCCTCTCTTTGTAGACAAATGAAGACATTTAACCAGCTGCTTAGGGAGCAATGGAGATTCTCCCTGATTTTATGAAGTTTTGAATTTTGGTGTGTATTAGTTTAATGGTACTGTTTTTCTGTTTTCTATAGATAAAACAGATGAGCCTCTTGTGGCGCAGAGTGGTAAGGCAGCAGTCATGCAGTCTGAAATCTCTGCCCATGAGGCTGGGAGTTCAATCCCAGCAGCCGGCTCAAGGTTGACTCAGCCTTCCATCCTTCCGAGGTCGGTAAAATGAGTACCCAGCTTGCTGGGGGGCAAACGGTAATGACTGGGGAAGGCACTGGCAAACCACCCCGTATTGAGTCTGCCATGAAAACGCTAGAGGGCGTCACCCCAAGGGTCAGATATGACCCAGTGCTTGCACAGGGGATACCTTTACCTTTTATAGATAAAACAGAAACAATCCATAGAAAACAGAAAAAACACCTAGTGGCTCGTTCTCCAATGAAAAGATGTCCTATAATATTGTGAGTTCCTAATATTCAGGCGGCCCCTCCTATGGTAAAAGCACAGCAAGGCCCAGAAGCCATCCAGGAGAGAGGAGGGGCCCATTTCCACTACTTCCCAAGCCCATCGCTGCGCCTCCCTTCATCAGTCTGGGCTCCTGCCTTTCACAGCGGTATTTCTTCCCCTTGCCTACTGTGCTCTCTTTCTCTGAGAAGCAGACTGGGTCACCCATTCCTTTCTGACAGGTTGTGAAGATTTCCCCAAATGCTGCTTCTGATCCTTCATTTCCACAGGCACGCCAGATCAGGGAGCAGGTGGAACCCCAGAATGATGGACGGGCCCATCTGGCGGAGGTCTCAGGGGCTCTATCTGGCACAGGTGCCTCAACAGCTGTGCTCAGACAGCATGGGCTCACTCGGCCATATTGAATTTACCTTTTGAGACAGAGTTCACCAATGATACTTTTCAGATCCTTCACTGTGACAGCTTGATCGAGCAGCAGAAACTATTTAACCCACCCTCCTTGTACCTCCCACACAAATCTGAGCCATAGTTGAGCTTCCCCTCCCACCAAGGAAGCTGTGATCATGGTTCCTATCCCAACAATTTCTTGTGGCATTGCCAGCTGCAAGGACTTGGGGGTCCTGCTGGAGCCTTGACAGCATTGGGCCTCTGTGCTGCTTGCTGAGCCCGAGGAGCTTGCAACATGCCAGCCTCTGGGATGCTGTCAGGAGGGATATTCCTGAAGAATATCTGTGGGGGAACCTAGGCTGCTGGAACAAGGCGGGAGTTGCAGCTTGGGCTGGGGAAGAAATAGTGGCAGCAGAGCTGGAACAGCAGGGTGTGAGGAAACCATGACCTGAGAGAGCAGATGGTCTGTGTGGGATGGGATTGAAGGAAAGGGAGCTGAGGTGTTGGGAGGGGGACAGTGGTTGCAGATACAAACAAAGAGGCAGCAGCAAAATTGAAGATGAGGAGCAGCACATGGACAGTGGGAGGGGATTGAAAGGTGTTAGAGAATCTGAAGGGGAGACCCTAGGGGTCAAGCCACTAATCATGGCTCAGCGGAATTGTCTGCATTGATGCAGATTAGCTTTTGGAGCCAAAACAGATTGAGCTTTGGAAAGAATTAGCACACAAAGGAAAAAGAGCCTGGCTGGATGTTCTGTGGCAGACCCTATTTGGGAGAAATGGTGCCTTCCCCGGAGCTGCAGAGACAGGCTTCTCGAATACTTGCAACTACCTGCGACCAGCGCAATAGTACATGCTCCCCCTACAGTTTGTGCAATGTGCTAGTTGTTTGCTGCCAAAAAACCATAGTGCAGGTCACCAAACAGAGAGAGGGGAAAGCCCATGGAGGCTGTGGCTTTATCCAGGCATCAGGCAAGATTTAAAGCTCCTCAGCAGCCCAAATCTCAGCCCCAGTTTCAGAGCCTCCTACAAAGTGAGGCAGCAGATTGTTGGCTTCCACAAGCTACACACCCACCCGATACACCAAGTCCTCTCTCCATCCATCTGCTGGGACCATCAGGAATTGAGGATTCAGCAGCTGTTCCCCAGGGAGGTGTGAAAGTGACAGCAACGATCATGCAAACACAGAGTGGAGGGAGGATGAGCCAGGAGTTGGAGGGACTTGACAGCACAAAATAAGCTTAAGCAAGAGAAACCAAAAGATTGGGGGAGGGGGGGGGTCTGGATTGACAGAGAGATGCTGCTTGACTGCATGATAGCTCTTCATACGACTCTGTTCTTGGAACCCCACTTTCCTATTTCCCCATTAGCCCAGCAGGCAGTCTTATCACCATAACATAGATATGTGGATTTATGTTTTCTGCCAGCAAATGCATGGGGTAAAATGTACACACATTTATAGGGATTAACAGGGAAGGTTTAATGCTTCGCTTATATCCCAATCTAAAATATCCAGATCTCTCTAACAGCAGCCACAGCCCCCTCCTGTCATGCTGCCCTTGTGCGGTTAACAAAGTATCAGAAGCTGGGGTTTGGCTACCAGACCATGCTCTCCCCATTCCTATTGCTGCCCCTCTTCCACCAATTTCATTAAGGCTTGGAGTTTCCTTTCCACATTGCATATTTAAAAGGTACTTCATACGTTAATATAAGCGTGCAATTGACAATCGTGCCAGACATGTACCTTGTGCACTGCAAGGGAGCTGTGATGAGCTAGATCTCCCAGAACGGCCTGCACCTGGCTGCCAGTGCAGGTTTTCTGCCACAAGGGATGTGAAACAGCCTCTTAGGTAGCAAACAAGTCTAGGTCTTGGACTTCTACTGTGGCAGCCCCCCAATACCCCCTTGTGCCCACTTGCATTTTACTCATGGGTGACAGTGGTAGTAAAAAGTTGTCCAAGGGGTGGGGCTGGGGCTGCTGCAACTCACCTGGACTAAAAGGTCTTGTACAGAGTCCCTGATGCAACATCACTGGTCAGAGTCGGCATCTTCACTCATCCTAGGAAGGTGGAGAAAAAAAGAGCAAAGAAATTTATAGATTAAAAGGTTTTCTTTTTTTAAAAAGCTCATCAACAGAGTTGCTGTTAACCAATTAATAAACCTGTTTGAATAATGTTTTCAGTATCTCAACCAAAATATTATTTGGAAAGTATTTATTGATGGTTTCTGCATTTGTAACTGTATGCTTTAATACCTATAGAAAAAGGCCACTGTGGGCCCCGTCCTGCTGGCAGGTGGCATTTCCTGGCCTCTCACACCCCCCATCCCAGGGCAGGTGGGCAGTCTTAGAAACCACACTGACCTCCCTAGGGCTAGCCTGCAGCCCAGCCTCTATCTCCTTCCCCCCAGTCTCCCCACTTGGCTGGCTTACTTTTGGGAGGTGGGCCAGTAGAGCAGCCAGCTCTTCCAGCAGAAGAAAGGAGGATGAGGGGGAGGTGGATGAGGTATTCCTATCTGATTGGCCCTCCATGTTTCAATGAGGAGAGTGAGGGCCAATCAGGGTGTGAGTCGTCTTTCTGATCAGAATTTCAAGTTGTTTGTAGATAGCTTTTTTGTCCCAGTGGTAAGAGGGATGTCTCTTTGTGGTGTCTTTTCTAATGTAAATAAGATTTTGAGAGGTGGAAGTTACTAGAAAGCACATAATAGAGAAGGGGAGAATGGGACAGCAAAGTATGAGAAATTTTGTTTGGGGTAGCAAGCAGTATGTCCTGAATGGAGAAATCAGGGATCGATCAGAGATATATCTAATCCTCTTGACTTCAGCAGGATACTTCATATATCAGCTCTCAAAGAAGGATAATGATTTGCCAGATAAGCAAAGGAACTCTACCTGCCCATCCCCTTTCCATTATCTTATTTTTTGGGGTCAATGCTAATAGCTTTTTGGTTTGGCTGGCACTGATTGTGCTCACTTATACACCAGCCTGCCCCTGCCAAAACCCTGACCCAAGGGGCTCAAGTCCTGAAGAACTGAAGGCAAGTGAGAAGTTACAAGGTGAATGAACCTCCAACAAACTTTTATTGAATTTCCTGAATTATGGATGGAAGTGGCCACAGAACTATAGACACTCAATACACAAAATCTCGATTGTCTAGTTAAATAGTTTAAGAAAGGCAGCAAGGTGAGAATAAAAACAACTTAAAACAAATGTCTGTCCTAAGGCATGTATTCTATTTGAATTGCAGATCTGGGCTTAGAAATGCCAATAGCAATGAACTGGCAAGTTTCTTGGGAGCTGAGCCTGCAAGTTAAAGGGGGAGGGGGGCTGGCCTAAATGACTAAGGCTTATTTCATTTTCTAGGAGTTTAACACCACCAAGGTTACTGGGTCATCTCCAGATTTATGACAGCAGAGATCACATGGTAGAACCAATGCTAGAGTTTCCAGAGCTCTCTATGAGCCTTGAGAACTCCCTGCTCCCCAGGTGCTGATAGTTCTGACTCCTAGATTTAGGCGCTGCCCAGACTGCCCAGCTTATTCCAGCTCAACTAATAATGAGTTTCAAACGATCCTGCCATACCCATTTGCAAAGAGCATGCTGTGTGGAATGGGGCTAAGACTGAAATAGCTGCTTGCAGGGGCTATATGGGCCTTGTTGTGATTTTACCTTGTTACCTTGACTCTCCTTTTAATGCCATTACCAAAGAGCATTAAAGCACAGATTGTCTCAAGGGGAAGCACGGCCATGCAGCCACCCACATACCTACCTCACTGGCTTTGATAATACAGGCAAAGTGGCCTCCACATGCTTCCGGATATATTCTCTGGATCTTATGTCTGCCTGGAATTAAGGTAGAGAACGGAAGACAGTTCGTTTAGACTGGCTGGTGCTGCAGCTATATCTGGGGAATTGGGGGGAAAGTCTTTGTGCCCTGACATCACCTATAGCAAAAGAAGAACCACAGCCCAAATCTCAGCCTCACCCGCCAACCAAAAGTAATTCTTAAAACAAAAGGGGCTGAGAAAGACTAAGAATGATGGCCCCTTTTCTGCACTGGTAGGTAGCCTACCGAAGAACAATTTCCTCACCTGCTCCCAGCATGTCTTCATCATTTCCAAAATAAACTCTAACTGGCCAAAATATTCAACCACAAAAACACATCCTTGCCATCTGCCTATGATGAACTGCGCTTTACAGAAACCAAGCACTGAAAATCAAGCCAAGACACACATTCATGTTTCAGAGGGAGGCACATTAGAACTAATTCTGGGAACCCCCTTTCAATACTCTTGATTATTTACGGACGATAAAGAGCTCTATTGCAAGGGGAAATATACGGCCCCCTCCCTCCTAGCCCAGCTTGCATTTGCCATCAACAGCTCAACATGCAAAGGGCTATGGGCAGCCATTACTGAGTGAACCAACATTACTAAAAGTGAATGGGGAAAAAAATCTTCTTGGTCCCCCCCCCCCAGTAGACACACAACCTTTATCAGGGCTCCACCTCCTCCCCCACCCCACCTGAACTCCTTATGCTGGAGTAATTTTTATTTACTGATTGCATTAATAGCTGGTCTTTCTTGCTGAGATTCAGAACAGATTACAAAATATAAGAAACAGTTCTGCCAGAAAACATAAAACATCTAATAAACCATGAAACAAGACTAGGATGATATAACTAGATAACAACACAACCAAAACTCTAAGGCATGGCAAGCCATTATGCAAAAAGTAGATTACAGAGACAAGAAAATGCAACAAAATCAAGGTGTCGCATAAAATAATAGACTGCAAGTTTATTTCCATATAAAAGCATCTTCTTGAGCTGTTCCATTCTAGAAGAAGACTTTGTTTTTATAGCCTGCTTTCCACTATCTGAAGGAGTCTCAAAGCAACTGACAATCGCCCTTCCTTCCTCTCCCCACAACAGATACCCTGTGAGGCAGATGGGGCTGAGAGAGTTCTGACAGAACTGCTCTGTGAAAACAGCTCTAACAGGACTGTGACTAGCCCAAGGTCACCCAGCTGGCTGCATGTGGAGGAATGGGAAATCAAACCTGGCTCTACAGATTAGAAGCTGCCCCTCTTAACCAGTACATCAAGCAGGCTCTCTACTACAGTACTGATTCCTGAACATTTCTATTTTGCACGTTCTTCAAAATGATGATAGATGTATGGAGCCTCCCTGTTCTCTCCAGGCAGGCAGTCCCACAGCAGCGAATGCTCATATACAGCCACTGCTTATCTGTTTGAAAAGTGGCACCTTCATGAAGCAGAGCACAATAGGACGGATTCTCCTGTAAGTATGTGGATCCAAGGCCATTAAGAGTTTTGTAGGTGATGATCAGTACCGTGAATTGAACCCAATAACTGATGTAACTAATGAAATGGTTGCAGAATGGATACGATTTCTAGCCACAATAAAGAGTATCTTCTATATCAACTGAGTTTCTGAGGGCACTCTTGTAGAGTGCATCACCACAGTCTACAACAGGGGTAGTCAAACTGCGGCCCTCCAGATGTCCATGGACTACAATTCCCAGGAGCTCCTGGGAATTGTAGTGCATGGACATCTGGAGGGCCGCAGTTTGACCACCCCTGGTCTACAAAGACCTCAGCCTTCTCAACCAGCATCACCTCAGTCTTCTCAGGATTCCGTTTCCTCCGCAGTCAGGCAGTAGCTTGGGTCCTGTGTACAGAGTCATCACGTGATTTAGAGAAAGTCACATAGCACTGGGTGTTGTCAGCATATTGATGATGACCTCCTCTAAAACTATGAATGGTTTCTCCTAAGGGCTTGACAGAGAGATTAAATAGTATGGTGGATATGACTGAGCCCTGTCAAACCCACAAGACGTCCCACACCAGTGACAGCTGGTCTTCTACAGCACTCTTCTGAATCCTGGCCTTGAGGAATGATTGCACATTCTTTAATCCTCACTTTAAATGCCTCAATAAGACGGAATGGTCCATGGTATCAAAGGCTGGGGATAAATCCAGTAAGAGCAACAAAGAGGCACAGCTCTTGTCTGTACTGAAACAAAATGACTTATGAAAGCCATCAGCACCATCTCTGGCCCCTAACACGGAATGAAAGGGGTCTAAAGCAGATAGGATGGACCACCCAGGAAAATGTGGAGTCATTTTGCAACTGCTCTCTATCATCTTGCCCAGATTGGAGAGCCAGCAAATAATGGCTACATCGCTCTTGCTTAGCAAGGGTTTGGGATTTTTAATGTAGCGGACAGACCAAGGAACAGAGCCCTGAGTAAGTGACTTGATTTCAGATGTACATCAAAGCCTCCTTTTAGTAATTCTTATTGGTTTTCAGCAGCCAAGAAGGATAGGAATCCAAAGTGCAAGTGGTGGCCACCACAGATGCCATCGACATCCATCATAGTAATTGGATCATATATAAGCCAAAGTTTAGTAGCGGATTCCGGCTGGGCTGAACACACGGTGAATTGGGAGGAAGCATTAATTGAATAATAGGTTCTGTGGCTTTGGAACATGTCCCTGCTTTGCTAGGCCACAACAAACTTTCACTCTGGTGCACAGTGATGACATGTCCCAGAACTTAGCAGGGCCTACTCCTGTGTGTAGCCAAGCATCTCAGACTCTTCCTGCCAGGAAGTGGGGGTGGGTCTCAGTTTGTACCATTAATCCAGGAAGAGTCTTGAAGAATGATGCTCACACAAGTGCAGGAAACCACCAAGGTCTCCAAGCTTCCTGCAGCTCCTGAGATGACTGTATGGTGGCAGCAGGGAGAGCTCCATCTGCATTGATAAGGCATGGAGGCATCTGGGCACAGCCCAAAAAGTATGACATCTCGTAAATATCCATTTTCAGATTCCTGAGTAAAAGACCACCCCCACCCAATAAGTGCACTATTCTGCAGAATTCTTTGGAGAGTTTGCCCAGTTACAGAGAGGTTTAGATTTTGAATTACTATATGAAATTATCACTCCTGACAGCACACAGACACTCCCCTCACAAGCCTCCTCCTTGTTTTGACTGTCTCCTTGGTCATTCAGAGGCCTCTGCAGCCTCATTCATTGGTAGAGCAGGCAAGCCCAATCCTGTCAGATTTCAGAAGCTAAGCAGGGCCAGAATTTGGATAGGAGAACTCCGAGGGGCTTTTTGCACGGCTTCAAAATCGCACAATGGTTGCCAATTGGAAACGCTATTGATTTGCCATAACGCACGACGTCTTAGACAATCTGCAACACTCCTGAAACCGATCTGAAAAAAGCGCTTCGTTGTAGCGCTTTCAGGGGAATCCCAAAAAGTGGATTCATCCTCCGGAAAGCGCTACACTCTTGCAAACAATCTGCAACACTAGCGATAAAGACCTGTGCGTTAACATTGTTGCGGTTTCTTCAAAGTCCCTCCTCCTGAGCCTGTCCTCCAAACTTCCGGCGAAGTGATCGCCATTTTTTTTTCTCCGAGCGAGCGGGGATAAACGCACCAGCGAGCCTCTTTCTGTTTAGAGGCTTCCCTGGCTTCAGTCCTTCACCTTTAGTCACTAAGCACAAACCACATAAAAGCCCGTTTGCTGAAATAAAGTCCCTTTATTTTTTACACATTAATTCAGCCGAAAATCGGGCCCGTGAGAGGGGGGGGGGTTATCACTCGAGGCAGCGTGGCAACGATCATACGATCAAACGACAGCTCACATTAGGCAGCTGGATGGGTCTCTCCGTTGCAACGAATCTACCCAGATTCGTTGCTATGGGTCTGTTTTTTTTTTTTTTAAAAAACCTTTCTTAAAGGGAAAGGGGCTGTTTGGGAGCATGCTAACGGCTGCCCATTGGCTGCTTGACGGCCAGGGGCGGGACAAGCTTGGCAATAGCGCTTCCTTTTCTGCCGAGACCGGAAGCTGTGGGAAACGCTACAAAACGCAACTGGATTCCACTACAAAGGCAGGTATGCATAACGACGAATTCCACTATTTTAAATGGCGATTTTTCATTCAGTGACCAATTTGCAACAAAGATCCCGGTGCGTAAAGCCCCCAAGGATTTGGATGGAATTCCTCCAAGGAACACTAGGGGTCATGACTTGGAGGTAGGCAATTACAAACCACCTCCAAATGTCCCTTGCCTGGCTGCCAGACAAGATCTCCTGGCTACACTACACACACACACACACACACAGAGACACACACACACACAGAAAAATCTTCCAGGCCCCTCTGAGGCTGCCCTTCTCCCTTGCCTCACAAGTCCCTAATCCCCTCTGGATCCAAACCCTGTGTATAAAGCCTGAAGCAAAGCTTGCTTGCCAATTCTATCAGGAAGTGCTGAAAGGAAAATTCTTTAATCTTCTCCCTCTGCAGCTGAGTTCCTCACTAACGTTCTGCAACATCACTGCAGCTAAACTGATGGCTTTGAGAGAGCAGCTCACAGACAGGCAGAAGCAGCTTTTATTGTCACGCAGGGTGTACTCAATGGAAACGACAGCCCCAAAATGGCTGGACTGATTCAGATCAGCTCCCAGTTCCTCTCAGGACGTACCCTAGAGTGGCACAACAGGGAGGATGTTGCAAGGTGTGCAATGTTTTCTCATCACAAAGTCATTCCTGACAGAACCCCCCCCCCCCCCAATCTGACAAAGCGAGCTTTGACTCTGGAAGCTCATACTCCAAACATCTTGTTGGTTTATATAAGGCGCTACTTGATATGAATCTAGCATCCCCTGGGCAACTCTTAATGTGTTCTAGAGCTCTCGTGGGATCTGGCAACTTTGTGCTCCTGTAGCTCCGTAGTCTGCAATATCCTAGTCTCCAAAGCTTCAGCTAACGTTACTCTCTGCTTGCCCTGTATTCCGCCTCACCGCCACCTTCTCCATTTATTTATTTTATTATAGCATTTACAGTCCACCTTTCTTAAGAAAAAGACTCCTTTCTACTGGGTCTCCTGTCTTCAGGCATTAGGTGAAGTGCTCCATAGCCTCCCAGAGCTCAGTACTGCAGTGCCTTTTTCTTGGATCGTATTATCCTCTGCCTCCCAGTGGCTTCAGTCTCATTCTCTTTCCTTCTCCCTGGCACTTGATTCTTAGTCCACTGATAATTCTGTACAGCCATCCTTGGCTTTATGATACATGCTCTTTCAGACTCCTGGGACCTATTTCAACTCAGACTTGCGGTCCTCAGCTGCCATATTTACCCAACAAAGTTTGTCCACTTCCTGTTTCCCAGCCAAACTGATTTTTCAATTTCCTTTATTGATGGCAGTTACACTGCTTTGGCTGCAGCAATATTTTTGAGCACAGAACAAAATCACAAAGTGAAGAAGCGATTAATGAAATAGGGTGGGATTGTCCAAGTGGCCCAGGCTGCAACCTGGCTGAACCCCTCTCACTGCAGCCATTCCCTGGTGCCCCCAAAGGAGTTTCCAGCTCCTGGGATAACTCACCCTGATGTTGGTGGAAGAGCTTCTTGCCCAAAGCCTCCTGGAAACAAGAAGTGGCAGAAGGACAGCCCCCACCCCCAGTGGACAACAACAAGGGGCCAAGGGGCCCATCCCATAGCCAGCTAAGCCCTGTGCTGAGGCCGCAAACCAAGGCCACTTCAGGAGCAATGCTTGCCCTCAACAGCAAGAGGAGGACAGTTGCTGCCAGAGGGGAAGAGAAGCCAGAGCTGAGGGTAAGTGGCCCATCTGGCTTGCTGTGGTGTGGAGGAAGGGCATGCCCATTAAGCCAAATGACAGGACTCTGCCAAGGGTTATTTGTGCACTTGGGTGGAGGGAGCGGAATGCAACAAGGGGGTGGATAAAAGGAAAGCAGGACCAAGGGAAGAGGTCAGATGCAAGGGAGAGGAGAAAGAATGTGAAAGACCAGGTGAGCAGGCAGGCATGGAAAACAGAAAGAGACAGGAAAGAAGGAGCAAGGAGGGGAACAGAGCAAACAGGCAGAGAAAGGCAGTGAGTGCCTGCAGCCCCCACAGAGCTCAGGAATTTGAATGAGGAGGAACACTCTGAAGAAAATCCCTTCTCCATCCATCAGGCGGCAGATGAGGGGGGACTTTGCTCCAGGTCTCCTGGGCGGAAAGAGAATCGTGACAACATGGTGGATAATGTGGGACCTGAGGCCACAGTAAAGAAGCCCCTGCCCCACATACTAGCCCACCTGGGTGGAAGCGCACCAAGGAAGTCCTGAAGCCTGCTAGCTTGCTAATGCAAACTTGCTCCACAATGCCTCGTGCTGGGACAGCAACTACACAGGGTGACCAGCCACCTAAGGAGGTAGCCCTTTGGCCACGGAAATGGATTTTACTCAGTGCCCAATGGCTAAGGTGGAGGTGGGCTGTTGGGACATGATACAGCTCCTGCAGTTGGCTTCTGTCCAGCAGCTCCCGTTTCCCATGTTGTTGGGGAGAGATGTGCCTGATTTGTTGGAGCTTCTAACTCAGGTCAAAGGTTTCAAAGTCAAAGCAGCTTCATTGACATAACCATAAGAAAGCATTTGTGTTAAAAGACAAGGTATTTCAATTCCCAATTCATTTGAAGAAAATCCTATGGAGGAATTTTGCAATAACTTCGGTTACTTGAGAGTTTTGATCCGATAAGAGAAACTTATTCGTGAATCTTGTTCTCCCTCATGAGACGATTTATGGACCATTCTATAAGATGGTTGTGCTGCTCACAAAACAGAAGAACATGTTCTACCAACTCAGGTTTCTTTAACGAGCACTTACAAAGTCTGTCGGCGTATGGGATTTTAGCGTAGCGACCTTTAGTCACTGCTGTCGGTAGGAGGTTTAGTCTCGCAAGCATAAAAAATTGTTTCAAGGAAGGCAATGCTAAGGATGTAAAATACTCCGGGATCCTCCTTACCGGAGGATAGAGTTTTAAAAAGATGGGAGAGCACGTTCTGCATACTCCAGCGACAGTGTTCTGGTAATCAATATCCAAGATTTGTTGCCTGATGGTATTATACGACTATTTCTCTTCGAAGTTTTCCAAAGGCTCAGTAGACAGGCCTAAAAACTTTAGTTTGTTGTTTATTTTCACAAACTAGGGTGATAAATTATCAGATAAATATAAGGAAGAACAGGCTCCCCACTTGGGCTCTAAGATTCAGGCAAAGCCAGTATTTAAAGATGCAAAGCCAGGCTAAAGAAGCCAGTTGGATGACGCCAGTCTCCAAATATATTGTATAGGCAGAGATGCATTTGGGGAGACCCAATAATCGACGAACTAAGATCCCGGGGAAGGCACGTTATATGAGGATACGATCCCAGAGTTGGTGGAAGACCATGCCTGATGGAAGGTTGACCCAAGATTCATCCCTGGATGGTCTGTGTGATGTTACTGTGGTAAGAGAAGGCAAGGTGGTGGAGGAGAGGTGAGCCCAAAGGTCCAAATAAGCTGCAACCGGGGCTATGGTTCTGGGTGGTGCCTGGTCAGTTAGGGGAGATATGGCAGCTCCTGTTGCCCATGGCTTCTTGCAACAGGGTGCTGGTGGTGGCCCAGCCACCAAGCAGGGAGGAACACATTGAAGCAAGTGTTGGTCCATTTTTATGACCTTTGGTCATCAAAAAAATGAGCACAATGCCAGCCCCTAGAGCACCACTCCTGCCACTGCTATTCAGTGGCCATGGACTTTGTAGTTCACCTACACCACACTGCCAAGCGAGATATATATTGATCCTTATGGACTATGCCACATGATACCCCAAAGTGGTGGACCTCTGCAATAGAAATGTACTGGAGTGGCCAGGGCCTTGATGAGACTCTTTGCTCTGGTGGGCCTTCTGTGAGGTCTTGACTGACCACAGGTTCCTCTTTACCTCAGTGCTCCTGACACAAGTCTGTAGGGATCTACACATTGACCAACTGTTTACCTTCATTCATCATCCCCAGACAGTTGATTTAGTAGAAAGAACCAACCAGACACCGAAGGCCATGCTGAGGAAACTTGCCCATGAATGTTATCCCTGCTTGGACACCACACTCTTTGCCCTCTGAGAGACACCCCAAGCCTCCATGGGGTTCCTGTTTGAACTCCTTTATGGCTGAAAGCTCCGAGGTATTTTGGGCTTGGTGGAGGAGCAGTGGGCCCAAGAAGTAGACTGTCCTGGGGCCCCACTGGAGGATTATGTAAGACAACTGACTGAAAGGCTGGAAAGAGTTCAAGAAGAGGCTCAGCAGAATCTGGCCTGTGCCCAGAATGTTCAGAAAGGCCATTAAGGGGACATGGGAGAAGACTTTGCATTCTGGAGACAGGGCACTGGTGAGCTGAGAAGCTCTGGGCCTTCACAGATACACATGGCAGGGGCCTTTCCAAGTGAGGCAGCCGTTAGGACCTCTCTCATACAAAGTTCTGTGTATAGAGAGATGGAGGAAATGGAGGCAGCAACATATTTACCATCTGAAGCACTGGTGGTCCTGGCTAGTGGAGCAGTGTCAATTGATCACCCCAGTCAGAGAACTCCCAGAGAACAACTTGCCCTGATCTGCCTACATTGTGGAGAAGGAGGCCCTCCAGCTAGGCGTCTATCAGTGGCCCAGAAGCAAAACTTATACCAGGTGCTGTCTCACTGTCTGAAGGTTTTCTTTCAATGGCTGGGCTTCACCAGACTGGTCATGCACAACATCCAGACAGCCCCAGGGGTGGTGGTCCAGACCTCCTTGTCACTCATTTCACAGAAGCAATGGGAGAAAATGGACTGCAAGGTAGAGGAGATCCTCTGCTTAGACGTTATCGAGCTGTCGCACAGTAAATAAAGGAGCCCAATTGTCCTCATGCCAAAACCAGATGGGAGCATCAGATTCTGTGTGGATTACTGAGGAGTAAATAAAGCGGCTAGATCCTATGCCTTGCACAAGCATTGTTATGTGGGCTGTCACCCCTCCATCAAAGGCTGGCACACCCGTGTCAACCCTTCCTGACACTCCTGCGCAGACCCTGGCACCAGAGAGAGAAAAGCCAGGTCAAGCCTTGCAAAGCATAATGGGAGAGCAACTAAAACCCACTTCTGGCTCTGTAGCAGGACTTGGAGTTACGCTTCCCCCAACCTACTTGCTTGCAAACAAAAGAGGAGTTTGTCAGCACACCTGGCAAGTACAGAGAGACAAAGGCACCCCACCCAAGACTCCCCTCCAGCAAGCCAAGCACATTGTCTTGTAAGGGGAACTGGCCACTCTCTTTCAACACCAAATCTAATCCAAGATTTGGTTTTTGTCTTTTCCCTTACCACTATCCCCAGGCACAAGCAATCATCCAGGATTTGCCAGAAATGGGCCATCAGCCCTTCTAGACAGGAAATATTTCTTCATATTCCCAGCAGCTAGTTTCTTTGTCTCAGCAACCCGTTTCTTTGTTGGGACCCTGCTCCAGCCATCAAACTCTTTGTCTAAGCCCTGGACAAGGTAGGATCAGCCCCCTATCACCTCAGGTCACAAATTTCCTTTAAATATTGGGCTCCCACAGTCACAAAATGCAGTCAGTTTCTAGGGTACAGAAACTCTGTCCGACGTTCGTCTTGGTCCCTCGTCCGTCGCCCCAAATTGCTTCCCTGGACCTCCGGAACTCTGCTCCACCCAGAAGACAGGTAGATATCACTTCCAATCAACCCTTAGTATAGGTTCCTCCCCTATAAGCCTTTTCCTTGTGTGCTAGTGGCTAGGAATGTACATTTCTTTGCTAGAGTGCGCACGTGTTGTCTTTTGTCTAATTAGTGTTTGTTAATAAAATTCTTCCATGTTTAGATCATTGTCTGCCTTGGTTCTATCTCAGTGACATAATTACCCAGTAAACTGTGCAATACAAGGTCCCACGTTACGCCACGCTGCCTCTTGCTGGCTCTACTAGCTGATTCCCCACAACTAAATTTAGACACGTGTCCTTACAGACACGCATTTGGCGTAACAGATCTGGTGGATCACGCGGGCAATTGCCCCAGGGCTTTTTATTCCGTGGTAAATGCAGAGGTGCAACTACCTCGGTTTAAAACCTCGGTGACGTAGGGGAAAAGTCTCTGAGTCGAACTAGTGGCTTTTGTTGTCTGAGTGAGTTTGCCAATCGCTGTTGTGTGAATTCTGGGTGGGCTGTTTTCCGTTCCCCTCCTTCCCTTTAGTACTGCAGGACAGTGTGGCACAGATTAGAGAACTCCAAACAGCGTCGGAAAGTTTGGAACAGGACCTCCAACTAGTACTGGAAAATCAGGAGCGCAAGTATGCACTCAAGCTCTCTGATAGGGAAGCTCGCCTTGAGTCTCTGGGAAAAGATCTTGAGAAAGAAATAGGGGAGCGACACGCTGTAATTAGCAAGCTCCACCGAAAAATAGAACAGTTGCAAGGAGAGAAGTTTGACTTGCTGATGGACAAAAACCACTATGCAAATCTGGTACAGGAGAAAGATCTCCAGTACCAACAGGCTCTTCTGAGAGCAGAAGAGGCCTCTGCTAAGATGGAAGAATTGGGCAAGCTGCATGATCAGGCACAGAGTGCAGCACAATTTCTGGCTAGGGAAAAAGCAGCACAAGTCTCAGCCATAAGCCATGATGCGTGCCGCCATGAAATTGAAAGTCTGAAGCAAAAATTGGGGCTTCACACTGCTCTCATTGCAACTGTGCACCCCGAGACGCTCCCTGCCCTGCCAGACCTGTCTCACACAGAGCAGGTACTGCCAGAAGAGGCTGTCTCACATCTGCCAATCAACCCTGATTGGACGGAAACCCCCACTCCGGTCCATCCCGTCCAGCATGAGACAGTCCGGAGACACATGGCAAACGGCCGTGTCGAGGTTACCAACCAGGAGAGAGTCATGATTTGGAAGCCTCATGAAGCAAAGGCTATTGGTGACCAGTTGGGCCCTCTCAGTAGGGACACTGGCGTGCAATGGCTGTGTACAACCCTAGAGCAGTACCCCACTGCCAGCGGGGAGGATCTGTGCCAATTGGTAAGGGTGTGTGCTACTGGACCGGACACACAAGCCTTACGGAATGGCCTACTCCAACGTAATATGGCACAGTTAGGTCCAATGAATTGGGCCCGCGAAATAGCAAAATTGCTATGGCCGGGCCAATCAGCGGAGCTACTGTTCCTCACTGACAAGCAAGGCCCTGATGAGAACCCTGAAAGCTATTCAAGCCGCAAGTGCTTCCTTGCGCAGTTAGCTGAAAAGGTTCAGGCAAATGCTGAGGGTATATGGAACTTTAATGTAGACAATTTTAAGACACCATTCTACAATGGTCTCAACACCCGAACAAAAATTGCTATAGGCATGTTTGACCCGACCAACATCGCTTGGTATGCGCTGGAAGAAAAGGTACGACTCGCTGGCGACCTTTTCCGTGAGGCGGCCCATGCTCGAGGTTCTCAGGTCAAGCATCCCAAGAAAAGCCCACAGGAACCGGTGCAGGCAGTCACCTATGCCAACAACGGCCCTCATTCCACCCACAAGTGGAATGGAGGAAGTGACAAGCAGCCCTGGGATCTTTCTGCAAAATGGAGCGGCTATCGAGGGGGAAACAAGGGAGGAGCCAAACCTGGTCCTGAGCGCCCTGCTGCTGCTCCCGGCAATGGCCTCTCCCCAAATAACCCCTTCGGTCCCCGCCCATCCCCGCTCCCCAGTAACACGGTTCCAGCTCCTGCTCAGCCGTCAGCTCCTATGGCTCCGGCCAGCCTCCCTCCTGCAGAGGCAGCCAGAAAATCAGTCCGGAACTGGTTCTGGTTTCGTCTGAAGGAGATGGGTCAGGACATGCGGCAGTTTGACCAACAGCCTCTAGAAGTCATGATCCAGGCCTACACGGACCTGATGAGAGCCCTACCAGCACCAGCTGCTGGCACACAGCCGGTTGCCTCTTTGCAAGACCCGGAAAATCCTTTCCCATACTACCCCGGCTTTCCAGAAGCCGAGGGGGGGTCAGAATAGGGGTGCCCGAGGTCCAGAGATCTCCCACTGGGTGTAATGGCAAAGCTTGTGCCTGACACTTGGGGGAGACCGACGGTCAAGGCGGGCGTCGGGACCTCCGGGAACTCTCTTTCCGCCTCCCTCCTGGTGGATACAGGGGCTTCTCTTGATATCCTCCACCCTAGGCTTGCAGCCATGGGAACTCCCACTTCAGAAGCCCGAGCACTTGCTGGCTTTGGAGGAGGAACCCACCGAGCCAAAGTCTGGCAGGACATCCCTCTCATGGTAGGGAAACTCACAACTCGGATCGAGGCTTGCGAGAACCAGGGAGAGGATGATGGCATTCTCGGAATGCCCTTCCTCCGCCGCCACAAGGTAACCATGGATCTGGCAAATGGCTTCCTTTGGAGCCTAAAAGATGGCCCCACAGAGGTGTCTGCCATCCACCGTTGTGCAGCCCTCAAGGCCCCCCTTCCCCTAGCACCTTTGTCCACTGACCCCTGGGTACAGGAGTTTCCTGACATCTGGGTAAGGGACAAGGCAGAATGTGGGTTGGTGCGAGGCGCCTGCGTGCTCATTGAGGGGAAAGACCCCCCTCCCCAACGGCAGTACCGGTACCCTGCAGAGGCAGAGGTCGGTATTGGCAAGACTATCGAGGGCTTGCTAAAATGGGATGTCATAACACCTATGCAGTCCATATGCAATGCTCCTCTCTGGCCCGTTCTTAAAGCAGACGGGGTGACTTGGCGAATGACAGTGGATTTTAGAGCGCTTAATGCAGCCACCCCTCAAGTAGCGCCCGTTGTTGCAAAATACAATGAGATCTTGGCAGCCATAGCTGCAGGGTCTAAGTGGTACAGTGTCATTGATCTGGCAAATGCCTTTCATTCAATCAAGCTGCACGAATCATGTTGGTACAAGTTTGCCTTCACATTTCGCGGCCAGCAATATGTTTTTAAACGTACTCCCCAGGGATTTCACTCTAGCCCTAGCATTTGCCATGCACATGTGATGCAAATGTGGGAGAAGCTCAGGCCAGAGTCTAGGAACCACGTGCTTTCATATGTAGATGACGTGTTGATCCATTCTGACACGGAAGAGTGTACACGAGAAATCACACAGGAAGTGCTGTCTATCATTCAAGAGAAAGGCTTTAAAGCTAGCCGTGAGAAGGCTCAGCTAGTACAGAAGGAGGTAAAATACCTGGGTCTTTCCCTAGGTACTGAAGGAAGGACCCCTGACTCTCAGCGGGTGGAAGTCATCGCTAAGCTCCCTGCCCCCACCGACACGCATACTCTACGTGCTCTCCTGGGAACGTTTAACTTTTCCAGGGATTTTATAGAGTCTTTTGCAGAAAAGGCTCGGCCTCTGTACCAGCTCCTCAAGAAGGATGCCAAGTGGGAATGGGGCCCCAAACAGCAGGAGGCTTTTGCAGAGCTTAAGCGTAGTCTTGTTAGTGCCCCTGCGCTTGCTCATCCAGACATTGGAAAACCTTTCTATGTCCAACTTGCCACATCAGACTTAAGCATGGGTGCAACCTTAAGTCAAAACCAGGCAGGTACAGCCCGTGTAGTAGCCTATGCTTCCAGGAATTTCAGCCCCGTAGAGGCCAAGTTCAGTCCTTGTGAGAAGGAATGTTTGGCTCTAGTCTGGGCGCTGACACACTGGGAATTCATCATTGGTGGTGCGAAGGTCATTGTTCAGTCTACCCATACCCCTTTAAAGTACATCATCTCTGGACGCATCCAGAACGGCCAAGTGACTAACACTCGCATAGCACAATGGACCCTCGCTCTAGTCAATCGGGGCGTAGACTTTAAAAAGGAACAGAGAGAGTGCCCTGCCCCCTATGGACTCATTGTCAAGGGTGAGCAGCATGAGTGCCCTCTTCCTGTGGTAGAGTCCATGGACTGGCCAGTCTCTTGGGGTGCCCCCCTAGCAGAAGCACAACTGCAAGGCTTTGCATGTTGGTTCTGTGACGGGTCATCCCAACATGTGAATGGCTCTCCTAGAACGGGCTATGGAGCAATCCGAGTCCATGACTCCTTCTTTCTTTCTGGCATTGCCCGTCCTCACTCCAGCCAAGCTGCTGAAGTGACAGCTCTCCAAGAGATCTTGGGGTTCGAAGCTCCAGACTGTCCCCTGGCAGTCTACACGGACTCTGACTGGGTCGCCAAGACAGCCACAGTCTGGCTCCCCATTTGGCTCAGAAATGGATGCAAAACCTCAGATGGGAAACCCATCTCTCACCTCGCCAAATGGCTGCGCATTGCAGAGCTCATTCAAAATCGAACTGCTCCTACCTGGGTTGCACATGTTAAGGGGCACCAGAAGAATGCGTCAGACATTTGTGTCTGGAATAACAGAGCGGACGCTCTTGCGAAAGAGGCTGCTCTGATGGACCCAGGGGGGCCCTTCCTGGAATCTCGCACTCTCCCGCCCATTCAGCCCGTAGTCACTCGCAAGGCCAAGCAAGCAATCACCCCTCTCCTGGACCTTGCTACATTGCAGGAAGGAGACACACAGGTCAAGGACTTAATGGAAGCAGGCAGGGATCCAACAGGGAAGTACCAAATTGTGACACAGGATGGAATCATTTGGGCCAAAGATTCCTCTGACCAGCTCCACTGGCTAGTCCCCTCTGAAGTTCGGGGAGACTTGATCCAATTTGCCCATGAGCAAGGGCACCGGGGTAAGGACATCACCCTGGAACGGGTTAAGGAAACAGGCTGGTGGCCAGCCATGCGCCAGGACATAGAGCAGTGGGTCAACAACTGCCTTGCCTGCGCTATGGTAAATGCGGACCCTTCAGGTCCTAAAGCTGCCATCCAGCACCAGCGCATTGAAGGTCCATGGGCTCGCCTTCAGATTGACTTTATTGGGCCATTACCTACCACCCCCCGAGGCAACCGTTACTGCCTCACGGTAGTGGACCCCTTCAGCAAATGGATTGAGGCTTTTCCTTGCAGGAACAACACTGCAGCCACCACTGCAAGGTTGTTGTTTAACAACATCTTCAGTAGATTCGGTCTTCCGCGAGTAATAGACTCAGATTCGGGTGGCCATTTCATCGGCGAGGTCACTCAGGAACTCTGCCGCGCTTTGGGCATTAAGCAGAGGTTCCACATAGCCGCTCACCCCCAATCCTCGGGTGGAATTGAGCGAACCAACCGTACGCTAAAGGAAGCATTACGGAAAATGGTAAAGTCCTCTGGAAGGGACTGGGATGAGAAGCTCCCTATAGTCCTTATGGCAATCCGAGGGACAAAAGCTATGCACGGGTACTCTCCCCACCAGGTAATGACTGGGAGGAAAATGGTTCTCCCTGAAAGTCTGTGGCTAGACACCAGTCTCCCAAGCGACCTGGATGCAATAGTTGTGAACAATGAGTGGGTGAGCCGGTTGGTCCAAGAGATTGCTACTATCCACAGGCAGGTAGCAGAGAAACTTGGGACTGCACAAAGGTGCGTGGACAAACGGCTTGGGTGGGTTCGCAACCCACGGCAATGGGAAATTGGCCAATTGGTCATGTACCGGAACTTTTGGGAGAAAAATCATGTCCTGTCAGCAAAATGGTTGGGTCCAGTCCCAATCACAAAAAGAGTGAGCCCTGCAGTGTACCAAGTGGCTATCCCCCAAAGGGGATCCACCCGCTACAAGTACTTCCATTGTTCCCAGCTTAAGGAATGGAAAGGACAATCGGACAATCCCCAGGAGGATTGCGCCACTGAAGAGCCCCCGGAGGTCAAACCTCCAGCCCCCACCACAACAGTTGTGGTCAAACAACTCTCACTGAGCAATTCAGGGAAGCCTGCTTTGGAAGGTGTGGCAGAAACCTTCCTCCAGTTTGATCCAGGGTAAAGGGAAATAGGGACAAAGACCTTGCCCGCTCTCGGACGCGAGGGGGGGAGAATACCTTACACAGCTAAATAAATGTATCCATCTGGTTAGCCCCAATTGGCATGGGTGCTTCCCTGATGGATGTAGAAAAAAATGAAGTTCTGACAAATAAACTGGCAGTAGCAACTGATGCCACCTCTCGACTGGCCAAACCATTCCAAAATTCTCTGGAGATTGTTGTAGAAGTACAGCACTCCATGAACTCAATGAGCGAACGTTTCCCTGGCACTTGCATGTGCGCAGGCTCACTCTATTAATTTGGCCCTAGTCACGGAACTAATCAGACCTAAATCTGAGGGCCACATTAAGTAAAGCAGTTCATGATGGCAACCCTCATACCGAATGCCCTATTTGATTGGTGGGCTCTCTTGCATGTCAAGATCGAGCCGGGATTGCGCCGCCTGTTCGTGGCGACAGTAGTTCCACAGGAATTTTTCCAAATTCACCCTGTAGTTCTTCTTGGACTTCTAACTCAGTCCGGAGACATTCTCTATGTTAGCCACTGGGCTAGGATCTCTCTTCTACGGGTTGGCAGACAGTCAATGTCCAAGGTTGCCAATGCCGGGAGAAATAAGGCCTCATCTGTGACAGTGAAGCCCTGGAGGCACATCACCAGTGCCTTGCCCCCACCGAAAATTGATCAGGAAAAATGCTCTTTTGGATGTGACCCAAGAGCATAATTTGGCCATTGGTTATCACCGGATCCAGCCCATGGCACCATTATTTAATCACTGTTTCTGTAAGATGTACTCAATCCATGAATGGGTCTTCGCTTACACCGCTCTCCTCTGGACGAAGCAAGAGCTCCCATATCTCTCCTGTCATCCTGGGACTTGGTATGGAACCCCTCCACCACCTCCTCATGCATCCTGCTCTTTGGAAAACCCTGGAAGCAGTGAAAGCAGCTGGAGACGCTGCCATCCTGATCGTCACTGATAACGGTAACCAGATCTCCACTTTAGCCATCAAGATTACTAACTCGGGACATCACCAGTGGTGGGAATCCCTCCTAAGATGGTCCAGCAATGCTACCAGTGCCATCAATTTCAAGATGCACCCCATCATCATCCTCATCTGCCAGATCGCCCTGGCCATTGCCCTTTTCTACCTCGCCTGCTGGGAAAAGGGACAATTCAACAGACTGTACCTGATTGCCTCGTACCCATAATGGACCCTTGGTCTACTCTGCGCCCTCTACTGGCTGCTACTGAAATTCACCTCCTGACCTGGAGTTGGCTTTGAACTATTATGCTTCCTGCTTTTCCCCTGCCTGGGTATTCCAGGAAGATACTTCATGCAGCCTCAAGGACTATGGACTCTGCTGTGAACTGTTTTCTGCCTTTCACCAGCATGGACAGGATCCCTCCGTTCCACTGCATTTTTCTTGTATAGCTGTGGACCTGCATCACCTACAGCTGCCCTTCCTGTCTACCAACTCAAGATGGTGATGGAATAAAAATTCATCTTTGATTAGAAAATTTTTGACTCTAGCCTACACATGGACTGGACTGACTAGCAGCAAAGCAATTGCAGCTGCTAGCGCTACCGGATTGGACATTTGATTTAAAGGGAAAGATTCCTAACCTCTTTCCCTCCATGAGAATTATGTATTTTATTTCATTTACTATTATTGTATTGTTGTATTGATGTGTATGTGTGTGTATTTTCCCTTAGGATTTAAGCATTTTAATGTAATTTTAATTAATGATATTTAGAATAATGTTTTATTATAGATTGTATTTGTAAGGTAGATTGCTGCCCGCATGTTAGAAATAACTGCCCATACGTGTCATAAGGGAAAAGATTCAGTTTTCACTTTGCCAGCACATTTCCACAGTCACCTAAAAGGGACCAGCCCTTAGCTCCTAATACTATTTTTGCTTTTAATTTGGCTTTGATACAGTAGGAAGTTTTTCTAGTGGCAAGAACTGGAAACCTACCTCACCCTCCCAAAAGTCTTTCTGACTATTTTCTTTTGTGGACAGTTTATCTTTGCTTACATGTGTTTTGGTCATTTGTGAAGGTTCCAAAGAGTTCCACTCTTTGTAGTTCCCAAATGAAGGGGGGGATTGTTATGTGGGCTGTCACCCCTCCATCAAAGGCCGGCACACCCGTGTCAACCCTTCCTGACACTCCTGCGCAGACCCTGGCACCAGAGAGAGAAAAGCCAGGTCAAGCCTTGCAAAGCATAATGGGAGAGCAACTAAAACCCACTTCTGGCTCTGTAGCAGGACTTGGAGTTACGCTTCCCCCAACCTACTTGCTTGCAAACAAAAGAGGAGTTTGTCAGCACACCTGGCAAGTACAGAGAGACAAAGGCACCCCACCCAAGACTCCCCTCCAGCAAGCCAAGCACATTGTCTTGTAAGGGGAACTGGCCACTCTCTTTCAACACCAAATCTAATCCAAGATTTGGTTTTTGTCTTTTCCCTTACCACTATCCCCAGGCACAAGCAATCATCCAGGATTTGCCAGAAATGGGCCATCAGCCCTTCTAGACAGGAAATATTTCTTCATATTCCCAGCAGCTAGTTTCTTTGTCTCAGCAACCCGTTTCTTTGTTGGGACCCTGCTCCAGCCATCAAACTCTTTGTCTAAGCCCTGGACAAGGTAGGATCAGCCCCCTATCACCTCAGGTCACAAATTTCCTTTAAATATTGGGCTCCCACAGTCACAAAATGCAGTCAGTTTCTAGGGTACAGAAACTCTGTCCGACGTTCGTCTTGGTCCCTCGTCCGTCGCCCCAAATTGCTTCCCTGGACCTCCGGAACTCTGCTCCACCCAGAAGACAGGTAGATATCACTTCCAATCAACCCTTAGTATAGGTTCCTCCCCTATAAGCCTTTTCCTTGTGTGCTAGTGGCTAGGAATGTACATTTCTTTGCTAGAGTGCGCACGTGTTGTCTTTTGTCTAATTAGTGTTTGTTAATAAAATTCTTCCATGTTTAGATCATTGTCTGCCTTGGTTCTATCTCAGTGACATAATTACCCAGTAAACTGTGCAATACAAGGTCCCACGTTACGCCACGCTGCCTCTTGCTGGCTCTACTAGCTGATTCCCCACAACTAAATTTAGACACGTGTCCTTACAGACACGCATTTGGCGTAACAGCATCCTCATAGACCAGCTGGGGGAAGCAAAGTATCATACGGCCATAGACTTGACAAAGGATATCGGTAGGTGCCTGTGAACTCGCAAGGTTGGGAAAAGACAGTGTTTTCCATACATTATTGTCTTCAGCCCAGACTGGGATTCCCATCTGTCCCAGGTGTTGCACTCCTTAGAAACAATGGGGCTTTGTGCCAATCCACAGAAGAGCCATTTGGAGTTCCAGGAGTTGCAATATTTGGGCTTCACCGTGGCTCAGTTAAAGCCCCAACCAAACAAGGTAATCCAGGAGTGCACCAGACCCTGCACCAAGAAACAACTCCAGAGGTTCCTGGAATTAGTGAGCTACTATAGTCGTTGTGTGCCTTTCATGGATTGTTTAAGGAAAGGCCAGCCCAAGGTAATCTGGTGGACCTTATCTGGTCACCAGATGGAACAAAACATTACTGAAACAAACCATTACTAAGGACCCCGTTCCTTGAAATCCTGACTTCACTAAGCCATTTGTCCTCCAAACAGACACTTCTAGCACAGTCCTAGGGGCTCTCTTGTCCCAAGTACATGAGGGGGGTAGAGTAGCCCTTGCTCTTCATAAATCGGAAGTTACACCCAGCCAAAACCTGCTACACCATGGTTGAAGGTAAGGTCTTAACCAACAAATGGGCTATCGGGACCTTGCACTATTACCTGGCCAACAACTCCTGTGAACTAGTGGTGGACCATGCCCCTCTAGTCTGGATGAAGACTATGAAAGAACACACAAGGAAATGCTGTCACCACCTTTCCTTAAGTGCAACCACTGGCAGGGATCTAAATGGCTGCACCCACGGCCTCAGGTGCCATCTGCTGAAGTTTCCTTACCTGGGCCTCACCTTCCTTGACAGCACATGAGCCGGGTGCTCCAGTGGTGCTCTGTCAAGTCAACCTAATGGTGCTGCCTCCTGTGTGCTCTCTGGGCTAGAGGGGGCCACTGAAGCTGGCAGGAGTGATCCTGGCAGGAGGGGCAGTGTCTGCCCAGCTAGGATCCAGCTGCTTATCCTCCTCAGGGCTTGGATTGTGCTGATCGCGCCCTGGATCCTTGCCGCCTAACCCTGTTTTGAAAGCGGTGGCAGCGCAAGCACAAATGAGTCCTCCTGTGGTGGTGACAGTGGTGGAGCAGGCATGACAGATGTGGTTGGGTACAAGGGAGAGGAGGAGTGCAGAAGACCAGCTAAGGAAGCAGGCAGGGAAATCAGCAGTGAGAAAGTCTGAAGGAACAAGAGGGGAAACAGAGCAGGCTGCCATGGAGAGGCCAAGAGGTGCTCGCAGTCTCCACGGAGCTGGGGAAACTGAGTGAGAAGGACTTGAAGAAACCCCTTTTCCTCCACCCATCAGGTGGCAGATGAGGAGGGACTCTGCTCCAGGCCTCCCAGGCGGCACCTAGGCAGGACCCTCACTTACTTGGTAGAAGGGGAGTCACAACAGGGATATGAATGGATCTTGGTGAGGAAGCAGTTTATACCGTATTATATAAGAGATTAGATTGGATGGGGACTTTTATCTGTGCTTGCTGGATGAAGCAAACTTTGTTATCTACTCTTTATTATAGCAAGTGGAGACTCTTATTTATTAATTAGGTTGTTTATATACTGCCCCTTTTGGAAATACCATCTCAGGGCGGTTTACGGGCTCTGTATAGCCTGAGGCTCGCATATTCCTGCAACAGAATATAGACCAACAAAAGATATCATGCCTCTTGCCTGTTTTGCATTTGTGTATATTGCCCTTACAGATTTTCATAACCTTTACTCTGCATCCATTTCCCATAACCAAAAATAGCCTCTGTCTTTTACATTATGAATTGCCTCTAGCAGCAAGCAGAAAGCGTCCGCCTGACTCCATATCAGCTACATCTGCAGGGCAAGAAATATGCCTAGTAATTTTAAAGAATCCAGATGGCTCAAGCAAGTAAGTTGTGCTACAGTCTGCAGTGAAAGGTTTTTCCAAGCCCCCTAAGGAAACAGATGCCAGTAATCAATTTCTGCCCTGACACGGATAACCCAGGCTATCCCAATCTTGTCAAACTTGGACACTAAGCAGGATCAGCCCAGGGTAGTCAGCTGGGACCTGATGACTAAAAAAACCAAAACAACCAATTCCTGTTAAAGAGGTGGGGGATGTTGCTTTGCTACTTTGCTGAAAAAGAGGAGGTCTTGAGATCAGTTTAATAACCACGAATGTTAGTACATTCCAGTATATATCACTAAGTCCTAGGGCATTTGATATATAGTTTTCTCAAGGAACATATTATGTGTTACAACAAGAATGACTTTCAATTTAACGTAACTGAGGAAGGAGGAATGTCCCCCCCCAAAAAAAAAGCTGATTGGATGCACAGCAAAAAGTCCTCTCAGACTGCAAATGTCTCGCCAGTCTTCTCTCCTAATGCTGTGCTAAGAGTCAGCTTAACCCAGTTTATTAAACCAAGAGGCTAATCAATAAGATGGATCATGTTGCCTTAATAATCCCTCCCAGATTCCATCTATTTTTGGACTGGACTAGCAGCAGCATTACAGATGGAGGTTATGGGGAAGAGATTTCGGCATATTAGGATGACTATAGTGGGGATGCAGGCCGAGGCAGGGTGGTTCTGCCGCTACACTGAGAAAGGTGAGCAGCTGCTTTTTCTGGTGGCTGATAAGCATGGAACTGTGGACCAAGGATCCCACCTGAGCTTCCTTCCTGATCCCCCCCCCCTTTTCATAGGGGACTATATATCAGTCAGAGTGGTGAAGAAAGGAGCCAGCTACAACAAACGAGGCATACTGCAGCAATCAAAAGGACTCAGCAGAACAGAGGAGAGCTCCTAATTTGTGTCGCTGAGTTTTCCTACAGTCTGGTTCACACATGCATGTATCCCTTCGTTACTAAACACTGTGTGGCTGAAAGCAGGGAGGGTGAGCAGGTTCAACTGAAAACTAGTATGGTCACGGTAGTGCAAAGGGACATGAAAGCGCTCTCTCATTCTTGCTCTGCTCTTTGATGTCTGCTTCATTAGCGCTGCAGTCATTGTGATGAATGTGCATGCTGGGGGAAAGGTGACCATCACTTCAGATATTTAAAACAGCATTCTTTGGAAGGGCTGTAAGCGGCTTAGGACTGCAGGATGGGAAGTGCAAGCAATCTTTTGCACTCTCTGATTTGTAATCAATACAAATTTTGTGACTCCCTCTTAGATTTGCTTCAGGGTATTCTGCCTTTTCCTGCAACAAGCTTGTGCAAGGTTACAGCTTAGCTGTGCCTCACATTAGCAGGACCCTGCTCGCCAGGGCATGAGGCTGCAGCCCCCAAGATGGGGGACAGAAGGGGATTGAAAACACTGGCGTGTGTTGTCCTAAGGCGAGCTCAATTGTGCCCCAGTTAGTGCTACAGTCAGTGAAGCAGCCACAGCTCTGGAACTTCTGTTTTTTTGTATTAAAGGCATTGTTGCACCCTTCAAGGCTGCCTGCCGGCTCCATGCCATGTTCTCAGTGCCACGGGTGCAGGTAAGTGGTCTAGTGCTGCCACCTTCTGACTGCATCCCTGGTTGGCAGCCTTCTGCAGGGTTCTGGAAATACTCAAGAGATCAGCATTGCAGTCAATGCAGGAGCTGAGATGCCATTAAAGAGTCAGCAGGACAAAGCCTCTCACTGGAACTGCCACTGGCAAAGTATTTCCATGCCCTGAGAGTGGGATGAAGCCCAGGAAGAAAGAGGCCCAGTAAGGAATAGGGCTGGGCAATGGCTTCCATATCTCGGTGATGTTTATTCCCTGGCAGGCTGTACCTGGATTGATCTCACGTGGTGCCATCATCTTGCACTTGACTGGGCACCTTAATACATCAACATGGAGTTTTCACAGGGAAAATGTTTGGTCCTGTGCATGCAGAAGTGTGATAGATGGAGAGATTATGCCTGTTGCTTAGACGCAGGTGGAGAGACATGGCTTAGTAGTGAGGAAGAACAAGCACTTGAAGGATTTGCTGCCAGTGGAAAAATCTTAACCAGCCCCTGTTCTTGTGAGAATTGATCTTCTCTCAGAACGTGAGCACCTCATTTAGCAAGCTGCTAAAAGGAAATAGAACTTGATGGAAGCAACTTAGGAACAATTTCTAGCAATCAAGATAGACTGTCTTGTTTAATTTGCTAAAGGATAACTGTTTCCACAAACAAGACATACCTTGTTTTAGCCTTGCTTTGGATTTCAATTGGATGTTGTGAGTTGAAATTTGCTTCTTGCATTTAGGCTTTCCTCCCTTCGTTTTCCAGGGTGTAATTTGCTATGTAGTTTCCACATTGTTGGAAGGAGGCAGCTTCCCATGATGCTTTGCTCCCTTCCCCTATTCCAAAAGGTTATTTTTGCAAAATGGTGCCCACTTGCACTTTTCTTTTCATTGCACCCCTCCATTTCACCATCCTGTCACCAAGATCGCCTCTCCCCTTCCCCAGCTGGTGTTTTTTCTAAAATCAAAGTTATCACATTACAATGCTACTGCATTGTAAACACAAAGTCTGCTTTTCTTTTGGTTTAAATACCAGGGACAGTGAAAGTCGTGGGTCTGAGTCCAGGTGACAGCTGCTGGAGGAGGCAATGACAGCACACTCCCAAGAGGCCAAGGGAAAAGGAAAGGGAAAAGGGGGGATTTTATTCCATAGGCAATCTCTCTCTCTCTCTCACACACACACACACACACACACAACAACACAAGTGCACTGGTACCCTATCAGCCTTTCTCCCTAACCCTGATTATGGCATATTTTGCCCAGACACCAAAGCAAATCCTAAGCAGATGTGCTTGGAAGTAATACCCATTTAACCCAGCAGGCTTTCTACCTATGGAAGGCTCCTTTGGCTCACAGCCTGAAAGGGCAGCTCTGTGCCTAGGGTGGAAAGGGTGTGCTGTGGAAGCCCCGCTTGCCATTGGAAACAGAGCCCCTTCTCCCAGTTCCCCCCAGATGACTCCACCTGCTCTTCCTCCGGGTGCAATGTGACCATTCTTTGCTGCCCCAAGGCACTGCTGAACCCTTGGGGCAGCAAAGGGCGGGCATGTTGTGTACATGAGCCTTGGCAGCAGACTGGAGAGACTCAGTTTCTCACGTGCTGCTTCTCAAGCCACAATCCACAGGCAATGAGGTGGAGGGGAGAGAGGCCTTGCCAAGAAGCCAGAGAAGGAGCCCCCCTCCCCCCATGGGCCTATTAGGCTGGGCTGGGCTGGGAGAGAAGCGGCCCAGAGGGAGAGGAGGTGGGGTCACCTGGGGGGAATTGGGAGAAGGTTCTCCATCTCCAAAAGCGAGGAAGGCTTCCATGGCACTCCCCCCCCCCCCAAGCATGGGGCTGCCATTTCAGGCTGTGAACCGAAGGAATCTTCTCTAGGCTAAGCCTCAATGGGTTAAATGGGCACTACGTCCAAGCACATCTGCTTAGGATTGGTCCCTTCATGCTTAGGCAAAATATGCCATGAACAGGGTTAGGGAGGAAGTCTGATAGGAAACCAACACACTTGTGTTTGTGCATGTGTGTGTGTGTGTGTGTGAGAGAGAGAGAGAGAGAGAGAGAGAGAGAATATGCCTATGGTATAAAATCTCTTTTTCCCCTTTCTCTTTTCCCTTAGCTTCTTGGGCATATGCCATCATTGCCCCCAGTAGCATCTGGCCAGTCCCCGTGGCTTTCACTGTTCCTAATTTTTTTAAAGCAATCTTGTAACGTGATAACCTTGTTATTTATTTATTTATTTTGATTACCAGCTGGGGAAGGGAGGGAGGCAATCTTGGGCACACACAGCAGATAGAAGAGGGGAGTGCTAAGGCACCTTTCCCTCAGGAAGGGGAGAAAGGGAGGGGGGAAGGAGAATGGCGATGAGCAAAGGGGCATGCCCAAACTACTCAAAGTGTCAGGCATGGGGAAAAACCCAGTTGCACACATTTCTGCATTGGCCAGCCCTGATTTAGACCCCATTAGGCCCCACTTTAAAAAACACAGGAAGCAAATTCTGAGTAGTTGCAGAAGCAATCCCCAGGCAAACGACACGCTGGATGTAAGGCATGCCTGAGAAGCAAACTGTGTCAAGCTTGACTCCACCTGCATACCTTGAATCTCCTGATGACCCTGGACTGGAACTCTGACCTTGCATTTGGAAACTCCCGTCCTGCAACCTTGATTATATGACTCTGACTTCTCGGCTTGCTTTTGGACACCCCCAGCTCTGGTAATCCCCTGGTGTTGACTTTATGGCTTGTTTATAACTCTGCTAACTGAGACACTCCTTTCAGTGCAGCCTGTGGCTGCAGGAACTCCCATTTTCAGTTCAGGCTGTGTTCAGCAGCTGCTCCAGCTCAAGGTTGCTCCTCTGAACCGCACTGCTGCTGTGGCAGCAGTACATCTGACCTGCCCGGCCAGCACGTAAACAGTCACACTGGAACATAGGGGTGGGGTGGGATGGGGAGGGGAGACCGTGTCACAGAAATGAGGGTCCAGCAGCTGATGAGCAGCTAGTGGAGTGACTGCAGAACAGGAGAAATATGCATGCTTCTTCTAGTCTAGCTCCAAATAATAGCTGAGCTGTGGCATTCTGTGCCCATTTTGAGTTCCCAAACTGAGTTTGAATGGGAAACCAATACACAATGCATTACAGTAGTGGCACAGATCCAGATGGCCAGATCAGGGCTCTCAAGGTTAGTCTTTCAGGCAAGGCTGAGCTGGAAGAAAGATTTTTTTTTTTGCAACTGCATTCACTTGTTTCACCAGCAATAATGCTGGGTCCAGTATAACCCTGAGGCTCTTGACTGAGTTGGCAAGGGTCACATACTATTGTGTTACTATTATTTGTGGGGGTGGAGGGACATGGAATACAAACGTGATAGAGAGAAGGCAATGCCATTAATCAAAGTCAGTAGGACCTGAAAGGGTGCACATTTAACACTTAAGAAAAACAGCTGATGATCTTCCGGATGCTACTGACAATAGTAGAAATATTTATTTATTTAGATGTTTATACCGTCCTCCCATATGGCCCAGGGTGGTTTAATACAAGAGCCTCTGCAATAGCTTAGTACTTCCCCTGTCAATGCTTACCCTGCATATGTTAGCAGGCCTACTGGAGTTAGGTGATCATCTCTAGGCCCCATCACATTCCCTCTGAAAACTCCAGACCAGGGGTAGTCAAACTGCGGCCCTCCAGATGTCCATGGACTACAATTCCCAGGAGCCCCTGCCAGTGTTTGCTGGCAGGGGCTCCTGGGAATTGTAGTCCATGGACATCTGGAGGGCCGCAGTTTGAATACCCCTGCTCCAGACCATCCCAGCAGGGTCCCACAACCACTGGCCCTCCTTCTCCAAGCACTGTTAATTCTTCCTCTCAGCCTAGAAAAAGAGTCACTCACAGCCCTCCAGAATCCCAGATCTCTAACATCTTATGATCGTCTTCCACTACTTTTCCTTCAGCCTCTTCAAGGAGCTTTTCAATTGCAATCATCCTCCTCCACCAGTTTGGTGACTACACAAGTGTGTCCAGACCTAGACCTGCTGGAAGGGAGAAGCACTAAGCAAGAAACTGCCTCCTCTTCCATAGCCATTAGATAAGGAAAGAGACAGGTCCAGATCCTTTTCATTCCCTAATTCTGTGGATATTGAGAAATGCTTCACAGACTTCACAGATGAAGTCTCTCTTTACCCAACATAGAGTTTACTACTGTAAGATATGGCATAGTAAGATATTGTATGAAGAGCTTTACAAACGGAATAGACAAATTCACAGAGGACGGGCTGCGATGCTAAATGGAGACTCCATACACAGAAACTCTGACTGCCAGATCTACAGGACAAAGAGCCAGTGCTACCTGTCACTTTCACATACTGCTTCTGAGCCTCCAGATGCACCTGGCTGGCTGCTGGTGGAAGGACTATGCTGCAAGCCCTTTCTGATTCCAGCAAGGTCTCTCTTATTGGGTGATATGCCCATATATGGTCATGTTGACCAGCTTCCCCCCCCTCCCAAATGGCCAATGATGGGCGTGGAGGGAGTGGGAAGGGGAGGGGCCCCGGGTGGGCATGTACACAGCTATGCTTCCCAACCATTTTCTGCACAATTGTGCCACTTCTGGGGTTTCTCAGAGCCTGAAGAATGTTTCAAGGGTTTCTCAACAAAAGCTGAGAAAGACTGACTTAGCCCCTAGGCTGAAGCAGTTGATAATGCAGTTCTAACTGCAGAACCTGTATGCACCTGGCGGATGGGCTCAGGAACCCGGTACTTGCAGCAGGAGTAAACGAGACGCACGGCTGACTGAAGACTCATTTTGTGACCCACGGAGATATACACGGGTTTTGTGCTCTTGGCATAGCTGCGCAGGGCCTATCAAGGTAAGAAACATTCAAAGTATCCATTATATTGCCACAGGACAACCCAAAGAGCTGGCACAATCAAGAGTGGTGGGTTAACAAGAACATAAAGACCAGATTTTTGGCTTCGCCACCATTATATCAGAAGTGCTGCTTTAGAAGGCCCATCATGCTAGAGGCACCAAGCTTGCCTTCTCTCTGCCTTCTATTTCTCAGCACCTCCTCTTCTGTATTCCTTTAAGGATGCCAGCACATATAGTGGCCCCAGTCAGAGGTAAAAATTCAGGCTAGCTTGCAGAGTGGTCGTTGAGGATTCAAGGCAAAAGGGAGGGAACTGAAGGCTTCGTTAACATGTATCATTTGTTGTTCTGCAAGCACCCTTGCATCCTGAGACTGAAGGCAAAATAGCACAATTGGGGGCAGAAGCAGAGCTGGTATTTTCTGAGTTTGTGGAAGACTGATGATAGTGGTGGAAGAGGAGGGAGGCTATGCAAGAGCCAAGAATTTGGTGGGACTGAAGGGGCATGCCTGATAGGTGCTGCAGAATGAAAACTACTGTTCTTGGGACTGCTTCTCAAGGGACGTTCCTATGCAGTTTGAGACCAGTGACTGCGGTGACGAAAGACAGACTCATGTGGGTCAGAAGCAGCAGAACGGAGTTTGAGTCCTGTGGCACCTTTAAGCCTAATAAAATATCTTTCCAAGTGTAAGCTTTTGTCGGCACAGCACACTTCCTCAGACACATTGAAGTGGGAATTACAAGTCCACATATATATGCAGAGGGTGTGGACTAATTTATGGCTCATCCCCTGCCTCTATATGTGCCGTGGGTCAGCCTCAGAAGAAGAGCTGAGCAGTAAGAGCTTGACCCAGGCAGAATCCCAGCAGGGTGAGATGGAAGGGCAAGCTGCTGTGGAAGTGTCTGCAGAAGCCCCTCAGCCTCATCCCTCCCGGCCTGCCACACTGGAGTCACCTGAAGGAACTCAGGCTGTTAGCTCACCAGAGTCACCTGTAGAAACACACAGGCATGTCTAAGAAGTAAATTGCAGACTAAAAGGCACAGCGCACAGTTACAGCACCTGCTTGAGACTAACCTGTCTTCTCAGGATGGGAGCTGGCATCTGCATGAGGAACTATTCAAGGGCTGCTTTGACAGGAAACAGATGCAGGCACAATTGTGCATTGTGATTGCTGCCACCCACCTTGCTTGATTCCTGAAACTTCTGACCTCGGAACAAACCTGTTGGGCTTTGACTCTTGGACTGCCCTGGCCTGACTGCTTTGGACTCTGCTCTCTCTGACTCTGCTTCCCTTCTGACCGGCTCTGCTTGAATCGGCCAGCTACTCTTGGTGAAACCTCACACCATCGGACTGCAGCATGAGCCAGCACAATATGTGGATTTGTAATTCCCCTTTCATTGTGTCTGTGGAAGTGTGTTGAGCACATGAAAGCTTATACTCTGAAGAAAATTTAGTTTGCCTTAAAGTTGCCACTGGACTCAAACTTTGTTCTGCTGTGACAGAAGTGGGCCTCACATCCACACCCCCTTCAAATCCAAGAACATGTGCCAAAATATTCCCTAGTGGATGCTGGTGGTTCCAAAGTGTATCTCCAGACTCTTCTTAAGAGAGGTGCCCCCTGCCAGCCTTTGAGACTCCATCTCTTCTAGGATCATAGAGAAATGTGTCTTCCTTTGCATTCAGGGGCCAGGAAGAGTTTGTACAGCACCCGTTCTACTCTAGGTGACAGCACAGTCTCATTATGCATTTTGTGGGAATGCTCTGCTGAAAGTGAATCCCAGATGAAAGCTGACTGGCAGCAAGCAAAGGATGGAGTACAATACAGGAGCAGCAAATACCTATTCCTCTTTGGGCTTATATATTTGGCAGTGGCTCTCTACTTCTTACGCTTCTCACTTAACACAAGAAGAGCTTTACTGGATCCAGCCAGTGGTCCATTTGTCCAGCATCCTGTCTTAGAGAGTGGCCCACCACTTCCTCAGACCATAGAGACCAAAGCCTTCCCCTGATGTTGCCTCCTGGCCCTGGGATTCAGAGGTTCCTTGCCTCAACCGCCCTTTATAGCAATCTGTGCTGGAGGCCTTCGCTACATTCTCTGCCATTTCAACCACTCATGGGGGAAAACAGAACTTCCTTTTGTCCATCCTGAATCTACTGCCCACCAGCTTCATTCTCCACTGGATGCCCATGAGGTTAGTAGATGGCCTTCTTACCATGCCCAGGATTCTCCCTGAAGTACTTGAGAGAGGGAATGTGTCTCCTCCTGCCTGCAGGTCCCGGATCTGGGAGGCAAGAAGAGATGTGACAGGATGGGTGCCGGTGCTTGGATCAGACTTCCCACGACTACTCTGGATGAGAAAGACTGGGATCACAGCAGCTGGCAAGGGTGGACTGGGCCATTACGTAACTCAGGAGGAAGCCGAGTATCCCCCTGGCTCAGGGCAAGCTGAGCAGAACCTGCAGCGTCTCGGCAGCACAGCAGAGCCCATTTGGATCAGCCTGCTCCTGGCCACCAAGAACTTCCCCAGTCGGTTAAACAGCCAGTCAGGCATTTCGGGCCTGGTGCTCAGTACAGTAATTACTGAATAAAGAGGCTAGGACCCAAGTGGCCAGAGATGGAGTCTCATTTGTAGATCTCTTCCCTGCAGAAAACTTCTCATTCAAGAGCCACTTCTCAGGTTGCATTTTAAACATGCGCATGTAAACTGCTTTAGACTGGCATACAAAAATGCAGTTGGCACATGCAAGAAATGCATAAATGTGATATGGATACCTATCCCAAGAGGTCAGGACTATATGGTAGGCAATGCACATTGCTCAATGTATGAAGCAGCCCAAGGGTGTGCGCACACATGCACGAACACTGTATCTAAAGCCAGCTTGGTGCAATAGTTAGAGTGCCTTCCTAGGAACTAGGAGACCTGGGTTCAGGACCCCAGTCTGCTATGATGTTTATTGGATGACCTTAGGCCAGTTGCTCTGTTTTAGACTAATCTACCTCACAGGGTTGCTATGAGGATAAAAGGAAGGAGGGAGGATGCATGCTGCCCTGAGCTCCTTGGAAGGAAGGCAGGGTAATAAAGTGCTAAAACAATAAATAAATGCCCAACACTGTCATCATTTTGATTTTCAGTAGCTCTCTTCTGCTGGAAATGGTTGGAGCTGCAGTTGCTATCTCACCCCACCCCCCATCCCCCATCCCCACATCCTTACAACTTCTCCTGCAACTACAAGGCCCCATGATGAGCAAAACGGCAAACAGCAGCTCCCTCTACTCCGTAGCACAATTCATACTGAGGAATACACATTCTTACTCCAGACTTACTTGTTCCTTGTGTAGCTCATCATTGGACAGTCCATCAATCTGCAGGAGATTTTTAGCCACTCCAATGCAAGGCAGACCGGTGAGCACACCAAGATGGCAGGCAATGCCAAACCCTGTCAAGGGAAGAAGTGTAAAAGAGATGAGGTAGGAGGAAAGCAGCCAGGGAAAAGAGCTATCTAACATGCTCCAGGGTCTGGCTGTGAGGAAATGAGAGCTAGAAGTATCCAGAGGAGAAGGGGAGCGGGCTGGAAGTGCTCTCCGCTTCACCAATGAGAAGCTCGTCTGGAGACTTCCCAGGCCGATGTTTCAAGAACTCTCAGGTGGGATTAGAAACTAAGCAGAGAAACCGAACTGTGTCTAGATGCTTGTTCAGGAGCCTTACCTCTGTGATGCAGGATGCCATTTCCATCCGCAAGGAGGACCTAACAAAGCAATAAAAGGACACAAAAGTAAGAGATGAAGCATGGCAGGAGACTTTAAATTCTGGATCTACAAGGAGACAAAAGCTCTTTTCTCAATGGCAAACGGAGGTGAGAACACCTACTCCTCTGGTGTTGTGGTGACAGTGTTTGTCTGGGACCTATTAGATGCTTGTTCAAATCCCTGCTCTGCCAATAGAGCTTGTCAGGTAGGTGAGGCAGGAAAGGAAGGAGCACTTCAAGAGTGATAGGATTAGTGCATTCCTTGGTGCATTATTGACTGGCAGATAGGTATTTTTTGTGGGAGGTGGGATACAGTGTCCTGAGGGCTGACAGTGTCACCAGAGGAACCCTGGCCACTCCTGAAAAGGATGGCATTTGGCTGGAGAGTACTTTCTCCTATTTCTGCCCGAGGACAGACATTGCAGGTCAGCCTTTGGTGAAACTGACACACATTTGGACATTTCTGGTGCCAACATGCAAGAGCAGAGCAATATATGATCATGATGCAGCCAACGTAACAAAGGGCAACTTCCCTTCAAAGCAAGGGGGGGTCTGGCTGCTAACAGATCCTCCTATTCTAGTAGTACCTGCTTTCAGCCTTATCTCTTTGTGTAAGGGAACTCTAATAGCATCTTTGGGTATCTCTAGGTCCCTCATTTTTGAGGCCACTTGGACCCCTTCAGTCAAGTTCTGAGGTGACAGGCTGCTCTGTGGCTTTCTGCACATGCTTTGCTTCCCTGGAAAGTATTCCTACAAATCCACACTGACTGACTCTGTAAGCATGCAGACTAGTACTGACAACAGAGGAATCTGGCTGCTGGAACGGTCCCCTCCAAAAGCAGCAATGTTCACACTGCTCCAAATGCTTTTTTGAGCTGGCAGACTGCCTAACACTCCTGTAAAATAGAGCCTGGCCTGGGGCCCAGAGTAACTGGAAAAGGCATAATTTACAGACAGGCGTCTTTGGCATGAAATAACTCCCCATTAAAGAAATGGAAAGCACCACACCTGAGGCCTGAGGTCAGGTTGGTTTTCCTCCAGCCGTTTCACAGCTTCCACAAGGAAAGGGGCTTCTCGGAAAGCCAAGAAGCCTGCCACGTAGGGGGCCTGGATGACCACCATGCGGCAATCTTCATACAGCACCTGAGATGGAGGGAGAATGTAGAACAAGTGACTTTCCTGCTCATGACAAGTACAAGTTTTGTTAGGAGAAAAAGAACGGCTTGGATCTAACGGAACGTTCCTGCATGCTGAGCAATTTCTGTGCACCAAGCATGACTTTTCTCTGCCTCCCTTCTCCCGCTGCACCTCAAAAGCTGCTCTTGTGGGACAGGGGACCCTCAGGAACAGCATTGTGGGAGGACTTTTTGACCTCAGCAGGAGAGGGAAGGACATAAAGGTGCACTCTGGGGATCAAAATCCCTTCACCCACAGAAATTCTGTGTTGGATGTTACCGTAGGCTCACACAGTCATCTGGGCTAGCAAGCTGGTGAAGCTCAGCCTTTCTTTATCTGATGGCCTGTTGACTAGGTGTTTCCTTACCCACCAAACCTCAATGCTGAAAAGAAGCCTAATTCCTTTCTGCTCAGCTTATTCCATTAACCTACCACCAGTTTCTGGAGAACACCTGACACACTTAGATAAAATATAGCAGAGAACAGACCATGTTCTTGGTTTTTTTGCATGTAAAGCATAATGAAACAGTGCCCATTTTTCAGCCTTTAAGTGTTTCAGCTTTGATTGCTGACAGAAACGAAAACCAAACAAAAGTTGCATTCACTTGCAGAATACTAAACAAAAAGAAATTATTGAAAGAGAAATCTCCTCATAATAAAGATTTATTTTTTTAATTTATCAGCATTTGCCAGCTCATTTAAAACACGTGAGGCACGCTATACAAGGACAAGCTATATTTTGGGGTTCCAAATGTTTAGTTTTAGAGTGATGAACATTATTTTTTAATACTCATTCTTCTGATGGAGTTCCTTCAAGGCACCTACATACATTTTTTTAACAAATTAAAAACCTGTAAAGAAAAACTTTCAGGGGTGTAATTGCTGTTAACTCAAATTCATAGCAAAGCAAACCTATGACTGCAGATTTTTGAATTTCTTATAAAATGAGACAGGGTAAATTTTGCAGACACTTGAAAATGTTTAGAAGTGCAACATCTTGGGGAATATCAACCCACCCTTACATTTTATTCCAAACTTACAGATACCATTTTCCTGCAACCCACCAATCTATCTCTGTCAATTTATTTATTTTGAGATTTATATACCACCCTTCTCAGTAAAACTGTCTTGGGTCAGTTTAAACATATAGAATCAACAGATTAATACAATTACAATAAGTTAAAATACTAAAACAAGTTAAAACTGTTTTAAACCGCAATTATCAGTGTCACATCAGCAATAGTAATGACATGTAGCCAACTGGAATTTAAAAATTGGAGGAACCAGAGAAAAAGGGAGGCAGGAGAAGGCAGAACAGAGATTCGAGATTTGGATGCCATGTTTATTGTCCAGCTGGCCTCAACCATAGGCCTGACGGAAGAGCTCTGTCTGACAGGCCCTGCGGAACTCAAGAGAGTTCCAACAGGGCCCTGATCTCACTTGAGAGCTCATTCCATCGGGCAGGGGTCAGGGCCCTGTGAGAACCCGGGCGACCACACTTTGCACCAGCTATAGTTTTCAGAGCAGGTTCCCAGAGATTCCCCATTATGCTCTCAACACCAGGGGTAGTCAACCTGTGGTCCTCCAGATGTCCATGGACTACAATTCTCATGAGCTCCTGCCATGGACATCTGGAGGACCACAGGTTGACTACCCCTGCTCAACACCATCCTAGAGAACAGTATTCCTTTTCCAAGTCTGCTACCTCAAGGTCTGGGTAGCTGAGGACTACCAGTGAAGCACAGGCACTTGTGTCATCTCCTTTGACGTAAGACAGGTCCATCCCACCAACTCTTTCCAACCCAGCAAAGGAGGGATTGCTTTGCCACTCCTCTGTATCTTGCTCAATCACATCTGCCTTCAGCCGGGCCTGATCCCTAGGGAATGCAATAGAAGTAGTTTATTTCAGGGCTAAGAACAGGGCTGGGGACATGCAAGAACGTTTCTTTTGAACTAGAACGCTAGTTATAATGCAATAGAGGCATGGTTGTCTCAGCTAGAGAAATTCTGTAGGTGTTACAAAAACCTGTTTGATCAGATAGGACAGAGAGGCAAAAGAGCTGCATGCTGCTATGCAAGAAAAGCAATAAAATTTCTAGCATACATCTTTCAGTTCCAATTTTCTATCATATATCTTTCAGTCTTGTTCATTAGAAATGGAATCTTAAAAGCAAAGTAGCTTCACTCTCTGCCACTGACAGTTCAAGGACTCTTGGGCAGCAGGTGTTGTGGAGGACCTTCCTCTGCCCCAGAGGGCCACTGCCAGTCACAACAGACAATACTGGACTCAGTGTAAGGTAGTTTCACTTTATAGCCCAATTTCCATAAACAGGCCATTCCTCTCTCAATCATAAATTTGTTGTTGTTACTTGCGAAGTCGTGTCCAACCCATCGCGACCCCATGGACAATGATCCTCCAGGCCTTCCTGTCCTCTACCGTTCGCCAGAGTCCATTTAAGCTTGCACCGACTGCTTCAGTGACTCCATCCAGCCACCTCATTCTCTGTCGTCCCCTTCTTCTTTTGCCCTCAATCACTCTTAGCATTAGTCTCTTCTTCAGGGAGTCCTTCCTTCTCATGAGGTGGCCAAAGTATTTGAGTTTCATCTTCAGGATCTGGCCTTCTAAGGAGCAGGCAGGGCTGATCTCCTCTAGGGCAGGGCAGAAGTCACCTGGGCCAGCGCTGCAATGAGGGTGAGTCCGGGAAGAACGGAGGAGGGAGTCTGGGTGTGTGTCTGAGGAAGGGGTGAGGGACCAGGAAGGAAATCATGTAAACCAGAGGTATGGTGTTGAGGGTGGTGGATGAATGGTGAGGAGTTTGGAGACCAAGATGTATGAGGAAAGGTTGGGGGAGCTTGGTCTGTTTAGCCTGGAGAGGAGACAACTGAGGTGATCTGATAACCACCTTCAAGTATTCAAAAGGCTGTCATGTAGAGAATGGAGCAGAGATGTTTCCTCTAGCACCAGAGGGACAGACCAGAACCAATGGGGTGAAATTAATTCAAAAGAAATTCTGTCTAAACATCCAGTAGAAGTTCCTGACAGAGCGGTTTCTCAGTGGAACAGGCTTCCTTGGGAAGTGGTGAGTTCTCAAGTTTTGGAAATTTTAAAACAGAGGCTGGATAGCATCTGATGGAGAGGCAGCGTCTGTGAAGGTTAAAGGGGGAGGCAGGTTACAGTGGATGAGCAATAGGGTTGTGAGTGTCCTGCATAGTGCAGGGGGTTGGACTAGATGACCCATGAGGTCCCTTCCAACTCAATTATTCTATGCTTCTATGATTCTAGGACTGACCGGTTTGTTCGCCTTGCAGTCCAAGGGATTCACAAGAGTCTTCTCCAGCACCAGAGTTCAAAAGTCTCAATTATTTGATGCTCCCCCTTCCTTATGGTCCAACTTTCACAATCATAAATAGGCCATGCCTTTTATTATGAGGGCATCCTATTTGGATTCACTTCTCAAAGCTCCCCCGCCTTCCTCACTGACAGTGCAAATAGGCAATCCGATCTGAAGGAGGGGCCTGGCGTTTCCCCACTGTTAGGGCTCATTTCCAAAACAGGAGGTTCTCTTCCTCTGGAGCAAGCTTTCTCAACCAGAGTTTCATGAAACCCAGTGGTTTCTTGATGGCCCTGGAAGGGTTTCCTGAGTGGGTGGGAGTTAATTATTTTAAGGGGAAGGGGAGGGACCTGGGTGGGCATATACACAGCTATGCTTCCAAATACCACAACTGGGGTTTGTCAAGGCCTGAAGAATGTTTCAAGGGTTTCTCAATGATAAAAAAAGTTGAGAAAGGCTGCTGTGGAGGAATTGGATGGTGGATTTTACAGCATTACAGCCCCGCTGAGTTCCCTCCACAAACTGATCCCAACTCTCAAGCAGTTTCCCAGACTTGAGCTGGCAACCCCAATTGGAAAGCCTTTTTCATTCATCCCTATCAACCCTTGGAAAACCACACGGAATTCAAATTGCCCTTCAATATGAGAAAAATATAGACGCACTGGGAAACCAATATGGCAATAAAATATCCAAATTGGACTTATATAGAGTCTTCTCTCTTCAGTAATTCTTTTATTCTTATTATTTCACACAAGTCCCAACACGTTTCGTCTTACAGCTTTTTCAAGGGACAATGTTTTTTATATTTAAGGACCAACTTCAACTTATTAAGGAATCTCTTAATAGAGTATAAGGTCATGCTCACGATAGCTAAACTTAGCTTATGGCGTCAGGACTTGTGTGAAATAATAAGAATAAAAGAATTACTGAAGAGAGAAGACTCTATATCAGTCCAATTTGGATATTTTATTGCCATATTGGTTTCTCAGTGCGTCTATATTTTTCTATATTTGTTTCTTCACTGGGACCCACCCCTCCCAGTTCATTATTTTTGGTTCAATATGAGCCTTGCATAATATTAACATACATAGCAGCCCAAACACACCAGTATCAAACACTTTGTGGAAAGGTCGAGCACGGTAAGCTATATACAACTCTGTAAGCTTGACAATAATAAGCTTGACCAGTTAGAATAGGGGGATACTAGAGTGAGTGTTTATTGTAGATTCAAGTGGGTAGCCCTGTTGGTCTGAAGCAACACAACAAAACATAATCAGAGTCCAGTGGCAATAAATCTTTGTTGGTCTTAAAGGTGCCACTGGACTCTGTTTATTGTGTAGCAGAGACACGTTTAAACTACAATCCCAAACCCATTTTCTAGGACTCCGTGGGAGGGGAGGTTTTCTTGTTCTCCTGTGAGAAACTTCATTGGATCCCGTTTCCCGGACTTTCGCTCCGCTCCCCTCCCCTCCTCTGTACTGACGGGAATGCCCTCGATCCAGGCAAACGGAAGGCTGTGGGTGCAAGAGAGAGAGAAGCGAGCGTGACTGAGCTGTCGCGCGCGCGTCCTTGAGAAAAGACTGCGGAAGGATGACGGCCTTTGCAATCAACTCAGTGTTAATATCACATTAGTAATCGGCAGGCAAAGACGGCGTCTTCGTGACTGACTGGAGAGGCGTGAGTTAGCGACCCTCGGCGCGTCCCACGATCCACAGCTACGCGAGCGGGCGCCGTAGCCGCCTCGTACGTGCTCTAAAGCAACAGGCAGAAGAGGGGCGGGAAGCCCTTTTACTTTACCGCTCCCAGCAGCGCAAGGTCTCCTCCTTTGGGGGCTGCATCCCCACGGCTGTCGCCGTAACCATTGCGCAGCTCCTACTTTTCTGTTTCCTCATTTGCAACCGGTATCTTGATCCTCCCTTCCCGTCAGCACCGGCCCAGACAGTCGGTTCCGGGTGCCAAGATGACTGGGCAGGCCAGGTTCTCTCACTTGTCGCAGCTCCAGGATAAAGTTAGGGGAGGGTGCGAGGGCAGCGAGCGCGCGAGAAACTCAGGGAGGGACAGTCCCATACGGCTGTAGGAAACTCCCCCCCCCCCACACACACACACACACACGCACACCCGTGCCTGCCCTGTTGAACAGCTGCAATACAATTCCACCTTCTATTTTGTGTGTGGATGTGGAGGTGCGGTGCTGGGGGAACCGCTGGGCAACGTTCACGACAAAGGATTCTTATTTAAATACACATTCCTAATGGACGGGTTTCATGAAAGAAAAGAAACGTTACGGGTTGTGAATTGCAGCCGAAAGGTCTTGGGCGGTGGGAGTTTTCATTCCTACTGCAGACGGCTGAACGGCTCAGCTCTTGGTGGCGATTTGGACGCCTTGCTGTTAAAGGGATTAATGGACTACTGCTAATCAGGTCTGTTCAGGTTCATCACACTTGCAAATCACAAAGCCAGGCGTTGCTAAGTAGCAACAATTAGTTTGCCATGAAATAGTTCCCTTTAGAATTGTTATACTCATCATTAGTTTGATAAAAGTGCGTTTGGTGAACATATACTTCCCCATTAATTAACCTCTTCCACTTAATATTTCTGGTAAGGAGTGAGGAGGAGTGTGTTTCATGGCTTAACACCCACTCATGGAGGCTGCCTCGCTTGAGTGCCTCCTCTTCCAACCGGCTTGCCTGTCTGACAGCCAACTGCCTTCCGTCCCCCACCCCTGACCACCCCCTCCTCCTTCCATTCCCACTGAGGCTTGGAGGCTGCAGATCCCTGCTTCCTGAGAGCTGCCCCTACCAGTGAGTTCACTAACAGCTGCCTGCATCCATTCCAGGTCCTGGGGGGAGGGGGGAGGCCCTCCAGAGTTCTCCCCCCCCCAATCTAGCACCTGTTGTATTCCTGAATGCAACAGGATTGGTCCCTATTTTATATATATTCTGCTGTATTTCTGGCCTTATCTTGCACATTATTTTAGAATTAGCTTCAGAGCCCGTTCCTAAGAATGGGCCCTGAAAGGGTCCCCTCCCCTGGCCTCTGGCCAGGCAGCTTAAGGTGGCTTTGAGCTGCAGCTGACAGCCAGATCAAATGGGACGTGCAGGGGCTGGGCAGCTTGTTAGCAGGGCCAAGACAGAGCTCCTTAGCAGGCAGTCAGCAGGCCGGGAGGCCCTCGTTAGCAAGCTCCACCACCCTTTGGCCAGGGCCCTCTCACCTGCTGTTGGCTCCAGGCACTGAGGCGTCTGAGAGCAAAGAGGCTAGAGTCCAGGGCCGGAGGGCGAGAACCGCAGGGGCAGGGCCAGTCAAGACAAAGCTGGCTGCACCGATTGGCTCTATTCCAACTTGGACAGCCAGACATGTCCCACCCCCTAGGCTGTTTCAGAAATATATAGAGGAACAACAATGGATAAGGATTAGGGAGTGATTCATGGGGATGCTGCCTAGTTACTTAGGCCAGGGCTCAATTTGCTTCATCTTTGTATTGGATGTATGTCTCTCCCCCCCCCCCCCCAATGCTCATGTTCCCATCATTTTCATTTATGGATGGATGGATTGGGTTACTATCAAAATCTCAGTTGTAGCCACAAGGATCCTGGAGATGGGAGAGGAGCCACCGAGTTCAGTGTTTGCATACTTTATCAATGACTGCACCTGTGCTGTGGAAATGGACTTCTAAGAATGTAAGGCCCAAGCTTTGCGAAGATTGCAGTGGCTCTGTAAAGCTGAACGCTTCCAGCAAGTTTTTGGTCGTTTGTGGAGACTATAGTTCACTTATGTTTAAATCTGTGATGTTTTTCTTTTGACATAGACCAGTTAAAATCCCATTGATAAAAACCAAAAAATATATTTTACATAAATAAAATTAGCCAGCTAGTATTACAGAATGATTTCACTGCTTGTCAGTACAAAACAAAAACCCTTCACAATAACCAGACTCAAGTCTCTGCTGGGGTTGGGCGCTTCAGCGTCTGAAGCAACTAGCGCTGCGGTGCGGTGCGGCTGGGGAGGGGAGGCGTGGCCACCAGCACGCCGCCCAGTGCGCACACACACAAACAGGCACAGAGCTCTGTTTTCAGTAGCCCAAATGAAAGATGAGACCTTCATTGTTTCATGAAATGCAGGAACATTTCCCTCATTTTGCTTCACAACTTTGAAGGGGGGGATGGACTTATTTCCTTAGTACAGTGGTTTAGAATCTGTGCAGAAACATAAGTAATCCAAACATATTTCCCATGAGGGTTCTTATCAGCAAAACAGAAGGTATCCTTAAGGTAGGGTTACACTCCTTTGCTTCTCAGGCAGGGTTTGTGTGAATGATATCTGCAGTTCCCCCCATTGGTTAGGTGTAGACTTCAGTTCATGACCTACCAACTACCAAGAAAAAGATTCACTTTTATTGTAGGAAAAAAAATAGAGAGTATATCTAAGTATACTCAAACCGAGAGCCAGTTTGGTGTAACGGTTAGGAGTGCGGACTTCTAATCTGGCATGCCAGGTTCGATTCTGCGCTCCCCCACGTGCAACCAGCTGGGGGACCTTGGGCTCCCCACAGCCCTGATAAAACTGTTCTGACCGGGCAGTGATATCAGCGCTCTCTCAGCCTCACCCACCCCACAGGGTGTCTGTTGTGGGGAGAGGAATGGGAAGGCGACTGTAAGCCGCTTTGAGCCTCCTTCGGGTAGGGAAAAGCGGCGTATAAGAACCAACTCTTCTTCTTCTTCTAAGTAGGAAGGTCTACCCCTAAGGGGACAAAAAGGAATCTTCGCCCAGTCTTCACCTTCATGCTGCAGTTACTTGCCAAGGCTTTGGGGGCATGACTGTTGGTTGCCTGCTGGATGATTCTGAGGGTGGCTCCACTGGAGGACCTGTCTGCTGCCAGGTCTTTTGCACAGGAGGTGGCCATTTGCAGGCTCCGTGACGTAGGAGGCAGAGTTGGCTGGTGCTTTGGATGCTTGTGGTGTGTGCGTGTGGTCACAAACAAACTGAATTCTAGCTACAGACCAAGCCCACTAGAAGCCAAGTGCTTATGGTGGGAGCAAAAGGGCTTCTTCCTCTTTATTTTTGCTGTCCCTGCAAGCAGCTGGGCAGCCAAAGAGATGGTCTCAGTTTCTTTTATTTTGGCATTTTGGTTCTTTCATTTTCTGTTCTTCTTTTGCAAGTGAGTTGAGGAAGCCTGTTCAGCTGCAGAAGTGGGGCATGGATTGAGGTTTACTTCCAAGGGACAGAGGAAGCCTTTAAAAAGTCATGGCATAAGCCCCGCCAGTGCAGCAAGGAGGCAGCAAAGCCCATAAGGTTATTTAATGGCAACTCGTCCACTGCCCTATTTTGGAGACTCGCCTGCCCTTTAGCAAATGGCAGAATTGTGGACGCAATGCTATTAGAGTTCTGTACAGGAGATGTATGACCATGGGGAGCAACAAACCATAGCACTGCAATTCCATTTTAACAGACTCATTGTTCTTTCAGATACAGCTACAAATAAAGGGGGTAGAAATACAGATGGATATTTACCAACTTTACCCAGAGCAGATGATTACTCACCATGGATAAAATTCCCCACTTGTTCAAGTTCAGAATGTTTTGTAGCAAAGCCTCTCCAACCCACAATATTTGAGGCTTAATCAGAAGTCATACTTGTTCTTTTTATCAGTCGCTGATCTCAGATTGGGTTCAGTATATTAGCACTCCCCCAGAAAGAAAAACAATTTGCAATCGTCATGAAGAAAAGAAACAGACTTCAGTGACAAATACAAAAAGAATTTATTACAATAGAAAAGAAACACATTTGTAAACACGAGTTATTGTCTCAAATCCATCAGCACAGTGGTTGCCCAGTTCACCACTTACTGCTGGGGTAGGGACAGCACTTGTCCAATATCGCCAGAATTTAAAGATAACTGCTAAAATGACTGAAAGGATCTTTACAGTTTCAGAAGCTATCTTTGATATCTGCCGTAGATTGTCAGGCAAGGAAGACTGTGCGGTTACGACTGGTCAAGCTGAGAAAAATTGTGCACACTGCCAGTCCTGCCAGCAGCCAGGGTTTTTGTGAATGTTGCATAATTGAAGGAGGTGCAAGTATTAAGAAACGTCTTCTGGAGCATACAAGATTTCGAGCAGCAGCAAAGCAGGGCTGGGAAAGATCACCAATGGCAAGGAATTCTACTTGTGTCTTCCCCAAGTGGCAAATAGTTTGGACATTAAAAAAAAACACATACATTTATTTTGGTTCCAAGAAAAATGAGGTTCCCTCAGGTTGTTAAAGGTTTGTCAGTTGACACAGGGGATGGAAACACAGACTTCACAGGAAGACACTCTTATCTGCTTTCACTGATTCTGCTTATGTTTTAAGTATCAGATGATCCAAATTTACAGAACTTACAGCACTTGGTTAATGGGCCAATGCTATGGCTCTACATGAAATAAAAGACAGCAATGTGGGGGGGGGGAGATACTCTGCTCAGTAGATCTACAATGACTTCCTAATCAGAGGGATATTCAGTGGGCTTACAAGGGTTCTATTCTGCTTAAGGAGGCACTATCACTACATTTTACTTTTTCCTTCTCCTGCTTTATCAAAGACATGTGCCCTGATTTGGGATTTCAGTTTTAAAACTGCTTTTCATCTCAAAGATGAGATGAGTAGAGGAGTGCATGGTATCTCAAAGAAGCATCTGTACACAGTAATGATGTGGCAATGCGTCAGCACAAATATGAAACAATATGAATATACGGCAGCATCAAAGGTCAAATAAGTTTGTACATAGCCTCCCATCAGATGATTACAGCCTCCCATCAGATGATTAAAAGGCTTTCATCTAAACGTGAAGAAGGTTTGCCTTCACAGGGAAGCAAGCAGCTCCATCCTGAGACAGAAATAGGCTAGAAGCAGCCTTGATGTATTGTCTATTTAACAACACAAAAAGATGTCTTTGCCTAGGCAGTGGTATCAAGTTACAGTACTGGGAATCTGTGTGGCATTTAAGGCAGCTACCTGAATAGGCAGTTTGACAATGTGTGCAACAGCAGGACAAAAAGTATGTCCCTGATGAGAGAGGCAACTGTGGCAGCACTTATTGATAAAGATATGTCAAAAACTACGAGGGAAAAGCAAGTAATCCCCTCCACTTCCCCTCCAGTTTCCAGCCCAAGGAAAAACAACCACCAGTGAAGTAGCACTTAACTTCAGGTTTGCATCAGTCTCCCAGGGATATGATCCCCAAGACCTTTATCTAGGCTTCTAGAACAGGCTACTGAAAAAAGGTCTTTGTCTCCTTGTTGAGCTCTTCCTGTAAATCTCTTAAGTTGTATTTTCTAGAAACAGTATGGTGGGGTTGTTCTAAGACATTTCAGCTTCTGTATTTGTGCAATCCTAGTTTATTCATGACAGAGTGCAAGAATTCACAACCTCCTTGAGCTGTGAAAACTTTTTGGCCCCCCAATTTATTTTGCTCAGTGCAAAAAACCAAACCACATTACTGTGAAATCCAGTGATGCTACTCATCTTTCAATAGTTAATAAAAAAGTGGCAGAGTGAAGCCAGCCAACTGATGTGCTGAATTAACGGAGTCGTCGATCTCGCTTAAGAGTAGCAGCTGCCTTCCAGACAGCAATACTCTGGGAGACCTGAATGTCTTCAGGGAATGCCTCCTCTAGTTCCTCAGGCACAGTCTCTTTCATTTCAAGGTAGGAAATAAGCACATCCTTCAGGCTAAAATAAAAAGAGTAAAACACAAGTATGATCAGTCATTCTGCTGTATATGACCACCTCCTCTCAATACCCTGTAATGGGGATATTCCCACTCCACATTCAGAGCTCCCAAGTCAAGGGAAGAGTAAAATGAGTTACTGTACAAGACAACTGGTCTGGTCTTTGCAGTTTTACCTCCAGTTAGGGTTGAATTCATCCCCAGGGTTAGCATATTTCAGTTTCAGGACTATCATTTCATGCAGCTCCTGGAGGAAAGTCTCAATGCCAGCCTGGAGAAGGAAGGTATTGAGGGGTCTGGTGTTCTCTGCACTGAGCTCAGCTTTATAAGGTTCACCAACCTCTGCAAAGGGATCCTGGAAGATACAAGAAAAACAAACAAGAAGCTTTGGTTAGGTACGCAGAACGGAGAGAGAAATCGTCCAGTTCCCCACCCACTCTCCTCCTAGCCTTTCCTACCCGTTTCAGCTGCAATAGCTGCTCAGATTTATGGCTGGAGAGCATTTGCCATAGGCTGATGGTGTGTTGCAGGAGACAGTGACTCAAGGCCTGAAAGGAGAAAACAAAAAACTTCTCTTTAGGAGTGCATTCCCATACAAACAATATTCCCATACATTTTAGAGAGCCTAGGGAATGTTATATTCACTCTTAAAATATTTGCATTTTAATGTCGTTGGGTTGATTGATTGTATGCTAAGCAACATGGCAATGTTTCACATTTTGTATTTTAATTTAAATGTTTAAAAAATTAAGCAAAATTAAATGTAAAAACATGTTTTAGAAATCCCCTTAAATGCTGGTCCAGGCTACAAAGGAGACAGAACACCAGTGGACAAGTGTGCAATCTTAAGAGTTTCATCTCAGAACCTTCTGCAGCATTCCACTGGGTACCACAGACATGGCCATGGCTGTGCTGCACCAATATCCTCTGTGAAATCACAACAGAATTCATGTTGCATTTCTTGGAATAGAGAACACAAATCTATATGCCTTGGACTGATAAAGTCACTCTGTATTGGTTGTATCTAACTGACGAAGCACTGCTGCAGGGGGTAGTGCAGAAGACTCCTTGTGACAAGGAGAGATGCCATTTCATTCATTTTTTTAAAGCCAAAATTACCCAAGAGGAAGATCAGCAGCAATCACTAAGGGAACAACTATCAATCAAATATAACCAGCCAAATTCCTTAAATAAAATATTTCTTCTTACTGGCAGCACTCTCTTTCCTGTATCCCGCAAATGAAGGACAATGCAAAGTGAATATTGCATAAACTACATTGCTCTTATCCACCCTAATAATATACCTTCAGGGATGCAAAAAAGGCTAAGTCACTCCTTTTGCTTGTACAGTATTACTGCAGTGTCCTATAGGTGGATTGACATCTCCCCTCCATCGAATCCTCTAACTCACCTTCAGGATGTGGGCATTTGTTTGAGTGCCCATTTGCAGGGTACTTTCAACGTATTCAGTCACCGTCATCTCTGCTTCTCCTCCAGCCATAGCCAGGAATCCTAAAATTATTTCAGTGACAAACAAAGCCTCGCAGATGTCATTGTAGGACTGCAGCTCCCCACTGACCATGCTAATGGTGGAATTTGGAAGGGGCCTCTGTAATTCAAGAGGATAAAAACCAATCAGCATCCATCATTTCTGCCCTTTATTGTAAAGAAAAGACTACATGCTGTGCGGATGTTCCTTCAGAAAACAGGCAGCACGGAATGCAGAGGCTGTTCTGGCACTTTGTTCTATAGTTATATCCAACTTGTTTCCCGTGCAATAAAGGTTATATCAGGCAAATATACTGGACACTAATTCAGTGCAACTTACTTCAAGGTAAATATGAAAAAGATTATGATGCTGATCCCAATCTTAACAAGGCATACTGAAAAACACCCTGCTGGCTGTTTCATAGGTGTTCTCCTTGTGACAGAGGGCTCACCTGCTTCAACTTTTTCTTGATATCATTGAAGAGATGCTCGTAGTTTCGGTCATGTCTGTACACCAGAGTGGGTATGCCCTATCAGGACAGAAAGCAAACACAAGCTCAGGTGGGAGCTTTCTAAGAATGGATCTCATGGATACCAGAAAAGCCAAGGAGGAGAACTGAGCAGCTGTGCTACCTTACCGTAAGTTTGATCAAAGGTTTTCCCTGTAAGAATCTGCTGGTAATCTGCTGCTGGATTTTTTCCAGGTCAAATTCCTGGAGGGCCTCCCCTCCTTTTTCAATGCTGTACTGGCAGCTGGACAGAATCAGAGGGATTAAGTCCTTCTCCACCTCATACGTGATCACATGCAGATCGGTCACTTCTGTGGGGCTTACAGAGTAGCTGTTGAGAGGGAAGGGAGAGAATAGGACATCTCATTTCACTGCTGATTCGGCAACAGTAAAACTGCCCAATGTTCTGGAAGTAGAAGGGATTCCCAAAGTGGCAGGCATACCTCTTGGCATCCTTTGTAGATTTTTCTATGGCGTAAACAAAGTCATTTTGCAGGCCGATGAGATAGCTAGCCAAAGCGGTGGAACACAGGCCCAGACCCCGCCTGCGAGGCAGAAGGATCTCAAATTTATCCTGCAGAGTGAGGTCAACATCGCAATAGCCTTTGGGGAGTTTAATTTCACCTGCAATGTGAGAAGTAAACATTGGTAAGCATCAGTTTCAGATATAGGAACTCTTTTTTCCTTTTGGCACACTATTAAAATAACTATTACCTCTTGTCATCCTCCAGTATTCCTGAATTCAGTACGGGAAGGCAAGTATTAAAAGCATGCTGGAATGAATCATGGTGTGTGCTCTACTGAATAGTGCAGGGGTAGTCAAACTGCGGCCCTCCAGATGTCCATGGACTACAATTCCCATGAGCCCCTGCCAGCATTTGCTGGCAGGGGCTCATAGGAATTGCAGTCCATGGACATCTGGAGGGCTGCAGTTTGACTACCCCTGGAATAGTGCTTAAAGACTAGAATATCAGTGGCAATGTTTTCTCCATTTTGTTCAATAGTAAAATAAGATAAAATGGGAAAACCTGGCCTGCTCAGAATACAAAACAACCAGCCTTCCATGAGGTATTACTAGATGACCTCTCAATTCTGCCATTCTGACGTGGTCAAGGTATGAACTGGCCACTCACCATTTGTTTCCAAGGATCTTCTCAGCTTGTTCCAGACAGACAGAAAAGTTTTCACTTGTTTATTCATTGTACGTCTCGTGACATCTGAAAAATGCAAGTAACAAACAGCTCCTGATATCCTTGTTGATTTATGGCGATATTGTTAAAAGTGCCTCAAGCTGAACTAATTTGGACTCATTAGATAAACACTGCCACGTTAGACCAAGTTAGACCAAATGTACAATTTAACTTTGTAGATATGTGCCATGGACCAAATTTAATTAAAGCTTGCATCTGGTTCCCTCTTGCACACAGCACAATAAAAGAACAAGAGTTGGTTCAAAGGTTCCGTTTTATTAAAATGGGTCAATTATGTCTTGCATTGGAAGTGTCTTACTATACTCCCCCCGCCCAGCCACTGGACATCACACCTTGCAGCACTGAATTTCATTAAATATTTCCTAAATATTCTTTCCATACAAAAGATCCAAGATCATTATTACAAAGGCCCAAGTTCTGCATTGTCTGAAACATAAGCAAACTGTTGGGTCAGATGATGCTGACTTCAAAATGTCTGCAGTACAAAAAAGGAAGTTTTATCAGTGCTGTACACAATCCAACACGGGAAGCAGTTTTACATCCTGTCAGGCAGAAGTTTGTCCTTTCCTATGGAAAGTGGGGTAATTTTTAAAGGGCATCACCTTGTGGACTTCGTAGACAGTTGCTGCATGTGTCCTAGTGATGCAGAGGCAGCATACAACATGCTACGCCCACAAATTATTCCTGAAACCATTTCCTTTGGTTTGATTTTCACCATTCAGACAGCTAATAAGACAAATACTTGACACATATTCACAAACTTTGTCTACTAGGAATGTTGTGAATTAGGCATGTGCAAAAAAGAAATTGATTGTTTTGATCAATTCAGGCTGCATCTAAAGCATCCAAAGCACACTTCCTCGGCTCAGATTCGGTGCCATTAAAGTCAATAGTGCAGATTAAAGTCAATGAGAAATTTTGCCTTTTCGGTCTATTCTGTGGGGCTGGAGGGAAATTGAGGTAGAGGCGCCAAATTTGCGGCATAGCTGTGGGAGCCCCTCCTCAAAAGAAATTCTAAGTTTCAAAAGCATTGGATCAGAGGGTCCAATTCTACAGGAACCCCCATCCAACCTTCACTGTTGCTGAAGGGTCCAAAAGGAAAAGAATTGAATCAAACAACTGCTTTTGAAAACCCTGCATATTCATGATAGTAATGGGAAACATTTTGTATTACTATGATATGTACTGCCAATAGATAGTATTTTTATAAATCTGTTATAGACATGTTAAAATACTAGCCTTTGCAAACACTAGGTAGAAATGCTTTGCTAATAGGAATAGATACATTGTTAGCACATTCTTGTTCTGGTCAGCTCCCAGCCCAAAAGGGCCTCTTTCTCTCTTTCTACAGGTGAACCAAGGGTCACTATCCTAGTGAGGGGCTCAATATAGACGTGAGGCCCCAGGCCTGGAAGTCTTCACATCGAAACTAATAGATAGATAAGCTAACAGCTCACCAGCTTATTAAAAACTATAAATAAGAGACAGAGGACCCTCGAAATGCCAGAATGGAATGCAGGTAGATTGATGCCACTGCATGGTATGGGAAAATTAATGATGCTCTATAGTATGTTAAAAGGGTGTATGAGATAAGATAGTTACATGTATCAGTAGAAGATAGATGTTAATGTCAATGGAAAATAGAAGATGGTAAGGGGCCTGGTATATATCATGGCTCACGTTTGACTATGTGTTGATTATGTTAAGTTTATGACTGATGGACAATGGATGGATTTTCTGTATAAGTACAACTCATGGTAAATGCTCTGTACGGCATTCCATCTGAGCCCTTGGCAAAGACGGAACCCGTCCACATAGTTCTTGGCCCAATAAACTATGCTGTTTTTTCTTTTGAGACCTTGCCTTTCTTCCTGATTGGGAACTGGGGAAGACAAAGAGGGCACAACATTGCCAATGGCAAAACAAGATTTTTCTTCACTGTTGGAAACAATGGAAGATGGATGGGGGCACTCTCTTTGGGTACCTAAAGAACTGTGCCCATGTTTCCAATCTTTTTTTTTAACTTGGGGGTTCTTTTGCTATGCTGCAAATTTGGTGCCTCTACTCCAACCCCCCCCCCCCTGACATAGAATAGATGGAAAAGATGTTCCCATGGCCTGGCAATCTCTTACCCGATTGCAAACTGTGGAGGAAGTCACCAATTCTATTATATTCCAACTCAACAGCATTCTGGAACCTCTTCACCAGCTCTTTCTGCAGAGCCAAAACATCTGGCAAGAACTTCACCAGCCTTAATTCAGCTTCCTAGAAATGTAGCAGAATCATGGAGGTCAAATAAAAGCTGCAGAGAGACTGACCCCCCCCCCCAAAGGAAACAATGACAGAAACAAAATAAAAATGGAAACAATGAAACACAGATGGCTGCCAACACAATTCTCGTCTATACAGAGCAATTCATATTCCGCAAGTCTACAAGTAACCTCACTGAAATAAATTTCCCAGTGTTCTAAAAGCAAATGTTAAAAACTTGGGAGTGCTGGCAAGATTTGCAAAACAGCAGGAGACTTGGATAAGGCACCTACTGGTTACAGCTATGTACTTTTGTCCATTGTACTTCTCCCTACCCCAGCTTCCAGCTTTTATTCCCTTTCACCCCTTAAAGGCTGCACAAACATTCTGCATTCTACAAAGATTTCAATCAGGATGAAGTATACAAGGAGCATACTTAGACAAAGGTGCATGATCTATTCTAAGCACAGATTTATTTAGTGCAAGTGTGGCTCACTCCATGCAAAGCTGACAGTTCACATACAATATTTTTGTCATCATTAAACAGAAGAAGAAGAAAAAGAAGAGTTGGTTCTTATATGCCGCGTTTCCCTACCCGAAGGAGGCTCAAAGCGGCTTACAGTCGCCTTCCCATTCATCTCCCCACAACAGACACCCTGTGGGGTGGGTGAGGCTGAGTGAGCACTGATATCACTGCTCGGTCAGAACAGTTTTATCAGTGCCGTGGTGAGCCCAAGGTCACCCAGCTGGCTGCATGTGGGGGAGTGCAGAATCGAACCCGGCATGCCAGATTAGAAGTCCGCACTCCTAACCACTACACCAAACTGGCTACAAGCAACTGACACTCTAACCCAGATTCCCCAACATGACCCTCATCCTTGCTGCCCACTGGGCTTTACAGAAAGTGTATGGGCCCACTGGATTTCTATTGGCCTCCCTCATTCAAATGAATTTTCCATTGGACAGTGAAGCAAACAGATGAGAAAATGGCGTGGTTCTATTTTCCCCTTTTAGGATTTCCGTCTTTCCACAAGGTATGAAGTATACTTTGGTTCTGCCTCTTGAGGCAGATTCAGCTCTGCTTCTTGTGGATGTCATCCTGGGGCGGTACTCATCACCCCATCAAAATTCCAGAGGTGGCTGCAGCCTCAAAAGGATTGGGGACCCATACTTTAACACATTCTATCTTCTTACTTAAATAAAAAAAAATTGTCTTCCACACCCTTTTTTATTCCCTCCAAACATTCACTTTGTCTTGAGAAAGGCAACTAGATGCTTATTGGACTACTTTCATTTCAGATTACGTTCTCCTGGAAAAAATATCCCATTGTATTCGTTGACTTTTATCTTCCTTGTGCACAGCAAGCACATTTCTATTCAAAGGCAACCCTTCCCAGAGTCCTATGCTTAGTTTGTTGCTTGCAGTTCTTATGATATGCCCAACACAAAGGAGTGAAATTATATTTTAAAATCTTTGGACACTAGCACTACATTTCTGGCTTACGTTTATTCTGGTCCATGGGAATTGTCTAGCCATAACAACATAAAATACTAATTTTCACAAGTTCAAGGCAAGAGCTTTCACACATCTCAGTTTTTTAATGGTTTCTCTAGGGCCCAATCTCCAAAGGTCTGACTAATACTATATTAAAGTATGAAGGAGTAGGAGGCTTTTATGTGCCAAGTTTTAGGTGGTAGAATGTGATGGGGTAATTTATTCTTCTAAGAAGTGACCTTGAAACACACCGGCCAGGAAACTGCTTCCTGCAGGGCAATAATATCTTCTTGACTAAAAAGTTGCAGTATGTGACTTAAAAAACCACTGATATGTGTAGCTGGGTGGTGGTTCTAATAGGCAGAGGATGTATTTACATGGCTTAACCTTCTGTCCTTGAGATGATTTTCCAATCAGATCTAGGGATCCTCTCTCTTCCTTTTTTAATGTACACAAAGGGAGAGGTGGGTTTTGATCAGAAAAACGACCTGAGAAGAATTATACCGTTTTCCTCATAGTCCATGCTAAAATTCACAGCTTTCACAGCACCCACCGGTCCTGATTGTATTTTAGATTTCAAATAACAAGTTGTGGAGAAACGGATCCTACACTTCCTGGCATCCTGTTTAGTTTGACCTAAGTTTGGCAGACTGCTGCCACTGCACTCAAATTGTATACTGGGCTGCATCCTTACCTTCTCTCACACAAAGCACCCTGAAACAAGGAGCGAGATGAAAGATGACTGTGTCATGCATGGTTAACAAAGTCCACAATAAAGCTTAGTTGTGAGTGATCCATTGAACATTTGGGATACTAGGAATCGTTCTCAAGGTTCCTCTCCTTACTCTCAGCAACTCATGCATGAATAAAAGCTAATCATACTCAGACAATGCTCAGCACCTCCAGGAGGCAAAGTAAATTTTGGTTTCTGAAAGGCTTCACCTTGTGGACACAAAAGAATACCTTACATTGGTGCTGTGATTGTAATACTTCAAAACATCTGGGCGTAAACTGCACGGAGCTTTTATTCCAGTCCCAGGTTGATTCAGTCCCTGCCATCTACACAGAATGCGATTTCCGTTTTGATTTTGGGCGATTTAAATTTTCCTTCTTCAGCAAGAAGGATTGATCCAAAGTGACCCTACCTTTATTGTGCGATATCTTAGAGTGCTTTTAAACCTTAATATTTTAATATTCGGATTGAGAAAGCAGGCTGTTTTGAATCTGGGCTCTCCTCCGTGGTAGAGACGCTCTGATTGGCCAAAGGTGCCCATGTGACCAGCTTGCCTTAAAGGAGAAGCCCCTAATTTCTCTCAACTTCTGTCGGACTTGGATTTTTTCTCCCTCCTCTGCCTTCTTCGATCCTCTCCCCCCCCCAAGAAAAGAAAGAAAGAGGCTTGGCTCCCCCCTTCCCTTCTGAACTACCCTAACCACGTGCAGAACACTTTCCTGTTTCAATGGGGAAGGGGGGGAAGAGGAAGACCCGAGTTCAAATCGATCTGAATTCAACAGGATTGACAATGGAATAAACAAAGTAAGTGCAGACTCTGCCCCAGATGGTTTGGTGTTTACTGATATAGCACAGCTTTTGACAAGAAGCTGACAGGAGAGCTTCTGCTCTTAAGATCAAAGTCCTCACACTAATTAAAAAACAGGGATAAAGAGAAGCAACACTGCAAAGAAGTGTTTGGCCTCACTAATTATAAAGAACACAGTACATTAGGATCTGAGTCACATGATGGGGCCATGGAACCCATATGGTAACACTTACCTTCTGCAAAAATTTCCACAAGATGGGCACAGTGTCCTTGCCACCTTTCTGTTGAACAATGTGCCCAAGGTATTCAACCGAGATTTTCTTCCTGCAATTCCACATTTTAGAACAATGCACAGTTTTGTACTTCGGCAAGCTGGACAGAAAGGTTGCCGGGTCTCCATATACAATTTTCACTACTGGGTTGGAAGAAATTCTTTCATCCTCACTGATTTGTTGATTCAACTTCAGAAGTGCTTTATCCAAAAGCTGCTTGGAAAAGTCAATGGGGGAGGAATAAATCAGCAAAGAAAGGTAAACACTTTGCAAAGAAAAAGCAATGTCGCTTATCTAGGTATAATCGAGTTATCTCCATAACAGATTCAGATTTACTGATGCGGTCAAAAACCAGCAAAAAAGTACATGTGATTATTAACATGCATCAGATAAAAATGGAAACATCGATGATAGAATGTAAGAATACGGCAACAATGAGATTACCCATTTTGTTTAAATACAACTTTCTGCTTCCTACATGCTAAGAAGCAAATTTTTGCGGCAGCATTTGAGACCACCTTTGTCTTGTCATCCAAAAAGAATTTTAGCAGGTGCCCCTTAGCATATTTTGAGTAATTATCCAGGGGCTTAAAGCGAGAAAAGGCAATCATTATCATTTTATTTCTTTCCGCTTCATATAGCATACAATGAAACAAAATATGGGAGGTTGTCTGTATAAAAGCAGTATCTCAGATGTTGAGGCTGTTACCTAAATAACTGTGATTGTGCCTCGTACAACAAAATCAATTAGTTTCCTGCAGCTTTCAAAGGCTGTAGTACTTAGGGTAAAAATAGTCAAAACATGAGTCGTTTGTATAAGTCATCAATAAGCTTCTGAAAGAAGTTATCTTCCAAAACATATGAGTTCATTTAGAAAAAAAGTACTCATCAAATACACAAATAAACCAGACACTACTTTCTGGTTCCTGTCTACTTTCACATGAATAAGCTGGATCATGGCCCCGGGCAAAACATGATCCTCACCTAAAATGCTGCAATCTGTTTTTTTCTAAATAATACAAGAGATCCCTCTAACAACAAGAGTATGTGGGGTTTTTTCTGCATGTGAACCAGGAGTGGAAAAGACAACCGGTATGTGTGCCAGGCGGAATTTGGAGACTACTTTAGGGAACAAGTCTAAGTCAGGTGTAAAACAACTTGTTTGTTAAATACCTTAAGGAAAGGTGGTTCAGTTCTAAGCACTGCCAGTTCACGGACTCCACTGTCTGAGGTAAAGGTATCCCCTGTGCAAGCACTGAGTCATGTCTGACCCTTGGGGTGACGCCCTCTAGCGTTTTCATGGCAGACTCAATATGGGGTGGTTTGCCAGTGCCTTCCCCAGTCATTACTATTTTACCCCCCAGCAAGCTGGGTACTCATTTTACCGACCTCGGAAGGATGGAAGGCTGAGTCAACCTTGAGCCGGCTGCTGGGATTGAACTCCCAACCTCATGGGCAGGCAGCTTCAGACAGCATTTCTGCTGCCTTACCACTCTGCGCCATAAGAGGCTCGTTACTGTCTGAGGTAAAGACAGTATGGTAAAAATGCTACTTTCCTAGAGAGCAGCAATAAGGAATAGGAGGCTAAAAGTTCCAAAGGAAGTTTTATCAGGCTAATTAACACCAAAAGTAAACACCACTGTGGAATAAGATGGGATCTAGAGGGGAAGCACTAGAGAGCCCTTTTAAAAAATGGTGAATCAATTTATGAGCAAAAACTGTAATCTCTTGTACTCTTAAAAAACAGAAAATGCTGCCAGGTGAGTCTTTGCTGAAGACATAGCTAAACCTGCTTGTGCTAAAGACAGCATGTATGCCAATGCCAATGGACAGGTTAATGGGCATTCCCCTCAAGCAGAAGCCCAAGTCTAACAATGGACCCATTTCCTGTTTTAGGAATACAAGTTTATGGGCTTGTAATCAAATATCTAGAATGCCCTGGGAGAAGTGCCCTCAGGCTGGCTCCTCCATGCTGTTAAATGTAGTCTTGCTACACCATTATGTACTAGAAGACCGTGCATTATCAGATCCAATATGGGGCGGGGAGTGGGAAGGATATGTAGTCCCCGCCCACAAGGTATAATAGCTCCGAGATCTGGATCTCGTGGGCCAAGAAAGGAGCCACTAGAATACGATCCATTTGATCTGCTATCATTTTCCCTATGACCTTGTTTAGGAAAAGGTGAAGTGCAAAGAAATATGTGCCTGAACCAGGGATCTGGAATCTATTCCCCATAAAAGATGGGCCACTGGCGTGACAGAAAGCACAATTCTGTTACTTTCTTGGATTTGACCGTGGCAAACAGGTCCACCTGGGGTACCCCAGGTGTCAAAAATTGCTCTTCTATATTTGTCCTGGATAGACCATGACTAGTTAGTCTGATATACGCTACTCTATCTGTCTGCTTCTGTGTTTTAAGATTCTGCTACATGGAAGACTTTGGGAATGGACCCAATGATTGCTAATAAATAAACTACAATTGCTTTCAGGAGAACCTGTATCTCCCTGCTTGCTGAAATAATATTTTGTTGCCATGTTGTCTGTTTAGATCAGCACCCTCTTATCTTTTGAGAATATTTCATAGAAACAGAGATTTGGAAGGGGCCATACAGGCCATCTAGTCCAACCCCCTGCTCAATGCAGGATCAGCCTCAAGCATCCAGGACAAATACCTGCCCAGCTGCTGCTTAAAGACTCCCAAGTGAGATGGAGCTCACCATGTCCGTAGGCAGCCAAAACCCCTCCCCGATATCTAGCCAATATCATGCTAAAGGTAAAGGTAAAGGTATCCCCTGTGCAAGCACCGAGTCATGTCTGACCCTTGGGGTGATGCTCCCTAGCGTTTTCATGGCAGACTCAATACGGGGTGGTTTGCCAGTGCCTTCCCCAGTCATGACCGTTTACCCCCCAGCAAGCTGGGTACTCATTTTACTGACCTCGGAAGGATGGAAGGCTGAGTCAACCTTGAGCCAGCTGCTGGGATTGAACTCCCAGCCTTATGGGCAAAGCTTTCAGATGGCTGCCTTACCACTCTGCGCCACAAGAGGCTCTCTTGTCATATCATGCTACATGTAGTTTAAACCAGTGTTCCCCAACCTTTTTATCATCGGGGACCGGTCAACACTTGACAATTTTACTGAGGCCCGGGGGGGGGGGGGGGGGAGGGAGTCTTTTGCCAAGGGACATTGCTGCTGCCACCTGAGCCCCTGCTCCACTTGTTTTCCCGCTGGCACCCCTGACTTCCCGCCTCCTGCTGGGGGGCGCTGCCAGCAGCAGCTGCACAGCACCACTCTGAGGGGGAGCCCCAGCCATGGTGGCCACTGGAAAGCGCCAAAGGTGAGTCAGTGGCAGAGTGGCAGGGCAGCCCCCCAGGCAGCAGCCAGGGAGGAGGGCAAGGAAGAGCCGCGGCCCGGTGCTAATTGATCTACGGACCGGTACTGGTCCCTGGACCGGGGGTTGGGGACCACTGGTTTAAATCCATTACTATGAATCCTATCCTCTGCTGCCAACAGGAACCTTTCCCTGCCCTCCCTAACCTTTCAAATACTTAGACAGCAATCATGTCCCCTTTCAATCGCCTCTTCTCCAGGATGAACATTCCCAAGTCCCTCAGACTTTCCCCACAGGGCTTAATCCCCTGGCCCTTGTGCAGTATCATAATTCTCAGCACCCTCTCAATTTTATCCACATCCTTTTTGGAGTGAGGCTCCCCAGAACAGCACACAGTATTCCAGGTGGGGTCTGACCAATGCAGTATACAATGAGACTATGCCATCTTGTGATTTTGATGTGATGGCATATAATGGAAGGATGCTGAGAGGCTTATATACGAATACCTGCTATGATCTCCAGTATCCTCTCTCAACATTTTATATGTACTACAGAAGACAGGTTTGCAGGTAGGGGATGAGACTTGCATTGCTATATCCCCAGTAACAGGAATGGGCACAAACCTTTAAAAGGGTGGTTCAGCTTGGGGTGGCACATGAACCAATCCCTGGACCGCCCCAAACAGGTCACTCCTTAGCCAAGCTGATCCCGCAAATTCAGTTCCCCACCCATTCAAGCAAGACCAAAGGGATAAACAGCTGGCCATGAACAGCCAAATAGGACAAAAGTCCAGCAAATGTTTGGGAAAGGTGCCTTCCCTGAACACCAGTTCCCAGACTCCAAACTGGCCAAGTTCTGACTAAATTTTGGTTTGTGAGCCAGATCATGCCCATTCCTATGCAGCAAACCTCCCCCAAATTTTGGATTTGATACATCATGCTCTCCTTTGAGACCAACCTTAGCACTCACAAGAGGTCATGCACAGACACCGAATGAGAGTCCAACCCCAAGCACATTTGTTTCAGAAGTAGGCCCTATTATATAGTCTTTACACTCACTTAAAAATGCATAGAACTGAATACACAAGAATGCACATTGCCAGGCAGAACCACACAATATTTCACTTTAACCAGGGCTTGAAGCACCTCATCAATGTTAGCCTAGGAAGCATATTGAGTCCTGAGCTACTCGATGCACTCTTTAGGAGGCACGTGGATCTTTTTACCTCTAACTCAGGAACAATAATGGCCTTTGCAACATTTTCCCAATTGTTTCTGTGTTTTTTCTTAGAAAGCTGACCGTCAAAGTATGCTGACCCTGCAAAAGAACATTGATAGCACATCAGGAGCAACAAGGCTTGCTAATTCCCACCCACCTCCCAAGCATGCAGTAATTGTAAAAGAGTGGTGGCAGCATCAGCAGCAATCAGAAAGCACACCCAGCACTTTCTCCTCCTGCAGAAGTACAGAAAACTGGCAGCAATTCCATGAGACCTGAGCCAAGATATACCTAGAGATCCAATAGAACTTTACATGGATGTAACATGATGTTGTCTGAATACCTTCTGTGGCTGCCTGCCAGAGAGGTGCTGGAGTACCTACCACTCTAGAACAGAAAGGGGAATGCCTGGAGTGTTTTTGGCTCACCAAGCCAGCATAAACAATGGCATAGCCTATAGGTGCCTATGAAAAGAGAAAGCCCAAGAGCCTTCCCCATGTAGCTAAGGATGCCAATGACAGTCTGAAGCCAATCATATCCTTTCCCAGGGGCCAGGCACCCACTCCATGCCCACTCATAGTTCCCCTCTCCGACACTACATAGATCTCAACCAGGACACCCATAGTTCAGGTGACAGGGCACGCCTTCCTTATTAACGAAAGTATCTCATTGTACTTTCTGAGAAAAGAGTCAGTCCTTCAAAGGAGAACTCCTTCGCTTTGTGTTTGGTTACTAAAGGTAAGGTGGTAGATCTCAACCAGTCCCGATTCCTCAGAACAACAAAACTGGCAACAGCCCTGGCCGTGGAATCCTCAGCATGGTGACCTGCACTAATTTGCAGTTTAGACAGCTTAACAACTTCAACGAGAGTACTGATACTGGCCTGTCTCTCTAAATCCAAAAGCATAACTATCACTGCATTCTACCAGATACGCTAGTGACATCGAATGTGGGTAAGGATGTCAGGGTCAACGCATGGGGGCAAGTGGCTAGGTTCAGGTTTGAAACTGTGCACAACCCAGCCAGCTGTACATGGTTAGACTGCATCAGGGCTGCCCCTGTATAGACACTGAACCTTTGGCCATACTATCCCAGTGCTGTTCCAGTGGGCCATGCCTATCTTTACAGTGTTCTCCGCCTGGCTTTTTATGGCTGCTGGTGATACTGAGGCTGCTGGGGAATGCCTCATGCTTTACTTCCTTTGTGTATATGTGTCTGGCTGGCTCCGTGGTTAGGGTGCTTGTCCTCTATATGGCAGACATGGGCTCAACCGAGCATCTGCCTCCCCCCACCCCTGTTTGCTGAGAATTGTCTGGGCAAATGGTACACTTACTTTGGGGCTGCTACTCTGCCCTTTGGGCTTCAACATGTCTCCCATGTGCCATATGGACACCCTTCGCCAATGTGCTGTGTGAGTGGGGTGATAGTAGTATTAGGAATGTTGTTGTTTGTCTCCCTGTTGCTGCCCAAACTCTACAGTCTCAAATGCCAAAAGAGAACTCAGCCACACATCTGTGACACTCCAGGGTTTCACACGTCCCAAGTACAAAACCCCAAGAATTCTAGAGATGTAAAATGAATACCACGATGCATTATAGGTTGGGCTAAAAAGAGTTCCATGTGCTAGTTAGCCAGAGGCTTATTATTCAGTACTTTATCATAGAGCTCTTAATTTTATCATCAACCCATTTGGTACTGTGTGCCTCTGCCAGCGTTTATGCAACCATCAGAACCAGCAACAATGCACCCAAGGCCATTTTGGAATCTGAAAATTATATAGCACTCACAGTTCTTGAATGGAAGCAAATACAAGTACAAAATCATGCTAATAAACTGATGATGCGGAAATAGGTGTCCCCTTCCAATATAAATGGCCAACCAAAATAAAGTTCCACTTAAAGATCTTTTGCTCCTACCATTATTGAAATTGAAACCATAAATGACAAGTCTTATGCTGTGCTGGAAGTTTAAGTGTTCCGGGGTATCCTTCACAACTGCTCTACTTACACTGGTCTGGGGACTGGTGGGTTTTCTTGAAAAAGCTACGTAGAATGAGATGGGCCACATTAGTGGTTTCATCGGTGCTTTTCCCAAGAGTATTCATCAACTGCTCAAAGTCCTTGTAAATATGCTGCAGGAGAAAACTCACTGGATCTTGAACCTGTGGCTTAATGATCTGCTGTATGGACTTGAACAACAAGATTCAGAGTGATCAAACACAATTCCATCATAAAGCTTATAATCAACAAAACAGCTCTTTAGATAAGTCCATGAGCCTATCTTCAACTACCGAGTAAAAATCTTGGGGAAACCAGAACTGCACTCATGATCGTCCTCATCAGCATTCACTATAACCTGATAATACCAAGGACAGATGTTCCATTTCTGGGAAGTCTCAACAATTCATGAAACATGTTTATAATCTTGCTTCCCCTCTCAATTCTGGACTTTGAGGGCCACTTATTTGTAAAGTTATTAGATGCCTATCAAAAATATTTCTGTAAGTACATTTTAAAAAATGGATTTACAAGTTTGGGTCTCAATCATGCATTCTGCATGGAGACAGAGACTCTAGAATGACTCCAGCAGAACTACATGAGAATCCTCCCGTCATGCTGCCAAAGGCAATTCCTACAAAACAAAGGTTTCCCTCCCTCCCTCCCCATGAACATCTTGCGACTGGCTATTCCCTGAGCACACAAGCTATCCCCTGGGGAAGATGGAATGCAATGGAGGGGATCCAAGCTGTGCTTGGGAGAACTGGAAAAGAGCAAGCTGCTTGATTCCCCCCAGGTGGAGTGCTGGAGGGTTTCCGGTGGACTTTACTTGCCTGGCTGCTTCGAAGCAGTCCTGAAACAGCAACAGTGTGTCCCACACAGCAGCAGTTTGAACATAGGAGAGAATGCTGTAGAAGCCACTCTGCTCCTTGTTCTCAGTGAACACAGGGACCTTAAATTATACTCATTTCCCTGTGAGACAATATAAATGCGGTGGACCTGCTACAGTGACTTGATAGCAACACTACTGGAAGGATACCTGATTTCTCAAAATAACTTCTCACCCATTCCCTCACTGTAATGCATTCCATGTAGAATAACAGGTTGGTAGGATTTTTCTCTAATCTACCTGGGGATCTTTCGTGGCACCCAGAAACAATGCCAAGTGAGTGAGCAAGCGAATCAGAATCAAGACTGCCGGAGACATCTCCCTCTCAGAGGCTAGCATGGCCTCTCTGTTGTCAGGATTTCCAAGCACGTGGCCAGTTTGTGTTCTGTCCGTTTGAACTCTGCATAAAAATGAATAGTGAATGTGCATACTAGATATAAAATGAGTTTGTTTTTCTAATTTTAAAATCCTAGACACTGTGAGTCAGAAGCCTGAGTACAAGAGTATTTAATTTACAGTTTTAAAGGGGGGGGGTGAATCTCATAAACAATGTTTACGTACTGCAAAGAAAATGAAATTCTTATTTACTTTGACCAAAGAGGCCCCAACATAAAGAATGTGACCAGATTTTAACATTGGTAAAGCAGGACACCATTGACCGGGGGGGGGGGGGGTGTCTAGATTAAAACTTTGGTCTATAAGGAACAACAAAATTTTTCATAGAACGCACAGAATGCAAAAATAGTACTGTAATATATATATATATTTACTTGCAACAGAAGTACAATTTGCCAGGTGCCCCCAGATGTCCCTCCAAAAGTGGGACAATCTGGTCACCTTAAGCATAAAGAATGTGAAAATAGGGCCTATTCCAGAAGAACTTATACAGATAAACAGTCGGCCATGTCAGAAGCACAGCAAGTGATTACTGTCTTCCTCTTACAGCCTAGAAACACTGTGGCCAAGAGTACACACAATGGTTATATCTGCTTGCATCTCATCTTGCAAATGTTTAAGATATCCAGAAAGGAGAGATAATTACTGTTCAGTGTTTCAAGAATGTAATGTTTAAAAAAGACATACTGAGATCGAAAGAAGTTTGGCACTGCCATGTGGTTGACACCTCCTATTTGAGCACCACAATCAACACAGAATCCATATTGCATGGGGCGACCACACTGAAAGGAGAACAGAGTGCCAAAATTACAACCAAACATACATAGACCAAATTGTCTCTGCTCAACCTGAAAACCCACTGGCACAGGATATCTCCTCATGCTTTTCAAGTCACCATGCACTTGCAGGGAAACAAGATAACATTGTCCGCAAGGCAGTCTTGCACAAGATTTTATTTATTTATAATTGGTTTTTATACTGCCCCTCCCTGCAAGATATAGCATGGAGCATTAGTGAAGGGGTATGCAAAACAGAGAAAGAAACTATTTCAAAAGAAATATACTAGATATACTAGATCAGTAAAGGTCCTTACCTCTCCGATAGTGCAGGGGTGACCATTTGGACAAGCTGGTTAAAAATAAACAATCATCAATCAGTATAATAGCACTGCAAAGGGGTCACAGAACATTTCTAAACTATACCCAAGAACAGAACCCTCATTCTTCCCCTGACATCCATTGTCATGTAGCAAACAGAGGGGTGAATCCAACTGCCCTCTAAGGAGCATTGCCCCAATTTAAGTGTCTCTTCCTCTATATGATCAAACCCCAAATATCGAATTTGAATCAGAAAGATCGAGAATAAAATCCCCACTTAGCCATGAATCTGTGTAGGAATTAGACTGCCATTGGTTAGTTACTACCTTTATCAGATGGCAGCGAGGTTCTCTCACACCAGAGCACCAGAGTGGTATAATGATTAAGAGGCTGGATTAGGACTAGTGAGATGCAGGTTCAAGTCCCTGGTTCCTGCAAAACTCACTGAATGACTTTCAGTCAGTCACTCTCTGAGTCTTCACATATCTCACAAGGTTGCTCTAAGGATAAAATGAGTAGGGGTGGACCAGGTATGCCAGCCTGCATTTCTCACAGGAAATGTGGGATAAAATGACCATTTACAAAATACAAATTTTGGAGGATGAATAAGACACGCAGTGAAACTTGTAAGAGGATGTTTGCAGTTGAGCTGATGAAACAGAAAAGACGTGGTTCTATAAAATGCTTGGATTGGATCCCATGAGCTCAAGGACTTCATTTGTATGCAAATATCATCTTCCTGTTTGAGTCCATTATGCCTAGATGAAGAGATTAAGCTCAGTACTTACTATACCAGTGAAGCCCTGCGGTTGCTTCCCACTTCACAGCCTGAGCCAGCAAGTCTTCTGGCATTGTTGGCAGAAAAGCATGCTGCAGAGAAAGAGATAATCCTGTTCAAAGTGATACTGAAGTATCATAGTTCTGTTTTTTTTTTCTATAGCAGATTCTCATGTGTTTTGAAAATCCCTAGACACAGCTGACCCATTGTCTCATGTAACCAAGCAGAGGCAAAGATTAAGGACTAAGATGTACCTCCAGTTACTGCAAAGTGCAATACAATTGATGCAAATCACAAAGGAATGATTTAAGAGACTTAGGGATCGGCACACTTTCCCTTACCTGCATTGTGTGGGGAGAAAATGCCAGATTTCTTAGAGGCTCAAGGACTCGATTCTGGCCACACAGCAAAATAACTCCAGTATGAACAGCCATTTTAATTACTTCCCTGATATAGCTAGAATTCAGCGAATTCACTGCCAGTGATGGGATGCTATTAGTCACAAGGGATTCTGCAAATGTTTCATGTTCTTGTGAAGGAAGTACTTTGGAATTCTGTATCAGTTCTTTAAGAGCTAGGCATTGCTGAAACAAGAAGAAATGTGTTATACAAAGCAAGGTCATATTTTTACCCAGATTCATTCTACTCTCTGTATGGTCAAATATAAGAAATGCAGAATGTGTCAATGAATGTTCAATCATAATAAATGAATCAGGGCATTTAAATGGATTTTCGAATAATGCTCTAAGTGAAAATATTTCCTTCTCTGCAGGATTATTTCAACCAATCTTTGCTAAGAGTCCTCTTCCAGTTTCCCTTCTAGTGTCTTTCCTCCCATGTGCTAGCCAACATACTGCCTGGCAACAAAGTAAGGCATTTTACCTTCTGGGTAGGGTGAAGTTTTGAGTCCCCACAGCCATACTTAGATGTGAACTCTCTGAAAACAGCCAAGAGAAAGTGAACGGGTTGTGTAGACCTGGGGTCATTATGATCCTGGAAGGAAAAGAAACTCTTGGAAGACTGGTAGGGAAAGAAAGAGTTTACTAGCAGTACAACTTCCAGCTCTTGCCTGTGCAATGAATATTCATACAAAGGATAATACTCCCCCCCCCAAGACTGTGAGAATTACTAGACACAGAGATTTTTTTTAACTAGATCACTAATCAGTGTTTTTTTCTCTCTCATTTGTGGCCCAATGGAGAAGGGAACATTCCCAACTTTTGTAAAGCATTCCTGCATCACCACCTAGAGACCATTTTTACTTGTAGGCAGCCAAGAAGGAGAATATTTTTAGATTTGGACAATAGCTACTGTTTCAACTCTGTACTCAGAGACATCCAAGCAATAATAACAGTGTATTGTAGAGGCTACAAAATAGACTATGGTCCCCTTTCAGGCCAATGAAAGACAACTGTGCCAGTTAGGGGGAAAAAAAGCTTTACCTTCAGGGCTGCTTCTATGCTCTTCATGTGGCCTTCTATCATGGATTTTCCCATGGCATCACGCATCATTTTGTAGTTTTTGCCCCATACGAGGAACTGATCAATCTGTCCAGGCTGATGCCTCTGAGACCACAAAACACAGAAACTCCCATTTTAAAAAGTGTGGATATGGAATCAGACTACAAAATGCCATGATTTCTTGACTGCCAGTTAAGATTTTCCTCACAAGCCCAGCTCTCTATGCTCTCACTCACAGAGGTGAGACAGGTTTTATCATTGGTGGCCTTTTGAACATGGAATGCCCTTCCAACGACAGGCTTGCCTGCTATCTCTCCTATTCTCTTTTGGGCAGTAGGCAAAAACATTTGTTTCACTCAGACTTATTTAAGGTCACTGATTTTTTAGAACTGATCTTATAGTTTTTCAAGGAACATTTTAGACCACTAAATGTGCTGGGCTTTAATTCTCTAGCTGGGTTGTAATCGTTTGTTAACTTTCATAATTTTAAAGCTCCTGTGAGAACTTAAGTCTTTAGCAAAGTGAAGCTGCCTGTGGAGCAATTTGGCCAAGGCTCATATGTCAAGGACTTTGAAGCACCCTGGTAAATACCTCCCCACTCATTCCTTGATTCCACTGTACTTGCTCAGAGCTCAGTGAGAACCAGATTCTGCTTTGGCAGCAAACATTAATGTAACAAAATCCATTTTATTCTCCTTTGAAATGTTCCCCCCTAACAGATTTTCCAGTTGCCCCCTGCTTCCAAATAGTCAACATTCAGATGTTGTAAATGGGCGAGGATAAATTTACACTACCAGTTGTTGCTGAATTATTTCTGTTGGAAACATCCAGTGACACTCTTGATTGTTGGAAAGGCTCTGTGTGAACTCCAGGCCATACTGGTTAGTCATCTTTCGGACGAGATAAATTTTATACCAGTCATTCATATTGCAAAGGTGCATCACCCTCTGCAGGTAGATCTTCTCATAGTCTTCAGAATCCTCTGCAGAGACAAAAGAAATTGGGTTCTGTTTCCTAACCGTGCTAAGCTATTGACCTTCAATATTTTGAGCAGCACCCAGGCAACCAGAACCATGTCTTGCATAGCTTGACAATTGAAACAAGGGAGCAACACTCTAATGGTAGTACAAGACAAATCAGGATGGCATTTACCTATATCTATATCTTCTGTTCAGGCAGACATTGGGACTGCGCACACACAGGCCTGCTGCAGACAGAAGCTTCTAAGGAACTGATGGAGCATCCCTATCATCCAAAGCAAGAGAACAATGTCTTTTCTTGCCTAAACCATCTTGTGCTTTGCAGGATTGGCACACCCCTCCAGATGCCATTTGTCGGCCTAGACTCCTTTCAAATAAAGCCTAGAAGTTCCTATCTTGACAATGGTAAGAAGGGAAGGGGGGCACTTCTCTTCCAGGTAGGAAAACCTAGTCAGGAAAAACAGTTGTACTCTTGCTGTGGAGGTGAGAGGCACCCCCTTGGTTCAAAGAAGGATGCTGAACTATAGAAGACATATTCCAGGTGTAATTCCTGGAGCAAGTTTTTATCTGAAGCATAAAAAGAGGCATTTCTTTCTACTGCCCAATACTCTACACTTAGCAGGAAATTATCAGCAAAGCATACTCTCTATTTGGTACATTAACACCTCATTTGTTTACCATTATCCCACTTACTTGCTGTTCCATGGAGTTTGTACAGCAGTTCTGCAGCCCTATCCAAGCACATCCGGATGCGAGCTATTCCCTGCAAATACTCAACAGAAGCCTCCTGAGGGGTATCCTGACTGCCAGACTGGAAATACTTCATCAGGAAGTGACTATCCTCTCTCAGAAAAGTTGTCTTAATTTCGTCAGCAGACACTCCCGATTTCTCACACATGGAATCCTGAAAGATTTAAGATTGAATTAGAATTGCCCAGTAAGGTTTCTAATTGGCCATTGGAAATCCGATCAACCACGCAGACTTCTAAAAACACTGCTTTGGCAGCAGCTGCCATCAAAACACAAAGGTTTTTACTATGTGACTGAAGCTGTGCTGTGGCTGTCTTCATCTCCTGAGGCAGCCATTTTGTGGCTGTGCGCACCACACTGTACCAGAATGCTAAAGATACCTGCAAGTTCAAAAAGGTTGGGAATCTCTCAGAGCTCTCTCTGCCTCACCTTCTTCACAGGGTGTCTGTTGTGGGGAGAGGAAGGGAAGGAGATTGTAAGCCACTTTGAGATCCCTTTGGTAGTGAAAAGTGGAGTATAAAAACCAACTCTTCTTCTTCTTCATCTGTAGCACAGTGAATGCTACATTCCTGAGCCAATACAGAATCAACAGCTTGATAACTGTACAATGATAATGCTGGAGAAGGGGTGGTTGGGAGTCTGCTGGATACTAAGGCCTTTTCTTCCTGAAAAGCTACTGCCTGTATATAACCTGAAATTTTGCTCAAGTGAAAAAAAAAAGTCCAGGAGGCATGGTACAGGTTCAAATTTTTCAAACTTAGGACAAAGTAAATGGTTAAGACTAGGCATGTGCACACAAAAAAAATGTATTGTTTCAGACTCGGCTGGAAATAATCTGGCTGAATCCGAAATGCATGAATACCCCTTCACCTTTTTGTACGAATCTGAAAATCGTTGGGGCTTTTTCTGCACATGCTTCTGTTCACCCCCTTCTTCCTAGGCAGCAGCATCTCCGGCTGCCAGAGAAGGGGGGGCGCCCGCCAAATGGTTGATGGTGACAAATGTACCACCCACTCCCTTTAAATCCTTCCCCAGCTGGGCAACAATTTAAAGTGAACTGGGGGAGGCCCTGTCATCATCAGGTATTAAGCATGCCGGCTGCTCCCTTTAAAAGCTAGCCCCATCTCTGAAGCTTGCCTGCGAAGCTGGGGTGAGCATTTAAGGGGAACACCCTGTGCGCCAAACACTTGATCATGACAGGTGCCCTGCTCACTCCATTTAAATCCCTCTCCAACTGGGGAGGAATTTAAAGGGAGTTGTCAGGATGCCTGCCATTAGGTGCCTCTTAGGTGCAGGTTCTCTCTCCCACCTTCTCAGGTGCTGTATTTAAATGGGCCAAATTACAATTCAGCCACTCTGATTTGAACCGTTTGAATGCAGAGAGTGGGCAGTTTGGCTCAGATGAGCCGAAAAAGTACCTGAAGTTTGGCTTATCTGAGCTGAACCACCCATGCCTAGTTAAAACTATTTAAAGGAGAGTAGCATTCTCTACAATCGGAAACAAACATGAACTAAGGAAATGTTATGACTATGAAGTTCACATGCTATCTCTACAAATTCCAGAACTACTTTACCCTGGGAAATTAAAAAGGCAAATAAGACTTACCTCAAGGCAGTTCACAAACAGTGTATAAAGTTCTGTTTTATCATCTTTACCGAGGATCCAGTTTTCTACTTGTGATAAATAAACTTGCATGTAGGCTTTCACATCACTGAAACTAAGGAAACAAGCCCAAATGCTTAGTTCCTTAGTAATGGGAAACTTGTATTGATATTCATTGTATGTCAAATAAAAACAAAGCGAGGGTGCAGTTAGGTAATGGGAACAGGGGAAAAGAACCAGTAGAGTTTGATAAAAGGCCAACCTCAATGTGATTTTGTCTGACCCAGGGACACCAATGTTCATTAAAAACCTACTGAGGTAATTTAAAAATGATGCAAGGGTCCATTTCTGACTGGGCCTACAGCATGGTAGGGGTGTTCGTGTCCCGCTCCCCCATACCTTTTCCAGTGCTGTGTAGAGAGGAAAGCAATAATTGAATCTAGAGTGAACTTCATAGCTACTTTTCTAGCAGGAGTATATATTTACCAAGCTGACATATCTGTCTGTTCTCACCTGTATTTCAGAAGCAGCTTTAACACCACAGAACGGATTACAGGAGTTTTATCTACCACGTCATCAAAGGGGGACAGAGATTTTGTGTGCACACTTTGCTGTCCTGTACCAAGAAATACAACAAAACTCAGTTTAAAGAAATGTTAAGGGCAATGTATTTGGGTTAGGACAACTGAAAGGAGCATGCAAGCATACCTCTCTGGCTTCCCCTCAAAATCTCCTTATGAGCAAACAGCAAATTCAACAGCTCTTCAATCACAGCTTTTTCAGGAGACTCGTTGTCTTTGAAACACATTGTAGAAACCAGATCAATAAAAAAACTATTGCAAAACTTGCGAAATTTTGAATATTTGGTGATGCTGTCACTGCAGGAAAAATGGATAACATTACTTATCTAGTCAATTGAAAATCTGCACCACACGTATAAGAAATACTTGTCTAAAAGAGTGATATAAAATCCTCAGAAGGAAAGATAGTGTCTTAAAACTACTACTGGGGTTACATTTGGTAGAGCAGAGATAAAGATTTACCTGAGTTCCTTGGATACAACCAGTGTGTAGTCATCTGGCAGGCTGGCTAGGCAGAATGGACACAACATCTGTGCTGGTATCAGCCACTGTTTGATGCAACTTTGACAAAACACATGTTCACAAGGAAGGCTGACTGGATCTGTAGGATCTCCCAAGCAAACTGGACATGGCTTCAAACCATACCTGGAGATCCAAGAGCTGACATTAATATAAAATATATGTATCTGGACTGAGCAGGAACTTTCCTGTTTAGAACAGTTAGTGATGGATATATAGTGGCTTGGAAAAGTGTTCACCCCTCCCTCTCCCAGTCTTTGTCCTGTTTCGTTGCATTATAACCTGGTAAAGTTGAGTTCGGGGAGGAGAGTTGTTTAGCACCATTTGTTTCTCGTAGCACGCCTACCACTTTGAAAGCGCAAAATCTTTTTTATTGTGAAACCCAAGAGTACTCAAGACAAGAAAAACAGAAATTATGACTGTGCAAAAGTATTTCCCCCCTTGCTATGACACCCCTAAATAAGATCTGTTCCAAAAGTCAGAAGTTACATAATTAGTTAATTAAGGTCCACCAATATGCTATCGAAATGGCACATGATCTGCCACAGGTTGTCAGCATAAATAGACCTGTTCTGAAAGGCCCCTGACTCTGCAGCATCATTAAGCAAGCAACATGAAGACCATGGAGCACTCTGAACAAGTCAGAGGCAAATTGAGGAGAAGTACAGATCGGGGATGGGTTATAAACAAATAGCCCAAACTTTGAATATCCCACAGAGCACCATTAAATACATTACAACAAAGTGTAAAGGATATGGCACCACTACAAACCGGTCAAGAGAAGGCCACCCTCTGAAACTCACATTCCGGGCAAGAAAGGTATTAATCAGAGATGCAACAGACATTGAAGGAGCTGCAAAGGTCCACAGTGGGGATGGGAGTATCTCTCCATAGGACTACTTTAAGCTGTATACTCCACAGAGCAGGGTTTATGGGAGGGTGGTCATGCTTAAAATAAAGAGTAAGACATGTTTGGGGTTTCGCCTTGAAGAATGGGTGAAAATCCCAGAAGCTAAACTGGTAGAGGTATACCCAAAGAGACTTGCTGCTGTAATTGCAGCAAAAGGTGGTTCTACAAAGTAGTGACTTTGGGGGATGAATACTTATGCAGAGACATGATTTTAGTTTTTCTTGCTGAGTACTATTTGTGTCACAACAAAAATGATTTTGCATCTTCAAAGTAGTATCAAATGGTGCGAATCTCTCCTCCCCAACCCAATTTAGTTCCAGGTTGTTATGCAACAAAACAAGACGAACATCGAGGGAGCCAGCTTGGTGTAGTGGTTAGGAGTGCCGACTTCTAATCTGGCGAGCTGGGTTTCATTCTCCTCCTCCACCTGCAGGACTGATAAAGCTGTTCTGGCTGGGCACTAATATCAGGGCTCTCTCAGCCTCACCTACCTCACAGGGTGTCTATTGTGGGGAGAGGAAAGGGAAGGGGATTGTAAGCTGCTTTGAGACTCCGGGTAGAGAAAAGTGGCATATAAGAACCAACATCATCATCTTCTACTTTTGCAAGCCACTATAAGTATTTAATAATAGTATTCCTGAATTTACCTCCCATTCACTCAGTATAAGCAACCCTAGCAACAATGTTACTTCTCCAAGACAAAAAGAACTGTATAAAGTTTCATCAAAAACCTAGTAAATTAGTATTTTTAATTCTGGAATGAATTTTCTGCAAGAGAAGGAAACAAATAATCCAGCACTGCTCTGCTTATAATAGCAGGAAATCCCATGCTTGAATATTCAGGTGAAATTAAAGAGTCTTAGGAGACAGATGTGACCAAATCCATAGCAAAAAATATTTAAGGATTTTTTTAAAAATCCTATTTCTTAGGACATTCCACAGTTCATAAACCCACATTCTTTAGAGCTTCATGTACCATACTAAACTACTAAATTTCAGTTCTAAGAACAAAGACAAACTAAGGTATATATCACAAAGTGGAAAAACACTCATCCCAAAATGGTATTACCTGGAATATGCAGAACTGACATCTTCCTTGCAGTGGCACAGCACTTCCATCACAGCACTGAATGTTTTATGCCTTTTGATGTCAGAATCCCACTGGAAACACTGAAAAGAACAGTCCTGTCACTCTCTAGGCAAGGGAAAAGGCACTGTCTTCAAATACAACCATACAACCATAAGTTTTATGATAACTAGAAGGTTCTGCTAGTATCACTACTACTTCCTTACATCAGAAGCTGCATCCAAAGTGTTACGGCCAACAGTGTATCACCAAACCTGTTCTGTTCCTTGATCTTTTCAGATGTAAAAGGAAAACAAGAACAGATGCTAGACTACTGTGAAGACTGTGATTGGAACTTAGGACAAGAATATCAATATTTTTTTCAGTGACTGGAAAAACACCTTGAAAACGTATATAATTAACTTTAGTGACTATGCAGTACAGAGGACATAATCTGATTAGCAAATCTGCAGCATTCTGTCTACCACAGTCTCAGGATTCTAACCCTGCATGCCATCCTTTCTCAAATTCCATATGAATATAATCAGTATCAAAGTCTAGAGTTGAGTGCCCATCAAAAGGAAAGTGAACGAGATAGTATTTTCTGCATACTCAGCAGATCCCCCAGATATTGCTTTTTGTGAATTAACTCCTTTCTTCGTGCCTGGTAGCAAAGCAGTCTTCAGTGGTTGGCCAGGGCATCAGTTCAAAGACTTCCTGGTTCTTGGCTGCAAGGCTCGTCTTAAAGTGGCTGCGCTCCGGAAGCCCTAACTTCTCTCAGCAGAGACTTGCCTTTTCTTATTTCCCTCTCCTCTGCTGTCTCCAATCCTCTCCCCCTCCCCCCTCATTCAAGAAAAGAGACTCCTACTGCGCCCGGCATCCCTCCCTGTTCTGAGCTTCCTCAATCAAGTGAAGAACACTTTCTGTTTCAAATTGGGGGGGGGGATAGAAGAAGACCCAAGTTCAAATCGATCTGAATTCAGCAGGATCCACAACAGAAAAAAACAAAGTAAGTACGGAATCAGCCCTGGATCAATTTCCTTGTGTTTTGTTACTCCCATGATCCTTCATGCACCCTCTATTTATTTATAATGAATATAGAATTTCTTGATGTTTGGTTATCTTTGTCAGAACAGACACGGCACTAAGATTAACAGAGCAATCCTCATCACATCACATTTAATCTAAAAGAATAAGTCTCAAGGACTTGCTAACCAATAACAGAATTCTTACTTTGATAAGATGTGAAGTATACGTCTTTATCATATTTTGCATCTCCGGCATCACTGTTTCCACTCCAAGAAGCACATGTTCCACAAAGAGGGAAACTGAGAAAACCCGATTCCACTGGCTCCTGTGTCAAAAGACAAAACCCAGTGAAAACTTATCTAATAAAAAGTGACGAACATATGGTAATATATCTTCCACTCCCTCAATGTTTAGTACCAAAATTTACAACACCACAGAATAATTGTTGAAATTGCACTATGCACAAGTGCAAAGGCTATGAAGTGCTCGTTTCTGGATAGCAGGAAGAGAGTTGAAAACAGGTTGGTATGAATCACCTCCCCAACGCAGAGGCATTCAGTGCCACAGAAATGAAGATGACCTAGCCAGAGGTCAAAATGGACCCTGAGGTGAGAATGGACCTTCTGGCAGACAGGGTCAAAAAGGGAAGTCTATTAGGGGAAAGTGAAAAATAAAGATTTATAATTTATTGAGCTGGGGGGCCATTTTGTATATCTTCAGGAAGACCGTTTATGCACTCCAGTTTATGCACTGGAGATTTCATGCTGGACTGCTGGCTGGCAGGTTGCCCCACCTCTTCCTGCACCCACACGAGGGAGAATTTGGCTCAGTGCGCCTCATCTGTCCCCAATTTCTGCTCCTGCACGGGAGCTGGGGCAGTGAAGTTCCCAGTGCATAAACGGTTGAACAGAAGAAATCCATCTCAGTTCAGATTCCCAATAGGGGTGTCCTTTCATCTACATTCTAGGCAAAAAAATCTGAAAAATACTTTATCAGTAATTTCTGGCTATTCTTTCAGCAGGCTATAGATTGGGACTGAATTCATCTACCCAAAATGGCCAAGACTGAAAATTTCTGAAAATATTTGGGATTTTTCACAACTCCTGGATAGTTAAATTTTCAGGACATGTAAAGGATTGCAGTACCTTTAAATACCTGCAGGTGAGATCGCTGCTTGGAGAAGGTTTAAAGGGACTGCAAGCCTTTGGAATACATTCTGTCTACCTGGAGAAGGCATTTAAAGGAGCTGTGATCCATTTAAACACTCCCTCCCTCTACTGAAAGAGAGGCACCTTCTTTTGGGACTCATAGAATTAGATCCCCTGGCTCAATCAATTTACAACAGGAAGGGGATTCTGAAGAGAGGCACCAGCAGATATGGTGTCTCCACGTCAAAAATCAGCCCTCAGAGCGCCAAATACCCCCACATCGATTCGCCTAATCAAGCTATACAAATGGTAGTGAACCTATGTCACGCATGCCAGAGTCGGCACTCAGAGCCCGCACTGTTGCCCCAGCACAGAGTATGCTGAGTCAGCCCTCATGAGGTCTGGCTTCTCGGTGCCCAGAGGATGGGGAGGACTCTCCCCACGTGTTCCCTGGTCGAGGAAGTGACTGGCTTGCTTGGGTCACTCAGCTAGGCTAACGCCTGCAAGGGTCAGCGGGAGCAGGAAGGCTGCGCTGAACAGAGCCTGGGGAAAGCAGAACTAGGCCAGACCTTGCTGGAGATGCCACCCACCCACCCACCCACAGGTACACCAGTCTCGCTGGCTTGCTCCAATGGAGGGAAGGTGAAGAAGGGAGGGAAAGGAAAGGTGCGTGGGGAAAAAGGGAGCGGGGACAAAACCTAAAAATAAGCAGTCCAACACCAAAGGACTCTGCTATTGCCTTTTTCTTTTAAGACAAAAGATGTTAATGTATGAGTTGTTTTTTCTAAACTAAATCCTCAATATTCAGGTTCAATTGCTGCATTGGCACTTTGCAATAAGTGGGTTTTGGGTTGCAGTTTGGGCACTCAGAGGCATTGAGTGCCCATCACTGACCTATAGGGACAACTGAGTACTTTAGTCCTTATAGGGAATAATGGAGCTTAAAAATATTGGGATTCCCAAATATTGACCAAACCTGTAAACCATGCCTATATTGGGATTCAGACATATTGGGAAATATTGATTTCCCCCATTTTGCACAACCCTAATCCATAAATACTAAAATCAAGGTTTTTACGCCCATAAAGATTGTCTGAGTCTGAATCAAGAGAATGGGTGAGCCATAATGCATACAACTTCAGATCTGAAGAGCCTTTCTCTTATCTTTAACCGCTCCTGCTGAGCGGATTAAATAAAGCCCTACGGGCTGTGTGGGCGGAGAAAGGGCAGGGCCTGTCCGTGATAAAAACTCGGAGGGGCCCAATCAGGAGCCGCAAAGTGGCTCCTGATTGGGCCCCTTCGAGTGCCACTCAAGGGCCAAGTGGCCAATTGGGAGGTGCGCTACACCTCCCTATTGGCCACTTGGCCCACTCTGGACTCACTGCCCAGATGCTTCACCGGCGGGAAAGGAGCAGGGCTGCTGCGTCGAAGACGCGGCAGCCCTGCTCCTCTCCCGCCCGCGAACCATTGCCCTTACCGGGGGAGAAGGAGCCCACGAAAGGGTTTTAATTCTAGTTAACATAATAACAGAGACAAGCATTTAGATGCACAGACAGTGGATATACACTTTTTAAAAATTGTCTTGGCTTATGCAGTCTATGCTTTTAATTTATTTATTGACCTTTTCGTTTTAAATATAGTCAATCTGATCTCTGTGAACTACATTAAATCCAATTTGGTCTACCTTTACCAGCATCTCCCCCTCCATGTTTCCAGTAAACCCTCCTCATTGAACTCTCATAAGGTAGATTGGTCCCCTCTGCAGCAATTTGGAGAGGTGGTGAAGGAAGAAGGGACAGAAAAATGCAAAAGTGGAGGAAGAAAAGCTCTTAGGGGGCCAGTTGCTGGAGTCTCAGAATACCTGAGTAATGTTCTTATTTTATTGTGCATCAAAAGAGATACCGGTAAGATCTCAAAAGAGATACCGGTAAGATGAGTAACAGAGTGGGGACCCAAGTAATGGCACAGCAACCTGAACTATATTACATTACCCAGATTGCAATTCCCTTCACCTCATTTACTACAACTCCTAACTTTTAGTACATACAGGTCAATGTAAGGGCTGGTGCTTGGCAAGCAGAGAAATACTGATGCAGATCCACCCCCCAACCCCATACAAATTGCATTCTTACATTCTGAAATCCTACTTGACCTCGATGACCTACCTGGCTTGCTGGAGAAATTGCTCACACGGACCAGAGTTCCTTTTTAAGACATTTGCTGTACACACAAGTTCAACTGGCATTTGTAGGTTCTTCACCTGCTGTAGCCATATCTGTGGCTTGCATTTCAACAGTTTTTCTTCCAGCATTTCAGTACAAGCCAAAGCAGCTAGCACATCCAATACCTAGGTAGTCATGAATGGACAAGACTTTACTACTAGCAGTAAGGAAACTGATCTGTATCATACAATGGAAATGACTGAAATGGAACAATAGCTAGAGGCTTTTTGATTTTGAAGCACTCCCCTCTAAATGCAATGTACCATGAGACTCAGACTTTTATTACAGAAGAACTCTTCAGCCCCTCTGACCACAACTGGCTTCCTGTCCATGTCACTTTGCTTTTGTATCTCTTAACTGAATAGCACCATATTCTTTCAGAAGTTCTTTAATATCCTTTCTTCCTGTCTTGTATGTTACTGAATGCTGATTCTTGTTTCATCTTAAGTTTCATCTTACTGTTTTCAGCCAAACATACTCATTTGTCAAGGAATCCATTACAATTCCATCTTTCAGTGTTTGCAGTATTCCCCACACTATGTTACAACTGGCACTTTAAAGGCGAACAGTTTTATTCTAAGATTTCATAAGCCCACTTCAAGTGCATCGGTCAGCTAACCCAGGCGGGAAGGGGAGTGCCGGGTTACAGTAGTACAGCATGTAGGTCATAAGTTCAATCCCTGCCATCTCTATCTAAAAAATCAGGTACTAGGTCAAAAAATCAGGTCAAACTTTCTCAGTCAGGGTTTTATGAAACCCTGGGGTTTCTTGACACACCTGAATGGGTGGGAGTTAATTAATTTTTAATACACTTTTACAATTTGTTAAACATTTTCAATTGATATTACCATATATGGTCATGTCAACCCACCCACTTCTCCCAGAATGGCCAATGATGGGCCAGGAAGGATGGGAAGTGGAGGGGACCTGGGTGGGCATGTACACAACTATGCTTCCCAACCATATTCTGCACGATTGTGTCACTTTTAGGGTTTCTTGATGTCTGAAGAATGTATCAGGGATTTCTTAACAGTAAAAAAAGTTGAAAAAGGTTGTTCTAGGTGATGGGAAAGACCCCTACCAGAGACCCTGGACAGCCACTGCCACTCTCAATAGACAGCACTGACACTGAAACAAAGACCTCTTCCTTTTCATGACACTTTAACCTCTCTTTTTGCTGTGTGCATTCCACTGATTGAAGTGTCACTTCTTGCATCTAGCCAATGAAAGCTTGTTTCAAATATGTTAACCTTTTAGGGGCTGCAAGAGGCTCCCACCTTTTGTTATTTTAATTTCCTCACTTAGAATTGTGGCGTATGGTCAATACGCACACATCTAGGATTTACATGTGTGCAGTGTCAGCCATGGAAGTGATGAGGTACCTGAGGGCAAAGGAAGTCCTCTATTTTTCTTTCAGTAAGAGGGCAGGCATAAATAGTGGATTGCAAGTAATAGTTCTCAAAACTAAATGGTTGGGTCCTTACTCTTGCAGATATGTTAAAAAGCTCAACCCCCTGCACTGAAGGAGGATATTCCAGGCTCCCCTCCTCATAGCCATGCAAAAAGGAGAAGAGAATTGAAAGGCTGTTCGGTTTCCTTAAACTTCCTGTTCATTTCTAGGGATTTAGTCCATTCCCATATGCCAGCATTGCAGAAGACAATGGACATACCATATGTCTGCTGCCTCCTGAATCTGCATTGCTAGGTACATGCAGCGTCTACAGTAACAAGTCCCCCCCGCAAGAAATTTAAAATAGGCTTTATATCTAAAAGTTTGAGAGCTATTGCCATCAGGAGTACAGCTGATGCCTATTTTATCACCGTAAATGACTTCCAATTTTGCTACTTGAAAGGATTAGAACTTTCCCTAATACTTAAATTTACACAAAGCAAGTAGAACCATTTGAAAAGAGAGTAATACATTTTGTTGTAAGATTAATAGTTACAGCACTTCAAGTATCAACAGTACCATCTGGTGTTGTGGGATGCTGCCTTCTCTTTTGGCATAGACAGTTAGAGCATTGAGGACATCAGGGTACACAGCAAGAATCCTAGAAAAGTTCTGTAGTCGACTCCTAAATTCACAGTAACCGATGTGGATCCAGGGGAGTGGCAACACATTCTGTTCTGCACTGGAAGAGGCTGCCTTCATTTCTTCAATGCATGATAAGAGGGCCATTTGCAGAAACTGGAAATTTAAACACAAGTCTAATTCAAATGTAAGTCTTATTCATTTTAACAATCACATACCCAACTGTAAAATTGTTAACTTCTAAAAAATAGAGTGTTTAAAATCCAATCACCTCTAACTTACATTATATCCTTATTATTTACTTAGAGCTCACAGTGGGGCAGGAGGGAGGGAATGTATGTCTGCACAGAAAACAGAGTTGCACTTACCTGTAATTGTTGTTTATCAACTCTCACTAAGAATAAACACCAATGTCAGTTGTTGGCAATGCTGATTTTGAGAATCCAAATGGATGTCTCATAGGGGATGCACCCCATATTGGCAATGGATTTCAGCTGCAAGGGGAGGTCAATTGCCAAAATCAAAGCAATGTTTGAGCTTGAGATGTAATCAAGTGGCGGGGGGCAAGGCCTGGACCAGATGCTGATATTAAAGAAGTGAGCTGTTCTGTCAGTTTTAGTGCTACCGATGCAGGCATCAAGCTTGCAGAAGAGGCCCTTTGGCATTTCTCAGAGTTTCTGCTATCTCCCATTTGTGGGCCTTCTCCCACAGAGCCACTTTTAATTTTGCTGCTCTCCCCTCCCTTGCTTTGGGGGTTAGCTGGCAGCAGGCATGTGGCTTTCCCCTAGGCATAGGAGACAAACCTTATGCTTGTCATTCTGGGCCATTTTGGCTCTGTACTCTTCACATTTTTTCAAGAGAACCATCTCCTTCACAAAGTTATCTGTAAATATACGTTCTTTTTCCCCCTCCTCAGTACTCACTGAGATCACATATTTTTAGCTTACTGAAACAGTCCTTCCTCACCTGTGGTTAACAGAGGGAAGAGTGCTTGCCCCTCTCACGTCAAGAGACATTTGGGGAGGAAAGTCAGCTTCATCTGAGATGGGAGGGCCAGCACTCTCGGATCTAGAAAGATCAAATAGTTTGCTAGCTCCTTTCTGTGACAAATCTGTGAAAGCACAATAAAATCAGAGTCGAGTAGCACCTTTAAGACCAACAAAGATTTATTCAAGATGTGAGCTTTCAAGTGCAAGCACTCTTGCACTCAAAAGCTCACACCTTGAATAAATCTTTGTTGGTCTTAAAGGTGCTACTCGACTCTGATTTTATTGTGCTACTTCAGACCAACACGGCTACTCATTTGAATCTGTGAAAGCACAGTCCCTCATGAGACTGAACAGAAGACACAAAAAATGAATCTTCTGGGGTGAAGTGGAGCCTTGTGAAGATATTCTCCATGCCGTGAGGTGTATGCGTCTGCTATCATGGTGTAGTGGAGGGCCTCGCATTAGTTGGGTCCTGCACAGGGGGAGGTATCATGTAGATGGAATCTTTTGGATGAAAAAGCTCTGAAAACCAGATTTGGCACTGCCAAACAGAGCTACCAGAATACAGTCAGTTTTCTGCTACCAACTTTCCTAGCACAGTTGAAAAGCGGGAACAAGGGATAAGCATAATTTTTTTCTCTGCAACCAGCCTACATGCAGGTGCAGTCCCAACATGGGGCCACACCAAAGATGAAAAATGAACCTCAGTAATATCTACCTACCAGCTATAACCTGATGAAGCTTGTGTTCTACTCAGATACTATAGCACAAGACTCTTAATCATCATAATTAGTAAATACTTTGTCCCACATTAACAACTCTTATTACAATACTGACCTTTAATTCTCTATGAGAAGATACACCCATTGTCAACAGAATAAAGTCCCTGAGGTAACGGTGGAAAAGAGTGTCCCTCTCTTTTTCAGAAAGCTCAGTAAGATATTTTCCAAGTGGTGTCTTCTGAAAGATGTCAATAAACTTTTCTTTGTGGCCTGTAAAATGGGAGAATTTGGTTAGATGAGAATTTAAATTGTTACTACATTTCTTATTTTAACACCCACAACAGATGCTTAAAGTGGCTACAGGGCTATGCCAAGTTTTACATATGAATATAATATATAGTTAGCAAGAAAGAAAAGCCAATAGACACAGGCAAAAGTTCTCTGAATTTCTGTACCATAAACTACTGGCAAGTAAAGAATAATCATAACCTGTACTTCATGGAGGATTTACAGCACACGTTTTAGCAAGGCCTTTTGCCTCATAAGAAATTGTTTCAGATTTCTTCCTTATGAGCTTTTGGAAACAGAAGACAAATGCTTCTCTTTGTGCTTATACACTTGAACACTAGAAAGGAAAGCCAAAGAAAGGCAGGGACACACAGCTTGCTTTTAATGAGGCACAAGATCGTCAGAGTCACAGGCAATATGTAGTGGCTTGCTTTCTCCTTTACTGTACTCATATGGATTGAGATTTAAGCGGGCTTTTAATAAAATACAAATATTCTATTTTTAGACAATTTCAGAAAAACTACCTGAAATAAATAAAATACAATAAAAACACAAAACACCACCTATTAGGAATTAAAAGCCAGTCAGAGCATAAATCCATAGAACACTGAGATTAAAATGAGCCTCACAAAATTCTTAGGCTAAAAACAGGCTATAAAAATGTTAAAATATCAACTCTTAATTAAAAGCCTCAATGGAAGTGAAGCATTTTGACTGGGTCTCAGAGAAAGACATAACCTTTGAGCCCACTGACTGGGGAAAAATTGATATATTTTAAAGAAATAAAAATTAAAAACAGCAACAGAAAGGTATGGTCAATCTGAGATGTACTAAGAGTCTAAGGTTTCCCACAGCAGGTGCCACTTGAACCAGTCCCCCTGAATTCTCACCTTTATTGCCAGGGATGTACTGAGCTTGAGCCCAAAGGTCTTCTAAATAATCCTTTATCCTCCAGCTGAAGGGCATTTCATTGACAGTAGAGGCAGTTCCCTGAAAGTAACTCTGCACCAGAATTGTTTCAGTCTGGGAGCTGGAGAAGACATAAGGGCAATGTATTCTGCAAACTGTAAGTGTCCTCTCCCAAGCAGCAAACTAGAAATTCATTTCAGTCATGTCAGCATGGTAAGATGTTTTGTCTAATTATCATTCATGAAAAGAAGTGGGAAAACTTCAAAATACAATCCCAGGAACACTTTCCTGTAAATATGCCTGTCTGAATAGACTCAAGTAGGATTCCATGTAGACTTGCTTAGGGTTGCTCTCATAGTGTTATCCAGCAACCACCTATGCAATTTAATTTATCTTTAACAAGACAAAGGCTCATGGCATGGATTTTTTTCAGATAAATCATCACTATGTCTCTCATAAGTAACACTGACTCAGAAAAGGGCCATCCGGTTTATCTGGGCATATTACTGGGATTGAGGCTTTTGAACTCTGGTGCTGGAGAAGACTCCTGCGAGTCCCAAGGCGAACAAACCGGTCAGTCCTAGAGGAGATCAGCCCTGACTGCTCCTTAGAAGGCCAGATCCTGAAGATGAAACTCAAATACTTTGGCCACCTCATGAGAAGGAAGGACTCCCTGGAGAAGAGCCTAATGCTGGGAGCGATCGAGGGCAAAAGAAGAAGGGGATGACAGAGAATGAGGTGGCTGGATGGAGTCACTGAAGCAGTCGGTGCAAACTTAAATGGACTCCGGGGAACGGTAGAGGACAGGAAGGCCTGGAGGGTTGCGATGGGTCGGACACAACTTTGCACCCAACAACAATAACAATTACTGGATAGAAGCTTGAGTGATACTGCTGTACATGGACTTAAAATCCCACTCACTAGCAAACAAAATATCATTTCATGAACCATCACTACAGTCCTGTTGCACAACTCACCTGCCTTTGCCAATAATATATGGGATATTCAGAAGCTTGAGATCATTGAAGATGAACATCCACACCCTCTTCACACAGTTTTCTGTTGGTTCTCTGACCAGTAAATCCAGATTAGCATCTCTGTCTATGACAGATACCAAGTAAGCCAGAGATGGAGTCACCACATTCTGGACCCGCTTCCACAGTGTGCACCTGTATAAACATTAATATAAACAATTTAAACAAGCCATGAAAAACAAGATGCTAAACACCAACAAAGACGTTCAGGAGCAATCTAGTAGAACAGTTGAATATCAAAGGTACTACTCCTAAAATTAATGTAACCAGGTGAAACGGACACGTCTCCTTTCAAACTGACACACAGGAATAACATTTTTACACAACTATGAGGTGTGGACAGTACCCCCAGCTGATGGGGTCCCCCAGCCACATCTGCTACAGAAGGGAGGGGACTCCGTGGTACTGTGGGTGAGCCTTCGGGTTCACAGAGCTTTAATGAAGAGACAAAATGAATGGAGATTACAGGACGCTCCTTGACACTCCCAGTTGAGCTACCGGAGGAGGTCCCATGTCACTGGAGTTGCTCCCCTCATCGCCACTACTGAGATTGTCTCTTCCAGAGCTGCAGAGAACCACCCCCTCCTTTCCGGGGCTTGTAGCAGGCTGCTCCCTTGGCTTTGCCTCTCCTCTTACCAGACTTTTTCTCCCACTTCTACTCTTCTTCTCTACCCTTCCCTCATGCTCTCTCTCTGCCTCTGCCTCACCTTCCTCCTCAATACACCCAACCTCGAGGCCCTTCATGTTCCACCTTTTATCCTTCCCTTCGCCCTCTGTGTCACCACCCCCCATCCCCTTGTCTGAGGTTATTTTAATCTCGCCCCTTTTCTCCCAGCATCCCATTTCTGGCTCTCTGCTGCCAGGCTGGCAGCCATGGTGGGTGGTCCTCCCCCCGGGCCATTGCAATTGCTCTAGCCACTGCCCCTTGCCTGAGGTTCCTGGCCTCCTCCCCAGGTTACTCTGCACTCCACCTGGCCCCGGACTTCTCCTGTGATCCCCATGGCTTCTCTAATGCCCTTGTCGGCCAGGGGGTTGCCGCTCACCCTCTGCAGAGGCTTGCCTTCAAGTTTGGCCCTTGCGGCAGGTTGCAGGGGGGCTGGAGCTGGGCCACTTATTCTGGGGCATGGCTGGCATGGTCCTCCTAGGCCCATCTTGGAGATACCTTCCTCATTGGCTGGGGGGGGGGGTAGTCTTTCTCCTCCCGCTGGCAAGCAGTTGCCCAGTCGCCTGGGCCTCCACTTGGAAGCCCTGAGAGGTCAGGACAAGGAGGGAAGTCCGGAAAGCAACATTCTGGTTCTAATTCTATACACATTATTGTGCCGAAAGGATAAACGTTTCCGCACAGGCATAAACTCCACCAGGATGATGCAAAGACCACAAAGTAGTAATCAGATATTCCTCCTGTGTGTGCCAAAAAAGTGCCTTAAGGGGCTTTTTCAGATCTATGGAAGTGCTGTGACGTTGATTCCTCCCAATACCTGAAAGTTCCTGCCTCCTGGAGGGCACTGAGGTTTGATGCCGACCGCAGCACCCACTCTTTCATAGTGCAAGAGTTTTCCTCCTGCTCCCTCAGAAGACTGCAAAGACGACTCTTTGTTACCTTCAAGAAGGAAGCTGAAAACAACAGAAGTTTTCTAATTAGTACTCCTTTCAAGTTGAGAATAAGCCATTTGGAACTTCTCCCTGAATCCAAGTCTCTTATTCCAACTATAAATTTATATAAACCTGAGGAGAGTTTCCCATTCCCCTTTTAATTGCTGCTCTGAGACTCCAGGAGGGCAATGAGCATCTTCATTTGGACAGCTTTGGAGAATTTTCTTTTTTTTAAATTTATAAATAGATATTTTTCTGCATCTCTAGTGTTGTCCTGCTTCCCACCTCCAGTAGACAAATGATGGCCCATCAACCGAACGAACAGGAACAGCAAAGAACAAGCCAACGATGGCATAAGAATCTTCTCTTTATTACCAAATACAGTTGAAGCCCAAGTCAAAACGAGCTATGTGGTATCAGATATATTCTTTATGCATCTGGAGTCACTGTGGATGTTGTAGCAGAACTCGTTTTCACTCGGACTTCAACCGGACTTGCTAATAAAGAGAAGTTCTTACGCCATCGTCCACTTGTCTTTTTGTTGTTCCTGCCCCCACCTCCAGTATGCAGAAGCCCTATCTTTTTGTGAGTCCATGCTTACTGAAGGAAGCAGTGCTGCTTCAGCAGCAAGACAAAAATACAAGATTGGCAGCTAATGTACCTAGATTTTAGTAACGTCAGTTGAGAATTGTTGATTTCTGTAGCACTTCACTGTCATCCATGAAATGGCAAATATGCATTGTGTTCTGGAATTTTTTCTATTGCACCCCATTAACTAGTACCCTGAAGATGATCCAATCACACAAAGAAGAAATGGTATTTCTCAACCTTTTCAAGCTGTCTGTTCTTGTTAGTTCAGGCAAGTTAACTTTGGGACGTCACACAATGTGAAATAAACTTGCACATAACACATTGTGGAAAGTCTGCAAGAGGATTTCCCCTTTTATGGAATCAAGTGCTTGTAGTCATTCATACCTTTCAAAGAACCTTCCTCGCATAGAAGACTAAGGAGGATTTCAATTCTCCTCGTGCTGCGGTTGCAACCCTCATTTTGGTCCCTCAGCATTCCCACAGCACTCTGCACGCAGGTCCTCAGAAGGATGGTGGTGTCTAAGACATGGGTCTTCCCAGGCACAGGAGGAGGGAAAAAGCCTATTAGCAGGCTGAAATAGTTCAGTCTAAAAACAGATTCACTATTTCTTCTTAATGAAGTATTTCACTTATTTAAAACATTTGAATAAATGTAATAAAGCCTACTTAGGCTTGCAGCAGCTCCCTAATCTGGCACCGGTCGAGGTAGCAGTAAAGATGGTAATGATGGTGCATTCGCCTTGCAGCACGGGCAGCGAGCCCAACTATCTTCTCTGAGAAGAACACAAGAAAGCTAGAGAAAGAACTGCCAGAGCAAAGCACCACGAAGCAGCTGCATCCTACTGCTGCATCTGGAAGAGTGGCAATAGCGGAGAGGCCTTGCTAGGAGCTAAAAAGTCAAGACGGAAAATTGGAAGGACTTTTGCACCTGAATTGTTAAGGTTGGGGTCAGAAAGATTTCATTGGGGGGAAAGTGAGCTATGCAGATACTTTACAGTGAAGGAATACCTGCCAAATATATATTTAAAAATCTCTCTGTAAGACACAAGCAAGAATAGTCGTGACCTTTTATTTTGTGATATGCTACTAGTGTTTTAAAAAATGCACAGTATTTTTCCAAAAGTTAGAGAGAATAATCAAAAGAACTCTGACTGGAGATAAACTTACGGACTGTTTTTCTTGTTCGGGTTCTGCCGACCCTTCTACTTCCATCTCATCTTCTTTTTCTTCTGCTCTCTCTGCCAATATAGCTGCAAAACAGAATGTCTCAGAGGAATGATATTTGCCTGCTGGTAAGCTTGAAGGGTCTAAGCATTCATTTTTAGACTACCAGGAACAGTCATTACATGTGTGAGGAAGACATGCTTATGCATGCAAGCACGTATACCTCCTCCCCAACCAAACACACACCCTTCAGGTGCCTACTAAGCTACTGAAATTCTTACGTCCAAGATTTCCTGCAGGCTCTCTCATGACCTCAGGAAACAGCTGGCTGATGGTGACATTTCTCAAAGCAGTTACATCAGAGACCATATCCTTGGATCGCCTCAGATCATCAATGTGAACAGACTGCCACAGCCCTAGTGGAACAACATTTCACGATTACAGGTTGCACTACATTGAAAGCTTCTTACACACAGACAAGTAGAAACCTGCAAGGACTTGCAGGCTGCTTTGGAAATATGGAGCCTAGAACACTATATTCCTTCCCCTGAGGTCCCTCCTCTCCTCATTCCAGGGTCCAACCCTTAATCTCTAGGAATTGCCTACCCTGGTGTTGGGAATCCTCTCTCTCTCCTACCCAAAGCAAATCTACCATCTGCCTCTCTGTCTTCCAACTGTCCCACCACCCACCACTCCGAGAGCCTCTATCTATCTAGGAAAACTATTGTCCAGTTGTGTGGTGCCAAACCACTGGGCCAGGCCCACTTGCATGTTAAGGAATTCTCAAGGACTTGTGTGTGTGTGTGTGTGTGTGTGTGTGTGTGTGTGTGTGTGTGTGTGTGTGTGTGTGAGGGGGTTCCCCACTTTACCTGCATCACCTCTCCTCACACTATTTCCTCTTTTGGCATATCCTCTCCCTCTCAGCCATTCAGCAACCTGCCTTTTATTGTCCTCCCATCTTCAACTGTATTTATTATTCATTTACTTCCCTTTTGCCCCACCTCTCTCCACAGTGAGGACCGAAGCATTTTATATTACTTTCCTTTCCTCCTTTTTATCTGCACAACAACCCAGTGGGTTAGGTTTGTCTGAAAGTAGGTGACTGGTCCAAAATCAGCCAGGGAGCTTCGATAGCAAGATGGGGATTCAAACCTGGGTTTCTCAGACCCTGCTCTGAAGCTCTAACCACTACACCACACTGACTTTTATAGGGGAGCTGTTATTGAACAGCTGCAAACTGTCAGGCCTAGCCAAGTCATGCAAGCTGGGTGGTTACTGCCAGGCCTAGGGCTGTCAACCTCTAGGTGGGACCAGGGACATGGAGATATTCCAGAATTACAACTGAGCTCCAGACAACAGAGATCTGTCCTCCTGGAGAAAAGGCCAGCTGCAAAAAAGGCTTTCTCCCAACTCTGCCTATCTCGAAAGATGGCCCCTTACCTTGATACAGGTGATCTGTCCATGACACAGTAACACTGAGACTGGACTACTATAATGCACTGTACATTGGTCTCCTATCACAATCAATTTGGAAACTCCAGATGGTGCAGAACACTTCAGCTTGGATAATATCATAATCCGGATAGAGCAAACATATTACTCTCATCCTACAGCCACTCCACAGGGTGCTCATCAGTTACTGGGCTCCATTTAAGGTCTTGGCTATCACATGCAAAGCCTTTCATAGCCTTGGAAATTCATATCTGCGAGGCCGCCTTTACTTCACTATGTGCTGCCATGACAAATTTGCTCAAGAGTCAACCTACAAATGTGCAATAACCAACAACTGCCATTTGGGTGCCTTCTCCACCACAGCCTCCCCCTCATGGAGCAGCCTGCCTGAGGAGGTTAGAAAGGATCTCATTTTCTCTTGGCTTTTCACAACTATGCAAAACTTAATTATTCAAGAGGGTTTTTCTACACAAGCAACAGAGTGACCCGGCACTAAAAGATTCACACACACACACACACACACAAAAGCTATACTGCTGTGTTTAGCTTGTTGAAACTAGAACTTTACTATGTAATTTCTGCATAATTTAATGAACCGTGTTAATACATAGGGTTTCCTTAAGTTGCTTTTAGAATTCCAATTGATTCTACAATCCTAATCCTGCTGTATTCTTTAATGAATGTCCTATCATATCGACTCACGCTGTGAATAATCAGCCCTGAGTCAAAGTGATAAAGGTAGATTATAAAAAGCCCAAATGCGTTTTAAAAATTAAAAATAATGAAAATGTTTCCATTAGCAGCAATTTTCAGGAGGATATAAAGCCATCAACTGCTTAATTTGTTTTGCGAATTTAACTAGCTCTTCTGAAACGCACAGAAGCATAAGTCATACCGACCTGCTTTCATTTTCTCAACTCTAATAACATTACTAGGGCTCCAGAAAGACAGCTAATAATAAAACCTCTTTCATGATAGGCTTATTATTTCTGGTTTTGGAAGAGTGTGATTAGACTTAAGATAATCTATACTAGACTACTGATGTTTCTCCTAAACTCTACAATTGCATAACAGAGCCCAGATCATGATATCTTTCTGAATTGCCTAGCAGGAACAGGCCAGGGCAAGAAAATACTCCAATGGCCTCAATCTTTTCCAGAGGGCAGAGTTCAGAAGTGTAGTATAAATAGAACAAACATTCAGATTTGGATGGCATTGTTTATCCTGCAATCAAGACCTCCCTCCCAAAATATTAACTGCAGTACTGAACAGTAGCAATATGAAATGTTTACGCAAGAAACACATTTTTTATGGTGGATGTTCCAAATGGGGCAGCAAAAGCCAAAATCATGGTGGTCTGTAATGGTAATGATGTTACACTACCAGGAAAATCAAATATTATTCTATACAGGTAGTCCTACCTCCATGAAATCCAACATAGGAGCTTCCTCCTTCAACTCGTGGCAGCTTAGTGATGAAGAACACAAAAACACAGGCCTTATTCAAATCAGTCTTGTTAATTTCATTAACAGCTGAGTATCTGCAAGGGAAAGGAAACGGTTGCCTCTGGTCATTGCAGTATTATGAAAGATCTTCATCCCCTGTTCAACTTACTCTGACTATCTTCCATTCGATCAACTTTCATTATTTTAAGAATAGGGCCCATCTCACCACAGCACTAAACTCATGGAAGTGGTAAATCTGGTCGCTTCCTGCTGTTCTGAAACAAGCGTGCAACCCTCCCCTCTCTTGTCCAGAATATGTGCTGGACCCTATAAACGTGATCTGAAGTTATCTGTCACTAAGGGTCATTCTCACAGGCTCAATGCTGCTTGAAGGAAGGGTCTAGACAGCCACCTAGCATGAAACATACTTAGCAGAGGCAACAAGCTGTGCACTAAGAGATCCATTTTCAAAGTCGGTCTGAATAATTAATATTTTATTTCCGAGTGTAGCATCAAGGAAATTCCTGGAACAAAAACCAAAATATGAGACAACGTAAGATTAGATTGGGGTTTTGTTTTTTTTACATAGTAGTGGACTACTACGCACAGAACACTACAAAGGACACACCTAAATCCAAACTCTCTACAAGATTTTCAGCACAGCCCTGCCTGCAGTATGGGGTCAGAGAAGTAGCCCTGAGAGGAACCCCCCCCCCAAAAAAAAAACAGCTGCAAACAAGACAGAAGCACCATCCTTCATCTCCACCCATTTATTCTTTTTGTTAAAACTATTTTATTCATTTTTGAAAAGAGATAAAAATGAAAGAGTTACATTTTAACCAGTAATCTCTCTACCCACATAGCTTAAAATTTAGTCTTATAAATCTCTAATAGCAGCAGATAGCTATTATTTTTTCTGATAGTCCAAAAAACACTTCCAGCACTATAGAAATATTTCTATTAATTCTCTGTGCAATAAGCTCGTTAACTTTGCCACTGATGCAAATTCTCCCAATTTATTCTTCCATGCCTCCATTTCTGGCAGCCACCCTTTCTTTCTACTCTGATGGTCTTATAAAACCTGGGACTGTGAAAGGTAGAAGCTCACCGAATTTCTTTCAAAAAGGAATGTTCTGTGTCAAATTGCTGCAAGGACAAAACTTTGATGCTCTCAATATTGTTCTGTAGTTCTGCTGACAAAATTTCCATGTCTGCAGTTGTCAGGAGTCTGGAGAAAGTAGTGATCTAAAATGATAACGAAGAAAGCAAGTTTATTTGCCAAATGTGATCAAAACTTTTAAGCATCATCTTCAAAATCTTGGAATCCCCATTTGGTCACTGGAAAGGAGTTCCACAGGCCCAAAGAGACCTTAATTTCTTAAACAGCAGGCCTCCCAATCCCACCCTTGAAACAATAACATTGTTAAAACAAATGGGAGAGACATTGATGTATACCAGAGGTTCTCAGCCTTCTTAAGCCTGTGTATATCTTTGGAATTCCATAGACACAACCACAAAATAGTCATTGTGGCAGGCAGAACCCCACACACACACACAGAAGAAACCCAAGGCCAAAAGAGGAGTAAGATTCACAAATACACTGGGAAAGATGAGTGAGACAGTGAATAAATCCAGCACTATAATTCTATCAGCTGCCACTGAAAGAATGCTATTTTAATTTGCACAGCTAATTAAACATCCAGTGCCCAATCAGAAACCTGAATGGGCAGGAGCTCAACATGGCTACACGCACTTTCTAAAAATACTTGTTGGGCACCAGGAATGGTGTTCATGATTGCCATGACAGCCATGGGCATCACATTGGGCAAATAAAAATATTTTCCTTACCACACACATTGGTTGCATGCAGGGCATATAGATATCCTTATCCATGGTTCCTCTATATATTTGTGAAACAGCCTGGGGGGTGGAAAGCTGGCTGCACCCTGATTGGCCCTGCCCCTGCAGCTCCCGCTCTCTGTCCCTGGACTCTAGCCTCTTTGCTCTCAGACATGCCTCAGTGCCTGGAGCCAGCAGCAGATAATCAGAGACGGCCCTGGGTAAAGGGTCATGGTGGAGGTCCTGCTAATTAGGGCCTCCCTGCCTGCTAGGCTGGGTCTGCTAATGAGGGCCTCCCTGCCTGCTAAGCTGGGCCTGCTAAGGAGCTCTGTCCCAGGCCTGCTGATGAGCTGGCCAGTCCCCGCCCACCCCACTTGATCCAGCTGCAAGCTGCGGCCCAAAGCCACCTTAAGCTGCCTGGCCAGGGGAGGGGACCCTTTCAAGGCCTGTTCTTAGGAACGGGCTTTGAAGCTAGTAAGATATAAATATGTCTAAGATATTACATAGGATGCTCACCCTGGTAACTACAAAAATTCTAATGTTTCCTGTCATCAAGCTGCTGACAAATCCTACAGTCTGGATGGGAATTCACTCTCCTACCTATTTGCTTAAATTAACTCCCCAGGAAACACATGAACAACATGCAAATCAATGGTGGTAATAGCAAATGTAAACTTCCAACATCTAGGAACACTGGTGTCCCTTCCCAAGGAAATCCTGACACTGTGCTGTTAATTCCAGTTTCAGTACGTTCCTTCCCCATGATCTACCAAAGGATCATAACCAAGAGAACATTGGACTTACTGTGAAGATTCTTCCTTCTCAGGGGCATGGAGGGCACTCGGATACACTTGGGTTTCTCTTCGCACAACCACTGGAGGCAGGAAATTGATTGTACTTTCCACCTCCAAGAGGAGTCGTCGTCTACCCTCAATCTGGAGACTTCCGTAACCGATGTTTACTCTGCTGCCACCTGCCTGCTGCTACAGTACTTCTGAGGGTCGTCTCACAGTTGCCCCTGACTACACAGGCCACACCACAGCCCAGCTTTTTGCACACAGCCTGTGGTGGACACAGCCTGTGGTATGCACAGCAGTGGTGGGGAGAGGGCCCTCAGAGACCTGCCACTGCAGCAGACAGGCAGCCGCAGAGGCGTGACGGTTAGTGGCCTGAGACAATGGTGGGGGCAAGGAGAGGCAGAGGGGCAAAGAACACCCGCTGGTGAACTGTCTGATGGGCAGCTGAAGGAAGTTTTTTGTCTCAACCTCCTACAGCAGAGATTTTCCTCTTGAAGACTTCATGTCTTCCATCTGAACCTTTGAGGGAGGTTTTCCCAAAGTTCCTTACTCTGAGGATACTTTTCCTGGTAGCTGTTACATCAGTAAGACAGGTCTCAAGATATAGGTTCTCTTTTAATCAAAAAGGGCTTATACATCTTCCATAAGGACATGGTGGTTCTGAGCACAGATCCCACCTTAATTCCCCAGATCAACACATCTTTCCACAGTCCACAGGAGACATATTTGCTGTCCTTCTGCCAGAAGTCATCTCATCCTGGGGAGAAGAAATGGCACTGGCTTTGCACATATATTAGAAGGACAAAGCCATTTAGAAAGTTGGGTTCCTTTTTTTTTGTGGCTTTTCATCCAGCAGCCATGGTGGGAAATGTTTCTAAGGCTACACTAAGCAAATTGCTAAAGGATTGCATCTTCTTAGCATATGAATCTTAGGGCCTTCAAGTTCCAAAGGGATCATAGCTCATTCAACAAATGTTTCTATGTCAGCAGAGTTCAACACAAATGCATCAGTTGCAGACATCTACAACAACACCTGTTGGTGGGCCTTGGTGTCAATATTTATCAGGCACTATAAGACGGACCCTATTACTCAACTGATGCAGCATTTGGGTGGAGAGTCCTACAAGCAAGTAGCCTAGCCCTACTGTTATCGCTTTGCCTACCAGTCACTTTTCCCTCCCTGGATCAGATGAGCATTGCAACATCCTAAATGTATCAGTGTCCTCCCCTCAAAAGAGAATGGAACACTGGACTCACTATGAATGTTCCTATGAAGGTTCACACTCTGAACCCACCCTAGTTGGAAGGACTGTTCAGCCTATTACACTTCCTAAATGGTGACTTGACTACCAATCTCCATGTTCATTGTTCTTTCACTGTTCCAACAATTTATCTTTACCTATATGGTTTGTCTCATAGGGTTCTGTAGGCCTTGTTGTCTGGCACATGTTGTGAACTGTTATCACCTGTGGAAGTCTTCAGACTGAGGGTGGTCTCCTTCTCCCCTGAAGAAGAACAGTGCAATGTATTTCCTGTCTCCAGGGATTGTGGGAAGAGAAACCCAAACATATTAAAGTATCCTCCTGTCCTCAAGAGAAAACTGGACTGGACAGAATGCTGCTTGGCCATGGCAGTCCAGTGGATAGTTTCACTGAGTTCAATATTGTCTTAACTGACTATAAGAAGAGCTCCCATTCAATGAATTAATATATTCAGCAAAACTTAGACCTGTTGCTGGTTGTCTCATTCCCACATGCTGCAAGTCTTAACCTTCATATTCCCAGCCAAACATAGCTTCATCGAACGCACTCTTGAATCATACCCAAGAAAGATTAAATAGAAGTACAGTACAGTCCCGTGCTTACAATTCCAAGGTAGGCCTAATGCCATCTCATAAGAGCTTTGAATCTTTAAGTATATAAAACAAATGAAAATTTTTTTTAGCAACTCACCTCATTGAAGATTGTGATACCTTTCAACTCTGTGCAAAGGCAATCACGGAGGAAATCTGACAGAGAAATGTGCTGCTGTTGCTGAAAGTAGATTCTAGCCAAACTATCTGCCTGAGAGCCCCCCAGTCGTGAATTACCAAGGCGGACAACAGAATCTGGGGTTGCACAGTTCAAGAGGACTAGTATGGCCTGTTTTTGTATTTCTGGCATCAGTTCTTCAGGAGGACAATCCTTTTTCAGCCTCTCTGTCACTTGCATGACAACTGAGGCACAGGTGTCAGGATGATATCCAACAAAGGCATCAGAAGGACTGTATTTTTGCTGGCCCATAAACTGTTTTTCTGTATCCACTGCTATGAAGTTGTTCACCCATTTCTTCAGTTCTTCCACAATGCTCCTCTGTAATTTGTTCAACACAGTATTGATATCCAGATAGTGTTTTTCAAGTCTATTGATTAATGGAATGGGAAACTGTTTATATACCACTTCTTTCTCCTCAATGACAATCAAACGGAACTTTGGATGCACTCTGCACTTCACTCTATGGGTTCCCAAACCCAAGTCAACATATTTTTGACCAGCAAGTTGCACATAATACTGGTTGAGGGCATCATAGAGGCTTTCATAGAGATTCTGCAGGTTAAGAAGGACCACCATCTGTCCTGTCTCCATGCAGATCTTCACTCGGTTAATGTTTCTGCAGATCTGAGTATATTCTTGGTCTTTTGGAAAGCTGGAACCAAATATAATTTCTGGTTGCTGTTCACCTTTGAAAAAAGCTTGTTGAAGAATCTGTAGTGCTGCATAATTATGTGTTAACACTAGCAGATATCGGCATTCACCATCCTGGAAGTCATTGTAAATGTTTTGTTTGACCAAGTCAATTGTGCTGATCTCAGAAATTACATCTCCTTTCTCTGGGATCTTAGACATAAAAATGTCCAAAGCCTTAACATCTTCTTTGCCACTGAAATTACGGAGAACAGCCTCTGATATGTCATGGGGAGATGGCATTCTCTTAGATGTTTTTGTCAAAGCAAAAACCATTTTTATGAGGCTGTAATAGTCACGCAACCCAAAAAATTCCTTACTTTGAAGCTTGCAAATTTCTTCATATGCATTTGCAAAGATGGGGAAAAGGTGTTCAATTTTATTCAAAGTGACACGTTCCGAAGAGCAAATACCCTGTGCACTTTCTATAAGCTCCTTTTTGTTTGGGTCTCCACGGGACACAAAGATACCCCGATTCATCTTGGCAGGATCCAAAGCCCAGTTAGATATCCCAATAAAGCCAACTTTTTTATGAGGATGTGGATCATCGTCAACACATCCATCTTCCAAGAGGGGATGAAGGGTCTTCAGAGGCATTTTGGGGGAGTCCTCAGCCAAGCCAATTTCATCTAAGACTACAACAGAAACATATTCCTTCAAGTTCTTCCCTTCTTGGAAACGAGCACAGTGCTTGAAAGTATTTATGATTCCCTCAGGAGTGGAGTGTGGGCTGCACTGAAAAGACACCAAATGGATCTGTTTCAATTCTTTATACAACTCAGAATATGCTGCTTGACCTTGCATGGCATCAGCCACGATCGTTTTGGCAAGAGATTTGGAACTGCCAGGTTTCCCAATAAGAAACAAAGGGATTTTAAGTTCAATGCAGATTACCATCATGAACACATTTTCCTTCAGTGCCAAGTTCCTAGCTATTGTTTCCCCCAGAGGTGCACCGCTCAAGAACAGGTCCTGAATTAAGTTGATTTCTTCAAGAATTCCCTTTTCATTGTCATATGGCTCTGGAAGGACCTTGCTGATGACTCTTCGGTATCTCTCTTTCTTTTCCAGGGATGCATGGTAACAGACACCAACTGAAAGTACCAAAGACCAAATAACTTTGTCTCTATTCATGTATTTGGTATGCGTTTTCTTATCTGCAAGACTCTTTGCCAAGTGTTTCATTAGGAGTTCACTGTGACTATGAAACCACTTGAAGACTTCCACGCAGCGTTCCACATCCCTGAGGCTGATAAAACTACATTCATCGCTCTGTTTTCTCATATAAATCTGAGAGTTATAGAGCACTTCTGTTATCGTCTTGATTTCAGCTCCGGACATTTGTATTGAGCGGGTAAGCCTCTGTACGATTTGCTGTATATATAATTTTTCAGTAACGTTGTTCAGTTGTCCAAAATCCCACACAAGAGGTATCATGCTAGGAGGGAGCGCATGGACCCGGTATACAAGCTGCCTAAGAGGAACAGAGCCAAGCTTTTCCTGGGTGTCTTCAGCTTTAACACGATAGCCTAAACCAGCTGATTCTAAGCGCTCAATCATTTTTTCAGTGTGCTTACGATAAGGATTGCATGCAGCTATGATTTGCAAGCCTGAGTTGTGGGTCAAAGGTTGTCCCTCTACTGTGCGATCACACAGGACTTCTTTGATGCTGCTGACAGCTGCAGTCGTGTTGGCTTCATCAAAAAATAAGATTGTGTCAAATTGGCAAAGCTGCTTATTTTTAATAGCAAGTTGTTCAGCTTCCTTGATTTTGTTATAGATTGCATCTGCAGTTGTCCCCCCATGGACTTTGATGAGAGTCATGTTCTCAGTATCAGCACCGCACCTACGCAATTCACACAGAAATTTTATAAGCCTGGTTTTTCCACAGCCAGTTTCTCCCATAATAACAACAGGAATTCCACATCTGAATCGCATCTCAATAGCCAGGATCTTCAGAATATTGTCTGTTGTAAGCTCGTAAGTTTCATCAGGGTCAACTGGCCATTCAATTCCTAAAACCATGCAAAGTTTAGCAATTTTCTCATTTCTGGGCAGTTCATCAAAATTAACATTGAAGGGAACTCTCTGAAGGACCAATCCATGGTACAGCTGGGCAGACATAACATTCTTTTTGATGACAGTGCCATTCAAGGGATTAATGGCATCAATCCCACCATTACTATTGGCCTGGAGATGAAACCCAAGGAAAGTCATGGATATACCGTCACGATTAAAGAAAATGTAAGGGTGAGGTTCAGACTCCCACTTTTTCCGAATGCGGAAGGGAACAAGATCTTCTTCAGTGACTCCTTCCATGTCAAAGAACTGGCTTCCAGGGCTTTCGTCAGAAATATTAAGTGAAGGTGTTGCAAAATCCCTAGCCATCAAGATCATGAAGGTAACCACAAACTGTTTGAAGCCTTGCAAAGTATCTTCCACAAAACAAGGGTTGCAGAATACAGATGATTCACAGTTTTTAAGCTGAACATTCAGAAACCAAGCAAAGTTTCTCAGTTCTGACCAAGAAGGATCTATTACTCCACAATGTATCAGCAGTAACTGCAGGCATTGCACTTCAGTCCCTTCAACACTGCCAGCTTCATACTGAAACATATCAAGATTATAGCCTGCGTTAGATCTTATTAAGTACTGGAATGGTCTCTGAAAAGCCTCGCTACGGAAAATTTTGAAATCCATTCCTGGGTCCAAGCAGCCATAGGACGAATTCCTCTTGGTATCCATTTCTAGTACTTCCTTGGGAGGCCTGCACATTATTTTGGGGAATGCATCGAGCAGGTTGTACTTTAATTCAGGAGACATCTGTAAAAGAGAACAAGAGATCAAGGGCATTGTATCACTTTCCCACAGAATTCTAATTCTTACCTGCAGGCAGGACAGGCCCCTTGCAGTGATTGACAACTCTTTATTCAAAAGCAAATTATAACTAGCCACTGCTCAACATCATATAGAATTTTAATTGGATAAAAGGAAACTGCAAGTATATTCATTCTAAATGTCACACAACCATACATTTCAGACAATCAGTTATCAATGGCTAATGTAAGCATTTATCAATGTACTAATATTTTTCTAGGTAGAAAAATACTACAGTCATCTTTGTACCCCATAAGCATTTAACATAAACAGATATCTTTAAGGACTAAGTACTGATATGGTTCCATTAACTTACAGCTCTTGTTTGCTTTTCTGGTGATAGAGATGATTCAAGTATTTCTACAACATACAAATGGCATTGCTTCCTCAGCCAGAGTTTTCCATCCGTATCTCCCAGATAACGTAAAACTAAAAGCTTGAACAGAAATTCTTGAATTCCAGATTGAACCTAAAAAAAGAGAATAACTTAACAAGAAGGATTCATTTAATCAGTCTCTCACAATCTTACCTGTCTACTTACAGAACAGTTTATTGTGGGGCCTAGAGGTGATAAGGGAGCAAAGCTGAGAAAGGAAGCACCCAAAGACATTGTTGGGAAAATTATAACCACAGCTTTTATTAAATACATCCAGGGAAGAAGTGCCACAGCACAAGAACGGATCCAGCATCAGGCGACCTGCTTGTTGCCAGATAAACTGACCCCCATCCCATCCACTGGGGGGGATGAAACCATGGAGTGGCAAGCCCTGGGACCCATGTGGATACCAGCTGCTGCATGGCTCCCTTGCCACCTGGTGATGAGAGTCAGCTGGCAGCTCCAGAGCTGGGCATGGAGCTAAATGGCTCAGTCACCAAGACCCCTTAAGGGAGTCTCCAGAACAGATATGTTCCAATGCCCAAAATACCCAAGCTGTGACAAGAGTAACACAACAAGCAAACAAGTCTTGAATTGCAACCACTCACAACTGAAATGCAAAAGAAAATTGGGGAGGAAAGAAAGCCAGCAACACTAAGGGCAAGTTGGTCGTGGCAGCCTGTTAAAATTGAAGAGGGGTGGCCAAAGCCCTGCTCCTCTGGCCCGGCCCTGGAAGATGCTACTGGCTGGCCCAGGCTGCACCTAACACTACACCCAAGAGCCACGTGGAGCTGATGAACAGCCCTCCTCGGCTTGCCCCAGACCCAGGCTGCAAAGGTGGCACTTGAGTCTGTGCTGCTGCATGTGGGCGGAAGAGGGACATTTCGGACTACCATAACTCTCCCTGTCAAATCTGCAGTATACTCACTGAAGAGGTGATGTCAAAATGAAATATCATCGGTTGTTTCTGGTGCCGACGGTTCAGGAATGGGAGGAGAGACTTCAGCACTTTGCCTTCATCAATACGGGAGTCTATCAGACGAATGGTTTTTAATGGCACTTTATCATCTTGAAGTTTAGCCTTCAATTTCTCGTGAAGTCTCCTTATGTAGAGAGACTTTCCTGTTATTAGTAACAAAAACATAGTAATTAACAGGTAGAATAACAGAAATCAAATACACCACATCAGATTGGTTGGAAACTAAGAGCACAAGGGCCTGAATTAAGGTAAAGGTAAAGGTATCCCCTGTGCAAGCACCGAGTCATGTCTGACCCTTGGGGTGACGCCCTCCAGCGTTTTCATGGCAGACTCAATACGGGGTGGTTTGCCAGTGCCTTCCCCAGTCATTACCATTTACCCCCCAGCAAGCTGGGTACTCATTTTACCGACCTCGGAAGGATGGAAGGCTGAGTCAACCTTGAGCCGGCTGCTGGGATTGAACTCCCAGCCTCATGGGCAAAGCTTTCAGACGGCTGCCTTACCACTCTGCGCCACAAGAGGCTCTAGGGCCTGAATTACTGATCAGCAAAAAACAACAGATTGTATCAGATACAATTTAGTCTACATTCATGGATATGTCCGCAGCACCTATTTCCCCTAGATATAGTTCAGGGTGTACTAGTCACTGCTGATACCAGTTGCCTGGTATTATTCATGGGTAAATCTCCATTCTGGATTCTGTTGTGGAAGACTTGGCACCTCCCACAAAAGCACAGGCTTTACAATTGACATTGAGAGCTGGTAGTTCATCAACACACAGATTTACTTATACCACACCTGAACTGCTTCATTTCCTTTCTGATTGTTGCATTCAGGGACATGGATGCCCAGGAAAAAGCTGTATATATTTTACATGAATTTATCTATATATTGCCAGTATAGAAGGAATACTATAGAAATGAAAACAACTGATTAATTTAAAAAGCAACAAAAATTAGTGAAATACTAAAGAGCCATCCCTTGTGTAAAGAAATTCAGCTCTCTTTCTAGGAGTCTGTGACCACCATTAAAGGATTCTTCTGGGCTACAGAAGCAAACTTTATGAGGATCCCAATAAGTGTTTTTTTCCATTTTAGAATTTCTTAACAGAAGTAAAAGAAAAGCTTTGAAATGCTCAAGAGGTGACACATTTTATCGAATCAATCAAGATCAGATAAGTGATTAGAAAGAAAAAACACAAAATTCAGATGCTACCCCCCCACACACACACACACAGTGGAATGCATTCATGCAGAAATGCGGTAGCAGCTTCGGCTCATAGCCCTTGTTTACTGCAGGTATTGCAAAATTAGAATGCATATTACCAAGGTGTTAATAATCCTTTTTAAATTGAACTTCAAATAAATTGAAAGGTGAATCAGATTCTGAGTTCTCATCAACTGCACACACCTCATTCCGATTCAGTAAATTCAGCTTTGTTGTTAAAAAAAAAAAAAGTACTGAGCAATTAAGTACCCCAGTTTGTTACATAAATAAGGAGATCGCATTAGAAAATTCGACTGTATGTTGAATCAGACCACTGATCAATAAGGTCAGTATTACCTACTCTGACATATTTTGCTCTCTAGAATCTCAGCTAAAGATCTTTCCTATCACTTATCACCTGACCTTTTAAACTGGAGATCCCAGGGATTGAACCCAGGACCTTCTGTATGCAAAGCAGGTGGTCTGCTACTGAGGCACACTCCTGTCATGAATGTCAATACCTGTAACCAGAGAAAGCAAGAAACTAAATACTTGTGTCATCTCATTAACTGGAAGGACCTACTGATCCTATACATGGGCCCATTATGCATGGAGTGGAAGGTCCGCATTCGGGGTGTAATGGCAGCGGCTAAAATCACCAATTATGCACGCTGCTGGCGGCAAACGGGCGTACAGTCAACGTATGCCGCCGAAAAAGCAGCGTTAGCGAGATGAAGAAGAAAGTGGAGCTTCCCGGGACCAGGGCGCAACCAGAAGCGGCTCCGGAGTAGCTGCCTGCATAATCGGATACTCTGGGTTTTGCCGCCATTGTGTTCCGTCCCGTGCGTACGCGGTTTGCTTCACTCCTTCCTCCTCTGCATTCTCCATGCCGCTGTTTCAGCGGCCGTGCATAATAGGCCATGGTAAACTAACTTTTCAAATACCAAATATTAGGCCTGAATCTACACACACAGAAGAATGAGGTGGTAATAAGATGGCAAAGTGCTGAGATGGTGGAATTTTGAACTGCTGCTGAAGGATTGCATATTTCAAATCCCTCCTTGTTTTAATTCCATTTAAGTGGAAAACTAACAGAGCATATAAAGGGCCAGGTTTAGAACCTGATGTCCTAGTGTTGTATTGACAGAGTATATTGACATGCTGGAGCAACAAAAATGAAAAACCTTCCCTGCACTTTATTCACGACTTTTTAAATCCCATCCTCTCTTGAAGGATAGTATACAAAGCTTGCCCTCTCCTCCACACTATTCTGACAACAGCCCCTGAAAGTATGCTAGGCTCAGAGTGCCTGACAGAGCAACTCTGGGCCAGTAAGCTTCATGGCTGGACATGGATTCTGAATTTGGGTTCCAATCCAGTGGTCTAACCCAGCCTTTCTCAACTTTTTTACTAATGAGAAGCCCCTGAAACATCATTCAGGCTTTGAGAAATCCCAGAAGTGGTGCGATTCTACAGAATATGGTTGGGAAGCATAGCTGTGGACCAGCCCTTTCCCACCCCCTCCAGGCCCATCATTGGCCATTTTGGGAGGAGGGGCAGGTTGACATGACCATATATGTTTTAATCACCTGATAAATGTTTAACAAATTAAAAACATTCAGGAAACCCTTTCAGGGCTGCCAAGAAACCCCAGGGTTTCATAGAAACCTGGCTGAGAAAAGCTGCTCTAACCATTTAGAAGTGAAACTCTGAGGTGGTACAGAGTGTTTTACCAACTAGTTGTGCTGCTGGTGTAGAACAGGCCTCTAAGTCTTTGGAAATCCTTTAAAAATGTTTTTCTCACCCACTCCAGCTCTTTTGGAAGATACAATCCCAACACACATTTCATCCTTGAAGACAGCAGCCGATGAATGTGCAGACTGCATGGCTTTGTAATGATTCCCAAGGTATCTTTGAATGTTCTTTAAGGGCTGCTGAGGGATCATGTGAACTTTGAACTGACTGAAGGCAGCAGGGATATAGCAGTGCTCTCTTTCACAGTTGCACAGAACCACTAGGCGATAATCATCCTGGTGTTTCAAGTGAAGGTTTCGGAAGAGTTCCTCAGATTTAAAGCCAACATCATAGCTCAATTCATCTGCATAGAGCATAGTATAAATCTTCTTCTCTCTGCAGCCCAGAGTGAGGCATCTCCTTAAAAACAATGCCACTTGCTCATAGCTGGTCTCTGGTGTACAGAGCAAGACCTCATCATAGGAAGGTAGCATCTCCTCAGGACTGATCATGTAGATGGCCAGGGCTGAAGACAACACTTCAGAGCGAGGACAGAGGATGAGATTGGGCCTCCCAGTATGAAGGCCTGATGGGAATGTTCTCCCTATTCTCCTGTTCTCCATACTTGCCAGACGGTCCAGATAAATGCCAAGGGTATCTATGTCCAAGCAGCCGGGAAGGAAAGAACTCATATGCTTCATGTAGGATTCCCAGATGCGCTCCAGTTGTTCAGTCAGCTCTTTCTCTCTTACAACCAACCCAAAGAGATCATCAGGACTGCTCTCTGACTTTCTTGACACCAGCTGACTGGAGACCTCTTGGAAATCCTCTTTGCTGCAGTTGTGCTTTATGAATGACAGCATCAGTAAGGCAGCTTCGCTGGGACGTTTTGAGCCAAGCTCTCTGCACAAGTAAACAAGCTGCTCAGCCATGTAATAATTTAAGTAGAAATACTGTGATCGCTTTTCAGCCATGAAACACTCCCACCTCTCCAGGAAACTCTCCATCTTTCTGCATAAAGCTGGGAGAACATCCATGACTTCTCCACTTCCCGAAAAACCTCGCATAAAATTCAAACTGAAGTCCATGCCAATACAGAACTCGCTCTTGGGTGAACAGTATATCTTAGTGATCCACGATCGGAAGAGCATATTGCCAGCAGAGTAAAGTCTTATGAACGACAGTGCAAGTCTCTGGACACTAGAAAATACCTGTATGAAGAAGAAACATTATGGGAGACAGAATACAAATAGTTCTAGAAAATAGATGCTACTAACATTACTGATGCGAAACTCAAAATGGCAATGAAATTATACCACTGTCTCCTGGAAATCTCAGGAATAGTCCAGCCATCACCTGGAGGTGATGACCACAGATGACCACTCAGTAGCAGGATAAGCAAGCAAAGAACAAAAAACACTTAATATAAACTTCTAAGTCAGCTGTGATAATACTTACTTGTTTATTCAAAACCACGGATGGAATGGCTGAATAACGCACCAGTCCATTTGGTTTTTCAATACACTTCCTCAGTAGCAAATATCCAAAATGTAGCAATAAAGACAAATTTCACAGTAATCTAATATAAAAAAACCCTAATGTGACTTTATAGACTGTGTTCTTTTAATAGACCAAGTTCTCCATACGATTACTGCGAAATTTGTCTTTATTGATACATTTTGGATATTGGCTGCTGAAGAAGTGTATCAAAAACCCAATTTAACTGGTGTGGTTTTTGGATATTGACTGCTGAGAAAGTTTATTGAAGAACCTATTTAACCAGTGTAGTTTTCAGCCGTTGTTTTGAATAAACAAGTAACTATTGTCACAGTTGACTTGGAACTTTTTGTTCTTGATTTGCTTACCACCTGGAGGCTGGCAACCCTACATATGGCCTAGCCCAAAAAGTGACATTTATGTCAGATCCGTCCCTCCTAATAAATGAGTTCAAGACCTGTACTTTATAGAAGCCAATTCCATTGTAGCCATATGAGCAACCTCTTAAATCTCTTAAGACTCTCATTATACCAAGTAGCCAGAAAGACATGAGGGCACACAGGGTGTCGGAGAGTAAATCTGATCAGTAGCTTCCTGAGGATCTCTATTCCCAATTTCAGTCCGCAAATTGAGGGAGCTGCCAGCAGGCCTACATAAATCCTGTTCAGCAGGATCCATCAGTCTCTGCAGGCTAGCATAAATATGCTCATTGCCCCCACAGACCCAGACCCTGAATGCTCCAAACAGACCCTTACAAGGAAATGGTCTGACCACGGCACTAATTCACAAACAACTATCCTATTCGAATCAAGTCCTGCACAAAAGGTCAAATACAACATGTGGCCTGCTTTATGTGGGGGGTCAAGTCTGTCTACATGACCCAATCTGAATTCAAAGTCAGGCATGCTTGTTTGAGACCAGAAGCCAAGACATCCTGCCTGCCTCCAAGGGGACACTCTCCAAGTTATGCCATTTCAGCAATAAACAGAGAACCCAGAGCAGCTTCCAACTTTACTACAGATGTTTGAAATCACTTCCTCCTCTTAGTCTCCATTAACTTTTAACATATTCTGGAAATGCCATTATGCAATAAAAACACACTAAAAGGTAGGACTAGAAACTGACCTCAGAGAACTTCTCTACTTCTGCACCTTGTTCTACTTTGCCCGACATCAGCATCAGCTTGTTCATCAGTTCTTTCAGCTCCTCTAGAGAATAATGCCGCAGCTCTTCTTGGCCACCATGACTCTCTGAGATGGTCAGGGACAGGACAGTCTCCAAAGAAACCTTTCAAATAAGTAAGTGGATGCAGGTTAACAAAATGTAGTTTACTTTTTTTATGCTTCACATTCTTGAGCTTACAGTCACATGAACACTATGTAAAAAATCCTTAGTCTTCAACTAAGTTATTTATGTTAACAGCAGGGCAGTACCTGCACAATGCAAATCTCATCTCACAGCTATATAAATTAATTTAGCACAACAGAAATAATAGGAAATAGCAAAAGCAGTTGGAGAAGGGCAGTATAAAAATTTAATAAATAAATCTACAATATTTCCTGACTTACTAAACTGCCTCCAAATACATCTATATCTTGTGAAAATCTCTGGTTAATCCTAATAAGCAAACTTAATTTGAGAAAAGAAAGTTCTTTATTGAAGGGAAAATGTTCAGCTCGACATGGGAACTTTGCTAAGGCTGGGGATGCACATCGAACAACCACTTATCTACCCTTTGCCCACAACCCCTCCCCTCGCCAAACGTTTGGGTGACAAGACTCTGTTGATAAAACAGGCAGTCTCTAGTACTCAAGGTCTCAGGAGAAGATAGTGATTCCCCAGCAAAACACAGCAGGGAGGCAGGACAGATAGGCTCATGACACTCACACCTGTTCAGAACAGAGCTCTAAGGTGGGATGGCTAGGCTAGAGATCTAGATACAGGTGGAGATAACTGGCATAGGCTTGCAAATGACAGGACCCAGGTTACATGGCAAAAGCATAAAACATGGTTTTGACACATCTAAGCCTTGTAAAGAAAACTTGATAGACTGCATCCTTTGTATTTCATTGCCTTTTGATTGATGCACCTGGTTACAATTTCTTCTCTGTCTATTTGCTCATGCACACATGCCACTAAAGTCTGGGTCATAATTAATCTGTCAATCTTTCAGAAGCCATGAGACACTTTTGTTTGGTCTGGATCCAAATAAGACCAAAAACTGATAATGAAAGCAGTGTATCAGTAGGTGCACTTACAGGCCATTCACCATTAATATCAACACCAATGCACGATTCTTTTTCTTTGCTTTGTTTACAGCAAACTGCATAGTGACACCCTAAAGAAGTCACTGCCTACAGAAAGATAAGAATAAAGCCCACAGATATTGGAACAGTGTGCTCTTGGCCTTTTCTTGGCTGGTCTTACCTTCTGACCTTCTACTGGGGCACTAATTACATACATTCCTTTGTTATTGATTGTAGTTGCCAGGGATATAGATGATAATTCCACAGAGCCATGGCTCTCTTTAATGGTTTTTAGCCATTCCAAATATCTGGCAGAATCACACTGTGGGGAATAATGAGAAGATACAAATCAGATTAGTCCTCCTATCTCCCATACCTCTCTACAATTCAAACAACACAGAGGTGGAATAATAGTGTGCTGACAGAATCCTGAACCACAGAATCTTTACTGTATATACTAGTGTATAAGCCAAGTTTTTCAGCAGTTTTTCACATTGAAAAAAGCCCTCCTCGGCTTATACACAGGTATATATGGTAATTGAAATAACAGCCTGCTCCCAGCCAGCCAATCGTTACATTGCATTTTGCAAAGGGATTTACTGTTTCTTTCTCTTAGTGCTTCTTTCTTCTTTTATCTGAGGGGCAGCATTGTTTGCCTTTTCTTCTTGGGGTTGTGTTTCTTTTAAAAGTTGATTTTTACAGTTCTTTCTTTCAGTGTTCAATTTTACAGTTCTTTGTTTCAGTGTTTTGTTCTGGGGAGGGGGGCACTGCAATTGTAGTTAGAGTTGTCCATTCTCCCAGTTTGGTAGCTGTTGTACTTGTAGTAGGTTGCCAACTTCAGGTACTGTTGTTCTGCTCTGGTTTGCTGGCCTGGGGGCTCTGTTTGGTTCTCCTGCCAGAGCTGTTCTCAAATAGCAGTTCTATCAGAGCTCTCTCAGGGTGTCTGGCATCAAGAGAGGAAAGGAAGGCAATTGTAAGCCGCTTTGAGACTCCTTTGGTTTGTGAAAAGCGGGGTACAAAACCTAGCATCTATTCATACTCTTGACTTGTCTTGTTGGAGGGGGGGGGGAGGCTGGATGGGAGAGCCTGTGATGATGGAGCATGGATTAAGTGCTTAGGCCACCCAGAACTCCTCCACTGGAGGTCAGTAGGCTAGGTTCACATGATAATCCTGCTGAGGAGGAGGAAGGTGTCCACATGACACTCCCCCTTGCTTTCTGATGCTGTGGATGTCAATGAAGACAGCGCTTTCTATGAGAATGACAGCAGCGATGGTGATGACTGCAAACTCAGCCTGTGCTGATAACCTCAAACGAGCTACAGCTGAAGCTCTGTCTGGACATACAGATGATGATGAGGAATCCAGTTTTGAAGGATTTTCCATAAGGAAGGCCGAGTGTCAAAGAATTGAAGCTTTTGAACTCTGGTGCTGGAGAAGACTCCCTTGGACTGCAAGGCGAACAAACCGGTCAGTCCTAGAAGAGATCAGCCCTGACTGCTCTTTAGAAGGCCAGATCCTGAAGATGAAACTCAAATACTTTGGCCACCTCATGAGAAGGAAGGACTCCCTGGAGAAGAGCCTAATGCTGGGAGCGATCGAGGGCAAAAGAAGAAGGGGACGACAGAGAATGAGGTGGCTGGATGGAGTCACTGAAGCAGTCGGTGCCAACTTAAATGGACTCCAGGGAATTGTAGAGGACAGGAAGGCCTGGAGGATCATTGTCCATGGGGTCGCGATGGGTCGGACACGACTTCGCACCTAACAGCAAACTCTTGTATTTTAGTTTGGTTGCTGATTGAGCTACGGTTTTTGCACTTTTAAAGTTACTGTTGATACCATATTGTTCTTGTTAACCCTCTTTTGCACTTACAGAGCTAGTATACTGTTTTTCATTGAAATAAATATTCAAAAACATTTAACCTACGGATGCCTGAATTAATGTAAATTTACCAGTAGCTGCTACATTTCCCACCCTCGGCTTATATGCGAGTCAATAAATTTGCCCAGATTTTGTGGTAAAATTGGGTGCCTCGGCTTATATATGGGTCACCTTATATGCGAGTATATACAGTACTACATTTTTTTAACCTAAATTCTTCTTAATCTCCTTTACACCAGGGACCAAAGCAGCACACATTTCATACCAGAAACATAAAACAGCAGTTCGAATGGCATCAGCTGGACTGGGGTGGGACTGCCCTCCAGTGGCTAATCTCCTTTCTCCAGAATCGCAAACAGAAGGTAGCATTAGGAGAGAGCTCATCAAGCTGTCACCAACTGGCTTGTGGAGTCCCCCAGGGGGCAAGTTCTCTCTCCAATTCTATTTAATATCTTTATGTGCCCTCTTGCCTGACTGGTGCAGAAGTTTGGGCTGGATTGCCTCCAATATGCTGGTGACACCCAGCTCTTCCTCCTGATGGATGGCCACCTTGACTCTCCCCCAGAAACATTAGCCAGGTGCTTGGAAGGTCCTGTGGCTGGACAGGAAAGGTCCACATGAGGAAGCGCGCCTACCCAATCTGGATGGAGTGCCCCTAACAGTAGCCCACTCCTCCAGAAACCTGGGAGTGATTCTTGATTCCTCTCTCTCAAATGGAGGCTCAGATCATGATGGTAGCATGGCTGGCATTTTACCACCTTCGCCAAGCCAAACTACTAGCATCCTACTTGGCCCCAGAGTGATCCATGCAACAGTCATCTCTAGACTGAACTTTTGTAACTCGCTCTACGCAGGCCTGCCCTTATCTTTGATCCAGAAATTACAACTGGTCCAGAATGCAGCTGCCAGGGTCCTCAAAGCAACACCTCGGATATCCCACATCCAACCGATCCTCCAGCAGCTGTGGATTCCAGTCGGATTCCGGATCAGGCTCCACCACCTCCAACTTCCTGGTGGTCCCTGGCCCCAAGGAAGCCTGCAGACAGTCCACTCAAGAGCAGCAGTAGGCAAATGAAGGATCCTAATGTGATCAATGTGTGACTTGCATTAAGTCTCTGTTATAGACCAATCAGACAGCTCCGTTAAGGGCCAATCAGGTTCCTCGATGGGCCAGCACAAATGTATAAATTCCATGAGTTAATATGTTTGCTGTTTGGTGTTGGTATTTTGAAGAAACTGCATCTGTGTCTTACCAAACCTACACTCAATACTTATAGAGCTGCCATTTCCGCCCACCTGATGGAAGAACTTGCTGCTAGCATGCAAGTACTGAGAGCAAGGATCCCAACCCCCCCCCCCCCCCGAGCTCTATTGTTTGGACACTCAAATAAGCAACAGGTCACTTAAGGAAGATCAACTCAGCAGAACACAGGATTCCTCCATTGATCTGATCCTTGCTTTGTTCCTCATTGTGGAACAATTCCTGCTGCTTTGGCTTGTGTTTCCTGTCCCCAACTCTAGCCTTGAAATTGCAGAGCTTATTACTCTAGGCCTCCCCCGTCTGTCTTGTGATTGTCACATGACTCATGTTATGTATATGCAGTCCCAGGTCTAGAAAGGCTGAAGGCCATTGCTATAAATCAACAGTAAAATCACACTAGGTACAAAGCAGAGTTAAAACCTTTATCAGCAAATGGACTACTGATGGAGGAATTACCAATTTTTGAGGAAGGTTGCTGTCACTTTCCAGGGCTTTCCATAGTTTCTTCAAGCACTCCATGAATTCCTCAAATCCACACTCCTGCTTCAGCTCATAAAGAAGACAAGAGTAGCCCAGTACAGCATCATGGAAACATGCAACCCGATCCACGTCCATGTCATTCTCTCCCGCAGAAATAGAGGCAAGGTCCACAAACACTTTCAGTTCAGTTATATCTAGGGGAAATCAAACAAACCCTCAAATGACAAATGCAAGGTATGTGATAACGTACTGCTACTATTCTCAGACTCTAGGAAGGAAGCCTTTCTACCCAGTTCCTACTTATATAATCTTAACTCAATGCTATGCACTGCTTACAGCCAGTTTGGTGTAGCAATTAGGAGTGCGGACTTCTAACCTGGCAAGTTGGGTTTGATTCCTTGCTCTCTCACATGCAGCCAGCTGGGTGACCTTGGGCTCCTAACAGCACTGATAAAGCTGTTCTGACCGAGCAGTGATATCAGGGCTCTCTCAGCCTCACCCACCTCACAGGGTGTCTGTTGTGGGGAGAGGAAAGGGAAGGCGACTGTAAGCTGCTTTCTCCTTCGGGTAGGGAAAAGCGGCTCTTCTTCTTCTTCTTCTTTTCTTCTTCTTCTTCTTCTTTTCTTCTTCTTCTCTTCCTTCCCACTCTCCCTCTCTCTCTTTCACACGCATTTATGTAGCATGATGGGGAAAAGTAAATTCTCCCTTTCTTATTTCATCTCATTAGCTGAATCCAGGTTCGTTATGCAGTCCTCCAGAGGAGGGATCAGCACAGCTGTCAGAAACAGCACTAAGGTCTGTCATGATTTCAGGTTTTCTAGATCTGAGTCTGGAGGTTTTACAAGGACATCCTGGCTCCCATTAACTGAATAAACCAGCAAATCCCTCTGATTTGACTACAGCTTAAATACCCTGAAAGGGAAGGATGCCCCATCTGTTCCTAGCCTTCAACAAGCAGCTAGATAGAACAGTACTTGATTGGAGGGGCACAGGCCACAACCCACACAATTCTCCACTATGCTGCCTCTTTGCATGCCAGCTGTCTGTGCTGTGCCTGCTGGGTGAAGGGAGATCTTGGGGTGCTGATGATCCTAGATGTAGTCATGCAGGGGCACCTGACCCAAGATGAGGCCAGAAATAGCATCAAGAAGATGCTGCCCTCTTGCAGACAACACTCCAAGAACCCCATACAGCAACCAGTTCAGGAATCCATCTCAATATTTGGAGTAAAGAAGAGGCGGGCGTAAATTTAGCAGGTGGTGGTTAGGAGTGGCAGCCTCCATTCTGTTGAGCTGGGTTTAATCTCCCGCTCCTCAACATGCACTCAGCTGGGGGACTATGGGCTAGTCAAAGTCTGGTTAAGAGTTGTTCTCACAGAACAGTTCTGTCAGAGCTCTCTTACATCCACCTACTTCACAGGCTGTCTTGTTGTGGGGAGATATATGGATAAAAATGGATGGCCGCGCCACACTTTTATGGTCCACATCTTAACACCTTTGTACAGTTATTTGCATCTACCCTGCACATCCACAAAAGCATCCTACGTGAAATTGTGTGCAAGAATGCAGGCATAATAAAAGTTTGGCATAAATGCATGCTTGTGTGTGATAGGAGACAATGTACAAGAAAATTAAACAAGGTAAGAAATACAAAAACAAAATAAGAGAACAGGTTAAGAAATGGAGGAGGTAATGGGGAGTGCAAAGGAAGGACACCATCTGACTTATTTCAAAAATGATTTCTTGCAAGTCTCAATAAAGTTAAGTATAAGAATCTGAGAAATCAGCATACCGAGTATAATTCCCAATTGATGTCAAGAAATAAACTCATAAGATTTTCTTCTATTTTACCTTCCAGAGCCTCTCTGACCCAGTTGACAAAGTCCATCCTGAGAGTAAGCGCCTCGAGGCACCTAAGACGTCTCTCAGTGACGTTCTGCAGCAGTTTCTTAGCATGTATCAATTTAGGACTCATGCAAGAGAGTTTTTCTTGTTGAAAAGATTGACACTCATCTCTCTGAAAAGCAAAAAAAGATTAACAATGCAAAAATGTCTATTGTAATGGGGTTTATACTTTTCTGCCACATAGTCTTTGATATCACATTAATTCTTTTTAAAAAAATCAATGCCTTAAGGCAGCAGTCCCCAACCTTCTTGTATTCGGGGACCGCCTCCGAGGGTGGGAGAGAGCCGGCGGCCCGGCCACAGCAGCTGCACGTAAATGTGCACGCGCAGTTGCCGCGCATGCACGTTTTTGCCACTAGGTGGAGCTAACGCGCATGCGCAGAACAGCCGCACATGCGTGTTTTTGCCAGCAGGGGGCGAAAACACGCATGCGCGGTGGCTCCATGCGTGCGTGTTTGCGTCACTGGCGTGCCAGCGGCCACGCCTGCCTCTCCCCCCCCTCTCGCTGTGGGGGGAGGGGAAGGCAGGCGCAGCCGCTGGCGGCCTGGTAACGGGCCGCAGACCGGGGATTGGAGACCTCTGCCTTAAGGAACTGTAAACATAGCCGGCATGTGCATGCAAATCTGTATCCAAATTTGGATGCTGTTCATTACTTTTACTGGAATGCATATCCCCATGCAATCATCTTTTCCACATAATATATTCCTGGTGAGGCCTTAGAAGAGGAGTGTGTCTCATGGCTTAAGTGCCACTCAGCGCTTAACCTCAGGGGCTGTCCTGCCCCTGAGTGCCTCCTCCTCCTCCAACCGGCTTCCCTGTCTGTCCGGCATCCAGCCAATACCCTTCCATCCTCTGACCACCCCCTCCTCCTTCCACTTCTGAGGCTTGGAGGCCGCAAATCCCTGCCACCTTTCCAGATCCTGGGAGGAGGGGGAGGCTGCCTGCAGAGTTCTTCCATTCCACCCCCCCACCCTAATCTAGCTCCCATTGTATTCCTGAATGCAACAGGCTTGGCCTCTAGTAAATCAATAATCTTTGTACTTTATTTTTGTTCAAGGGAAGGCAAAAAACAAAACAAAAACCAGACAGATGCTCAATTCAGGTTAGTTGTCTGTCAGAGGAGAATCATATTCATGCTAGAGACTGAACATGATATATTGTTGGCATCCCTACTGTATACTTCTTTGTGACATGGGCAATTTGTTTAGCGGAAGTTCCTGCTGTTCCTTGACGGTTGGTTTCCCTTCCTTTCTTTCAATTTCATTTCACACAATCACTTTGGGTTGCAATCCAGCCTTGAGGGATAGCTCCATCCATGGGGGTTTTCATTTTGGACTACTTTCACAGCGGGAGGTGTGTGTTTGGGGGGGGGGAGCTTCTCTGCCATTTTCTCCCTCCTGGACACACTGGGCTGCTTTTCCTTTTGGGATTACCTCTGCCTGTATACCTGGGGACTGGCTGGGGTGCCTTTACTGACCTAGTTCTCTAAGTCAATTCAACCCACCCACTACTCAAGCAACTTTTCCTTTTGAGGTGGTTTCTGCCTGATCGCCTGCCTACTTTCCCACACACACCCTGGCCTTGGGGAAGTAGTTCCAGTCCTGGGGGACCTGGAGTGACTCTACTGCTCAGCTCTCCACTCCTTTTTGGGTGATTTCTGCCTGTCTGCTTGCTTCCCCATGCACACTCTGCCTTGGGAGAATTGTTAGTCTTTAGGAACCTTTAATTCCTCAGCTTTCTACACCAATTCAACTTCACGCACACACAGAGCTGCTGCTCCTTTCAGAATGATTTCTGCCTGTCCACCTCTCTACTTTCCTATATACACCCTACTTTGGGGGAGTTATTCCAGTCCCGGGGAGCTGCTGGGGTGACTTTACTGCCTCAGATCTCCATGCTGATTCAACCCACCAACTCCCTGAGCTGCTTCTCCTTTTGGGGTGATTTCTGCCTGCCTCCATTTCCACCCATTTGATCAACTCTTCTGGATAGTTTAGCCCCGCCCTACATTCGCATTGTCCATGAAGGAAAGGTGTGCCCAGGGAGACACATCCACCTGCAATTGTGCAAGCTGCTCCTGGACAGGACAGTTGGCACTACCCTGGATTCACCTTGTCCTCAGAAGACGTGTGGGCCCAGGGACTCATCCACCTACAATGCAGATGATCCCAGGCCTGGCCAAGGAGAAAAGGTTGTCTTGGCCCTGTACTTCACTACTGCCACCTGCTGAACAGATGGCTCACAGGCCAATGCAAGAGGAGGGAGCTGGCACTGCAATCATCTGGTCAGTGGAGAGACGGGAGCCTAACCAGGGACACAGCGATGGCCATGTGCAACAATGCCACAAAAGAAAGAAAGAATCTGTCCAATGGCCTAATTAAAGATCAAAAGTTTAAGAGTCTCTGTTATCTCTTTTATTTATTTAGAAGACTTGGACTCTACCAGAACGGTCCCTAGATTGTATTTTGTTTTCAGTGCTTTCGTCAGTGGCAGAACGAGTCCATTCTTGTTAATCAATTAAAAATATAAAAATATAATTAGGCTGTTGCTCTTCTGGTATGGGGAGTCAAGGTCTGATACAGGCCCTCCATTTTCAAGACCTGAACAAGGCTGGTCATCATAAATGAGAAGCAACTTAGTGGCACATAACACTCATGCACACACTGTTCTGTGGTATTTCATCATGGAATAGGGGATATTAATGCATAATTCAACAGTACAATATATGGAATGTTTAAAAATAGTTTTGTAAGCGAATTCCAGTAATTTATGCATTAGAGGCCCAATTTCATTCTGCTCCATAATTTCCTGTAAAGAATATTTAGGTAAGTTTTTTTCAATGTACCCAGGAGACTTTAGTTCTTGTTCTAGAAGATACCATCACAAAAATGTGGATTTGTATCTCCACAGTATATACCTTCTAAAAATAAAACCTGCATTATTCTTTGTTATGCAAACATATTAATATTTATAACAACCAGCAAGAATGGAATTTTGTACAGAAAGACAGTAAACAATCTTCCTGACCAGTGTTTTAAATAAAACACACTTCTTGATATTTTTGTTCTTATATGTCAATTAAATATCATTATCTTCCCACTGAATTTGATCTTTCCCACCACCACCACCCTCCTCTGGGACATCAGAACTGCCATAGCTGGAGGTGAAGTTTTTACATGGCCTGTTTGTGTTTTATGGATAGCTTTTTATACTGTTTATGCCCTATGGCTTGCTTCAATTGTGAAGGCTGTTTTAATTGTAAGCCACCTCGAGCAGGATTCTGAAGAGGTGGCATAAAATATCCAATTGAATAAACGAATAAAGATATTGGGTTGCATAGAAAAGCACTCAATACAAATTCCCCTTGGGATGACTTTCTGAAGTTCAAGATGTGACTGACTGGTACATTTGAAGTCAGCTAGGGATTTTTTTACATAATAATAATTTTGAAGAGCTATACTTACAAAGTCCAGCAGAAGTCGAAGGACTGTGAAGTCACCAGACAGACTTAAATCTTCCTTGACTTTGTTAATAACTTTAGCAGAGTCCACAGCTAAATGCAATTCATGATACTGCTGGATCTGCTGAACCCGTTCGTTTATCCATTTACCATCATCTTTATGGCACTGATTGCACATCATCTTCAAATCCTTTTTTAGCTCTTCATAATTGTTAGTAAAATCTCCAAAGAGCGAGTTCACTTCAGCAAACGTGAGTTCTCCAGATTCCAGTGTACTATAGAGTCGGCAGAAGTCACTGTAACAAGGCTCATATATGAGTTTAAGAACATCATCAAGACTCAAAGCGTCTTCTTCTTCAATTAAGTCTTCCTGGCTGCCCAGCAAGTCTTTGGCTGCCCTTACCCAACAGTACCGGAAGATATGGCTCTCTTTAAATGTATATATATTTTCAAATATATTCTTTTGGTCTGGACTCAGGTTATAATAGACCTCTATGTTACCATAATCATGGTCAACCAGATGTCTCACAGTCACAATCTCATTCAGTGCTTTAGAGTTCAGATTTTCATTGTGCTTTTCTTCAATTTCAGAAACGTCCACTGAAAAGTGAAAAGACAGCTGTAACATGGAATGCACACATTCTCAGTTTCTCTCCTGGCACAACAAATCATATTTCAGCATCACACAACATCCTGAGTAGTTTGCCTAAAAGGCTAATTACACAATTACACAATTGTGTGTTCAGCTTTCCTGGTGTGACAAGTTCTGCTGCCTTCTCATGCAAGTTTTCTTCCACCTCTAACATTAGAAGCACATTCACCACAACAAAAGGAGTTCACAGTAGAAACAAAGTAGTTTTCTTAATAACAGATGCTACATATTACCTTTTACAAAATCTTGCACCTTCCTATACATGTCCAAGAAGGATCCCAATAGATTTTGCTCTTTCTTGACTGACCTCAGTTCCTCAAACCTCAACTGAAGCACTTTTTCTAGATCATGCTTTAGATTCATCTTCTCCATAGTTGAAAGATGCTTGTTTTCTGAAACAAAAATCTGAGATTACAAGTCAGTACAAACCCTTCCCCCCCCCCTGCTTGCCACCTACACAAAACTGCCTCTAGCTTGATACTAGTTTCCAAATTAACATGCTTCTCCAGGTCCTTTTCATCCTGCCTATTCTACTCCGTTTCATTCTGGGGAGCAAAAAAGAAATCTTTTGGGACAAGCCATCACTGTTCCTTTTTAAATTCCCATGCTTTATAAGGAGCTTGCTCCTAGTGTGTTACTAGTATAGCTCTGTCAGATTCACATTTTGAAAATTCACCTAAGTAGTGTTTGTTTTATGCTTACTGATGATTACTGGTAATTTTAGAATTGTAGTAAAAAGGGGCTGTCTGGCATGGGGAATGGAGGTTGCTGGTTAATCATTGCTCTCCCCTGCCCCACTCCTGCCCAAAGGAAGCAGTAGCACCCAAAACTCATCCCATCGGTAACACCACGGCAACTGCCCTCAAGCCCAGTTAGATCCTTCTCCTCCTCCCCAAACCTTAGAGTTGCCCATGCAACAGGCAAACAAGCAGGCTCGAGCCCTCCAGCAGAGATGGCTCCAGAAAACTCAAGAGTAGGCTGAAGGGAAAGGAAGTGCCTCAAGTTTTCAGTTATCAGTGTTGGCTGCAGGAAGCCCAGTAAAAGGCTGAATGAATTTAAGTGGCTGGCAGGAAAGGGGTATGATCGTTCCAAGATACAGGGATATCTTACCTATCAAACTCTCTCTCAATTTGCTTGTTCTAAGCAGATTACTAAAATATAGAAAAAGCTAAATCCCCATCTGAACAGCTACAAAAATCTATCAATGATGCTTAAAATTTCATCTGCTATTATACAATGACATGGAGACTAAGGACCTTGGCCAATGCCAGGTAGATAAACCTTGGGTTTATGAGGGTTTTTTCTTCTCACTATAATGGAAAGCACTCAGAAGTAGGTCCCCCCTCCCCAACACTTGCGCTGCAAGCACTGCTATGCACGTTATTTTTACATATCCAGGTAGGGTATCCTATTGATATTAGCCAAGGTTCAAGTCACGAGGAATTCCTTAGTTCTCCTGTGGAACCCTTTTTTTACCTTCATCTCTCAAACATTCTCATCCTATGGAACAGTACTATCCATTCCACTAAGCAGAAGAGACCCCCATGATAAGTCAGTGTTTTGCTTCCTATCAGTGGAGGAAGGTATCCCAGAAGAGGTTCAGGATCAGGTTGCCCAAATATATGATTACCATCCAGAACATTCTGAGGCTCAGTGCCCACTTGCCAGGATCCACTTCTTATTAATTGAGTCAGTCAATTTTTGGTTGAAGACACCATGGAGGTCCAGGGCCAGTAGGGAAACTCTGTGGCTCTTTGTCCAGCAGAGGAGGAGAATGGCTTCCTTCTGTAAGGAGTGGGATCTGATGCCCACTGACATGGGTTTTAGCTGTGCTATTGTCTGTGAGGTGAGTGTCCCCTATCTACAGCTGAAAGGCCAGTGGTGCCATCTGGATGGTTCTGAGCTCTAACCAGTTAATAATGTGCCTTGATTTGGAAAAGTTCTACTTGCCCTTTTCCAAAAGGTATTGGTAGTGGGTTGATATCTGTGGTTATTTGTATCTGACCATTTACGCACTGGGAACTTCACTGCCCCAGCTCCCAAGCAGGAGCATAAATCAAGGGTAGCTAAGTTGCACCAGGCCAAATACTCCCCTGTGTGGGTACAGGAAGATGTGGGGCAACCTGCCACAACTAAAACTCCAGCCTGCAGCCAGGCATGAAACCTCCAGTATGTAAATGGTCTCTGAGAAGGTTTGCAGAAGGGAGTTCCCTTTGTGAGGTTGTTCCTTTTTGTCCATCACAGCTAAAAAGGAAAATCCTTACTTTGGAAATGGGATTACTAAGTGGCCACAGTGTAGGTGGTGTTCTGGTAGGAAGGAGCAGCTAATATAACATGTGCAAATGCAATTTGGTCCACAAAACTATGTTGATGCTGGAGACCATTGGTCCTAGTAAACATGCTCTAATCATCGCTCTTTCTGAGAATGCTTGTGTGAGTGGAAGAAGATTGCATTGAATGCTAGATGGAGTTAGTGAGCTTTCCTGGTGACTGACGAGGAAAACTGTGCTTCACTAGCACTTCCAATGTTTTATGAAAGTCCCTGGTCACGCTGTGTCTGGAGGGAAATCTTAATGGAGACTGCTGAGGTAGGGACAACGATGTACTCCTTTTCTCATGAACACAATCAACTTAGTGAAGACTCAAGGTGAGGACAATAGTCCAAATAGAAGCACCCATTACTGGAAATTCTAGTTGAAAAATGCAAAGCAGAGGGACTTTCTGGAAATGGGATGGACGGACACATGTAGACATTTCTTGAGGTACATAAGAGGTGGGGAAGTCCCCTAGTTGCAAGGCCCCACTATGGAGTGGAGTGTCTCCATAATAAGGGCCTTTTACAATACCTCATTTTGAGATGTTTTGTATTGGGAAAGGCTCTCTGTTGTGTTTTTTCTAGGGCATAACATGACAAGAGCAAATTCTGGAAAATTTCTAAATCTCTGGAACCAGCTATATTGCCTGAATGCTCAGGGGTATCTTATGGCTTGCATGTTGAATGTGTATTTTTGATTGTTCTTAGATTGGGGGGGGATAAGAGAATTCAATAAAACCCGTGGGGGATGAACTCAATTATGTAGCCCTGATGATTGATGGTACTATGTAACTATCTGTTCTCACTGAAGCATCTCCAAGACATGATAAAGGCCTGGAGGCTACCACCCATGGTGGCATCACTGGCAGAACAGTCACTTCCAAAAGGCTGGTTGGCTTCAGATGCTTTTGTCAGCTTGGGGAGGAATCTTTGATTGTTCCAGGAGGGCTTAGAACACCTCAAGCCTCTGCAGTTGTACTGTCTCTGGAACTTGCAAAATAAACTCTGGAAAGGCATGGCGGATTTGCTTTTGTTCCTTTTGGAGACTGAAAACGTGGTCTTCTTTTTGTCCTTTCTTTTGACCTTATCCAGGGCTGCATCTTCAAACAGCTTTTTACCTTGGAAGGGAACCAATGAGAGGTTGTTTTTTTGACAAGTGGACCACTTTCCAGTGCTTCAGCCATAATTAAGTCAAATCATGATGTTGGCAGCAAGGGATCTTCCAGAAAACTGCATGGCATCCACGCTGGCACTGGCGATGAAAGCTCAGGGTCTCTTAATCCTTAGCAGCACTGGTTTTAAATGTGACTGGACCAGGGCTTTGGTTCTGCAAGAACTCATGATTACAAAGAATCACTACCCTAACAAAGACTGACACTGATATGCTAGCTCTGATGATTTAAGAGATTGATGTGCTAGCTCCTCTTTCTGTCTGCAGGGCCTTGAGGGAATTATGTCCATCCTTGCACAGAATGGCCCCTGTAAGAAAGGTTGTTATTGGGGGCAACCGCTACAGGAACCTGAAGAAGTGGCAACCAGGAGAGGAGAAAGATGCCCACATGGAATGCAGGTCCTTGCCACCTCTGGGGACAACTTACTTGCCTCTCAAGAGTTTCTTCAAAGGAGTCTGAGAAAGGGACAATAGATGGGGTCTGTGTAGATTGTCAAAAAACGAAAGCAAATCTGGAGTTCCCCTTTCAGTTGGGCTAGAAGATGAGGAAAATCCTCTTACTGGGAAAGTCTGGTAGAGACTGGTCTTGAACTGGAGTTCTCTTTTCTTGATGATGCCTCTTCCTCTCATTGTCCATTGTGTTAAGATTCTGAATCTGAGCAAGTAGAATTGAAATGGCCAGAGGGAGCAGTGTGGAGCCGGATGGAGTCATGGAGGAGGAAGGAGGGCTCACTTATTTTTGCATCTGAAATTGCTTCTTCTGACTCAGCCCATAGAAGTATCCTTCTAGGTCTAGAGAATACAAGCCAGTCTCCTTCAAAGAATGCCTCTAGAGCTCCTCTTGGATTTTTGGGGCATTTAGGGGAGGTAGACTATGAGGTAGAGTGGACTCTGTGTGTACACTTCCATTTTTCCCTCTTGCTCTTTAGAAGTTATACTTAATGTCTTCAATGAGCCTGCTGGTAATCCATGAGCATATAATCAAGTGTAAGGACACCCCATTAAAAATCCTTGGATGGGAGGAAAGGGAGAATGCTGGTATTTTTGTACTTCCCTGTCCCATTGCTGCTTACTCACTGCACAGGAAGTCCTGACTCTGGTGAGTCATCCTAGCAGAATGCTCTGGAAAGGTACTACAATAAGCAGCCACCATGCCAGAAGACTTTTTGGTGTCTGAGAACCTTATGGACCTAAATTTTTCAATAAGCTGAAATGCTTTGTGTCACACTTGCTCTCCAGGCTACTTTTAGTTTTGAAGACCTTTGGAAGTTCATCTGATGCAAACTGAAGCAGGACATGGACTGGGGCTTGCCTCCTAACCAAAAGTGAAAGCAATGCAAAAACAATTTGCGCAACCTTGAGTGAACGGCGGTGTAGCTCACTTCTGGATACCTTTCACCACTGATAGAGAACTGAGCATTCTGGATAGCCAAGTGATGGAAAACAACTGTCACTGTACTTTTACAATATAGTACAGTCCATCTCTTCCAACCTTGCTCTGTATACAATTTTTAGGATTGCTATTGGTATCATCTTTAAAACAGTGAGTGAGGAAGTCATGGCAATTTCCCTCCTCTCAATTTAAATTTTTATTTTCTTTGGGCTGTTAACCTTTTGTCTGGTATATTGTACTGACATGCTATTTTATAAATAACAATAAATCACTGCGGGGGGGGGGATGCTTGTCCTTGCTGCACCTGTTATTTCTTCTTCCTACACAAACTGTTGTAGGACTCCCTCACCCTGTGCCTCGGCCACCCTGGAAATTGAGCTAATGCATGATTTTTGGTGGCCTAACAGAGGCAAGCCTTAGTTGCCAACGTAGCCCAGTGCCCTGCTCTAACACAGCTTTGCTCGGCTTTATTTAAGGGCTATCTGCATCCTGCTCCTACTCAGGTTAGGAGCCCCATCTTTCTTACATACTTTTCTCAAACAATTAATAAGAATGTTTACACACAATATAAAACTGTTGTTTTTATTACATTTACCTAACATGCCCCTATAAAGCAGTAAAAAAAAAAAAACATACTCACTTAGCTCCCAAATGGACAGAAACTGTTTCTTGTACTTAATAATTAGTTCCAAAGGTTTAACTAGGATATTGCCTGAAACAAGTTCTTGGGAAATGTTTGTGTATATAGAGTCAGCAATCGTCATGCACTCCTTTGCTTCATCAGTAAGTTGATCCAGCAAATCCCCACCTGACCCTGTTAAGTCAATAACATTACAACAAATAAAAACCAAGCAATCTTTGTTCTTAGTTCTGAAACTGTTAGAATTGGCTTCCATCTCCATGCAGCTAAAAGCAAACCATCTGCAAGGTTTGTCCCTCTCAAATTCTCTATAACTACTTTTCACATCTGCCACATTTCACCTCACCAAACACCATTCTACAAGTTCATCACAACTAGGAAGAGGCACAAACTAGCTTAAAAGCCAAGATTCAGCTTGGGGAAATCACATTCCCTGAACATTTACCTGACTTTTAGCTGACTTGGTTCAGCAGTTTGGAATCAGCCAGTTAAACCTAACAGTGAAAGAGGTTGGTAGCCATTTAAACCTAAGAGTTATGGGGCGGACCAGCTGAACTGGTACATTTAAATGGCTGCAATCTATTTAACCCTTCAGTTTTGCAAACACAGTCCCAATGATGGGATACATGAGAAAATGGAAGATGAAACATCACATAAAACAAGGAGCACACAAATAACTAATGCACTCCTTAAATCATCATTGAAATAAATCCATTCAACCTAATTACTCTCTTTAAGGCTAAGTCTGATATGACTTTTCCTTTCTATAATGTCACATTTCAGTTATCTGCAATTTGAATCAGTGCTGAATAATGTGCTGTTAGATACCCTGGACAATTTCCCTCCTGAAATCAGAATTCTGCTCCCAATTAATAAATACCATTGAAGTTGAAAAGATGTTTGATGTCTGGCCAACTGAGAAGATGATTCAGGGCACCCTCCAAGTCACTTATAGGCTTTCCTTCCCTGTCAGATGGCCATGATTTTATGATGACAGCAGACAGAAGGGTACCCATCTTGTTCAGGTTGTAAGAGGATATAATGTCAAGGAGGTTTTTCTGAGTCTACATAAAACATAGAAGTACGTTAAGTACTGGAAAACAATGAGTTCATCATATAGCAAATTTCACATTTGTATTATTTTATTTCATAGAACTTTAATGTTCATGGCATCATGCTGCCCAAGTTGACCAATTTCAACAGTTGTCATAGAATCCAATTACCTGAAACACAAGCTTTTTCACTGTTTTGTGCATTCCAATGTGGATCATATCTCAAAGCTAATTTATTGCCACCATCCCTTTACATCTGCTCACAAGATGCCCCTTCTGAAGTAGTTGATGAGAACAACACAATCTTGGAAAAACTCTTAGACCTCCCACCCTTTTGTGAGCATAGGTGTTCCCCTGCACCCACTGATCTTGTACAAATGGGTGAATTTAGCTGGCAATGCATTAGTTTAATGTCTTCCATTTTTTAAACAGAGGCAAACAAAAATGTAATTGGATAACATGTTTCCAACTTCTCTACATAGTTCAACATTGATGGCACCATGCTGAGCTGGTTCTATTTTTTTTTAAGTTACAAAATTAGGGTTCAGATTTTTACATCTTAGGAGTCATGTTGACATCGACCATTATTAAATTAGTTCAGCTTTTCAGTGAACTGACTGGATCAAGTGTTTAAGCAATTTAAAGAGGCAGGATGTCAATATCAATATATCTAATTCTCAACAGTACCCAAACTATAGATAATTAAATTCATGAATTGGAACCAAGAACTGATAAGAACTCTTTCTATAAAGCTGAACATCTCTGGTTAGCAGAAAATTCTGGTATCTAAAAAAAAAAAAAGCCACACAAAATACACACAGTAATTAACACTCACAAATAATAGAAGCAGAGCTTGTTGCCTGGCTGTTTGATACTGTTCAACAGCAGCCATTGCACAAAAGTCAATGAGGTGCAGTGCATAGAGCTCCAGACTACAATATTGGTAGTCCTAAAATAAAAACCCAAGTCTGCTCGGGAAATCTGCTGCATCATCTTGGGACAGTCACACACACTCAGCCTAATTTACCTCACAGGGTTGTTAATAGGATATGGTTGGAGAAGAATAGCATAAGTTACTTTGTATACCCATGATAAAGGAAGGTGAGATTTAAATGAAATAAATAATAAAGATAACTGACGATAGGGAGCAGATAAAAGACAGGTAGACTAGTTGAGGAGAGGAAAAGAAAGTTAAGTTGAGACTATGAAAGCTTCCAGAAAGAAGGAAATAATATGGGGACAATATAGGTGAACAGAAGATTTGTTTCATTTACTATGAATCTTCCTTCTTGCTGGTCTGAAGGTGGGGCAGTCTCAAGCTTGGGATACGCTCCTTCTCTAGGTGGCAGGGTTAAGAGCTTCTTGCGATCCCTGTTTGGGAGGGGCTTCTCCCAAAAGTCCTCAGTTCATATAGGGACAATGTCAGAACCATGATTTGAAGTTGCTTGTTTGACCTCTGTGTAACCATCTTGGAATGCTTCTTTTCTCACTGTGCACGGTCTCCTTTCGATTTCACTGTCTAGCTTGCAGAAGTAGCTACTGTATTCCAAGGTCAGCATTGCCACCTGTTATCTAGTCTGGATAGTCTCCCAGCTTGGCACCTGCATGGGGGGGGGGGGGAGTATTGTGTCTGAGGGGGCTGGTACAAGGCCTGGGAAAGGTGGGAGAATTTAGTGGATAAGAACTGTTGCTTTTCTGTCCAGATTTGGCTGTGTGAGTCCTGGGAGATCTGCTCTGAATAAACTATTCAACTTTTCCAAGTGTGTTTTTTATTTCAAGCCTGTCATCCTGACAGACAGTCCATCACAGGAAAAACCAAATCCTCTCCTAGGTCTTTCCATTAGGACAGTGGTCCCCAACCTTTCCGAGGCTGGGGACCGGCAGGGCATCGGGCCGCGCCTGCATGGGCCGGCCGCGCCCGCGGGCCGCGCATGCATGATGCGCGGCCCAGCCCTGATTCCCTCTCCCCGCCCTCCCGCAGTAAGAAGCTTCCCGGGCCACAAGCTTGCGGCCTGGGAAGTTTTTTACTGCGGGGGGGGGGCGGGGAGAGGGAGCCCGCAGGTTGGGGACCACTGCATTAGGAGACTGAGAAAAAATGGAGGATGAGGAAGAGGAAGAAGAATCAGTGGTATTCTTCTGAGAAAATTCTTAACATGTGGGTGCTGAACCAGAGATCTTCCCTTGTTGGCCAACTGGATTGCTGTTATGGCCGCTACCTGCCTCTTCAGGGTTCTAGTACTAAGCTTCTTGTCGAGGCTATCCTACAGAAAGACCAAAAAATGCCTAACGCCCAGCCTCAAGCAATTCAGACCCCTCTGGGTGCACCATTGCTAGAAAACCTGCCAAGTATGTTCATAACTCCTGTAAGTCCAGGAGTTCCCTTCCTAGAAGCCACTGAAGTCTGCATCACTCTGTCCTGGTACCAGTCCTGGAATTGTGTCCGCTCAATCTCCAATCCATGAGCTTTAACAGGTCTGGTCTGGGATGGACACTATGTCAGAAGATCCGACTTGACCGGGATCCTCCACGGCTCCCTGGCCAAGAGACTCAGCAGATCATGAAACTCTGCCACCTAGAGGAGGAGCTTATCTCAAGTGTGAGTCTGCACCGCCAGAGGATCATTGGTGCCTCCAACAAATCCTTGCAGGTTCCTCATTGAGCAAAGATCAGTACTGCACAACTCAGCCAGAGTTTTCCTGGCAGAGGGTGTCAATGAGAGGAAAGAAGGGAAAGCTGAAGACAGAGGGTAAGGTAGGTTGATTGACGGGAGGGAAGGGGGAAACAGGGGGGGAAAGAGAGGCTACAGGACATTCCAGGGAAGGAAAAGAAGAAAAAGGGATGGAGTGGGAAATGAGATTTCCCCTACCAGTCCTTGGAAATATTTTACATACATATTTTACATACCTAATTCTCTGTTTAATCTATTCCAGCTCAAATGTACACTTTTGAACAATCTTGTGTAATACTTGGTGAGAAAACTATTCCCACAATTTCCCAGAATACTACCTGACATGCTAAATTAACAGCTTCAATGGCACAGTTCTCCAAGGTATTTCCAATCAGAGGGTGAAGTTCCTCAACTTTTGTATGGAGGTCACAGTAGACTTTAATCTGTTGAACTTCGCATTCCTGTAAAGGGAACAAAATCACTGGATTCAGGGGTTTTAGGAAAAATACAAAGACATGGAAGAAATTTTGTTATTGTTAAACATTTTATTTACATAGGAAGGTGGTTTGCCTTTGCTAACAACCCTGCACTTCCTTGGTGACCAAACAGAAGAAGAGGGGTTGGTTTTCATATGTCGCTTTTATCTACCAGGAGTGTCAAAGCAGTTTACAATCGCCTACCCTTTCCTCTCCCCACAACAGACACCCTGACCCATTATGCACGGCGGCAGCTACTCTGCACCGTTGCAAAGTTTGATCTTAAAGTTGTTGGTCTTAAACGAAAACTGTGCTCAAAATTAGTTCTGCTGCTTTGGACCAACATATTTACCCGCTTGAATCTATCTTCTGAGATCTGATGAAGCTGGACTAGGCAAGAGCAACCAAGACAGGACAAACACAACCTCTAGTATTGCATGTATTATTGGTTGCCAGCCTTACTGGTATTGTTAGATCCGTGCTGGATCTTGTGAGTAAGACACTGACACTGGAATCGTTGCAGCTCTTTATTGATGCCAGAACATGATATGAGTTGTACCAAGGCCACACACACACACACACACACACACACACACCACAGAAAAACTCATACACAACAGGTATAATGACCCACAAGTTCAAATTTACTTGGCATGACAATCTATTGATTTATTATCACTGAATTTCAGATGGTAGGCTTTCAACAGCCATTGCCTTCATGTACCTATTTCAACTACATTTTACAACCATTATTTATTATTATTAATTATTATTAATTATTATTAATTATTATTATTATTATTATTATTATTATTATAATATTTATTTCCCGCCTCTTCCGACAGGCTTGAGGCGGGTCACAACAAATAACCCCATTAAAATTCCCATTAAAACATCAATCTACTAACATGACGGTTAAAAATCCCATCCCTCCCCAATTTACATTTGGGACTCAATTTAAGTTATCCAAGAGAGAATTTATGTAATACTCCTAATGTTGTAAAATGCAGATCTTTATTGAGCTTATATAGTTTCATTTAAATAAATAAATATTTATTTATTTATATTTATTGATTGCCAGTCTCAAGCAACCGGCTCATGGAGATTCACGAGGTCCACAAGGACCGTTGCAATAAAAAATCTTCCATAAAACACATAAAACCATAACAACAACCCGCATCAATAAATAGCGGCATAACCAACTATTTCCTTCCCTCTACCCACCCTGGCCAATGACAATAGGCTACGAAAGTCCACAGGAATCTACTATCAGCCTCAGAAAAAAATGGCCATGCCAAGGTGACCATAGCATGTGCCTCCCAGGCCTATACAGTGGCCTGTACAGGGAGGGACCAGATCTTCCTAGCCCAGCCTTAACCAAACACCTGGTGGAAAGAGCTCCATCTTACAGGCCCTGTGCAACTGTAATAGCTCTGTCAGGGCCCTCAGCTCTTCCAGGAGCTCATTCCACCAGGTCGGGACAAGGCTTGAAAAAGCTCCGGCTAGGCAAGGCCACGTGAACTTCCAGGAACCAGGGACAACCAGCAGATTCATACCCTCAGAGCACAAAGCTCTGCGCAAGGCATGAGGAGACAAGTGGTCCCTTAGATAAGTGGGGCCCAGGCCATGGATGACCTTAAAGGTAAGAACCAAAACCTTAAACCTGATCCAGAAGCCAATTGGCAACCAACACAGCTGCCTCAGCATAGGCTAGACATGTGCCCTCTGAGATGATTTCATGAGGACTGTCTCTGTTGACTTAGGACAGGTAACAACAATACAATATAATACATGTACAACAGTTTATAACAATTTAACAGTTAATTTAGCTTTTAAAAGTATTTAAATTATTATTATTATTATTATTTAATTTTTAGACCGCCCTTCTCCCAATAGGTCTCAGGGCAGTTTACAACATAAATAGTTAAAACACAATAAAATCCCCATAAAAACCCCAATTAAAAGTTACATATAACATATAACATATAGCGGCGGTGGTCACAATTCTGATCTTAGTTCAGCCTGGTGGAGAGAATAATGTTCAGAAGAGGGTGGCACCAATACAATACATCTAACAATGATCTCGGTGTTAGAGATAATATTGGACGGGATCCTCTGATGGATTAGTGGGAGAGCTGCCCTGGCCTCAACCATATGCCTGGCGGAAGAGCTCCGTCTTACAGGCCCTGCGGAAAGCTGGTAGATCTTGTAGGGCCCTTAGCTCTTCTGGGAGCTCGTTCCACCAGGTTGGGGCCAGGACTGAAAAGGCCCTGGCCCGGGTCGAGGCCAGGCGAACATCCCGTGGGCCCGGGACAACCAGTAAATTCATACCCGCAGAGCGGAGTGCATAAGCAACCAAGCGGTCCCGCAGGTAGACGGGACCCAGGCCGCGTATAGCCTTAAAGGTCAATACCAATACCTTGAATCTGATTCGGAAACAGACTGGTAACCAGTGCAGATGACGAAGCACCGGCTGAATGTGGGCCCTCAAAGGTGTTCTAGTGAGGACCCTGGCAGCTGCATTTTGGACCAGCTGTAACTTCCGAGTCAAAGACAAGGGAAGGCCCGCGTAGAGCGAGTTACAGAAGTCTAATCTGGAAGTGACCGTTGCATGGATCACTGTGGCCAGGTGTTCCGAGGACAGGTAGGGCGCTAGTAGCCGGGCCTGGCGAAGATGGAAAAATGCCGTCCGAGCTACATTGGTGACCTGAGCCTCCATAGAGAGGGAGGCATCAATTGTCACTCCCAAATTCCTGGCAACTGGTGCAGGTGTTAATTGCACCCCGTTCAGGCATGGGAGGCGCGCTTCCTGGTCCTGCCCTCTTCTGCCCAGCCACAGGACCTCCGTCTTGGAGGGGTTGAGTTTCAGGCGACTCTGCGTGAGCCATCCAGCTACCGCTTCCAAACAGCTGGCAAATGTATCCGGGGTGGAGTCTGGCCGGCTGTCCATTAGGAAGTAGAGCTGGATGTCATCCGCATATTGGTGGCAACCCAGCCCATAGCCCCGGACCAGCTGGGCTAGAGGGCGCATATAGATGTTAAAAAGTGTGGGAGAGAGTATCGCCCCCTGCGGAACCCCACAAGGGAGCTCACAAGGGCTCGACATACTCTCCCCCATCGCAACCCTCTGCGTCCGGTTCTGGAGGAAGGAGACCAGCCATTGAAGCGCAGTCCCCCTTATTCCAGCTCCGGCGAGGCGGTGTACCAATAACTCGTGGTCGACCACATCAAATGCAGCTGACAGGTCTAGAAGCACGAGAATGGCGGAGCCGCCCCGATCCAGCTGGTGCCGGATATCATCCATGAGGGCGACCAGCACGGTCTCCACCCCGTGGCCAGGGTGGAAGCCAGACTGGTATGGGTCGAGGGCTGAAGTTTCATCCAAGAAACCTAGGAGTTGGTCCGCTGCGGCCCGCTCTATCACCTTACCCAGAAACACCAAATGCGAAACTGGGCGGTAACTGGCGGGGTTCCGTGGGTCCAATGATGGCTTTTTCAGTAAGGGGCGTACCACTGCTTCCTTGAGCCCCTTGGGAAACTCTCCAGATGTTAAGGAGAGGTTGACAATCTCCCTCAAGGGGCCTCCTATCCGCTGGTTGCCCGATTTGAGCAACCAGGACGGACAGGGATCCAAGGGGCAAGTGGTCGCCCTCACTGAACCCAGTAACTTGTCCACTTCGGTTACAGAGAGCCGCCTGAAGCCATCAAACACTAACCCCCTTGACGGCCACGGAGCTTCCAGTTCACTAACTGTATCAATCATGGCAGGTAGGTCACGGCGGAGCGACAGGACTTTGTCCGCAAAATAGCTCGATGATGCCACACAGCTCAATTCCAATTCCCTTATCGTTTGTCGCCCTTCTTCCAGGGCGGTAAGTGATCTAATTACCTTAAATAATTGTGCTGGGCGAGAGCTTGCGGACACGATTTCTGCGGCGTAGAAGTCTCGTTTCGCCTTCATAAGCGTGCGATGAGATGTCCTTGTAGCTTCGTCACGAGTCTTCCTCCACACTCGCTCAAGCCGTCTCACTTCCTTTTTCCTCTCCCGAAGCTCCTGGGAATACCATGGAGCCTGTTTGAGGCGAAGGCGGAGAGGGCGCCTAGGAGCAATCTCGTCAATGGCGGCCGTAAAGCGGGACTGCCAGTCCTCCACTAAGGCCGTCAACGAGGTGCCGGAGGGTATCGGGTCCCGCAGGGCATTCAGGAATCTCTCAGATTCCATGAGTCTCCGCAGGCGGACTAGAATACGTCCATCACCCAAACTGAGAGGGGGTGGTATCCTCAGTCAAGCCTTCAGGGCATGGTGGTCTGACCATGGAACGATGTTATTCGCCACCAGATCTACTGCTACACCTGCACCAAAGATCAAATCGAGGGTGTGACCAGCCTGATGGGTGGGACCAGCAACAATCTGCGAGAACCCTAGTATCTCCATGGCTGACACTAGATCCAGGCCAAGTCGGCGCATCCGCATGAACGTTGAAGTCCCCCAAAACTAAAAGTTTTGGGTACTGCATTATACTAAAACTACTTATTCTATAGTTTTAGATCTTCTAAGATGTTAGTCTTTGGGTGGTTGGGTAGATTCTTGAGTGGCGAGGCCAACTGCTTCATGATGTTATTCCTGGCCTCAACCATAGGCCTGCCAGGTCAGCTCTATCTTACAATGCCATTTTCCTTTGTTCCCTGGGTCCAAAGCAACACAGAGTGCAATTTGACATCTGTTTAACTGATGGATCTGGGAGAAGATCTGGGGGCCTCATTCTCCTCCTACATTAGATGTTGTTGAAGCGGTCAGAGGGCAGTCTAGTTTCTTCACATCCTCCTGTAGATAGCCAAGGATTAATTGGAGAGTATCATCCAGCATTTAGCTGCACTGGATGAGTTCAAATCCCGTGGGCCGGATGAAATGCACCCGAGAGTGCTCAAAGAACTTTCCGGAGAACTTGCACAGCCCTTGTCCATCATCTTCGGGACCTCTTTGAGGACTGGAGATGTCCCGGAGGACTGGAAGAGAGCAACGTTATTCCAATCTTCAAAAAAGGGAGGAAGGATGACCCAGGAAACTACAGACCAGTGAGTCTGACCTCTGTTGTGGGGAAGATAATGGAGAAGATATTAAAGGGAGTGATCTGCAAACATCTGGAGGACAATTTGATGATCCAAGGAAGTCTGCATGGATTTGTCTCCAACAGGTCCTGTCAGACCAACCTTGTTTCCTTTTTTGACCAAGTAACAGGTTTGCTGGATCGTGGAAATTCGGTTGATGTCGTTTACTTGGATTTTAGTAAAGCTTTTGATAAGGTGCCCATGATGTTCTGATGGATAAATTGAAGGACTGCAATCTGGATTTTCAGATAGTTAGGTGGATAGAGAATTGGTTAGAGCAGTGGTCCCCCAACCTTTTTATCACCGGGGACCACTCAATGCCGGGGACCACTCAACACCTTTTACTGAGGCCTGGTGTGTGTGTGGGGGGTAGTTTACTCCTCTACTCTCAACCACTGCCCTAACGCTCTCTGATCGCTATGATCATGACAATGACAAATCAATGGGAACCCTGAGCTTGTTTCTCTGCAACAAGATAGTCCCATCTGGGAGTGATGGAAGACAATGACACCTGAAGTGTGTTGTAAAGGGCCGGGGGGGGGGGGGGAGAGAAGGTGTCCTTTGGGGCCCACCTCCAATTAGTCGAAGGACCATATGTGGTCCGCAGCCCACAGGTTGGGGATCGCTAGGTTAGAGAACCGCACTCAAAGACTTGTTGTCAATGGTGTTTCATCAGACTGGAGGGAGGCGAGTAGCGGGGTACCTCAGGGCTCGGTGCTCGGTCCGGTACTTTTAAATATATCTTTAACTGCTCCTGCGGTTATAAAATAAAGCCCTAAGGGCTATTGGGGAGGAGTTAGGGCGGGTTCTGTTAATGATAAAAACTTGGAGGGGCGAATTAGGAGCTGCGAAGGAACCTATACCCCTGTTCCTAAACATTAAGCTTTCTTCTGCTCTTCAACACACATCAGTATATCCTGCTCAGAGCTCTGTCTCTGCCACGGCCGATTTGAGGGAGTGAATGAAGCTGGTATTTTCAACCCATGATTAATTTCATGCAGGGCTCTGTTTCCCTGCATGAAATTGACAAAGTGTTCTGTTGAAGAGGGAGTTCTTGCTGGAGAGGGAGACGAGGCAGCGTTGTGTGTGTGGTGCCCGGAGAGTACATCTGAGAGATCCTTCTTTAGGTAAAATAAACTTACATGGGAAGAAGGTATGAGGAGATAATTCTATTCACAGCAGCAAAAATGTGATACTTTTAAATCAGGGAAGAGCAGTTTACAAGCAACTTAGCTGGTCATTCCTTTGGCTATTTATTGCCACTCCCACAACAGGTGAGCAATTCCATATGACTTTTAAAATGCACCTCAATGACCGCTGAGAAATAGTGAGGTGGTATTAACATCAAAGGAATTGGGGGGGGGGGGTTAAGGAAAAGAAAAAGTGCTGCCCAGTAAATAAGGCGCTTCTGTAAAAAAAGAAGCAAGCAAACTCCTCCCCCTCAGTGTTTCAGCAGGAGGTCACCTGGGCACCAGGCAAAGAAGAAAGAGTCACCATGAGCCAATAGGAGCCCACAACCCACTTTAACTGGCTTTGCAACCCACAGGTTGGGAGATGTTGGCACCTATAATGCTACTTCCATACACATTAGTACCTGTTTGATTCTGCTTTTCATCTCTGAAGTTAAAGTTGTTTTCCACTGGTCCACGAAATTCTCGTAATGAAAATCTGTTCTCAGGAAAAAATCCCATACCTACAGAAGAAGAAAAAATGAGTGAAGAAGAGTTGGTTTTATACCCCTTTTCACCATCCAGAGTGGTCTTGGAGCAGTTTACAATCACCTTTCTTTCCTTTCCCCAAAACAGACACCTTGTGAGGTAGGTAGGGCTGAGTTGTGACAGGACTACTCTGTGAGACCAGCTCTATCAGGACTGCCCAAGGTCACTCACCTGGCTGGATGTGGAGGAGTGAGAAATCAAACCCAGTTCATCAGATTAGAAGCCACCACTCTTAAGCACTAAACCAATCTACCTGTAACTGTCGTTCATTAATTGTCTTCTGTGCAGGCACTGATGGGGAATGTGCATGAGCAGGCCTGACATCAGGGAGGTTTTATAGCTAAGTGCCTCTGGGGAACACTGTATGCTGGAACCAAAAACTTTGCTCCCGTCCAGGGACCATGTGCTCCCATATGACAGCACACCTACCATCAGCATCTCTAGCACCACTGAAGAAAGAACATGCAGCGGTGCAGGAGGGAGGGTATAGCTCCCTCCTGATGCCTGATGAACAACAGTTACAAGTAAACAACCTTGTCTCCTTACTGGTAGCCTTGCATTGCTAAAATGCAAAGCCCCCACTGGAATGAGAAAGTGAAAGTATCTCTTGTAGGATCAGCCTGGTTTGCATAGTTGTAACATGAGGTTTTTCCATTTCACCTTCCTCTCAGGAGAACTCTGAGCTCCCTGAATCAACATCATCAACCTCCACAACAGGCTGAACTAGTGGTTTCTTAGGATGGGGACAGGGGAACCTTCATCCCCTTCCTGTTGGAGTGGGAGGTAGAAGCTGGGAGGCTATTTGAGACTGTAATTTTGGATCCCCTGTCTTTGGGCCCAGCCTGGGTAATAGCCACTCTGATCTCCCTCAGCATCTCTCCCATGATCTACGCCTGGACACTGGCCTTTGCAATTCCCCCCAAGAGGCTGCGGGGGGGGGGGGGCGCAAAGGATCCAGGGACCAGTGTGGATCCATACAGCAAAGCCTGCCCTGGGGAGGAAGGAAGATCAAATATAGAGGCCATGCAAGGCCCTTTTGCAAGGCCCACCCTCTCTTGTAGTGCTGCCAATAGGAATGACTTCCTGCCAAATCAAAAGTGGCTAGCCACCCCCTCAGAGGCTTTCTGACAAGTCTTGATCTTACTGGGCTCTGCTGGGCCGATTAGACTGCTGTTCTGAGGGAAGCCAAAGGCGGGAGGTTCCAAGTCACTCGGAGGGCCCAGGTGCTCTGGTGACAACAGGCCACCCACTCTCCATACCAAACAGCAAGGGGGGGTGGGCTCCAAGCCCGAACAAACCTTAAATTCCTCTTGAAAAGTAAGTGCTAGAATTGAAGTTTCTTTCAGCAAACGTTTTGGAAGGACTCTACGGAGCCAACTTTTGGTAACTTCACAAACACTTTTGAAAATGTCTCTGGAAGGCTTATGCAGAAAAGAAAAAGATTACTAACTTTTAAACTGAGGCAACCTGCCCTTATTTTTAACAAAAATATAAATAAATGTAAGAAACATAAAAAACACATTTTAAAAGCTGCAGAACAAAGCAATAAGCAAAAACCCAGACATATTGTGTTCAAGAGCTGTCCCACATTACTAATCATTAGGCACTATAATTAGACAATTGTTAGTACTGTATATTGGCCTGTATAACATCTGCGGTCTATTGAGAAGCTGAGACATGGAGGAATCATTAGGGAGCAGCCCATTGGTAGATTCTTCTTTTAAAACCTGATTCAGCTAAGTGTAGGGGTCCATCTTACACACAGATGACCAGACGGATGCCTTGCAAATCCTCATGAGAGCACTGGCGAGAAGGTTGTCAGTGTGCCTGCTCCCCAGGAGGAATGGGCTGTGATAATGGAGAGACTAGAAAAATATGGTATATACCAAGATGCTGCACCAGGAAGATGGAGGATTTAATAAATGCTGGGAGATCTTCTTGCCAGGCAAGGACGTGGGAGCAATGGAAGGGAACCATGTAATTGATGTATGTCTTTGATGCTTGCTTAACATGTAGCTTTTGCCAGTCTCACTTCCTAAAGCAGGGATATTCGACTCTTAAATTCTCTGTGGATGTTGGACACAGATCAAAGAGGTGTCCATTCTTTTGTGGTCTCTATTTTTTGGAGGAGGTGGAATGTCTCATGCTGAAAAGATGTGATTCTTGTGCCACCTATCGGTTTATGTGTGCCTTTGCTATATCATGTTGCTGATGATAACATGACTGATTATTCAGTTCTAGGAGCAGCAGAGTAATTATTATAATTCATGTGCACATATAAAATTTTAAAACATCAACATTAGTGGCACACTACTGTGCAAATCCAAAGGATCATGACATTTGGGTAAATGACAAAAAACCAAACGCATTTCAATCCCTCTTGGGGTCTTATTCAGTGGTCTAATATTTAAATACACTCATGTGATATAATAATGGGTACTATAAGGTGGTAAAATTATAAATAAAGGAGTTCCCACACTTATAAAATGTGTCCAAATATCTCTCTCTTGGAGCTCCCGGTTAAAATATTTATTCTTTAAAGTTCCATCCTACATTCCATGAGACACATGAGAATACACTCAGGCTGAGAAACAGCTTCAATAAGAGTGACCATAAGACCTTTCCCCAAATACCAGGGTGGCCACTGGGCATTCCCAGGGGCCAAGAACAGGCTTCCATTATTCTGGAGGATAGGGTATAACGCTGTATTCAGAGTCCTGGGTTCATTCATTCATTGGATCTGTCTGTCTGATTTTTAAATCGCCCATCCCTTGTAAACATTCCCCTCTTGATAGTGCAGAAAGATGTGAGTATAGCCATTCAAAAGTATACAACATGGTTCCTGCATCTTGTTTCGCTATGATGCCTTTTCCTGCTGCTGTTACATGATGGCAACAAAGAGAGATTTCTCATTCGCTTACTGCCATTTATTCTTTTGTACCTCAGGTCAAACTATATTGGTTGTTTAATGTGTATAGGAAGTTCTGGGCACAGTGAAGTCCTATGGAGGATAATTTAGGGGGAAGGAGAGGGTGGCAGAGGCTGCTAAATTCCAGCCACATGGACTCCAGCAGAGCTACAAGTTCATGCGCTGGGGCTTGGGATCCCTCCTTTTAGTTGGCCCCATGCCCCCCTTCATCCACATTAAGAATTTGCTGTGTGGATAAAACATAAATTCAGAAAAAAATATTTTTCAGAAATGGCTTATCGTTATTTTATTTAATGTTATATTACTCTTCATAAAATGTATTTAAACCAGTTCAAAGGGTCAAAATATTAAGAATACAGCTGAACCTAAAATGAGCTCATTTTATTGGTTTAACTCTCCAATTTTTTCTTCATGTCTGGCATACCATGCATATTCATCTTTTTTTTAATAATTTAACAATCCATTACAAAAAAATACATTTAGCCATCTCCAAAATTACATGTTAATAGATTATATTACTTTTACAAATAATAACTTCCAACTCTATTTGTTGAAGAATATATGAAAAAAACCATTAATTCTCCTGTTCAAAATGTCAAACCATTCTAATTTCCCCTTATAAATTATAAATCATAACCAATAGTCATAAATCCACAACTATCCTTTTTTCTAATATACTCTATCCATAAATTCCATTTTGTCTTAAAGTCCACTATTCGTTTATCTTCGACGTAAGTTGTCAATTTTGCCATCTGAGCGATTTCCAATACCATGTATATTCATCTAAGTGTTTTGCACCCCCTGCATTGTGCATAACAATCATTACTTACCACCCCCACTCCCTCCTGTCAGTGTGGCAAAATCAATTACACAGGTTGATCTGAGAGAGGATGTTGGATAAATGGCTCGTACCTTTGAGCAGCAGTTACAAATACCGCAGAATTGTTCTCTCATTATTTTTTATTTAGCAGCAAATGTAAATGCTTCTAGGCTAAGTGCTTAGAGCTGAATAAAATGACCTTGAACAGGTCCGTCTGTTCAAGGTTCATCGAGCTCAAGAATCTTTTTTTCCACCAGCAGCCAACCACATGTCTTTGGAAGCTCAGAAAGTATGAAGGAGGCAGCCTTCTCACATCTACCCCCCCAGCACTGGATAGCCTGAAGTACTGCGTCTGAACACAGAGGTTCCATTTAGCTACCCTAAGGGACAGACCCTCAATGAAATTTGTTTGATACTTTTTTAAAGCAATCTAATCTAGTGGCCTCCAGTACATGGTGTGGTAGTGAATTCCATAAATTAACTTAATATTCTGTGTAGGGAAGGAGAAACTTTCCTTTGGTCTGTCCTATCAAAAACCGAATTGGTACAACTGGCTGAGGATGACACAAATGCCCCAAAGCCAAAAGGAAATCAAGCACAGGCAGAGTGCACATTCAGTATGTCCACTGCCACTCCTAAGAATAACACATCTATAAAAGCTGGTGAAATTGTTCAGGAGAATAAAGACAGAGTTATAGATTATGTATAATTTTAAACAGCCAGATGCTCACCTCAAAAGGTAAAAGTCCCAAAACATTTAAAACAATTTCAGCAGACGTTGCTGGGATCCTATATAGATCAACTGTTTTTGCATTATTACATATCATCCGGTGCAGTTTTATGCAGACTGTCACATAGAAGTTCCAAACGCCCTGATCTGGTACCCTAAATTGCAGAAGATTTTAGTTAGATTTAGTTAGAAATACAAGAAAACTTGAATCAGGGCCCAGAACTGAGTTCAGTAGTCTGAGCGAAGGGAAGCAGACCTAAGATAGAAGAGCCCAAGCTTTGAGTCACCTTGAAATCAACTAAGGACAAACCCTTCTCCCGCCCTTCCCCACTTGATCCGGCTGTAAGCTGCTCCGGAGTCCGAGCGGCCCAAGCCACCTTAAGCTGCCTGGCTGGGAGCCAGGGGAAGGGACCCTTTCAAGGCTCGTTCTTAGGAATGGGCTTTGAAGCTAGTACCATGAATAAACTGGCTTACCTACACAAAGGATAATCATCTATACGCCATTCTGAAATGAATACGACTTTACACTCCCCTCCCTCTTACCAGAGGGAAGGCAGTGAGTTTTCTGATTATTTTTAAAAGCTTAATATGTTTTAATCATTTTTATCTTATGTTGTAAGCTGCCCTGAGCCCTTGGGGAAGAAAGGCATGTAAAATTGAAAATAAATTAAAAGAGTGAGCTTGCATGCCAAACTCTTATTTTGGGCCTAGGTCTCCCAGACCCTAGTCTGAAGCTCCAACCTCTACAATACTATGGCTTTCATAGGGTGGCTGCTATTGAACAGTCACCTGGCTTAGGTGAGTCATGCAAGTCAGATGGCAGCAAGCTGCCTTATTATTGTTGCTGGGCCTTGGCACCAATGAGCCCTCACTCAAAGGCCAAAGCAGTCCTAAGAAAACAAATCTAATAGTGGTTAATCGAGCAACAGTCAATGAGGGCATCTGTTTCTTAAAGCTATAGGCTTTCCTCTCTTCATTTGGGGGCTTAACTCTCAGTTTTGGTTTTAAGATTTCAGACTTTTCTGCAAATCTAGGATAGTTTTTACATTTCTTTAAAGATCTGGCTTGTGTGTTCAACAACTCCAGTCTCCAGATTTAAGAATATTCAGATTTGGCCAGGTTAAGAGAATTGGAATACTTCTTAATTAATCGCCACACACACGAAAATATGTAACTTAGAGTCAACACATTTCACATTTCAACACATATATTCCCATTTTTTAATTATTCGGTTTGAAAAATATATTTACTTTTATTTTATACTTACCTATTCTGAGTGTTCCACTGAATGCTCAACACCTTCCATAGAATTTTTTGTATCACCTGAAAAACCATCACAAAAGTTATCAGAGAACCAGCATCTCTAATCTCTTCTTCTCAAAAATCTATGCATTTCAGGTTACTTTTTTAAATTTATGGGGGTTTTTTCTCACTGGATCCATAGAATAGGAGTAGAATTCTTACCACTATTTGTAATTAGTGTATAGATTTCTGAACAATGTATAATTCACCTTAATTCACATGAACTTTACAAGCTTGATACAGGAATTAAACAGTTTATCACTAAGCAATGGCAAAGGCTTCAGAGTTTGTGCTTAGTTTGTGTTAAGCTGTCCCATTGAAGTCAAGATTTCAAAGGCACTTAATTTTAGCTATGTTGTGCCTGGCTTATTTTTCTTCATTTAATAAAGTTTGAAGTTCATGAAAATGTATTTATAAATTGGGAATCTTGGGATAGTTGCAGCATAGAAAATTGAGTAGAAAAATTTACAAATAAAAATATAATGTCTTCCCTAACAAATCATTGTATGTCTCTAACCTATAGCACAGGGATGCTACTGTGATGAAAAATGGTGATGGGGAAGAGTACTGTTGTATGCCAGTATGGGCCCCCAATGGGAAGTTGTATGAATATCTAATTATATAAATGTTTATACACATTTTACCCAGTCCCTCTTGCCTATAAGCAGTCTACATAACCATACCTAACTGGCATATTCTAATCTGTATATTGAAGACAATTTTCAAATAGGTAAACAGAAGTGGAAATAAAACAAACCTCGCAGTTGGATCTTATTTCCACATTCTTCAGTCTATGAAAAATTCCTAGAAGACAGTCCAAGAGATCTGTGGAAAAGTCAGCAATAAATTCTACCAAGTCCTTCAGAGGCAGCAAGGAGAACCATGACCTGAACAGTGCTGTGTCGCCTTTCACCAAATGCTTCTTCTCTTTCATTAGACGTAGGATGTTCCTGCTAAAAACAAATTAACTTTTTTAATAGAGGAGATTATCAAAGATGCAGAAAACTTAGTAGAGATCCACTTTTAAACTTTGGCTATATGCTAAGTTTTTACTTTACTAGGAAAAATAAAAGCTCATTTGCTTTCTCCATCCAATGTTAGGTAGTCACTAGGAACAATCAAGGAAACCCAAAGATCTAGGTATCCAAAAGTCCTGTATGAACAAAAAATTTAGTCAGCGTTTACAGACAATGGGGGGGGGGGGGAGAGAATAGCATCACAGATGGTACATTGTTTCTAACAAATAGATGAAATTTTTTCAACAGAACACTGGTCACTTACTTTGAAGATTCTTCTGATCTTGAACATGAGGGCATAACTTTGATGGTTAAGAACATTGCTATTCTGGGGGAATTCACAGGCAGAAGGCTCCAAGTTACTTCGAAGTCACAGGTGCCCTGATGCAACAGGCCACCCACTCTCCATGCCGGAGTGTGAGGTGGGGGGGTTGGAGATCCCCAGTGGCCAGGGAGACCAGCTGTTTCCACACCTTCTGGACTGAGCATCAGTAGCTGTAATCCACCCTAATTTCTGGGTTGTTTTTTTTTGTAATGAATCAGGGCACTTTTCAATATACTGAGATTGCATCCTGCTCTCAAACTGCAGGGCCAAAGACTACTGCTGCTGGGAGAGGCACCTCAACTTAATAGAGTCACAAGACTTTGCAACCCTTCCTACAAGGAGGAGGAGCTTATTTTCCCTGATCAGTACCACCTCTCAAAGGACTACTGAAGAATGTGTGTGTGTATCTCTCTCTACATATAAATTTATCTGGCCAAAGCAACCGTGTATAATTTCCAAAACATGCAGACATTGGCACAAAATCAGGCTACTTGATGTGTTGTCTGATATTCAAGCCTAATTTTAAGTGAATCCAATTTAGATGAATTCAAAGAACTTTGACTGGATGTTAAGAACTCAAAGCTTTTATGCCCTGGGGGGGAAGTCTCCATTGCTCTTTGGTATATTCTTTTTACTTTTGCATTATTAGAAGTTAGAATGCTTTTTTCTAAGTGTTTATCAGAGTCTCCTGTTCTAATATAGATATAGTATGTAGAAATCAACACATTTTTAGTAATTATACAGGAATTGTCAAACCAAGGTTTAGAGGGCCTGCAAGGTTTCCCCTCCCCCTTTTTAGTATCAACTTCAACTTAAGTTCATGCATGAAGTTCTGGTAAACAGATAGTGGGTCCTCTAAAGCTTCCGTACTGCCAAAAGTCTGACAGTATGCTTGTAGATCTAGAGAAGCTAGAAAGGTTTTTAATTTGCTATACATCTGAAGCGACAACCTAGCATGGCACATGACTTGTTCTGAAGACTCAGTTGAAGTAATTTCAAGAAAAATGTGCAGACTATAAAAGGGGGGTCAACTGAAGAAAAAGGGGATGTGATCTCCCTCCATATAGGGTAGGACCTGAAAATTGGTAGTGTCCTGTAGCAGTGAGGAAGAAAACAACATGTAATCCACAACATTGGATCTATTACTGGACATGAAGGTGTATTCCCCGGATACTGAGCCATTTAAAATATGCAGATTGACTCAATAGGCCAATTTGGCCAAACAAGAGCCCCAGTAAGTTGATGGATGGAGTTAAATTCAGTCAACCCTGAACTCAGGGGCTTTAAACCTTGGGAAAGAGAATACATCTGGTAAATTCTTAATGCTCTTTCTTATGCACCACCTATAGAAGATTGCTCAGGTACAATTACAGACTCAAAACATTATCTGACATTTTAAACATTTTTCTTTGTAGTTTGGTCTACTTTCTCAATGTCGTTTGGGGTTGCATACCATCTGAAAGACATTTTGTACCTATTTTCTACTAATGCCTAACTTGCTCTGAATCATGTGGGGAAAAGGTGATTGGCCGTTCCCAAGGGAACTTCCCACATTCTCTCATGCTTGTTAGCAGCTCTTATCTTGAAAGGCCTTGGATATGTCTTCCACCAACTAGATTCCAGATGTAAATGGCCATAGATCTGCCTTTAGACGAAATGCTAGATCGGATCTCACTTTAGGGGAAAACATTTGGCAAACAAGGCACATGCCCACATTATGTGTCTCCCAAGCACAGGAGACACGTTTATCAGAATGTGCAACTTCATACCACAATGCACTCATTTTTGAAACATGGCCTTGGAAGACATCAAAAAATAGATAAAGGAGATTTTTCTCTGAATCCCAAAAAACAACGAACACTAAGCTGAAAAATACAACAAAAGAACAAAGAGCAAAGCCTGGTAGGCCAGGTTACACCGATCAGAAAGTACTGGAGCTACTAGCAAACATGTTCACAGGGGCAAAAAAGGAACTGAAGGTAGGGGCACCCCACCCTAGGAACATGTTACCCGACCAGTGGGAAAACTGACACATGCACGGTAGGGAGGGAGGGTGCCTTCTTTGGAGTTTTTTAGCTAGTAAAAGATTCCTGTGGCAAGCCTGAACAGCCGCTGTCACAATGTAGGGCTGCACTACAAGATGGAAGATGAACAAGAAGTAAGCAAGCCCAAGGTTCATATACAAACCATGCTCTGCTATTATGCCTGAACACAGCCAAAAAACTGATGCTTGTGTTTCTGTGCAATACACACACGCCAGGAGTAAAAGAAGAAGAGGAGTTTTATATACCCTGCCTTTTTCGACCTGAAGGAGTCTCAAAGCGGCTTACAATTGCCTTCCTTTCCTCCCCCTTGTAAGGAAGGTGGGGCTGAGAGTTTAGTGACTAGCCAGTTTGATGTAGTGGTTAGGAGTACGGACTTCTAATCTGGCGAGCCGGGTTCGATTCTGCACTCCTTCACATGCAGCCAGTTGGGTGACCTTGGGCTCGCCACAGCACTGATAAAGCTGTCCTGACCAAGTAGTGATATCAGGGCTCTCTCCGCCTCCCCCACCTCACAGGGTGTCTGTTGTGGGGAGAGGAAAGGGTGTAAGCTGCTTTGAGCCTCCTTTGGGCAGAGAAAAACGGCATATAAGAACCAACTCTTTGTCTTCTTCTAGCCCAAGGTCACCCAGCTATCTGAATGAAACCCAATACTCTAAGCCAGGGGTAGTCAACCTGTGGTCCTCCAGATGTCCATGGACTACAATTCCCATGAATCCCTACCAGCAAATGCTGGCAGGGATTCATGGGAATTGTAGTCCATGGACATCTGGAGGACCACAGGTTGACTACCCCTGCTCTAAGCCACTACTCTTAACCACTACACCATGTTGGTGCTCAGGATAAAGGGATTTAGAGATCAATGACTATAAATATCGCAATAGGTCACGTTGTCTATATTCACTGTGCAGTCTCCCCCTCTCAAACCCAAATAGGTCCAATAAGTTGATAGTCAACCTTTTCTCATCTTTCACAAAGCTTTCCCCCCTGCAGAGAACAGAAATAGTAGAAAGCTCAAAAGACACTGAAAGAGACAGAACAGAAATATGACATGCAATAAAGGATATGTATAGTTTAAAAATGATTCCAATTTAACAGAACATGGTTAAAGAAGATAAATACCATCAGAAAAAGCTAAGGATGTTTTAAATGGACATCTCCTTGGTATTAAATCATTATTACCATGAAGTTGCTTCATATTTATCACACATCATAAGATTGTCACTGAACAAGAAATCCATCAGAAAGAAAGAAGAATATGATCAGACTATCCATTGATGCTTACTCATTGGAGTGTTTATCCCTATATTCAATGAACATGATGCCTTCCAACCCTGCCCATCGCTCTTCAGATTCAAGGACAGCATTCATATGGTCATAAGCAAAATCAGCAGAAACACTGAAGAGATGATGAACTGGAATTGTCCATAGCCATTCATGGATTCGGTCTTCAATGCAGTTGTTATACAAGGCAATCAAACGGTGCTCAATACTGAAAGAAGCAGAAGAAAGTAAGAACTGAAAAGGCTAAAATACAGTATATGATTCTTGAACTAAAAGAAAAATGTGGTTCACTGAACTGAACTTTAATAGTAATACTTCCATATTCATGGCCAATCTACTTTGATGAACTTTCCCCAAATAGGCGAATCTACAGAATTATTTTGGCTAACTGTGTATTTGTCTTAATCACCATTGTAACTGAGGCATAGAAATATAAGTCATTGTAGAGAGTCTTTAAAATGCAACTACAAGAGCTATTCCGGTTTGTTTTTATAATACAATAATAATAATGTTTAATATCTATACCACCCCTCCCCATATGGCCAGCAAACCAAAGCAGAACAACAGTACCCAAAGTTGGCAACCTACTACAAGTACAACAGCTATCAAACTGGGAGCTACAGTGAACCCCCAAACAAAACGCTGAAATAAAGAACTGTAAAGCTGAAAGAACTATAAAAATCAACTTTTAAAAGAAACACAACCCCAAGAAGAAAAGGCAAACAATGCTGCTCCTGAAATAAAAGAAGAAACACTGGGGGAAAGAAACAGTAAATCCCAAAGCACCTCCAAAACCCACCCCACTCACAGAAACCAAAAGAATAGTTTGGAAGAAGTGATTAGGAAAAGGAGGGGGGCAAATATCAGAATCCCTCAGTCAAACCATTGATGTCCTACAAGCTGCCAGAGTAAGCTCAGCTGTCAAGATCATTGCAGAAGACAATGGTTGACTGGGGAGCAACCAGCTCAGCTTGCAAAAGGCAATGCTACGATTGGCTGGCTGGGAGCAGGCTGTTATTCCAATTACCGTATTTGCTGGTATATAAGACGACTGGGCGTATAAGACTGACCGAGTCTGACTGACCCCAACATTTCCACTCAAAATAGAGTTTGTTACATTACATTACAGTACTATGGGCCACTATGGGCAGCTATGTCTATCCCAACTGAAGTGCACCCGGCGTATAGGACGACCCCCCACTTGGAGGCATGTTTTTCAGGGGGGGAAAGTAGTCTTATACGCCAGCAAATACTGTACCCGCATATAAGCCGAGGAGGGGTTTTAGTGCTAAAAGTTGTGCTGAAAAACTTGGCTTATATGCAAGTATATATGGTACATTAAAATTCAATTTAAAACTGCATTTCTCCCCGCATGCCCTCCACCAGTTATCCCAGCCTGGAAGTGATGTCAAACAGGGTGGGTAAAAAGGAGGAGATGGAGGGAGGCCCATAAAACTTTGTACTCCCCTGGTCTCAACTGTGGGCCTGGAGGAGGAATGCCATTTGACAGGCTCTGAAGAACTCTGACAGCTCCATCAAAGTCCAGAGGCAACTCATTCCACCATATTAGAGCCAGGTGCACAGCCTTGGGCTAGAAATGACCAGCAAATTGGTGTTTGCACTGTACAGTGCTCTCTGGGGGTCATTAGGAGGAGCCGTATTTCAGGAATGCAGGTCCATACTGCAACCTTGAACCTGATCTGAAACTCCACCAGCAACCAATGCAGCTGTTGGAATGCAGGTCAAATATGAATGCTCCATTGGGTTCCTGTGAGGACCCATGCCACTGCATTTTGTACCAGCTGTATTATCTGGATCAGGGACAAGGGTGGCCCTGCGTAGAGTGAGTCATATCTCAAAAGGCTACCATCTTTTCTCAACTTAAGCAGAAATTTGAAAACGCACCTCTTCTGAGATACAGTTACAAGGATTTTTGTCCCTCATAAGACTAAAATATCACAACCAAATAATCCTAACACACTGTAATTAGAATCATTTTATATACAATTCAATCCCGAAGTCCTGAACTTTCAAACCCCAAGTTATATAGCACCTACCGCGATTCTGAAAACACATCTTTGACAGAATTGACTTCATTTACTACATCTTCTCGAGGCTTCTCCAGACAAAGAAGCCTGCATAGTTGTGTCAGGTCATTTCTTATGGTTGGAAGCCCATAGTCTTCTAAGTGAAGGATGATTAATGCCAGGCCAAGTTTGTTCTGCACTACTGTGCTGTGAGGTGAGGTATTCGTACACTTCTGGCAAAGAACCTGACAAGCTGTTTCTCTTACGTAATCCAATATCAACTCTTTCACCTAAATAAAAAAAGAAAATGATAAGAAAAGTCTATTCCAAAAAGCACCTCCTTTCTCTAGTAGTAATTTTGCTTTTTGATCATAAGGTCTTAGCAAGATGATCACTTCTAAGCAGGACTTATTCCTGACTATCCTCTAGAGTACCGGTCCCCAACCTTCTTCTGGGCGAGGACTGCTTCCGGGGGTGGGGAGAGCCGGTGGCCCAGGGGCCGCGCATGCGTGTTTTTGCCAGCAGGGGGAGCAACGCGCATGCACAGCAGCTCCGCGCATTCGCATTTGTGTCGCTGGCGTGCCAGCAGCTGCGCCTACCTCTCCCCCCCCCTCAGTGAGCAGCTATCTGGGCCGCGAGCAAGCTTCTCACTGTGAGGGGGGGAGGCAGGTGCGGCCGCCGGCAGCCCGGTACTGTGGCCTTCGTGACCCGGTACTAGGCCGCAGACTGGGGGTTGAGGACCCCTGCTCTAGAGCAGGGATAGTCAACCCGTGGTCCTCCAGATGTTCATGGACTACAATTCCCACAAGCCCCTGCCAGCACAGGGGCTCATGGGAATTGTAGACCATGAACATCTGGAGGACCACAGGTTGACTACCCCTGCTCTAGAGAGATAACAGTAGCTCAATTGCAAACAGGAAGCTTATACATATTGGGCTGCATTCAAATACTTCGGATATTTAGTATACATTTAAAATAAACTCATAAAATATTATCAGAGTCCAGTGCCACCTTTAAGTCCAGTGGTTTATACAAGCTGTGATTTATACAAGCTGTGAGCTTTCACAAGTGCAAGCATTCTTCCTCAGACAATGAACTGGGAATATATAATAAAAAATAATCCTGTTAAATTATTAAACTGTGTCACAACATCCAAATACAGCCATATGATAATTATTTGCTAAAACAGCCTATCAGACCCCTCAGATTCAGTTGTAGTTCATAAAAAACACAGGAGAAATAAAACTGTCTATGTTAGTGACAAAGGGCTTACACTTTACCATTTGTTACTTGCCCCATCTGGTAAACGATAAAGTTTAAGCCCTTTGTCACTAACATAGACAGTTTTATTTCTCCAAACTTTTTGTGAACTACAACTGAATCTTAGGGGACTGACTGTTTTAGCAAACAATTATCATATGGTTGTATTTGGATGTTTTGACACAGTTTACTAATTTAACACAATTAACTTTCGCTTATATATTCCCACTGTCATGAGGGGTCAATTCATAGTCTGAGGAAGAGTGCTTGCACTCGAAAGCTCACGCCTTGAATAAATCTTTGTTGGTCTAAAAGGTGCCACTGGACTCTGATTTTGTTCTGTTATGCTGCTTCAGACCAACACAGCTCCCTACCTGAATCTATCATCATATAAATTATGGTTGCACATAGTGCAATCATTTCACTACAGCAATGCATGATGACGTTTTGAAAAGAGAATAAGGTCAAGGGTTCCATGACAACTGTTTCCACTTAGCAGTTAAGCAGTCCAGTGTTTCAAGACTCCCATTTTGCAGGGCCTTAAGGTGATCTACCACTTCCCAACTACCTGGCATGCATCTCTAATCAGATTGGGACAAGAAGTAGAATCTAAAAAATGCTGCTGGCAGGGAGAGGCCAAGTAAGCACATACCCCTCCAACATGACACAGTGGCAAAGGGGCCAGGAAAAACAAGCCACAATCCACATCCATTCTCCTTGCTTCATTTTGAATGAAATATTATTTTCTCGGAGACGACTGAAGATGGCGCCGTAACAGCTGGGCTTCTGTCCGGCTCTTAAGCCATGCTGAGGGTCAGGAGCAACCGCGCCTGGCAGACCTGAGCAGATACGCAAATCTCGCTCGCCGGTCGCCCCAGGAACTGGGAACGGCATCCTGAGGGTCCTACAGATCCGTGGAGACTGGGTTCTCCGGATCGCTGCGGCATGTGCTCAAGTTCATGATGGCGCCCTTGTCGTAAATAACTTTCTAAGCCTGAAACGACCAGCTGACCCTACATTCTTCCCAGATCATCTTTTACCAGACTGACAGGAGCCGAAGTCTACAACAGTAAAGACTGTGAGTTTTCTGGCTTTTCCTTTTCTTTCCCCACAAGCTCTCCCCCCCCCCCCTCAACCAATTTACAAGTGAATTCTTTCGTCGAGTGAGAGGCTCCCAGCTAATTATACTCACTAACCAAACAAAGAGAGAGCTTAAAGAAAAGAGAGACTTTAAAGCTTTGTTGGAGAGAGTTCAGTGGGGGACGCTGACTTAATACGGAGATCGACAAACTGATAATTTTGGATCGCTCATGCTCCCGCGAGACCTCACGAGACTTTCTGTTTATAGTTTGTGACTGCCTAGAACTATGGAAAAATTAACTAAGGCACAGCTTTTCCATTTGTTATGCGAAGGGAATTCAAAGATACTGAAAGCAGTCAATAAGGTGGAAAAGAAAATCCGAAAGACTAAGAAAGAGCTTTTAGACAGAACCGACGGTTTGGAAAAAACAGCTGATGAAAACACAACTCAGCCAACAATACTTCAAACGAGAATTCAATGTCTGGAAGTTAATCAACAGGAGGGGGAGAGAGCTAGGGACGTAAAAATCAAAAGCACCTTGGAAGAACTTGGGAAAACAGATTTAAGGAAGGAAAGTATCGAAAACCTGGAAGTCTATTTAGAGCATTTGGATTAACAAAATAAAAAGAGTCTATTCAAAGGCGACAGCACGCAGGAAGCTATCAGGAGATATCTCTGTGTGACCAGAGGAAGAGATCCGGATTGATAAAGTATACAGAGCCTACTTAAAGGCGACTGTAAGCAAGAATCAAGCAAGAGACTTCTTTGGCCCTGACAGAAGGACAACTAGAAATACTCTATGTAGGAATCATCAGGCGTTACAATGGAAAAAAACACAATTTCATTTTCTGTGACCACCTGAAGGATGTGATGAATAGTGGAGCATTCTCCTGGTTTCCTGTGGGAAAGACAGCAGCAGTAACTTTTAGGTCAGGACCAATATATGAAAGGAACTGACTTTATATTATCTAAGACAATAATAGAATATATTCTTATAATAGATTATACTCTCATATGTATCAACAATCACTCTGCTAAGAAAGATGGTAATAACTTCTAGTTCAGGATCAATATGTGATGGGAATTGAATATGTATGCCAATATGTATGCTAAAAGAGGATGGCAAACTATACTTCATATGTATTAACAAGACAGCAGCAGTAACTCTTAGGTCAGGGCCAATTTATGAAGGGGACCGACCTTATATCACTTAAGATAATAATAGAATATATTCTTATAACCGATCATACTCTCATATGTATTAACAATCATTTTGCTAAGAAAGATGGTAAAAACTTCTAGATTAGGATTAATATGTAATGGGAACTGAATATGTATGTTAAAAGAGGATGGCAAACCATATCAGCTGGTCGCTTTTTTCCTCTTTACTTTTCTGTAAATGCTTCATATAATAATAAATAATAAAATTATTTTTAAAAAATATTATTTTCTCCATTTCTTTCTCACAGTACCCATTCCTTGACTGGTTTTCTGCCAACTACTGTCTGTCTTCAGTTGCTCCTGAAAGAAACAACTGTACTGGGAAACAGCCTGTGAGTTTGCTCAAATGGCAACCATCAGAGGACTGTTTTACCTGCACGAGGTAGAGGGGAGTAGTATGGCATTTGGTAGAAAGCTGACATGAAGTTCAATGAAGGGGGGAGGGGGGGCCAAGCGACTTTAAAGAGAGGCATCAGAAGGAAGTAAATGCTTCTTCAGAAAGCTTTGTTTCAGTTACCTGTTTCTCTCCGAACTGTAATTCTGTCCATTCTTTTGGTTTCATCTCATGTACCATTTGTTTTCTATTCACCAAATAAAACTGACGGAGCTGTTGGAGAAAGTTCCTGACATTGATCGGAGTCCAGGTTTGCAGGATACTGAAGAGGCTCTCCAACATTACTTTTGCTGCAATTTTCTTCCCTTCCACAATCGCTCTCTCTTGATTTCCAAATCCTGGAATATTGTTTTTGAAACGGCTCCACAAACCCTCCGAGGGTTTAACACATACTATATCATCATACTGATGCCAGTCTGTTAAAACAAGCATTTTTTTCAGATTTTATCACAGGAGACATAAGGCTGAATAACACAACTCAGCTAAAAGTATATGAGGAAAGCCACCTCCCATTTGCTGAACATAGTAGGGGAATCCAGTTCTGTTTTCCACCAAAGCTCATAAAGTTTCCATCATGCAAGACAGAAGGACATGTCAAGCAGTTCATGATCATCACATGATGCCCATATCACCACCTTCTAGTCACCATTTCAACATAGCTGCTTAATATACTTTCTTCAAGATGAGTCTCAAGATACATACAAACAGACATATATAATTTTCCCTCAGGTCTGCAAACTCTTTCTGGGATTGACCTTTCCCATATATATCAGTCACATAACAATATTCTGGCCTTAACAAATCAAGACATCTATACTACAGTTTGACAGCAAGTCTCTTCCTTTCTCTTGTCAAGTTGAATTTTATGTATTCAATACAGTTTATCACTCAGTCAATAGATTCTGTACATTCAATTAAGACCACTCACCTATCAGGAAGTTTCTTACCTGTATCAATTAGATCATTATAACTTATGTACATACAACGATTCACATGTCCTTTTTGACAATTTTTATAAATGAATTCATACTCTCCTTTCTTGCCACGCGAAACATAGTATTTATAGGGAATGTATTTATTCATGTTATCTTTAGAAATGTTAGTCCAGCCATGAAATAAGTGACCATGCTGCCCAAGATCCCTGTTTGAAAACAGAATTTGTACATATGTTCATATGCTTTATGAAAAGAGAAAAGGCCATCAATTTGAACATTCTGCATGAGGTTGGACTAGATGACCCTGGAGGTCATTTCCAATGTTAGGATTCAATTATTCCAAGCAACACATCTATTGTTCTAACAAAACCTTTGAAGGAAAACAGAGCTCTCGGATTGGGTCATATTTGAACTGGTTTTCCTTGGAAGAGTATGACCTTAGAAGGCACTGGTCCAATGCTACTATGGAGTGAAGATTGAGCACTGTGTGATTCTGGAAAGGTGGGAGTGTTCCACTGAAAACTACCTGTGTGGGTAGATTTCTTGTCCTCTCCCTAACTTGACAAGGGGGTGGCCTCCTTCTTGTCAAGGTTTTCTCCTAAAAATTTGCCTTTAAGAAAGTCAACTAGCTAAAGCAGCCTTGGTAGAAGCTTTCTAGCTTAAAATCTTCAGCCACGGAGTGCTGCACTCTGACATGCTCTGACTAAAAACTTCGCGGAGTCCAGACTGGCATCTGAAATTAAGCATATTACTTCCTCTACTCTGTGAACTAATCCTTCTCCCAACTATTTTCTTAACTTAAAGGAAAGTGGCCCGGGCTATGCTGGAAATGGCTGATGATGCCTTTATAGGTAAAACGACTGCTTTGTTGGATCTACAGAGGCATCACATCTTCAATCAGTGGTATCCTTTGAAGATCATTGGCCCTTCCTGGCCAGGTCCAGGCCAGAGACCAGGTTTGCACCTGGAGCATTCATTGTGAAAACCTGGAGAAGCCTGGTGGTCTTGGGGGGGGGTAAGTATAGCCTTCAACAATGAAGCCTCTAGGTGACTGGTATAGCCAAATTCACTTTAATTTTCAAAGTGAACAAGAGGATAAGAAAAAGCAGAATGATTTTGCAACAGCCATTTTCAACCTTTTGACCATGGGGGAGCCCCTGAAATAAATTTTCAGACTTTGAGGAACCCCGGAAGTGACATCAGCTGGCCATGCCCCCTGCCACACCCCCACAGGAGTGACATCACTACTCGCATCCTTAGTCCTCGTTTTATTCCCTCCCCATGGCTTCTCAGTAGGAGCAGAGAAGACAGCCTGAATCCCCGCACCCATATCATGCCACTTCCCAGCTCCCGCAGACCCCCTTCAGAACTCCCATGGACCCCTGATTGGGAATCCTTGCCCCAGAGATAGACAAAGGAGAGATAAATGAGGTAAATAAAAGCAATCCAAGAACTCAAGGAGAATGAAAAAATGGAAGCCGTGCACATGCATTGAGGCAGGAACTAAAAACTGAATGTAGTAGATGGAAAAGAGCAACCAACCACCTGTCTCTACGGATGCTGGGAAAGATACTACCCTAAGCATCCTCTTCTCTACAAGTGAAAACATCTCATTAAAACACATAGACAGACTGAAGTTAAGCAGAATAAAATGCTTTTAAATTTTTTTAGATTTATAGGCTACCCCTTGGACCTGTCATCTCAGGGTGGAATACAACATACAACATCCTGTGGAGACTTATGGGTCCACATGGATTCCTGACTACTCTGCAGGACCCAATGCCTCACAGCAATTCTCTGAATGGACTAGTCAGTGACTGGAACAACAGAATGCTGACTGCCATTGACGAGACTGCTGCCTGACATCCTCTCCACCCCTGTCCTAAGTGGGCTCCCTGGTACACAGAGGAGCTTGAGGTGAGATGACTAGAGCGAGTTTGGAGGAAGACTAACAACGAAGCATTGAGAACATCTTATAGAATGTACATGAAAGCCTATTAGATGGCGGTGAAGTCAGTAAAATGCAACTTTTACTCAACTTCCATTACAGCTGCAAACTCACGCCCAGAACAATTATTTCGGATAGTTTGGTCACCCACTGCCCTAGAGGAAGAGCACCAAAATAATAGTCAATCAGGAATTATCTTTGAGGCATTCACAGACTACTTTGCAGACCAAATCTCCACACTCTGCTGTGACCTACTCCAACTTTGGACAGAGAAAGCAAACTATAGGCCCCTTGGCTAACTCTGGCGGGAACATTGAGTAACTTCAGACAACTCACACTGACTCAAGTGGACAGGATGCTAGCTTCAGCTTGGGCAACCACATGCCCATTGGATCCCGGTCCATCATGGCTACTCAAAACAACTGACATAAGGATAGTAGCCCCCGTCTGAGAGATAATCAACCTTTCTCTCAAAGGGAGAATTTCCGGAGGGACTGAAAGAGGCAGTGGTATTCCTGTTGCTGAAAAAACCATCACTGGATCAGTGAAAGCCTTCCAACTACCAACCTATCTAGCACCTAGCGTTTATGGGGAAAATAGTGGAAAGGACTGTTGCGGAACAAATATCAGCATTCCTAGAAGTTGCAGTCCTGGATCCATCCCAGTCAGGCTTCTCACCTGGCCATGGGATAGAAACTGCATTAGTTGCCCTAACGGAAAACCTCCACAGTCAGCTGGACTGAGGCAGGTCAGAGAAGCTTGAGCTATTAGACCTCACAGCAGCATTTCACACAGTCAACCGTGAGATCCTAGCTCACCACACCACATCACCAATGCTGGAATTCGAGGGACAGCCCTTCTTTCTCTAGAGATCTTCTTTCTCCAGAGTCGCAGACAGAGGGTAGCAATAGGAGAGACAATCAAGCCATTACCAGCTCACATGTGGAATCACACAGGAAACAGTCCTCTCTCCAATTTTCACATCTTTATCTTTATGTTCCCTCTTGCTCAGCTGGTGTGAAGGTTTGGCCTGGGATCTCATCCACATGCTGACGACACCCAGCTCTTCCTCTTGATGAATGACTGCCCTGATTATCCCCCAGAAGCCTTAGCCAGATGTCTGGAAGCAGTGATGAGGTGGCTCAAGCAGAGTCTCAACCTCAAGCAGAGTCTCAACCAGAGTCTCAAAGGCTCAACCTTTCAAAGATGGAGATCCTATGGCTAAGCAGGAAGGGTCCAAGGAAGGAAGTGCGTTCCCCCAACCTGGACAGCGTACAGCTATCAGTGACTCACTCCACCAGGAACCTGGGTTTGATTCTTGATGCCTCCCTGTCTATGGAGGCTCAGGTCACAAGAGTAGCGGGGCTGCTATTCTTTCACCTGTGTCAAGCCAAACTACTTGGCCCCAGAACACCTAGCCACAGTGACCCATACAACACCTCTAGACTGGACTTCTGCAATTTGTTCTATGCAGGCCTACCCTTAGCCTTGATCCAGAAACTGCAGTTGGTCCAGAACACAGTGATCAGGGTCCTCAGAAAAATATCTTGGAGTTCCTACATCTGGCCTGCTCTCCAGCTTGGCGAAGATGGAAAAATGCCGGCTTTGCTACTTTCATGACTCGAGCCTTCTCAAAGAGGCATCAAGAAACACACCCAAATTTCTGTCCACATGTGCAGTTGTTAATCACACTCCATCCAGGACCCCCCTAGTCACAGAATCTCCATCTTCAAATGGTTCAGCTTCAGATGTCTACCCTTGAGCCACCCCACCATGGCTTCCAAACACCTGGGTAATGAGTTCAGAGGGGCATCCAGTAGGTTATCCATCAGAAGACAGAGCTGGGTATCATCCATATATTGGTGACACTGAAGCCCTTTGCTCCAGATCAGCTGAGCAAGAGGGCACCATAAAGATGCTGAATAATGTTGGGGAGAGAATTACTCCCTGCTGAACTCCACATCGGAATTGGCAGACCTGCGATTGATTCTCCCTTATTGCCACTCTATATCCTCAGTCATGGAGAAAAGAGGTAACTCACTGATGGTCTATCTCCCATATCCCCACACTGATGAGGCAGTGAGCTAAAAGCTCATCATCTACCATGTCAAACACTGCTGTAAAATCTTATAATACAAGCAGTGCTGACACACCTGGGACCAGCTGTCTGCAGAGATGATCTGTCAGGGCAACGAGAGCCATCTCCACTCTATGGCCAGGACAGAAGCCAGACTGGAATGGGTCAAGAACCAATTCTTCCTCTAGGATAGCGATCCCCAACCTGTGGGCTGTGGACCACATGTGGTCCTTCGACTAATTGGAGGTGGGCCCCGAAGGACACCTTCTCCCCCCCCCCGGCCCTTTACTTCATCCCCCCCGGCCCTTTACAACACACTTTGGGTGTCATTGTCTCCCATCACTCCCAGATGGGACTATCTTGTTGCAGAGAAACAAGCTCAGGGTTCCCATTGATTTGTCATTGTCATGAGTTAAAATTTCCATGAAAATAAAATGTTCCTTATGTTCATTGTTGTGGCGTGTCTGTATCTTATTTTGAAGGTATGTTTAAACATTACCATAGCGACCAGAGAGCGTTAGGGCAGTGGTTGAGAGTAGAGGAGTAAACTACCCCCCCCCCACCGGGCCTCAGTAAAAGGCGTTGAGTGGTCCCCGGCGTTGAGTGGTCTCCGGTGATAAAAAGGTTGGGGACCACTGCTCTAGGAGATCCAGTTTGGTGTAGTGGTTAGGAATGTGGACTTCTAATCTGGCATGCCGGGTTCGATTCTGCACTCCCCCACATGCAGCCAGCTGGGTGACCTTGGGCTCGCCATGGCACTGATAAAACTGTTCTGACCGAGCAGTGATATCAGAGCTCTCTCAGCCTCACCCACCCCACAGGGTGTCTGTTGTGGGGAGAGGAAAGGGAAGGCGACTGTAAGCCGCTTTGAGCTTCCTTCAGGTAGACAAAAGCAGCTTATAAGAACCAACTCTCCCTTCTTCTTCTAGGTATGCTAGCAACTGTCTGCAGCTGTTCACACAACCACCTTTCCCTAGGAACACGTAATGCAACACAGAGCGGTAGCAGGCTGGGTCTTGCAGATCCAGTGATAACTTCTTCAATAGAAGGTGTACCACCACCTCCTTCAGACTACCTGGGAAGGTCCCTGTTGTGGGGAGATGAAAGGAATCGTGATTGTAAGCCTCTCTGAGATTCCTTCAAGTAGTAAAAAGTGGGATATAAAAAAACAGCTCTTCTTCTAAAGAGCCAGCTTGGTGTAGTGGTTAGGAGCACCGACTTCTAATCTGGCAAACTGGGTTTGATGCCCTCCTCCTCCACATGCATCCATCTGGGTGACCTTGGGCTCACCTCAGCACTGATAACGCTGTTCTGAGCAAGCAGTAATATCAGGGCTCTCTCAGCCTCAACTACCTCACAGGGTGTCTGTTGTGGGGAGAGGAAAGGGAAGGCGATTGTAAGCCACTTTCAGACTCCTTCTGGTAGAGAAAAGCGGCATATAAGACCCAGCTCTTCTTCTTCTAAACAGAGGTATTGAAAAAATATTACCATAGCAGAGAACATAACCTCACCAAAACGTTTTGTTATTGAATCCTGCATATTTTAGAACATAGAGAATTGTACTTACTTTGACCAAGTCAGCTCACAAATGTTTTTCCAGTTTCCAAAGTTAGAAATGCCTTCTGCTCTAACAAATACTTTATGATGCTCAAGATCCAACTTGAAGTCCTTAGACAGTATTGCATGAAAGTATACTGTAATTCTATCACTGACGTTCACCTGGCTGCAATGGCAAGAAAAGTCACTCGGTGAGTCAATTGTCATGAAATATTGAAATTTAAAACTAAAAATCTTTATTTTAAAGGGAGGGAGAATACAGAAGCTGAGAAAGTATACAGTACCATGGTATGGAAAACAGAAAATAAACTTTCAGAATCTGCAAGAGAAGTTCTAATAGAAATCCAAGTATCACTGGGGGAAAAAGCTTTCTCTTATGAAAACTAACAGATATTTATACTATGAAACAATAGGAATCATATTCCTAAACAATTCAAAAGTATAGCTAGATGTATACAATCCGTAAGGTGTAGATGTTTTCCCCATGGATGTTCCCACATGTGTAGTTTTCCCTACTGCTGCTGCACCTGCTGATTCTGCAGAGCAGCAGCAGGGATTTTACACAGCAGATCCTTCCATAGTTTTCCCACCATTTTGATCAGCAAATAAATACTGTTATGTCATATGCATATCAAGTCCTCTTTAATTTTGTTAAAGGCTCCAGCCCTGTCCATTGCAAAGATATACTCTTTCCTTTATTTTTCTGCAATAAAACGGCCTAGAGAGATTTAACTATTATTTTAAAATTAAAGTTGGAACTCCATGTTACTTGGAAAACAAAGCACATATCCTAACTGGAATTACCTAGGACGTAAAAGTTTAGATGTCTGTGCAATTTAGAAAACATGTTACAAAATTATATAAGCATTTATTGTGCACAGCTTTTATCATATGCAATTATCATATATAATCTTAGTCCTTAGACCTGACACATTTCGACCCTCACTGGGTCTTTTTCAGAGGATTCTTTTTTGACACACATACATTGATGAAATACAAAATACACAAAGCGGCCAGTAAAATAAATAAATTATAAGAACCTGTAAAAGGTAAGAAAATGGAATAATTGATACAAATCTGAACAATAATAGCCTATGGGCTTTGCATGTGATTTTAACGTTAAATAATATTGAGAGCCAAGTTGGTGTAGTAGTTTGGAGTGCCTGACTTCTAATCTGGCAAGCTGTATTTAATTCCCCCTCCTCCATATGCAGCCAGCTGGGTGACCTTGGGCTGGTCACAGCACTGATAAAGCTGTTCTGACTGAGCAGTGATCAGGGCTCTCTCAGCCTCACCCACCTCACAGGGTGTCTGTTGTGGGGAGAGGAAAGGGAAGGCGACTGTAAGCTACTTTGAGATGCCTTTGGGTAGAGAAAAGCAGCATATAAAAACCAACTCTTCTTCTTCGTGAAATCTTTTTACAATAAACGTTTATATAATTTTGTTTTATTTATTTATTTATTTTACATTTCTATCCCACCGCTCCCACAAGGCAACCTATCGCATTGCTGGCTCACAATATAAAACCCCAATGCATAAAATCCTGATTGCTAAAAACCTCAATAAAAACCAACACTAACCTCGGGATGGATGAGGGCTGATGACCTCAGTCTGCCTTGTGGCCCCACTAGATTTCAAAAATTGCATTGACATCCAACCTTTCAGATCCTAGCTAATTCAAGTTAGGTTTTCTGTTTATGTGGGCTGGACTAGGAAAATACGAATTTCTCATCCATACGGGAGTCACCCAGGCTTTCCTGCAATTTTCCTCAAAACTTCACAGCAAGGCCAATTTCAGAAAGATCAGAGAAAAGCCAACTCACAAAGGTATAAACCCTGACTTGTATAACTGATACCTTCTGACATTTGAAATGTCTATGGATAGCTCAAAAAACCTTACAAATCCAAGTTTAGAACATACAAAGTACAATAAACCCCCAAATTACCTACCCCTTATATAGCCTACTTGATTAGGTGCTTCTGCTTTAGTTGTGCTTTAGTAGAAACCAGTCTTCAATAAAAAACTGATATTGGTTCATTCTTACTATTTTTCAATACCATTTTTACAACTGTGAGAGCAATACCTTATGTTTATCTGTTGCTTTTGATTGTTCTGATCTGATTGTTGCTTTTTTTTATTTGATGCAGCAGGTTTTCCGTCTTCCTCAGTTCCTTTTATCTGAATTGCTGATTTTTCACAGGTAATTCCTTCTTCAGTTGTTTTTTCTTCCAGCTTTATTTTCTATAACATATGTTTAATGCATGGTTAAAAGTAATTATGGTCACATATGCCTAGTCAAATTCAACTTTATTTGTGCCACATATCTATATCATTTCTGGAGCACCCTTTGATTTGTGGTTGAACCACGAACCAATACATGCTGGGAAGTTGGTTTGTTAACCAAACCTGTTCATGACCACTGTTTCCTGTTCCCCGCCATTTTTGTGGGCAGCAGGAATAGTCCAATGGTTATGTCCCCCAAAACCAAGACACTTGACAGGCAAGACTGTATCTCAAGTTGGACGGTTCTAACCAGTGATTTCAAAGGCACAGATTTCCTGTGCTATGCTGGGACAGATATGTTCACTGTCAGGCTAGTAAAGCAAGAGGATTCTTTATCCCATAAGCTTGCCAAGGATAGGTGGGTTTTTTTCCTGGCTTTTGGACTTCCCATTGACTTCCCAAGGTTTCGTGTGAGTGCTTGTAGTTTCAGAGTGAGAGCAGCTTAGGTGATAATACCGGTATTAATGTAGGGGTCTGCTACAGACCACCAGGCCAGGAAGAAAACTTGGATAAGATGCGCCTAGACCAGATTACAAAATTCTTAATAGGCAAGGCACAGCGGTCATGGGAGATCGAGGCAGGTCAGTGCTGCTAATACTCAATCTCACAGCAGCATTTGACACAGTAGATCACAAATTGCTAGCTCACTTTCTTGCTGATGCCAGGATATGAGGGATAGCGCTTAAATGGCTCATCTCTTCGCTCTGAGGTCACAAACAGAGTAGCAATAGGAGAGAACCTATTTCATTGCTTGCAACTCCACTGTGGGGTGCTGCAAGGAGCAGTTCTCTCTCCAGTCCTATTTAATATCTTTATGTGCCCTCTAACCCAGCTGATAAGGAGGTTTGGACTCATACATCATCAATATGCTGATGACACCCAGTTCTTTCCTGACGCACCCCCAGACTTATTAGCCAGATGGAAGCAATGACGAGCTGACTCAAGCGAAGCTGTCTGAAGCTTAATCCTGCAAAGACGGAAATCATGTGGTTCAGTAGGAAAGGGCCAAACAAGGAAGCTCAACTGCCCAACCTGGATGGCTTGCAACTGTCAGTATGATCTTTGACACCTCCCTTTCCATGGAGGAACAGATTGCAAAAGTAGCCCAGTTGGTGTTCTTCCACCTAAGCCAAGCCAAGCTACTTGTGCCCTACCTGGCCCCAGAATACCTACCCACAATGATCCAGGCAACAGTTGCCTCTAGGCTGGATTTCTGTAACTTGCTCAATGTAGGCCTGCCCTTATCCCTGACCCAGAAACTCCAACTGGTGCACAATGTGGCAGCCAGAGTTCTTATGGAAACTGTACCTCATCTTTTCCCTCTGATCTCTCCCTTCATTATTTTTATTATTACTACTATTATTATTCAATTTATTTTCTGCCACTCCCAAGACCAGCTCATGGCAGGTTACAAACGTTCATAAAACCCCCGATAAAACCCCATTTAAACGGACAACAAAATCACAGTAAAACAGAACAACATGGCAGTAATACTTCCAACTCCCCAACCCCCCATCCCAACCTCTGGAGGGTTGGAAAGAGAGGTCAAGATGACAGGAACTGCCTGTTGCCTGACACCGGGGGACCCTGCCGATCTTCCTCAACACCCCGACCTCAACCATAGACCAGGCAGAAGAGCTCCATTTTGCAGGCCCTGCAGAATGCCAAAAGCTACCACAGGGAGCCCTGCTGCTTTTCAACAACTCCCTACCCCCTTCCTCCTGAAAGTGGGAGTTTATTCTCTCCCTGCACCCTTGAAATGGTAAACTAGTGGATTTGTGTAGCTCTGATTCAGCCATTTGGCCAGTCTCCCCCAGCCTGCTTGTCTCCAGTTTTTGCACCTGGCTAGGATCAAACATTCTCTCATGGGCAGGGGTTTTCCCACGTATCTTGAAAGGAGGGTGGGGAGCCTTCTCTTGTGTCTGTAATGTCCTGGCCCGATCTCAGTGCCTTGTTGCAGTCAATCCTTCTGTTCTACATGTTACCTTTGGCAGAGTGTTTGCCTGTGTGTCTCTTATTCAATAAACTAACTTTTGGTTAAGTGCCTGAGTTGTGGTATTTGCCGTGTTGGAAAATGAGAAAGGACTTCACAGCAGCGCTCACTTAAGTCCATGAAAGGAACACCTGGGAGGGCCTATATTCAGCCCGCACTCCAACAGCTGCAGTGGCTATCAGTTGACTGCTAGATCAGGCTTCAGGTTTTGGTAATAAAAGTTGTTCTGCCTAAGGAGGTGGTGAGCTCCCACTCACTGGCAGTTTTCAAGCAAAGGTTGGATACACACTTCTCTTGGATGCTTTAGGATGCTTTGGGCTGATCCTGTGTTGAGCAGGGGGTTGGACTAGATGGCCTGTATGGCCCCTTCCAACTCTATGTTTCTATATTTCTAATAACCTTCAAGCCCATATGTGGTCTGGGCCCTGAGTATCTGAGGAACCGCCTCTCCACCTATGCCCCGCAAAGGGCTTTACGTTTCTCCAACACCACTAAGCTGGCAATCCCTGGCCCCAGGGAAGCTTGTCTAGCAACGACTAGAGCCAGGGCTTTCTCTGTCTTGGACCCTACCTGGTGGAACAAGCTGCCAGTTCTGCAGGGACTGCAAAAAGGAGCTCTTCACCAGGCATTTGGCCAAGACAAGCAAACAAGCCACTAACCACCAACCAGAAATCATAGAATCATACAGCTGGAATGTACCTACTGGGTCATCTAGTCCAACCCCCTGAACTATGCAGGACACTCATAACCCCACTGTGCCTGCCACCCACTTGAATCTTCACAGACAGCCTCTGTGTCAAATGGCTATCCAGCCTCTGGTTAAAAATTTCCAAAGATGGATAATCCACCACCTCCTGAGGAAGCCTGTTCCACTGAAAAACTGCTCTGTCAGGAACTTCTTCCAGATGTTTAAACGGAATTTCTTTTGCATTAATTTCATCCCATTGGTTCTGGTCTGTTCCTCTGGGGCAAGAGAGAACAACTCCACTCCAACGTCTACAAAGGAGCCTTTTAAATATTTAAAAATAATTATCAGATCCCCTCTCAGTTGTCTCCTCTCCAGGCTAAACAGACCAAACTCCCCCAACCTTTCCTCATATGTCTTGGTCTCCAAACCCCTCACCATCTTTATCACCCTCTTCTGGAAACGCTCCAGTTTGTCTACATCCCTTTTCAATTGTGCTGTCCAAAACTGAACACAGTACTCCAAGTGAGGCCAAACCATAGCAGAGTAAATAGGTACCATCACCTCCCATGATCTGGACACAATGCTCCACTTGATACAGCCCAAAATCCCATTTACCTTTTTAGCCACTGAGTCACACTGCTGACTCATGTTCAATGTATGGTCTCCCAAGACTCCGAGATCCTTTTTGCACATACTACTGCCAAGACACGTATCCCCCATCCTATGTGGGGGGGGGGGGAGGGTTTTCCTACCTAAATAGAGAACTTTACATTTGTCCCTATTGAATTTCATTTTATTGTTTAGCCCACTTCTCAATCCTATCAAGATCATCCTGTATTCTGATTCTATCTTCTATTGTGTTTGCTACCCCTCCGAGTTTAGTATCATATGCAAATTCAATAAACACTCCCTCTAATCCCTCATCAAAATCATTTATGTTGAACAGCACAGGCCCCAGGACACTCCACTTGTCACTCTTCTCCAAGAGGATGTTGAACTTGTACTCCAACAGCTGAAGCCCCAGTGCACAAGCCCCATAATCTGCACTAATAAAAAACCAGACCAGAGTGCAGGCAGACCAAACTGTTGTTTGTTATTGAGCATGGTTGTTATATCAGAGTTTATTGTTGTTACGAAGTTCTATTGTTATACTACAGTGTTTGATACACGTTTCACTGTTAAATAAGTTTTATATTGAATGTTCATTGTACTGTATATTATATTGTAAACCGCTCTGAGTCGAAAGGGAGAGCGGTATATAAATATAGTAAGTAAATAAGGCCAACTCTGCTAAAAATGAAAAGTTCAATAAGTTCTTGGCCTGTCTTGCTGAGAACTTAATTTCCCAGAAAGTGGAGCAGGCAACTAGGGGTCAGCTATTTAAGACTTTATTCTCACCAATAGGGAAGAACTGGCTGAATAGGAAAAAGGTAGTGGGCATGCTTGGTAGTAGCGATCATGTGATTTTGGTAAAATCCCATGGTCAGAAAAACTTAAGAGATGAGAATTCAAGAGGAGTGAATTCCTTAAAAGTGAAATACTGTTACACTAAACGATGTTAGTGGAGGGAGGGGGAGTTCTGGGGAGCACAGGCTGCTGCAAGGTCTAATCTGGCTTTTCAGAGATGTTGTGTCTTTGATCCTGCATAGTCTTATTTTCCCACCTGAACTGGAACTCAGGGGGGCTGGGCAGTGGAAAGTGATATAAGCAACCTGATGCTATTGTTTTTTAGTCCTGGCAATGTATTGATTGTCTACTCGTATTCTCCCAATAAATTAACCTTTGCATCAAGTCAAAATCTTTTTTTGTGGCAATTGGTAGAAACCTCACAATCAACAGTATCTGCCCAGTTTAAAGGAAGGGTTTTTTTGGGGGAAAAGAATGCACCAAACAGCTGATCTGTCATAATCAGTTGCTTTTTGCATCCTTTATATGCCTCCCATTTATATTAGTAAGAGAAAAATATTCATTGCTCCACAGCATTCCTACATAATTAGTAAACAAATTAAGATTTTACCCTTACATCACCATCGCATTTCTGTTGCTTAGCTTCTTTTTCAACTTTTTTCTCACAAGTTTCTTTTGTTTCAGATTCTGGCAAAGACAATTTTTGCTCTTCCACACTGGAATTCACACCTGCATTTTCAGATGAGTTCACATTTAAGTGAAGCTCTGGTGTGTTCTTTGTATCACCTGTAGAAATGCTTGGATTTGTATCACACATGAAAGTCTCTGTTGTTCTATTTTCCAGCGTCTTTTCCATCACAGAAGAAGGTATGTTATTTTGTCTTCTGCTAGAAGCTAGCTGTTCATCAGCTATAACATTTGTTTTGGAGTCCTCCTTCTTTTCCTCTACAGCTGCTGCACCATTTTCACCACCCTTTTCTAGTACTTGGTCTGAGTGACACATGATGGGAATGGTATCACTGTTTTTTTCTGCTCCATTTCCTGAACTACAGCTTTCATTCTGGTGTCCATCATCCTCAGTGGACCCCCTTTCTGGTTTGGTCTCTTTAGCCAGTTCAGCTTGACTTTGTTCTGCTGGATTACTTTCACCTGCTATTTCAGTGTTCAAGGAACAATTAAGAGTAGATGGTGCTGAACTGAAAACGTTCTGAATCTCAGAGCCAGATGTATTCCTCCTCCTCTTCTTCTTCTTCTGTGATGAAAGAGGGGGAGGAAACAATGGAGTTATACGTTTTTTAATCACAGAAATTCTATATATATTTTAAATTTGTTAAACATTTATCGGGTGATATGACCATATATGGTCATGTCGACCCGGCCCTGACAAAACTAGCCAACAATGGGTATGGAGGGGATGGGAAGGGATCATGGGGGGGGGGCGGGGGGGCATGTACATAGCTATGCCTCCCAACCATATTCTGCATGATCGCGCCACTTCTGGGGTTTCTCCAAGCCTAGTTTCTCAACAGGAAAAAACAAAGTTCAGAAAGGCTACCTTATAAGGACAGAGTTAAGACTCTTGAACCTTATAAGCACAGAGTTAAGACCCGTATATATTATCGGGGAAGATCACAAGTTATATGTAATGGCATACATGTATATTTTACACTCAAACTACAAGGTTTCAAGAAAATTGTTAGATGCAAAGTTAGCACAGAAAAGAATGGGGAGGCAAACCATGAAGGGACCATGGGGAAAATGTAGTGCAAAGACTGAAACAGAAACACTGATTGCTTCTGCTGAAAATATTAAAGTCAGATTCTGAAAATATATATCAATAATACTATATTGGCCAGTTCAGCAATGTTGCCAATCTCGGATCTAAACCAACGTATGAAGGGTCCAAACTTAAGCAGTACTATTTGGCTTCCTATATAACTAAGGAAGCCTCAATCTTACAGCCCTTTAGTGTTCTCAAACAACACTGGAACACTTCAGAAAGACTCATTGATGAGTGAGATGTTACACCCTACTATGTTGGTACTACTGCCTGCAGTTCTCCTTCCTCTTCAGTCTTCCAATCTTCTCACCCACAGTGCTGGGTCCTACAGCTCTGATTACCATTCCAATTCTGCAATCCAGCTGTTTATAATGAATACAGATGTGGCCTTTAGTAAGGAACTATATAAGGGTTTGCCTACCTGACAGATACTTGAGATTCCCACCACTGTTCTGGTCTCTCCTCAGCTATTACTGTCGACAGGTCTAGTTAGGAACAAGCTCTCCCAGCCCATCTTAACTATTACCTCTATCCTGTCTGTTGGATTATTTCTAGGGCATGTTCACAACACACACATGCTTAGTGCAATACAGCAACATTACAATTTCAGGGAAAAACAGAGTTGCTCTTACATTTAACTATTGTTTATTGACATCTTGACACACATCAGGACTGTGCAATGTGTTCACCTTGTTCAGCACAAAACCAAAGTGTTCTAGTATCTCAATTGTTCTCTGAGTGAACAGGTCAGATTGTGGTAGGGAGGGTGCTCTTATCAGAAGGTTGTCTAATTTGGGGTGAATGTGGATCCCCTCTTGATGCAGGAGGACCACCACATTCACCAATATCTGTATAAAGACCCTAATTGCTGTTGGCAGGCCAAAGGGTAGGGACCTTTATTAATAATGCTACCCCCGTTCACAAAAACCTAAGTAATGTCTGTAAGCCTGACAGATGGGACATGAAGATATACCACCTGGAGATCCAGTGACGTGAGAAATTCGCCCTGCTGAAAAGCCTCTACTATGGAGTTCAATGTCTACATGCAAATAGAAGAATTCCATGATGCAAGAAGAATTCGTTCACATATTTTGAGTAGAAAATGCCTTTCCAGTCCCCGTTTCTCTTGGGGACTGTGAAAAGCAGTGAGTATACCCCTGACCCCTGTTTTGGAATGGGTACTAGTTCTATGACTCTGATGTTCAAAAGGTGCTCTGTTGCCTGCAGAATCCTTTGCAACTTTAGAGGTTGTTTTATAGTTGGAGAAGGGAAAAAAACTATCTGGAGGTAACTGGTTGAATTCTATCATGTATCCCTGTACAGCGATCTCTTGATCCCAAAAGTCAATTTTGGGATCCCTCTAGGAATTCCGAAATGCAAGGAGATGACCTCCCACCAGAATGACCGAGGAGTCATTCTTTTGGGAATTTAGTACCTCCCTCTGATCAGTCAGGTCTACATTGTTGGTACCTGTTCTCTGGAGTTGAATCCTCCTCTATGGTAACCCTGTCTGGTCTGAACCCAAGACCCTCTTATACCTTCTGGTCCATATTTGGGGCTAGAGTGTTGATTCCGGAAGGTGTGCAGAAAGGGCTTATGATCTCTGCAAATGAAGCATGGGGGTGCCTTCTTTTTGTCTCTAGTTTGGATGAGAACCCCATCCGGGGCTTCCCCAAAGATTTTATCCCCTTGGAAGGGGTGTGAACTGATAATAATTTTTGAATGTGGATCTGCCCACCAGGCCTAGAGCCAAAGTTGTCATATGGTCACTGTGGTCATATGGCCACTGTGGTAGAAGCCATGGCCCTGACTGCAAATAGTGTCCAGGGGACCATTAGCCTGGTGTAAAAATTTAAGATCAATGAATCCTGAGTACAAAGGGCGAATTGTAGAAGGGACTAACAGGTTCCTCAGTCTCTACCTACACAATAATTAACACAGCTAATTGAGCGGGAACAAATAGGGCGGGAAGATAATCAAGCGGGAAAAAAGAAAAAAAAACTGCAAACAAAAAACGGAGGGGGGGGAAGGAAGGAGAGAGGACAGAGAGAGCGAAAAAGAAGACACCGGCCAAACTACCAGCAACGGCAAAGAATTAGACGGGAACATTGTGTTATGCACAGGAAAGAGGGGAGGGGGGGAAGAAAGGAAAAAAAGGGGGGAGAGGGGAGGGGAAGAAGGGAAAAGGAAGGGAAGAGGGGAAAGAAGGACCAAAAAAGAGGGGAGGGGGGAAAGAAGGAGAAAACGAGGAGAGAGGGGGAGAAAGCCTGAGAGGCTGTAATTAGCGATCAGGGCCAACCTCCCACAGATACACACAACTCACACACACAAAGACAGAACCGGGGTTCAACAATTAACCCCAGCCAAAACATAGAACTAAGAATTGAACCAACAGTGTCCATAGAGCTCATAATGCCTAGCAAATCTGAGGAAGGAGAAAAAGCAGGGGCCTTGATAGGGTCAGGGATCCCAATAATAAGGGGCAAAGGCAGGGACAGCGGATGGCGGAGATACATCAAACCAAGGGTGCCGAAAACCAACCATACTCGAGCCCCCTCCAGACTCCGCCCCATCCCTCGTGACACTAGGGTGGAGGCAAAGGTAAACAACCCGCCTCTGACACTGGTGCTGTGCAACGCCAGGTCAATAAACAACAAAACCTCTACGCTGCAAAACCACTTTGTAGAGCAAAGACCGGACCTGGCGTGCATGACAGAACCAGGGAGGGGGAAACGGTTGCCCTCAAAAACCTGCTGGGTTCTCTGTCCTCCACCAGTCCCGGACAGCGGGGCAGGGAGGAGGGGTGGCAATCCTAACCCGAGAGGCTTTCTCCTTTAGAACCCTTCCTGCGCCGTCAATACCAGGCATTGAATGTGTTGGCCTCGGATGGGGATCAACCGAGAGCGTGGCCATCTGGCTAGTGTACCGCGCGCCCAATGCACCACCAGATGCCCTGCCTGACCTGCTAGAGGCGGTAGTGTCCTGGACGCTACAGTTCTCCAGTCTACTAGTCCTGGGGGACTTTAACGTCCATGCTGAGCTACTGTCCTCTAGAACTGGACAGGACCTAGTGTCATCCATGGCAACACTAGGGCTCTCGCAATTTGTTGTTGGCCCCACCCATCAAGCAGGTCACACCCTGGATCTTATTTTCGGCGCAGGTTTGGATGTGGATCTGGTCACAACAACAGCTGTGCCATGGTCAGACCACTATGCTCTAAAGGCTTGGCTAAGGCTCCCACCACCTCCTCAGTTGGGCGCCGAGCAAATTTTAGGTAGCCCACAGAGACTTATGGATCCAATAGGATTCCGGAATGCTCTGCGGGAACCAATGCCTCCCGGCACTTCTCTCAATGGCCTGGTCAGTGACTGGCATAACAGACTGCTGATTGCCATTGATGAGATAGCTCCCTGGCGCCCTCTCCAGCCCTGTCTCAAGCGAGCTCCCTGGTATACCGAGGAGCTTTGCAACAAGAAACGGGAACTGAGACGGCTAGAGCGAGTTTGGAGGAAGACTTGTGACGAAGCCTCGAGAACATCTTATAGAATGCAGATGAAAGCCTATGAGATGGCGGTGAAGTCAGTAAAGCACAATTTTTATTCAGCTACCATCGCATCTGAAGACTCACGCCCAGCTCAATTGTTTAAGGTAGTTCGATCCCTCACTGCCCTGACTGAAGGGCAACAAAACAGTAGCCAATTGGACATCAGCTGTGAGGCATTTGCGAGTCATTTTGCGGACAAAATCTCGACACTCCGCCACGACCTCCCTCCAACCTTAGATACAAAAGTGAACTAGAGGCCCCTTGGCCGTCTTTGGAGAAAACTATGAGTAACTTCAGACGACTCACGCTGACCGAAGTGGACAGGATTCTAGCGACAACAAGACCAACTACATGCCCACTAGATCCTTGCCCATCCTGTCTCTTGAAAACAGCTGGCATAAAGATAATGGGCCCCGTCCGGGAGATACTCAACCTATCTTTAACAACAGGAGAATTCCCGGAGGGTTTGAAAGAGGCTGTGGTACGTCCACTGTTGAAAAAAAACATCTCTAAATCCACAAGAGCCTAACAACTACAGGCCTGTCTTGCACTTAGCGTTTCTGGGCAAGATGATAGAAAGGGCAGTCGCAAACCAACTGACAGAATACCTGGAAGAAGCTTCGGTCCTAGACCCATCCCAGTCAGGTTTCCGGCCTGGCCATGGGGTAGAGACAGCGCTAGTCGCCCTGACGGACGACCTCCGTCGCCAGTTGGATCGAGGCGGGTCGGCACTGCTGATATTATTAGACCTCTCAGCAGCGTTCGACACAGTCGATCACGAGCTTCTAGCTCCCCGCCTCATCGATGCTGGAATACAAGGGACAGCCCTTCAATGGCTGATCTCCTTCCTCCAGGATCGTGGACAGAGGGTTGCAATAGGAGAGAAAACATCAGGCCGCCGGCAACTTACTTGTGGAGTCCCACAAGGAGCGGTCCTCTCTCCTATCCTATTCAACATCTTCATGCGCCCTCTCGCACAGCTGGTACAGAAGTTCGGGCTGGGTTGCCATCAATATGCAGATGACGCCCAGCTCTTCCTCCTGATGGATGGCCGCCCTGACTCTCCCCCAGAAGCATTAGCCAGCTGCCTGGAAGCAGTGACGAGATGGCTCAAGCAGAGTCGCCTGAAGCTCAATCCTTCAAAGACGGAGGTCCTGTGGCTAGGTAGGAAGGGCCCATGCGAGGAAGCGCTCCTGCCTACCCTGGATGGCGTGCAGCTCTCTACGGCTCACTCCGCCAGGAACCTAGGCATGATTGTGGACGCCTCCCTCACAATGGAGGCCCAGATCACAAAGGTAGCGCGGCTGGCATTCTACCATCTCCGCCAAGCCAAACTACTAGCGCCCTACCTGGCCCCGGAACACCTAGCCACAGTGATCCATGCAACGGTCATCTCTAGACTGGACTTTTGTAACTCGCTCTACGCAGGCCTGCCCTTAGCCCTGACCCGGAAACTACAACTAGTTCAAAATGCAGCAGCCAGGATCCTCACGGCAACACGGTGGAGGTCCCATATCCGGCCTATTCTCCATCAGCTGCAATGGTTACCAGTTGAATTCCAGATCAGACTAAAGGTTCTGGTAATTACCTTCAAGGCCATATGCGGTCAGGGCCCAGTGTACCTGAGGGACCGCCTCCCCGCCTATGCCCCCAAAAGAGCTCTACGCTCTACTGCCTCCAATCAGCTAAGGATACCTGGCCCTAAAGAAGTCCGTCTGGTCTCGACCAGGGCCAGAGCATTCTCTGTTCTGGCCCCTACCTGGTGGAACGAGCTCCCAGAGGAGATCAGGGCCCTGACGGAGCTTAAACAGTTCCGCGGGGCCTGCAAAAAGGAGCTCCTCCACCAGGCATTTGGCCGAGACCAGACGTAATCTACAGCGACCAAGGGCCCCTGCTCCCCCCCACCCCCCCTCAGAATTCAATCAATACACCACCCCCCTCAGAATCCCATCAACAAGCCCTGGACCTGTTTGTATTACGATTGTTTACTGTTATACTGTGTTGTGTTTGGTTGCAATTGTTGGTTATCGATGTACATGTTCTACAGACTGTTTTATGTATGGTTCTCTGTTATAATGTAAACCGCCCTGAGCCTCCGGGGAGGGCGGTATAGAAGTATGATAAATAAATAAAATAAAATAAATAAATAAATACTGCCACAATGCCAGTCACCAGAAGAGGAGCATCAACATTGCTACTCTTAACTAAGGGAATGAAAAAGGTCACCTGAGCCACAAAGAGCAACCACTACCTGAAGTATACTCACTTTCTTTGGCACAACCCAATCCTGACTCCCAGTGCTTTCTGGCAGAGAATCTTCCACTTCCTTGTGCACCAATTCAGTGGGTGGACAGTCATCACCATCAGCTTCCAAAGGGGAGGTGCTCTTCAGTTCTACACCAGTTTCTGCCTCTTCCACCAAAGTCATACTTGGATCTCTGTTCTCTGCACCTGAAATAGAGACCTTTGTTAATATAGAAGGTCAGAGAAGTCACCAAAATTTAAAAATACTATGTCCTCAATAGTACTCATATCAGCAGCTTTTCAATCATTTTCTGAAAGAAAACCTACCTAACAACCCAGTCCACAACTACCATTTAAACACCAGAATTAGAGCACATATGGTGACCTCATGGACAGCTCAATGATTACCCCAAATGATATAATTGATTAATATGACAGTCTAGAATAGAGTTGTCAGACATATGGCCTTGGGGCTAGAACCAGCCTATCTGGGGCTCTTATCTGGACCACAAGCAACCTATAAGAAACAACAAAAAAGGTGTGTGTGGGGAGAAAAACCCAACCTGGAATAGAGTTGAGAACCTAAAAAGCTTGAGAAAGCTGCAACTATATATATATATATATAGCCCCTCTGAACAGCCAAATCAGGGCGGTTCAGAAAAATGGAAAATGCAATTTAAAACTAAAACAGATAAGAACAAATAACCCCCCCCCCATCCTCCCCTGCCATGCAATCGCTGGAAACGCCACCTCCCACCAAAGGTGAGGTAGTTCAAGGGGGGAGCCCAATCAATGTTCTGCCACCCAGCCACAACCAAATGCCTGGTGGAAGAGCACTGTCTTGCAGTTCCTCTGTAACTAGGAGAGGTCCATCAGGGCCCTCAGCGACACCGGAAGCTCATTCCACCAGGTTGGGGCCAAAACCAAAAAGTCACCAGTCCTGGTCAAGGCCAGGCGGACCTCTCTTGGGCCCGGGACCACCAGCCTGTTTAGATTCACAGAGCATAATGCCCTGCTATGGATGTAAGGAAATAGGCGAGTCCTCAGGTACGCCAGACCCAGGCCACAGTTGGGCCATCTGTCCATTAGGAGATAGAGCTGGGTGTCATCGGCATATTGATGGCAACCCAGCCCGTAGCTCCAGATCAGCTGGGACAGAGGGTGCATATAGATACTGAATAACGTAACTAACCTGTATATGTATGGCCTATAGAAAAAGTTTCACTCCTTGTTCTTTTTATTTTTTAATACTTGCGCTCCATAAATAAAATTCAAATGAAATATGTTTATATTATAAAGTTGCAGCATTCTCAGCCTTTTAGGTCCGCAAGCAACCTTTATCAGAGGCTGTGCATTATGTTCCTGTACACTGTTCCCAGTGCTAATGTGTAGCGGAATGTGGGAGGGCAGGCATGAGGGAGATAAGGGCTGGCCAGGCCTGCGCTCCGCAATCAATGAGATGGTAGCCTTGACCGCTTGTGCCTTGTGCGCCATGGGCAGGGGGAGTAAGTTTTGATGCTGGCAAATGCGTGGTAGTGGGCAGGCACAGGGATGGAGACAACCATCACGGCTGTTGCTGTCCAGACCTTGAAACAGGCTTTCTCAACCAGGGTTTTGTGAAATCCTGGGGTTTCTCGATGGCTATGGAAGGGTCTTCTAAATGGGTAGGAGTTAATTTTTATATCGTTTAAAATTTATGGGATGCCAACCTTAGCTTCAGCATTATCATTGTCTCTGCAGATGGAGGATTATATGTGTGATGTAGGAGGCGATGTGGAGAAATATCTCATGGCATCACTCAAGCAGAGTGGGAGAGGCTACATGACATGAATCCTCAGAACCTGACCCGTACCAGTCCAGGTTCTGACCTGGCCACGGGTGGAAATGGCTCTGGTCACCTTGGCAGATGACAGCTGCATTGTGATGGGTCAGTGCTACTCATTATGCTCAACATTACAGCAGCGTCTGACTTGGTCAATCACAAGTTGCTATCTCCCCGCCTCATTGACGCGGGGACGTAGGGGCTAGCTTTACAGTGGCTCGTCTCCTTTCTCCAAGGTCTAGAACAGAGGGTAGTAATCAGAGAGGAACAATCGTGCCTTTGTGAGATCCCACGCAGGATGCCCCAGGGTGCAGTTCTCTGCCCAGTATTAGTTCACATTGTTCTGTGCCCTCTTGCCCAGCTGGTTGGGGAGTACAGGCTTGGGTGTCATCGGTGTGCGGATGATACCCAGTTCTATCTGCTAATCGGTAGTGGGCCATATACAACCCTGAATTCCCTGGCCAGATGCCTGGAGGCTGTGACAGTGGGGCTCCAGCAGAGTCGTCTGAAGCTCAACCCTGAGAAGTAATAGGTCCTGTGGCTAGGCACAAAAGAGCCGGATGAGGAAGTAAGCCTTCCCTGCCTTGATGGTGTTCAGCTGACAGCTTCACACATTTTCGGGAATTTGGCAGTGATCTTCAATGACTCCCTGACAATGGAGGCTCAGATCATAAAAGTAGTGTCATAATCACCCTAAGGGGCCTGAGAGCCCTTCACCCCTCCTTCCCCCCACATTCCTATCATTTTTCCTCTCACCTCCATCCCACGGTTTATGACCTGTAGAGACTCTCTCCCCCACTGTGAGAGTTCTGTTATCTGTCCATGTCCTTGGTTCACATAGTAGATACTGGAAACTTACTGCCAGGGATGACAGGGGGAACAGACTGGATGTCTCCTGGATTCACGCCTTTTAGATCAAAAGCCTCTCCTATGGAAACTGGATCTCCCGCTCAGTCCCCCCCCCCATATAGACCTAAGGGGGCCATCTGTACTTGTCACTGTCAATGTTCCTATTCTTGCCATGCTTTGCCTTATGGGACCCTTCAATAAAGACTGACTTCGTTGCACCTCATGTGTATGGAGCAGTTCTCTGCAAGGGGGTCTCTTCTGGTTAGCTGGACCAGCCTATGGTTCATGACAAGTAGCACGCCAGGTGTTTTTCCATCTTCACCAGGCAAAACTACTAACGTCCTATCTGACCCCAGAAAACCTAGCCACGGTCATCCATGCAATAGTCACCTCCAGATTAGATTACTGTAAGTCGCTCTACATGGGTTTACCCTTGACCCAGGGATTACAACTGGTACAAAAAGCAGAGGGCCCATATACAACCTGCCCATCAGCAACCACACTAGCTGCCAGTTGAATTCCAGATCTCATTCAAGGTGCTGGCCATATGCAGTCTGCATCCCACATTTCTAAAGGACCACCTCTCCAAGTACGCCCCAAGAAGGACCATAAGATCCTTATGAACTAATACATTGGTGGGCCCTGGTCTGAAGCAGGTCCATATGGTCTCAGGCCGGGCCTTCTTGGCCATGGCTCTGCCTGGCAGAATGAGCTACCAGTCAAAATCTGGGCCCTGATGGAACTACCTTAGTTCTGCAGGGCCTGCATGATGGCACACTTCCAGCAGGCATTTGTTTGAGGCCAGAATGAACCAACATCAACAGATTCTATGGGCCTCCCTGCACTCATCTCCATATTCTCACCCCCACTGAATTACTATCAAAAACTATCCCTTTGAATTAGGAAGACCAGCAGGCTACTGGAGTGTTCAATTGTTTGAACTGGTTTTTCATGGTATTTTAATTCACAATTAACTACGATTTTACACTGTTTTATATATTTATTATATCCCAGACTGCTCTGCAGGGAACAGTATATAAAACTAATAATAATATATTGTTTTATTTATTAATAGTGGCTATATCATCCCTGTACAGGAAAACCAGCATGTTCATTCCTAGTTATTGAAAAAGTTTGGTTCAGGCTTTGGCCTACTTTGATGGGCTTATTTTCTGATGTGCCTTTAAAACTGTTTTTCCTAATTAATGTTATATCAGTTTGTCCTTGAACACACCTGCACTGTGAGCTCAGCTCATCCCTGAGATTGCCGTTTGAAGGAGTCCTCTCAGCTTCTTCCAATTAGCACTGGCCTTGCTAGTGTAAGAGCCTGACCTTCTTGTTACTGCAAGTCAAGTGATGTCAGATTGCTGACACCTTAGCAATGCTCCCTTATAGGAAATTAAAGTAATCTGTCATCTTGTTACCATGGGTTTTAATTGGCTTTCAACTAAATGAATAACACATTTTGATTGAGCCTTCTAGTTAAGCCCTACATGGGAGATTATCTGTAAGTATTCTCCTTTGTATTAAGGCTTTGTCTTACCTATATGGTTTGCCAATTTTGTGCTATTGTTATGTCTGGTTTTCCTAGACACCATATTCTTTTTGGGTCACAACTCTTGTGCAATGGACTTAGACTCTTTGGACTCTTGATTATTGATCTCAAATCCCTCCTGCTTTTGAGTACTGAATATTATAGCCAGTTATATTCAATACTTTATTTTCTTGCTGTCTACCTTAACATTATTTTTTAAAATCTTTGTCTGATTCTTGAATTACCCACCCATAGCCTTGCTTGATTACAGCTACCCAAATCCTTTTTTTCCTGGTGTTTCATCCCAGGCTTGGGTTGAGACACCCTGTTTATTCCCAGACAGACCTTGGATGTTGTCCCTGGACCTTCTAAGCCTTGGGACAGATTCAGGGGTGGTGGCAGACTACCAGAGGGATTGTTTGGATAGCCTGACTCCCTGTTTTGTAAAGTTTAAATTCTTGACTGAAGTACCAGATGGTGGGAAGGTGTGCAGCAGACTCTCCATCTTGGGGCCATACTTCCATGTACTACAATACCATTCCAATGAAACAGAAGGACTGAAAAAAACAAGCCCATCCATTTGTACATGCGATGGAAAAATAGGTGAGAAATGTGGGGCATCCTCTTATTTCAGTGGAAGGAGGCTAAACTAGGTGGATCTACAGACAATCCAAAGCACATGGGATGTGATTTGTAGCATCTTTTCATTGGTAAGTGGGAAGACTATGCTGCTGTACCAAAGGATAAGCTTTCTGAAGTTGGCATCAGCAATTACCAGTTTTGGGATTTGAATTACTTCCAAGTTAAAGCTTTTGCTTCTAAATTTCTATCAGTGTTTGGGACACTGTAAAACTCTGAATAGCTCTGTTCTGTAATGAATGGAAATACATCAAAAGTATGTTCTCAGTTTACAGATACAAATACTGTTTAATCAAGAAAATGCTGTAAGGTGTTGATGTTTTAAGTATGTTTGTCTTTTGAGCTTAAAATTGGATTTGTCCGTATCCAATATAAAGTTTATATCCACAATACCTGGTCATTTTTATGGCATACATGGCCTAGCCCAACAGAGGGACATTTATGTCAGATCCAGCCCTCATAACAAATGAGTTCAACATTCTGGTTTCTATCAACCAGGGGTTTTGTGAAACCCTGAGGTTTCCTGATAGCACTGGAAGGGTTTCCCAAATGGGTGGGAATTAATTTTTATATATTTTTAAAAAATTGTGAAAACATTTATCAAGTGATATGACCATATATGGCCATGTTGACCCACCCACTCCTCCCAAAATGGCTAATGATGTCCTGGAGGGGTCAGGAAGGGGAAGGGCCTCAGGGAGGTGTGTACACAGCTGTGCTTCTCAACCCTATTCTGCACAATTGTGGCACTTCTGGGATTTCTTGAAGCCTGAAGAATGTTTCAGGGGTTTCTCAAATCTGAACAAAGCTGAGAAAGACTGTAAGCCTAAATTTAAGACCTTTAAGGCCCTAAAAGTATGGCTTTACTGATTAACAGAATAGAAGGGCTGGGTTTTTTACCCCAGTTTCTCTATCTTAATGAATCTTGAAATGACTTAAAATCACCTTCTCCTCCTCTCAGCAGGTGGCTTGGGAAGTAGATGAGGCTGAAAGTTCTGGAGAAATTTGACTGGCTTAAAATCACACTTGCGGAGGAGTGGGGATCAAATTGGTTCTCCAGATTAAAATCCACTACACTTAACTGTTGCACCATACTGGCTCTCCATTTTGATTCTGTCAACTTCCAATATAGACATTATAGAAACACTAGCAAGAAAGCCCAGTGCAACCAAGAATGCAATAGGCGCTAGAACCTAGGGGACACCAGCAAGCACAGGTATCTCTCCCCCCCCCACCCCATGGCAGCAGGAGCCATAGGAGGTAATCAGGGCTCTTTGTAGCAGAGAATGAGGTCTTGTTTGGGCAGCTCTCTCTGTCCTCTCTCGCAGCAGGAGCCATAGCAGGTAATCAGGGCTGGTTTGTGGTTTGGCAGGGCTCTCTGTGTCTCTCAGGTGCTGGCTCCTGCAGCATCTGAGAGCAAAGTGGCTAGTGTCCAGGGAGGGAGGGAGCTGTAGGTGCAGGACCAATCAGGGTGCAGCCAGCTTTGGCCCTATTCCAACACAGACAGCCAGGACACTCTCCAACTCCAGGGCTGTTTCACAAATATTAAGAGGAACAATGGATAAGGATAAGACAACAGTTAAAACATCAACCATAACAACATGCATTTCTTGTGGTTAAGAGATAATGGTAATTTTACAATATTGGCCCCAGACTAACTAATTTTTCCATGGCATTCTTGATGCCTAATAGGATACAGTTAATTCCACTAAATGATTTTATACATTAGGATACCCCTATATATTATCTTACTTTGCATGTTGGCGGGATGAGCCAATCTTTCTCCACAGTTGCTGCAAAAATTGGGAGACGCTGGAAAGTTGTGGCCGCATTTTGGGCATTTAATGCCCTTCTTCTGCTTCCGCCGCCCCAGGATGAAATTATTCCTAGCCTATTAAAAAACACCAAAAAATGGGCAGAAAATTAGTCATATCACATATGCTTAAGATTCTGTCTCTAGAAAAAGAAAGTGAAAACCCATGAAGCTATTCTTAGTAACCTTTTAATATTTCACATACTGTTATAGGAGAATAAAATGCCGTACATTTATTGATGCAGAACGCAAGAAATATATTTTTCAAATATGCTACAGAAAAGCCCCAGGAAACCATCTCACAATCATTAAAAACACACAAGATATACAAACAAAGAACTTAACATTTTAAGTTTAAAGGTCATATTTTGCTTTTTGATCAAGCTCCAAGATAATCATCATCATCACTTCACTATCACTAAAATAATAAAGTTCAAGTTTACAGCCCTACCTGATTGCCCTTCCTGGAGGTGTGCCACCAATAGAGAGAGGGAGCATTCTGCCAACAAGAACCAACAGCTCAAATTGCATGGAGCAGGGGTAGTCAACCTGTGGTCCTCCAGATGTTCATGGACTACAATTCCCATGAGCCCCTGCCAGTGTTTGCTGGCGGGGGCTCATTGGAATTGTAGTCCACACTCATCTGGAGGACCACAGATTGACTACCCCTGGCATAGAGAACTCACACCCTACCTGATTGGTCCCCACTGGAAATATCCTCCTAATAAGAGATGGCCTTCAGACAGAAATGGCTCACTCTGCTAATTTAGCCCCAGGGGAGCCCTTGGATAGGAAGGGCTAATAAGCGATCAGCTCTCCACCTCCAATTTCCTGCCAGTTTCAGAAGAGAAGGCAGTCTCAGAGCATACCCTGCTGCCAGTATGTTGCCCTGACATCCTTAAACTCTGACGACATGGAGGAGAGTGAGCTGCCTCCTAGGACAGCCTCTGCATGCCTTGGGGGGGGGGCTGTAGGGGGCCCCGAAATGCTTTCCTATTAGCCCTGTGGGACACAGGATGGGAAGGAAAAGCCTCTACCCTGGGAACACTTACCCATGGCCCACCCTGTTACTTTAGGGCAAATCAGAAGGGAGTTCTCTGCCAGGAAAGGCTAATAAGAGATCAGCTCTCTACCTCTGACTTCCTGACAGTTTCAGAAGTTTGCTGGGCAGAAGAGAAGCCTGCTTCATGGCATGCCCTGTTGCCAGTAAGTTTCCCTGGCCTCTTTCAACTCCAAGGACATGGGGGGAGGGAGCAAGCTGCCTCCTTGCACAGCCTCTGCATGCCTTATAGAGGGGTGGTTCTGTGGGAGGCCCAGAAACAGCCCCCTACTGGATCCCTGGGACACAGGGCAGCTAGAAAAAGCCTCTGCCCTGGGAATGTTTAGTCATGAGGAAGTCATGTGTGGTTTGCAATTAGAGAAGGGGGGAATGCTTTGGGGGGTAACCATCACAGGCAATAGCAGCAGGAAAAATAATGCTGATGTGGTTGGACTGGAAAGATGTAGACTTTCCCTTTCCGTATGGATACCACCTTGGTCTGGCTGCAATCTTTCCAAGACCATCACAGCAAAGGATATTTGAGATCAATGGCATGGAAGATGGGGAAACTGTAGATGGGCACAGGAAGGGGAAGTCACTGTTTCCCAGTAGAGAGTTGGTTTTTATATCTTGCTTTTGACTACCCAAAGAAGTCTCAGAGTGGCTTATAGTAGCCTTCCTTTCCTCTTCCCACAACAGACATCCTGTGAGGTATGTGAGGCTGAGAGAGCTCTGAGAGAAACTGCTATGGGAGATCTGTTTCTAAGAGGACTATGACTAACCCAAGTTCACCCAGCTGGCCTGATGTCACCCAGCATGTGGAAGAACAAGGAATCAAATCCAGGTCACCAGATAAGAAGCCACTGTTCTTAATCACTACACCAAGCTGTGCAAATTCCCATTGCCTTAAAGAGATGTAGCCATAACATAGGCAGAAGAAGCTATTGCAGGAGGATGGTGTCTTTTTTTACTTCCTCAATGACTGTTATGGGATTCTTTTCCTTTAAATTTGGACCTTCTGACCAATGACTTCTCAGAGCAATCCAAGGAGGGAGACACCTGGAGAGGTGATTTTATGATTAATAAGGTTTGCAATTTGAGAAGGGAGGAATGCTTTTGTCTTCTGTGTGCTCTTTCGCTCTCTCTCTCTCTCTCTCTCTCTCTACCAATGTCCTTGTTCACTCCTGGGTCAAACCCTCTGCCAAAGAATTAATGAACACAAGTCTAACAAAAAATCACATGCCTGAAAAACCTGTAGCTGTTTTATTGCAAAGGACCTTTAAGAACAGACTAGAAAGGGAGATTGCGGGAAATTATTACAACATTCAAACAATGGAATACCCAGGACTCATCAAGGACATTGGTTTCTTATCTCACTACGTATGCTAACCTCATTGAACTGTTATATCCACATTCCTGAGAATCCCTTCTTTTTATTGTATTTGGGACAATGTGACTGTAATGTGACATAAGGAGCATGTAATGTAATTTAGAATCTAACTGTGGTCTCAGGACAAGGTAACAAACTAATATGGCTTGTCATTTGTGGTGATGCTTCCATGCTTGGGTGAAGACAGATGGGACAAGTAACTAGTTCCTTTTAATTATTTCATTTCATAACTGAGAAACTGCCATTAATTACTAGCCTTGACATTTTTTCTGTTTTTGTGAACTAAAACTGAAACCAGAGGACTGATTAGCTTTTTTAGCAAAGAATTATCATACTTCATATTTTTGATGTTATCACAGTTTAGTAATTTGCTACTAATTTACTTTTTCCTTATATCTACAGTCTTATGATCCTTGTTCCATTATTTGATTAAGAGTGCATGCACTCAAAAGCTCACACTTTGAATAAATCTTCATTGTTCTTAAAAGTTCGACTCAAATCTTGTTTAATTTATATATTTTTAACTTTTTTAAACATGTATCCAGTGGTATGATCATATAAGGTCATGTCAACCCACTTCCCCCCCTCCCAAAATGGCCCATGGGCCAGGAGGATGTGGGAAAGGGAGGGGCCCTAGATGGGCATGTAGAGAGCTGTTTCACTTCTCTTCTAAATAGAACTATTTACTTCTTCGAAGCAGTTTGGTCCTCTGACCAACTTGCATATTTATATTCTGCCAATTAGTACTCCCCCCCCCTTCTTCCTGTATTCTTGGCCGTACAGATGTTCACTGGATGCCACTCTCCCAAGCACAGAGGTATTGTACTCCTAAATTTATGCTTGCCAGATTGCTATAAAGGGTGTGGAGACTATCAGGTCATAAACAAGCAAGCAGAAAATGATAATAACCCAAACCACAAGAGTACTTGACACTTGGGATTAACTATATCAATTTAAAAGTGATAAACTAAGTAACAAAAACGAATCTACTAGCACAACTTTAGGCATTGTTTGGACATAAGGAAGAGGCATATAAAATTCCCTTTGCTGTCTACAAAGCCCTCAGGGGATGGCGGTATACAAATGTAATAAATAAAATAAATAAAAGCAAGTAGCTCCCCTCCACAGCCTCCGCTACCCCTCAACCGTAATTTATTTATTTATTTAGATTTATATACCGCCCTCCCCGAATGACTAAGCGGCAGATTCCTATGAAATGTAAAAGGTTGGGGAGAGATCTGGCCACCATGCTTTCTCTCCCTTGGAGGGGGGGGGGGGTCAGCCGGATAAGCGACCAATCAGTAACCGCTATGCAAATAACGCGGGATCCATGTTTATCAGCCACACACTTGTCTCTCGCTCCCCCCTTCCCCTGGTAGATGCTCCTGCCCTCGGCCAATAAGAAAGCACTGCAAACGCCCAGAATTCCTCGAGGTTGTAATTTTCCAATTGGCTCGCAATATCAGAGCCGCTTGACACAAGGAATAAGCCTCCGTCACTATATATCCAGCCCTTCCTGTTCTCCTACGATAAAGCACTAACAGCCTGACACTAAACGTATATCCTCACAAACACTCATGTCTGCCAACCAAAGCTCTTGGGCAAAATGCGCAAAAAGTACCTTTTGTTTTTTTAAGCAAAGGCCTTAAGGCACAATTGCCGGCATCTATTCTTTGCAACCGTGCCTAATCACCGAAACAAATCTACGGGGACCAGGATGCCAAACGAAGGCTGAAACAAACCATCGCCACGTAACTGAACTCCTTATCCTCCCGGTAATCTCATCGCCGGGGGGGGGGGGGGCGGTAGAGCAAAAACCAAAAGTAAAAACAAGAACTATCTCGTCACGGATTGATGCCACGCCCCTCGGCTAGAGAAGGCAAAAGGTCCTTGTTTCCAAAACGGACGAGTCACGGTCCCATCGCTAATAATCATTGTTTAAAACGATAGTTTAAAAGAATAATAATTTTAAACAGCAAGACACTAGATTTGCCCCGCCTCCATCCACTTCCCACAAACCGGGAAACTAGCCCCGTCCCCTGCCCCGCTCCGATCTTGCATGCAAAGACTTCCGCGCCTGTGTCCTGCAAACGGCGACAACAACAACCACAATCCCGTACCAGATCGGGCTGGTTATTTTCCCCGGCGCAGCCCTGCTCCAAAGGGCTTGAAAGGGCCACCCGGGGAACAGAAGGCGGCGCCACTAACTGTTTAGTTGCATTAATGCGTCTGCTGAAACGCGGGAGCGACTCACCCCAATCCAGTTCCAAACTTGCGGCTCTCCCTGCCCGAACGAAGGACCGGTTCTTCGCGGGATGCGTCGCCGCCGACTGCCAACGCCGGGAGAGGAACTTTCCTGCCAGCTCCCCTCGCCTTATGGTCAGTTTCGTTTCCCGCAGGTCCCTCGCCGGCTCCGGTCCCGCCCCCGCTTCGATCTTCGCTTCGCCAGCCGGCCCCGCCTCGCCCCAGCCCCCCTTTCCCGCCAGCTGTGGCCGGTGTGTCCGGAAGGGACTGCGAAGTTTCGGTCCCGAGCCTCAAGTTGCAAGTAAAAGGTGTCCGAGCCGAGAAGCGGCTAGAATATTGTGGATCAAGATCTATGTAAACCGAACGATGTAATGAGAGACAAAATATTCCCCATTGTAATGGATAAGACTTCGTTGTTGTTGTTAGGTGCGAAGTCGTGTCGGACCCATCGCGACCCCATGGACAATGATCCTCCAGGCCTTCCTGTCCTCAAAGATTTACCCCTCATTATAGCTGAATCATTCAAAGGCATCCAAAAAGGTTGAAAACTTTTTGCTAAATTGTTTTGCATAACTGAGGTCAATAATGTTAGCCGTTCTGGAAATCTGACTATCCAAAAGCCAACTTTTAGACTACTGCGAGACACTCTCTATTTAAAAGGGTTTGGAAACTCCAGTGCAGAATGCTGTAGCCTGGATCATTACTGGAGTGAGTTGCCCAGGGACCCTTTCATTCCAGTCTCAGTCCATCTTGACAACCCTGGGTTTCCCAAATAGGTGGGAGTTAATTAATTTTAATATGTATATTAATTTGTTAAATATTTATGTTGACCAGCTCCCCCCTCCCAACATGGCCAATGATAGGCTTGGAGGGGGTGGGAAGGGGAGGGACCCCGTGTGGGCATGTACACAGCTATGCTTCCCAACCATATTCTGCATGATTGCACCACTTCTGGGGTTTCTGGAAGCCTGAAGAATGTTCCCGGGCTTTCTCAGTAGTAAAAAAGTTGAGGAAGTTTGATCTATAGTGACTCCAAATCTGTTTCCAGAAACAATTGAGGGTACAGGTATTGACCTTTAAAGCCCTATATGGCTTGGGAAGATTAATACCCTAAGGACCTTACAAACCTGATCCAAACACCGCTGCAATCACCTAAGGTTTTGCATGGGCCTCCTTGGTCATGACACCAAAACTCTGGGATTCTTTCCCTAGAGCAGGCTCCCTCAACTGGCCTTGGGAGGGTTTCTTAAATGGGTGAGAGTTAATTAATTTTAAATATACTTTTAAAATGTGTTAAGCAATAATCACGTAATACAGCGGTCCCCAAATTTTTTGTGGTCGAGGACTGCCTCCAAGGGTGGGGGAGAGCTGGCTGTGTTTTAATTTTTTGTTTTTATGGTTTTGTGTGTGTGTGTGTGTGTGTGTGTGTATTCGTTTTGATTTTAAAGGTGTCTTGTTGGTTTTGGAAATTGTTTTAAAGATATGTTTATTATGCATCTTTTTAATATGTTAGTCCACTTGATTATGGCTTTGCTGAGGTGGGTGAATTTGGCCAGTGGCAGTTCTCTCAGAACTTTCTTAGCCTCAATGAACTCACAAGGTGTCCGTTGTGGGGAGAAGAAGGGAAATGTGTTTGTAGCTGATTCAAGACTCCTTTGGGTAGTGAAAAGTCGGGTATAAAAACCAGCTCTTATATAAACTGAAATGTTGAGGCGGGTTGTTTTTAATTTTGTGGCAATAGTTTATACATAGACATGTATACAATGGAAGAACATCCCCGCCAAAGAATAAAAGAGAAAAATCCAGTCCAGTAAACAGTGCACAGGGGTAATTTTCTTTTTACGTAACTCAGGCTTGTTTTCACACATACACCCTAACTTCTGTAAGAACTAGGACATTGTGACAAAATGCTGCAGCAATGCATGGAGGAATAGGTAGTATAGTTCATTGACTAAGTAGCAGCAGCTATAGAGTATAAAAAAACAACCACGATTATCTGTATTGCAGCACTGTCGCAAACATTTAAGGAATGAGCAAGCTTTTCTACGTGTGCTGTTTTGTGGGCTAGTAGCCTGTATCCACCCTGAGTGTGTTTAGGCAATGCAAAAATTTTAATCAAATAGCATGCACTTTCCCCAATGCATATCAAACATCCTGAAGTTCTCACCTTTGGAGGTGTGGACTCCTATTGTCTGTCAATTCTGCATGCTAAATATCAAGGAATTACAGGCATTTGGTTTGCCAACTGGCCAGGAAAAGGGCTGTCCCTTTTACAAGAAGTGTAATGTGCAGAGGGAAAACGAAACTTCTGTAGACTGCAGCAGGGTGCAGCTGTCAGGCTTTGGGAGAACACAATCACTTTCACTTTCCATTTCTTGGATTAGTTAAACTATGTCATAGGGAGAACTAAGAAAGACTTAGTCATTCCTGCAAAGTTGGAAAAAAATGTTTTATCGCTTAGTTAAGGCTATGGCTTCTTGATTCCCCACTCCTCCACATGCAGCCAGCTGGCTGGCCTTGAGCCAATCATAGTCCTAATAGTGCTGTTTTCACAGAGCAGTAACATCAGGGTTCCCTCAGCCCCATCTACCTCATGGGGTACCTGTTGTGTGGAGAGGAAGGGAAGGCAATGGTAAGCTGCTTTGGGACTCGTTTGGGTAGTGAAAAGCAGGGTATAAAACCCAATTCTTATTCTTCATAATTGCTAAATGACATTGACTAACCTAGCATCAGTAGCAGAGACAGTTTGAAGCTCTGGTAGCTGTATGGAGGAATTAAGTTGAATTGTGGTATTCTGAAACAGGGTGCACCTGCAAGCTCGCCTGGGGATCTGCTGTAATTATAACTCATTCCTTCGGAGAAAATGGTTGCTTTGGAGGGTAGACTCCATAGCATTACAGTCCACAGTCCATCCCAAATCCTGCCTACTCTTGGCTTTGCCCCCAAAGTGTCCAAGCATTTCCAAATCCAGAGCTGGCAACCCTAACAAGGCTACATGGGAATTAGATGTTTTAAAACAAGATTCTATTGCAGTCTTTACAGGGGAAATGTATAGAGTTTAATTTCCCATCATACACAGAATCCCTATTCATTGATACAAAATCAGTGTGTCCGCCCTTGCCCCCTCTTGTAATTTGGCATTTGCCTTAAAAGTCCTGCATCTCAGAAAAATGCCACTTGTAAAGTCCCAACATGTATAGTTTAAATGTTGTCACTATTCCATGCAAATTAATGTTACAGAATGTGCAAGAAAAAAAACATTTTAGCAGTACTCCCATATCTCATAGAACAATTGTCGTGGTGTATCATCTTCTCTTTTGAGTTGTGTCTCTACTGATACATAGATTGGTTACTTGAATTCTAGTTGCAAAATAGCCATACTGGCCCAAAGCAAAATCCAGAAACAAAAGTCATGTAACACACTTCATTAGGACCTACAAAAATAACAATACAATGTACAAATTTAAAGATACCTGGAACCCATCATCAGGCTAGTTGTTAAAAAGAAAGAAAGAGGGGCACTAGGATGTTTTAGGCTATGATCATAAGATCACAGGCTGAAACATCTCCTGAGTTACCCAGGAGGATTTTACTTCTACCCAGACAAACTATTCTGGAAAACTTGGACACTATTTTAAATTCTGGTGCCACCTTGTGAACTTCTGCTACTTAAGTGCAGTGGAGGAGATACAATTATAAGCCTGTGAGTTTAGTGAGGAATTTGTAGAGCTTCTATTCTGACAAAACTTCTTGCCTGTCTCAAAATAATTGCAGTCCTGATTTCTCCCCTACCTGCTATCAAATGGGATGTCAAAGTCTTCAGCTATTTCCCCATCTAAAAGGGCAAGGAAGGGCCCTACAAGTACAGCTTTCCATGTTGTGGTCTGATTGTTCAGGCCCCCCAGTATCACAACTAGGAGACCAGGGCTTGTCAGCTGATGCTAACCGTGTTCACAAATTACAGGGAACACACACACAATCCAGGTACAGCATACACTTGATTTTTCTTTGTGTATATACTGAGTAATTCTTATGTTACAATCAGTCTATGTATAGCTGATCCTGTGATTTAAGCCCCACAGTTATCCAGGAACTTGTCCCTGGCTTCCGTTATAAAACAAACACACTTTTGCTGTTTCTTACAAATAGATGAGTGTGCCTTTGCTGACCCATTAACAGAGCCAGGGTAGCAGGGAGTTTTACCAGTTTCTGTAGTGACCTTAAGATCACATACAAAAGGGGCAATGCTTGGCTTAGCTCTGTTTTCCCAGCAGCCTCTGCCTATTCTGGGGTTTCATCCTTTGCAGAAAAGCTGTTTCATGAGGCCCGTGAAGTAGTGGATTACTTGGTTGATACTATCACATACGTTTTAGAAATGTATACCCTTCCAAGCAAAGACATAAAGCAGCCCACTACATTGTTCTCCCATCTTCCATTTTATCCTAGAAACCACCCTGTGGGGTAGATTACACAAGAGTAATTGGTGCAAAGACACTCAGCTTCCAAAGCAAAGTGGGAACTTGAACCTGGGTGTCACAGATCCTAGTATGATACACAAGTATTACACCATGCTTACTATCATGGGAGAGTCCTGATTTAATTTTATTTTTGGCCTTGGTTGTTGTTGCTTTCTTCTTGTGAGGAGCTAGATCTAACCTTCAGCCACAAACTGCAGAGACAAGGCTGGCCGCTTGCTGAATTGTATCCACTTCCAGGAGTCAGAGTTCATAAGGGCAGTTATTGCTAACAATTTTTATGAAAGCTGCCATTTTAACACATTTCATTCCTCAGTTTTGCAGCAAAAATCCAACAGTTCTCTTCCTTAAGGTCACCAGCTCAGAGTTGGGACATGCTTGGAGATTTGGGGGCAGAGCCCACAGAAGACAGAGTTTGGGAAGGGGAGCAATGTCATACAGTCCACCTCCGAAGCTGCTATTTTTTCCAGGGAGGTGATCTTTGCAATCTGGAGATTAGTTATAATTCCAGAATGACTACAGCCTCCCATCTGGAAACCAACACCTCCTTAGTCTCCATATCCTGCAGGATAATGGAAGAATGTATGAATCAGCAATGAAACTTACTGTGGGAGGGGGCTTGGGTTCATAATAGCGAGGTTTCTTTGCTCAAAAACACAAATCTTCGACTTAGTGCACAAGACTGAGTTTACTGAAAGAAAGCTAACCCGACAATTCCTTGTCAGAACTGAGGCATAGTAAAACAGGCACAGTATATATAACTCCTCTATCTTCCCCTCCTGTGAGAACCCGTGAAATACAGGAAGACTTCAAATAGGATAGCCGGGCACTTAAGGTCACATTCCGGAGGCAAATGGAGATGGATGGGGAGAACAGAAACAGTGAGAGCACAACCAAGGCAATAAAACATGGGCAGAGACACCTACATCTGCTAAACATCATGGCAGGAGCATGGCACATCTGACAATATTGTTCAGTATGAAGAATTTATTATTTCCCATTGTAATGTGAGAAAAATCTGTCAACTTGTGTTTTTAATTATTGGAATTGTGTGAGCTGGAAATAGCAGGTTGTTATCTATTAAAGGGACAAGACAGTTTTTCTCTAAGCATTTAGAAACTATAGGAGTAGGGTATGGTTTTGACAGTGAAACCAGCATGAGAACACTTTCAAGGAAACCGCTGGAGAATGCAAGGGAGGAACTGCACATTAACGATGTGGGGATATTACTAAAAGTTTTACTTCTGGATATGGAATATCAGACATATTTTTAGTCTTCAAACAAGCACCAGTAGTAAGATGACCTCAGTTTGTGGAGCTCTCCTTACCGCATTTAAATCATTGGCTGTTAACTAGAAGTAGAATGGAGAGAGGTCCAGTAGTGGTATAAGGGGAAATGACAGCAGAAGCATGTGAGGAGCACAGGAGTGGAGCACAGGAGAACAGACCTGGAAAATGCGCCAGATGTAGGGAAGTCATACAGAAAAGTAACCTCTGGAGTTGACATTCATTGGTTTCTGCTGCCAAGGCTAACTATAGAGTGGGGAGAAAGGAATATGCTTTTCCCAAATATATTTCTGTACTCCCAGTCACATTCTGAAAATGCCCAGTACAGATCAAGGGGAAGATCTACGTACACCCTTTTGCATACCTCTCCATCTGACTAGATCTCACAGGTGTGGAACAACTGCAGCAGTGTATGAACAACAGCAGAGTAGCATAAAAGTAATATGTGGATAGAAGCAAATGTATTGACTTGGAAACCAAACATACAACATCAGCGTACAATACAACCAAAAGCTTTCCCAACAAAATGCCAAAACTAGACAGCAGGCCTTTTTTTATTTATCCTGCTTTATTTCCATCATTTATTTTAAAAATAATAAATTTATTCTCTTAATTCCTCTTTCAGAGTAGTGTTTCCCTTCACAGTGAGGTTTCCCACATTCTCATTTTTCTCACTCCTGTGTTTTTTGTTTGGGGCGGGATTGTTCCACATATCTTTGCTCCCTCTAGTGATGTAACCACTAAAGGAAGCAAAACGTGCAGAACAGGAAGAAATGCCCCTAAGGAACAGGAACACACAAGCGAGGTAAATAAGAATGCTGAACAACCCAATGTTACTAGAGTGCAATGAACTTTAGAAATAAATCATAGGAACCAAGGGGATGCCAAGGTACGACGTTTTGCAAAACAATGGTACCTCAGCTTCTATTCCACCTAGAACATTAGGTGGCCTTTGAATAAACTGCATCTTCATTTCTTGAAGAGATCTTCGTTCTCCACAATGAACCTTCCCACCTGCTGAGCCACTTCTGAATTCCAGAACAATGCCTTAAATTGTACAGATTAACAGTACAGAGCAATATGGCAACTGAACCCTCTCTCCATGCTTAGTATGGGAACATGTACATAGGCATTAATAGCTCCGCATCCTCACTGAATGATCCCAGGTGTGGGCAGTAAGCTGTCACTGTCAGCAAACAAAGCTTCATTGGCTGTACATGACTCTTCTTCACAACTTTGTTCTGCAGAAAGGAAACATAAAAAGATGTTTAGAAGAATGATTCCGCAAGACATGATCCTTCAGATTCACAAGCCATCTATAGCGAGAGCTTATGTAAGGAATACACCAATCTGTCATTAATAAAGTAGCCGGTAGATTGGGTGGCCTTTACTTCAATGTGAAGCAACTGATAACTGATTTAAACTAATTGCATCCCTTCCCACCTTCATTGCTTAATGTCAATGTGCTCGGTGTTATCACTTGATTAAAAAAATTACAATTGCCATCAGTTCATTTTAAACCCTGTAAGTCTGCATGCCTGAAAAGGAATGGCTTGCCCAAGAAGACTACCTACTGAATTTTAAATGTAAATCTGTAAATCTTATATCCAAATGAAAATGCTAACCTGTGCATCACTTGAACAAAGAGTCACACATTCACACACAGAGTCTGATGGCAACACATTACTTTGGAGACCTGCTTTATCTTCACCTTTAACCATGCCTGGTAAAAAGGAACAGACCAAAGGTCCTATAATGGATTTTAATTTTGGTGAGATCAGTCCAACCTAATTCCCATAAATATGTGATTTATGTAAAGATGGAGACAGGAGGCAGCTGTGACTGCTGCAAAAGCATTCCAGAGTTGTCACTGTGATTCAGCTATTCTCTTCAGTTCCCTTCCAGCCTTGCCCACCTGCATCCTCCAGGCTGGAACCATGGTGGAAGCCATCCAGATCAGCAGCCAGTAAAACCTGGAGCACTTGGGGCTGTGGGAAAGGAGGACAAGGGAGAAATTAGCCATTCACATCCCAAGGATTCTTTCACACAACTTGTATAGATTACTAAACATTAAGGAGGTCTGAAGTAAAACCACAGACCTTGGACAGATGGAATGAAAACATGATTCAGGAAAAGAATGTCATTTTCATGGCTACGATATCAGCTTCACTCCCTCAGCTGCACTCCCTCCCTCTCAGGCAGCACCGTTGGCAAAGAGCTCTACCTGAGATCAGACTCAAGAGAAGAAGAGTTGGTTCTTATATGTCACTTTTCTCTACGAGGAGGAGTCTCAAAGCGGCTTACATTCGCCTTCCCTTTCCTCTCCCCACAACAGACCCACTGTGGAGTGGGTAAGGCTGAGAGAGCCCTGAAATTATTGCTTGGTCAGATCAGCTTGGCTGTGGAAAGCCCAAGGTCACCCAGCTGGCTGCATGTGGAGGAGGAGCACATAGTCAAACTGGGCTCACCAGATTAGAAGCTGCCATTCCTAACCACGGAGCTGGCTCTGTCAGACAGAACAAACAGTAATGACTTAGGTGGAATAATGGTTCTCTATCTGTACAAGGCAGCTGCTTATATCTTAAACAGATAAACTGTACTCTGAAATGAAAGTCCGGGCATTTTACCCTTTTTAAAAGTTTGTGCATGTGCTCATTTTATGCAATGAGAAGTACTGTGGTATAAGGCTGCCTGATTAAACTCATACAATTATTCAGCCACAAAGTTTGGACCTTGCTCTCATGCTTTACACACCTGCATGTTAATGAAGATCAGAGAGATTCTCCTGCGCCGGAATTGTTGAAGCAACTCTGTCAGCCCCACCACCACTGTATAGTCGATATTACTGATGTGAGTACAGTCTAGGATGACAGTGCGCAATGGAGACCCTGAAGGCAGAAAATGGTACAATAAGGAAAAGGCACATACAGGAAGAGCAACTATTTCAACCAATACAATTCTGGCTGAATGAGACAGGTATGTTTCAAACACTCAACCAGTCCCATGAACTGCATTGCTTCCACTCAGCATGGAGTCCTTCCCACAACCCACTGTGGAATTCTAGTGGACTGTTTGGACGTCATCGTGGTAGGAAAAACGAAGACAGCGTATCTAGGGATATGCACCACTCCTTTTCTCTCAGTAGAAGATTGACACTCTATTAAGACTCTCCAGCAGAACTAATATGCCGCTTTTTTCTACCAGAGGGAGTCTCAAAGCAGCTTACCAATCGCCTTCCCTTTCCTCTCTGCCAAGGGGCAATCCAAAATGGCAAGTTAGTGTTTCCGTAGAGCAGTGGTCCCCAACCTTTTTAGAGCAGTGGTCCCCAACCAGTCAACGCTTGACTTTTACTGAGGCTCGGGGGGGGGTAGTCTTTTGCTGAGGGATGTCACCACCGCCTGAGCCCCTGGTCCACTTGCTTTCCCGCTGGCGCCCCTGACTTCCTGCCACCTGCTGGGGGGCACTGCCAACAGCAGCTGCGCAGTGCCATGCTGTGGGGGAGCCCCAGCCATGGCGGCCACTGGAGAGCACCAAAGTTGAGCTGGTGGCAAAGTGTCAGGGCAGCCCCTGAGGCAGCAACCAGGGAGGAGGACGAGAAGGAGCCGTGGCCCAGTACCGACTGATCCACAGACCGTTCCCAGTCCCTGGACCGGAGGTTGGGGACCACTGCCATAGAACACTGAAGGGATGAAAACTCCACACTGCAAAACTGGCTCTGTAGCTAACTTTATGGTCTATCAGGAGTTGCCTCTGGAGCTTCCCTTTGTAAGACAAGCAAAGTCCCCATCAAGACACAGGACCCTTGACCGCACAAAGCTAATTTCTTAATCAAAATTCATGCAGTAACAAGATTTAGTGAGACAATGGTGTGGATCCAGCCAGCTCTTCCACTCAGTCTAATTCACATCCATACTGCAGTGCTCATCCCAAATGACTTCTATACCTGCAGGCCCCATAATTCTTGCTGTAGTCTTTTTGGGTGGCCACAGAGGATGCCTCCTTCCTTTTTTACCAGCAGAAAAGCTGGATGGATCCAATCCATTATGTAGAGGAACTGGGGACCAAGAGTATATGCTGTTCTTGAACAGGTGTTTACCTCCCCAGGCCAACACTTCTGGCCTCAAGGGACAGTTCCTATGTAAATCCCATTATCTCAGGCTGAGGATGCTTGGTCATTTTGCTCAAGAGGTATATTGGGCAGGGTTTTTTTAACCTCTGGATAAAGTTCAGCTCCTCACCTCTAATGCCCATATCAAGGGCCCCTAATTATATATTTTACCTGATAGAGCTTGTTTGTTCAGAGTGTCACAGAGGAATTCAATGGCTGGAAAATACAGGCCACCAGAGGGCTGTAAGACTATTTTCTCATGCCCATACATCTGCAGGAAAAGTTGGGAAAACATTTTGGTGTGAACATAAGATGACAATTGTTACTCTCCAGAGATTTACATCCTTGTTAATACTTTGCATTGCCTGGGACAACCATTACCTGTCTCACACTTAAAAGCAAAGACTCACATACCCTTAAAGAGGAGAGGTACAGGTTTTTTCAGCTACAAAGTGAGCTCAACTTTCTTGAAGGATAGGTGTTCAGCTACCTCTTCTTGATGCCCTCTTTCTTCAAAGTGAGCTGCCTGCTTTATTTATGCTTTATTTATTTTACAAGTGCCCAGCTGGTTTATCTACTCTAATATTTGCTTGGTGCTTTGTTCTCTTTTTAAAAGGTCCCCCACTGTCTATTTAAACCTTGAAATCAGGCCCAGTTAGGAATGGGGAGGCTAGCTAACCAGACTAACACACTGGTCAGTCAATCATTGCTGTGCACAGCCTGGATCTGAGGTGGGATGGAGAAGTTGCTCCATTACTTGTTTTACACAATGGTGTATCAGTGCTGTGAAAATCCCATTTCTCTTTTGAAATGGAAGAATGTCTCCCTCCCCCCTCAAGGGAAAAAATAATCCTATAGATGTGTTTACCTAGCAGTGAGCAGCCTTCCACTGTGAACTGACTGCTGAAGTTCACTGTGATCCAGCTGGAGAGGGAAGGAAACAGGAATGTGTACTGTGTACTGTGTGTATGTGTGGGGGGGGATGTTAAGTGCCATTAAGTTCCTTCTGACTGATGACAAACCTATGACTTAACGACCTCCAAAACATCCTATCATTAACAGCCTTGCTCAGGTTTTGCAATCTGAGGGCACGGCTTCCTTGACAGAGTCAATGCATCTCATAGGCCCATTATGCACGGAGTGGAAGATCCGCATTTGGGGTGGAATGGCGGCAGCTAAAATCACCAATTATGCACGCCGCAGGCGGCAACCGGGCGCAGAGTCAACATATGCCGCCAAAAACGCCATGTTAGCGAGATGCAGAAGCAAGTGGAGCTTCCCAGGACCAGGATGCAACCAGAAGCGGCTCCAGAGTAGCTACGTGCATAATCGGATACTCTGGGTTTTGCCGCCATTGCGTTCTGTCCCGTGCGTAAGCAGTTTGCTTCACTTCTTCCTCCTCCGCGTTCTCCATGCCACAGTTTCAGCAGCCGTGCATAATAGGCCATATTGGGTTTTACTTGTGTCCTCCCTGACTTTGATTTTTCCTAGCATTCTCCAGTATCTACTGTCTTCTCACTATGGGACCAAAGTATGAGAGCCTGATCTTCATCCTTTTAGTTTCTAGAGAGAAATCAGACTTGATTTGATCTATAACAACTTATTTGTCTTTCTGGCATCCCAGAAAGCATCCATAAAACTGTCTTCAAACACCACACTAAGTTAATCAACTTTCTTCCTTGTCCAACTTTCACACATATACCTATTATGGGGAATACTATGGTATGAATTATTGTGATCTTGGTCCCCAGTGACACTTCCCATTCTCAATCTGCTTCTGACTCAAGCCAAACAAACCTTTATCTGTGGTCTGGCAATGGGGTAGAGCAGAAGAACAGCTGAAACCAGCACACCTGCCACAATGCCATACTGCATCTCCCAGAAACAGAGCAAGAATGTCACACAGAGGGGCACCAGGTCCAGCCCTGAGAGAGATGAACACATGAATCCCAGTCACTGACTCATCAATTCCTTCAGCAAAGGAGCTAATAGAGACAACAGGGAGAATGAAAGGGACAAAACTGCCTTCCTTACTTATAAAGATTTTACAAAAGATTTTGTACCTTATAAGGAGGTACAAAGGTGACTAATAATGGGATGTAAAAGGCAACAGGAAGTAAAGGACTAAACAAGCCAATGTTCACATTGTATCTATTCCAGCTCAGAAATTCTCTCAATATCCCTTGCTCTTGCAATGGAATACCATTACCCACATTACAGCTCACACCATATCATAAAACAGCAGTCTCAGCATGAGTGGGGAATACGTAACATCAAAACTTTTGTATGGGCAGATTGTTTTGAAGAGACCATGACCTTTTCTGCATGCAGAATTCGGCCTGTCCCAGTGTTTGTCCAGTCACAGGGCTGATTTCCACTTCCAGATGATGTTGGCCCAGTGCAGGGCGGTCCCAGGCCTGGCATGATGCAGGTAACCCTCAGGTAACCTGCAGCAATGGAATGGAAGTTAGCCCCGGAAGTGGAAATTAGCCCAACGACCAGACAAGCGCTTACACAGACTGAATTCTGCATGCAGTAAAGGTCCATGTGATACAAGTACCTCTATGTGCAAATATGAAATGAGGCAAACAAGATTTCACGTGAAACAGAATCCTCAGTACCAGTCACAGATACAGGTCCAGGAAAATTGCATGAATCAGTGGAGGCATTCACATAATGTTTTCTAATAGTCATGAGTTCCAAATAGTATGGTAAAAAAAGAGTTCTGAGTATTGTAAAGTCTAAATATCAGCTCTAAACTTTAGTTTTCCTACAGTTACCTAAATTTGCTGCATAAATGATGGAAATTTTGTGCCACAGGGACAGCAGTTTGCTGACCTGGGATTTGAAGAGGTAGAAAGACATAAGAGGCCTCTCTTTCAAACTATGAGAACATCAAACAAATAGGGCAGGGGCAAGGTGGGAGGTGTAACTTTCACATTTTGCACTTCTCCCCACTCTGAATCACTAGCTTTCCTGCTGCCCCCATATCAGCCAAAACGACTGACAATGTTCCAAAGAAATCTCATAAATTCCCTAAGGAAGTATTGCAAGACCGCCCAGCTTTTGAACTCTGAAAAGAATAGGACATCCATGTGCATACTTTTAACCTGCCACAATGTATGGAAGATTCTAGCATCAAACATAGGCGCCACTGCACAGATGATGACAGCTGCCAGAGCAGCCTTGGGAATGTAGTAGAAGAGAGAAGTAAGGAAAGCTAGAGACAACAGCACCAGGGACCCTGTGGAGAGAACAAGGGAATCAGTACTGCAAACATCACACCAAGACGTATCCTGTGCCGGAGAACAAACACAGGCTGGATGGACCAGACACATCGCCCTGTGAGGCAAGCAGGGGGTTATGGCTCCCAGAAACTCTTTCTTGGGAGTAAGTTTCATTGAATACAGTGGGACTTCCTTCAATAAAATGGGATTGCTCCCTACATTTGAAGCGCTCCATTGCTACCAATCTGGAATGTAGGAATAAAGAGAACCAAATCTCACTAGCTGCATTCATAGGTTAGGAATAAATGATAACCAAAGATCGCTGACAGGCTCTATTTTTCAGGAATCAGCACTACAATTCTGCAAAATGACACCAGGGCTGTGTTCACTGTGGCGGAAAGTGCCTTCATGTCACAGCTGATATATGGTGACCTTGTAGGTTTTCAAGGCAAGAGAGGTTCAGAGGCAGTTTACCACTGCCTGTCTCTATATAACACCCCTGGATTTCCTTGGTTGTCTTCCATCTAAATACTATTCAGGGCTAACCCTGCCAAGATCAAGCTAGCTTGAGCCTTCCCAGTCAGGGCTGTATTCATAACACATGCTTTTAAAACAGTGGTTTGTTGATGCTGGGCATGATCGCAGCTTGTCCCCCTACCCTCCCCCCCCCCCGCACCCTGAACAGGCAGAGCTTATTGAATATTTTCCCAGTTAGATTAAACTCCTGATTGCTGTGATGTCTGCCTGCAAGCACCGCAAGTTGTGGGGGAAGACAAGATTCAACTGGCTGAGCTTGTCTGCATTTGGACACCATGCCAAACTGGAGCTTAATCTGCCACTAGACTTTTTTATGCTTTGTTGTGAGCCACTCCAATATCTTTTCTGAGACGGGCAGCCTAAAAGCCCCAAAGTAAAATAAATAATCAAACCGTAAACGGTTCAATCACTGTCTTGTCTCCTCCTCCCCCTTTCTTCTTTCCAGAAGGCTAAGGGGCAACTTGAAAGGAATCCCACCTTCCATCCCAACCTAATCTAATCATGTGAGCAACATAAAATGTAGGTTCAAGTGGGTAGCCGTGTTGATCTGAAGTAGCACAAGAAAAACAAAGTCCAATAGCATTTTGAAAGCTTGCATGCACTCGAAAGCCCTCTAAACTTTAGTTTCAATTAAATCTTTGTTGGTCTTAAAGGTGCTACTGGCCTCTATTTTTGTTATAAAATGTAGGCATAAGGCTTGAAGCACTTGTTTTGCTCCTCCCTTTTATTTTGGGGTTTTCCTGCGGTGTAGTGTGTCTACTGATGGTCTCTTGTTTGGTTTTATACAGCAATCTGCAAGCCACCTTCTCTGCTGACTCCCCCCTTTTTAACAAATGTTGGTATGAATCACTTCCTCAGGAAGGATAAAATCTTATTCAGAAAGCCACTCAAGCCTTTCTTTCCAACACATCCCTTCACACGAGTAGCCTCAAATAAGCAGTAGCCTTAAATAATGTTGACATGCTCTTCAGAATTACATGCAACATAAACACACACACACAAATTCTTCAGTAGTATCTATAGCAGCAGATTTTCTACTTGCTATAACTGTCTGTTTCTGAACAAGCTGTCCTAGGATTTCTTTCCAAACATGGTCCAGGTTTCATCTCCAAAGGGGTAAGAAGTTAATGATACAGTATGTCTGGCATTTATATACTTGGCCTTAAGGAACAGCCATTAACAATGCCCCACACTCAATTGGGAGGGAGTGCCTACCTGTGATTATTCCCCCTGCAGGGCTGCACACCCCAGTCTGTGCATTCACTGCTGTCCTGTAACACAAACAACCTATGTCATTAAGGGAAGTAATCTTCCAAGAATTTATGGGGAAAGCTGAAAACATGGACATGTTAAAGGGAACAAGGTCTTTGAATCCAGGTAACTATTGCAAAGTCATGCAAGGGTTCTGCCTGTCCAAGAGGTGATTATTCTGAAGCCTGAAGTGAGCCCACTGTTTTCTGCTACTCTCCAAGGCCTGAAAGCAAACTTCAGAATAAGCCTCAAGTACCACCTATCCATTGTGTTCTACATTAACTACTGTAATCTGGAAGTCTTATTTCTATTAAAATGTATGCCTTACTTAAACTAGTTGTATCGGGCTCTCAAAATGCACTCCAACATATACCAGCAATAACAAGGACCACCAAACATTAGAACCTAAAACAAAAACACCAGGTAAATTAACTAATCCCCCACTATATTCATGATCACTGAAATAGGTTCACATCCCAATGTCACCCATCAGCGTGTATACACAATCTGGGTGGTTAAAGTGTTTTTTAAAAAGTAACACATCCATTGGAAGTGATTTTGAGAATGCACCTGTGATGAGTCACAGTGCTATCTAGACTTTACTACCCTCAAGCCAGCTCACACTTTTAATACAATTGAGGCACCTGTCATATGAAGGTAGTTTCACCCACTGTAGGTTTTACTCACCGGCCAAAGCTACCTGTGACAGGATAGGATGAGACAAAGGATCCAAGGAGATTAGTGAAACCTACAGGTGGAGGAGGTGCGGTTAAGAAACAAAGATGGAGAGTCCCACTTCCTGGCCTCATCAGGACCACTCTGAAAACAATGCTAACATGGGGAGTGAGGGTGTTGCTTTGCTCATGTGTTACACTTGTCCCTAAAGCCTCTTCCTCCAATGTGCTAATCTGAGCACCTGATCTTGGCAGACATTTCAGAAATCTTTTCCCTTTGTGGACATGCCTCTTCCCTCTCAGACGTATTCGCACACTGTCTGAGCATCCCTCAAAACATAAGGCCCAGTCCTAACCAGTCAATGGTGCCCAACCCATCCATGCAAAATTCTTACCCATGGCTAACAGCTCCTGATCAGGGTCAATTTGGTAGTTATTTTGAGAAGCTAGAAGGCAAGACAGAAATTAGAGACTGGTTAAACACATTTTCTTTGTGATTAGTTCCCTTGTCTAAGAGCCCCACGATGCACAGCCAAAAACAGTGGTAATCACTTTCCACAAACCTCAGCAAAGAACAAGAAAAGAAAATGAAGCACAAGTGAAAAATAAATTTATTCCTGATGATTCTCAGTGTCCATTCTATTTTTGTCAAATGTATTAATACAAAAAATAAGCTGAAATTATTACCAAAAAAGTTGAAATGCCTATATTTTGCAACAAAAATTATAAGGCAGTCAAAATGGGGAATTGATTAAGAATACCCGTTTTCAAGGTAAGCACCCTTTCTTCGGTGGCTATTCTCGTTAAAAGAAAAATTATTTTACTATATCAGAATCATCAATCAATATACTAGTCATATAAATATAACTAGGGGCCAAGTCCATTGCATTCAGGAATACAACAGGAGCTAGATTAGGGGAGTGGAGTGGAAGATGGCCTCCCCCTCTCCCCAGGACCTGGAAAGGCTGCAGGCAGCTGCTAGGGAACTCACCAGCAGGGGCAGCTCTCATGCAGCAGGGATCTGCAGCCTCCAAGCCTCAGAGGGAAGTGCAAGGAGGAGGGGGTGGTCAAGGGTGGAGGACGGAAGTCAATTGGCTGGCCACTGGATAGACAGGCAAGCTGGTTGGAAGAGGAGGCACTCTGGGGCTGGAGAGCTGCCCTGAGTGGGTATTAAGCACTGAGTAGCACTTAAGCCTTGAGACCCCCTCCTCCTCCAAGCCCTTACCAGAAATACATTATGTGGAACAGATGTTTATATTTATGTGTTCCCACCTCTTATTAGATTTTCATTCAGGTTTTTCATTAATGGTAGTCACCTATTGAACAAATCATAAATCGTTACTATATTATTTTGTGTTTAAAGAATATATGTCATAAATCTTAAATCTAATTAATTCCCAACTTATTTCCATTATTACAATTACACGTTACAATTATATATATAGGAATATAAGAGGTGGGAACATATAAATACTATATGATTTTCACAATGCATTGCAGCAAGCAAAAGTAAAGGCAATAAATATAAACAAAAAGGAATAAGGTGTTCTAACCATTCCTGGATCCATTTTGCACCTCCCACACACCTCTCTCACTGGAGAAAGCTGTTTTCTCTTTCCAAGGTAGAAGGAAGAAACAGGTATGAAACTGGGCTAATCCGAATCTAGGAGAATTTTACTTCCTTTAATCCATTATTCTGACATACATTTTGCCCATTTCACACTGTGGGAGATTCTTCTGCATGGGGCAATATTTTCTTAATTTATTCCCTCATTTCTACCCAATGGGAACCCAAAGCAGCTTACATTGTTCTCCTCCCCTGAATTTTATCCTCAACACCCCATGAAGTGGGTCAGGCTAAGAAGGTGCGACTTACCCAGAATCACCAAGCAAGCATCCGTGGTTAGCGGGAATTCAAATCTGGGTAACCACTATACAATGATGTCTCTCACTAAGGTGCAGTGCTGATGGACAACTAATGATACTGCAGTGGTGGGACAGACTGCATGCATCAGTGGCATCCACATCGCTAGATGCCCCTGTGCGGGGGTGAGGAGAGTGCTCCCCAGCTAACATGAAAATGCCAAGGATCTAAGGCACACAGCTTTCTCCATCATCTGAGGGCCTACCAAATGCTTTGGCGATTGCAACCGTCTCCAATAGCCCCATGAGTGGCACCACAGCCAAGCCAGCTCCCATTTCCTGTAAAGGGGACATAAAAGAATGTCTTTATTTAAATGAAAAGAGGTCTGTACTGTGAACCTGGTCCAACACTTTAACCACTACACTGGTTTGCAAAGCTGTCCTGTTTTCCCCAAGGCTCCCTAGTTATCTTTATGCAGGGACTGAAACTACCTCCATCCAAACCAAGCTTCTCCTCTTTGTGCCACTCCAACAAACCCAACCTGATACCTTCCAAGATAGTAACAATCAGCATTAAGCATTTGCACCCCCGCCCCCAAACAAAAGATTCAGACAATTTCAGCTTCAGAAGAACCCAATTTGGACCATTAAAGGGCTGTCCAAATTAGCCGATTCAGATCCAGCTTCGGCCAAAGCACTTCAGAGGTCTCCGAAGCACTTCAGCCATTAAAGTCAATTGCGCCATTGACTTTAATGGGGAATTTAAGGTCTTCGAAGTCTCTGTGGCCTGGGGGGGGGGGGGTTGAGCTAGAGGTTCCTAACTTCAGGGTAGCTTCAGGAGCCTATTGTCAGGAACCAGGCAGGAAACCTGTCAAGCCAAACCTCGAGACTACCGGCTGGTGAAGTCTCAAAGGAAGCTTTATTCAGAGTTCTGCTGCAAAGGCACGACAGGCAGAGTTCACTGAAGCAAACGACTTGGCAGAGACACAGAACAATGATTTGAAAGGGTCTTTATACATTTGCCCAATGTGGGGGGGACGACGAGGGGCACCTAGGTGGGAAGGCACAAGGCGGGAAGGACCGTTGGTTCCCAGCGGAACCCTGCTTTGAAGTAGAGAGGATAGAAGTGTTGATACATTGCAGACACTACAAGGCCATTCAAGGCCGGATGAGAGCGAGCAGAGATAACACCCAGACGCTTTGGTATGCAGAGAGGGGGGAATGTGCCAGAGGAGTTTTATGGTCACAGGCCGGGAGACTCCCGGGATTCCAAGGTGAAACATGGGTCGGGGATCTGGATTCATGACACCTATTTCTGACTCCTCTCCAATTTTCAAAAGTATTGGACCAGGGGTTCCAGTTCTAGGGGTTCCCAAAGAGGCTGCCCCCATCCCACCTCTATGATATCCTATGATGAGAACAAATAGACTCTCTATTCTGATTTTTACCACAGGACATAACAGGCTATTACTTCCAATTGTAAGAATTTATGATCAGAACAGACTGTCTCATCAGGTAGGATGGAGAGCCCCTAGAATTGGACCCCTTCTTGAAACATGGAGGGAAATCAGAGAAGAGGCTCCTGGAACTACCCTGAAAGTTTGGAGCCTCTAACTCAAACTTCTATCCCCACCCCCCAGACCACGGAGACAGCAGAAACCTGAAAATTGACAAACCAGGGAGGGGACTCTCTCTCTCACTCTCAGGTCTAGCATACAGATGCCACCCTCCAAGCATTTCTAAACAGGAATTGCAGCTCATCTTCACATAGGGAGCAGTTCCCATTCCCATCTCCTCACCTGGGGAAAAGGGATAAAAGGTAAAGGTAAAGGTATCCCCTGTGCAAGCACCGGGTCATGTCTGACCCTTGGGGTGACACCCTCTAGCGTTTGGGTGATGCCCTCTAGCGTGGGGAAAAGGGATACTGCATGCCAAAGCTGCAGGGGACAGCTGTGGCTGGCTCCCCAAAGCACTTGGATGTCAGCCTCCAGGTGAGAACTGGAGACCCATTGAAGTCCACTCAAATATCACCTGAGTTCCCTGGAGAGAAGAGGGGTGCCTGCCAGGGGGGGATGCCTATTTAGAGCGGGAAACCTAATTCGGCACCCCAAGAAGAACCAAGCAGTGGCCCCCAGGCCATAACAGCAGCAAACTAGACCAGAGCAGTGGGCCAACCACCCAAGGAACCACAGTCCCCAAAGTGGGCAACCCACCACAACAACACTGTGAAGAACAGATCAAAACTTTAAACTGTAACAACAACACCCCAATAAGAACCAAGCACAACAAGCAGTGTCACCCAAGGCCACAACAGCAACAAGCAACAACATCAGCAAACCAGAGCAGAACAACAGCCCCCAAAGTGGGCAACCCCCGCCGCAACAACAACAGTGAGAATGAATGAATTAAAGCTTAAAAGTGTAAAGAACAAGAGCACACCAAGTAGAAGTCAGCAGGAAACCACCAGAGCAGAACAGAGAAGAAAGAAGAAAAACACCAGGAGAAAAAAAACAATGAATCCCAAGCACCCCAAAGCACCCTCAGACCCTATCCCACCCACAGAAACCCAAATAATATTGGTTTAAAAATAAGAAGTGGTCAAGTAAAGAATGATTAAAAGTGAGAAGAAGAAAAGAGAGAGCAAGAGGAAAAAAGATCAGAAGCAGTCCCTCAGATAAACCATTTCATATCTTCTCCAGCGATGAAGATCCTCCAAAGTTCAGCACAGCAGCAGCCACCACTCAGCCAGCCAAACAGGCCCAGCACACTCTCTGAGAGTCAGACTCAATGAATCTGAGCAGCAGGTCAGCGAGGCAGCAGTCAGCAAGAAAGGCAGGTAAGAAGACCCCCTAGCTTTATATATCTCTTGGCTATGCACAGATGATTTTCATAAAGGAAAAACCTTCTATAATTGGCCAAGAAATGCTTTTTCTCCCAAGCCTGCCTCCATAGGCTAAAGTCCCCACCAGCCTCCTCCCCCCTCACTTACCTTGCCTTACTTTGCAGCAAACAAGCTTAGCAAGCTGCAAGACCTCATCATTGCAATGATTGGCTGGGCTCCTCCAGGAAGTCCATCCATTGGTCAACCTCCTTCTCCCCTCCCCTTTGTCCTGGAGGAGACTGAGCAAAGGTGGGAAAGACAGAATGGGAAAGCTAAGGCAGCTCCCGCCTGTCTGTTTCCCTTTAAACTTTAAATGGTCATCTGAAGTGCCAGAGTGCACTGGAATGCACTTCGGACAGCTGCACTTTGGCTCTGTTTTCTATGGGGATTTTTGCTTCAGACCGTATTCGGTTGGTCTAACCCCGAAGCAGCCCTGCTTCAAAGATTTTTCAGCCGGAGCACATGCCTAGACCATACTGAAACCTAGAACAGCAAGGATGAAATGCACAGCCAGGCTACACCATGATCCAAATACACTTAAGGATGCAGAACAAAGCAAGCCTTATAGACTGCCTGTGCACAAAAAGGGCTAACTCCAAGCTAATGCTCTGCCTGCATCTGATGCAAAAAATGGGCAAATCACTAAGCAATCCTAAATGCATTCCAACATCCCCTTAATTCAAGGAGGGACTTGCCAAAATCAGCACATTACAAAGTTAGTAGGGAAGTCAAGGAGGCAGGGCCATCCATCCCCCAAATAGCCTTTCTGCTGTCTAAGAAGCCTTCTTTTGGTTCAAGTGGCTCTCCCTCCACTGGAAGAGACACTTAAGGTGGAGGAAGTCTCCTCAGGATGGACAGTTTCACACTTCACTCAGTGGCAGGCTCCTCCCTAGGATTTGTATACTTAGATATACTTGTTTTATTGTTGTGTTAAAAATGTTTAAATAGAAAGCTTGATATTTTTCCCCTTGCAGAAGGACAGGGAACAGATGTTGTTGTTGTTGTTGTTGTTAGGTGCGAAGTCGTGTCCGACCCATTGCAACCCCATGGACAATGATCCTCCAGGCCTTCCTGTCCTCTACCATTCCCCGGAGTCCATTTAAGTTTGCACCAACTGCTTCAGTGACTCCATCCAGCCACCTCATTCTCTGTCGTCCCCTTCTTCTTTTGCCCTTGATCGCTCCCAGCATTAGGCTCTTCTCCAGGGAGTCCTTCATTCTCATGAGGTGGCCAAAGTATTTGAGTTTCATCTTCAGGATCTGGCCTTCTAAGGAGCAGGCAGGGCTGATCTCCCCTAGGACTGACCGGTTTGTTCGCCTTGCAGTCCAAGGGACTCGCAAGAGTCTTCTCCAGCACCAGAGTTCAAAAGCCTCAATTCTTTGACGTTCGGCCTTCCTTATGGTCCAACTTTCACAGCCATACATTGCAACTGGGAATACCATAGCCTTGACTAGACACACTTTTGTTGGCAGGGTGATGTCTCTGCTTTTTAGGATGCTGTCTAGATTTGCCATAGCTTTCCTCCCCAGGAGCAAGCGTCTTTTAATTTCTTTGCTGCAGTCCCCATCTGCAGTGATCTTGGAGCCCAGGAAAATAAAATCTTTCACTATCTCCATCTCTTCCCGATCTATTTGCCAGGAAGGGAACAGATATACCTGCACAGATAAAAACACCAAATACCCACCTTCACCATCTCTCCGAAGTAGACTGTCTCATTAGGTGTCACCTTGGAGAATGGTGGTGGCTGGAAGTGGGGGAGCCCTTGGGGAATTGTCCCTGTGAGGGTGAAAGGCTGGGAGCCTGTAACTTGGAAGGAATAGGCCACCAATCCAGCAAACAGGACTACCAGAGCGTTATGGGCTGTAAGAAAGAGAAGAGATTCTTAAAGCAAGCCTGTATATTTCCAAATGACAGCAATGACACATATGGACAGAAGCTGCATCCAGATAAGACGTCAAACAAAGGTTTGTCTGTCACTGGCACAAAACACAGCCCTATGTGTGTACACCATGTACAAATGTATCTGTCTTTACATCTGAATGTAACCAGTGACTGTTGAGGCCACAGGCATAAAAGTTAAGTATGCTGACAAAGCATCCATTTTTACTGCCAAAAGAAAATTAAACCATGTACCCGTGAAGATGCTGGTGAGCCAGCAAACAAAAGGTGGAAGGCAAAAAGAAGAAGAGATGAGAGTTGTACTGAAGATGCTTGAAGCACATGGAACTCCAGTGGCATTACCACAGGAGTCTTCCTCAGACATGGCGGGTAGCTACACAAATCTAGAGAGCAATGACAGGTGTAAACCAACACCTCAGCAGAACACATTGGGTTGAGAACCACTCTGTGCACGGAACAAAACATGCCAAAGGCTGCTTACTCCTGCACTCCGGGTGGCCTCTTAAGTATAAAGTCTCATGAGTGTGAAATATAGATCACCACCGAGTCTGCCCATGAGAGCCGGGGAGGTGAAGAGCTGTAGCTTTGACCTCCCATTGAGAACTGCATATCTTCTGCTAGTTATCTACATTTGTTTCTGTATCAACAAAAAAGAAAACAAGGAAACCACAGCCTGCTCCAGAGAGCAGCTCCAGAGAAAGCTCAGTTCCTCCCAACACCCTCTGCAAGGGAGAAGGTTCAGAACTGTCAAGATGGGTGATCATTTTGAGAAGTGGGGTTTCTTGACGGCCCTGGAAGGAGTTCTTGAATGGGTGGGAGTTGATTAATTTGAATATATTTTTTAAAGTTTGATAATCATTTATTGGGTGATATGAACACATATGGTCATGTTGACCCGCTCCCCCCCTCCCAAAATGGCCAATGATGGGCCTGGAGGGGGTGGGAAGGGGAAGGGCCCTCGGTGGGCTTCCCAACCATATCCTGCAAGATCATGGTCACTTCTGGGATTTTTTGAAGCCTGGAGAATGTTTCAGGGGTTTCACAATGGTTAAAAAGTTGAGAAAGACTGCTCGAGACTCAGAAAGTCTATTCTGCCTTTGTTGTCTTCCCTCTCCTAATAATCTCCAACCCTTCCTGTATCTGCATCCTGTTTATCGTTTTTGACAAAGTTGTATTTTCTGCCTGGCTCTTCCTTTCTTCAGTTTCATATCTCCATATTCTTTACCCTTAAGGCAATAGGCTACTTTGTCTGTTAGTCACCCTATAACTTAAGCCTCCGTAACACTCCTCCTTCCCCCATGTGATCATGACCAATGTGAAGCTTGTCAACTCCTTGCTCCCCTTCCAAGCTCTTTCTCCACTGTCAGCCCACTCTTCTTTAGAGTGCTGTTTCTCATTTTCTTTCCTCTGCATTGTATTTCTCTACTGCTTAGCCTCTCCCCTTCTCAGTTCTCAGCCATTCCATGAAATGTATAAGCCAGCCAAGCTCATAACATTTACCTTCCCTCACAGAAGCTGGACTGCAGATTGCTTCATTCCCTGAGCAACTGAACATTCTGAGCCATTGTACCAGCAGAGTCAATCAGTGCCACAAGAGAAATGCAATTCAGCACTCTGCAGGGAAAGGGTTGAGCATGCAAGACAGAACAGACAAACCTGTTGCTGTTGCCCAGACAATAAGTTGGCTGATCCTGACAGACCACTTTTCCATTCGGTGCACCCTGGGGATGTGACTTTTCATTTGTTTCAGTCCTGTAAGCACGATCAGGCAGATGAGTCCAAGGATGGCATCTCCTGCTCTGCACATAAGTTGTAATTATATTAGTAATTGATTGGAAAGGGACTCTATCAATCACAATTCCCTTCTGAGAATGTCCCTTCCCGCAGAGCCATTGGATCTATGCCAGGGGTGAGCACAGTCAAAAACCCAATTATAAGCCAAAACCCTAATTATTTTCCTGCCAGTTAAATAAGCTGTGCATGTCAGAAACTTTGGTTATATCCAGGTTCATTTTTATTCACTCCTACAAGTGATATATGCATTTTAGCATCTTTGCTCGGTATATGCCCGAAGTATATTTGACTGATTCAACTTTTATGGGAACTGCAGGCAAAACTCTGCATGTTTCAGAGATATGTATTAGAACACATGGGTCTATATTCCAATCTGGTAGAAAGCACAGCAAGACTACAAATGAGGAATCCTTCTGATTTCTACAGCTGTACAAGTTGTACAGTGTACAAGCATTCAGCACATCCTTATTTTAAAAGGCGTTTCTAGTCCACATGGACAAGGCGATAGTATAAAAGTGCATTGTCCTCACACTCTCACTAGCAGCCCAATTTTCCACTCTATCATAGGGTTCTATACAGGCCTCCCAAGGAAACACAGTTAGGCGAAAGCAAGTTTCATGACACCCAAAAACCAGGGATGCTGGGAAACAAACTGCTTAGGCCTGGCAGAGACCAAGAGATTTTGTTCTTCCCACCCATGTGACAGATACTGCTTTTATGAATTACTAGAGGCAAAGCCCGTTGCACCCAGGAATATAACAGGTTCTAGGATGCATGCCTGCACTGCGTCCTTCTTGGGTCTGGCCCTCCTCCCCCTGCTCCCAGTTCAACTTGAGCTCCAGAATAGTAAAGTGGTTAAAGAGCAGCAGACTCTAATCTCAAGGGCTGGGTCTGATCCCCCACTCCACCTCCATATGCAGGAAGCTGGGTTGCCAACTTCCATGTGGGGGCCTGGAGATCTTCAGGAATAAAAACTAATCTCCAGGCACCAGTTCCTCTGGAGAAAACATCGGGAGGGAGGGAGGAATGGGCTGTACCCATTCTCCCACTCCCACCCTCCACCCTCAGGATCCCGGGCAGTCTTAAAGGCCACGCTCCGTGTGCTGGGGCTGGATGGAAAGCTGAGCCTCTTCATTCCTCCCTCCCAGGAATCCCACTCGCTGGCCCAGCTTACCTTTGGGAATTGGGCCAGCAGAGGGGACTCTTCTTCTAGGAGGAAGAAGGAGGAGGAGGCTGGGGGGTGAGACAGACCCGCCATTGGCCCTCCATGAGAGAGTGGACACTCTGAGGGCCAATCAAGTAGGGTGTGAATTGTCTTTATGCAATTTTAACTTTATTATGTTTATAAAGATCTGTGACAAACTGCTAATAAAGAATTTAAAAGGAAGGGGGGAGCATGGAAAGATGTATTTACCTTGCCTCTCCAATTCTGGAGAAGGTGTAATACACCTGCAGGAAAAACTGCCGTGGGATGTTCTGCAGGCCAAGGAGTGCCTATGCAAACAAATAAAATCCGCATACCAGGTTGGTGTAACTACAGCACACGCACACAGAAGAAAGCTATGAAAAAGGATAACAGTCTAAGAAACTAAGCTGCATGGAACTGTGAGACCATCTGAAACAATGGAGGCTTGGTAATTTCAAGAGCAATCTCTGCTGAAGGAACATCTTTCTCCCAGCCAAAAACAGTGGACTGTCAATGCCCGAAGGTTAACAAGAGGTCCATGCCTTCAGCTTAAGGGAAAATATACATTCACAGTATTTGCTAGCAGACAGTGAACACAGAATATATCATAGTTTCCCCATTATCTTCCTTGCATCTGTCATAACCACGCTAATCTACATGAACAGGAAAATGCACCAAAATATACTTAGAACAGCAGCTGTGTCTGCACTAACTCTAGAGATGCATTTTAGTGTCCACAAATTCTCCAATATTTCGCATACTGTTAATAAAATATAACATGTTGTATGGGCAAATAACGCAGAATATATTGTCACAAGGAGTATAGTGACAATAGTGTCCTTTCTCACATTGTGTGTGTATGTGTGTGTGTGTATATATATATATATATCTTCCATTCCAATGCTGCCATATATATATATATATGTATTTCTTATGCTGTCTTGTTTTCTTGCTATGACATAATATTAATGGAAGAATATTGCTAATATAAGCAAGCTTATCTAGATCCTTTGAAGTTGGATAACTGTAGGATTCACATGCTGTCATCTCCTTAATGAGATGAGAAGACAGGTGAACTTTTATAATTGGGAAAGTTCAGAGGCTTTTGGTTTCACTAAGACAAGGTGTCCATGAATGACACATACCTGGAATGAGAAGTGAGATAGATGTCATCTATCCAACTTTATGTTTCTAGTTAAACATGATAAGGTAGCTGTTAGCTATGAATGAGAGCTCAGTGTAGATCTGGGACCAGATGCTATACATGTTATGGCCCAGGGCTCTATATCGCCACTATCGTACAAGAGGGCTCTCGATATCTGATAAGAGATTAGAGATTTCTTGTGAGGATGTATGAATGCTGTGATATTGTAACATCTATATTACAACTGCCTGCTAATTATGTAATAAATCACAAGTCTACCTTTCTACTAGTGTGCTTATTGTTTCCAAATCCTAATAAAAAGAACCATAGCCACCTTGATTGGCAAGACACGTGCTTTAAGAAAAACAAGCCTTAATTTTTAATTCATACTCTTACATTTTCAGAGGGGACAATAATGGAAAATTAAATAGCTTCTACTCCTTTTTGGCAAACCCCCTCCCCGCATATATGCTATTATCTAACTGACATTGCAAAATCTTAAGCATGGTATTCCTCCTGCCAAAGTAAAATTGCTTTTTATGTCTAGCTGTACACACTCCCAGGAGAAGAATCCTCCTCTTTTCCTCCATACTAGTCTTGGGGAAGTAAAGGCATGCACAAACAACTTCTGCTAAAATCATTGTTCATCAAACAAGTAACCTGCCTATTGTAACCCACCACGAGCCACTTGGAAGTGGCGGGTAATAAATTTGAATAATAATAATAATAATAATAATAATAATAATAATAATAATAATAATAATAATAATACTTTATCTAGGACTATTTTCTAGCCTACTTGAGCTTTTCTGAATCTTCGTGTGTCAAAAGTAAATATTAATTTCTTGTAGGAAATTCCTTGCCCTCAATGAGACACATTTGGGGCAGACACATTTGGCAGCTGAACACATGGGAAGATTTAATAAAAGTATGCCCATACAACCTTGACCTGGTTGAAGCCAATGGTGACTGCAGCAGCTGAAGTGAACCCTTTAATTACAGGATGTGAGAGGAAGTCTAGTAGGAAACCTGCAATAAATGGAGAATCCCTACTTAGCTTTGTGAGCACAGGACCCAACTGAACCATTCATACTTCATCCCACGTCCCATTGCAGCTGCTCAGCCACGTTATTCTTGACAAATCCATGTATGAAGGAAGGGACACAGAGGAGCTCCCAGAACCTTGCTTGGCTTCCTGCTGTTCCTGGGCAGCAAGAATACTGACAGCTGGGAATTGAGGGGAAGGGAAAACTCATTTTCTACATAAGAGTTAAGTGGTCCCTCAGATAAGTGGCACCCAGGCCACGTATAGCCTTAAATGTTAAAACCAGAACTTTGAACCTGATCCGGAAGCTAACTGGTAACCAATGCAGCTGCCTGAGCATAGGCTAGACGTGTGTCCTCTAGAATGACCTTGTGAGGACCTCAGCAGCCACATTTTTTCCCAATTGCCATTTCTGGGTCAGAGACAAGATCTGAGGACTGATAGGGTACTAGCAACTTAGCTTGGCGCACTTGGAAAAACACTATTTGTGCTACCTTCGTAATTTGAGCCTCCATAGATAAGGAGGCATCAAAGATTGCCCTGCAATCTTTTTTGTAGTAGGCTCATTGATCAAAACATGCATACACAGGCATTGCAAGCATGTAGGTAGATAGTAACAGATAATTATGCAATATGTAAATAAACTGTGGATTTCAATGCCAGTGGACATACTGATGGCCACAAGCATAGATGGCTTTAAGAGTTAATCAGACAGATTCATGGAGGATTTCAATGACTAGCCATGGCGACTAAAGAATTCTAAGTACCAGCACCAGGAGGCAAGATTATGGGGAAGCCTTGGCCTCTATGCCCTTTTTATTAACCTTTAAGGCCATACGCAGTAAAGAACCTGATTATCTGAGGAACCACCTGTCTGAGTATATCCCCAAAGAGTGCTGCAATCAGCTAACTCCAACTGCCTGAATGTCCCTGGCCCCAAGGAAGTACACTTGACCAGGTAGAATGAGCTCCCAGATGAGATCAGGGCCCTGAAAGAACTCAGCGCGCTTATGACTGAGGCCAACAGAAACCTAACCAATATAACCATATTGGGCCTCCCTCCCCTTGCCCTCCCCTACTCTCCTATGATTCCCACCAGGGTTATTGTCCACTAATTTCCTTTATTGGTGAAAATATATAGATGTTTTGTGTTTTGATTTTATCGTTTTATTGTGATGGGGCCATTGGGCCCATTTTTGTTCTGTGAGCTGCCCTGAGCTGACTTCTTAGAAGAGGCGGAATATAAATGTAAAAATGAATGAATGAATGAATGAATGAATGAATGAATGAATGAATGAATGAATGAATGAATGAATGAATGAATGAATGAATAGGCTGTGGTCAAGAATTGTAGTTTTAAATTGTTTTAATGTTATTTTACTAGCGAACTGTTTACAGTTTTACTATTGTAATGATGTATTTTAAGGTTGTACACCACCCTGAGTCGGCTGGTTCAAGAGGGGCGGAATATAAATTAAATAAATTAATATTTGTTGGCCCTTCAGCACAGCTAGTTAACCACTGTATCAAACATCCTCGCATTTCAGTGTCCCTCCTATGAGAACTCTGAAATGGCAAGCAGGAACTGGTTTACCTCTTACCCCATCAAAAACACCTTGATCGGGCTAGGTTGACAGTGCGTTTGACAAATCACCTATTGATCCAATATCCCACTGGTCACATCTTACCAAGATGAAGAAGTCCCATGATTAACTGGATGCAGCCTGAGAGAAACGTAAGCAGGATGGCATAAGCAGGGTCATGGAATGCATAGGAAGAAACCAATAGTGACATGATAGCTGTGGGGCCCAGTGTCACATCCTTTGCAGTCCCCAAGAAACAATAGATGAAGCAGCCCATGAAGGAGGAATAGAGGCCATACTGCAAGAGAACAGGGAAGGGGAGAGAACATAAGATACTAAGCACAGTGGTGTATGAATAAAGGCCAGAAATGGCCAAATTAAAGCAATTTTCAAAGGTATCCCATGGAATTAGTAAACGTCTTAATAAAGCATAAGTCTACTGATACTTCAGAGACTAACAAAATTACTCCATTTTATTCTTGCTGCAACATACTATCATGACTATCCCTCTGGAATTTTTAAATAGTATGTCTGGGCAGTAACAGAGAGCACTAAACCGGAATCAAAGGCAGCAGAGAAGTCTGGAGAAAGTGGTCGTTCTTGCTCAAGAGAATGCAGCACACATACACACACCACAAATTGACCTTCCTTTTACAAATGGACTTGTATTTCATGCAAAGAGAGGAAAGTTACTATACCAATTCATTTATTGGTGAAAATATATAGCTGTTTTTATGGTCTGCTTCTACCCTGACAGCTATTTTACAGATACTATTTTCAGCTACTAATAAAAAAAAATAAACACTATATAATTATTTATAGTTTTATGTGTTTTAAAATGATGTTACTGTATTTTAGAGCAGTGGTCCCCAACCTTTTTATCACCAGGCACCGGTCAATGCTTGACAATTTTACTGAGGCCCGGGGGCTTTTCAAGGTGCCAGAGAAGTCTAGTGAAAATAAGGTGGGAGAAAACAAACATGTTTGCAAAACAGATGCTCCACCACAGCCTTGCCCTGCAACCCTCTAACCTGTGGTTCTAGAACCAAAGAGGAACTCCAAGGTATCTGACCAGATTAATCTATGAAGAAGAACTGAGCAGGGCTTAAGACCTTTGAAACAAGTTCCATTGTGGTTAGACTAGGGTTCAGAAATCAATGGTTCTCCACTGCCAAGAAGGTATTTTATTGAAGTACACAGCTGAGCCATAGATATGGCTGTTCCTGTAGTGTTAATAATGTAAGTGACTTTGACAGTTCTAGAGATGAAAGACAAATTAATAGCAATCAGATGGTGATGTTAGACTGAGGTTGCTGGCTCGTGCTAAAAATGGAGTTGAACTAGACTCATTTTGTGTCATCTGAAAGCAATTTATCCCTTATTAAATAGAAATTTCCATTAACTGGATTTCGGTGCCAACTCAAATAGATGGGCAGCCCCAGGCAACCATCCGCTGCTGGGTCACAGACAAATGCAGCATTGTGTTTATCAGCTAACCAAGTGTGAGCCTTTACAAGTCTGCTTACGGAAGCTCCTGTATCGAGGGTCTTACCTGCATTGGGAGTCCAGCCATCTCAGCGTAGGCAAGCGCTTGTGGCACAACGGTCAGCCCCACAGTGATTCCAGCAATGATATCGAGCTGCAGCCATTGCAGAGAATACTTGGGAAGCCATCTTAGCAATGGCAATCTCCTCTGGGCTGTTTGGTACAACCAATCCCAGCATTCCTGGTTTCTCCCTGCCATGGCAGGGCTTAGAATGGTTCAAGCCAATTCCTTTGGAGTCCAGCCATAATAGCACCTTGGAGGAATCCTGAAGTCACAGATGCAGTGAAAGAGAAGATGTCATATGAAAGGGTAATTGCAAAAAAAAAAAATTCATTTGGGCAACAAGGAGGGCATAGAAATGCTTGAGAAGAGGAATTCGATCAGTCATGGGCAGTGGTTAATGCTATTCTGACAGTTCATTTTGAAATGTTGACAGCATATTTATTTATTTGAGATTTATATTCTGACCCGTCTTCAGAAACTCAGGGTAGATTTACAGAGTTATAAAATACACATAAAATCCCAATCTACAATAAACTTTAAATTAATCAAACCAAATTCAACATCTAATATGAAGTTAAATATTAAATGTTAAATGTTAAAAAACTAAAATTGCCCATAGTGCTCTCTCTCATGGACGTGGGAGAGGCTTCAGTAAAGGTTTCAGTCTGGTGGAGCTGGACAGAGAGGCCAGCCATTTCTGATGTGACTTCTGGCCTCAGTCATAAGCCAGGCAGAACAGTTCTCTCTTACAAGTCATGTGGAACTTTTAGGGTCCCACAGGGCTCTGATCTCATTTGGCCGAGCGTTCCACCAGGCCAGGTCAAAAAAAAAAAACCCTGGCTCTGGTTGAGGACAGTTTAATCTCCCTCCTTGGGGCCAGGGACACTGATTTTTCTCACTAGAATGTCCTAAGGGGAACATAGTGTGGGAAGTGGTCCCACAGATACAAAGGCCTCAGACCGCTTAGGGCTTTAAAGGTGAGAACCAAAACCTTGAATCTGATCTGGTCCCCAATCTGGAGCCAGTGCAGCTGGCAGAGCACAGGCTGTATATGGGCTCTCCACTGGGTCCCAGTAAAGACCCTTGCAGCAACGTTCTGAGCCAGTTGGAGTTTCTGGAGCAATTTCAAGGGTAGCTCTGCGTATAGCAAGTTGCAGTGATCTAACCTGGAGCTGACCATTGCGTGGATCACAGTGGCTAGGTCAGATAGTAACAGGGTGCCAACTGCTGTCCCTGATTATCTCCCCTGTTCCCAGACCAGACAATTACATACCAATCTACCATTCAAAATTACATTACATTCAACTATTAATTATGCTACATTATAATCTACTATTCAGATATATTTATTCCAAATAGGAAATGAAATAAAGTAAAGAGGACGTATTGCCCTTCTGGGGGATTGTTAAGAATTCAAATGCAAGGGTTGAATGAGGTTAGATAAGAAACCAGTTGTATTAACTTGTAACTTGGCAGTTTCCCTTTACAGTCTGTTCTTGAAATTTCTTTGTAATAAAACAGCTACACAGCCAATTGTCCGACTTTAAGGGAAAAGATGCTGCAAAGATGCCTCCATGCTTGAGAGGAGATGGAGAGTCATGGCAGGGTCTCTCAGCATTCCATAATTAAGGTTATATCTGCCCATTAATCTCCAATTTTGATAAAAAAAAAACTAATTTCTTTTACTAAACCCAAACAAATGCTAACCTAAGCTTGTTGTTCCAGTGTGGTCCCTGAATCTGTTAAACATCTTAATTATGCTGTATGCTAATTTACTGCTCACCCTCTACCTATATGTATGGACTGGTAATTCCCATTTCATTGTATCTGAGGAAGTGTACATGCACACAAAAGCTTATACCTTGAATAAAACTTTGTTGGTCTTGAACATGCTACTGGACTCAAACATGGTTCCTTTAAATCTTTATGTTGAGGGGCTTTTGTTCCAGTGTTCTCAGTATACTTTCTTTGAATAATCTCTAACTCCTTTATTTTCCAGTATCCAAACTCCTTCTCTTGAAACACCAGTGCTTGTTTTGAGTTTTTACTGGACTTAGAAGGTCTCTACAGGTAGTGTTCAAGACCAGGGATTTGTGCACTGATAGCACAAGGCCATACGGTATACTCCAAGCTGGTGTATCACAAATGGAAGAGGGGGGGCTTCCTCAACATCTCTTGCAGTATTAATGCGAGGATGCTGGGGACACAGCTCCATAGGTATTATTTAAAGTGCTGTGACACAGACCTGAGATTACTTGAACAGGCAGACCAAAGTGAAAGTGTCTGCTATGGCTGTAAACAAAGATTAGCTAGGCCTGGCTAACAACACTGACACCTTCCTTGAAGGGGAAACTGTAAATGTTTAAATTATTCCTAATTATATTGTTGACTTGAGGTTTAATTATTTACAGCCAGCTTGGTATTGTAGTCAGGAGCACTTTCTAATCTGGAAAGCCAGGTTTGATTCCCTGCTCCTCCATATGCAGCCAGCTGTGTTGACACAGCACTGATAAAGCTGTTCTGACCGAGCAGTAACATGAGGGCTTTCTCAGCCTCACCCACCCCACCTAGTAGAGAAAAGCAGCATATAAGAACCAACTCTTCTTCTTCTACAAGTACATCCTCTTGTTTGCAGAGGGACTACATAGGTGTGGACTGCGAGTATCATACAGCATTTTGCATGTTTGTTAAATGGAAAAATGGCATAAAAACCTTGGACATAAATAAAATCTCTAGGGGGAAAACCTAGATAAACTGCTCCTAATCTCAAGTTTCAGTGATATGCTTTCTAAACCAGAGGGTGTCTGTAGCGTTGTCTTTTAAAAATCAAAGTGTGTCCTCTCAGCGTCTAAGAAGCAGGGTTGCTCAAAACCAGCTTCCCACCCTGGAAACGCATCCCTCTTATCCCAGATGAGGGCTGTATCTTCTCAGCGATAAGGGAAGCGCTCTGCATATGCCAAAGCGCCTACACGCCGTTCATACGTTCCAGAATTCATACGTTCCAGAATAAATTTAAAAAACAGATTTTGTGGTCGAACCTTTGCTTCAATCATCCATAAATCAGCTTCTAGGGCAGAAACAAGTTCAAGAACCCCGCTTCTAGGGCAGAAACAAGTGAAAAACTGAAGTAGGGCAATTCAGCGTTTAGACATTTTTAAAAACACCAACGGACCGCGAAGAAGAGTTTCACGTACCCAGCCATGTCCGGCGAAATAAGACCGCGGGACCTTCTCTGGGCTCACCGGCCTCTCCGCCGGTTTCCTTCTCATGAACCCCTCCAAAGCTCCCCGAGGGCCTTCCGAGGGCCGGTGCCTCTCTCCAGCTCCCTGCCCCGGATGAACCGAACTCACCGCGTCGAAGCGCCGCAGCGCCAGGCGTAGGAAACCAAGAAAGCGGCGATGCCGTCCGCCCAGCTACTCCCGACACGTCTCATGTGACCCAGGCGGGAGGCGGAGCTGCCGTGAAGCGGAGCCTGCCCCGTACCGGGCGGCGTCTGCCTCGGCCCTCGCCACCGGGCCAGGAGGTCGGGACGCGGGATGGGGGCCTGGGCGCTGGCGCTTCTGCTGGGGCTCTGTGGCGCTGGGAAGCCGCCTGGCCGAGCGCGCAATGTTCTGCTCATCGTAGGTAAGCGAGGGAATCGGGGAGTCCGAGTGGGCCAGACGCCCCTCGCTCTTCCTTGCACCGAGGGAGACATCGCGCGGGATTGGCAGCAACTCGTTTTTCTGCAAGGCCTTTTAGAGGGCCGGGAGGAAGAGGGGCAGGCCCCAGAGCGGTGCAAGCCACCTCGTGCCCTTTCCCCTGAGTTTGCAAGTGGGGTGGAGGGCGACTCGGCCCCGTTTGAAGGCGCGTTCTGAGCTGCCTGCTCCCGGATCCAGCAGGCACTGTTGGCACCAAGCCTTCAGAGTACGTTGTCATCTTTTCTGCTGGCACAGGGACTGGCCCCCTAAAAGCAATATGAGGGGGGAGAGGAATCCAAAACATGCTGCTTTCCCCCCAGCCTGCGGATCTCGTTGTTTGCAAGGCATAGCTTGTTGACTTTATACCTGCTGGCATGTCACTGTTACACTTCTGAGCAGTCGGCGAAAAAATGGCACAAGAACCAGATTATTGGATAAGATTTTATGTGAAAACATCTTATGCAGGAGCCCTGGATCACCCAGCGCTTTCTGGGCAAGGGAGGGTGCCGTGGCCAGCCAAGCACTGTTCTTCCTCCTGAGCCTCCAGGCTCCTTGCCCTCTTGCCCAAGAGGTGGATCTTACGGTAGATAGATAGATAAACTCAGCCCCCTCCCCCTAATCACCAGGAATTTCCCAACCTGGGGTTGGCAGCCCTAAGATGCCAGGCAGCTGCTTTGCCCAGCAAACAGCCCAGTTAGAGCACGACAGCATGTGCACACAAAGAATGCTTCTGCCAATGGGCTAGGGTTGCCAGCTTCAGGCCAGGAGATTCCTGGAGATTTGGGGTGGGGGAGCAGAGACTGAGGAGGTCAGGGCTGAAGAGGTGAGGGGAGAAACATCATCAATGGTATATAATGACATAGAGTCCACCTTCCAAAAGGAGGTGATCTTTGTAACCAGGATACCAGTTCCAGGACATCTCCAGCTACCGTAGGGAGAATGCAGCTGTTTGAGGTGGGGGGACCAGCTCAAGTCCCATGGGCTGTTCCTTCTCCTGGAGCCAGGGGTGGGCTGCCTCCCTGGGATTTATGTAGGATGAACACCCTCATGCTTCAGCTGTGGTGTAATATTTGGGTGAGCTGCAAGGATTTGAATCGGAGATCTTCGCTCTGCCTGAGCTAAAGAAATCAGTTCCACTTCCAGCCAGATGAGGATGGGAGGAAATATACCCAAGGGATCACAGTGGGGATACTGATCTTACAACCCGACCTCTTATCCCTCCATTGCAGCTGATGATGGTGGCTTTGAGAGCGGTGCGTACAACAACACAGCCATCAGTACTCCCCACCTGGATGCCTTGGCCCAGCAGAGTTTGACCTTCCGGAATGCCTTTACCTCTGTCAGCAGCTGTTCCCCCAGCCGGGCCAGCCTTCTGACAGGCCTGCCCCAGGTAATGTCTGTCAGATGATGTAGGGGAAGAACTTGTGTGGCGAGCAAATGGCTCAGTGCTATCCCATGACCCTGGGACTCTGTGGTGGAAAATCCTTTGTGTCTAACTGTTGCTTCCTCATTCTGCCCACATTGTGAATGATTCTTCTTTTTTCACAGCACCAGAATGGGATGTATGGGCTACATCAGGATGTACATCACTTCAACTCCTTTGACAGTGTCCGTAGCCTTCCTTTCTTGCTCAGCAAGGCAGGGATCCGGACAGGTAAGCTGCCTATAGAAGCAAAATTTATCTTCCCAGATTCACTTGGAATTCCAAGATGGTACCCTGCCTTAGTCCTTTGTTTATAACACACCAGATGAGCAATAAGAGGATCAAGTCTCTCCATTTTGTCCACATCAGTGCTCCCTCTGCCCTGACCTGGATGGCCAGGCTAGGGCAGTCGCATCAGATTTTTGAACTGATTAGTACTTGGGTGGGAGGCCATCAATAAAGTCCAGGGTTGCTATGAGTCAGAAGTGTTCCTTTCTGCTGTAGATTTAATAGTTTACAAGGAATGTAGGTGTAGGAACAGTTCTCAACATATATCCTTTTTATTGCCCGGTCTGTTCTTCTGCTTTCACACCATCCCCAGCCCCCAATCTATCCCCACAGGGAGGATAGGCCAGTGCACTTGATAACATCATGTGGATTTCACATTGCCCTGTTTGTTTTGGCTTTCATGTTCTCCTGCCAAATCCTGGATTCCATTGGGAGGGAGTCAGGAACTTGGGGATAAAAAGCTGATGTGTTATGGTTACAAGCCACTTCTGGAAACATATTGATCAGGTTTACTTGCTTGCTTCAAATAAAATTGGTCTTTTGCAACAAGCCAAATATTCATTTTTTGGGCAATCTGCAGAAACTGCACACTATGTAGAGCCAAGTAATGGCAAACCACCTCTTTGTCTCTTTCCCGGATAACCCTATGGGCTTGCCATAAGTCACCTGCAACTTGATGGCACTTTCCACCATACTCCCTCTGGGTTTTTTTTTTACCACTGATGTCAAGCTGCAGGAGCTGCAGTAGAATGGGCCCATTCCATAGTAGAACAGCAGGCTGAATATTCACTGGCCTTGACTAACTTTCATTTAGCGTCTTCTTGAATGAAACTTCACGAACAGATACACAACTGCAAAATGTAATGCATTGCCAGAAGATTGAATATGGGTATAAGTAGCCAATTCTTTTGGTCTTTTTCTGGGTCACTGCTTTATTGAATCTTCACGGAGAAGGCAGAGTTTTTAGTATTTATGCATCCTGGACTATTTATGGGTTTTTTTGGGTGTGTGTATAACACAGCCTTTCACAACCTTTTTACCCTAAACATTCCCCAGGTTTTGAGAAGCCCCAAAAGTGGCACAATCATGCAGACTATGGTTGGGAAGCATATCTATGTACACACCTGGATCAGCTGGGCGAGGGGGTGCATATAGATGTTGAACAGTATCGGGGAAAGAATCGCTGCCTGTGGGACCCACAGTTCATGGCCCTACACTGAGGCAACTCTCCCTGACTGCCACGCTCTGTCCCTGATTTTGAAGAAAGGACTTCAGCCACTTCAAGGCTGTGTCTCTAACTCCTATCTCAGCTAGGCAGCGGGCCAATAGTTGGTGGTCGACCATGTCAAATGCCACTGTCAGATCCAATGATAGCAGCAGCACCAGCCCACCTAGATCCAGCTTCATCCGAAGAGTGTCAGGGTGATCAGAGCCATCTCTGCCCCCATGGCCAGGCTGGAAGGGATCGAGTGCTGAAGTTTCCTCCAAGAATCCCTGTTCTGCCCATTCAGTTACCATACTCAGGAATGCTATATGTGACATTCAGTGTGAAAAGCTGCTCCAGATAGAAGAGTATTAATTTAAACTAGAACTTAATAGACAGAGGATCACCAGGATTTAGGTTTTGTCTAAGTTTTCTAAGCCATAGGAACAAAAGGTATTCTGCCTGGGTGTTTAAAGGCAGTGGCTCAGCCCTTGCATAGGCAGCAGGGACAATTACTGATCTACTGAGCCAAAGCTTAAGCACATCCCAGATTAAGTTGTTTCCCGGCCTCTCAGCCAGAATACAATTTGTAAGCCCCTTGCAGGATGGACCTATGTATTGCTTGGTGTAGTGGTTAGAAGTGCAGACTTCTAATCTGGCAAGCTGGGTTTGATTCCCCCCACTTCCTCCACATGCAACCAGCTGGGTGACCTTGGGCTCGCCATGGCACTGATAAAGCTGTTCTGATTGAGCAGTGATATCAGGGCTTTCTCAGCATCACTTCCTTCACAGGGTGTCGGTTGTGGGGAGAGGAAAGAAAAGGCAATTGTAAGCTGGTTTGAGACTCCTTCAATTAGAGAAAAGTGGCATATAAGAACCAACTTTTCTTCTGCTGCTGCTGCTTTGTGTTGTTGTTGTTAGGTGCGAAGTCATGTCCAACCCATCGTGACCCCATGGACAATGATCCTCCAGGCCTTCCTATCCTCTACCATTTCCCAGAGTCCATTTAAGTTGGCACCGACTGCTTCAGTGACTCCATCCAGCCACGTCATTCTCAGTCGTCCCCTTCTTCTTTTGCCCTCAATCACTCCCAGCATTAGGCTCTTCTCCAGGGAGTCCTTCCTTCTCATGAGGTGGCCAAAGTATGCTGCTTTGTATTGCTATATAAAGTGCTAAGTGCACAGTGCTACTGCATAAAACAGTAGTAATAATTTAGGATAAGGTTATTAGGTTCCAGCCTCAGCAGAATCCTCTTTTTTTAAAAGCATGCCTTGTGTTTTTCAGGGGGGGGCAGACCTTGGGTAGCAATCAGTATCTCAGACTGAGGGGTCTGCAGCCCCTGGTCTCTTTGTGCTGGATTACTCTGGAATGTATTTGCCTGACTCTGAGGGCGGCTGATAATTTTGTTAGCCTCAAGATTACTAGAATATTGTGTGCTTTCATTAGCTCTCTTTCATTAATCTCGGACTGACTGTGCTTGTCTGCAACAGGGATCATTGGGAAGAAACACGTTGGACCAGAGGCTGTCTATCCTTTTGACTTTGCCTATACTGAGGAGAACGGCTCTGTGTTGCAGGTGGGGAGGAATATCACTCGGATCAAGCTGCTTGTTCGGAAATTCCTCCGCCACCAAGATGAGAGGTAAGATCCCAGCATCTGCATCTAAGACTACATAACAGTTGCCTTGAATATCTGGGCACGTTGCATCTAGGCACCCAGGCTCAGTGGATCACAGTGCAGAAGTATAGGGTAAGCCAAGGCTTGTGGTAAGAATAGAGTGCTTGGAAAACCCGGTGGGAGGGTCAGTGGGTTGGGTTGGGATCACAGAATGGTGGGTCTACAAGGAGAGTTCATGACTGGCACAGACGGATATTAAGGTAGCAATTCAGAATGTAACAATATTGGTGGGGGCTACCTGGTGGCTGTGGCTTGGGGCTAAAGAGCATCTTCAAAGGGAGAGCTGAGCTCAAGGATGGGATTACGAGTTGATGTAAGACCTGAATGTGTGGATGTGGGGAATCATAGAGCTGGTACAGGGCCGATGAGTGTGGTGCTCCAGAGTCCTTCCATTAAAAGGGGGTGGAAGGCATACAGAACCATGAGATAGATTCAGGGGGATCGTTGTGTTGGTCTGAAGCAGCAGAAAAAATTCAGGGCCTTTTCGCACAGGGATCTTTGTTGCAAATTGTTTGCGGAATGAAAAATCGCCATTTAAAATAGTGGAATTCGTCGTTATGCATACCTGCCTTTGTAGTGGAATCAGTTGCGTTTTTTAGCGTTTCCCACAGGCTTCCGGTCTCGGCAGAAATCGCTAGAAAGGAAGCGCTATTGCCGAGCTCGTCCCGCCCCTGGCCGTCAAGCAGCCAATGGGCAGCCGTTAGCATGCTCCCAAACAGCCCCTTTCCCTTTAAGAAAGGTTTTTTAAAAAAAAAAAACACCCATAGCAACGAATCTAGGTAGATTCGTTGCTACGGAGAGACCCATCCAGCTGCCTAATGTGAGCTGTCGTTTTATTGTATGATCGTTTGCACGCTGCCTCGAGTGATAAAAAAAAATCCCCCCCCCCTCTCACGGGCCCGATTTTCGGCTGAATTTATTTGTAAAAAATAAAGGGACTTTATTTCAGCAAACGGGCTTTTCAGTGGTTTGTGCTTAGTGACTAAAGGTGAAGGACTGAAGCCAGGGAAGCCTCTAAACAGAAAGAGGCTCGCCGGTGCGTTTATCCCCGCTCGCTCGGAGAAAAAAAAATGGCGATCGCTTCGCCGGAAGTTTGGAGGAGAGAGCCAGGGGGAGGGACTTTGAAGAACCAGCAACAATGGTAACGCACAGGTCTTTAGCGCTACTGTTGCAGATTGGTTGCAGGAGTGTATCGCTATCCGGAGGGTGAATCCACTTTTCTGGATTCCCCTGAAAGCGCCACAACGAAGCGCTTTTTGCTGATTGGTTTCAGGATTGTTGCAGATTGTCTACGACGTCGTGGATTATGGCAAATTAGTAGCATTTCCAAATAGCAACCATTGTGCTACTTTGAAGCCGTGCGAAATGGCCCTGTGTGTCCAGTGGCAGCTTTAAGAACAACAAACTTTTATTCAAGGTGCATGTAAAAGCTTATATCTTGAATAAAACTTTGTTGGCACCATGAGAGTATATTTGATTGACTTCTGAGTACCTTCACACCTGCCTTTTCAACTTTTCAGGGCTTTTTTCTTATATGTTGCATTCCATGATCCTCACCGCTGTGGCCACTCCCAACCCCAGTATGGAGCCTTTTGTGAAAAATTTGGCAACGGAGAGACTGGAATGGGCTGGATCCCAGACTGGAAGCCCCAGCATTACAGCCCAGATCAAGTGCAGGTGTGGATTCCCAGAGCACTTGCACCTTGCAAGAAACTGCATTCCTTAGCCTTCTGCACTGCAGGACCTGCACAGAAGATGGCACATGCTTAACAGTGTTGCCTGCACCCCTGATGCTGAAATCACTCTTGCAGCTTCTCAGTATTCCTTTCATGCCCCTCATACTGCAGCTCAAATTTCTGGTGAACGGCTTCTTCTCTTTTCTCTCGTCTCAGGTCCCATATTTTGTACAGGATACACCAGCTGCTCGTTCAGATTTGGCTGCTCAATACACAACAATCGGGCGCATGGATCAAGGTAAACCATTAGTGAATCAGACACATTTTGTGTGAGGGAGGTGTGTGGGGGGGGGGGTTGAGTTGCAGTGCTTTTGAAATAAGAGCAGAATCACAGAAGTTTAGTAGTTTTGCACATTCAATTAGTCCTAAACTGTTAAATCTAAGACTGTTATTCCAGACAAACCTTTCTAATGGAAAGGACGGAAGTCAAATTCTCTTCAGTGAAACTTAAATACAGGCAGGCAGCAATGTTTTTGCATTACTGGATCTTGAAATCTACACTTTTAAAAATGTTTCTAGCTCATGTGGCTTCAGGTACAATGTTAATATGAAGGTAGCAGGTCTAAAAAGATGCTTTGTTCTTTCCAGAATTACATAGAATCATAGAGTTGGAAGGGGCCATGCAGGCCATTTAGCTCAACCCCCTGCTCAATGCAGGATCAGCCTAAAGCAGTGGTCCCCAGCCTTTTATCACTGGGGACTGGTCAACACTTGAAAATTTTACTGAGGCCCGGGGGGGGGGGTAGTCTTTTGCCGAGGGACATCGCCGTCGCCTGAGCCCCTGCTCCACTTGCTTTCCTGCTGGTGCCCCTGACTTCCTGCCGCCTGCTGGGGGGCGCTGCCAGCAGCAGCTGCACAGTGCCATGCCAAGGGGGAGCCCCAGCCATGGTGGCCGACAGAGAGCACCAAAGGTGAGCTGGCAGCAGAGTGGCAGGGCAGCCCCCAAGGCAGCAGCCAAGGAGTAGGACAAGGAGGAACCGAGGCCCGGTACCAACGGATCTAAATGAAGTTTAAACCTATTACTGATAGTCCTAGCCTCTGCTACCAACAAGAACCTCTCCCTGCCGTCTTCTAAGTGACTTTTCAAATATAGACAGCAATCATGTCCCCTCTCAACCTCTTCTCCAGGCTGAACATTTCCAAGTCCCTCAGCCTCTTCTAATAGGACTTGGTCCCCAGAATCCTTCTCGTTGCTCTCCTCTGAACCCTCTCAGTTTTTTCCATATCCTTTTTTAAGTGAGGCCTCCATAACTGCACAAAGTATTCCAGGTGGGGATTGACCAATGCAGTATACAGCGTGACTATGACATCCTGTGATTTTGATGTGATGTCTCTGTTGATACAGCCCAAGATTGCATTTGCCTTCTTTACTGCTGCATCACACTGTCTGCTCATATTTGCCTTACATTCCATAAGTACCCCAAGATCACATTCACACACACAGCTATGTGTCTAAATAGGTAGAAATGGCAGCCAGTGCCAGCTGATCAGTTGATGGTAAATAGCTGTAGAGGTTTATTCGTTCATCTGTGTTTGTGGTGCTCAGTGAAACTCTGTCCACAAGTAAGACAGGGATTCTGAAGATAAAGGCGTTTCTTCCTTGCCCTGTGGGCAAGGCCAATGTTTGGCCCTGGGAGGAAGCCAGAGGATCCTTAGGAAACACCACTGATGCTCTTTTATTCTGGGACATGCAGGCATTGGCCTTGTCTTGGAGGAGCTACACAGTGCTGGCTTCGGCAACAATACACTTGTGATCTACACCTCAGACAATGGTATCCCCTTCCCCAGTGGCAGAACCAACCTGTATTGGTCAGGCACAGCTGAACCTCTCCTCATCTCTTCCCCTGAGCATCCTGCACGCTGGGGACAAGTCAGCAACGCCTATGCCAGCCTTCTGGGTAAGAGCTGTTTAAAAACTTATTTGTGTATTTACATTGTGGGTGTTGAAGTAAAGAACACATAATGAGAAATCAAGGACCTCTCTGGAGGAATGAAGAGGAAAGTTGCTTTGCTCCAGGCTTTGTGGGGCAGCTTCTCCTTTCCTTTCCCTTATGCTACCACCTTCTCTTTGCTACCATAGCGATGGAATGGGATGATGTATGCTGCCTTCCAAAGCCAGATTCTGCAGAAGACAGTGCAGGCTCTGAGGCCCATTTCCCCATTCTCATGAGCAGCAGGAGAGAGAAGTATGCAGTGGCTGGGGGGGGGGGGCAGTCCAGGTGGCAGCAGCAGCAAAGTATTTCTTATTGTATGGAGACTGTTGAATAAGGGGAAAGACTTGAGGTTAGATCTACAATATTTTAGATCAATATTGCTGACGATCCACAATCACCAGATAATTTTCCAGGCAAAGAAACAGCATAAACAAAAATCCTTGGGATGGGGTAATGGCATTTCTTTGAAGATACCCACCAGGTATCCAGTCTAGTGCCTTTCTTACTAGGCCGTGCCTGTCAGCAAGGTTCCAGCCCTGCCACCTGCAACATACTGTCCCCTTCTCCCTCCCTCCCTCTGCAGATATCACTCCTACCATTTTGGATTGGTTCTCTGTGCCATATCCCAGCTACAGCCTCTTCGGGAAGCGGAGGGTGCAACTCACAGGGAAGTCCCTGCTGCCAGCCCTGCTGTCAGAGCCACCGTGGGCAACGGTGTTTGCGAGCCAGAGCTTGCACGAGGTGACCATGCACTATCCCATGCGAGCCGTGCAACATGGCTCCCTGCGCTTCATCCACAACCTGCAGAACCGTATGTCCTTCCCCATTGACCAGGATTTCTATGTTTCACCCACATTCCAAGACCTGTTGAATAGGACTCAGGAAGGGCAGCCCACCCACTGGAACAAGACATTGCACAACTACTATTATCGAGAGCGCTGGGAGCTCTATGATCACAACACAGACCCCACTGAAAGCCAGAACTTGGCTTCTGACCCTCACTATGCTCAGGCTCTCCAGGGGCTCCTGGAGCTGCTGCTGAAGTGGCAGTGGGAAACAGATGACCCCTGGGTGTGTGTGCCTGATGGGGTCCTGGAGGATAAGCCCAGCCCTCGGTGTCAGCCTCTCCACAATGAACTGTGATTTTAGTTCCTTACCTTCTGTGGTTGCTATGGCTGCCTCATGCAAAACAATGGCAAAAGGAAAAGCAGCCTTCTGTTTTAACTTGAAAACTCTGCAGAACCTAGAACTAAGGACGTTTGAGGCTGCAGTTTGGGGAAGGAGCTGCTGCCAACAGCCAGAACATGGTTACTGCCCACAGAAAGGGGCATGTGCTAAGAACGAAAATATATCCACCAACTCAGGCTAAAAAATCTTTTTTAAATGTTTGCTGTCAAAGCACAACTACCAGATGGAGCAGGACATTCTGCAGGCAAGACTACTCCGCCTAGATCAGCAGGAGATGGGCCATCCAGCCCGTGGCTTGTTCATCAGAAATAGTGCCTTTCTAGAAACTCGAATAGAAGTGGACACAGTTGGCATAGCATTTCACACGAGCCCATATCAGTCCTCTCACAGTGGCCTGCTCCACCTTAGAACACAGAAATGGGAGCATCATTTTGAAAGCACTCTCTTCCCAGATATCTGCATATGTGGAAAGCTAGTGGAGAGAGGCAGCAAGCTGAACAGCTCCCTGTCTACCAGCTGGGGTGGTACAGGCACACGAGACAGCTCATCCATATAAAAAACCTTATATTCAAGCTGGGCTATTGAAGAGAAGCCTAGACTTAGCAACCATGGAGCTAAAAGTGCTGCCTGTGGAACAAATGAGGAAGCAAGAGGTTCCAGTGCTGATGGGGCTGGTTCTGAGCAGACTGCTTTACTGGGTCATTCCTTTTCTGACAGCAGCAACTAGAAGACGTGGGGCTCTCTCTCCTACTCCTGATGGTTGCCTCTTCAAGGGAGGGGGTTATATTTCAAAATATAACACAAAATATGTGTCTCAGGGTCATTAGTGCGCACACCAGCAAGAAGCAGGAGATGTAGAAAATGATGCCAAGAATTTTAATTCAACACCATTATAATTCAAATACTGCCATCTATTTACATGCCGCTTTACAAAATGAAATAAAAGTTGAAGCTCATTTTTATAAACTTGATCCATAAAAACAAACAAAGTGGAGTAAATAAAAATCTACATCTGTCGAATTTGGTTGTTTCCTCTCTGTACATTGTCTACAATCTCTGGCATTCACATCTGTAGGATATTACAGTACAAAATTCTTAAGAACCAGATGTTGACTGGCAGAGAAATTCTGGGATACCCAGTACAGTAACAAAGAGACCACATGGTCACGGGGATCTGAGGAGACTGCAAGGCAACAGCAGTGCAAATAACACAGGGTAGTCACTGTTTGAACACTATAACGTATATGCAATAGTATTGATGGAGCTCTTAATGTACTTTCTTACTATGAGCAACATATATATTCAGCTATTTCATTTTAAGTTAACAAACTACTAAATCTTTTAAAAAGTAAAGTCTTAAGAGTTACAAAGTACTAAAGCTGAAAAATCAGTGTGACTTAAACTTGTAACCATGCTGAATAAATTCAGACGTCATGGGAGGCAGAGCAGCCTCTTAGAACATCAAGGGCAGGCAGAGGAGAAGAAGAGAGGGCCCAACCAGGGAAGCCGCTGGCCCAGATTACCTTCACTTACCCCTAAAGAGAGGAAATTGAGAAAGCCCAAGGTCAGCCTGCCTCCAGGAAATCCTTTATTAGGTTGGCCCTGGGAGGAAGGGCCAGACCACTCCCAAGAATCCATGAGAGGGGCAACTGGCAAGAAAGAGAAAGGAACCTGGTGAAAGCCCTCCCTCACACACATTATTTTCAGGCTGTTCCTGGGATGGGAAATCTAAAAGGACATGCTGGAGTCAGTGATGAACCTGTTCCACCCACACCACCTTCTTTTGCTCATCAGCAATGACCGCACGGGCGCAGTTGACAAGACCATCAAGGTCATTCCAGGCATCAGGGGTAATGGTGCCATGCAAGCAGGGCATGCTCTCAAGCTGAGCCTCCTCTTTCCGGGCACTCTCCAAAAGCTGTTCCTCGGTCACTCCAAGGCGCTGTAGGGCTTTCCTGAAATGCAAGCCATTAGTATGTGCTGGAAGGCAAGCCAGAAACCAGACCTCATGCTTAGTTCTGTTTCGAGGAATACACGGGAAAGAGGATTTAGAGTCCCATGAGGCACTGGACCGAGTTTGCTTTAGCTAACTATGTGAAGGAGAACAGTGGGGATATTAGAGAAGGTGCTATCTAAGTGGAGGAAATGTTAGCCCATTTGGGTGACTGGTGTAGTTGCTGGCTAATTCCCTTTGTGACTGCCTACAGTTTATCTCTGTGCTTTCAAATGGGTCACACAATATGTAAAGGGCTACATACTTGATCTGTGACACTGGATCCCCGAACCCTGGCCCCCAAGGGTGCAGATGCCCTGGGAGTATACCACATTTGTAAAGGAGGAGGTTTTACCTGTTGGTTTCTTTTGAATTGCACTGCTTACCTGAGTTTCTTGCCATTCTTCTCACTGATAATGACCAGGGTAACGATGGGATAAATCTCCATAGCCAGCAGTTCCTGAACTTTCTCCAGGCCCATGTCTAGCCAGGCATGAATCTTCTAGAGTGAGTCAAGGAGAGAGGGTCAAGGGCGTGCATACTCCTCACTGCTGTCCTACAGTAAGCAGTATTTATATTCACAGAGTCACAGAATCATAGAGTTGGAAGGGGCTATACAGGCCATCTACTCCAGCCCCCTGGTCAACGCAGGATCAGCCCAAAGCATCCTATTGCAGGTATAGGATGAATGGGATGGGTATCTGGTTCAGTAGAGACAATTGCATCTGCTCTCCAAGTCAAACTTGTCTCATCTCTATTACCTTCTCCATTAGCATCTCCAGAGCCTGTCGTGGAATGTAAGAACGGCTATTTGTGTCTCTCCTGTCAGGGTGTGTATCTCTGCTCTGCGTTTCGTTCTGAAGCTCTGCAGAAGCAGGAAAAGAGATCGGTCAAATAACAATTTTAAATTAGATTTTTCAAAATATAACACAAAACATGTAATACAAAATATTTCACACCCCCAACTGCAAAAAGGAGATACGTTATACTAGCATAAAATATATGATCACTTTCTTACCTTACTCCAGAATATTATTGTGACATGCATTTTTCTTTCTTGTTTACTTTAAAGTTTCACTTTTGTCTGAAATCAGACTAAATTCTCCTCAGCATGAAGTTCAGAAGTCTTTCTCTATTCAGCTGATACTAACCAATCAGACTGTATCTCAAGGCTCTGTGAAGAATTAGCCCTTCACAGTCCTTATCTGTAACTTTTAAGCTTTTAAAAGCGCAGTCTGTCATAATTATAAACCGTGTCTAATGCCCAATGTCATTACCTGAACACTGGAAATAATTTCTATGGGCCCTTTGAGGATATATTAATTTATTTAATAAGGCAGTATTTCACACACAGTGTAACCAATAATCTTTGGAGGGGTTCTAACTTTTATTTTGCTGCTGTTTCCACTTTGGCTGTGGTAAGCTGGCTCAAGAACATTTCTGCATCTGAAAGGGTGATGTGCCTTTTATATAATCCAGGAAAATAGCTTGTGGATCAAGGGGTACATTACAACACAAAATGCCATTAATACACTGAACTATCGAATTTTGGGATATGAACCAAAGATATGATCAAAAATATCTTTCAGAGATGAGCTGTGTCACCAGCACTGATCCAGCATGCTTCCATGGAGAGTGGCTAGCCTGCTCAGAGAGAGAAAACCAATGAAACAAGCTTTTAAAGAAAATTTCTCTTAACCTCATAGAAATAAGTTTAAGTACAGTACAATTCCAAATCCACCTTAGTTGTGCTGAATCAGTATTGATTTGTAAATTCCTGTCCCATTTTCTAATACAAAGAAGCATTTTCTAGATGTTTAGATTTTAGTAATCAAACCACCAGGTACCTGATCAGTGTTTTTGCACTTAGACCACCATAATTTCTCCATAATGTGTTTTGCCAAATGTCTGATCTGAAATAATAATGCTTTATCCCCAAATTGTAAAACTACTACTTTGCACCTAGTCATCCTTAGCAGATTTCCCATAACATGCAAATAACTATTCTTCCAGACCTTAAGCTCATCTAGCATCTGAACTCACTATGACCTATTTTACTATGAATTCTAAACTACTTTGGAGCCAGACTAGATCACCTTGTCCTTGAGATTGGATCAGGGACAGAGCTGTGGTGAAAGAGAGAAATGTGAAGTGACAAATGTTGTGAAGATACAATGGATATTATGTTCTGGCATAAGGCAGTAGCCATGATGGAAGCTGTTGTCATGGACCTTCTGTTTTATTCCATTGGTCCCACTAGACATCCTCATTTGCCTAATCTTTCAGTGAACCCAATCTGAAAGGACCAGGTGGCCCAAGAAGTTACTCATGCACCCATGGCTTATCCAGTGATGTTTCCACAATGTCTCCCTGAAAGCCACAACTAGGTTTGCCTAATCAAAGCTGTGACCTACCTGCTGGACATTTTTCAAAGTTCTTGGATGGACACAGCTTATCAGCCATGATTCTCCCCAAAAGTGCTGGCACCAGGAGGACTGGCCGTGGCTGGCCAGGCCTACATGGCTTGACTAGAGTGTAGGGCATCAGAGTGACACAGCTTCTTGTATGGAGACTGACCCTGGGGCACACTAAAGGAAGAAAAAGAGGAGGGAAAATGAAGATGACGATCAGCATCTCATCTGTTTCATGTCCTTCTGATTCTGTTTTCAGAATTGGGATTCAAAATCAGACAGATGCTCAGTAAGGGATTGCTGTAGAGGGCAGAAATTGGTTTATCATCCTATATGGATCTTAAGTTGTGTCAAACCAAAGAAAACAAATGCATCACTGCATATCCCATGTGATGTTCAAAATAGGAGTTATGAGAGAGGGGATGGGTACTGAGATAGTGGTAAGATGTGGCTAAAACAAGAAACAAGACTGTAGACTGTGGTACAGTCGCCAGTGTACTGGACTAAAGTTAGGGAGACCTGGGTTCAAATCCCTACCTAGCCATGAAGCTTGTACCTCTCAACTTAACATACTTCTGTGAGTATAAAATTGAGGGGAGGAGTTTACTGCACATGGCAACTTGAGCTCCTTGGAGGAAGGGCGGGATAAAAATGCAATTGTTATCATTCATCCCAGAGGCAACATGAATTAAGCTAAACAGTTCTGGATCTGTCTAGCTGGGAAACATCGTGAAAAACCTATATCTGCCATCTTGATCTCTGTGGTGAGAGAAAAATGGAACATATATGTAATAAATGTATAGAACTAGAAACATAACTATATGTAGGAGGTGAATATTAAAGTGCTGCGAGTTGAAGGAAGATAGAGACTAACTAAAATGTTGCTGGTGGTAAAGGGGGGAATAAGTGAAGTTATCTTAGTGTACAGGATTCTATCTTACAAGGAAGGCATTCTCTAATCAGCATGTTGCAGCAATGAAACACAATTCCTTTGGATAAATTGTGGGGGCAGGAGTCTGCCCTAGTTCCCTTTTGATTTATATAACTCACTAGGGACCAAGCCCGTTGCATTCAGGAATACAACGGGTACTAGATTGGGGGGGGGGTGGAAGAACTCTGTGGACGGCCTCCCCCTCCCCTCAAGACCTGGAAAGGCTGCAGGCAGCTGTTAGGGAACTCACTGGCAGCTCTCACACAGCAAGCATATGCAGCCTCCAAGCCTCAGAGGAAAGTGGAAGGGGGGGGGGGTCAGGGATGGAAGACTGGCCGCTGGACAGACAGGCAAGATGGTTGGAGGAGAAATCATTCAGTGGCAGGACAGCCGCCCTGAGTGGGTGTTAAATGCTGAGTTGCATTTAAGCAATGAGACATGCTCCTCCTTACCAGAAATATTAAGTGGAATAGATTCCTTTCCAAGAAAGGGAGAATTAAATGGGCACTGGAAAGCAACATGAATGTGTCCATAATCATATATGCCCACACTCACCAATTTTCAGAGAAATAAAACAGGCACGCTGTTGAGGAGCAGATTAGCTCCAAGATGATTCTTTTGTACACCCCATCATTAAATAACAGGAAGAATTCCCTTAGCAACATAAACAATCTGCCACCTTGAACTCACCATCTGGCTTACTGGAGTCCCACAGGCTGCAGTCCATGGATGACCAGAGTGGGTTAATCTTCTTATTGTCTGTACTAACAATTCGTACTGACTTAGGCTGTGCCCCAGGATTCTACAAGGTAGAAAAAATGATTTCTGAACATCGAGACCAACCTAGGGGTTATTGTCTGAGTAATTAGCATCCTTTGTTCAGTGGCCACAATGCCAAACCTCCAATGGAAACCAATAATATCCAGTAAAGGGAGCTTTGATTCTCAAAGCTTATACCCCCCCCCCCAAATCATGTTAGTATCTAAGAGGTATTACTGGACCAAAATCCATCTACAATCATATCCAAGTGCCCTGCTATACGGGCACAATAGCATTGGTTGGTAGAACCCTATGGAGATATTTCCCTTCTTGGCTTCTCCTGCTGCCATCTTCCCCAGCTCTGAAGAAAAATGATACTTATCTATTGTTGAAATGATATGTACTTTGTCACTGGTGACTGTAGTTCACCATTCAAACTGATGCCTATAAATTTAGCTTCATTGACAGTACAGAATCCCCAAAGAGTAAAGGGGAAGAGGACTGAAGCAGGATGACACCCTGACTGACCATGCATGGTCAGTCAAGATATATGGTCAATATAGTTGGTAGACAAAGTAACTCTGGGTTGGATCCAAAAGTGTATTGGTGCAGGCAGAAAGCACTTCTGCTTATGCAAGGGTGAGGGAGGCATGCTTTCCTTAGATTCTTCTCTTTAGATACAGCCCTTCAACCTGAATCACAGTGTTTGCAAGGATTCCCCCAACCATCAAATTTTTGGGTGCCATAGTGTGCTGCAACGATCAGGAAGAGGTGAGATGAGAAGATCTGATCCACAAGTGGGACTGCAATTCTTAGGATTTAACCCTGTGTGTTTACTCCACATCTACTTGCACAGTAGTCTGCTGTGGCGTGGGGACAAAGATAGTGATTCCTTGCAGAAGTTTTGCTATAGAATCCCACCTTGCAAGAAACTGTGGTCTTCAGTGCCAGCTCTTGTATTAGAGTAATGAGATGATGCTGAGCCCTAGAGTGGGGGAAAAGGACAGGAACTCATTAGGCAGAAGGAGCTGTCATGGACTCTTCTCGCTGAGCATGGTACTACATGGAAACAACTATTGCAAGACAGCCAAGACTCTGACTGATGCTCCCTTCCCACTTGGTCAAGACATGGTACTTACTGGCAGTAGCTGGGGATGGTGCCAGCGTCCATGTCTTTCATGGTATAGGTGTTCACATGGCAGGCTTTCCATTGGGTTTGGCCCTGGCACACAGTATCAGTAACATGCAGAATGTCGTTGCATCCTACTTGAAGCTGACCGGCTGTTTGCCTCTCAAGACAGAGGTTGGATCGAATATAGAAAGAATCACCAGATGTTAGCAGTTTGGAATTCAGGTCACTCAGCAGCTTCTTATAACCTATTTGGACAGATAGCATAATAAGGAATTATATTTTTGTGTATGTATAGCAATAGCATAGGCTGGAATGCAGTAGGAAGAGGACACAGCAGTAATTACTTCCTGAATGAGAGTCCTGCTCCCCCTGCTCATGAAAGGTGATATACCTGATCCAGGCCAAAATCTGATTCTTTCCTGTTCAGGAATTCTGGGATCTGGTTGTTAAACCTTTGGCTGTTAAAGTACCACTTATTAAGCTTGGAAATAATCACTGTCATCCTGTGATACCACCCAAGGACATGAATAACTGCCCTAACTTTATCACAGTATCTACCAGCCCTATAGTATCTACTGCTCTCTGATTCAGGGGTCATTTGGCCCCTACCCAGGTCAAAGTCTTCTGATGCCTGAAGTGGAACATTCAAATGATACATTAATTAATATGAAGCACAATCGAGCAGAATGATCTCTAGCATAAGCTTCAGTGAAGTGCTCTTTTACTCACCTTCTTCTCCAATGGGGCTTACACAAGAGAAGTTCCCATGAGACTGTACTTGTGGGTCAAGTCCATTAATTATCTCCTCAGCTACTTCTAACTAACAAATCTGCTGCCTGTCCATGCTTTATGATAGGACTTCCTGGAGATGCCATTGATCATTGGCAGAAAGAAGGGATTCAAGTAGGTAGATATTCTTACCCTCCATATTGGGCCTCACAGACAGACAGCAGAAACCATTCACCCTCTCTAGGACCCAAAGAGCCTCTTCAAGTGTAGCATCTTCCAGGACAGCCTTGAAACCCGGTTCCCTCACTCCATAGTCTACCTGTAGGTAGTTGATGATTCAAAAGAAAAATAATCTTAACCCTAAAAATAAAACTCACCTGAAGAGTGAGATAGGATCAGAAAGAAGCCCAGCAGGGTAGTGATTACAGTCAGTCTAGGGTTGCAAGCTCTGGGTTGGGAAATACCTGAAGACTTTGGGGATGGAGCCAAGAGTGGCCAGGAATTGGGGCAGGGAGGGACCTCAGTGGATTATAATTCTATGGAGTCCACCCTCCAAAGCAGCCATTTTCTCCAGGGGAACTGATCTCTTCAGTCTGGAGATGAGCTATAATTCTAGGGGATCCCCAGGTCTCACCTGGAGACTGGCATCCCTAAGTCTGGCCAACTTGAGGCACAAAAACATTCTTTACTGGATTCAGACTCATTTGAGCAAGGTTTCCTGCAGGTTCCAACCTCCAAATGGGCAAAATCAACAACAACTGTTGTGGTCCTTATGCTGTTGAATGGTCTGCCTGAGAAAGTAAGGAAAGCTCCCACGCTCCTGTTTTTCTGCAAACTATGCATGACTGAATTACTCAAGAGGGTTGTTTTACACAGGCAACAGGGTGGCGCTGAACAAAACTATTCTCAAAGTTATTTGGCTAAATTATTTGGGACAATACTATTACATATAGTATTGTACTGCCTGCTGCTGTACTACTATGTAATTTCTTCATTGCTTAATATGTCATGTTAATACAGTTATTTATTTATTTATTTATTTATTTATTTATTTATTTATTTATTATATTTATATACCGCCCTCCCCAGAGGCTCAATTTACTTCAATTCTGTTTTCATTTACCTTGTTGGTTCTAGATTTCAGGAACCTAAAACGACAACACAAGGGAAATGAACTTAAGCCTATGCAGGATGGAACACAATTTTAGTAATATAATACCAGTAGTTATTAATCTAGTTGAAAACCCAAGGCTTTTAGCATAGCCTCAATAATCACCACTTACGTACACACTAATGCCTCCACTGGTCAGGCACGTTTTGGCATAACTGCCTTTATCAATCATCAAGCATCAAATAAAACCAGTATATGTAAAATATACAATAATTGTTATTGCTAGTTAGCTCCTTTATATAAAGGATATATTCTGGACACTATGAACCTATAGTCAATTCTGTGGACCAGAAGGCAAGATAAAACTATTTGAGACCTCTGAGATTTCAAAAGCAGGCCCTGGTCAGGACAAGCACTTTCAGTGTCTAGTAAGTGCCTTTTAATCAGGGGCCAAGCTTCATCAAGAGCATAAAATTGTATTCCACCCTGTATAGGCTGAAGTTCATTTCCCTTCTGTTGGCCTTTTTTAGGTTCTTGACTTTTGTTTGGGTCAGGATATTTTCTCATTTTGTTTAGGTTCTGGACTTCTACAGTCCAAATCCTATCACAGTGTTTATGGAATGTTGCTGGCTCCCAGCCTCCTAGGGCATGAGGTGGGAGCAAAGCTGACGGGGTTGGGCATGGGGGTCCTCTGCCACCAGTTCCCTGCCTCCCATTACAAAAGCTGACAGGGGGCTCATGCCATCTCTCAGTCTGCTATTAAAGCATGTTTAGCCCCTAGTAAATAAATAACATAAATTTAAATGACTTACATTTCAATTAAACTCAAGAATACATGGACCAGTAACCCGCAGCAATTTCGTCTTTTGAAGTTTTGTGTAAGAGTTGAGGTAATGTGTTCCTAAACTTACCCTTCTAAAGGTAGATCAACAGGTTTTCCTGAAATGTCCCACATGGAACTGTTCATGCTCCCCACTGCTAGTGGCTGATCAAGCTTCTAACACAAGAGCAAAGTTTAAATTTTGAGACTCTCCAGAAGCTGACTTTTGTGCCCTTCTGGAATCTGTGCAGCCATCATGGAATTCTTTTGAACAATCCAGACAAAATATGCCCAACATGTCCTTCCAAACAGGGAAGCTGAACCGATGGGGGCTTCTTCCTCCAGCAAGTAAACTTTTCTCTGTGTTAATGCTGTAGTAGCATTATGGACACCTCCTGGATGTTACTGCAGGAAGCAATGAAGGCACCTTTCTTGCCTATCAGCACCATTTTGAATACCCTCACTTTTTTCATTTTTCTTTCAAGGCCATGCCCTCCACTGTCCAGGGCTGAATGACCATGAATATATTACAACAAGGCTCTGCTACTGCCTGGGAAAGGGGATAAAGATGTGACTGTAGTACATGTGATAAAGAACGGGGAAAATATGGTCTAGGAAAGCCTCTAAGCAATATAGCAGAAACTGTACATGTAAAGAGCTCAGCTTCTTACCAGCACAATTTGTTGGCCTGGTGATAAGCACATCTCATCAGCAGCAGAACCCAGCGTGACTTGGTGAATGAAGATACCCGTCTGATTGCCTCCAATGACACTGATCTGGTCCAGCAGGTCATTGGCTTGGAAAGCAATGGTGGTGATGCGGCTTGGGAAGCGTTGTGCCAGCCGCCGGCGCATGGGTACACTGGGGAGAACAGCAAAAAGATGGTGGGTGTGGCTCTTCTGCTACAGCTCCTTCTATATGAGCATCTCAACCACTGAGATGTGACCCATTATACAAAAGTCCAAAATCACATAGTTCAAGTTAGGATATTATGGACCAGAAGTTTTAATCTCCAGAAATGGCATTAGGGAGAAAAGATCCCAATATTCTGTATTGGCTATGAGTAGATAAAGATTTATTTATTATATTTATTTATTATATTTATTATAATTGTATACCGCTTTCCCCGAAGGCTCATGGCAGTTCACATGAAATAGAACAGAAACAGTACAGATAACTTAGATTAACAATGATGAATGAAATGAAACAACAAGCAACATGGAACCATAGAAAAATTAAACATTAAAGTAACTCATACCGATAGCCAAGTGGGTTGGGTGGAACTGCAGTGGGTGCCATAGGAGGGAGCTCAGGAGGAGGGCCCTTGGGAAACAGACTAGAGGCACACTGTATACTAAACAATGCATTTGAATTTGGAGAAATATGCAAAATTGCTATCTGCTTTCGGACTCTTCCTCATCTAGACAGTAACGTGATATATAGTCCTATTCATTAATATCTGTGCTCAGATGCAGTGATGGTAAAGAAATCAAGGCAATTAAGCACACTGCTAAACTGTCTCATCTGTCTGAGCATACTAGTCCCTCACAGGGCTTTGCACTCTGCGGGTCAAAATCTGCTGGTCGTTCCCGGCCCGTGGGCCTGGCCTCGACCAGGGCCAGGGCCTTTTCGCCTATACCCCGCCTGGTGGAATGAGCTCCCGGGGGAGCTGCGGGCCCTGCGGGATCTTTCATCGTTCCGCAGGGCCTGCAAAATGGAGCTCTTCCACCAGGTTTACGGTTGAGGCCAAGGCTGACAATATAGACCTATGCCCCCCCCCCGGGATTTGGGATTAGGACCTGAAATTATTATTATTATTATTATATTTATATTTATACCCCGCCTCCCCCCGAAGGCTCGAGGCGACCTGAAGTAAACATCATCAGGACCTCCTCTCCACCTGCCAGTAGTGGGAGGGGGGGAAGTTGAGTTGCCGATCTTGCCATGTTGGTAATGCTGGGAATGTAATTATTGTTTTAATGGGGGTTTAATGGGGATTTTAGCATGTTGTAACCCGCCACGAGCCGCAAGGGAGTGGCAGGGAATAAATCTAACAACAACAACAACAACAACAATAATAATAATAGTACCAAAATGATCCCCTGATTTCCTGGCTTGCCTGTGCCTGCATGGTACCATGCTACTCCCTGCTATTTGGCTTCTGACAGATTTCTTGGCTAATCATCTCAGTTTGTCCTTAACATCCATTTGCATCTTATTGTGTATGGACCTTGTTTGTGAGTTCAGCTCATCCATCCTTGGTCTTTGCCTGTGGTCAATCTTCCATCTGTAATCCTATTGAGGCAAACCATATGAAACCCCACCCCACTGACTCAGGACATGAGCCTATGGATACTTCTGACCCCTAACATTTACCTCTCCGAAAGGCAGGGGTCCATGTGGAGCCACTGGGAAGTGTCACCTGTTAACAAAGAAACGTTTGCTTAAATTAGAGGAATGGGGCCCTTCACTGTTTATCTCCACCCCAAACATGACCATAATGGGCAGTCATCATACCCACTGATCAAAGAGGGCCAAAGAGGGCTGCAGGAAGGCACAGGAGCCATTGGGCTGATATTCTATGAGTTTGCTCAATGTATCTCCCTTGCTTTTATGAATTGAACAAGTGTCTTTTCTCTCATGGTGTGGGTGGCTACAGGAAATGAGCAACCTTCAGCAGCAAAACCAAAGCAAAAAGGATTTAGAACGCCCTCACTTCCTGTGTGCTGGCTTCCCAGTTCACAATTGCATTTTTTAAAAACCCTTTAAAAAAACAACTACACATGCCTTAGTATCATGTGCTGTTTCTACTGGTCTCATAGCCTGATTTGAGATCTCACTCTATGACTTGCTCTTTTTCCCTGACTCCCAACATGGAAATGAATGTTAAGTACTGATTTTTTAAAATTTAGATGTCATATTAATGTTCCTTTCAAGTGAAAATCCTACTTATACTTTAGGTCCTTTTTGGAAACAGATCCATCATATGGGGTCAAAGTGTTGCAAATCAAGCAAGATAAAATATATCAATACAATTTCTCTTCTATAAAAGATTATCCCCTCCTTTTTCACAGCAGCACACTGGAATAGTAAGAAAAAAACTCACCATCTTTCCCCATCATCTCATATTCTGAAGTGGAATCCTCCACTGTCTCCTCAGACAGAAGAGCAAAATCCTCCTCCAAAAACTCCTGCGAACTGCTGAGGAAACATGAGAAGGAAACAGAAGTGCATAAACTGAGAAAAAAATCTACACAAATCTCACAATAGCTTTAAAAATCTGAGCTAATACTAATTCCTCTGCCTTAGAATATCCGGGAAGTAAACCCCCAATGTCTACCTTGGAGTCTTTATAGATTTTAATCTATATTACTTTTTAAAATGAAGAGACCAAAAAGATTTCCATGGTATTCTCTCTGGAGTTAAAGCTCCCTATGTCAGTTCTGACTCTCAAAAGCTTATACTCTAGAAATCTTTCCGGTCTTTCTGCTGCCACTGGGCTTGAATCTTTCTCTTCTACTGCAGACCAACTTGGTTACTCAACTGAAACTACTTTAAAAAATTCTCTCTCTCTTTTTCCTTTTACCTTTTTAAAAGCTAGGACTCTTGTGAATGTTTAACTATCTTTCCTATACTGTCTAAAGTCAACATACTATATGGACTTTTCAAATAAAGAAAAAATGCACTAGATATTCCATATTCCAACCTCCTGTTCACTTTTTGCAAAACCTCTGGAATAAGTTAGCAAAACAAAGTTACTAGATCCCTGTGGTGAAAAATTCACTAATTCAGGAAATAATTCATTAATGTAGAAAATTGCTGAATTCTCTAAATGCAGGTAGCACACATTTTGTAAGCGAGGCACAGGTACACAAGCTCTAAGATGCTCTGGCATATTCACCTTCTGGAAAAGAAACTGTCTTCAATGGCTCTCCTCTGTAGGGAATCCTTGCAAGGTGGGACTGGGCTGCAGGACCGGAAGCTCTCAGCTAGCTCTTGACTTGACCGGCTGCTGAAATCTGACCAGTTCTGCAAAAAAGGGGAAGAGGCAGGCCTAGTGAAGCCTCCCACAAGGTCATGACCAAATTTCTTCATTGACAGCTAGCCATCTTCATCCCCAGATTCAGCATGCCAGACAAAGCACTGCAGAGAAGGGCTCTAAGGTCTCACTGGGTCAGGTGCCATGCAGACAGCATCCTGCAATGCCATACACTGCCATGCGTTTGGAATAAAAGTCTATAGGGTTAAGAGGAAGGGAGGGTCTACACACCTCAGACAAGCTCAAGAGGCTGTCCTGGCTGTCATCCTGGAAGCAAACTGCATGCATGCGCGTTAGCCGCTGCTTCCTCTTTGGACAAAGCTCCCTGGACTCTGAGCAGGAAGGCCTGTTCCCCTGGACCTGCTAAGGAAAAACACAGAATGCACTCAGAAGGCAGCCTTTTCTCACAAGACGCCAAGCAGCACAAGCTCAGTGATACGGGGAGGGGGACTAAGAGGGGGCAACTCCATAGCTCAGGGCCATAATGACAGCCACTCCTCTCTTGGGTTGATCACTCCGGGGGGTTGGGAAATACCTGGAGATTTGAGGGGTGGAGTCTGGGGGTGGGCAAGGTAGGGGAAGGGTATAATGGCACAAAGTCCACCCTCCAAAGCAGCTCTTTTTCTCTAGGGAAACCGATCTTGATCATCTGGAGATCAACTGAGGGACCACCTGTTGCTCTATGCCCTCGCAGGGCTTTACGCTCTGCGGGTATGAATTTAGTTGATGTTCCCAGCCCCAGAGAAGTGTGCCTGGCCTCGGACAGGGCCAGGGCCTTTTTGGTCCTGGCCCTGACATGGTGGAATGAGCTCCCAGAGGAGCTGCGGGAGCATTTAGCATTCCGCAGGGCCTGCAAAATGAAGCTCTTCCGCCAGATCATTGGGTGAGGCTGGGCCGCAAGGACGATCTGGCCCCCTTTACAGCAGCAGTAGCAAAGACCAACTAGTGCCCTCTGTCTCCCACCCCCCCAGGATGGGTTACTGATGGGCGGTATAGATAGGTTTGAGCTTTCTGCCGCATCTTGTTTTATTGTGCTTGTTTTATTGTGCTTGTCAATGGTATGTATTCTTATTTATAGGTTTTACTGTATGGTTTTACTGGGGTTTTATGTGTTGTAACTCGCCTCAAGCCTCCAGGGAGAGGTGAGTAAGAAATCCACATAACAACAACAACAACAACAACAACAACAATAATGGTAGATCTCCAGGTTCTACCTGGAAGATGGCAGCTGTACTCCTCTTCTATAGCAGTTATTTCCAAAATGTACTGTGTCAGGTAAACTAAATTATAGGTGGCTCTTGGGTGCCCACACCCAGGGAAGCTACCTTGCACATCTGCACGATTTGTTGCTGTGGCCTGGTCTTCTTCCAACTGGACTCCACTGAGGGCAGGTAATTTTGGTGCTTTTCTGCACTGAGTATAGTTGGATCACTCAATGATGCCTGATGCAGACAGAGAGCAGGAACAGGAGGAGGCTACCTGTTGCGTGGGTCTTATGCCAGGCTTTGCATATCTAGAATGTAGACTCATACAAGGGATGCTCTCAGCTACAGCTGTTGCTCTCTGACGCTCAAAATAATAGCTTCTGGGGAGTACAGTTATGTGAACAACTGCATTATTAAAAGTAATGCGGAAGAAGGGTGAAACCAGACAAGGACACATGACAGGTGGGCTAAGACAAAATCCAAGCATGATACTGTCATGATACTGGCCAAGGCCTGCCAGGAAAAGGCAAGAACTTTTCTATGCGTCCGATATTATGAGAAGCCCTATTGTTTCATGTCACAAGAGAAACTGACTTCATCTCTGGCTCTGCATTGCCATCTCTCTGACCTGCTGTCCTCCCCACACCTCACCGTCAGGGCTGAGCCACTCAGGCCCACCTGCTTCCTGAACTCCCAGATCTGTTCAGTCAGCTCAAAGACTTTGCGACGGAGTGAGTCTTTCTCAGACAGACTGTGGGAAATTTCTGCCTGGGCAGCATCCCTTGCGCTGTACGCCTGGGGAAAGAGGAGCATAAAATGCACAGATAAAGCAAACACCAAGCTAGGAAATCCTTTTTCAGGTTAGCAGGATACCGGTCTCCTATAGTATCATCCAAAATCTATGCACTGTAAATCAGGAAAGATTAACACATGAAGGTGCTTTATGCACTATTGATCTACCAAGAGTACCATGTGCTCTGACCAGTATCAGCTTTCCAGGGTTTCATGTTATGTAGAGATCTTTCTCATCATCTACTTACTACCTGAACCTTTTAAAGGGAAATACCAGGGATTGAACCTGGGACCTTCTGCATGCAAGGCAAAAACTCCCAGAGAACCATGGCCCCTTCTTAGACCAAATCAAAACACAACACTGCTTGGGATTTATCAAACACTTCTTATATTCTTATTCTAGCCAAACATACTCTTCTTAATTGACTAGATAGAAAAAGCCTTTGTCTCGGGGCCCAGGGCAGTGCTCAGCAGCATTCTGCAGATATTTTAAACCATTAAATTATAGACACCTCCCATAATCTCATTGTTAACAACAGTTTCTGAGCCCCAGGGCTTGACTCCATGTAATAACAATATTATTTGATGAAGGATTTCTGTAATAACTGCCAGTTCTGTGATTACAGAAATCTAATGACTCTGCTGATTTGGGAGGCAATTCCCAGCCTTGTTTTGAATTTTCCCATCTGCTGTGCTTAAAAGACTACTTCTCTTAAGAACTTAAGAAGAGCCATCTAGTCCAGCATCCTGCCTCACTCAGTAGCCAACCCGCTCCTCTGGAACAGCCAACAATAGGGCATTGAGGTCAAGTCCTTCCCCTGAGGTTGCTTCCTGGCTCTGGGATTCAGATGATTAGTACCTCTGAAAATGGAGTTTCTCCTCTGTCACCATGGGCAGTATCCACTGATAAACATATGTGACAATGTCCTCCTTTTTTGGACCCAAGTATGATGGAATGGGCAGAGAACTAAGATAGACAACTTTGTCTCTTTTAAAAACAATATTGAAGTTTCCTAATCTTCTTTCACTTTTTCTGCTAGTCAGCCCAGTAGTGTGTTATATTTTAACTAGTTCTTAATTTGTCCCACCCTAACCTCTTATAACAGAAAAGGATTTCTGAACTAGCTGACAGAAATACAATGCCCCCTTCCTGCATTAGGCATACAGTTTTACCTCACAGTTAGATCATTTGGTCTTTAGAGAATAACGATAAGAAATTAAACTTTATTAACTAGATGGATGTTCTTAAATGAACAAAATTTCAGCAGACTGAAGCAGTCACAGGGGGAGTTATACTTTGTTTCTCTGGGAGAGCTTCTCAGCCTTGAAGCAATGCCCTCAGATGACTGCTGAGTCCTCGCAAGTCAGACCTTCATTACCTGATCTCTCTCTCGCTGAAGGTCATCCAATTGTTGCTGGAGGGCACCAATTTTGTCCTTGTAAATCTCACAGTCCACCTTCATTCTCTGGCACTCGATCAGAGTGTGTTGTCTTTCTTTCAAGCACTGTGTGGAGACACATGAACGGAGCAAGACAACAGTGCTTAGTAGTTACAAAACACTTTCCACTATAGTTTTCCAAGTATAGAACCCAAATGCTTTACCTGAGGCCCACTTTATAGAAAGACTCACTTTATAGAAATTCTGAACGGCTATTCTAGTGTGTCGTGTGTGGGTGCGCGCCATCAAGTGACCCCTGGTGAGATTTGCAAGGCAAGAGGTTCAGAGGTGAAGAAGTGTTGGTTCTTATATGCCACTTTTCTCTACCCGAAGGAGTCTCAAAGCGGCTTACAGTCGCCTTCCCTTTCCTCTCCCCACAACAGACACCCTGTGAGGTGGGTGAGGCTGAGAGAGCCCTGATATCACTGCTCGGTCAGAACAGTTTTATCAGTGCCGTGGGGATCCCAAGGTCACCCAGCTGGCTGCATGTGGGGGAGTGGGGAATCAAACCTGGCTCGCCAGATTAGAAGTCTGCACTCCTAACCACTACACCAAACCCGTAGTTTGCCATTTCCTGCCTCCATATCATAGCCCTGGTATTCCTTGGAGATCTCTCATCCAAATACTTTCATCATCGATTATTTGTACACTGCTAATTCAGACACGCAGACAGCTCCTAATTTGAAGGTTTTTGATGGGATTTATTCCTAACTTTTATACTTCCTTTCTCTTTCTCATTTGAAAGATTCTTGATGGAATTCACTCTGCCTTAACTCTACACCACCCCTACAGTCTTCCCCTTAAGTAGGATTCCCAATTTGACTTCCACATTTCCAAAGAAGTAAGTTCTGAATCATCAACGCTCATACTGAAATAAATGTTGTGAGTCTTCAAAGTGCCACTGAGCTTTCATGCAAGGCCTTGCTATGACGGCTGAGACGAGGTTTGGGGACTGGTTCATTGGTCAGGCTCTTAATCAGTGTGCTACAACTATTTATTGATGCTGAACAAAGACCAACAAAGCTTCAATCGTTCACCATCTCAGTTCTTAAGACATAACTGACTCGATGCTTTTTTATCCAGCTCTAAGGAGTTCAGAGTGGCTTGCATATTTCTCCTCCATCTATCTTCACAACAACCAGCCAAGTTCACCGTGGGCAGCCCAGTGATCACCTGCTTGCGCTGATTTTCAGCAAGTGCTGCCTGCTCCCTCAGCGAGTGGATTCGGTTCAGCAGTTCCTGCTTGCCTTCCAGAGCCTCATCAAGAGTCTGCTCTAGAATGTCCTTCTGTACCTGGCCAAATTAAACAGAGTTATTAGGGAAATGTCTTCTTCCCCTCCTGCCTTAAGAGTGACAGAAAGAAGCAGCACCCTTCTACAGATGTGAGATACATGGAAATTTGCTTCTCAAAACTATAGCCATTGCAACCAGACTATACGCATAAGGAATGCTATGCAGTTGCTGACCACTCTGGATTGTGCACTATTTGGGGAAGGGGTGTGGCTTATTGGTTCAGTTACGGACATATACTGCTTGCAGGTAATAGAAAAGACCTTGACCTTGGAAAGCAGCTGCCAATCACTGTAGACAACACTGACCTTAATAAACCATGATCTGACTCAGTATAAGGCAGCTTCCTGTATCCATAAGAAGTGTGTTAGCCACTACACAGGCATTCTGTGTACATTTTAAAAAATATAATGGGTGGAAATGTCTCTAATTTAAGACTGTAAAAAGCAGCAGAGCATTGGGAGGCAAAAATAACCCTGGAAAAAATTTCAACTCTGCCCTCCCAAAGGAGTGGGAGAATGAAGAGCACTCAATTCCCACCTGGCCACCCTGCATATGGTGAATCTTGCCTCATTTGGGGCAGAGGTATTCCCCCCAAAAATTTTCCCAGGATCCTCAATGACCAATCTACTCCTGAGGAAAGAAAAGTTCTTGAGCAAGCAGAACATAGTTATGCTACAACCTGACATGGATTTTATGACTATTTAGTGAGGTGGCCAAAGTATTTGAGTTTCATCCAGAAATAAGCTAGTAGGGTCCAAAATTAGATTAACTACAGCATTGACTCAAATGCAAGACTAGATCCCCCCCCCCCCCAGAAATTCCATAAAATGGTATGTGTGTCATTTTACATTCTCATCTTCCATCCCCTGTCCAGGCATGCTGAGTCACTCATTCAAACGCCTAGTACCAAGAACTTCTATGTCTTCCCCCAAAGAATGCTGGGAGTTGCAGTTTGCTAAGGTAGAGGTATTTTTACACAGGCAGAGACTTTTGTGTCACGGAACTAAAGTTCTCACGGTTCCATGAGGAGAGCAATGATTGTGAAACCACATTAAGTCTGTAGTGTAAGTCTGTGTCCCACTAAGATATTCCTGGATGTAGTTTACAGGCCTCTTTTACCACACTGAAAGTCTCCAGATCCACGAGTGACTTGAGACGCTCATTCTCTTCTTTCAGCATCAGCAGCTCATCTGCCTGTGGCTGCATGTCCCCATTCGCCCTCTGGGATCGCTCTCTCTCACAGCAAGATGATACCTGGGCTTGCTGCAATTCCTGCTTCATCAGATAGAGCTGTCATGAAATACAGAAAGAAGGCATAGACAGTTCTAAGGAGCTGTGTTCATATTGTGGGGCGCAGCATGTGAGAGTCTCGGGGTTTGGTGTCTTAAGAAGGCAGCACATCTACGAGGACTAAACACAACCATCCTTTGTGCACAAAGTGTGAGCTACTACACTCCAAATATACGAATGCTCTATAAGAGCACCAGTTAAATATACAAGTGTAATGTAATCACAATACAGGTTGAAAGAAAAAAAGCTGGCAATCTAAGGCCATCATCCAGTCTCTAAGAGCCAATCACAGCTGTTCCAGGGGTGGGGGTTCAGGACCACCTTCCCCCAGCCTCACCAAACTTCTATTCCTAAATCACCACACAGACTCTATCACCCAGAAGACTGGAAAAAGCTCAGAGTTGAAAGCAGATCTTCTTGAGTGTTTTCATCCCTGAGCTACCACCAGTCACCCGGGAGGGGGACCTCACATTTCACATAGAGCCTACCTTCCAGTGCTTGCTTCTTCAGAGAAACATGAGGCCTCCCAAAGGACAAGACCTGTTACTGGGATTTATCCTACTCAAAGAACAGTTTCTATTAGCTAAGATGATTGTACCAAAAGTGCGAGGGGAAACATGAAAAAATCCAGGCATTTCAAGACAGTTCCAAACTATTCATTTTCCCAGCAAACAGATGTTGAGGGGCCACATTATTTTGATGCATTCCTTAATAATTTGCATTAATTATTAATTGTCTATATCATTTATACTGTTACATTGTTATACGGTTATAACCATTAGTAATTATTGTAAAGTTACTCACATGTTTATAGATGGTTTTATGTACTGTTGTTTGTTCTTATGTAAACTGCCCTGAGCCCCCGGGGAGGGCAGTATATAAATATAATAAATAAATAAATAAATAAATAAATAAATAAATAAATAAATACATAAAGGTAAAGGTAAAGGTAAAGGTAAAGGTAAAGGTAAAGGTAAAGGTAAAGGTATCCCCTGTGCAAACACCGAGTCATGCCTGACCCTTGGGGTGACGCCCTCTAGCATTTTCTTGGCAGACTCAATACGGGGTGGACAGACAGCTTCAGACAGCATTTCTGCCGCTTTACCCCTGGGGCCACAAGAGGCTCTTTGCATTAATAAAGATATGTAATTTTTTGCTTTTTATATTACATCCTGTAAATTATTATTTATTAGGACCAGAATTTGGATAAGATTATCTTCCTTTAATATACTTCCTGATATAGAGCCAGGGGAGCAAGGGGGTTTAATGGGAATGGGTGGGTGGGAGGGGGTTCTTATTCCTTTTGCATTTTTTTAAATTGTTGTGAACTGCCGTGAGCCAGCAAAGCTGGGAATGGCAGTAAATAAATGAATAAAATAAATAGACAGATAACCAATGAAACAAATGTCCGTTGAACAAATGAACTGCTGAGTTCAGGAGTGGCCAAACTGTGGTTCTCCAGATGCCCATGGACTACAATTACTATGAGCCTTTGCCACTGGCTACATGGTAGCTGTAGTCCATGGACATCTAGAGAGCTACAGTTCATTAGATCCTGCAGCATAAAGCACTGTCTTCACAGGAAGCAGAATCCTAGGCAGGTCAGATGGTAACAAAAGTCCTACATTCTAGTGCGCCCAGTTTTGTGAAATGGGCAGGAACAGATAGCTGTGGGTTACTGGCAAAAGCATTATGAGATTCTAGCAAAACATTCCACCAGAATTAATCACGACTAGAGTATTAACAAAAGACTGTGGAGATTCCAGGAAACATTCCACCCACATTCATCACCAAAGGCACCTGACATGTGCCCACAAACTCAGCTCAGCACCACAGTTCACCACACCTCTTCCTGCAGGCTTTGGCAACGGGTGATAGCCAGGTCCTTCTCCTGCAGGGCACTGCTGTAGCGTAAGGACAGGCCATACAGCTCGTCCTTCAGCTTGAGGGCCTCATGGAAGTGAGCACTGAGCTCCCTCTTCATGCGGTTACACTCAGCCTCAATGTCCCTCAGGCTTTCAGTCTGGGCTTCCAGTCGAGCAGCTTTCTCCTTCAGCCGACGACAGTGTTGTAGCAGGGACAGCTTTTGTCGCTTCTCTTGACTCAGCTCCTCCTGAAGGCTGCTCACAGCCTTGCCCAAGCATTCGGTCAGCTGGGAACTCTCAATCAGTCCTAGGAGGGTAGGAAGAGAATGTTTAGGCCTTTAGACAAGGCTGGTCCAACTATTATCCAGTATGAGGCAGTCCACTCCAGTGACAGAATCTGGGCATCAGTAAGGCACAGCACATGACAGCACATTACTTGTTATAGTTTTACTGTCACACATGAGAGAAAAGCTGTGGGGATTGGGGTAGGCTTGACAGGTCCTTCCTGGCAACCAGTGAGGGGAGGGACTTTCCTAGAGAAAGTGCCAGGCCTTGTTGTCAGTATTACACAGGAAATGATGTCATTGTACCAATCAATGTTCTGCTATTTTGGGGAAAACTTTACGGTAAAACTGGCTTCTACCACAGAGTTTTAACCCAAATACCAGAGTGTTACCTGGACATCATGGTGTGAAAACTTCACTTCCTATACAACACTGGCAAAGAGACCTGAGCCTTTCTCCAAGTAAATCCCCCTGCCAGCCAGCTGATTGGCAGCTGGGGGTCAAGGCGTGGCAGCAGGAGATCCCCGCTTCCATTGGGGGGGGGGTGTCTGGCAGTCCTAGATGAGGATAACAAAGATGCCAGAATAACATCTTGGGTCAACCCTGCCTTTGTCAGTCAAGTATGGCTCCCTAAACAACAACAGCTCTGTTACTGTAACAGCCAGTTCTGTCTATAGATATATAGAAATGGGACACTAGGAAACTCACCGCTGAAATTGTTGGGGTCTATAGAAGGCTCCAAACCAGTGATGAGCGTATAGATATCAGGGTTGTGGAGTTTCAGGCTCTCCAAAAAGGCAAGAGCTCCATTTTTCCCACGGGATTTCAAGAGATCCATCATGTGACCTGCAAGTTGGTCGGGAAGAGAGGCTATGTAACATGAAGGTGGTGGTAAGCCCTCTGGACAAGATCCTATATGTACCTGCTACTCAGACAAAAAATCATTATTGGGGTCATGTTTCCTTCTTTAGGAAATAACAGCATCAGGTAGATTAACAATGCCCATTTTCTATCTCAAAGAAGCCCCTTTTCTATCTCAGAGAAGGCTGCAGTGCCCAGTATGCACAACCAAAGGTAGTCACGGATTATCTTGGTTGTCCATGGTCCAGCCTTTGCCATTCATCCTTGTATTTGTGGGAGTTTCCAGCCTGTCAGCCTCTGTAAAGCAAGTCATATGTGGCCCCCATTGGAAACATCAGCAGCCATATATATGTAATTAATTAATATGTAATTAATTAATTCTGCACGACTTTATTTGGCTCAAAAAACATCTTCCTATTCAGTGTCTGTATTTTCATGAATGCAAGTATCGAGATGTTTGTGACAGTGACTAGCCTCCCCTTCCAGGATATCATTGTTGTAGGCTGCTGCAATTTTTGTAACAGTACGTACTCAATCCTTCATATCCAACATTGCGAAAGGGCCTATCCTGTCAAAGGAAGATACAACTGAATTGGGTGGTACTATCTCCCTCCCCATTTCTGCCAGAGGCAGAGAGGCAGGTTGCCTACTCCAGGATGGGTCATTCCTGGATGTCTGAGGGCAGTGCCTAGAGAGGGTGGAGCTTTTTGGGGGAGAGGGGTGAGAGCACTCAACAGGGATGTAATACCAGAGTCCATCAACTGAGACTGCCATTTTCTTAAAGGGAATTTATCTCTGCAGGGTGCAGATCACTTGTAAGAAGAACACTAAACCCCCACCTGGATGTTGGTAACCCCTGGGGCAGGAGGGCACATGCCATGCAGTATGAAAGTGGGGAAATGTGCCATATCGCATCTGTGATGGACCCACATAGCTAGGAGCCCAAAAGGAAACTATATAGTGGGAGGGGCACTCCCGAAGGGGCAGCTGGGAGTGGCCTTGGAAGGTTCTAAGGGGGAGGATTCTAAAAGGGCCATTAGTCAGACTGGCACTTAGAGACAGTCAGGGAGTGGGAGGTGAAGAACTCAGAGAGCAAGACTTGGTACTGGAGAGGACTCTGAAGTGGGGGTTGGGTACAAGAGAGAGGATATAGGAAATCCTCTGGGCAAAAAACCCCATGAGAATCAGATTGCCACAGATAATGTGGAAACACATAAACTGCCACAATCTGATTTGGCAGCTGGCCACGGCTGGTGCTGAGCCCTGTCATGCCACCACTGCCACCACCCATCTTCCATGCCTGGCCTTGATTCCTTCATCCTGGCATGAACCCAGGCGGAGGCTGGGTGGCTTGAAGACTAAGGGGAGAAGCAGCAGCTGTCCAGGGCCAGCTCTGAGCCCCATTCATGCTGCCACCACACATCTTTCACAGCTGGCTCCATCCCCAGCCCTGGCTCCTTCATCCTGGCTGTGGAGGTGGCAGCAGTGCAGCAAGCAGGGCTCAGCTCCAGCTCACATGTCTTTGCATCTACTGGCGCACTCCCTGGGGTGGGACAATGGACATCACGTCCACAGTCATTTCCATTTCAGGGAGCGCACCAGTAGATCTGTTTCCACATCAACAAGTTCACATGTCTTAGAAAGACAGGGTAACTGTAAGAGCCTTATCACTTACAGGTAATACAAGCTACTTGCAGGCTTAAGGAGAGTGCAGGTCTCTGACAGAACTGGCAACTGAAGATGGACGGTCATATATGGTGCTTAGTGACACAAGCATGCAGTGATTTATACGCATTATAAACAGTAACACCCTATGAATGATCTATGAACAGATTTCTAAACCTTTTATGTTGAACAGTTTAATAAACCTTTTCATTAAGAAGTTAAACTGGAGTCACAAAAGTTCCTTATTCGCAGAGACAGTATCCTCCAGCGTGACAGAGTGAGAGTCTCACACACATATTGAAAACTATAGTTTCCTAAATAGTGAAAACACTGCAGCATCCCATCAATAGTGCCGCATCCAGGCTACTCACCAGCTCTCATGGCACTGTTGGTGAACTGCTGGCTATGCAACACCTCTTCCTCATCCAGTTGGCCCAGCACCTTAGCCTGTCGCAAATAAGGGGTCAGCCGACTTGGGCAAACACTGCGCACAATTCTGTAGCGATGGCCTTCCACCATCTCCCACAGATATTCCTCATCCATGTCATGGAGCTCCGTGTCAACCAAGCTGAGGTCCTCAGTGCCTTCCCCTGCCATAATGGAAACCTATGGGAGGAAGAAAAAGACAGGTAGTTTGTTGCAAGATGGTAAACTAAGGTGTACTTTATGAAGCTTCTTAGACCTCCTAGTTACAGCATGGTAGAAGCCAAATTCTAACCCAGAGGGAGTAGCACTATAGGATACAGAATCATAAGACTGGAAAGATCCTCAGAAGTGATGAAGAAGAGTTGGTTCTTATATGCCGCTTTTCTCTACCAGAAGGAGTCCCAAAGAGGCTTACATTCGCCTTCCCTTTCCTCTCCCCACAACAGACACCCTGTGAGGGAGGTGAGGCTGAGAGAGCTGGGTGACCTTGGCAGTAATATCAGGCCTCTCTCAGCCTCTAAATGGTTGGGTGAGTTATCTTTGTGGAGCAGTATTTAATATCCTCTCTCACTTGACCCTCCCCACCCAGAAACCACCAAGCATGTACAAAATTGTATGAATTTGTATACTTTGTATAGGCTACGTATATACAAGTTAAACAAATCTGCATACACCAGTGATCTTGTATTTTGTTATACTATACTGAGTTATCCAACAACAATAAGTCTTGTATATTCAAAAACAATGTTCCTAGAAGTAAATCAAGGTAATAATCGTGTACTTAGATTTTTTTAACCTCATTTTCCTCTTCAGTGGAAACCCAAAGCAGCTTACAACCTTATTCTCCCCTCCCCCCATTTTGTCCTCACAACCACCGTATCAGGTAGGGTTGCTACCTCCAGCTTGGGAAATTCTGGGACATTTGGTGGAAGTGTCTGGGGAGGAAAGACTCTGAGGAAGGGAAGCAGCTTAGCAGAGATACCATGCTGTATATGCCAACCTCTGAAGCTGTCTTTTCCGCCAGAGGAACTGACCTCTGTACTCTGGAGCTCACGGGTAATTCTGGGAGAACTTCAGGCCTCACCTGGTAGATGGTAATCCTACGTAGTTCAGGCTTAAAAAGAGCAACTGACTCATAGTCATCCAACAAATTCCACATCAGAGTGAAGATTCAAACTCAGGCTTCCCAAAGCCCAGTCCACCCCTCCAACAACTAAATCACACTAGGAAATTCCCAGAGGGAATGTGGGGATAAGAGCCTTATCCTATCCAAACACAACACACCCAAAACATTTCTTCCTTCCTCTGCCATGCCTCAACCAATCAGATTTGGTTCCCCACCCAGAAGGAAGTAGCAAAGAGCAACATCTCTGTTAAACTTGCCAAGCAAGGAAAGTACAGTTGGGCAAGGAGTCTTGCCAGGAGACATATCCCTCGCGTGCCCTGAAGTTCGTAGGTAGCTGGGAATATTGTGCAAGAAGATGAATAGAAATCTGCCTGACAAGACAAAATCTAGCCATACCTGGGCTCAAATTTTAATCTGTTTTCCTGAACTAAACAGAACAAAACACTCTAAATAAAACAATAACACTCAGTCCTATCCCCCACTCCTGACAGTTTGATATACAATAACCTATGTAGTCCATAATCACTAAATCTTTCCTCAAGGCCCAAAGATTTAGAGGGGGGGAGGGGGCAGGGCCAGACTGGGTGGCCAAAAATGGCCCTGGAAAGCTTCATCTTAACTAGGGTTGCCAATTATGGAGGACAGCGTTCTGGAGATCTCCTGGAATTATAATCGATCTTCAGACTAGAAAGATTGACTTCCCTGAAGAAAATGGCTGCTTTGGAGGGTGGACCCTGCGGCATCACATTCCTACTGAATTCCCACACTCCCTCACAAAACTCCATCCTCCTCCAGGGTCCACTACCATGCCTTCCTCATAGAGGGAGGGAGTCTTGGCTGCCACATTTACGAATGCCAGATCTGGGTTGAGAAAAACCTGGAGACCTAGGGGTTGGAGTTGGGGTATGCAGGATTTGGGGTGATGAGAAACCTCAGTGGACTATAATGCTGTGGAATCCACCCTCCAAAGCAGCCATTTTCTTCAGGGCAGCTGATCTCTGTTGCCTGAGGGTAAGCAATAATTCCAGGTGTCACCTGAAATGCCACCTGAAGACTGCCATCTCTAGCCGCATTGATGCTGGCATGGGGCAGCAGGCCAGGTAGGCAAGGAAGCTGCTAGCACCTGGTGAGAGACCCACCAGGAATCTGACAACCCTGCTTCTCAAGTCCTGGCCGGCTGGGCCTGGGGCAGCTCAAAGGCAGCCTCCTAGACCATCAATCCCCTGGGACTTTTCCTACTGGCTGCAATGGCTAATCTGCCCTTGGAAGGCGGTGACGAAGGCAACATGTTTAATGCTAATGAATGTAGGAGCCCTGGGTTCAAGTTCACCTTCAGGCAGTCTTTGGGAAGTGAATGTCTTCCCAGTTCCGTTTCCCAGCAGTGACTGGGATGACAAAATATGGAGATATTTATCCCCTCTTCAATGCATTGAATATCAACAACTGTTTGTCACTGTGGAAAACACTCATCTGGAATGGAGTCAATTATTATTGTTTGTCTACAACTATTCAAATCCGTATTCTGCCAAGAAATTAATAGAGTGATTTTGAGCAAGTCAACATTATTATTATTATTATTATTATTATTATTATTATTATTATTATTATTATTATTATTATTATTATTATTATTATTATTATAATTCGTTACAGAAAGTCCTGCTAAAACCTCCATTAAAACTCATTAAAATGGACAGTCAACAATATAGTAAACCAGCATAGCAGCAACAATGTGGCGGAACCCCCAAGTGGCGGAACTTCAAGGGGGAGGAGAGGGGGGGTAATAGAACCATTTCTGTCATTCTGAGCTTCCTGAAGGAAGGTCATAAGAAGGCCACAATAGACACCAAATAATTAAAATGTTAAATGTGAGTACTCACAGGTTTGATTTAAATGTGAGCAAAAATGCTTGGCATTTGTCACTTTGCAGTCGTGCAGCATCTCAGTGGAACTGGGCTCCTACCTGTGCAAAGCAGGTAAAGCAGCCCAGTCTAAACAATATATCACTAGAGTACAAAGTCTTTTGCCTCCTATCAAACCACAAACATACATATTTCCCTATTTTTTAAAAAAATCCACAAATAGCAAAACAGTGCCACAAATGAAAGAAGATTTTTATCTGTCAATTTTCTGTTTGCAGGGAGCTTTTTCTCTATGCAAAAGAACAAGCTAAGCTAAAATCTGCCACTTACAATCTGAGACAGTAGCCAATTCGACCACCTCACCACTTTATCCTTTTCAATGTGTGAACAAGGCAAAATAAAGTCGTTGATAAGATATGCCGGTGATAATGTCAGTTCTTGCTGATCATGTGATACGTAATTTTGGACTAAATTATACTCCAGCAGCATGGCTGGAAGGGGGCAGTTGCTTAGAAACCAGGATTTCAATTCTATGATTCTGGCTACTAGAGGACAACTGTAGGGGATGGGGACTGGGTAAAGTGGGACCTGAGAATCAGGACATCAAGTTTCTTTTCTCATTTGATAATTAATTAATACAAACAAATGGTGTCAATGAATACAGACACTTTATTGCTCATACGAAAACAAGAAGCCCCTTTTCTCAAGGAACTTGAAATTAAAAATCAGATTGAGGTCAGAAAGGTGGAGAGAAGAGATGAAGGGTTAACAAGGAATAATTGAAAACAAATGCAATTACACATACTTAGATGGTTGAGTTTAGGAATGAAGACTGAAGTAATCTATGAACAAGTTCTAAAGGAAACAAAGAAAAAAGTCACTAAGTAGAGATTACATTTTAAGAAATGATTGGAAATTATAAATCCAGCATTCTTTGACTGTGGGATCAGGAGCCTTGGTGAGAAAGAATTCAAAACCTTACCTCACCTCCAACATCCTGAGCTCCTGGACAAAATAACGAAGACCTAAGATTTCTCTCACTAAAATAGCAGCTCACCCCTTTCAGGCCAATCTCTTGTCTTGAGCAGAAGCCTGAAAGCAAAAGAAGACTTCCTGCTTACTTGTCTTACCTGTCGCTGTTGATCATCAGCGGTGAATGTTCCGTGGATATTGGTGCTGCATGTCTTGGAAGGAGACTGTGATTTCTGAAGAGTGCAGCTAAACAAGTTTTTCAGGAGGGCCAGCTCTCTCTCTGTGCCTGGGAAAATTTTAATGTACCTGACAATAGTTCTTCCTCCTGGGAACTTTGCCAGATCTAAAACACATTAACCCAACAGAGGTGTCTGGCTTTGTTCCAGCAGAGCAAGGCATAATAAGCCTCCAGACAACTCAGACCTCCTTCAAGATGCTGCCCCACAGCCAATGTGTAGGAGCCTTGGGTTCAAATACACCTTCAGGCAGTCTTTGGGAAGTGAATGTCTTCCAAATTCACTGTCCCAGCTGTTAATGGAATGACAAAATACGGAGATATTTATCCCCTCTACAATGTGTTGAATATCAACAACTGTTCGTAACTGTGAAAAACACTAATCTGCCACAGAGTCAATGATTATTGTTCGTCTACAACTGTTCATATCCCTACTCTGCCAAAAAATTAATTGAGTGATTTTTGAGCCAGTCATTCTCTTTCAACCTTATCTACCCCACAGGCCTGTTGTCAGGATACAATTGAGGAAAATAGAACCATTTTGTCATTCTGAGCTTCCTGAAGGAAGGGCACAAGAAAGTGACAATAGACACCAAATAATTAAAATGTTAAATATGATCACTAGGAAGGATTAGCTATTTAAATCAATGGCAATTACTGTGTTAAGTGAAGATTCAATGAGTAGCCGTGTAGCACAATCAGAGTCCAACAAAGACCAACAAAGATTTATTCAAGGCGTGAGCTTTCGAGTGCAAGCAGACTTGTGATAAGTGAAGACATTTAAGATTAGGGAATCAGGACTGGAAGGGCTATTGGCCTGATCCAACATGGCTTCTCTTAGGTTCTTCTAAGTATTCAATGCTACAGAAATCAGTGACCACAAATGCCAATCAAACCTACAGTGCCTTATGCAACAGAAAAGTGTCTATTAGCAATAATTAAAGTTCTCAGAAATTTGGTATCTTTCCTATTTTGGCTGGCCTGGAAGGCTATAACCCTACCCTCTCACATAGCGATCTTTGCTTCTAGGCATGTACCGACTAAGCCATAATAATAGAACACTGTTAACATGTTACTTCAGGCTATGTGGGGAAAGTGAACAGGCGGATATGTCTCTCCCTTTCTCTCATGTTACTAGAACACAATGAGGTCACCCAAATTCTATACAGCCAGCTGCCTCACTTTAAAGAAGAGGATGCTGTAAAGATGCCTCCATGCTTGAGAGGAGAGGGATGGAGTGTAACGACAGGGTCTCGGTTAAGAGTGGGGGCTGTCTGAGTAAGTGTTGTTTCTATCTGTTCATTGCCTGGGTGGTTAGTGAATGCAGCTGGCAGCATTAGGTGGTTGATGGCTATGCAAACAGGGGAGGAAGTGTTTGTCTGGGGCTGACTGCTGATCCAGCCTTCTGCTGGCAGGCTTTGCACTATAAAAGGCTCCCGCTCACTAGCAATTCTGGCTTTGGGGGCACATCATCTGGTTGTGGAGTTGGGGGTCACTGCAGTGGACAGCTAGCTGTGACTCTCTTGCATCCTGCAGGGGAGTTGGATTAGATGACCCTGGAGGTCCTTTCCAACTCTATGATTCTCAGCATTCCACAATTAAGGATATATCTGCCCATTAATCCACAGTTTTGAAAGAACTAATTTTCTTCACTATGCCCCCCCCCCAAAAAAAAAATTAAACCCAAACTAATGGTAACCTTATAAACTAAGCTTGTTATCCCTGTTTGGTCCGTGAATCTGTTAAGCATCTTCATTATGCTGTATGCTAATTTACCGCTCACATTCTGCCTACATGTATGAACTAGTAATTTCCATTTCATTATCTCTGAAGTATACACAAAAACATATACCTTGTATATAGCTTGTATAAAACTTCATAGGACCTAAAATTTGTAAAGAAATCTGAACTGCCTTTTTTCACATCAACATCAACAGAAAGACTAAAAGACTGCGGTATGTATGAATTTGGCCTCATACACTTTCTTTCATGTGTGATATCTGCTGATTTGGTGAGTCTCTCAGCCCCAGACAAACAATATGAATCTTTACTATTGCACCAAATAGCAGAGAGAATTTACAAGATCACAGAATTTACAAGGCCAAGTCCAAGCTGGTGATATCTTTAGGTAATGTCCCATGCACTGTTCAGTCATGCTGCTGGAAGCTAATAACCTGATGGACACACTGTTATAATGATTCAGTTACTGCTTAAAAACCCCAAAAGTCCACTGGTGGTAGCAAGGGGAAATGCCCACTATAGGACCTGGGGCCAGGAATGTACCTGCCATGCAGGTAGAGCAATAGTAGCCAAAGTTTCTGCACACCTGGCAGCCATCCAGGTTTTGTTTGTTTATTTTTGCAGCCTTTTCCAAAATTCTGCAGGAAAGTTGTGAAAGATCGGATAAAAACCATAGAAAGTCCAGAGGGTGCACAAATGTGGCCCAATGCATTGGGGAAGAGGGACGCCCACCCAAAGTATAAATCCAGCCACTGCTTGAAGACTGTCAGTGAGGGGGAGCTCACTGTGAGGGAGTTGATTCCACTGCTGAACTACCCTGAATGAATTTTTTTCCCCCTGATATCTAGCTGATATTGTTCTCCACGTAGTTTAAACCCCTTACTGCGGGTTCTGTCCTCCCTTGCCCTCCTCCAAGTGACACACATTTCACATACTTATAGGCCTCCTCTTCTCTGGGCTGAACAGTACCAAGTCCCTCAGCCTTTCCTCATAGGACTTGGTTCCCAGGACCCAGATCATTCCCGACACTCTCCTCTGAACCCTTTTAATTTTGTCCACATCCTTTTTGAAGTGAGGCCTCCAGAACTGCACTCAGTACTCCAGGTAGAGTTGATTCCACAGTGTGACTATGAAATCTTGTGATTTTTATGTGATGCCAATGTGATGCCACTGTTGCTACGGCCCAAGACTGCATTTGCCTTCTTAATGAGGTGTGTTACTTTCTATGACTCCCCCATGTGATAAGATGTAATAGCTTAAGGCTTAAAGAGCATAATACAGGAAAGGAAATTTATAATTGTTTTGTAAGGGGGGGGGGAACCAGGGAAAGCAGATGTACAAGGGTGGAGGGCAGGATCACTTTTAAATGTTGTTTTGTTTAGTTCAGGGGTAGTCAAACTGCGGCCCTCCAGATGTCCATGGACTACAATGGACTACAAACATCTGGAGGGCCGCAGTTTGACTACCCCTGGTTTAGATAGTAATTTGATTTTATGTGTTACTTACATATATTGCACTATTATGCTCTGACCTGAAGTAGCAGCTCTTGGAAGCTAAGCAGGGACAGCCCTGGTTAGCACTTGGATGGGAGAAGTCCAGGGTTGCTTCTCAGAGGCAGGCCACAGCAAACCGCCTCTGAATGTACCCTGAAAACTGTACTAGGCCGATGCAAGCTGACTGTGAGTGAAGGTCACTTTCCACCACCACCTCTAATTATGCACGTGAAGTTTTACAGCCCAACAAAAGTCTTTATAAGTCTAAATTTAGATTGTGGGGAAAGAAGAAAATGCAAGAAGTGGCTGCAAGATTTCTTAGGTGGTAAACATATGACTCTCCCACTTTATCCTTTAACCATACAAGGTAGGTTAAATTGACCAAGTAGGGATTTGAAGACAGTTTTCTCCCATCCTCAACAAACACCTTCAATACATGCCATACTCTTTGATAGCAATAGCCACAAATATTAAGCAAGGGAGTCCCTGTCGTCATAACTGGAAACCCAGCCTGAAGCTCCACCCAGCCTGAAGGTGAGTTCAGTTCCTGGAAGCCCATGACTGCTTGGACAATAAAGGGTAGCAACAAAACCCAGTGGAGCCAGAGACAAGCAGAACAGTTACTTGGTCAGCCTTTAGAAAACAGACCGGGCTGTCCAAGGCAAAGGGATTAGTCTCTGGCTATGAAAAGTGTAATCTTATCTTGGTTCTAATGGCTAGCTGTAGCTGGAAGGTAGGGCAGACTACAATAGGCTTGGTTGCTATGGTTTAGTTCAGTCTTGTGATCCCTTGTATTATGCTTCACTAGCTTCTACCTATTTCAGCAAGGTGGAGAATCTTTGCATTTCGGTATAATTTAGCATTTAGAAGTGCTTTCTGAAACACACCCCTGTGGGACCTCACGTACCAGTATCTGTAACAGGGAGGTTCTCTCCCCTTGAGCTACCCTCTGTTCCCAGCCTTTGAGGAAGGACTGCAGGCATTTTAAGGCTGTACCTTATAACCTCATGTCAGCTATGCATTGGGCTAATAGCCCTTGATCAATGGTGTTGAATGCTGTGATCAAGTCCATCAGCGCTGACTTGCCTAGATCCAGTTGTCTCCGGCGATTGTTCGTGAGGATAGCCAGGGCTGTCTCCACCTTATGGCCAGGCTGAAAGCCAGATTGGAATGGGTCAAGAGATGATGTTTCCTTCAGGAAACTCTATGGCTGTTCCACAACCACACACACAACTACCTTTCACAGAAACGGCAAATGTGAAACTGGGCGGTAGTTAACAGGGTCAGAAGGGTTGTTTCAAAAGTGTCCTTCTTTAAACTCTCTGAGAAAGCACTGAAACCTGACACAGATTAATAATTTCCTAGAGAAATTTCCTCACCACCAGTTTTTGACCAGTCACGAGGGACACAAGTCTAGGAGACACATGGTAGCCGGACAGTTACCAGAGTCCTTATCCACGTAGGCCAAGGAGAGTGGACTGAAGCGCTCCCAATTTCACAGTCAGAGTAGTTCAGCAGTGGAATTGGCTGCCTACGGAAGTAGTGCGCTCAGTTTCGGTGGCAGTTTTCAAGCAGCAGCTGAACAGATACTTATCCTGGATGCTTTAGGCTGATGCTGCATTGAGCACGGGGTTGGACTAGATGGCCTGTACAGCCCCTTCCAAATCAATGATACTATGATTCAAGTTATGGCAAAGGAGTTTCCACATAAATATGAGACAGCATTTTTTCACAGTGAGGGCTGTTCATAGATGGAATATGCTGCCCTCCAAGGGTGGTAGAGTCTCCTTCATTGGGAGTTTTTAGGGAGTTTTTAGGAGACTGGAGACTGTTAGGAATGACAGGTTTTTTTAAGTATCCCAGAAGAAGATTCAGGGGGGGGGGAGGCTGGACTGGATGCCCCTCTGTGGTCTCTTCCAGCTCTGTGTGATTCTGAGCAATTTCAGATGATCCCTTAGCTAGAATTATCAGAGATCAGATTGTCTTAAATAACTGAGCTGGGCATGAAATAGTGGACGCAACAGAGGCTACAAAATATTCCCTTTTTGTGGCCTTTACTGCCATCTCACAGGCATTTGTATGCATTTTATAGGATGTTTTTGATGCCTCATAATGAGTTTTCTGCCAAACTCGCTCTAACTGTCTCTGTTTCTGTTCACACAGATCTGAGTTATTCTTTTGTATATTTGTAAGGCAAAAGGTTCTTAAAAAAATTAGGCAGTTTTATGACTTGTCTGATGGTAATAATTGTTGAGCCAACACAGGAATAGTCTAAATGCACCTAATCCTAGTTCCAGGATTAAAACTAAAGCTGTTTAAACTGGGCCAGCATTGGGATAGGGAGATATTTGGCCTATTCACAGTTTCTTAGAGGGAAGGTGAATGCAATGAATAAAAAGTGAGTCGAGATTCATGTTCTGCTACTGAATCCTGTGTTGTATCTTCCCCCTCTCTATGAAGTAGCTACAAGATAAATATGCAGCATTCAGGAAAAAAACTGTATTTTTTGTATTGGAAAAAAACATACAGTTTCTGATCAGTACAGAAAACACATTGCGAATTTCAAAGGCAATGATGTTCCCTGCCCTCCTTAAGTTCTCACTGCAGCTGTCTCTTTCCACATTGTATCTATCCTAAGAAGGGATGGCTTTATCATGTTGGTAAGCATTGCTCTTGCACCCTGAAGCTTGTTTCTGAAAATTGGAATCTTTGGCACTTTCAACATCTTACCTCTAACTTATCCTTGCTGCACTGATTACTTGGAAAAAGAAAAATTTGGCTGTGAAATAATTTGAGCATTTGCCACCCTCCCCTGAGCTTTTCTACTGCTTTCCCAAGACAGTGTTTCTTCCATTTTCCTTAATAATTAGTAGCCCAGTCTAGGGTTGTTCTAGTTGATGGGAGACTGGTCCTTGACTCCCAGAGAAATGGAGCATGGCAACTAATATGGACCCCATCAGGAAGATTTCCTTCTGTTTCTGCATCTGAGCAGGCTTAATCCTAGACCATTAGGGGCACCCTTGTTACACTGGAACAGCTGGCCTCATCCTTCTCCATGATTTTTCTCCCCCAGAAAAGCAACAGCATTACGAGAATGGCACAGTACCATGATAGAACAGTTCAGTCACATTAAGAGCAAAGTTGGTCAAGCAACCTCCTCTTTCTCCAGAAGAAACAGTTCTTTTTCTAAAGGCAGCATTCTTAGATAAATCTTCAGGGCATCACGTGCATTCATCACTAGTTTTTCCATTCCTCGCTGTGGTTCTGCAAAACTCTTCAGCTTTCCTTCTAGGATCAAGACCAGGTGATGACAAATTCCTCCCCCATCAGCAGAGAGAGGGAGATATTAAGGATCTGAAAGAGGAAAGAGGGACAATTAGTGGTAGCTGCTCAGTTAATGGTCAGGTCTCAAGAAACACAATGAGAGACAATGAACTAGTTCAGATAGTTTCGCTTGTTGGAGCATATGAGGATGCAGGTGGGCTCATAGCCCAAGAGACTGAGGCAAAAATTATATGGATCATCTTGTCCTTGGGGATGCTATACATGTGCTTGTGAAGATAAAGGGCATTCATAGTGATTCTGGGACACCAGAACCATTGCCAACCCCCTCCAACTAGGCCAAGGCAAGGAGCAGCCCTCAGTCCATGCAAGGTGGGTGGGAGCCTCCACTTCTCCCAAAAGCCAGCTGCTTAAGGCCCAGATGGATCAGGTGCAAGCAGCCACAGGTGTCTGAACTTCTTTTTAGAACACTGGTACTCACTCCACCACTGACAGCCACATTCACTCTTTTCATCAATCAAAAGATTCACATTTACTTTCAGCTTTGGCATGCAGCCTGCACCTCAGGAAGACTCACAATTTATGTGTCCCTCTGGTGGTAGTTTCAAGGTAAGAACTACCTGTCAGTCAGAAGTCCCACTGGACAGGGGGCCTGCTCCACATTCATCAAACATGGGGCAGGTGGCATACTGGGGAACAGTGCTCAGAAGAGTCTCAGGTGGCATGTCAAAGCTACTGAGCATCCCTGGTTTAGGTAGGTACATAAGCACATTTGTTTCAGCCATTAGAGGAAGCAATTATACATGCTTCATGCAGAAATGGCCCCTAAATATTTATCTGGTTATGTCCCAATAAAACCAAATTACACCAGTTTTTGCACCAGGTATCAAGAATTATGGCAAGATGCATGTGTTTCATTTGTTTGCATATTTGTATAAACTGAACATTATCAGGAGGAGGAGCAGTGTGGTTGCCCTTTCTCCACCCTTCCACCAGTAGAGCTGCATTGACAGAAGAGGCAGAAAGGACAATCTCTTCCCCTTCCTTCCTGCTGCAGTCTCCTGATCTGTACAGCTGTTAGTCCATGCAGGTCTCACGGTCCCAGGAATATACTTTTCCATAGTGTGAAAAACTATATGGAGGGAGTACAAAAAAACATCAGTGAGTCAGCACTTTTACTGATGGATTGGTAGACTCAGCTCTTTGGTGCTACTCCCTGACCATCTTGGTCTTCTTAGTCTTCACAAAACATGCTATATGATGAAGAGGAGGAGGAGGGGAAAGAATAGTTGATTCTTATATGCTCCTTTTCTCTCCCAGAAGGAGTCTCAAAGCAGTTTACAATCACCTTCCCTTCCTCTCCTCACAACAGACACCCTGTGAGGTGGGTGAGGCTGAGAGAGCCCTGATATCACTGCTTGGTCAGGACAGCTTTATTAGTGTTGTGGTGAGCTCAAGGTCACCCAGTTGGCTGCATGTGAAGGAGGAGTGGGGAATCAAACCTGGCTCACCAGATTAGAAGCCACCAGTCCTAACCACTACACCAAGCTGACTCTCTTCAGCTGGAGTTTCTCCATAATTGCCTGTATGTTGGTCCCATGGAATAGCCTTTTGAACATGAGCAGAACAGGTAGCACCCTCTGCACCGAGAGATGACTTTACCTTAGTGTCTAAGCGGTAAGAGAAGTCTGCAACAGGAACACCGTTTGCCAGGACCTGATGAGGAGGGTGGGGAACTCCCAGCACAGTTACTTCCTGCAGCAGCAGCCCATCAACTTGGTGGTTGAGCCTCACAATCTCATTAACCAGCATGCCCTGCAACAGAGGAAGGATGTGGGCAATTGGAGATCATGACATTTCGGATGGAACCAAATCAAGCATCCCTCAGCAATGAAAGGATACTGGGTTAGCAGAGTATCCAAGGCACATGTCTCAGCAAAATTTTCCTGGCGGTTGTGCTGCAGATAAGCAGTTATACACAGAGCCTTTATATCTTTGTAAAAATAATATGAATCCTTTATTGAAAGGAATTCGATTCTTGACAGGATAGAGCAGAAACAGGATTCTAACCTAGTCGAACTAACTAAGATGAAAGGAGATGCAAGAGGCATAGGGCTGCTAGCTCCATGTTGGGAAATACCTGGAAATAGAAGATGGGAGGGACTTCAATAGGGTATAATACCATGGAGTCCACTTACCAAAGCAACAATTTTCTCCAGGAGATCAGGTGTAATTCCAGGAGATCTGCAGCCATCTGCAGCCACCACCTGGAATTAGCAACCCTCATGTCCTGCCCTCATGGCACCAAAATGGAGAAGTGTGATGAGAAGGTGCAAGCTAGAAGGAGGGAAGATTCCCTGATAGTAGCATCAGAGCTGTAGAAATGAAGGATTCTTGGGTCCTAGCCTGTCTTTCAGAATCTTTATAGTCCTCCGGAGAAGCCTGAGAATATGTCATAGTGCAAAGCCCTTCATTTCCAATGAACAAATGGTGGAGAATGTAGGCATGACCATTTCACTGGCTAGGCCACGCTCATCCCTGCTGGACAGAAAAACAGCAGACTCTATGGCCTGCCACTTTACAATTAGCCTCCACGCAGGCTGAGAATGCCACGGAGCTTGCAGAGTCAGAAGGAAGAGTACAACAGGCTTTAGAGGCAACCCACACCCTGGCTGACCCTAATGAGGGAGGGGCATCAACCCCCTTGCTGGAAATGGGATGCCAATCATGGGTCCCTTTGATGAAACTGGGACCTGATGACAACATAGAGGCCTACCTCATTCCAGTGTACAGCGGAGGAGGCACAGTGGCCCCAGGTGCAATGACCTTTATCCTGGGACCTTACTTTACCGGAGTGAAGCCCAGGCAGCCCCAAAGGCAATGCAGAAAGATGGGGTGGAAGACTACGAGTGACTCAAGTTTTGGGTATTGGACCGGTATGAGGTCACACCCAAATCATACTGCTAAAAGTTTCAAGTCTGGACCTATCAGGCCCTGAGCCAGTAGTGAACCATAGAGGCCACTCTGAAAGATGCCGCCACTCAGTAACTGCAACCCATGACCACTGATGGCCAACAGGCCATTAAAGAAGCAGCTCTTGCAGTTCCCTGACTCCACAGGCATGGTATTGCATAGCCTGCTCCAAACAAGGAGACTTACAAGAGGCCTCTGGGAAGATTTCTTGGCAGCTGACAACAGGGAAAAACGCACACCAGCGCCAACCACAACAACTGAAAGTGGTGCATCAGCCACCAGCAGAGGCCAGAAATGGAAAGGTGCACAATGCAGAAGTTCACACTGATACCCCTAAGGTGGCCTGATGGCATCCAACCTCCCCTGGTGGAGGAACCCACACACACCCTTTGACCATAGCATGCTCAGATGAGATTCCACACCAGCTGCCGGTCCATGACCTGAAGGGGATCCCAACAACCCTGGAAAGAGGCCTTGCTTCACCTATGGGCTGTCAGCCTGCAGGCTTATGCCCTACCCGCCAGCTCATCCCCCATGCTGATTCAGATCTATCTACAAGGGACCACCATCCCAGCCATCATAGACTCAGGCAGCTTGATCTCCATGGCAAGGGCTAAGCTGCTGCCCCGGTCCTTGCCTGTCGTGCAAGAAGCTGCCATTGCCTGCTTCCATGGGCACGGTGGCTGTTGAGCTATATAGGACAGAAATGTCAGGTGCACTTGGCTTGCATTGTGAGTCTCCTGTACCAGTCTTGCAGAAGTACTACACTGTGTTGTTGCTTCCATAGAAGAAGCTGCTCCTGCTCAAGAGCTGGGGGTGGAGGAGTCTGCCCAACCAGGGCCTTTAACTGAGATGAATGAGGCCTGAGAGACCTGAGCTGCCGATCCACATTTTTGGACCGCTCAACAGGTGGATTCCTCTTTGGAAGGCTTGAGAGGAAGGGTGGCAATAAGAGGCAGGGAGGTGACAGATGAGAGGCTAGCCCAATGCACTCCCAGGATAGTCTGCAAGGGAGAGGGGGTATCAGATCACCCCTGATTGGTTAGGGGAAGTCTATTAGTTCTTGGTCCCCCAAGAATTCTGGGCCCAAGCCATGTCCTGGGCCCATGATCCCAATGCCTGGGACCTGTTCACTGACCTCCCTTCCTCATCACCATCAGGGAGACACCCCAGGCCTCCATCCGATTTGCCCTATTCAAACTACTGTACATGCACAAACCTTGTGGGGTACCAGAACTGGTTGGTGAACACTTCATCCATACATATCCCCCCCTTCCCTGAAGCAGTGGTTTGTTCCGCCTAGAGGCCAGTTCCCAGATGGGAAAATGTGGACAAAAAAAGTAGATGACATGCTGCCCCTTGAGGTTATCAACCCATAACATAATGCTTGGCAAAGTCTGATTGTCAGAAGGCCTGAGTACCTTGGCATCAGGTGGGGGCACCGCTGCCCATTTGAAACCTAAGGGGTGGGAGCAGGGGGCAGAGATGCACCTGGCAGCTGGGTATATTGGAAGGGGTGAGAAGAGTGCTTGGGGCTGGATGCATGGAGGAAGGGGGAGAATGAATGACTGGCAAAGGAGGAGGAGAGAAAGCAAAGGAGGAGGTGAGAGAGTACCAGCAGAGAACAGAAGAAAGTGGTGGGGGAGAATGGAAGAGGAAAGGTGGAGAAGGACAGTGGTATCAGGGAAGAGCTGGAGGCCCAAGAGGGACAACTGCGGGGGTAGAAGAGTCACAGGAGGGCGCTACTCTCCTAGGCCTTCACACAAAGATGTAAGGGGAGAAATGCAAAGCCACTAAAATTGGTGAGACAAATCCTCATGGAAACAGGAGGAAAGAACTGAAAATGCATAGGTTGGTGAAAAAGACAATTAGTGAGGGGAACAGATGCACTACGAGCATTTAAACAATCAAAAGAATCTCAGAGGAAAAGAATAAATCGAACAAAAGTCATGGTTTTAAATGGACAGAAATACACACCAATTGAATGCTAATTAAATATTCTTAACCTTATTGATTACTTGAACTAGAAGAAGAAGAAGAAGAGTTGGTTCTTATATGCCGCTTTCCCCTACCCGAAGGAGGCTCAAAGCGGCTTACAGTCACCTTCCCTTTCCTCTCCCCACAACAGACACCCTGTGAGGTGGGTGAGGCTGAGAGAGCACTGATATCACTGCTCGGTCAGAACAGTTTTATCAGTGCCGTGGCGAGCCCAAGGTCACCCAGCTGGTTGCATGTGGGGGAGCGCAGAATCGAACCCAGCATGCCAGATTAGAAGTCCGCACTCCTAACCACTACACCAAGCTGGCTCTCTACCTTGGGACGTTGTTGAATCTCCTTCATTGGAAGCTTTAAAGGAAAGAGGTGAGTGAATTTTTCAAGGAATATTTCCAAGTGGAGAGAAATGATTATATCTTGGGTAAGTTTCCTGTCTGACAACTCTTTCAAGAAAAGATGGGGCTCATTGACCAGAACTATAGTAGGAACTTGGCTGCACACTGCTGTTCAAGCAATCTACTACTACCCTCTTCAGATCGCCCCTATCCTCCCCATTTGATGGATCTTATTTATTTGACTTTAGAAGCTGTTCCTCCTGAGAGACTCAAGGCAGATTACAAAAGCTCAAAAAGTAAATGTTTTAAAAAGGCATAGCTAAAGGTACATCTCTTGCTACTACTCAACCATTCTTAGGATCAGAATCATTCTCTCAGAAACTCACGTCTCTTGCCAGAAAGAGAAGCTGCGTGTAATCTCCCTTCTCAAAAGTCAGCAGTTCGTCACCATCATCCCAGAACAGGTCTCCTCTTGCCACCCCTTCTGGTGTCAAAGCCACCACTAAGGTCATCCCCTTTTCGCGGGACTCTGTGGTTGTTAAGGCAGGCTCCTGAAGAAAGAAGAGACATCCCATCATCAAAGCCTTGGTTTCTGTTTGGGGATACACATAACCCCCCCCCCCCCAAAAAAAAAAGATATCTTCAAGATGATCCTGTAGAAGCACCTACCACTCTCCCCAATTCTATCACCAAGGAGCATGCATTTCTATGTGCTTGTATGTAGTGGTGATTATGTGTGGGATAAACTGGTAAAGGCAACTCACCTGCAATGGTAGGATGTATCCTGCACGTATGTGGACATTGATTGTGTCAAGTGGAGCCGGTAAGAGAATCCACTGCCCCCTGCTATGAATGGTGGATCCCTGAAAAGATGCAGGAGAAATAGATAAACCATGGGATGTGTTAACTGTGATGGGGAGCAGACAGAAAAGGGGGAAAAATACATAAAAGATGCTGAAGATTCAGACGTCACCAAAGAAGCCTAGATGGCTGACTATCTCTTAAACATTCCCTCCTTTCTGCTTATGTTCAGGAAAGGAAGAACAGTGCACTGTTTTGAGTTCATAGCCAATAATACTTGAATTCAGCCAGTGTTTCACACACCTGCTAATTTAAGTGTGTTCTCCTGCCTTTAAATTCCATGTCAACTTCAGATTACTTAATATGAGTTCTGATACATGATGATTCAGGTCGTGTTACTTTTAAACAATCAAGTTTCAAGGCTTCTCTCCCCTGCACGTTCAGAAGTTAAAACAGGTACAAAAATGACAGGCATCCAAGCACTATTGTGGCTGGGAGAATGTATGGGACCCATAAACATCGCTGAGCTTTACGTACCAGTCAGCTTCTAAACTCCTGCAAAGGGAACCAAAAAGCTTGGGAGGAAACAGATGCAGGGGATATTCATATGCCAACAAAGTGGCATTCAAGCCATTACCAGGACCCCATTTAAATTCAAAATATGCAAATATACAACAGAGGGAGGTGCTTTTGATCCAGGAATTATGATGTGAAAAGATGTCAAAGATGAAAAGGGGTATAATGATCAGAGTAAGATTAGTGAGGCTCAGGTTAAAATCCTCACTCTGCTATGGAAACTCACAAAGAGACTCTGAGTCAGCTGCACACTCCCAGCCTAGCACCTCTCACAAGGTAAGTGTTGTGAGGATAAAATAGAGAGAGAAGAGTACTGTAAGCTGCTTTTGGTCCCCACTGGGGATAGTCACTAGTTGCTGTCTCTGCCCTTCTGTCAAGCAGCCCCTCCCCCAAAGTCTTTTCCAGAGGAAGCAAAAAGACTCACATCCATCCAGTTGTACCATGTGCCCAAAGGGAAGTAGCCGCTGACTTTTGTCTTCCCTGCCACTAGTACTGGTGTGATGAGAAGCGCTGCTCCCCACATGAGCTGCTGATCAATATTCCAAGTATTGGGATCTTCTGGGAACCTACAAAGAAGACATTCGTTCAGATAATGGGTTGGATCCAGCGATCGCTTCTACAGATGGAACGGAACTCTCTCAATGGCAAGGGTCATTGTTCTCCACTCCTCCTGCAATGCAGCTTGAACTGCTCCTAAAAATGCTGCTCCTGGAGGACAAAGAACCTCCTAGAACACCATGAGGAGGAAAATGGGGTAGTGAGGGGAAATCAACAAAAATCTGCCTCACTCTTCCATTAGAAGAAATTTACAACTGGATCCAGCCCCCTCTCAGGTTCAAAGACTTCACTTTTGTCAGGTCACCCTCTCCTTCCCCCACCACATCGAAAACATGGTGCGCAAAAACATCTTCCTTCAGTTGACTCTGGGAGCTATGTCAGGGCTATTGGACATTGGCACACTTCACTGGAAACAGAATGAGTCTCTGAATTGCTTATTTAACACATTTGTATCCTATCTTTCGTCTGTGGAGCACTTCTGGTATTCCCCTTCGTTTTACCTACACAACAATTTCATGGTGCAGGTTAGACTGGGCCAGAAATCTGTAGTGTGGGTGAGCATGCATTTGTATCTGTGCTCAAAACATACACCAATATAAACATAGAACTCTGTTGTATTTCACAGGCTCTTCTACTCATTCAAAAGTGGTTCTTTGGCATGGACCGTTTTTTGAGAGCTGGATGCACATCCCATGCACCTGCTCCTACTCCTTTCTAAAAGTGAGAGAACCAAAACTGCCATCTAAGAAGGAATGTCTCCTCCTCTACAGTCCAGCCTTCCAGCTAAGATTATCCTCCCAAGTCCTGTGCTGTGTACTCCTGCTCACTGAGGCAGGGTAGATGGCAACGAGACACAGGGCGTTCTCAGTGGTGACATGCCTACCCTTTGCAGCCAGCCTAACTCTTAGATATCAAGCAACCACATTCCTTTTTGTCCAGGCATTTAAGTGACAAAGTTTTAACTGTTCATTTTTAGTACTTTTCTCGGATGTTACAGCCTGTATCCTTCCTATTTTGATGTTTAGCTTGTGTGCATTTATGTTGCTTTGTGCTGTTGATGGACTGTAGGGTATGATGGGCTATGCTGCTTATGAGGTTAGTTTTGACTGAGTTGTTATATTAATGTTGCGCTTTAATCTTTTAACCAGATTTGGGAGAAGTGGCATATACATTTTCTAAGTTAAATAATGCAAATGTCGTTTAATTATATCCCCTCTTTCTCAGTCGAGGGCAGTTATGCTGAATCAGCTATTGCCTTCATGCACAGGATTACAAAGCTGAGTCTGTGCCTTTCATTTTTTTGTGCTAGGCTAGCAGACCACATGGAAAATGTGGAACTCAGTGTTCCCCTAACGGAAGACTATGGGAGTCCAAAATTCATTCATTCATTCATTCATTCATTCATTCATTCATTCATTCATTCATTCATTCATTCATTCATTCATTCATTCATTCATTCATACAAAATACATTTTGCAACAGCTGGCAAGACTGACCATTTAACCAACACTGCATCACAGATGGTGGCAGCCATTCTCAACTTTAACTAAACCCTCCAAAGGCCCAAGTTCAATGGCCACCGTAACCGCAATTGATGTGCCGCTGCTGACTTACTCCAGATAGAGAGGGCGAGCAACAGTGTCGCCTGCAGAGTGGGCCTTGTGGAAGAGAGTGTAGAGGTAGGGAAGCAGTGAGTAGCGCAGGAGGAGGGCTTTCCTCATGGCCTTCTGGGCTCCTTGACTGAAGACATATGGCTCCTGGGGCTGCAAGAGAAAAAGGAACGTCATGTGGCAGAGCTCTTGTACCCCACCAAGTCTACCAAGAAACAGACTCTTTACTCTCAAAACTTCATTCCCTTCCTTCTTTGGAACATAATCACACCCTATGTGAAGGAATTGATATCAGTGAGGATGAACACATATGAGATTTTGTTTCATACTGAATGAGACCCTTAGTCTCTCAAGGTCAGTATTCTCTAAAGGGAGGAAAGATGACTGGAGAGACTATAGGCCAGTGAGCCTGACCTCAATTGCAGGGAAAATAATGGAACAGATTTCAAAGGGGGCAGTCTGCAAACATCCAAAGGATAATTTGTTGATCTGGGGAAATCAGCCGGGATTTGAACCCAACAGGTCCTGCCAGACCAACCTGGTTTCCTTCTTTGACTGGCAGGCTTATTAGATCATGGAAATTCAGTGGATGTTGTTTACAGTAAGGCTTTTGTCAAGGTTTCCCATGATGTTCTGATGGGTAAACTGGAGGATTGAAGTCTGGATTTCCAGATGGTTAGGTGGATAGGGAACTGGTTAGAAAACCGCACCCAAAGAGTAGTTGTCAATGGTGTTTCATCAGACTGGAGGGAGGGGAGCAGCGGAGTGCCACAGAGCTTGGTACTGGGTCTGGTACTTTTCAACATTTTTATCAGTGATCTGGATGAGGGGGTGGACACTCTTCATTAAATTTGCAGGTGACACTAAATTGAGAGGAGTAGTAAACACCTGAGAAGAGAGAGATGAACAAGATCTGAACATACTTGAAAATGGGCAAATGAGAACAAGATGCAATTCAATAAGGAGAACTGCAGAGTTCTACGTCTGGATCACAAAAATGAGAAGCATGCATTCTGGATGGGAGATAAACTTCTAGTTAGTACTGTGTGTGAAAAAAAAAGTGCGGTTCTGATTCTTGCCTTTAATGTATGTAGAAACATAATTGGGAGGGGGGTTGGGTAGCTGGTTTGCCAATCTCCTACTGAGGGACTGGAGAACTTCAGAAATAACAACTGACCTCGAGGCACCTGTTGGAAGGGAGAAGGAAAGACATGACAAAGGAATAAAGAAAGAAGAGGAAGGAAAGAAGAAAGCAAAAGAAAGGAGGGAGGGAGGGAGGGAGGGAGGGAGGGAGGGAGGGAGGAAGGAAGGCAAGAGCGAAGGAAATAAAGCAAGAAACAAAACAAGAGTGAAGTTGGGAGGTGGAGAGGAAGCAAACAAGCAAGAAGATGAAGGAAGGCAGCGTTCCCTCAGCATTGTCCATCTTCCACCCTCTCCCCCCCAGTTGTGAGGGTATGTGGAGGAGCGTCCAAAGTCTGCGAAGGCCTCTATGGGGATGGCTGGGCAGGCTTTTCTCCATCTTCTGCAGCCCTCTCCCACTTGGGAGACATAGGAAAAGCCTCCCACCCAGCTGCATAGGGTCCAGTGCTGGCTTTGGGCACTCCATACACTCTCCCGACTCAGCAGCAGAGGGGGCGGGGGGGCGGGAAGGAGGAGAGATGAACAGTGAATGGCTGCACACTCCTTTAGTTGTGTCTCCTTTCACTCTATCACCGTGGTAGTGGGGGCACAGAGGGGGGACACAATGTCATATCCATAGACTTCCATTGCAGTTCTACCCAGGGATATTTCCACAACAACCAGATCTTGGGGGACTTGTGGATTGTAAGCTAAATATGAGCTCACAGTATGATGTGGCAGTCAAGCAGGCAAATGCAGTTTTGGGCTGTATCAACAGAGGCATCACATCAAAAGATGCCATAGTCCTGCTGTATACTGCATTGGTCAGACCCCACCTGAAGCACTGTGTTTTGGAGGTCTCACTTCAAAAGTGACGTGGACAAAATTGAGATGAGAACGATCTGGGGCTTGGTGGATCAAGCCCTATGAAGAAAGTCTGAGGGACTCAGGAATGTTCAGCCTGGGGAAGTGGAGGCTGAAAGGGGATATAATTGCTGTCTTTAAGTATTTGAAAGGTTGTCACTTGGAGGAGTGCAGCGAGCAGTTCCTGTTGGCAGCAGAGGATGGATTTAAACTACTTGAAGAATGGTATCAGTTAGATATGGGGGGGGAGGGGGGAGATTCATAGTCAGAACAGTAGAATCAGCCTAAGAATGTGATGAGCTCCCCCTCACTGGTGGTCTTTATGCAGCAGCTGGACAGATACTTATTTTGGATGCTTAGGGCTTATCCTGCATTGAACAGGAGGTTGGACTAGATGGCCTGTATAGCCCTCTTCAACTCTATAATTCTACTAGGACTGGCATTTGCTCTCCAAGGTCTCTGGTAGGGGTCTTTCATATCACCTGCTGCTTGCCAGGGAGTCAGCCTGAGACCTTCTGCATGCAAAGCACAGATTCTTCTGCTGAACCACAGTCCTGCCCCTAAATAAAAACCAATGATCTGATCCTATGGCCCACTAGCGGAGCACTGTTCATTTCACTGGCCATAACTTATGATCCTGCACCAGTGATAACTACCAGCATAGCATATTGTGCTGGCCCAGGAACTACCAGTGGTTATTTGCAAGGACCACTCTCACTCTTTTGGTCCAGCAGTGGCCTTGCCCAGGACTACAGCACACAGAGAAGGGACTGGACACAGAGAGGACTTACTGCCCATCTCAAGGCATTATATCCTACAGGCCAATGTGAGAATTCTACAAAAATAAGAAACCACAGAAAACGAAAATAATTGGACTGCACATCACTTAGGGGACAGGCAAGTGCTACTTGAAGTGGGGGAAATTAAAACAGCACAGGATACCATTAGATACTATAACATCATGATTTACTTTGTATTCAGAGCTGTGTACCCTCTGTTATTTGACAACGTTGATAATCTTCAAACATGTAGTATGTTTCTAGCAGTTGTAGTTGAAAATGCACAGGCAACAATGGATGAAATCTCAGAAACTATGGAGTATAAGAGAATAGGGGCTCAGGAAGAATTCCCAGTAGACAGGGAATGGACCTGGTGCATGCAGCTTTTCAAGACCAGCAGAAATTAATCAAAGTAGTATATGTATTAAGTGAAAGTCAATGTGTGCATTATTTTATACACAGTCCAAACTTGGTAATTATATTAACACAGAATAAAGCTTTTCTCTTTGTACAAGAAGGACATTTTTGTTTTTAATTCTGTATATTCAAAGTATAGATAAAGGACACATGGTAGATACAGCAGCCTTTCTGAAGCTAAGGAGGCATGAATCTGTCCAGTGTCTGGATAAGGGGACCTTGTTAGAATTGCATGTTCGGTTTTATTAAGATTTAATAGCCCACAAGCCATATATCTACTGATTCAAGAATTTAAAATGACAGTAAAACAGAAGTTTGCTATGTCAGCAACACAATTTTGACATAAACTGCTCAAAAACAATTTCACATTACCAGGGAAGGATGAATATTTCAAAATCCATTTTCTCAAAAATTTATCTTTCTGCTTCATATTTGGGGCAGTAAAAGAAAACATGGAATAATGAATCAAGCTTTGACACTTGTTACAGTAATGTTAGTTCAAAGGTATTTGAAGTTTACTAGTCATTGAAGGGCTGTCCCCCAAATACTAGCCCTGGCAAGGGTTTAACTTATTCCACAGAAATGTATGAGTGACTGAATCAAAAGCAGCCTTTAAATTAATAAAAACTGCATATAAGGAACCGGGTATGTCTTGCGTGTATTTGCTGATCAAAGAGTCCAAATTGAAGCAATGATCTATACAGGAATTACTCTTTCTGAAGCATCATTTAGAATTTTTTTCTTTATCTATCCAATTCTGAAGGTTTTTTTGGAGGTAAGACGTGTAAAGTTAACCTATTATAGTAGGAGGCTAACGGGCCCAATAGTTATTTGTATAAGTTACAAATAAATTATAGTATAAATTATTTGGATGAAGGAAAAGATGGGGTACTTATTAAATTTGCAAATGACACTTAACTGGGAGAGGTAACAAACACAACAGAAGACAGAATCAGGATACAAGATTATTTTGACAGGCTAGAAAACTGGGTGAAAATGAATAAAATGAATTTAACATTCTTCGTTTAGATAGGAAAAATCATATGCATCACTATAGAATGGGCAAGACTTGTCTTGGCAGTAGTATGTGTGAAAAGGATCTGGGGGTCCTTTTATAGTCGACTATACACTGAAGATGAGTCAGCAGTGTGACTCGGTGGCTAAAAGGGCAAATGGGTTTTTGGGCTGTGTTAAAAGAAATATAGTGTCCAGATCACGCGAGGTGATGTTACCACTTTACTCCACTCTGGTTAGATCTCACTTGGAATACTGTGTTCAGTTTTGGGCACCAAGAAAGATTTAAAGAAACTTGAGCGTGTCCAGAGCAGGGCTACAAAGATGGGAAGGGGTTTGGAGACCAAGTTGTATACGGAAAGGTTGCGGGAGCTTGATCTGTTTAGCCTGGAGAAAAGATGACTAAGAGGTGATGTCATAACCATCTTCGAATACTTGAAGGGCTATCATATATATAGGATGGAGCAGAGTTGTTTTCTGTTGCCCCAGAGGGTCGGACCAGAATCAGTGGGTTTAAATTAATTCAAAGTATTTTCGGCTAAACATCCGGAAGAAGATCTTGACAGTTAGAGCGGTTTCTCAGTGGAACAGGCTTCCTTGGGAGGTGGTGAGTTCTCCTTCTTTGGAAGTTTTTAAGCAGAGCCTAGATAGTCATCTGACAGAAATGCTGATTTTATGAACTTAAGCAGATTGTGAGTGGGTAGGCAGGGTGGGGTGTGCCAGTGTTTGTCTCTTGCATATCCAGGGAATTGCTCATCACCTCTGTGGGATGGTAGGTGAATTTCCTCCAGGCCAAGCTGGATTCTGGAGATTTCTGGTGGGGGAGCATCATCTGGGCATGGAATTGGGGTCACTGTGGGTGTGCAGGCAGTTGTTAGTTCCTGTATCATGCAGGGGGTTGGATCCTGGATGACCCTGGATGTCCCTTCCAACTCTATGATTCAGTTTTGACACCTCTTTTATATATAGGAACAATTAGTGATGTTCTCCATAAAGTTGGAATAATTAATGTAAATATATATTCAAGTAATTCAGTCCACCAAATAGGAGTCATGTTTAATAGCTCCACAGGGAATGCATAAGGACCAGAGAATTTTCCCAACAACTCTTGCTGATATTGTTTGTTATACTTTAAGCCATTACTTGCATAGGCCTTTCTTTTAGGGGTCATGGGAATTGTAGTCCATGGACATCTGGAGAGCCACAGTTTAGCCATTCCCCACACTAGGGCACAAAGGCTTCTGTGTCCTCTCATCCAGCAGCAGAAACACAACTGCGCTGACATTGCCAAGCAACTGAGAACTGCACTTCTTGGCTTCCTCCTTTGAAAGTGCCCTAACCTCATTCCTGAGAGTCACTCTTGATGTGAATCTTGGCTGCTGGTTTAACTCCTACAGAACTGTACATCAGCTCTTTTTCATTTCCCATGGGCACAACCAGGTCAAGGAACTGATTCAGTTAAGTCAGAAGGCAGCTTTATCCTTTAGCTCTTGTTCAGCAATGAATAAAGAGGAAAAGAACACTATGCATTGAAACTGCTTCCTTTAATGGCAAGAAGCCAAAACTACCAAACAAACTCTATTTTATTCTTTTACAACCATGCAGGGGGAATATTGGCCTTTGCACCTCAGGCTTTGCAAGAAGGGCTATAGCAATAAACATCTTCTGACACTACTGAATCACAATCTTTCCTTGTCCTATTAGATGCATCACAAGACTGACCAGTTGTCATCACCTTACCGTGTTTCCATGGTCATTGTGGTTTCGCATGAAGGGATAGAAGGCACCTAGCTGGGTCCAGCGCACACACAGCTCTTCTGAAGTGTTGCCCGCAAAGCCACAGACATCAGCACCAACCAACGGCACCCCATAGAGGTTAAAGAGCAGCACCGCTGGAGGCAGAGAAAATAAGATACATGGAATGAGCAGGCACTGAAAAACTCTGATCAGCAAGTCCCAAGACCGGTCATGATAGGTTCTATAACAGAATGTTGGAGGGCGCTGGTGGTTACAGCAGAATTCTCCTCGGCTAGCAAATTCCCCCCTCTCAGACCTGCAGTATTCTCTTCTCATGGTCATACATCAGTATCACAGTAATGCAGGCAAAACAGAATTTAGAGAGTCTTCCAGGGTTGGGTCTCCATAGATCTGTACCTGGTATGGTGTAGGATAAATGTTCCCAGGAACTTGCAACGTCTCCAGTCCAATGGCCCGCATAGTGACCGTGGCTTGCAAAGGTGGAACGGGAAATCACAAACGGGCGTTTCCCTCGCACTCTCACCAAAGCACTGAGAACAGGAGAGAGGAAAGTCAGTGGCAGTTAGAAAGGGATCCAGTTTTCCAAGCTCCCAAGTACACAGCCTTTGTGAAAGATCAGCCTGCTAAATTCTAGGCTGCAGATTTTATTGTGAAAACGCCACAGAACATAATTTCATTTAGGACCTGTCTTGCCATCTTGCACTAGAGTTCCATCTTAGCACTAAGGTTCCATCCAAGATAAGCCCTCATAAACCAACATGTTATTCTTCAGTGCCCATCTCCAAGAGACATATCAAGATGGGCATCCATGTTAGTTTGTTCATAGAAGCAGAAAAGAGCAAGAGTCCAGTAGCACCTTAAAAACTAACAAAATTTGTGGCAAGGTATGAGATTTGGAGAAGGGAACAGTGACTCACAAAAACTCATACCCTGCCACAAAGTTCGTTAGTCTTTTAAGGTGCCACTGGATGCTTGCTCTTTTCTACATCTCTAAGAGGCACTCACACTTTTGTGTGAGGTTGCTAAAGGAGAATTACCCAGCCTGCACTGCTCCGTACCATACTCACTTATGAGAAGCAATGGCCTCAGTCAGCCCATACAGATTGTGCAGGTTGGAGTGGGAGGACAGATATTGCTTACTGGAAGCACAGATTGTGTGTGTCTTCAGGGATCTCCCCAGAACACCTGTAGATGAAAGGGCAGGTGGACAGTCCTGGACAAAGAGGTTCCTATATATGCATCCAGTAATGTGCAAGACTGTGGCAATGAACATTCTTGGTCTCAAGACTACTGGAATCAATAGTTGCTCTTCAGGACTCAGTAAAGGTAATGCTTGGATCCTAAGAGCCCTTTCCATTCACAGTTGGCACTTGTACTTGTGGAAGAGGAAGGGATCAATTTTTGCCAATTTCCTCCCTCTCACTGAAACCCTCTGTTTTAATCCCCATAACGCTCCTGGAGGAGGCACCGGCCCACCAGAATATCAGGGGCATGGAAAGTAAGAAGTCTCTGTTCAGAAAGTAAGGGCTCTGCTTGCACTGTGCCGGATCCTGGCCAATATCTTCTGTACTCAGAGTCTTCTATAGCTCCAAAGAGCTGGATTGAAATGCTTGCCATTTTAAATGGTTAAGGCAAATGAGTGTAAACCATATGGTTACTCTCAGGTAGAACACAGAAAAAAGAAAAATGTTGTAAATTATCAGCACACAAATCACAAATGGTTTCATTTTGCATAAATTCCATCAAAAGAATTTGATTTGTTTGTTCCTCTTAATAGCTTAAGATTCTATTTTAGGAAGTATTGCTTCTGCTCCAATAAACTGAAAATTTTTGTTATTCATCTTTCATGCTACTAAAAAACATTAGAGTGGTGATGTGGCTCTTCGGGAAAATATGAGCTCATTGCCTATGTGATACAATTATATTTACCACAGGAGAAATTACTACTCAGTTTTGAAAGGAGCACCACTGAAAAAGGAATATATCCGAAAACGTGGTATGAAACCTAGGTACCCACTGGGTGCATAATTCACATGATCACTGTGCAAGACAAACAATGAAATAGACATTAAATTTATTTTGAACAACACTTTATTATACTTTATTTGGATAGCCATATTAGATTGTACTTTTGGATTGCATGTATATTTGGAGGCATAGGACTTCCATAGCAAGATGAAGGAATGAGCCTACGGATCTAGGAATGAAAACATTCTTAAACATACTACTTCAGTTGGATGTTATTAAGCAGAGTAATGGCTAGGGAATGAAGTTACACTTGTGTTAAAATAACTGACCTAACTCTAGAGAAGTGATCAAAACAAAATGAACTGGTGGCCATTCTTAAAATTAATTTTCCTAAAATGCAGACATTCCTTAATTGTCTCATCCCAATACAAGAAACATTAATTTCAGATTTCTCCAACTACCCATGTTTCTGCTACTATTTCTTACCTGGTACATAAGGGGGATTCTCAATTTTGTTGTTGGGACAGCCATCCAAGGAACCTTCCACAAAATTTGAGGGCTCATTCATGTCCTAGAAGAAACGGGGAGAGAATTTTGATTTTATGTCAGCATCCTGTTAAGAACAAACAAACTCCATGCTTTATCTCTATGCAAGCGCAGCTGTGAACAGCACCATCACTTCCCAGGATAAGAGAGACTCACAATCCACATGCCATCAAAGGGCACTTGGTCATGGAAATCCTTCACCATGTCATACCACCACTGCTGAGCCTGTGGGTTGGTGAAGTCAGGGAAGGCAGTGGGGCCGGGCCAAACCTGAAAGATAAAAGGCCAGAGCTTTCAAGAAATGCCAGAGTGCGCTAATAATATATATTTATTCTCAAGGTTTGAAGCATTCATTGTTTATGTGACACCTTTCAGAGAAAGTGGAATAAGAGGAAAGCTAAGAAACTAAGGAAACACTCAGTCCTGTGACAAAATAAGATCTTCTCTGCTTTCTAGATATCTATTCAAAAGTAGTACAACAAATGCTGTTTTGGGAACATTCAGAATGCATGTGGTGCAGTGATTAAGAGCAGTGGTCTTTCACTTGGAGATCCTGGTTTGATTCCCCATTTGTCCCCATAAAACCTGCTGGGTGACCTTGGGCTAGTCACAGTTCTGTTACAGCTGTTCTCACAGAGCAGATCTGTCTGAACTATCTCAGCCCCACCCAACTCTTCCCTGCTGTGGGAAGAGGAAGGCAATTGTAAACCACTTTGAGACTCCTTTGGGTAGTGAAAAGGGTGGAACCCAAAATCAAAGGATGACATTGCATGGCTTGAGAGGTGGTGGTGATGCAAGAACACTGCCTATAACACCAGTTGAATCTTCCAGGATATTCTTTGGTGATCTAAAGTTATGATTCTCCTGCAAAGAAAATGTCAAAAGGGAGAGTGCAATGTGAAATTGTCTAATTCAATCTGTAATTCATGACCAAATTTTATGTTAATTTTACTTTCCCTGTCAAATTTGAAAGTGGTCTTCAGCCACTCCGAATGTATTGATTGCATCTTAATTTATAAACAGGCCTCTCCTAGTAACATCTTGCAGCTTTGAATATAAAGTCAGTAGAGTTATGGATGTAGACGTCATGCATTTGATGAAGTAAGTGCCAACTCTTAAAAGTTTATTCTAGAACAGGCTTTGGCTGCTACTAAAGTGTCTCTGGACTACTTCTCTAGGCCAACTCAGCTCAAGCACTATTAAAATCTGGATAATGGGCTTAGTTAATAGCTACAGTACTATCCTTCAAAATAGAAAACTTGCACCAATGACTCACCTTACCCATCAGGGGCTGCCCAGTTGCATTTAAGATGAAGACACCTCGTTTCAGGCCTTCATCATAGGGTCTGTAATTGCCAGAAGGACTGGAACTGCTAATACCAGGATCCTGAAAGAAATGTGTGTGTGAGAGAGATTCGGATGTAATGGATGTGACAGGGCACAAAAAGGCAAAGAGCAACAATGCAGTGAAGGCTATTCCCTTGAAGAGTTTCAGTCTGACTGAAACAAGCGCCACATGGGGCAGAGCAGAAAGAGGACATTGTATTTAGAATCCAGATTACGGCATTCAATCATTGTAAACCATCAAACAAAATAACCCCAGCTCACATTCTGTGATGCAAGTTGAACAATAGCAAACCGTTTATTATGCATTTGGAAGGCACAATCAAAACAGGGGCAGAATATTAAAGCATCTGTCAGCGGTAACCTTTGAAGAAAAAGAAAGCATGCAAGTCAGCTATGGAAACCCTTAAAGGTTACTTTGAGTTCCTCCACTGTTTGAACATATGTAACTCTCACACTGCATCTGGCCACTAGTGTATTTAGCTCAATACAGTTCTCTCCAACTGAAAATGGCTCTTTGTGGTCTGGGGAGGCATTTTCCATTCCTGCTACCCAAGCCTTCCTGAGGTTACAGGAAGGGATATATTATTATTAATTATTATTAATTATTATTAATTAAATTTATATTTTGCCACTCCCGCTGACCTGGCTTGTGGCGGTTAACAACATAAAAACCCACAACAATAAAATCCCATTAAAAACCCCAATAAAAGCATTACAAAGCATCACATGGTGGCCAAACCACTTACTCCCCATACCAGTCCATCTGCTCCTGGGGCAGCAGGGGGCTATGTCAATAAAACCTCCCACACATATCCTGACAGATGGCATGTCCTAAAGGGGATATGATATGTAAATCATACCCTGTCCTTCCACTGAATGATCAGTTTTCTGGGGTGTAAGTATGAAAAGTTTATTCTGGCCTTAAATTTCTAAATATTTCCCACCCACCCACCTCCAGTAAAGGCTACCAATGAAAGTTGCTATGTTTGGGAAGATTCTGCAGTACAGTTGCAGATGGGACAATTACAACCCCCTCTAAAATTATCCAATTGCACATCTTTCAAGAAAAGACTAAAGGCTGATTGGAAAGGAATTTAATAGTTTCAAATTTTGTTTCATCTTCTTGGTTGGAATGGAATGCTGGACTCTTACAGATTCCTTAAAGCAGGGGTAGTCAAACTGCGGCCCTCCAGATGTCCATGGACTACAATTCCCAGGAGCCCCTGCCAGCGAACGCAGTTTGACTACCCCTGCCTTAGTCAATCCCACCCCCCCTTCCCTGGTGATATTTCCAGTGGAAAATCCATGCATCAAAGAAAGAGAGGTTGTGCTCCTTAAGCATTTATTACTCCTTGTATGTTAAGGAACAGGTTCTAGATCAAGAGCTAAGCCTTGACCTATGGAATGATGACATAGTTCTATTCTCAAAGTTCTACATTTCCCCACCCTGCAACAATAAAAGCTAACCATGAAAGCTGCAGTGTTTGAGATTCCATACTAGGGACAGATGGTAAGGAAGATTCTGCAGTACAGTTGCAGAGGGAACAATTTCCGGAAAAAAATTCTCATCAGCACATGAAGAATTCAGGCTTCACTAACTTACCACAATCATGACATACCTCCGACCACCACGGTGGAAATCAGACACCATGTCTGGCATATCTTGGAACCGATCTTTATCAAAGGTAAAATCTCTCCTTGCATCAGTATAATCCAAGTCATTCCACTGCACATCCTGTTGGGCCCAAGAATGCCGCATTAGAGAAGGCACAGGGCCCGTGCCAATTCCCCACCTCTGTTCAGCTAGTTTCCATCTTGTGCAAGAGCACAGCCGCTTTGCTGGCACCTACACCTCCTACGCATCGAAGAGAAGCTTTGTCCTGGACAAGACCGGTGGGAACCCACCTACCAGGGGAAACTGTGCAGTCGTCATGTTCTTGACCACTTCCTTGGTAACAGCACTGGAGAAGTATCCCCAGCGGCAGAGATGGAATCCCAGAGCCCAATATGGGGGCATGAAGGGGTACCCTGAAGGAAACAAAAAACCAATTGCTTCACAGGCCCTCCAGACAAGCTACTGAAGATCCCAAACTTCCCCACCCAGTGAAAATCCCACACTCAGCATGTTGTTTCTACCCCAAACTCAGCATGCTGTTTCCAACTCAAATAACCTAAAATAAGGATGTAAAGTCTATCCTTAAAATTAGATCAGATAGGTCTTTATCTGTCTCTCAAAGACGATGCTTTGGTGGGTGCAGTTAATAAGGAAGACTAGCCTCTTTCCTCCACCCCCACACACCCCCGGGGGGGGGGGGAAGCCCTGAAGAATTCCACTGGTCACACTTTTTACATGCTTATAAATTGCTCGGTCCAACTAACCAAATGACAATATTAATGGTGCAGCCAAACCCAGAGGATGAGGACAGGCTCATCCCCAACACTGGATGTTGCTGGTCTCCAATATTAAGGAACAAGTACAGATCTTTACTGATGGCCACATATGATCACCAAGGTCATCTTCTTGACAAGGCTGACATTGGGGAGAAAGCACTCCACTGAGTTACTGGCTGCCGCCTCCCAAAGAAGAACGCAAGTGCCTACCAATGACATCCAGATATTGGCGCACCACATTCTTTGGATCTGGGCCCAGGAAGATATAGAAATCCAGGATGCCTCCAATTGTTCTCCACGTTATGGCTGGAGCGGGCTGCAGTACCACATCTGTAAAGCCATGGAAATAAAGAAGAGGAATAGCAGGTTTTTACGCCTGGCTTTTCACTACCTGAAGGGGTCCCAATGTAATTACAAACATCTTTCCCTTCCTCTCCTCAAAACAAAGACCCTGTGAGGTAGGTGAGGATGAGAGCTCTGAGAGAACTGCTCTGTGAGCACAGCTCTAAGAGTACCATGACTGTATAATATATAGCTGAATGAGGGGGGGGGGCAATAATATGAACTTTGAACTCTTTGACCTGCATGCAGACTTTTGAATGGAATTTGGTTTGGCCACTGTGAGAAACAAAAGGCTGGACTAGATGAGCTATTGGTCTGATACAGCACATTTACTCCTAATACCAAAATACTCTATCTTTCTCACTGAATGTATGTTGTTTTTAATCTCTTAATTGTATATCAGAAAAGATTTCTCTACAGTATTTAAAAGGCCTTCAGGAACAAAGTCCATTTAAAGTGATTTGCCTTCTGAAGACAGAATTTGTTTCATAAAAGCAAAGAATCCACCTTTAAACTGTATATGGTGTCCTTATTGCTGGAGTGCCTGCTGCTGGGGCATTGCATTGCATTCATGTAGCCTTCACACATAAGGGATCAGAGGACTCTTGAGACACCTACCCATGGCATTGCTATTCAGCAAAAAGACTCCATGAGCCAAGCCACCCTCTTCCAACACCAGGTAGAAAGGGTGGGAGCCATATAGATTCGCAGAGGGCTGAAAACACAGAAAGAATACACAAAATCAAGGTCAAATTACACACTTGGCATAGTATATTTAGGAAGAAGACTATAGCAATGGATCTATGTTTGGGACATGCTGAGTAATAAGGAACCTCACTGCCAAACCAGTGAAGGTGAATCATTCTCCCAACATGGCATCCTATTTTCAATAATTAGTAGAAGTGTCTCATCAGCAGTTGAATTTAGAAAACAATTTGACCATCACCATTCTCAGATGCCCCATCAACATTACAAATCTTTAGGAAAAGTATGCCAGCTCATCAGGTTTTGCTAAATAATCCTGGAAATGGTACATTGGTTAGTGTGCTGAGGATTCTCTGCTAGAGATCCCTAGACAGAGAGAGCCAGTTTGGTGTAGTGGTTAGGAGCACTGACTTCTAATCTGGTGAGCCAGGTTTTATTCTGTGCTCCTCCACATGCAGCCAGCTGGGTGACCTTGGGCTCACCACAGCACTGATAAAGCTGTTCTGACAGAGAGGGCTTTCTCAGCCTCACCTCCCTCACAGGGTGTCTGTTGTGGGAAGAGGAAAGTGAAGGTGACTGAAAGCCGCTTTGAGACTCCTTCTGGGAGAGAAAAGCAGCCTATAAGAACCAACTCTTCTTCTTCTCACAGAAATGTAATGCCCAGAGTTATCTGGCAAGACAGAAACTACTAATAAATCAGTTTAAGCTTGTGGAAGGGATATGTAGAGAGGAACATAAAACATCCTGTGACAGGGCCAGTCACCATGCCCTCCCATGTTGTGAGGTACTTTTCAAGGTGGTGAGCCTGTATTTACTCCATAGAAGCAAGCGTTAAATAGCTATAGATAAACAACAATAAGGAAACCCGATCAAGGGAAGACAGCATCAACCCTCAGAAGACAGCTGAGATGTTGCAATTCACAAGCAGGCTGAATTTCAGAAAAGCATTTTGCTAAGTAGGTGCATGCAGCAAGGCTTTTTTACCTTTTCTGATTTTCCCAGGGAAACAAAAAAGTCAAAACCACAGTGCTATGGTAACATAAGTGGGTGAAGAGTTGGTGCTGGATTTTGACGGCAGTAGACAACAAATCTGTGCCCACAACTAGAGGCATGATTATGTTCAGAGTCATGCCTTTTTTTCCCCGGTCAAGTCACAGCTGACTTATGGTGACTGCATGGGGCTTTCAAGAGACAGTCAGAGGTGGTTCCCCATTGCCTGCCTCTGCACCACAACCCCTGATGTTCCTTGGTGATCTCCCATCCAAGTCTGCTGAGCTTCTGAGATATGAGAAGCTTGGGCAGGCTTTGGCTACCCAGGTCATGGCATTCATACCTTTCTCCTTACTTACATAACAAAACACCCACACATAGGGACCGTTTCAGATCAGCTCTGGAATGGGATATCTTTAAATGACAATGTCATTGCCTTTATTCATTATGTGTGAGCGCAAAAGGCCAGCTATTCATACTCAGGAGCATTCTTTCATAATGAGGAGAGCATAATTAGAGGACTGAGAGCCACTATTCTATTGCTTCAGGGTGATACTCATGCTTTATTAATACTTCTCAGCATCCCAATTTAAAGGCAGAACTGGGGGCTAATTCTGTTAAAGGTTGAACTGAGGCCGAACTGAGGGAAGTGGCAAGGGATTCCCCACACTCTAGGATTCCCCACACTTCTTCTCTCCCACAGCAGCTTCTAATCAATCTTGCTTGAAGAGGAGCACCAGAATGTCTAGAGAAGACCTCAACACTTCCTCTAGCACATCAGGCGAAATGGACAGGGAAGGAAGAATCATGCATGTGACTGGCAGATACTTTGTTGACAAGGCATAAAATGTCTATAGTTTTAAGCTTGGTAGGTAACGGCAGAAACTTAGGATATAAACTTCGTAAATTAAACAAATAGATTAGTTCTGGGGCAGGTAGGTCAGCATTTGGCACAACAAGGAGTATGCCCGTTGAAATCAGGTGTGTTGGACTCTGTTGCTTTTATGATGGTTCAGTCTTTGGCGATGAATGAGCTGGTCGAGAGAGCACTGAGGAACCGCAGCCCTCCCAGAAAAGGCAGTGCACCACACCACCGTTTCCTACCCTTACCGCAGGCGGCATGTCCCGATTCCAGAGGGTGACTTTAGTCCAACTGACATTGAGGAGGAGTGGAGTCAGATGCTCGCCCAGTCCAGAGATGAAGCCTGAGGGCAGGGAGGTTGAGATCTGCAGGAACTGGTCCGCATAGAACAAGGGAGCCACTGTGGTATTGAGTCTGTTGGGAAGAAAGCAGACAATCCCAGCAAATACACTGCATTTATTGTGCAGGAGCCTTTAGACGCTTCAAAAATGTGTTTGCATGACCCACAGTCGAATGTTAATAATTTGAAATTCTACCATTTGAAGAAATGGTTATCTGAAGCACCCAGTCGTACAGTTAAATTATATACTATTATATCATTACAGTTTTCAGACCTCCTTCACATTATCATCCGCATGAATCAGAATCTCACAGAACTGGAAGATACCAGATTAACCCCTTACCTTTCCTGCTCTTCTAAAGAATCTCCAAAAGTCTATATACAAGATGTTTCTACAAGTCAGTTGAATGTATGGTTGGACCATGTGGCTCCTACTGGTCAGCCTCCCAAATGAGGAGGCTCTAAATCTGAAGGAGCCTCTAAATCTGAAGTTGTCCAAGTAAAGAATGAAAATAGATCTCTGCCCTTACATCCATCTTCAGTTCCCATGTCTCTACTATGCCTCTGAATGGGCAGTTTTATTTATTTTGTTTATGTTATTTAAAGCAGTGGTCCCCAACAAGCTTGCGGCCCGGGAAGCTTCTTACTGCGGGAGGGCGGGGAGAGGGAATCAGGGCTGGCTGTGCCCATGCGGGCGCGGCCCGATGCGCGGGCGCGGCCCGCGGGTGCGGCTCGATGCGTGGGCGCGGCACACGGGGCGCGGCCCAATGCGCGGGCGCGGCCCGCAGGCGCGGCCGAGGCTTGGGCGTGGCCCGCGCGGGCCGCGGGCTGCGCCCCGATGCCCTGCCGGTTCCCAACCTCAGAAAGGTTGGGGACCACTGATTTAAAGCATGAATAACTTGGACTCAAGACATATTACACAGAGGACGTCAATACAAATAATGCAATAGGGCATTCAATAAATAATGCAATAGAATTAGGGCTGTGGAACAGCCAGTTATCAAAAAAACAGAAGCAAAACCTAAGTATTAATAAAGGTAAAGGTAAAGGTATCCCCTGTGCAAGCACCGGATCATGTCTGACCCTTGGGGTGACGCCCTCTAGCGTTTTCATGGCAGACTCAATACGGGGTGGTTTGCCAGTGCCTTCCCCAGTCATTACCATTTGCCCCCCAGCAAGCTGGGTACTCATTTTATCGACCTCGGAAGGATGGAAGGCTGAGTCAACCTTGAGCCGGCTGCTGGGATTGAACTCCCAGCCTCATGGGCAGAGCTTTCAGACAGCATGACTGCTGCCTTACCACTCTGCACCACAAGAGGCTCTAAGTATTAATATGACACTTTAAAATGACACCTCACTAACACTCGAGGCACAGGTTAAACAGGTAGCTAGCCGGGCATTTTTCCATCTTCGCCAGGCTCGGCTACTAGCGCCCTATCTGTCCTCTGAACACCTGGCCACAGTGATCCATGCGACGGTCACCTCTAGACTAGATTTCTGTAACTCGCTCTACACCGGCCTGCCTCTGGGCTTGATCCGGAAACTGCAACTCGTCCAAAATGCGGCTGCTAGAGTCCTCACAGCTACACCATGGAGGGCTCACATCCAGCCAGTTCTGAGGCAGCTGCATTGGTTACCGGTCGCCTTCCGGATCAGGTTCAAGGTTTTGGTTTTGACCTTCAAGGCCATCCGTGGTCTAGGCCCAGCATATATGAGGGACCGCCTTTTGCCCTATATCCCCCGCAGGGCTTTACGCTCTGCGGGGGCTAACCTACTGGTCGTTCCCGGCCCCAAGGAAGCCCGCCTGGCCTCGACTAGGGCCAGGGCCTTTTCGGTCCTGGCCCCAACCTGGTGGAATGAGCTCCCGGAAGAGCTGAGGGCCCTGCGGGAATTACCAGCATTCCGCAGGGCCTGTAAGACGGAGCTCTTCCGCCAGGCTTATAACTGAGGCCGGGCGGAAAGAAGATCAGCCCCCCCCTCACAAACTGGTGGTAGAGAGCGTCACCCCCCACCGTAGATGAGGATGCGGAGAGCAAATGAGTAGGCTACGCCATCGCTGTTACAATTATTGTAAATCATTGGTTTTTATTGTCATTTTATGGTTTTAGGGGACGGGTTTATGTAAGCCGCCTCGAGCCTTCGGGGGGAGGCGGGGTATAAATATAAATATAATAATAATAATAATAATAAATGATGCAAAAAAAATTACATTTACAGTAATCTATACCCTGTAGCATAGATCATTGTCCTTAATAATTTATTCAAGTAATTTTGTGAATCATATTGTACAGGGCAATCCTATTGCCTGCATAGACAGGCCCGCTTAAATAATTCTGTTTTCCAAAGTTTGCAGAAAGCCAAGAGAGTGTGAGCATTACTGACCCCCTTCAGGCAGACCACTCCATACGATGGGGTCCCAATGGAGAAGGGGCAGTTGATTTTGCTGCACACATAATGAATGTAGAAAAGCACTATTCAGCTCATGCTACTGGGGGGACAAAGAAAGCCAAAAGGAATAATCACCTTAGTTAATGAATAGGATGTTCAGAATTAAAGACTACAACCTTGAGCACTGCTCCACTTATTACATTTTTACGATGGATATCTAAGTTATTTAAACGACGGAATGTGTGAATGACACAAGTACACGTTTGGAGATGTATACGATACGGATTCTTAGACAGGCAGTACTGCCAACAGACACCTGCCAGATGTATACTCACAAAACAAAAAGAAAAAAATGCCAGGTGATAAGAAACAGATTTATTTTACGCAGTCCCTAAGCATTTTGCTGTGTGGGCTTCGGCAGTGGAAATATATCAAAGCATAATTTTATATTTAATGGTAAAATTAATTTTTTTAATTATTTAAAACAGGATGAAAATTGGGGTACATATCTGTCTACATATCATGTAAGATAAACAAACTGCACATGTTCATTTTTAATAATTCCCCCTGACGAAGCCTACAAAGTGGAATGCATAGGCGCTTTGTAAAGTAAATCTATTTCTTATCACCTAGCATTTTTCTTTTTGTTTTGTGACACTTTTGTGAGTACAACCCACTTTTTAAAAATCCTTGGTGTATACTCAGGCACGGATCTGGATTCAGAAGAAGAGTTGGTTCTTATATGCCGCTTTTCTCTACCCGAAGGAGGCTCAAGGCGGCTTACAGTCACCTTCCCTTTCCTCTCCCCACAACAGACACCCTGTGAGGTGGGTGAGGCTGAGAGAGCCCTGATATCACTGCTCAGTCAGAACAGCTTTATCAGTGCTGTAGCCAGCCCAAGGTCACCCAGCTGGCTGCATGTGGGGGAGTGTAGAATTGAACCCGGCATGCTAGATTAGAAGTCCGCACTCCTAACCACTATACCAAACTGACCTTCACTGACATGTAATGTGTGGAATGATCCTGATACATCTGGAACACATTAGAAAGATGTGCAAGGTTCTGATGAGGCAAAATGCTTCTGCTCCAGATATTCTCACTCTAGATCTCCATATATCTTTCCAGCCTTGCTCACACCAATACTCCAGAAGGCAAGAACACTTGCTTATGGGAAATCAGAGCCACTTACAGTACTTGCCCACTGGATTTCCGAACAACAATAAGGCCAAAGGGATCAGCAGAGAACTGAACAGTGTAGAGTGTTGAGGATGCCTTGGTGTTTATTTGCGGAGTTTCCAAAGGGACTTCAAACCGTTCATTGGCTGGATCTCTAAGCTGTGATGAAAAAGACCAAAAAAAGATAGACAAAGATAGGGGTAGGGATGAGAGAGAGGGAGTGGTAGAATTTCAGCCCGATGGGGTTGAAAAAGATGGTCCTGGCTCACCAATACAGATACTACACAACAGAAAGGTCAGTCTGCCATGGACTCAGGATCAAGACAGAGAATCCTTCAAAGGAGATCCTTGCCATAGCTAGGACCAAAGATATTTGGGATAATGCAATTTGATGTTTTTTGACCCCCCTCCCCCAACTCTAGTAAATATGTTGTTAATGACTGTGTGGCAGAGAGGGGCAAACATGGCTTGTCACACAGCATGACTGTGCCTGCCTCCTGATCGCACACACACTTCCCTGCAAGTGAGGACAGTGGGACATTCTTATGCATGGGCTTGCAACATTCATTGCTAATCAAGGTGAACTTCACAACCTATATAAGTTATGCTCCATTAGAAAATGTACCTCATGTTCTTTTTTTGTATGATCTTTTCTATTTTGGTTTTGCTAACCATGAAGAGGAAGAGTCTATGCAAGACACTATAACTCTTCCCAACCAGTAGAAATTCTATTTGGCTGTGCCTTTAGCTGTTGAGATTTCAGCTGCTATTGTACACACAATCTGGAATCTACCTTCACAGCCATAATGCCCAAAAACCTTAAGAAATAAAACCAACAGGATTCTTAGAAAGCTGTCCTATGCTCAGAATTGTTTGCATACTGAGAAACCTCAGTAAGAACATGATTTCAGCTAGGATTTCAGCCTTCTATACAGCAGAATGACTCGGTATCTTGATGTCATTGTTTCTGAGGCAGACTATCTAGCTAGATCAGGATCTGGGACACCCGGTCTGAACCCCCACTGTGCCATGGAAACATACTGGGTGACATTGGCCCACTCTGAGCCTAACCTCCTTCACACATCTGTTGTGAGGATAAAATGGGAGATGAGAATAACAAAGTAAGCTGCTTTGGGTACCCACAGGGAAGAAGGGTAGGCTATAAATGAAAGTAAATAAATAAAATACGCACTGAGAAGCGAAGCCTACCCTCTGTCTCAAACATCACATCCAGTTGCAAGGTCATAATATCATCTGGGAGAAAGGTGGGCGTCTCACGGGTCAGCTGAGCAGTATAGCCAGTTTCAGTCGCAGTCAGATTCTTCATCTTGTAACTAGGATAACTGAGAGGGAAAAAGCACCAGGGCTTCCCTGTGGCAGAATCTAGGCAGGAAACAGGGACATAACAGCAGCCCCGAGCCTGACATTCTTCTTGAGAGATCAGCTTTTCTGGGGCACAATCAAATTGCCTGTCTGGAGGGATGTCACAAGTTGTAGGTGGCAAGATGTTGAAGGATTCTGACTGCTCTACAAATTTTTGTTCTGGTGTCACTTCCTCTCTGTCTTTGTTCTCTCCCCTGTAGACATCCCATGCCTGGGAAGCAGCTGTAGGGCTCATGATGACTGCCAAAGCAACATCATGGACTCCATATATGCTGAGCACAGTAACTGCTGCTGCTGCTGCTGCAAGAGCCAAAACCTTGAAGATCATGTAGGGCCTCTTCTGCTCAGTCTTATCAGTCACTGTCATGGCAACCAGCAAGGAGGGGACAGGTGTGTACTCTTCAACAGGTGCAGGATTGATCTATGCAGCCAGCTGCAAAAAAGGCAGAGGTAGACACATAAGGCACAAATGCTCAAGAGGCTGAACCTGGTTCTCAGTTCCTTATCTACGACTCCTAGTGCCTTATTTTTAAGTCCAAACACAAATATTGGAAAGACTTTAAAAGTTCTGTGCCCCAAAATAAACTTTAGACCATCAGAAATCATACTTTCCCACATTCAGGGGACTCTGCCCTACATGGGGATCTATGGGGCTACCTCTCCCACTATGTTCCCCCAAGACCAGTACAGTCTAGTGACCAGAATTTCTTTAGGATCCCTGACCCTAAAGAAATAAAATTTGCCTCAACCAAGGCCAGGGCCTTCTTGGCTCTGGCCCCGGCCTGGTGAAATGTTCTGCCAAAGGAGATCAGAGCTCCATGGTGACCTTAAGTTGTTTTACGGGGCTGCAAGATAGAGTTGTTCTTCCAGGTCTATGGTTGAGGTGGGAAGGGTCTATCAAATTCCTGTTCTCCTTCAGCTGGAACTCACCCACTTAGAATATCATTCAAATGATACATATACTTCTGATTCCACCCATGGAACAGGGATGAGGTATGCAGTGAATGGTTATGTTTAGGTATTTTAATTATTTTAATGTTTTTAATCCTTTTATTGCTGATGATATGTACTTTTGGTGTTTTAAGCTGCCCTGAATTTTTAGGGAAGGGCAGCATAAAAACAGAATAATAAATAATGATACCATTCCTCAGTCCAAAGCCCGGGTTCTGTGTTACTGCTCCAAAATGGACTGTCACTGTCTCCAGGAGAATTGAAGGTTAAGAAACTGAAGGCAGCTGCACCCCAAAATAATAATAATTATTATTATTTAAAATTATTTTCTGCCACTCCTGAGACCGGCTTGTGGCGGGTTACAATCATACACACTAAAAACCCCAATAAAATCGCATTAAAACAATCCAAGGACACAAAAACAAACCATACAACAACAAACCTAACCTCTAATAAGGGGAGTGGGAAGAAGGGGCCATAATTAACTGATGGTCTTCACGTTGCCTAGCACCAGGGGAGCCACAATCAGATCTTCCTTGCTGCCTCGGCCTCAACCATAAACCCGGCAGAAGAGCTCTGTTTTGGAGGCCCTGCAGAATGCCAGTAGCTCCCGCAGGGCCTGCAACTCTTCCGGGAGCTTGTTCTACCAGGTAGGGGCCAGGACAAAAAAGGCCCTGGCCCTGGTTGAGGCCAGGCACTCTTCTCTGCGGCTGGGAATGACCAACAAGTTTGTGCCAGCAGAGCATAAGGATCTGCGGGGGACATTGGACGACAGGTGGTCCCTCAGGTATGTGGGTCCCAGACCGTGAAGGTCCTTAAAGGTCAAAATCAAATCCCTGAACCGGATCCGGGCAGCAACTGGAAACCAATGCAGCTGCCTCTACACAGGCTGGATATGGGCCCTCCAAGATGTTCCTGGGAGGATCCTCGCAGCCCCATTTTGTACCAGCTGTAATTTGCGGATCAAGGACAAGGGCAGGCCAAATCATCCTGAATCATACACCCACAGATTCTGAGGGCAATGTCGTGTGAGAGGATTCAGACCAGCCTTTCTCAACCTTTTGACCACAGAGTGGCCCCTGAAATATTCCTCAGTCTTGAGCAATTTCAGAAGCGATGCCATGCCCATGCCCATGGAAGTCACACATTTACAGTGTGCCTGGCATCACCAGTAAGAGGAAATGCTTGTTAAATGAGTTAGTTTCATTTTCGGGTGTGCAGTACTTTGCCTGAACAAAACAAGGAAGCGTTTATCTCAGCTATTATAAAGCCCACCGTGCAAAGCAGCAGTCCTCCTTAGGGGAAATGATCTGTGTAATTTGGAGATCACTTTTAATGCAAGTCTCCAGCTGGGAACTACTGCTCATCTCCAGACTACAAATATCAGTTTTCCTGGAGAAAGAGGCTGCTTACGAGGGCGGACTCTGTGGCATTGGACACAGTCTTCTCCTGCTTGGATATCTGAATCCTTTGCATGCAACAGCCTTCCTCCAGCCATTTTCTGCAAGCGGGGCTCTGAGAAGAAATTCTGTGAAGGGGGGAAATGGGGGTGCAGCAGATTCAGCTCTTCCCTCCCATTGTGTGTGAATTCAACAAGACCATCGCAGTCCCCGGTAAGTTAATTTTTTTCTCTGCTCTGGAGAAAAGGCAGGCCGGGGATTGGGGGGAGCCTTATTCTACTTGCAACATAACTACTGTCCCAGATCCTGAGCCTGCCGCGTGTTTTACCGGCAGAGCTCAGTACCTTAAGAATTTTGGCTCACACTGAGCATGATGAGAATTTCAAATAAATTCGGCAGACTGGCAAAAAACCAACAGGTGCAAGCTTTTCAACAGCGGAACACAACAATAAGAAAAATTTCATCTTCTGAATTTCTGTCATCGTGCAGCCTCTAAAGGTTCCGAAGCCCTAAGAGGAAGGAAACAATTCGTGATCCTGGGAAACTCACATTGCTTTCCCTTAGAAGAAAAATGTTAGTATCGGGTTTTCAGGGGAGGAAATCCAACCCTCTCTCCTGCGGAAGTGAACCTTAAAGGGCTACCCTCGAACGTCTGTACTCACCCCCTCCTGCAACCAGCACGAAACGATCAAGTCTTCAAAGTCCGGAGCGAACACGTGATCAGCCAGTCATGTGACCTATCCTGCCTTCTCTTCTCTTCAAGCCTCTGAAGCGGGGTGACGGGGGCGGGGGCAGGTGCAGACCGGGAGGTTTTAAAGGTCGTGTGAATTGAGGCAGTGATGAACAGGCATGCGTCCAATACGAAGCCTCTGCTAGTTGTACTGTCGGTCTGGGGACACATGAAAACGGCAGCAAAGGCACAGGCGTGTTGTCTGTATTATTGTTATATTAATCTGCTGGTTAATCCGCTAAATTCGAGGAATATTATTTTAAAGGCTGCTGTGACATAGGAAAAGATCCCTCCCGACACATTTCAGGTGGCGTTGTTACACCTTTCCATGAGAAGGTATGCCTCTTAATATTTCAATACAATCACCCAGCAAAAACTAAACCAGATTAAAAACCATCCAGATTTGTTTGGCATCTTTGCTAGGCAGTAGTCCCATTTGCAACAGAAAAAAGATATGTCCTGTAAAAGCAATTAGACATTTTAGTGGACCCATAAAGCAGCTCACTGGGATAACTAACCCAATACAAATGACAATTAATGCCTATATAAATGTTCCTCAAGGAGGAGAGTCAGAATCAGCTCGACTCTTACAGCAGTCCAATTCACAGAATCATAGAATACTCAGATTGTTATATCATTATTATCATTATAATGGTATACAACTGCCACTTTTTAAAAAGACTGATAAAACCTGGCATGTGTGGTGGGGAGAGTGGTTAGTCAGTTTCTCATTGGTCCTGAGAAATTTATACTTCATTTTTTTTGGTGCTGCAGAAGTACAACATTAACAGTGACCAGGGAGGGGCGCCCCAGTCATGAATTCTTTCAGTTTTCAGTTAAACTAATATTGCTGTAATATTTCCTTTCAAAACAGAAACAGAGCTCATACTTTCCTGAAACCTATGCACTCTGCTAGGGGTGGGGTATCTCCAGTGGGTCTTCCGCCTCTCCTCCTCTTGCTTTTATACCCCGCTGCCCTCCTGCTCCCTGCCTCCAGGTTTCTACCCCTAAGGTTTCAAAGATGAGGCGTCCTATCAGACACCCAGCCACTGGGGCTGACCAGCTGCCTGTTGCAGGAACGAGGCCTTATGTACCCCACCTGGGTGTTGCAGGGGTAGTGGCTGGGTGCTGGGGGTCAAGGTGGCTACTGGGGTTGGGGGAGGTCCCCAGTCTGAGTGAGTTTGAGCTCCCGGGGGCTTCACACCCCTTTCCTTGGTCAGGACAGTTTCACTGTGCTCCACTGCAGCTCCTCTGGCCCTTCCACCAGTGTGTACTGTCAGAACTTGGTGTCTCCATTAGTGGTGCTGAGACCTGGGAATGGCTGGAGGCCCAGTGGTGCCTGGGAGGGTTGGTGGCATTGTTCTGGGGTCCCCTGCTGCATGACAATGATTTGGGGAGCCTCTGTCCTTTGGGTTCAGGTGAGGTCAGGCCCCACAAAGTGGGCAGGAGAAGTCTGGGGTGTCTGGGAGGGGACCCAGATGCAGAGGTAAAAGGAATAAAAATCAATTCCTGCCATTAAAACTGTGTCTATTAAAATATATAATAACACACTTTAGAAGAAATTAAACAACCAAAGTGCAAACAGTCTCAGAAAAAGGGTCTTATTATTGCAAACTGTGACAAATGTTTCCAGCATTCCTCTCCAATGTGCCACAAGAATTCAAAACTCAGCCGAGCTGTGAGATTGATGACTGTCCTTGAATTCTAAATCAACAAACAGGCAGGAGGCTTGCTACTTGTTTGAAGGAAAAGTCAGAGATGAAAATTCACCAGTGACCCACATGTTATAATTCACTGCCACCCTGGGTCCAGGCCCACAACTTACTTTTCTTTCTTTTTATATATTCTCCCCATGCCAAACGTGGAATTAGAGTCTTGCAGTCATTCTGAAATATATATTTTATTTGTAACATTCCCAAAATTAGAAAATTTCAGTTCAGTCCAGCCATCTGCTACGCTGATGTTTGTGTACCCAGCTTAGAATGCAGGACTTGGGCGAGCCTTTGCAACAGCTTGTGGTGTTGAGGAAACTCCTGCAGCAGTTGATGGACGATGACGTTAATGGCATGTAGTCTGGTTTCCAGCTTCTGCCGTTCGATCCTTATCATCAGCTCAGAGCGGCACAGTGGGCGGTATTTCCCTTCCTTCACTGACAGCATGTATTTCACACGTCCCTGATGGATCACAATATCTGAAAAGTTCTTAGAAGAGCAACATTTAATATAATATTAAAGAAAAGAGGCTTTAGGACAATAAACAAAAAAAAACCCCAAAACCATTTCCCACCAAAGGATCATGGGGTAGAAGAAATGGTTTGACTAAAATCTATTATGACTTAAAGATCCCTGTTCACAGGACAGTAACTGATTTTTAGTAGATTCCAGAGAGAGATCAGTAAAAGAACAATATACTACTGGAAAATTAAACCATACAAACACAAAGCCAATATTAGTACATCTGTAATTGGGCCAGTGTACGTTTGGTGGACAGAGAACTGGATCTAATAAGTCCTGGTTCAAATCTCTGCAATGTATCTCACAAAAAAATGGCCTTGGGCAAGTCATGAGCAGATGCCCTAACCTTTTTCACAGATTGCTATGAAGGAAAGCCCTTCACATCTGGGACTAACATATCTGAAATATCGGTTCTCCTTCAGTGGGCGAAAATCGTCCAAGCTGATTAGGTTACACCTCCTCTTATTCCAAGCAGGGCTATACAAATCTTTGTTTGATTGACCTGGGGAGCAAGACCACCTTTCCAGTTTGGATAGCCCTGCAGCTTGAAGCAGCCTAGGTTCTGCACCATAAAAAAAAACCTTAGTAAATTAGTGAAGTTCGTAAGAATGCAAAGCATGGAAAGAAGAAAAGACCTCCAAGAGGGCTTCCTCGGTGGGTGGGGGAAGGGCTAAGGAGAGGAAGGAGGCAATAAGAAAAGTGCAGCCCCTCCGGCCTGGAACTCCAAGTACAGGAGAGGAGCCCGAGAGAGATTCAGCACCAGCATCTGCTGCTGAGGACAGGGCAAGGGAATCCAAAGCTCTGGATTGCACCCCCAATGCCACACAAAGGCAGATAACAACAGCCCATGTGGAGGAGGCTGTGGCATGGATCACCCACTGGGACCAGGAAGGAAGTGAGCAACTCTCCAAAGGACATTGCAAGATGGATGTGAGTGGGGTGGGGGCCAGGGGTGGCACAGCACAGGGTCCCTTCCTCCAGGATGCACAGGCTTTCCTTGGTCTATCAGCAAGCATGAGAAGCCCCAATATGGCAGCTGTGCCATTTCCCCCATATTTTTAAACTGAGTGTAATGGTATCTATAGGCTGGGAGATTGGCCTGGATGCCCCCCTATTCATCCACTCTCACACCATCAGGGTATCCCAGTATCCCGCTACCCAGGGCAGGGGACAGCACAGGACTGGGGAAAAGGTAGGTGCAGGCAGTCAAGGAATGCTTCCGGAGAAAGCAGAAGTGCAGAGGGAGTTCCTCTTCCCCTAGATCTTCCTCACTGAAGAGTGAGCCTTCCTCTCACAAGTGAAAGTGCCCTAGGAAAAGCAGGTACCCCAGCCAAGCTATAGGGGTGGGTGATGAAGAGGGTAGACAGTGATCAGGAGAGGAGTCTGATACTCAAGGCACTTCATTGACACAGTTCCAAGCCAAGCATTTTCAGAGGCTGCTAAAGAAAGTTATTTCTGCTCTGAATTACCAGATGGACAGCCCAGGAAAACCCATATCATCTGCCTTGGCCAGAAAGCCTGGCCTGGAGGAAATTCACCTACTATCCCACAGTGGTGATCAGCAATTTCCTGGGTATGCAAGGAAGGACCACAAGGGACAAACACTGGCACATCCCTTCCTGCCCACCCACTCACTATCTGCCTATGTTCATAAAATCAACATTTCTGTGAAATGACTATCTAGCCTCTGCTTAAAAACTTCCAAAGAAGGAGAACCCACCACCTCTTGAGGAAGCCTGTTCCACTGAGGAACTGCCCTGTCAGAAATTTCTTCCAGATGTTTGGCCTAAAATTCCTTTGAATTAATTTCAACCCATTGGTTCTGGTCCAACCCTCTGGGGCAACAGAAATCAACTCTGCCCCATCTTCTATATGACAGCCCCTCAAGTTTTTGAAGATGGTTATCATATCTCCTCTTAGTTGCCTTTTCTCCAGGCTAAACAGACCAAGCTCCCTCAATCTTTCCTCATACGACTTTGTCTCCAAGGGGTGGATATTGTGGTGCAGGCAAGGAGGCCAGCAATCAGGCAGATTTATAACTATACTTGGTCTGCATTCAGGAAGTGGGCCAGTGACCAAAGCATAGACCCCCAGACAGTTAGGAGATTCCTTACAGGAACAGTGCAGCTAGGCACCAGGGAGACATAGACTCCCCATCTGGAATCCAACTAAAGTCTTGCAGGCACTCACCAGAGCACCATTTAAGTCACTAAAATTTGCCTTTGGTGGCTGTGACCTCTGATAGGAGAATTCTGGAACTGGGGGCCTTGTCAGTTCCACAAGGAACTCTATAGTGCTTAGAACAGACCCATCCTTTGTTCCCAAAGTAAACTTGGCATACCATTTAAGCCAGTAACTGGTCCTGCCCTCCTTTTGTCACAAGTTTTCAAATCTGACAGTAAAGGAATGGTATAAGCTGGACATATCCAGGGCTCTGTACATATACATAAATAGAACAGTGCAGCCAAGGATAGACAAAAGGAAATCTTTACACTGAGAGTGATGAAAATGTGGAATTCACTGCCAGAGGATATAGTGATGGTCACAGGAATAAACAGCTTTAAAAAGGGGATTGGATAGATTAAAAGATGTGTCTATTAATGGCTACTAACTGTGGAGCCTGAGGGGATCTCCACGTTTCAAGGCAATAATCTTCTGAATTCCAGAGCCAGGAGGCAACATCTGGGGAAGGTCTCGGCCTCTATGCTAAGCTGTTGGCCCTCTGGAGGAACTGTGTGAGAAAGGATGCTGAATCCAGCAGGGCTCTTATGTTCTCAGGGTATATCTGAAGCACAGTCAAGAAGTGAATGTTTCATTTTAAGTCTTACATGTTTTCTTGCTAGCTTCAATCTGGGATAAACAGGTGAGGCAATCATAAGTGGTCAGAGGAATGTTGGACACATTACTCCCTTAGGTACTATAAACCACAGAAACATTATACATTAATTGAATGAGAACAGGCTTTGAAAATGAAAATGTAATGGGAGAACTGAGTTGAGGCAAGAAACAGCGAAACCCTAAACAAAGGTACACCCTTGTAACTTTCAAAGGACAGGAGGTCGTAAATCTGCTTTGTGTTGCACTGAAAGAATACTAAGCATTGCAACGTAACCAGATTGCATTGTCATAGCTGAAGCATTTCAGTCCCCTCTGCCTTCACACCAGACATGTTGGATGCATCTATATCTTGCATTCAGAATGTTCTGCAGCTTGTCATGCCTGACAGCCAGTTCACTTGGCAACACCAAGAAAGAAGTGCAAATGTGTTTCTTTTCCTAGTGCTATTAACACAGAGTACAAGTTTCCAGACTCAGGCTCCACTCAACTTACAGATTTACAGAATCTTGAGTGGGAGTTATAGCAGCAAGGGGAGCTGGGCTGCTGACAAAGCAGTCCGTAAAACTGCTGTTGCCTTGGCAACCACCCAGGAGGAGGAGGGACAATGGCAACCCATAGCTGTGTTACTATGGTGGCAGAAATGAAACTCCTAAAGGCTTTGCTGGGGAAAGGGGAGGAGACAAGAAACTGTCAAGCCAGCCTGCAGGTATTTAAAAGCCAAGAGCCTAGGGTGGAGGAGGACACAGAATCACACACAGCTGGAAGAGACTACAAAGGGTAATCCTGTCCAGCCCCCAAACTTCTCAGGATTTAAAAAATACACACTCCTATAATAGGCCCTCATCCAATCCCCTCCTAAAAACTTCCAACAAAGGAGACGCCACCACCCTCCGAGGCAACATATTCCACATACAAACAGCCCCCACTGTCAGAAAATGCTTTCTCATATTTAAGTGGAACCTCTTTCCCTGTAATTTGAACCCATTGCTTTGTCTCTAAAGCTGCAGTAAACAAGTTAGCCTCTTCTTCCACACGTCTACCTTTTACATAATTAAATCCTACCATGCCCTCCTCTTCTCCAAGCTACACATACCCGACTCTCTCAACCTCTCTTCATAAGGCATGGATTCCAACCCCTGAACCTCTGAACTCTGAACATGTTCCAACTTGTTACTCTCCATGAACTGTGGAGCCCAGAACTGGACACAGTATTCCAAATGAAATCTAACCAAAGTGGAGTGGTATTATCACTTCCCTTGCTCTAGATCAGGGTAGTCAAACTGTGGCCCTCCAGATGTCTATGGACTACAATTCCCATGAGCCCTGTCAGCAAATGCTAGTCCATGGACATCTGGAGAGCCGCAGTTTGCTACCCCTGATCTAGATTCTATGCTCCTAGTGATGCAGCCTAATATCCCATTAGCCTTCATAGCTGCCATATCGCACTGTTAGCTCATATTTAACTTATTGTCCACCAGAACTTCTAAATCCCTTTCACATGTACTACCACCAAGCCAGGATTCCCCATCTTACATTTTTCCATCACATTTTCATTATCCAAATGTAATACTTTACACTTCTCCCTATTAAAATTCATTTTGCTGGCTTTGGCCCAATTTTCCAGTCTATCCAATCTCCTTGAATAGCAGTTCTTTCCTTTGAGGTATTAGCCACCCCACTCAATTTAGTGTCATCTGCCTTATCCAAATCATTAATGAAATGTTAAACAATACAGGCTACAGTACAGAACCCTGCAGTACACCGCTGGTTACTTTCCTCCAAGATAAGGTGACCAGATTGTCCTACTTTTGGAGGGATATCTGGGGGTACCTGGCAAATTGTACTTATGTTGAAATTTAAAATATATATATTACAATACTATTTTTGCGTTCTATGAAAAATTTTGTTGCTCCATATAGACCAAATTTTTAATCAAGAAACCCCCCCACCCCCAGTCAATGGTGTCCCGCTTTACCGATGTTAAAATCTGGTCACCTTCCTCCAAAATGAAGATGAACCTCTGATGAGCACCCATTAGTTCTCCCAGCCAGCTGATTACAAAGCCATTTGATCGTGTTCTGACCTATCCCTGTTTTTTCTAACTTTCTCACAAGAATATCATGGGGAACCTTAGCAAAACCCTTACTAAAATCAAGCTATGCTATATCCACTGCATCTACTAAACTAGTCACAATATCAAAAAGAAATTTATTTGTTTTTATTTTCTTAGGTTTTTATTCCACCCTCCCATATGGCTCAGGGAGCTTTACATGGGAACTTTGTGGGATACATAGAAGGTTAGACATTAATAACAGTCACAACAATATATCAATAATAATTCAAACAGTAAATAGAAATTTAACAGGTTACCATAATTAACTCATTGAACATTTTCAATAGAACAACTTTAACAGAGCCACTAGAGAGGTCAGAAACGTTCAGATTATGGAGGGTATGATTTGAGGGAGACCGCCGGATGTTTATAGGTCGGATTGACCTCAGTCAAATGCCTGGTGGAGAAGCTCCCTTTTGCAAGCCCTATGGAATTCTGGGAGTTCGGGCAGGGCCGCGTCAGCCCGCTGCCTAAGGGAGCTCCCGGCAGTCGCGCGGAGTGCGGCTGCCAGGGGCTCCCTGCCCGGCGCCCTGATGCGGCGAGAGGCGCGAAGCGCCTCTTGCCGCATCAGCCCGCCGCCTGAGCGAGCCCCCGCCACTCGGAGATTTCAAACACCCGCCCGCAACTCGACATCACCGCCGCGCACACGCTGAAGAGCCCAGGACACCCCGCTGCCACCGCCTGCCCTCGAAGACGCCTCATCACTAAGGTGCCCTTCCTTTCTGCACGCTGCCCTGTCCCTCCGTCTCCCCCACATTCTAGCACCCATTGTATTTTGTTTGTATTTGTATATTGCCCTTACCAAAGGCTCAGGGCAGGTCACATAAAACAGAACAGAAACAATATAGATAACTTGCTCCAAAACTTTTTCTGGGACTGATGTTAAATGGACTGGGTGGTAGTTGTAGAGGACTAAATGAGGACCACATTTGCCCTTCTTCAGTCCACTGGAACTTCCCTGTTCTTCAGGACATCTCAAACATAATTGCTAAAGGTTATCAAGATCGCCTCTTGGATGTAATTTATCAAGCCCTGAAGGTTTAATTTCATTTACAGTAGCCAAATATTTCTGTACAACCTCTTTATCAATACTATCATTTATCCCTTCCCCAATATTAGCCAGCTTGGTGTAGTGATTAGGAGTGCAGACTTCTAATCTGGCAAGCTGGGTTTGATTCCCCGCTCCCCCACATACAGCCTGCTGGGTGACCTCACCACAGCACTGATAAAGCTGTTCTGACCGAGCACTAATCTCGGGGCTTTCTCAGACTCAACTCCCTCGCAGGGTGTCTGTTGTGGGAAGAGGAAAGGGAAGGTGAATGTAAGCCGCTTTGAGACTCCTTTGGGTAGAGAAAAGCAGCATATAAGAACCAACCCTTCTTCTTCTATTCTCTATTTCATTCCCCCCAGTTAAATATATGTTTCCTTACGCGAAAACACTGAAATAAATATGGTATTAAACATGTCTGCCTAGTCACCATCTCCAACTATGACACCATTGTCTCCATACAGTCAACCTACCACTTCCTATCACCTGTGTGGCACCACAAGTCCCGGAAGAGATGAAGCAGAGAAGTCAGGGTAAAGGGCAGAAAGTCTATATAACGAAAGCTTTGGGAGAGAAAAGCAGGAGATGTGCTTGTAGATACATGGGTAGATGTGGTAGAAGAATGTAAAAAACAACTCCCAAGAAAGAAATGAACCCAACTGTGCTTACCTGTAGTTTTTTTGCCTGCAGTTTATCAATTTTTATTTCTAACTCATTATTTTCAATATTCAAGCTAGAAATCAGTTTCTGCTTCTCCAAAATAACGTTGCTGAGTTTTTTCTGCGTATCATCAAGCTGCCTTATGATGCTGTTGCTATCCTCAGCATTCTAAGGGAGAGTCAAAAAGAAATATTCTGCATCGCAGTAACAGCTAAACTGAGATGTTAGCATTGTTGTTTCTTCAATACAGAGATTTTCTTCAATAAAGTCTGCTTATTGGGAGCAATTGGCTGGACTCTCACAGATTACTAAAACTCCTCTTTTGACAGTTCCCAATCCCCTGCTGTTCACATGTCTGAAAATGGGGATGAGGAGCTTGAGAAGAAAAATGGAGAGGAATGGCACCCAAGAAGCCCCCTGCCCATGAGAAGGGCACAAAGAGGCAAACTGCACCTTGTCTCATTACCACCACCCTGATCATGTGCACCCAGTTTTGGAAGCCCAGTCCAGAAAACATCAGCTGATGCCTCTACGACTTTCCACCCTGGCAGGTGACCATGTGGTGTCACCATGAGTACGTGACCTACGATTGCAAAATGGGGCAAACTGGTGGGCTGGATCCAAGCCCTGACTGCGCATGAGAGTGCTTTCTCCAGCGAGAGATGGAGGATCTCTGGTTCCTGGTTTGGGAGCTGACAGAGGTGATGACAGCCCTCTTGAGGGGAGAAGGGCAGCCAGACCCCCATGGCCAGGGCCCTGGTGCACCTGCCATCCCAGCTGGGCCAGCCCCAGTGGTGCCAGGCTTGCCACAGAAGCTATGGGCCATGTTCAACTGCTCCACAGAGAAGCTTTCGATTTCATTATGCAAGTCGCTTCCTTCATGGAGAATCATGGGCATGCTTTTGAAATAGATACTAGCTGCATATGTTATGTCAGAGCGCCTCTAGGAAGGAGGCCATGGAAAGGCTAACGAATCTCTATGAAATGGGTGCCCCAGAGTTAGAGGACTTCAACCTGCTCCTACAGACCTATACTACCACTTTGAGGACCCTTTGAGGCACGCTATGCAGGGGTGTTTCCAGCTCACAAGTAAGATCTACAAGTGATCTGAGGCCACTAAGGCCCAGTTCTTCCAGGAAGGCCTCAACTCTGAAAACTTAAACAGGCCCTGCTCTATGATGACCCGCAAACCCTACCGTGATCTGAGTAAGATGTTTGAGGAAAAAGAGTGTGATTGCCTGCTCCCCTCATCACAACATGGACTGTACCATTGTGCTCAAACCAGGGGAGCCCCTGCCCAAAGCCAGACTGTATTCTATGAGACCAAAGGAAATGGCAGGACGATACGATAATATATAGTATTTTACAAACTTGGAATAGAATCAGACACAAGAGAAATCTTTATTAGAAAAAAAACAGCTCTTGGTAAGAACCTCAATTTGAAATATTTTCTTCACGTAAAATCTCTATAGGTAAGATTTACTTCATCTTAGTACAATTTTTTTAAGTTCAGCTGAAATGGAATAAATTGGGGAAAGTCTTAAATTAAAAATTGGGGTTTCATTTTCTCTAAAGGACTGACCTTTACAGTAAATATTGAGTTTAAAGAAAATTTATTGAAAATGATGAGGCACCTTTCACTGATATCCACTTAGGTTATTAATGTCTTTTTATACATGCAATACCTTCTGGATCTCTTTGATTTTTTTCTTCAAGTCCTGCTTCTTATAATGGAAGTCACCTTTTGTGAGCACTTTTTTATTTGTTTTGTTCTGTCCCTCCCCGCGCATCATAATGGTCTCTCGGCGGGCAACAGCAGCCTCCATATCCCGCATCATCATCTCCTGTTGTTTTTTCAGCAGGTCATACCTTACCTACAATACACAGAGGCTGAATGCACAAAGAGACAACGATGTACTTTTTAGCTATACACAGGGGACACGTGAATTAGGCTGCTGTCAAAGCTCGGTTTGGCGTGATCTCTGTGGTTTTAGGAATGTGAGTTCTATTATGGAATTATGCCTGTGTGTGGTGGCCATTACTTAATAACAGTACATTACTTAAAACAGTGTCTTCAACTGTTTTAAAGCAATGTATTAGCCACAAGACTATGCAATCAGTCTCTTCAAGGATAATTCAGTATCGGTACCTGTCTTCTAAGTGAAGAATCAGAAGTTTGTTTCTTCCAGGCCTTGGTGAAAATCTTGAATCTTTATTTAAATAAACAAGGCTATGTCCTTACAACACTGGTCAATAATATGAGAATTCTAAGTGGTTTGCTTCTCACTCTGAATCGGAGATAAATATTCTGCTTCAGCTTGCTCAACAATCCTCTCTCAGCCACGGCAAAAAGAGAACTGAGGGAACAGTGCTAACCGCTCCTACATCATGTGACTTTGGGTGGTAAAGTCACCCTTTAAGAGAGGAGGGGTTCTTAGGAGCTTCTTGGGAGCTTCTAGAACAGGGATTCCCAACCAGGGGTCTATGGGAGCTCTGGAGGGGGGCTGCAGTCTTTCCCCTCCTACCTTAATGGACTTGGCCCCAAGCCAGAGAACTGGCTGCCTCCATCCAGAGGCCTTGGTGATTAGGCCATGAGTGTAAAAATCAAGGGGGAAGTGGTCTGGGTGGTCTTCTCAGTTCCTTCCATTCTTTCAAGCCAACATGTGGCGGAGCTGCCATAATAGTAGTAAAGGAAGAGAGCAAAAGGAGGGCGAAAGATGCAAGTGGTGATATCACTTCCAAGGGGTGTGACAGGGAGGCGAGGCCAGCTGACAACACTTCTGGGGATCCTCGAAGACTGAAAAATTATTTCAGGGGCTCCTCCACAGGCAAAAGGTTGAGAAAGGCTGTTCTAGGAGCAAGGTTGCTAGCTCTTCTCCGTGGCAGGCCTGCGAAGACCCTTGTGTGACAGCACAGAAATCATGAAGATGAGCATTTTAATTTTTTTTACTATAAAGCCTGTTAAGTTTCATGGTGTCCTGTGGCTAAGAGTACACTGGTCAGGGTAATCTTACTTATCAACAGGAGGTCTTGTTCCAGGATCTCAGGTCCAGGACAGGGGAATAATTCTCTCAGAACAAGACAGATCAAACTTGACAAATGGGTAAATTAAATTATAAATAAAAAGCACACATATTATTCATTTTCATACCTAGCCTGAAATTAAAGATAATATACAATGTCTTAAATTCTTAGCAAGAGGTTTCCACAACCCACATTTGAAAGATCTGAGGTTTTGGGACTAACAAAATGCAGCATTCAGACAAGAATAAAAGAACATGAAAGGCTCTTCAGACTAAAGCAAGCTGAGAAATTATTAGTAGCTGAACATGCTCTAAACCAATCTGAACATAGAATCGTATCTGAAGACACATAAATACTGGACAACACCAATAGCTACTATGTTAGACCATACAGGGAAGGAACTGAAATTAACAAACACCAATACAGTTTCAACAAAAAAGACAATCTGAAATCAATGAAACTTGGCTACCTGCCCTAAAAAACACCAAAATAAAAAAAATGGAACTCTAAAAACACTTTGGAGCAGTTTATCAGATAAGAAAGGCGAGACCTTGACTAATGGACTTTCTAATGAACTTTATATAGATACAAGAAAAACACTTCCTAATAGACTTGCTAATAAACTCCATCCAGAAACAGGAAAAGCATTTTCAATTTCCAGTTCATCCTCTGAGAAACTCCCAGATGAGATAGGAATGTGATGTTCCTCTCCCCCAAAGTAAATAAAATGCCCAGCAACTGTTCACACACTCAACACTATGGCAGTGAGAGATTATCATCTTGCCATGTCCTGCCTCGGAGGATGCCAGCCACAGTTACTGGCGAAACATCATGGACTAAAAGTACCAGACCACACCCACACAGTACAGAAAACCCACAACTTAGCAAATGCCTTTGTGCAAAAAGCAATGCTTGCCTGGTCTACCAGCTTTGCAAAAAAAGGAAGTTTAGAAAAGCAGCAGGAGGAAAATAACACTTTTGCTCCCTATAATATTTTGGAAACAACCTCCTGGGTGAAGACTGTCCGGGGCCCTGTCCATCCTTGGATTCTGGCCCCTGGATAATTAGAAGGACGCACAGCAAGCTGTGCACCTTCTGATTGGCCAGCCCCCCTCAGCCCACCCCCCACAAACCTGACAAATCCAGTGGCCACCATTTGGCCACTGGACATCACTGTGGACAGAGGTCTGTCTCAGGAGCCACACGTGACCCACAAAGCTTGCCCGGCCAGCAGCAGGCCTTTGCCAATCCGGGTGGTGGTGGTGGAGGTGGGGGGCTTGCCTGCTGCCGCCTGGCCAAGTCTCATGGCCTGTGTGCTTGCGGCACCCAACTGTGCCCAGAGCCACCCCCAGCCCCCGTGAGCGCCCTGCCGACAGAGCTGGTCGTGGAGGGAGACGCCTGCCACCACAGCCAGCCCTGGCGGGGACCGCCAACAAGTACACTCACCCCACTGCTGCCACTGCCGGCGCACCTTCCCACTCTGCGGGCCCATCTACAAGTGGCGCTGGGAGTTGGCGGCGGAGTGAGTGCCTGCCCCCCAGCCCATGAGGGCCCCAGCTGGTAGCGGCAATTCAGAGGCACCTCACCACAGGGGAGATGCCGCCTCCCCGCAGCCGCTCTTCCCTCCTCTATGGCCCTTTACAGGAGACCCCCTCCCTCCCCCCTGCGGACCCATCCATGCACGTCTTCACCCCATTCCACTGCCTTTTCCCCAGCTCCCCTCTCCTACATGGTTCTACTACCTCTAGTAGTTAAATAATCTGATGTAGGGAAGCCTACTAGATGCTTGGAGTTTCTTAAGTACATGCCTGTACCTGAACCAGGTGCAACCTGAATCATCCAGAACAGTCTACTCAACAATACTTCACCTGCATCCTGTGAATTTCTGACTTCATGGCCTGGATTTCACCCTGCCCACTCTCAGAGTCCACAGCAGCACGCATCTCTTTTGCAATCTGTATCTTCTTCTCCCATTGCATCATCTGACACCTTCAAGGACAGAAGGGCGGCAGGGGGGGGAGATATAGCATGAGGAAATCTGATCTGTAGAGCCCATGATTTCAGTTCGACTGTCCTGTTGACTCCTCCCCCTTCCAAAAGGGAGAAAATGCACTCACAAAAGAAGCTTGCACAATTGCCATCAATGGAAAAGGCTAACTGCTGTACTATATAAAGATGCTACATGAAATATGAGAGGCACCCAGGACTTACTCTGTCTCCACTAGGCTGTTGATGAGTCTCTCTTTTTCCTCATGCAGTTGGTCCAGCTTCTCTTGCAACTCAATTGATTCCCTCTCAGCTCCCTAGAACCAAAGAAATGTTTCATTAGGTACTTGGAAGGAAAAAATGGGCAATGAAAGAACCCACTGTTTCATTTTTTTATACCAAGCCATTACCCTATTCTTGTACCTCTAGCAAAACAAAGCAACAGAAGCTTATGCAGATGACATGCAGAGGGATATAGGGTGATTGTTTAAGTTAGTGGTACATCAGAAAGTTTCCTGCTGAATTGTGACTTAAGAATGATCAAAGTGACTTAGGATATGTAGTCCTTTAGGAAGCAGTGACAGTGGCCATGCTGTGCCTATGACCACCAATGAAAAACTTTTGAGATCTGGGACAGGGTTTAGATGCAGAGTGTGGAAACAAACACTGATGTGGAAAAAAACAGAGTAACTTGGTTTTTAGATTTGTTTGAGAAATGCATCTATTTCTGCCTACTGGGTAGAGCTGGCCCTACTCCTGGCAACAACGACAAAGGTGGCTATAAAACTTGTGCTGCAAGAGAACTCCTGTGCACTGTTCCACCTATGGATATCAGGAAACAGGGCATACCTTGAGGACACGAACAAATTCGTTTTCCATAATAGTGTTGCCCTGCTGCAACTCCTCAGAGCTTGCACTGTTCTTATAGATCAACATGTGTAGTTTCTCCAGATCATTGGCCATGTTCTTCATGTGGCGTTCGATGTCCTTGAGTTCATTTTTCTCCTGCTGGATTTCATCTGAAGGAGAAAAACATAGTTATAGCCACTACCTAACATATGAATGAGGCCTATGTGGCTGGTGTGAATGGGGCTGAGAGAGTAGGCAGGAGAGTGCTGCACAAACCTAGACAGCTCTACAAACATGGTCCTGTTTGTGATGCTAAGTTTGCTGCACTAAAAGCAGCTTTATTTCAGGGCAAAGTATACTCCTCAACTGGCAAATTCCCAAAGCTGAAACCATGCTTAGGGTGTTACTTGCCCGGGGGGGGGGGGGCTCCACATGTAATTAATGTATGCACAACCATTCTAAAAGTCCATATACAAATTCTGCAAGCAGAAAACAAAGCTTCTGCATTCAGAATATTTTCCAGTTTCATTGAGAAATTTGAGATTTTTAGAAGTCAGCTACAGGGCTAGTCAACCTAAGGTCCTCCAGATGCCCATGGACTACAATTCAGGTTGACTACCCCTGAACTACAGCATGCAGTCATGAAACAACTTCATGCATCAGCAGCTCTGCAAGACCTTGACAGCCACTTGCTCTGGAATTATTGACCTTAAGTAGCAAACTCTTTGGGATGTCAGGAACTACTCCCCCAGCCCAATTTATTCCCTTGCACTTTCAAATAATGAAAAACTCATTGCTGGTTGGTTCTTCATTTCTAAGCCACCAGTGATACTTTTCTCTCCTTATATTACCATTACTTGGTGTAGTGGTTAGGAGTGCGGACTTCTAATCTGGCATTCCAGGTTCGATTCTGTGCTCCCCCACACGCAACCAGCTGGGTGACCTTGGGCTCGCCACAGCACTGATAAAACTGTTCTGACCGAGCAGTGATATCAGGGCTCTCTCAGCCTCACCCACCCCACAGGGTGTCTGTTGTGGGGAGAGGACAGGGAAGGCGACTGTAAGCCGCTTTGAGCCTCCTTCAGGTAGGGAAAAGCGGCATATAAGAACCAACTCTTCTTCTTCTGTGTTTAAGTCATTGGTTTGAAACAACAAGTATGAGGGATCACAGCAGACGTTACCTATTCAAAGCTCAGAGGAATGATCTGTGCTTACTTTCTGTGCGCACTTTCTTTTGTTCCTTGATCGTGATCTCTTTCTTCAGCATGTCCAAGGATGTCAGCTGCTCTTCTCTCTCTTTACTCAGCTTCACTAATTCCCTCTGCTGGTTCAACCAAAACCTCTGCATCTTCACTATTTCCATGTCCATTTCATCTATTTGTTTGCTCAGTTTCTTGATTTCAAGTTCCAGAGGTCCCAACTCTTGTCCCTAGAATAAGGATCAATGGATTATTATTTATTTTACCCTATTGTTCATGTCTTTACTCTTGGTGTTGTCTACACTCAGTTCTGCAGGAGTAGGTGGAGGGGAAACAACTTTGTGGCTAATGCCTCCATAGGTACAGAATTCCTTTCTTGCAATTCCATATGGAGAGCCCATTAGTCTAAAGCAGCAAAATTAAACAGATGTCCTGAGACATCTTAAAGACTTTAATGACTAGCAAAGTTTATTCCAGTGTAAGTTTTTGTGAGCTGTAGCTCACTTAATCAGATTGCACTTCCCACTTTAGATGGAAGTTAGACTCAACTCAATATTACTGCTGGAGAAGCAAGCTAGTACAACTGAAACCCCCCCCCCCCAGTTTCTACCATAGACAGGATGAATTATTAGTTTGCTGCACATAGTATTCATTCTCATCTTATTGACTATATCAGCATCCACTGTGTGCTTTGCATTTCAGGGGAAAAGGTGGACTATAAATATAGCAAATAAATTTCATGCCAGAAACTAGACTGAAGAGTCTGGCAAGATTCTCAGCCAGCATGACTGGATTTCAAAAATTTGTGAAAACAGGAAACTGACCCCTAGCTGGGAAATCATTATTTCTAGTTTCTTGTTGTACAGATTGATTATTCCTTGTTTGCGCCCAATCATGAGGTTGTGCCTGGCGATCTCAGATTCACTATGACTGATCTGCCCATTCATGTCATCCATTTCCTTTTCCAACTCTGCAAGAGTCTTCTGAAGTTTATTCAATTTGCAATTGGTGTTTGTTACATCCAGTGCACTTTGGGCTGTATCATTCTCTATTTTGGATAACTGTATATCCTAGTAAACCGAGAAAAAAAGAAGAAAACCTGCATTACATTCTTTATTAATACTGTGAACAGAGGACCATGCTGAAGTCACTGTACTATCTAGAATGAGGAGGCTTATGGATCACATAATTTCTTCAAGTCTAGTGCTTAGCAGATATTATGTTTTGGGTACCATTATTATTGGTTATCAAAAAAGATAAGAGGCTACTGCAATGCTTTCTCCATCTAGTTTAACAGTTTATTTATTTATGTTTGGTTTTATATATAACTGCCGCTCTCAGAGACCTGGATCATGGAGGTTTATAATTTTGTAGTATACATATCCTTCCCAATATTAAGACATTGTTTGAAATAATACATGCTATGCTAGCTAATATGAATCACATACAGCAGATAATTTGTGGGATTTTCATCTGACACAGAACACTGGCGCAGGGAGAGTTTGTTTTCCCCCTTATTTTTTTCCTGAAAATCCCTCCCAACTATTTCTACAACTGGGAGTAGGGGAGGAATCTGCAGGTAGCTATGTCTTTTCTCTTGAAGGTAATGAACAGTGGACATGCATGTAGAAGCCTGTATCCATATGGGGTTGATTCTCTGTTGTGGACTCATTGCATATAGTGATTCACCACTCCTTCCTCATTCTTCCCGCATGCCTGCTATTTTCCTCCCTATCAGCCAGACAGCCTCCTGCTTGCAATTTTTTGGGAAAATATTTTAGCAGAAATACTATTGTATTATTATAGTGATATACCAACAAACCATTTTTCCCCAAATGCCAGCCAGAAGCCTCCAGCAGCAGAAGTATAAATGGCACACATGACGGGAATTAGTACCAGATATAGACGAGGACATTTAGAAAAGTATACCTTCCTGTCCATCACTTTGATACTGATGTTTTCAGAAAAATGGGATCAAAGCAGGTTCCAGAAACATGGAAGCAAATCAGGTGAAACCACAATTAGCAATGGAAACGGGACAGGAGGAGGGAGATGACATCATGTAGATCCTCTGTAAAATCCCACTTCAGTTTGAGAATTAAAGCAAAGTCAGTCCAGTGGGTGAAAGCAGCAGAAACAGCACCTGTTACTACCTGCTATGAGTAGAAAATGGACATTGAACTAGAAGGATCATTGACCTAGCCCAGTGTGGCAAAATCTGTGCAGTGCTGGAAAGTGGAGCCTGAACCTTCAGGATACTGAGTTTATGCTGGCCTACATCCAATTAGTGGCTTTGCATTGCCTGTCAGTGTTATACACTCCTATTCCATTTTATGTTTGAAGAGAACTCTGATTGCTGGCCATATACAACAAGGCTAGGATTCAGCCTCAGACCATAAAGCTCCTTGGAGTCCCTAACATCCCAGTTTAATTGGCCTATGGATTCTTGATTCTGGCTCAGCTCTTCCTTTCAGTGACCCTTAGCTAAGGGGAGTAGTCTTGTTCCTAGCTGGCAGCTAGCTGAATCCATGATGAAGCATCCCCAACTCTAAAAGATAAAGGTAAAGGTATCCCCTGTGCAAGCACCGAGTCATGTCTGACCCTTAGGGTGATGCCCTCCAGTGTTTTCATGGCAGACTCAATACAGGGTGATCTTGCCAGTGCCTTCCCCAGTCATTACCTCAACTCTAGGCAATGTAAAAATACAACAGTTATTTTACCAGCAGAGAAAAGAATTATTCCAGCTGCATTTTGTCTACTTGAGTCTTGCTCAAAAAAATACAACAAGTAGACTGCACTGAAAGTAAGCTGGGAAGGAACCAGTTGCTAAAGTTATCATTACTTGGAGGAATAACGATGACTTAAAGCAATAACATTTATTCTACCTAGAAATGTCTTAGATGCAATTTTATCCTACACTTCCCTGAAAGAACTTAAGGCAGCATACATCACTCTTCCCTCCTTTTTATCCTCTCAAAGGTTGGGCTGAAAGTGAGTGACTGGCAAAAAATTATGGCAAGGTGGGGATTTGAACCTTGGTCTCCAAGATACTAGTCCAACAGTCACATCACTATATTGCAGTAAAAGAGAGGAGAGAATCCTTCCACAGCCCATGAAGCCTGGTTCCCTTCAGTCCCATAAGAATTAATGTTACACATACCAAATTCGTCATTCTGTTTTGAAGCTTAGTAGACAGCTGTAAAAAGTATTTCGCTGCCTTGTTAGACATCAGTTGATCCTGCAGCTTGATAATAATTTCATTCTCCACCTCCTGCTTGATTTGTGATCCCATTTCAATCTCTCTACGAAGGGTAACCAAGTCATTCAAGCAAGCGCTTCGATCCTGTGAAAGGAAGACACGGGATTATTAGAAGGAACATGGAGTTGTCAATGGAGCAGAATGGGGGTTTGATACACAGAAGCAACACAGAGTAATGCCTGATTCCCAGCCCCAGCATCTCACCGTATTGGCCCGATTGAGGGCTTGCTCTGTCTCCTGTAGGGTACGAGTGTAGGTGCCAAATTCCACTTTCATGGCTTCCTGTTTAGCTAAGCTCTGACCTATCAATTTCCTGCTTGTGTTCCCATCATTCTCAGAGCGGTTCAAGATAGAGGCTAACAACTCATTCCTCTCTTCTTCTTTGGAGATGGATTTCTTGTAGACGTCAATCTCAATCTCTAAAGACTTGAGCTTGTGCCTGGTTTCTCTACAAGAGCAGAAAGAGATGAATTGAGGGCTGAGAAATTGCCTTGTTTTCAAATATAAACTCTTATAAAAGCAACAGAGGACCAGCCTGGCCCATCCAGCACCAAGGGCCAGCTGCCTTCCTAAACTGCTAGTAAGGACCTTCCCAGCATTGTTTCTTTGTACAGTAAAGTATACAGTAGGCATTAGTTAAGACATCCATGCAGTGCTTATATTTCAGTTTTTCAGGATTCAAAACTGCAATATTCTGTTTCTGGAAAGATATGACACCTCCAACAAGCAGCAGCTGGTAGGGTAGGTTGCCAGCACTGAGCAACACTGAAAAGGGAGGGGAATGCAGCATCCTTGTCAAAGGGCATCAAAGATGGTGATGCAGCTGCAGGAGCCAGGGTTGCAGCACCTTGTAGGCTCTCAGCTGCTCAGTGGCTACAATAACTGGTACAGGTTCAGGTGATGACATCACTTGGTGGCACTGGGTTCTGGTAGCCACTGAGGAGCTGCAGGCATGGCCCTGGCAACTCCACCCTGATTCAGCTATTAGAAAACAGATAGCTGTGTCTATTCAAAGAAAAGCAGATGCAAAAGTTCAGTATCCACTTACAAATGATGGATTTCTCTCCTCAGGTTTTGGTGACTGACACACAATGAAGCAAATCTGAGTCTTATAAAGCAGGAATTAATATTTCCTTTAGGAATATTGGTTGGAATAGACAATGCAAAAGATATGCATTGTACATCATACTTCAGCTTGCCAACATTAATTAATATATTTAGTTGCCCGTTATTTACACAAAAATGTTCAGAAGTCTGGTAGCAGCCTTGACTGTGTTTAATGCAAAATTTATGACAGAGAAAAGTACAAATCATCTTTCTCATTTCAAGTATCACAAGACTAGAACACCCACGGTGATTATAGGTATACATTTCTTAGGCATACTAGCAAAGAACCATGACTATTCTGATCCTGTCAACTGGGAGATCTTATAAAGAACGGTTGTACAGGTAATTTCTTTGTACAATGGGTAGGCATATTTTGTGGTGAGTTTGTATGTTCCTGAGGCCCAGCTTCAGTAACTTTCCAAAGGCCAAATTCAAAAAAATGACCATTCAATACTCATCATCACTTTCCACCAAGTATTCAACATTATTAAAGAATAAAGAATATTCCCAAAGCCACAGGAAAAAAATAGGACATAAAAATAGTGCTCCAGACAGGTCTACTTTCTTTATATAGATACTAGATACTATGAAAGTCCACCCCGCCCCCCGCGGCTGCTCAGCACACCTGGTGGCCCTGCAAGGCAGTGGGTGTGTTCGGTGGGCCCTGCGGAAGCCATCCCCAGCCCCCTCCCTGCTGGTCAGCCTGCGGCTTCTGTGGGGCCCGCCAAGCACACCCGCTGCCTCTATGAGGCAGCGGGTGTGCTAGCGGGGCAGGCCGGGGCGGCAGATCCTTTGTGCCTCCCAACTGGGTGCCCCTCAATTATTTAACCTTAAGAAAAGTGACTTACCCTTCTATTTTGACAAAGTTAATGGTCATCCCCCCATTCTTGGCAAAAGACCCACTCCACTTCTTTTATACGCAGATATCTTATCTAGAACTCAAGTTGGCCTTATACGCTATCTCCGGTCATTAGGAGATTACTGTAGTGACAATCAACTAAAATAAACTTTGAAAAAACGAAGATGATGGTATTTGCAAAGACCCGATATAAGTTTCCATGGATAATAAATGGTAAACGTATAGAACAGGTCAATCACTACAAGTATTTAGGCATAAACTTTACTTATAATAACAGCTGGGCCAACCATAGAGAAAAAACAATCAAATCTGCAAAAGGCCAGTTGTCCCTTCTAGCCAAGTTTTATCATCAAAAAGGCAACAAAAACGTTCAAGCAGCCATTAAAATCTACAATGCCAAAATAATTCCTCAGATACTTTATGGAATCCCAATATGGATGGATGCATTTAATAATACATTAGAGAACATCCAATCTTTCTTTTTCAGAAATCTGCTAGGAGTCCCAAACTGTGTGGCCAATCATACACTTGTCACAGAACTTGGCCAACAGAATCTAGAAGCCCGGGCTTGGTTTCAGTCCTTTAAATACTGGTTAAAAATTCATTTCCATGCTCAAACGGGTAGTTTGTTAATTAACCTTTTGAGTGACCCTTATTCTTTCAGCTGGCTGGACAAAATGTCAAAAAAACTTCAAATTATGGGTCTGGACATCTCAGCATGCAAGATGAAAGGACGATACTAAAGCTAGTATCACAGAGACTAGAAGATCAGGATACACAAATTCTGGGCTCCTCTAACAACAGTGTATGTTCTCCCCGCTTCTGGGATATTTCCTTATCTTACAAATCCATGCCCATGTATCTCCAAATTTTGGAGACACACCAGTTAAGAAGAGCATTTCTATTAGCTCGCTTAAACATCTTTCCCTCAAATGTCACCTGAGGTAGATTTTTGAAGATCCCTGCTCAGGAGAGATACTGTTTACATGGATGTAGTGTCCCTGACACGTTGTACCATATACTTTAGGTGTGTCCTAAGTTTGAAGTATTTCGTCGCCCGTTAGCTAATTATCTGAAGAAATTGAAATTCAGCTGTGTTAACGAGAAATACTGGATTAAAACGATACTAAATGTGAGGGACACAGCAACTATTATAAAAGTAGCAAAGTTTTTACTGGCAATTTTAAATGAAAATCTTTTACGATAGATTTTACATCTGAAACTGTTTGAAATTTTCATTTTATGCTTTGCAATTTTATGCCAATAAAGGTACTCTGAATCTGAATCTGGGTAGAACTCTGTCCTGTCCAGGTGACGGGATTGGGCCCTCACCCATCTAGAACTCTGGTCTGTCCTAGTGGGGACCCAATTGGAAGGTGCTTCTTGCCTTCCAATTGGGCCCTCACCCGGACCGGCCCCACCCACTTTCTGCCCCCCAGGCCCTTAGCAAAATATGATACTGCTCACCGATATTTATGGTCTTTGCTTATGATACTAATATCATAGACATTTAGTGGAGAATAGGTCTCTCAGTTGCTATAAAGGTAAAGGTAAAGGTATCCCCTGGGCAAGCACCGAGTCATGTCTGACCCTTGGGGTGACGCCCTCTAGCGTTTTCATGGCAGACTCAATACGGGGTGGTTTGCCAGTGCCTTCCCCAGTCATGACCGTTTACCCCCCAGCAAGCTGGGTACTCATTTTACCGACCTCGGAAGGATGGAAGGCTGAGTCAACCTTGAGCCGGCTGCTGGGATTGAACTCCCAGCCTTATGGGCAAAGCTTTCAGACGGCTGCCTTACCACTCTGCGCCACAAGAGGCTCTTAGTTGCTATAAACCATGGTAATTAGAAGGAACCTCCATATACAGAGTCAGCAAACTGAATGTCAGTGCTAGAAGACCATATCAGGGGAAGGGCTCTATGCCATATTTGTTGGCCTGCCAGGGCAAATGGTGAGCCACTGCATGAGACATTGCTGAATTAGATGTACCACTGGTCTGATCCAGCTGGGCTCTTAAGTTCTTAATGAGACCCTTGTGCCTTAAAGCCATCAGCCATTCAAATTTCTTCATGTTAGCTTTGATTCCTGTGTGATTATTCCCATCTAACTCAACAGCAACAACAATTTTGCATTTTTTTCACTTAAATATTTTCCCCTACCCACATAATTCCCTGCTAATTCAGCACTACCTTAGGGCTTCCTGCATGGCAGCATATGCCTCGTCACGCCGCTTCATCCCAGTCAAGCTGACAGCCCACTGATGTAGCAATTGCTTCTTCTCCAGGTTTATAGATTGTATTTCTGTACATGCCTGCAAAGGTAGCAGGGTGAAATGCTAAATCAGCTGCATGGCCCAGTCCTCTTTCTCTCAGTTTTCATCTACTCCTCTTACATTTACAACCTAGTACCAGTGCTGTATATTGGAAACCTTAGCCTCCTTCACTTTGATCCTTCTTATCTTTGCATCCTAGGAGAGGCTGAGCTGAAAACATTGAAACAGTGAATCAGTGAGTCAGCTATACTGAAAAATAGGAATTCTTATGGGAAGTCAGTGAGGGCATGCCAATGGTCAGTGAAGAAAAACCTAAGAACCCCTCTCTCTACATCACTATTCAAAATCACCCTGTCCATAAACTGCTTCTTAATCTCACTACATATGCTAAGCTACATTCTCAACAATCCCTCAGAAAGGCCAAATGTCCTCTGTATTTTAGTTCCATCTCTTAACTGGAATAATTTATTTGAACAAGTAGATTGTATGTAACTATGACTAGGATAATGCAATGTAAAAGGTAAAGGTAAAGGTATCCCCTGTGCAAGCACTGGGTCATGTCTGACCCTTGGGGTGACGCCCTCTAGCGTTTTCTTGGCAGACTCAATACAGGGTGGTTTGCCATTCCCTTCCCCGGTCATTACCGTTTTACCCCCAGCAAGCTGGGTACTCATTTTACTGACCTCGGAAGAATGTTAGGTTGAGTCAACCTTGAGCCGGCTGCTGGGATTGAACTCCCAACCTCATGGACAGACAGCTTCAGACAGCATTTCTGCTGCCTTACCACACTTACCACAAGAGGCAATGTAGTTAACCTTAAAAATGCAATTTGAGAAAATCCTTTTGGGAGAAATTTGGAAAGATGCCTTATCATGAAAAAGTGCTAGCCCAGACAAAGTCATCCTATTCCCTCTTACCTCTGCCACTTCTTGCCGTGTGATTTTGGTGTCTTCAGCCTGGGCTGTGTGTTGTGCTTCATATAAAGCGATCTGCTCCTGCAACTCATTGGCTGTCCTTGTCAAGCGGTCAACATGAAGGTCCTGTTAAGTCAGACACATCCATGACGTGACAAGCCCCCCTCCTTGCTCCTGTTCCTCATCATTCTCAAAGAACCTCTGAACCATATGAATTACAGAGACAAGAAAATTACAAAGAGAAGAGAATCGGATGCCAATGGAAGTCCAGGTAAGATTATTAGGTCTATTTTGTGTAAAAGTTAATATATAAATGATGAGACCAGACAAGGCAGTATTAAAGTATATAAAAAGACTGTTTTTACTAGGATAACAGAGTAGGGAACACTGAAAGGTAAAACAAGAAAAATACATAACTTATATGTGGTCAATCAGGAGCCCTGCACCTTAGCTGTTAGATGGTGAAGATTCAGAATGGATCTCTCTCTACTTAAAGCAGATCTCTTCTCAAACAAAGGGAGGAAGGAGAATCCTTCTCTTCCTGTTACAGTTGTGGATGAAGTAAACAAGCATGTATGCAATAGCCCCTAAACAATTTTGCATATCTATAAACAGCCCACATGACCCACTCTGCCTGTTCCCACTAGCAACTAGTGTCAACTAATAGTTAACCCTTTCTCTGACAGGCAGTGGCTGACTCTTGCTAAAAGACAGTCTAACAAAATGTAGTTTGGAAGGCTCAAAAAAGCATTTGATGACAGTGGGCTTCTAGGCAGAAGCAAATGGTTTGACAATACTGAGTGGGAGTCCTGTCCTAGGGATAAGGAGCAGAATAGCAAATAAAAGCAGGAGACAAAAGGAATAGTGTGAGATGAGGTTGGCAAAAGCTGTGTGGACCTGAGGAGAAAGGATTGTAAGCCAATGGGGGAAATTATATGTGGCCCCAGTAAGTGTAGTGATTGCTTGGTACCTGTTTTTGCTTTTCCACTTCTGCATGCATCCGCTCCACCTCAGCCTTCTTCACTGTTCGCTTCATTACAGCAATATCATCCCGTACATCTTGGTCCATGTTCTGCATGTAGAACAGGCGCAGAGACAGATTTTCCATCTCTGTCTGCATGGATGAAACTATGAGAAAAAAACAGGAAAAAATATTTGCTGGTGCTAAAACCACATCAAAAGGGCAGAAGCAGTAAGCCACACAAGCAAGATGTAAGAGAAAAGGAGACCAGCTCGAAGATTCTGATTTCAATCTGCACTTAAGTTCAAGTCATGCAATCAACTAAAACATGAAAAGGCCTGCTCTATAATAAGGCCACTTCTGTTTACAAGAGGCTATGTGGACAGGCCCTAGCCAGTTGCTCCATGATGTCTACTCAGGTAAGGACCTGCATATTTTGCCTGTGCCCCAACATCATATGAAGCTGCCCTATATGGAGACTAGCCCAGCTATCTCTTCTGCATTTGGCAGAGGTCTTTCGCAGTCCTGCTGTCAGACAGGTCAAGAATTGGCCTTGGAAATTTAAGTACACAAAGAGTTTGCCCAATAGAATCTTTCATGGTCAGATATCCAAACCTCAGGCAAACAACCAAATATTAAGGTACCAAATGTCACTCCTTCAAATTTATATATTTTTTAAAAAATTTAAAACTTAACAAGTGATATGACCATATATGGTTATGTTGACTCTTCTCATAATGGTGAATGGCCTGGAGGGGGCGGAAAGGGGAGGGGCCCCAGTCATAAAAATCCTTGGAGGCTGAGGCTTGTCACAAGCAGTAGCAACTGGAGACCACGTAGGTTAATACTCTTATTTTAACTTCTGCACTAGGGGATGGCAGTGGGTGACAGAGTGGTGGATGCCTGCCCCAGCCCAGTGTAATAGGCTTCTGGGTTGCTAGAATGCTCCCCCCCAATGCACTCTCCAACATATAACTCATGCATCAGAAGAGTTTCTAATTCTGGAAGTAGTTGTCATCAACATCAGAAACATCAGAAACAGTGTTTGGGGAAGAGGAGCACAGAACAGGTAAGCATTCTACCATCTTTGATCTGTGTCCATAATTGCTGTTGCTTCTGGGCTATAAATCTTATAAAATGGAGTGCATCTTGGGCTCCCTGAATTTATCATGGATGAAGGATAGAGTGTCCTCCATAGCCATTCCTCCAGATTTTCTGTTAGGGGATTCCATGTCCAATGGTACAACTATTTACTGGTAGAGGTCAGTTTATCCTGGCCTCCTCCTTTTCTTGAGGATGTACCATCTGACTCAGGCTCAGAGATATTACAAACCTTAACAGCATGTGACATTTGCAGTGCAGAACTAAGTTCTGAATTATAGTAAGTCCACTGAAATCAAAGGGGTTCTTAGAACTATTCAGCTGTGCTTAAGATTGCTAGTTACTGTATTTCAGCTGGGTAAACTAGTGACCAGCTAACATAGTAACAATGAGCTTCCCAGAGCAAAATTCAGCTTGTAATCTACTGATCACCAACTATAGCTGCATGAATATGACCCAACATTTATTAGATAATTAAGGCAAGATGGGTCAGGGGCATGGAATTTTCACAGCCTGTTCTATTAACAGGGAGTTCAACAGAGCACTGATCATGAGCAGTTTTGCAACACTTTGCCATATTTATTTTCACAATGTATAAAGGATAAGGAACAATCTGTCAGTGAAGAAATGTCACCTTTCTTGCGTTCATCCTCAGTGCTCTGGAATGTCCTTTTGTACATGCTTCTGAGGTCTTGCAACTCTTCCTCTAGCTGACGGCGGGTCATGGAAATCTGAGTATGACAACTGTGATTCTTCTCCAAGTCCATTTGCAGCTGGGCCAACTGCTGCTGGACTCCATACAAAATCACACCAAGTTCCTCTCTCTCTTTCTTTGTGTTCTTCATTAGAACGGCCTACAATCACACAAGGGAGGAAAAGGGCTTGCTCACTGTGACACGAAAAAAACAAGGAGAGGGAAATCTAACCAAATATACCTTACCATCTCACGAAGCTGCTCCGTCTGCTTTTCGATCTGTTTACTGAGGTAGGTCTTTAGGGCAGTTTGAAATCTTTTCATCAGAGGCTACAGAAAGAAGCAAGGGCCAACAATTAGTGGTAGAAACACTTGTCAACAATTACAGTTCTTGTACTAACTACATGTACTATATGAGAAGACAATACAGCCCATGTAAAACCTTGTAACAGCTTACTTAAATGATAAAGCTAAAACAAAAAAAACCTCATAAACTTTCACCAAGGCATCATAAAAGGCGTGAATCCCAAGCAAATATATTATTTCTAACCTATTGAAACCACATCAAACATGGCTAGATCAAACTCAACATATATGTTGCCAGAGCTGTGTGAAGGGATCTAACAAGCTAGAATTGTAACAAAATATCTTTGATTTTTCAGTGGCTCTGCATTTAGATGTCATGAATGAACCATACAAGTATACAGATGTCAAATCCTCGATTGCACAAGTTCCCTCTTGCCTCCTCCCATCTTTGTATGTGTGGAGCTTAAAATTGAAGATTTGCAAGTTCAGGGAGCTTTAGATCTAATACTGAGTTGTTGCACTGGCTGAATTTGAGCACCTAAACAAATTGGGAAGTTGGATCTTTCCCAGAAGCCAGGATTTATACTAGCAAAAAAGCCTGTTGTATCTCAAAATACAATGGCCACTAGGCTCCCCCCCCCCCCACAGGCAGGCCAGCTGAGTCCTGGAGAAGACTCGATGGGCATTTTGGGGCTGGGGAGGAAGCGCTCGTGGGGACTCTGCTCCTCCCCCCACCACCCCAGGCAGCCCTGCTGTGGCCTGGCAAGACTACCACTGGAGCTGCTCAGGGAGATGGGAGCGCTGGCGGGAACTGGTTCACCCTCTCCCACCCCACCCCACCCCACCCCACCCCACTCTCACAGTACCACTGACACCTGGTGAGGCTGCGGCTGGGGCTGCTGGGGCAGGGGTGAACACTGGTGGGTGATCCCTCCCTCCTTCCCCACCTGCATCCCCATGGGGCCTGTAGTCCCAGGCCCTCTGCCCTCCCTCCAGTTCCCACTCACCAAGCTGGCACTTCTTCCATATGGAAGAGGATGGAGGGAGATGCAGCCAGGGGCGGGACACCTTTCCTAATTGGCCTTTCCTTGGAAGGATGGCTAATCAGGGATGGGACAGCTGGGACAAACTACCTGATTGGTAGGTGATGAGTCCCAACTCCTCCCAGCACCCTCTTTCCATTTTATTTATCTGTTCAGATACATTTTTCCCATAAAAAAGCAATTGCTGATAAGGAAAATATTATAATACATCAACATTAATTGCCATTCATTGCATTTGTCCCTGAATGATTGTGTGTAACCGTTTGACTTCCAAATTTGGCTACCAACATTAGAACTATTTCTTGGGCTCTGGTCTTACATGCTCAGGATCCAGCACCACCAGCTGTGTTTCCTCCTCTGCTTCTTCACTTCCTTCAGACGCCTGCTCAACCAAACGCAATATTTCATCCCCGTTATCTTCCAAAGCTCCACTCCTACTGTACTGTGGAGTCATCAGCTGAAGAGCAGAACAGGGAGGGAAGGTAGCTTCTCCATGAGACATATATTTGGAAGAGAGATCAGTGACATAAGAGACAGAATGCATTGCAGTAAGTTAACAGTATTTTTAGAAGAAGGAATTTATCCTAGGGAATTTTATTTTATGCAAAGAGACTCAAGTGCTTAACAGTAGGTATGCCAGCCACAGCCCTTCCTTAAGTAGTATAGTTTTGCCACAGTTATCTGTTCTCTGATCACATGCAGCCTGGATTACAGCAATGCACGCTGTGCAGACCTGCTTTTGAAGACTGTTCGGAAGCTTCAGCTCATGGAAAATGTGACAAAAGGATATGATTAATGAGATCTTACCAGATTTAAAAGAACTACACTAGGACTCACCTCCTGACACAATTCAAAACTTATCAAGCCCTAAATGGTTTGAGGTCAGGTTACTTAAAGGTCTCTCAACCTCATCTGAATCTTCCTAGCAGCTAAGACTGTCCCTACAGTCCCTATTTGGTGTGCTTCTGTCAGATGAAGTGATGGGGCACACATACCCAGCTTCCAATAGGGTACATCTTTCTTAATCCCCCTGCTTCTTGGTGCTGAGAACAACTCCGGCTATCCCCAACCAGCAGACAGAAGTCAGAATTCAACAAAAACACCACATTAATCTCACCACACACAACAGAAACAACAGTGGCCTCAAAGAGAAACCAACACAGGAAACTGTGTTGGAAACTAGAGGCAGAGCCCACTGCACCCAGGAATACAATAGCACATATACCTGCACTGTGACTTTCCTGGTTCTGCCCCCCCCCCCTGCTCGACCTTGAGATCCAGTGTGGTGAAGTGGTTAAACAGTAGCAGACTTCAATGTCAAGAGCTGAGTTTGATTCATGACTCCTCCTCCATATGAAGCAAGCTGGTTTGCCAACCTCCAAATTGGGGGCATAGAGACCTTAAGGAAAAACAACTCATATCCAAGATAGAAAGAGAACTGAGAAGGAAGGAAGAGAAAGAGGAGGATGGAAGGAAAGAGAAACAGAAACAGAGAAACAGGGGAAGAGAGAGAGAGAGGTAGAAAGAGGTAGAGAGAGAGGTGTTTGGTTGAGGCTAGGTGCTGGAACATGAACTGTGTCCCTCCTCTCAACACCCCACTGAGAGGTGATAGGTGGCTGGTGTAGTCCATGGAGTTGACAGGAGGGAGGGAGGGGAAAGTGGGTGAGGTTGTGGGTTGGGAATGTGTTGGATTACTTTTAATTGGTGTTTTAGATGTAAGCCACCTAGAGCCAGCTGGCCAGAAGTCGCAGTGAATAAATGGCATAATAAATAATTAAATATCTAAATAATTAAACAAACCTAGTTCCTAGTTACTTGGGCTAAAATCTGCCTTCCACAAATTACTATGAAAATACCACTGCTATTAGTTTATATTTCTGATGATTCAACTGACTTGAATATCCAAAGCATCTTAGTAAACTATCCATGTACACTAATAATTAAAAAATCCAGGCAAGAAATTCAAAATTGCAGGGTAAGCATCAAGCAGCATTTAAAAGCCAGGGTTAAGTGATGCAGTTATTTACATTAACTGGATCAAAACTTGCTGTAATAATAAGCCATCCTCAACAAGATTCTGGCTAGTACGTGAGGCAGCGATGTTCTATATTCTTGGTACTTAGTGGGCAACAGTGAGAGGGCTTCTGGCCCCACTGGTGGACCTCCTGATAGCACCTGGATTTTGGCCAATGTATGACACAAGAGTGTTGAAATGGAAGGAACATTGGCCTGATCCAACATGGCTTCTCTTATGTTCTTACCTGACTCCATTTGAGCGTCTACCACCTGGGGTACATCAGATCTCTGGCTGCTGGCTGCTGAAGACCGAGAAAAAATCTCTACTTGTTCTTCACCATACAAGCTAGAAGGAATTCTGCCTATGGCAATCCTCTCAGAGGAAACATGGTATAGCTTTTCCTGAAAAAAAATCTACTATCAGAGCTGCCGAAAAGGTATTCATGTTTAGAAAGTGGGTTGCCATACAAATATTTCATGAAAAGTATCAGGGAGAGTCACTTATTCTTGTTGCTTCATGAGGACACTGGAAAGCAATGTAAAGGAAATATACAGGATGAGGGGGTTGGAGGGACTACACATTTCCAGATGACACCAAATTGGGAGGAGTAGTGAACACCTCAGAATAGTCAATAAGATCTGAATATGCTGGGAAAGCGGGCAAATGAGAACATGGTGCAATTCAATAAGGATAAGTGCAGAGTTCTACATCTGGGACACAAAAAATTAGAAGCATGGATGGTACACTTCTGGGTAACTGTGTTTGAATTAAATCTTGGGGTACTTGTGGACTGTAAGCTAAATATGAGCAGACAGTGTGATATGGCAGTAAAGAAGGCAAATGTAGTCTTGGGCTGTATCAAGAGAGGCATCAAATCAAAATCACAAGATATCATAGTCCTGCTGTATACTGCATTAGAATCATAGAATCATAGAGTTGGAAGGGGCCACACAGGCCATCTAGTCCAACCCCCTGCTCAACGCAGGATCAGACCGCCCCTGGAGTACCATGTGCAATTCTAGAGGCCTCACTTCAAAAAGGATGTGGACAAAATTGAGAGGGTGCAGAGAACAATGAGGATGATCTAGTGAAGCCCAGGTGGCCAAATCGGACCCTTAGTGATTCGAGTCCTTTGATGATAGGGGAGGAGAGAAAACTTTAAAGAGGCATGCTTTGTATAACAACTTGGGAAATAATTATTTTTTGGGTTGCCTGCATGCTTGAACACCTATTTGTTGCTCCAGGCAGTTTACATTTTAAAAAATCCTGTCCCCAGGAGAAGGGAGGCAGGTATGAGGGCGGGAGATTGGAGGCGGAGATAGGGCTTATTTGCCTTCTCGCCTCCATACATTTCTTTAGCGTGTGGCCTGCTGGTTGCTCTCCTGTAGCTCGTGCTTTTTTGGTTGGAGAATCCACCTTATCGATTCCCCAGCAAGCGCATTAAAATGGAGGCTGTAGCTAGTGGTTTGCTGCTTGGACACTGGATATTGTCAACATCGTGCAAAATGCCAAAAATGTAGCATCTTCACCAGGTAAGCATTTCACTATATTTATGGCGTGGAGAAAAGCCCAAAATATTCTGAGAGTTATTATGGCTAAAAATAATTGGTTTATTTGTTTAATAGAAATGTGATGATGGTTTCTGATGTTATGGCTTTTTCTTCCTCCTACCAATCATTTCTGATCATGGAAACTTCGTTACTGAGGCTGAAGGACCTATGTAGAGTACTAGTAGGAAGGGGTGAAATCAGTCTCCTTTGCCTCTTGCATGACTGATGTTGTGCAAGACTGGGACAATTTTATTCCCTTCTCCATCTCCAATACATCCTGCTGACCTTTATGGTTATTGCTCCATGTAGGTCTCATGAACCTGGGAATAAATTGTCCCTGGGTTGGAAAGGATTCCTGATGAGAGGGGAATATGCAATGGTAATCTATGATCCGTGCAGTGGATCTAACCTGCCTGCTAACAAAATATTATAGTTCCAAGCCCCTTGGCATTATTTTAAGAGTAGGATTAGGACTAACACAAACTCAGGGACTTCTAAGGGCTTTTCTGCACATCAGTCAAAATAGCAGCACATATCCTGCACGCAAACGCACAATAGTACATCATGCCCCACTGGCCCTCCTCACCTTCAAGCCATCTCGCCTTTCCAGCCGCTTTTTTGTGCGTTTTACCCTCCTCAGTAGCGGTTGGAAAAGGCAGAAGAGGGAGCAAAGCGCTGTAGACGTGCCTTGCAGCGGCCTGTCACTCAATGTAGGCAAATCTGGTTCAAAGAAAGTATGCTTAATGTGTTCTCATGTACCAGTAGCAACCCAGGAAGAAGTTGAGTCCCTGGGCCTGTCAGCACCCTTCCCAGTATGCCACCAAAGAAGCCACTTGACTTTGATCAGAGGAGCATTGATTATTAGCTCTCACCTGTTTTTCCCTCTTCTGCCTTATTTAACTATTTTCAAAAGAACTTAGAATCATAGAGTTGGAAGGGGCCATATAGGCGATCTAGTCCAACCCCCTGCTCAACGCAGGATCAGCCCTAAGCATCCTAAAGCATCCAAGAAAAGTGTGCATCCAACCTTTGCTTGAAGACTGCCAGTGAGGGGGAGCTCACCACCTCCTTAGGCAGCCTATTCCACTGCTGAACTACTCTGACTGTGAAAAATTTTTTCCTGATATCTAGCCTAAATTGTTGTACTTGAAGTTTAAACCCTCTCCTCTGCAGCCAACAGAAACAGCATCCTGCCCTCCTCCAAGTGACAACCTTTCAAATACCTAAAGAGGGCTATCATGTCCCCTCTCAACCTCCTTTTCTCCAGGCTGAACATTCAATAACTTGCAACATCAGAACTACCTCTTGATGGTGACCTGCGATGACACATGAACAGCCCATACAGCCAGGAAAAAGAAGTTCCCTATGCATCATGTCCACAGTCACTCACCTCTGCAAAGGAGGGCTCTGTGAGTTCAGGAATGCCTGGTCCTGTTATGCTTGGCACACTCATTTCTTCTAGGAACCTTTCTTGTGTGATTGCTATAGGGACACCTTCAGCCTCTTCCTCCATGGTAACTGTAGGAGTACCTCCAGCCTCTTCCCCTGCCCTTTCCTCCACAGCAGCCCTTGGGGCACCTTCTGTCTCTTCTTCCACAGCAGCTACAAGAACACCTTCCTTCACAGCAGCTATAGGAACATTCTGCCTGTCTTCCTCTTCTGTAACAGCTGTAGGGACACCTTCTACCCCTTCCTCTGTAGCAGCCATAGGAGCACCTCCTGTCTCTTTCTCCTCAGCAGCAATAGGAACATTGTCCACTTTTTCTTCTATAGCAGTTATAGGAGCACCTTTTGCCCCCTCTTCGACAGCAGCCGTGGGAACACCTTCTGCCTCTTCCTCCCTGGCATTACTATCTTCTGGCTGTAATAACAAAAAGTAGTTGAAACCTGAACACTAAAAAGCAGCATTAAAATAGTCCATGTTCCATCTTATACGATTCAGCAAAACGTGAAAGCTGAACTTTGACTACATTAGCCATACTGACTCAACTGTGATTATTTGGAAATTCAGAATTTTAAGAAAAAACTAGAAATGCATATTATTCATATTTCTTTATCATAACATAGCATAATCTTGGGTGATGGGAAAACCTAGAAACCAAATAAAATATTGTTGGGAAATAGAGAGAGGGAAAGAGAAAATGGCAAAATAAAGTATTATGTTAACCTGTGAAATGCAAATTTACAGGATTGGTTCTCATCTGACAAGTCACAAATACTCACTACCAGGGCTATGTCATCTTCCTGCTGTGGGCCACTTGTATCTTCCTGCTGTACAGCCTTTTTGAAAAATACACAAAGGAAAAATACTCTGTAAATGAATTGGCACAGTATAATTTCACCTTTAAACCTTACTGTATGATACAACATCTATGTACCATTTATATATAGTATACGCAAAAATACTGAGAACTCAATGGGATACAATGCTATATAGTCCACACTCCAAAACAGCCAATTTCTCCAGGTGAAATTCTTTTTCATCTGGAGATCAGATGTAATTCTGGAAGATCTACAGGCCCCACATGGAGGTTGGCAAGCCCAACGGGAGAGTAAATTTTCACATACACCACTGACCCCAAAGCCATTGCAAGGAATGGACAGTCAGTACTGTATCCCCTCAGCTCGTCAGGAAGTGGTCCTAAACTATCCAGCATAGAATTGCCTCTAGGGGAAGTCACCTGACTAGCCTATCTGCTCAAGTTAGGGCCCTCCTTTAGGAGTTACCTCTTCTTCTTTTACCTCCTCCCAAAACAAAATGAAAAATGGAAATTATGGGGGGAAATATGATAGTCAAAAGTGACTGTAAATTATGATTAGTGTTAGAAGTAAAAACAATTAACTGATCTACTAAACAGGAAGGAATGTTTTTAACCTCATAATTTTAGAATAGTACCAAATTTCTTTCTAAACGAGGAATCATACACTCACTGCTATGGCCACTCCATCTTCTTGATTTGGATCACTTGGGTCTCCCAGCTGGGCATCCTAGTACATAGCAGGAGAAACAAATTGACACAGTGAATTTAAACTTCAATGCACTTTACATATGCCATGTCTCTTCAATACAAATATAGCAAAGCAGAAAGACCCCTGTGTGACTACTGCAATGCTGCAGTTTCTGCTGGAAATATCTATCCATAATATCCATCTATCCATCCATCCACTTTTCAGATTGCAATGTGCCATAAGTAGTCTAAACTTTAAAAATGTATCTACTCAGGGCAAATAAATGGCTGTTAGTTAAATAAGATGAAAAAGATTTCAGTCCTACAAACTAACATCGGAACAAAAAAGATGCCTTAACTAGATTGTATTTTGGATTTCTCTACACCAAACTGAGTATATGGGCCTCACTTAGGCCATTAAAACACACCCAAACATTCATCATTGTTGTTCTTAAAGCATCTCTGCATTTTAAGGTACTCTTGAAGCATGAAAACTTTGTAATGGACAGAATGCTGCTACTCATGTCCAAGCCATCTGGGGTCTCAGGCAGCTGTCTTCTAGTGGCGGTAATAGCCCCTGCCAACACTTAAATCACATCTCAAGGCACATTGTCTTTATGAATATATCATCTTACTCCCTACCATTGCCTTCAGAATTGAATCACTGTTCTCATAGTGCTAAATAATGCATCTGGAAAAAGTAAGTACAACTGAAAGAGATATAAAAAGAGTACTTTCTAACTATGTACATGCATATTTGGGAATGCAGCTTTGGACAGGCATTTTTATTAGTGCTTCAGTAGATACAGTCTGGCTGCTCAATTCCTGAAGGCTAAATACTCCATGGTAGCTACTTAAGAGGTGGGGGAATCACAAGAACAGAATCAACAGATTATTCTTCCCATAGGTCTTCTACATTTTCCAGTCCAGCTACAATAGCACATATATTTTAAAGAACCCATGTATATATATTTTTTACAAAACTATGTGTGATGATGAGTTAAATAACAATTACAAAGCAATCTATATACTTAAGGTACTAAGTATATAATAATATTTCCATCCTTCAAGGATTCATGATGTCTTCCTTCTTGGAGCCCTACACCACTGACTAACATCCATACTACACCATTCTAGGGTAAAAAGGTAAAGGTAAAGGTATCCCCTGTGCAAGCACCGAGTCATGTCTGACCCTTGGGGTGACGCCCTCCAGCGTTTTCATGGCAGACTCAATACGGGGTGGTTTGCCAGTGCCTTCCCCAGTCATTACCGTTTACCCCCCAGCAAGCTGGGTACTCATTTTACCGACCTCGGAAGGATGGAAGGCTGAGTCAACCTTGAGCCGGCTGCTGGGATTGAACTCCCAGCCTCATGGGCAAAGCTTTCAGACGGCTGCCTTACCACTCTGCGCCACAAGAGGCTCTTCTGTCCTTCTTCCACAGCAGCTACAAGAATTCTAGGGTACTCAGTTCCAATAGTTGAGGTGCAATCTATCTGATTCAACCAGTATACTGTTTTAATATCCAACATATTAAAATCCTTGTAAACATTACCACTTTGTCCGTTGCAAGCAGCTCTTCATTTCCATCGTCTGCAGTTTGTCCATGTTCTGATGCAGTGCTTTATTTTAAATTAAAAACAATATTTTAACAGACTTAATGGTGCATGTTTTTTAAATGGTATGAATTTGGGGAGGGCATCATGTCATGCTATTTTATTAGACATCTCCATCAATTGGTAAACCACCAATATATACAAGCATAAGAGCAAATACTTGCTCCTATCCCATCTCACCAAAGTAAATTTGGTGTGAAATTCACAGTGAAATTTAAATGCCCCACAGAGATAACAGACCAGAAACAGACCTGGGAATAATAGCTTTTACTCCTTTCCACACACATGTGAAATTGGAGGAAAGGAAGAGCTGTGCCAGTGTTTGTCTCTTGTGGTCCTTCCTTGCATACCCAGGGAATTGCTAATTGCCACTGTGGGATGGTAGGTGAATTTCCTCCAGGCCAGGCTGGATTCTGGATATTTTTGGTGGAAGAATCACTTGGGCATGAAATTAGGGTCACCATGGGTAGGCAGGTAGTTGTGAGTTCATGCATTGTGCAGGGGGTTGGACTAGATGACACTGGAGGTTCCTTCCAACTTATGATTCTATTAATCATTTAGTGCTAGACTTAGGCCTTGGGACAAGATATAGGGAGATGCATTTCATAAAATGGAAGACTGAAGTAAAATTCTGAGTGATCCTAAGAACTAGTCATGTGGAGATAGAGCAGCCTAGTTGGTGATGGCCCAAGAATTGTTCTATGATGACTGTGTAGGAAGGTATGGAATGAGGATTTTTAAGGGGATGGGAAAGGGAAAGGGAGTCAAAGTAGAGGGATGCTGTTTTAAAAGTACTCAATTGGATGTGGTGAGAATGTCATACAATATTGGCATACAATATGTTTAAAGAGCTCTGTTTGCAGAGAAATATTTTCTCATCCTTTCCCACTATAAAATGTCCCTTCCTCTGCATTAAGGACAACAGCCGGTTGGCCTAAGTGGATGTATTGCCCCACTACGAACACTGATTCCTCCCACTTTCTTTTTTTAATCAAGCATCCAAATTAGTTTCATTTCCACTAATATAATTAGAGTTTCTTCTCAGAACAGGCAAAAGAAAAAAACAAACAAACTGACAGTCAGGGATCTACAAAAGTAGGGCATCAAACTTCACTCATTAAGCCTACTCCAACTCTGCCTACAGAAAGTTCCTTTTGGTGGACTTTAAAAAAAACAACAACAACACTATTGCCCTTATACATCAGCAACTCTCCTATTTAATGGAGTGTTTAAAGAAGTTTATGAGGAATGTGTTGAAACATCTGCACTTTATTTCATGTGAGGTTTTTTTTTTGGGGGGGGTGGGGGGTGTATATACACTCACACATATATACACACTGCAAATACTTGCTCCTATCCCATCCCACCAAAGTCAGTTTGGTCTGAAATTCACAGTACTTTATATACTTTACACATACACAAACACACAGAGAGACTTAGTGAGAGGTTTATAGATGTTTCAGTTGTTTATCAGGAAACCAATGATTTTCCCATCCATTCCATCCTGGAGAGACAGCAAGCCCCCCCCCCCCCCTTTAGCAAGGAAGGGAGGCTGCTGCCCTGCTTTTGCTTCAGACTACATTTATACAGAATCATCTTAATGTACCACAGCATTCCTGGGGCTACCAAGCATCCCCCGGATGCTTTCCCATAGCAGTTGCATTTGCTTTGGAGAATAGCGCTGCAATTACATTTGTGGGATCCTTGTCGGGCAACAACTTTAAAATGGCAGCCGCATTTCTTCAGGTACCGAGGGACTGGACATGTCGCCACGTACCGCGAAAGGTGATTATATTGTCCTTCTGCGGAAAACTCTTCATGACCCCCCTGCCCGCCCGCCCAATCAGACCCGATGGACGCACTCTGGAAACCAAAGGCTTTTAAATGCTCTTAAACTCGTTTCCTTTCTTGCTCACCCTCGGCTCGCTTCCATCCTCTCTTCTGTTGCTAAGCGACGCTATCAACATCCAGAAGCCAGGTCCCCACCCCGGTCTCCCCGGATGATACCAATTGCGGAGAGGGGATTTAGCGGCAGCGGGAGAAACTATTGCGCTCAACCCGTTCCAGCGGTAGGAGGCCACAGCACGCCGCGATAATCATAGAGAGCTTTAAAAGCTAGAGTGACTCATAGGGTGAATTTCCGGCAAATAATTAATGTCGCTCATTAGTTTAGCCTCTGTTCGATGACTGAAACCAAATAGGATTGTATTAGGAGTGTGGGAAATGACTCTCGTGCCTAAACTGTCATATCAAAATACAATAACAAATGATAACTTTATGGAAAGATGGATTCGAGAAGGATTTTCTCCCATTGTGTGTGTGTGTTTTAACTATTTTAGCCCACAAATGCTCATAGGTTTCAGAAGACAGCTGTTTTGGTCTGCGGCAGAAAAGCCTACTAGCACCTTATACACTAACAAGATACTAACAAGAGTAATAAATGAGTGGTCCTTTGTGTGTGTGTACTTTTACATTTGTCTTGTTAACAATAGTTATAAATCAATAAATAGGAGTCTTATGGCACTTTCCTCCCACCTTCTGACTGGGAAATAAGGACCCAGTCTCTGATCTCTACCTCTATTCCCACTCATATTTGACAAAGGGAGCTTTGACTCTCAAAAGCTTGTGCCTCACAAATCCTGTTAGTATCTTGTTAGTGTATAAGGTGCTACTAGGCTCTTCTGCCGCAGACCAAAACAGCTGTCTTCTGAGACCTATGAGCATTTGTGGGCTAAAATAGTCTTGATAACCTAAGAGTTCAGCTGTGTTCAATTAGCGTTGCCATCCTCCTTAGGGTGTCTGGAATTCTGCTGGAATTAAAACTGATCTCCAGAAATCAATTTTCTTGAAGAAAATGGCAGCTTCATACTATCTGTTCTAGGTGACATCCATCCCCAAACAACCACTTCAGCAGTCACTACTACAAATCTCAGGAAGTGTCCTAAACCAGAGTTGCCAACCTTTTTTTTTTTTTAATGTACAGCAGGATCAAGGAAAAAATCCCAACACTGGCTAATTCCTGTAACTGGATATGCAAGGGATTAAAAAGATTATGTTCTACTACTGATCCTTGGTCCCTCTATTACTGCAGCGTGAGTACAAAGCACTCCATTATCTGTTATTTTTTAAAATATCACAGATTAATCTCATGAAATTATACAATTATATTCATAATAAAGTTTAACTGCAAAGGGAAAACTATCATGTTACTTGCTTTGTTTTAAAAAATTGTTTTGCTTAGATCAACATTTAAATCTGAATATATAAAAAGGAGTTTTTTCTCCTGAACATTGGATAGACAGGTGGGTTTTCCATTTCCTTTATGTGTGGTGAAAAATTTATCTTCTACCATGGTATTTTGTATTCTAATAGTGTCAAGCTTGAATAGATGTAATATATATTTGATATATTTTTTTATTTTTGTGTGATGCTCATTTTAGCATTAGTGGGTTTTATACATTCTTTCCAAATTGGAGGTATATGGTTGTCTTCAATATACACCAGTAGTGTCCTTTTTTCCTTGTAAAGGAATGGTATAACCTGCGGGTGGCATTCTTATTTTGTATTTTGGATGATAGTTCAGCAGAACATATTAAGAACATAAGAAGAGCCCTGCTTGTTCAGGCAAGTTATCTACCTAGTCCAGCATCCTGTCTCACACAGTGGCCAATTGATTCCTCTGGATGGCCAACAACAGTGCATGGAAGCTCTTTCTCTGATGTTGCTCTGGGATTCAGAGGTTTAGTGCCTTTGAATGTGGAGGTTCTCTTCAGTCACCATGGCTATTAGCCATTGGTAGACTTTCTCTAATCCCCTATTAAACTTGTTAATTCCTGTGGCCATCAGTACATCCTCTGGCAGCTGTCCACATTTTCATCACTCTCCGTATAAAGAAGTATTTCCTTTTGTCTGTCCAGAACCTACCACCCATCAGTTTTGTTGAATGCCCTTGAAAGTTTTTATATTTTGGGACAGGGAGAAACATTTCAATTGTGAGCTCTCTCCACCCCATGCATAATTTTATAAAGCTCTATCATATCCCCCCTTAGTAATTTCTTCTCTAAACTGAAAAATCCCAGAGTCTTAAGTCTTTCCTCATTAGCAAGGTGATCCAGAGCCCCTAATGATCTTGGTCTCCCTTCTCTGTACCCCCCCCCAAAAAGTAGGCATTTCCTTTTAATATTTTTCCTCTATGTGGGTGTATGGCATGTGGTGGTCCAAACTGTATTCTGGAGTGCAGTGGGCATTTCCTTATCCAATGCTCCCTTGAAGTACATGCCTCTTGTGAGTAGTCCAAAAAGGAGCTCATGATGCAAGAAACTGTTTAGACCAGTAGTGTCTGCTGGCAGAAGACAGTCTTCAGAATGTGGGGATATGTCATTTTGGGGTCCAAAGCTAGTTTCAATATTGTTGGTTGAATTAATTCACGAATAAGAATGAATAAGGAATAACCAATTCAGCCTCCTCTTTTGGATTGTATCTCTTATGATTTCAGTTGGTCTGTAACTTTTTAAATAATGGAGAACAGGATATGTACTTTTAATTCTCTTCTCTATGAATTTTTTAAAATAGTAACTAAGTAGCATTCTTTTCTAAAATAGTAACTAAGTAGCATTCTTTCTAAATAATATATAAAGGTACCCCCTGTGCAAGCACCAAGTCATGTCTGACCCTTGGGCTGACGCCCTCTAGCGTTTTCTTGGCAGACTCAATACAGGGTGGTTTGCCATTCCCTTCTCCAGTCATTACCAATTACCCCCCAGCAAGCTGGGTACTCATTTTACCGACCTCGGAAGGATGGAAGGCTGAGTCAACCTTGAGCCGGCTGCTGGGATAGAACTCCCAGCCTCATAGTCAGAGCTTCAGACAGCATGTTGGCTGCCTTACCACCCTGTGCCACAAGAGGTTCCTAAAATAATATATATATCTTTAACCGCTCCTGTGACGCGTAATAAATAAAAGAGTAAGCCCTAAGGGGGAGGAGAAAGGGCGGGCTCTGTCCGGTATAAAAAGTCGGAGGGCCCAATCAGGAGTGCAACTATAAATTACACTATAAGCTCCTGATTGGGCCCTCTGAGTGTCACTCGCCTTGCCCGGCCGGGGACTCATCGCACACAAGGAGAAGCAGCCTTCCCCGTTGGTGAGTACTCCTGCTGGCTTCCCCTCACCCTCACGAAAGGAGCAGGGACGCTTCCCTGCGCCCAGAGAGAGAGACACACACACACACACAGCCTCAGCAGCCAAACACCCCTGGCCGCCCCCCCCCCGATCGCTCCCCCGCCACTTCCGCGTGCCCAGAGAGACACACACACACAGCCACCCACCGTGCTCTTCCACTCCTTCCCCCACCCCACACACACACACATTCCTCTCTACCCCCTCTTCCCTCGCCACCTCCCCCTCGCAATTTGCCCCCCCTCGCGATTCCCCCCCACCCTTCACACATCCCCTGTCCCCTCCCCTTTCACCTACTTCTCTGCCTGCCTTCCTTTCTTCTTCCTTACTTCCTGACTTCCTGTATTTCTCCTTCTCCTTCCTGTCTCTCTGTCTCTCCCTCTCACTTGCTTCCTGTCTTTCTCCTTTACTTCCTTTCTTTCTCCCTTCTACCCATCCCTTCAACCACACCTTGCCCTTTTTTCTCCCTCCCATACCTCCTTTCCTCTTCTTCCTTCCTTTCCTACAGTCTGCCTCCCCATCCATTAGCGCCCGCTGTATTTCTTCTACAGCGGGTTTAATTTCATATATATATATATAGAGAGAGAGGAAAATCAGATAGATAGATGGATGGATGGATGGATGGATGGATGGATGGATGGATGGATGGATGGATGTAATCCTTGATGTGTTAAACTTTAAGCCTTTTGAGAAAGTTAATGTAGATAAAGCTCACCTACAAAAAGAAATGGCTGTCATTCACAGATTACAAACATTAGTACGGGCTGGCTTAAACAATGTCTGAGGTCTCTCTCATTATTTGTAACTGTGCTGTGCTGAACATTTGAAGATAAGGGTTTCTCTTCCCAGCTTTCTCCAATCTATCTATCTCTCCAATGAGAATTTGACCCAGGGACTTTCCGCACTCGTCCAAAATAGCACAATGGTTACAAATTGAAATCGCTACAGTTTTGCCATTATGCACAACGTTGTTGACAATCTGCAACACTCCTGAAACCGATCCGCAAAAAGCGCTTCGTTGTAGCGCTTTCAGGTAAATCCCCAAAAGTGGATTCACCCTCCGGTAAGCGCTACACTCCTGCAACCAATCTGCAACACTAGCGGGAAAGTTCTGTGCGTTACCATTGTAGCAGTTCCTGCAAAGTTCCTCCTCCTGGCTCTCTCCTCTGATCTTCCGGCGAAGAGATCACCATTTTTTTTTCTCCGAGCAAGCGGAGATCAACGCACCGGAAAGCCTTCGTGAGGCTTCCCTGGCTACAGTCCCTCTGTTTAAAGTCACCAAGCACAAGCAACACAGAGGCCCGTTTGCTGGTTTATTTTCCCTTTATTTTTCACACTATTTTTGGCCAAAAATTGCGCCCGTGAGGGGGGGGGTATTTTTTTTTTCACTCGGGGGGAGCGTGGCAACGATGAAACGGCAGCTCAAACACCACCTGCTAGCTGGATGGGTCTCTCCGTTGCAACGAATCAATGCAGATTCATTGCAACGCGTGTGTGTGTTTTTTTTCTAAACTTTCCTTAAAGGGAAAGGGGCTGTTCGGGAGCATGATAACGCCGCCCATTGGCTGCTTGATGGCCAGGGGCGGGACACAGCTCGGCAATATCGCTTCCTGGCTAGCGATTTTTGCCGAGACCGGAAACCTGTGGGAAATGATAGAAACGCAACTGGATTCCACTACAATAACTGGCAATTTCTTTACTAATGCATTTTGTTTCTGCTAACATATTAATACCAGGAAAGTACTAAGTTTAAGTATCTGAAACAGTAATCAGAAGCTCTTGCTATCATACATTCGATGAAGTCCATTATGTTTATAATTCATTTAGTAACTTTATAGCCCACCTTTCTCCTTGATACCAAAGTTTTATGATAGAATAAATTCTGTCTAGAAGAGATAAGAATGCTTTCTTAAATGAACAGTGCAAACAAATAGAAGAAAACAATAGAATAGGGAGGACCAGAGATCTCTTCAAGAAAATTAGAGATATGAAGATAACGTTCCATGCAAAGATGGGTATGATAAGGGACCAAAATGGTAGGGACCTAACAGAAGGATGATAATAATTATATAACAATCTGTGTATTCTATGATTCTGTGAATTGTACTGCTGTAAGAGTCTAGCTGATTCTGACTTTCCTCCTTGAAGAACATTTATATAGATGTTAATTGTCATTTATATTGGGACCAGAGATACTTTCAAGAAAATTGGAGATATGAAGAGAACGTTTCATGCAAAGATGGGTATGATAAAGCAGGGGTCCTCAACTCCCGGTCCGCAGCCCGGTGCCGGGCCGCAAAGACCATGGTACCGGGCTGCCAGCGGCCGCGCCTGCCTCCCCCCCCGCAGCGAGAGGGAGGGAAGAGGCAGGCACTGCCGCTGGCATGCGCATGCGCGGAGCTGCGCGCATGCGTGTTTGCGCCCCCTGCTGGTGAAAATGCGCATGCATGGCAGCTCCACGTGCGCGTATTAGCGCCACCTAGTGGCGAAAACGCGCATGCGCGGTGACTGCGCGTGCACATTTACATGCAGCTGCAGCGGCCGGGCCGCCGGCTCTCTCCCACCCTCGGAGGCAGTCCCTGACTACAAGAAGGTTGGGGACCGCTGTGATAAAGGACCAAAATAGTAGGGATCTCATAGAAGCAGATTTTTAAAAAGTGGCAAAATTATACAGAGGAACTATACAAGAGCGAGCTTAACATCCCTAATAACCATGATGGGGTGGTTACTGACCTGGAGCCAGACATCCTGGAATGTGAAGTCAAATGGGCCTTAGGAAGTCTGAGCAACAATAAAGCTAGTGGTGATGACAGCATTCCAATTGAACTATTCAAAATCTTAAAAGACTTTGTAAAAATGCTACACTCAATATGCCAGCAAATTTGGAAAACTCAGCAGTGGCCACAGGAATGGAAAACGTCAGTTTACATTCCAATCCCAATGAAGGGCAATGCCAAATAATGTTCAAACTACCGCACCATTGCACTCATTTCTCATGTTAGCAAAGTTACGTTCAAAATTTTACAAACTAGGCTCCAGCAATATGTGGACTGAGAACTTCCAGAAGTACAGGCAGGATTTTGAGGAGGCAGAGGAACTAGAGATCAAATTGCCAACATACGATGGATCATGGAGAAAGCTAGGGAGTTCCAGAAGAACATCTACTTCTGCTTCATTGACTATGCTAAAGCCTTTGATTGTGTGGAGCACAACAAATTGTGGCAAGTTCTTAAAGAGATGGGAATACCAGAGCATCTTATTTGTCTCTTGAGAAACCTATATGCAAGTCAAGAAGCAACAGTAAGAACTGGGCATGGAATCACTGATTGGTTCAAAATTGAGAAAGGAGTTTGGCAAGGCTGTATACTGTCGCCTTGCCTATTTAACTTGTATGTGGAGCACATCATGAGACAGGCGGGGTTAGATGAGTCACAAATTGGGATTAAGATTGCAGGGAGAAATATCAACAACCTCAGATATGCAGATGATACCAGTCTAATGGCAGAAAGTGAAGAGGAACTAAAGAGCCTCTTGATACGGGTGAAGGAGGAGAGTGCAAAAGTTAGCTTGAAACTCAACATCAAGAAAACGAAGATCATGGCATTTGGCCCTCTCAATTCCTGGCAAATAGATGGGGAAGAAAAGAAATGGAGGTAGTGACAGATTTTATTTTCCTGGGCTCCAAGATCACTGCAGATGGGGACTGCAGCAAAGAAATTAAAAGACGCTTGCTCCTGGGGAGGAAAGTTATAGCAAATCTAGACAGCATCCTAAAAAGCAGAGACATCACCCTGCCAACAAAAGTGCGTTTAGTCAAGGCTATGGTATTCCTAGTTGCAATGTGTGGCTGTGAAAGATGGACCTTAAGGAAGGCTGAGCATCAAAGAATTGAGGCTTTTGAACTCTGGTGCTGGAGAAGACTCTTGCGAGTCCCTTGGACTGCAAGGCGAACAAACCGGTCAGTCCTAGAGGTCAGCCCTGCCTGCTCCTTAGAAGGCCAGATCCTGAAGATGAAACTCAAATATTTTGGCCGCCTCATGAGAAGGAAGGACTCCCTGGAGAAGAGCCTAATGCTGGGAGCGATTGAGGACAAAAGAAGAAGGGGACGATAGAGAATGAGGTGGCTGGATGAAGTCACTGAAGCAGTAGGTGCAAAATTAAATGGACTCCTGGGAATGGGAGAAGACAGGAAGGCCTGGAGGATCATTGTCCATGGGGTCGCGATGGGTCGGACACGACTTCGCAACTAACAACAACAAATTCTGTCGGTCATTGAGGTGACAGTAGATTAGCCTTTTTACTTTGCTGCAACTAGCTCAGGTAACTCTCTGGAATTTGCGGTTCAGACCTTTATATTTTGACTAGTGTTACTGTCCTGTATGCATTTAGAGCTGTTAGCTCTTGCTGGTCTCCAAGTAGATGTTGAGCCTGCTAAGGTGGGCAGGATCTCCTGCATCTGTTTTATTGGGGGGGGGGGCAAATAATGTGTGTCTTAGTTCCCATAGGTCAGGCCGTGTTAAATAGCTTGAGGATGAGGATTATTCGTGCCGGTTTTAAATGAGGCGGCAGTTCGAGACCTCGCGGGTCCACAACGCCGACGCTCGGCTCTAGTGACTGGAACGGCCCGGCCCGCCTGAGTCTGCGCGCAGAAGAGCGAAGGATACGGTCGCTCCTTGTCTGGCCGCCGCCGCCGATGCAAAGCCACGCCCCGCTTGGTTTCCTTTTTAGCAGGGGCGGGAGTTGATTGATGACGCAAGGCCGAAGTCGGTCCGTTCCCCACACAGGCGGGCGGGATTAGAGATGAAGTGGGCGTGGCCACCCGCCTTCCCTTGGAGCCGCCTCCTGCGTGGCGAGGCGCTGGGTGGTGGCCTCTGGATGAGAATTTGCCCTGGCGGGTCGTGGGCGCAGCTCGCCCGCGGTGCTCCCCCGACGTGTATGTGAAGGTACAGTATTAATTCGTGGGAGGGGCAGGGGTGGAAGTGCTGCTGGCTCTTGGGATGGGGGGCTTCATGGGGCCTTATTCTCTGTGGGGTGCGGAGGATGTGCTGCTTTGCCGGAGGAGGCGAGGCGGTTGGGATTGCGAAGGAGCTTGGTGCCCTGGGGACAGGAGAATCGAGCTCTCTCCCGGCTGTTCCGCGGTGTGGGTGACCTGTTTTGGATGCACGCCTTTTGTAGAACACGAATAAGAGTATTGAGGCATGGGAGGTATTCGGGTGGCGACCTGCCTGTAGTCTCCGGCGCTCGCTTGCCGCACCAGTAGTAATACATGAGGCATGGGTAGGAGTGCGTGGAGACGCTGGCCTCCTTGGGCGATCGGGGATTGGCTCGTTGAGTACATGAAGCAGCACTATGCTTATGTATTATGCACCGAGATGTGAAGAGGAGAGGTTTTGTGTATGCCGGTTCCCGGGTTATGTTGGCTGCAAAGGGGAGCACGTTTCCCTGTTGGGTGTGTCTCTTTAGGCTTATTATTGTGAGTCTTCTGTAGGGCCTTGGGACTTATTCTGCATTGGGTAGGTATAGATGCCTTTTAGAAATGAAAGTCTGACAGTTGTCTGGTCGCACTATTCCCCCTGCCCCCCTTGCATTGGTATGGTAAAACCTTGAATGAATTTTAGTGTGGCCCTAGTTAGAAATAATTCAGCATAGTGGAGAATGACATACGATGCATGTTTTGGAGAAGGCAGTAAGTTAAGCATGGCTTTCTGTCTTTTCTTTGAACATAATACTGAAATTGAAGCCTTCACTTCTTTCCCAGTTAATTGGCAAGGTATAGCAGTAATTGTCCTTTTTTAAAAAAAAAAGCCTATATTGGTACTATTCTACCGGTTTTGTTACCCTTGTTTGTGTTATGCTTGCTTTAAAGTTTGCTTTAATTATGAAGTCAGTATGGAAATGCCATAAGCATTCAAAACTTAACCTGTTTGTGGAAACAAAGTACTTTATCTGTTGAGTCCTGCTGCTATGCAGAGTCAGGTACCCTTAATTTTAATAGTTTAGTCATGTCGAATTCTACATTGGATTGGACTGTTAATGAGCAGTTTATTTTAATTTATAGAGACTTTGCCAGCTCTGAAAGTTTTTCTTTTTCCCTTTTCTTCCTCCCGCCGACCATGAAATGCATTATTCATGCTGATTTTGGAAGCCATAAAGCAGGGATCCTGTGCCACATGAGGCCAATGCTTTAAACCTTTGCTGCTGTGGAGATACAGCCCTGGCCTACAGAACGCACAGGGGAAAACAATAGTCTTTAAGTATAATATAAATATGTAGTATTGCATGCCTTTCCTATGGGATTTCAATGTACCTCTTGTTTGTGATTTTTCTCTTTTTTACGTGTTGTGATTCTTCATGAGCTTCTCAGCTTTAAATACAAAATAACAGAGAAGCAGTTCCAAACACTGCTGATGTTCTTCATTCTATAATTGCTGGATTTTAATGAATATTTTACAATAGGGTCTCTGTTTTTTGCAAGTTACCTTATGCAGGCTCCTGGAGAGATGACATAAAAATCTTCTAAATAAATAGATGAACATTCTTTTTAGCTGCATGTACATTTTCTTTACAGTCAGTTCCCATTAGGATCTAGGTTGTTCATGTCATTGCTTATAATACAGATGTAATATGATTCTAATCATGGATGCTTTAGACTGTTTCTTCATGGAGCAGGGGGTTGGACTAGATGGCCTGCATGTCCCCTTCCAGCTCTACGGTTCTGTGATACCATGGGAGCTCTGTACAAATTATGTTCTCAGTGGGTCTGCTTGCAAAATGTCCATTGGCTTAGAAAATAATGGTTACAGAAAACGTAAAGCTTACCAGTTGAATGGAACAGAAAAGCATTAAGGTGATTGTAGGAAATATGGCAAGGTATAATTGAGACATACAAAAGTGCAAGACTTTTTTGTCAGTTACAGAGAAGTTGCACAAAGAGTGTGACCTGGTGGTAACAAAAAAGGGAACAAGAATTAAGCAAAGCACAGAAAGACTATATAAGCACAAGAATGGAGACCGAGCTGAAAAGTATTTTGTAAGAAATTTGGGTGGGTTTGTGCCTTAAGATAAAAAGCCCAAGCAAACTGTAGGGTTTCACATGAGATGGATCCAGGGCCTGCAGCTATAAGTGGGAAAATACTGGAATGTTTACAGGATTCTAAGATATCTGATCTGAGCAAAAAGTTGAATCTCAGGATTTCACCAGTCAGTGCTGAGGACATAACTTAGGCTAGTGTTTAAAGAACAAGTTACAGAAGTTGATGTTAGTTTGAACGCAAAAATAATCCAGAGCAAAATGTTGGCTGATCAGTTAGAGGTGGGCCATGCTACTGTCAAGTGACACTTCTAGAGGAGGAGGTAATTGGGGTCAAGAGTTGACAGCAAAGTACAGAGTGGGTAAGAGGAAAACACAACCAGGAAAGTCCAGATAAACTACATGAGCAAGGCAGGAATCATAGCAAAAGTTCACATATGGCATTTTGCAGGTCAGGGAGTCCAATGTGTATCAGGAGAAAAGGGAGCAAATGCTTTGATATATGTTCCTGGCTGGTGAGGCAAGGCTGGGTGCTGGAGAGGTAGATGTGCGTGAGTGGTGAAGAGAGAATGGCTATTGAATTTAAACTTGTTGGGATAAACTGGAGTTCAGTTGAAGGTAGCTATCATCAAGCCAATGAAAGGGACCTCAGGTTCAACCTTTTTACTGGAAAGCTTTGAAAAGCATGCTAATTCTGTAGTGGTGAGTAGTCTAAGGCAGTAGCTTTTATGCCTTCTACTTTCTATATATCTTCAGAGGATACTTTATATGCCAAAGTGTCTGAGGATCTCCCCTGTATTTGTTGTGTAATTTGCAGAGAATACGTACCATCTTCATCCTTGTAATGGATCCTTGTCAGTTCCTTGAATACATGTCCAAAATGTACCCAAACACCTTCAGAAATTCATATGAACCAATGATGACACGTTTGGTGCACTAGAAAAGGAAAATCCTGCTTGGAGAAGCACCAACAAGGTGCCAGAAACTTGTTTATTTTGTGTGAAATATATATTTCATGCCTTTTAAGGCAAGAAATCTTTGATATGGGTTACAATATTTTAAAACTCCTTAAAATCCAAAGTAGGTGAGGTACAGTAGAGCCACTCCAGTGGTCCACAGGTTAGGTGCCATTATAGGAAGAAACCCGCTCTGCTATCTTGCATGTGATGGTGGGACCCATGGCCCCCAGTGTTGATCTTGCCCTCCAACGCAGCAGTTGGAAGAACAGGTGGTCTATCTAGTCCAGGAATACCCAACCTTTGTGAGCCAGTGGACACTTGTTATTCTGACACAGCATGTTGGGTGCAGCCCCAAAATGGCTGTCTTAAAATGGCTGCTGCAGGAAGTAAAACTAACTATAAAATGGTTGCCCTAGTTTTTCAGTCATACAGTGAAGATCCTTGTAATATGTCAATTGCTGCCACAGCAACATTTAAAAAAACATAGAAGTCATCAAATATACAGTGGTCAGTCCAGGAGGTTTGCTGGACAAAACGGCCACCTGACCTCATCCACTTTCTAAAGACACTTGGTGGGCACCATGTTGGTGACCCCTGGTCTAGTCACTTGGTCCCAAACTATGGCAGGCCCTATAAGTCAAGAATGGGTGTCTTAAAGTATGTCTAGAAACAGCTGTTGGCCGAATTTGTCCTTTAAAAGTTTGCTCAGAGACAAAAGGAGAGTGAATTTCCCCCCAAAGACATGACTTAAAGTGAGCTCACTTGGTAGGAACTTATTCACTTGAGTCATTTGTGCTCAAAACTCTGTGCTGTAATAACACATATACAAAATCCCTTTATTGGCATACAGATAAGATAACAAAAATAATTCATAAAGCATTAATTGTTTCACAATTACAAGACCTCATAGCCAGCTGTACAAACTTGGCAACCGAATCAGTAACTTGAGAGTTTTTGTTTCCTAGTGGGAAAATGATCTTAATCTCATCATCAAGTCCATGTTGTTTGGAAAAAACTGGATTGATGAGCTGCCCACAAATAATGGTGCAAAGTAGACAGTGGAAAAACTCTTGTATGATGGTTTCAGTGCAGCCAGAATTACAGGGATGTATTTCTTTTAGAGTAGGGCCTTTTTGAAAATCTCCCTTGAAGAGCAGCAGAGGGGAGAACGCTAAATGTTGATAGCCTAAATCGGGGGGAGGGGGGGCTGTAAAAATATGAAGGAACCCATAGCTTGGCTGAAGTCCCAAACTCAGGAAAACATGATCCTCTGGCTGTCTCTATAAGATTTTGTAATTCCAAATCCAATAATCTACACTTTAGGCTTCCATATGCATAAGATTCGATTGCTTTAATAATCACAGGAGATGCCCCTAGATCTAACCTTTTGCTCAGTGCTTTTCAGCCAGGATCCTCACAAAAACATCATGGAGATCCCACATCCGGCCAATACTCCCATAACTTGGCTGGCTCCCAGTTGAATTCCGTATTAAGTTTAACAGTTTGGAACCACCTTTAAGGCCATATGCGATTTGGGCCCGGTGTACTTGAAAGACCACCTCCCTGCCTATACCTCCCAAAAGAGCCTTGCGCTCCGCAACCTCCAACTGACTACGGATCCCTGGCCCCAAAGAAGCACAGCGGACCTCAACAAGGGCCCCACCTGGTGGAACGAACTCCCTGAAGAGATCAGAGCTCTGCCTGAACTTCCACACTTCGGCAGGGCCTGCAAAAGGGAGCTCCTCCACCAGGCATTTGCTTGAGGCCGACCGACTGAGAACATCTGCTGGGCCCCACTTCAGATGCCCTTCCATGACTGAACAAATTTGATCTCCCAGTGTTGTTATTTATGTTGTGTTATAAATTGTTACTTGGTTGTTGTGATGTTGTATTAAAACTTGTATGTCATAGATTATTATGTTCCATGTAAAATTACATAATGTTCCATGTAAACCGCCCAGAGCTGTAAATAATGGGCAGTATATAAATCCATATAAATAAAATAAAATAAATAAATAGATGAAGAGTATTCTATGGGCATTAAGGATACAAAACTGTTAGAATCAAGTGCGCAAAAAGCCAAAACTTAAAAGTCATGCTTTAGTTTCTAATGGGCTTTGATTCACTTCCAGACATTTATTTTTTATTTACTTTAATTTTTTTTTGTTACACTTATAGTCCACTTAGGGGACACAGTTCAGAGTACTAAGAATTTTATGAGCTGAGCTCCTGGAATGTGTCTCTTAGAGTCACTTCACTAGGGAGTAGTTTCATGTTTTTATAAAGTGGGCATTTTGTGGCCATCTACTAGGGATATTGCAGTTGTTGAATTTGGCAAATTCAGGAACTTGTGTTGTTGTGTGTTTGCTGCATTGCCTGATGATCTGTTGTTTTCACTGTGGGACTCTTTGTACTTCCTCTGGAGTTAACAGCCTCTGCTTTTGGAGCTCTTTTTCACACATCATTAAAAATAGCGTTACGCCAGCTGAATGGCATAACGCTAAATATAATCATGCCTCCTTACCTTTTTGATGTCTTGCTCTTCTCTGCTGCCATTTCGTGCTTCTCTCCCTCCACATGCCTGCTTGAAATGGCGGAAGAAAGAAATGTGGTTTATATGTGAAACTCTTCTGCCTGTCAATCAAGCCGGGCAGCCAATCCCTTTTCTCCATGCTTTAAAGGGCCCTCAATGCCCATTAGTTTTTTAAATTCAATTCTTCTCCGTTGAAACACCTATGCATCTAATCATAGATCATAGTGCTCCTGTATTGCCACCCTGGAATCACGAGTCTTGCTTCTTTTAAAAATTAATCTTGTTCCTGATTTGGGGGGTGGGGTGGGGGGGGGGAGAGCAAGCTTAGAGAGGCATGCTTTATGCTACAACTTTTTGGGGATTTTTTTTGGCTTTGTCTGTATGCTTGTATGCCTATTTGTTGCTCCAGGCAGTGGCAGTTTGCTTTAAAAAAAAAACTCCCATCCCTGGGAGAAGGGAGAGAGAGGCGGTTACGAGGGCAGGACATTGGAGGCGTAGATAGTGCTTCTTCACCTCCATACCTTTTTTTTTTTGGTGGGCTTCTGGTTGGTGAATCCACTTTTGGGGATTCACCAACTAGTGCTTTAAGATGGAGGATGTATCTGGCCATTTACTGCCAAATGCTGCATGTTGCCAACGTCATGTTGAGGGGCCAGAATATAATGACTACTTAAGGTAAGCATTTCACTATTTTTGAAGGGTGCAGAAATCCTTTCTGTGTCCACGTTGTTCTTGTTTCTGTTTGCATTCTATCATTTCTACCAGGCTTTAGGTTTTTTTATGGTCAACTTTGTGAAGTAGGTTGCATTTGTTTCTTTTTTACGGATTGGGAATGGAAGATGAGAGTGCCTTCCAAGGTCATACGATGAGTTGCAGCTAATGTGAGTTCTGGCTGCCCAAATGCACGACCAAGCAGTATCTGTGCCACTATGCCGGTTGCCTCTCAGACGACAGAAGTGGGTGATGATTTTTGTCCAGAAAACCACCTCCGTGTTGTGTGCATGTGCAATGCAAGGAAGTATTAACTGGGTGCATCTGGAAGACAGTGATTCAGCCTTGGCTGAAGAAGGGGTAGAAAGACAATGAAGAGAATGAAGAAGAGCTGGGTGGGTACCCCACTTTTTATTACCCGAAGGAGTCTCACAATGTTTCACAATCAGCATCCATTCCTCTTCCCGCAGCAGCAGCCTTGTGAGGTAGGTGGAGCTAATTGAGCTCTGAGAGAACTATGACCTGTTTGGCTGCATGTGGAGGAGTGGGGAAGGTTAGGGACTGCCTCTGTTAACCACACTGACTCTCAGAGCTATAGATCTGTTGCCAGGATGCTACAGGCAGGCTGTTCTTCCTTGGCCACTCTTCTTCAATATGGGAACATTAATTTGTTTGTTGGATTTTAATGAATATTTTACAAGAGGGTCTCTTGTAAAGATATGATTCAGTCATTAAAGCTGGAGAGCCAGCTTGGTGTAGTGGTTAGGAGTGTGGATTTATAATCTGGCATCTGGGTTTGATCCCCTTCTCCTCCACTTGCAACCAGCTGGGTGACCTTGGGCTTGCCACAGCACTGATAAAGCTGTTCTGACAGAGCAGTGATATCAGGGCTCTCTCAGCCTCACCTCACAGGGTGTCTGTTGTGGGAAGAGGAAAGGGAAGGCGAATGTCAGCTGTTTTGAGACTCCTTCAGGTAGAGAAAAGCGGCATATAAGAACCAGCTTTTCCAGTCACTGGCAGGAGTGATACTTTCCCTACTCCTGTTCCCGATGGAATATCTATTTCCTAAGCCCTTTGGCAATAAGAAATTATGTAGGAATGTAGTTTTCTTTCTAGCTCTGCTATATTCCAGTCGTCTGTCCAGCTGTTTGCTATGTAAGTCGAAAACTATATTTTTGAATGCTGTTCCATGGAGTGACTCCAGGAAAGCCAATCATAGATTAGCTAGATAAGTGCGTTGTGTCATATCTGGTGCTACCTTTGAAAACCTTACCTAGTTTGGAATACAGTGAGATGAGTGTAGATCAGGTGAAGGTCTTACTGGTACTTCCACTGTATTTATGGTTTAATTGAAAGTGGTAGTTGTTTCCCACCACTCAGCTGTTTTTGCCGCTTTACATTACAGATATATACCACACTATATGGTATTAATATACCTGTTGCAGAGTAGTTTTTTAAAGTTATGACAGATTGTCTTTTGTATGTTTTAAACTGAAACTGCTTGAAAGGAAGTTGAGATATACAATTTCGAATAATGTGAAGAAATAGATCTTGAATAGGAGGTTCATATACATTTTGTAGTAGGTGGTGCTATTTTGATAAAGGCCCCAAGAATGGGAAGCTCTCTTTGGGTCACAATTCACTTCCGCAGCCAGTAGTGAAACAGCCTTTCTGATTCCTGCCATGCCCAAATTTTGATACTGGGTCACTTAGATTTGTCTCTCATAGTAGGTCACTGTTAAATATAGCATATTCCTAAGCAGATGCATTTCAGTTCTACAATAACCCCTGGGACCTTTGCTTTGCTATAGTAATTTCTGTTGTCTAACTTGATTAGCCTAGCCTAGCTCCTTTCCCTTGTTCAGGATAAATGACAAGTGAATCAATTTATATAATTATTTTTGGTGAGATCTGCTATCCCTTATTTACTCCATCTCCCTTAGTTCTTCATCTTCTTTAACACTTTTAATTTTATTCTCTCCCCCCCCCCCCACTATGCTTTTTAAGCTGGTGGTATGGGGTGATTCTAGAAGATTTTTCTGCACATATGTGTTCTGAATATTATTATTATATTGTAAAATTTATGTTTAGTAAGATTTTGTCTAAACCTTCTCTGCTTTGCCACCTTGCAAGCCTTTGAAGAAAAATGTGGTCCCTGTCACTGTGCCAAGTTCTCAATATGAAATCTGTGCTTCCAGCCAAATCATTACCAAGAGCTATCTGACTTCAGGCCATTTCTGATAAGTTAAAAAAATGTGCTGTGAGAGCCAACGTGGAGTGTTTGAAGAAACCCTGCCAACAGGATCTTGAAAGAAAGAGGGCGAGAGTTTGTGCTGTGTAAGGCACTTTTGTATAGAAGCTGTACTGATGAGCTCTCCAAGGGATTAGCCAACTGCTGTCCGCCTCTCAGCTTCTGTGCTGACAGAACAGCCCTGGGTATTGGCCACAAGAGCAACCAATCGCTGAATGGAGTACCTTGCTGGCTGCAGTGCAGTTGTTCAGCAGCAGCAGCTGTTGTGTGGGAGGAAATAAGGGGTGTGTGTGTGCACAGTACTTTTTTAGAAGAGGCAGTTGGCACAGCCTTATCAATTGTGATTATATTATGTGTTGAAGGAAGGGTGCAGCTATGAATGACTGATCACTGTGGAGGGTCAGCTGCTGCCACGCTGGGAGAATTGGATTCCAGACTTAGAATTTCAGCGCTTCATGATTAAAACATGACTGTATGCTCTCCAAATGCCACAAGGCAACTTGAAAGAGAGCTCATGAAGAAGATACTGGCCTCTGTAAGAAACTTAGAATCATGTTTACTGAGAAGCACGGATTGTAGAAGGGCCATTGTCATGCTGTGGGGAGGCCTGCTGAATGGCTTAGGATAGAGACAAATATAGCTCTTTACAAAAGAAAATCAACTCTTTATGTTCAGGTATACTGATGGCATGATATGGTATATAGAATAATCAGTATGTGAAGGGGATGTCTGGCAAAGATTTTTAAGGGACAAAATTTTCTTGGATACTGTGCACAGAGGGAGGAATAGATGTGAAGAGTTGTCAGCAATTCAGTTGCACATTGTTTGTAGATTTGTTAGAGCACTAATCATGTAAGATATTCCTGGGTTTTTTAATTACTTATTGTGAGGCCTGAGTATGCCAATTCCTATTAAAAAACTAGCAGCAACCAAGTCCTTAAAATATTGGGCTAGACTCTGGGTCTATATCCTCATTTTTCCATGGAACTTGGAAATAACATTGGGCTTAGTCACTTATTCTCCACCTAGTCTACCTCCCAGGGTTGTTGTAATGAAGTGGGAAAGGGAGAACCATGTGTACTGTTCTGAGTTCCTTGGGGGAAAGGGTGAAATTGCAGCATGTTAGGTAGATACATCACCTGGAACAGGGCAGTTTTCCCTGCTGCAGTGGAAACCTGTGAAGGTTCCTCCCTGATACCTTGATACTCCAGAGGAATAGTTGCCTGCATCATTATATAAGCAAGAAGTATGTTTAAACCACATGGAAAAAAAACCTTTATTCGGTACTGAATCATCATGGGAATGGCTATGGAAGTTTTGTTAACTATTGTTCCTGTTACCATAAAGATAGCCCATGATGGAAGCGTGCCTCACACAGACACCTTCATGCATAGATGCCTATGATTGGACTCTGAGCAGGGTAGTACATGCATAAACCAGCCTGGCAGAGACTAACTATAGAGTCTGTAGGGCCCCTTGACAAACCTAGGAAGCCAGGCCAGGTTTCCATCTTGTTTTGGCTTCACTAGATTTCTTTCTGCAAACTTAAATGGACTCCGGGGAATGGTAGAGGACAGGAAGGCCTGGAGGATCATTGTTCATGGGGTCGCGATGGGTCGGACACGGCTTCGCACCTAACAACAACATAACAACAGATTTCTTTCTCTTGCCTAGAAAAGCCATGCCAGTTTCCATCTGGACTAGAATCTTACCTTCCATTTCCTGCTTGCTCAACTGACTGAGCTAAATGTGCACATTATCGAACTCACCTCCTCCCAGACAAAGATCATTAGACTATCTACAGGAAAGGAATATGCCTTCCAGGTGCTAACTGCAACTTCTTTTGTCTCTTTTATCCAGCTTCTCTTCCCCCCCAATTGTCTCCCACTGTACTGCCCTCAGAGTCCTTCATGAAAGGGCTATTAGTGACACATTATACCTAGCCAAGGTATTGTTCCACTTGATGAGATTACTCCATACCTCTCACTCCAGTGACCTCATATGCCAACCACCCTATCAGATTCATATGTAACTCACAACCAATCATCAATCACGTACCTCCTCGTGGGCAGTGACTGGGCTGGCTGGGAATTTCAAACACTATATCAAACCTTGCATACAGCCCGTGTGTGTGTGTTGTGCTGCTTCCTCCGAAACCCGGCATCCTGTCCACCCCCTGATGTTGTCAACCCTGTGTCATGGCTGCTTGGATGCAAGAAAGGTGCAGTATCTTGAACTTGTCCCCCTATAGAACTTAGTGTATGTATTTTTTTGGTTCTGTATGTGTTTTGAGTGTACCCTGATATTTTCCCCGAATAAATCACTTGTGTGTGTTCTTCATTTAAAAAGGGTTTCTTCCAGGGAATGAACCCCATAAAATTGGTAGAAAAGATCCTTGCTATATTCATGATTCCCCAGCAATTTGGGTAACATTCCTGGTAATTTGTAAATACTGAAGAGACCAAATTGTAGGAAATACATTTTTATTTGGTTCTTCCTCCTGCAGAAGGCCCCATCTCCTGCAGAAGCCATGTTGTGATTGTGCCCATTAGTTGCTCCCAATATTACTCAAAGTTGGGCCCCCCCCTGCTCTATAGGATCCAGGGAAAAGGAGTTCTCTGGTTTGAATCTGCAGAACTGTATGGTTCAGGATTAAGGAATCCTCCTGTTCATAAAAGAAGAAACACTAGTAAAATGAATCCATTTTCTCACACTCCTAAAGTTGACAGTGAATCATTTAGTAAATATAAGGAGGGTGTGTATAGAGAGGTAGTTTATGGATCTCCATCATCATGCCACATAAAATAATTACTGTGCTACTCGAAGTGCTAGGCCTCCAATTGGCCCTCAGTAAGAGGGCCCTCTCCACTGAGGCCCAGCCAGAAGGCTGCCATGCTCTCCTCTGGGACTCTGACTGGCTCTCAGTAGCAGAATCCTGTCCCTGCCATCTTGAGAGCCCTGTGGAAAGGCTGGCTGCGTGCTCCGTGGCCTCCCTGCCATTCTTCCCAGCATTCTTGCCACTGAGGGCCAATGGGAAGGCCCCCTGGAAGGAGTTTCCACCACACTTTCCTACCTGCCTGGCCTCCCTGACACGCTCTTTGCAGCTGAGAGCCTTCAGGGAAGGTCTCCCACCCCCCTCTGCAAAGATGCCCTGGCCCTGCCCACACCCTGTGCCCATCGTCCTTGCTACTGAGTCCCAGCGGAGAAGCTGGCCCACCTCCACAACAAACACATTGTTCCTCCTGGCCACTGATGGAGAGTGAGGAGACACCTCTGCTGACGCTTCACCAGGACTCTGCAGCTCCCACAGACCACCTGCTCACCAAGGCAGCAGTGTGTGTGGGGGAATCCTGTCCCCCCCCCCAGCCCATTTTCAAAATGGGCTTCTTTGCTAGTTTAATAAATAAAAGCAGGGTGTGTATGTTGAGGTGGTTCAGATCTCCAGTCTGAAGGGCTTGTTATTGTAAAGTGCTGTAAAAATGGAATAACAAAAGAAGTCTGATCAGGAGTTTTGGCACCTGGAAAATTTTATTGTTCTTTAAGGTGCTGTTGGACTTTAATTTTGTTCTTCTACTATGGATTAACACAGCTAGCCACCTGAAACTAACAAAGTCTACTACATCATTCATAATTGAGTGTACTATTTATATTCTCCACCATCTTAAGTTGCCTAGAGAGTCAGCCTTCTGCAATATTTTAAAGTCTTCTGTGTGTGAAAATGGAAGTAGACCTTGCAATTCAGATTAAGCAGAACATTTCTTTGTTTGTCAATTTCCTAAAATTCCTTCCCGGGGAAAAGTCTTCTGATTTTGCTTCTGAAGAGATGTGACTCTTTTTCATTACATGAGACCAGTGCAGCTTGACTGAGTAGCTGGCAAATGTGGGTTCATGGTGGAGTGGGTCACATTTTGCTTTCTTTAAAGAAAAATTCAACTGCCTTCCTCAGCTGGGGAAGACCTTGGCATCCATGCTCTGTCTTGCAATTTTGAGCCTTCTGTGTTGAAGTATGTGCATCTTGGTGTTGACAGTGCTCTTTGGGGAGACAAGGTACGTGCAGGTCAAAGTTTCAAGGGTGCAAAGACATCTTGTGAAATCGGCCTAGGCTTGTATGACTCCAAAGTACTCAAATGTTACCATGGCCAAAAGTTTGAAAACGTATTTGTGGCTTTTCAGGTAACTACAAATGAGGTTTCTGAAAAGCAGTGAAGCTGCCCACAAGCCATTGCTCCCAAACCTAGGCAACCCCTTACCATGTTCTCCTTCCTTGAACTGTGGTAAGGCAAGGCTGTTGCCTCTTCAGCAGAAGTAGAATGACAGGCTTTAAGTACTAGACCAGTTGTCCCCAGGGTAGTGCCCATTTGTTTCTTTGACAAAGTGCCTCTTAGTTGCTGGGACCCAGCCACTTACTGCCCTGTTTCACATCCTGCATTCCTGGGGAATGTGATTGTAAGGGCAGCTGGGGACCAGCTCTTGGCTTTCTTGGATGAGGCTTTGGTCCTTCATCCTTTCCAGTCTGGCTTCTGTCCTGGACATGGGGTGGAGTCGCCCCAGTGGATGACCTCTGGTGCCAGCTGGATCGAGGTGGATTGGCACTACCTGTCTTACTCGATCTCACAGCATCATCTTTAACCGCTCCTGCGGAGCGGAATAAATAAAAGGGTAAGGGCAATGTGGGAGGAGATAGGGCGGGCTCTGTCCGGGATAAAAACTCAGAGGGCCCAATCAGGAGCCGCTTTGCGGCTCCTGATTGGGCCCTCCTAGTGCCCACCCAGGGCCAAGCAGCCTCGCTTGCCCCGGCTGGGGAGTCGCTGCACACACAGAACGCTGGCTGCACGGTGAGTCCTTCAGCTGCCTTCTCCTCCCACTAGGAGCGGCGTCCCTGCTCCTTTCCCGCCCTGGGTCCCTTCCTCACGAGCCTTCTGCCGGGCCCAAGCATTCCCTCATGGAGTCCTGGATGCTGCAAGGGAGTGCCTGGGCCCAGCAGAAGCCTCCGCCACCCGCCGCCATCCTTCTTCGTCTTCTGCCAGGCCCCGCATGCCCCGGGGCCTGGCAAAAGCCCGTGCCACACCCCACCCCCGCTCTTCCCCCTGCCCACCCCACCTCACCTCTCCCTTAACCCTCCCCTCGGGACCCACTTCTACCCACACAAACGCGCACACACACACACCCATCTCCCTTCCACTTGCCCCGCGCCCACCCGCCCTCTGCCATCCCATTCTACCTACCTCCCTGCCTGCCTTCTTTCCTTCCTTCCTTCTTTCCTTCCTCTTTCTCCATCTCCTTCCTGTCTCTCTCTCTCACTTGCTTCCTCTCTTACTTCCTTGATCCCTTCCTGTTCTTCTCCCTTCTATCCATCCCTGCAAAATCCTCTTCCCCTCCTTTCCCCCTCCCACTCCTCCTCCCCTCTTCTACCTTCCTTCGCTACATTCTTCCTCCCCACGCACTAGCGCCCGCTGTATTTCCCTTCACAATGGGCTTAATTTCTAGTTCAATATAATCCATCATGAGCTTTTAGCTCACCGTCACTCTGGTGCTGGAATCTAAGGGAATCCTTCAGTGGCTAGTCTCCTTTCTTCAGGACTATAGACAGAAGGTGGCTGTGGGGGAGAATCAGAGTGTTACCAGCTCCTTTGTGGAGTTCCACAAGGCACGATACTCTCCCCCACATTATTTAACATCTTCAGACAGGCAGTTTGTAGAATCAGGAATAGAAGGTTGGGTGTCAAATGACAAGATCATTAATAATCCTCAGAGGAAATTCTTAGTGCTTTAATTTGCTTTTAATCTATATTTGTTACGTGGTTCACGATATGTCTCAGGAGATGCTTTTCCATATATTTCATAAAGCATAGAATTGGAAGGGGCCATACAGGCCATCTGGTCCAAATCCCTGCTCAGTGCAGGATCAGCCTAAAGCATGCAGGATGCTGTCCAGCTGCTGCTTGAAGACTGTCAGCGAAGAGGAGCTCTCTACCTCCTTAGGCAATTGATTCCACTGCTGAACTACACTGACTGAAAATTTTTCTCCTGATATTTAGCTGATATCGATCTTTGTGTAGTTTAAACCCATTACCGCATGTCCTATTCTCTTCTACTAACAGGAATCGTTCCCTGCTCTCCTCTCAGTGGCAACTTTTCTCATACTTAAAAATGGCAATCATGTCTCCTCTCGCCAGCTTGGGGTAGTGGTTAGGAGTGCTGACTTCTAATCTGGCAAGCTGGGTTTGATTTCGTGCTCTCCCACATGCAACCAGCTGGGTGACCTTGGGTTGGTCACAGCACTGATAAAGCTGTTCTGACCCAGCAGTGATATCAGGGCTCTCTCAGCCTCACCCACCTCACAGGGTGTCTGTTGTGGGGAGAGGAAAGGGAAGGCAAATGTAAGCCACTTTGAGACTCCTTTGGGTAGAGAAAAGCAGCATATAAGAACAAACTCTTCCCATTTCCAGGCTGAACGTTCCCAAATCCCTCAACCTTTTCTCATAGGGCTTGGTCTGCAGGTCCCAGATAATTTTCATCGCTTTCTTCTTAACCCTCTCAATTTTATCCCAGTCCTTTTTGAAGGGAGGTCTTCAGAACTGCACACAGTACTCCAGGTTGAGTCTGACCAATGCAGTATATAGCAGGAATATGACATCTTGTGATTTTGATGTGATGCCTCCGTTGATACAGCCCAAGCCTGCATTAGCCTTCTTTACTGCCACATCACACTGTCTGCTCGTATTTAATTTACAGTCTGCAAATACCCCAAGATTACGTTCAGATACACATGTCTCCAGTAGAGTTCATTGTTTGCTCTGGCTGCTAGACAGATAAGATTTAAGGTGAGGGGCGATGGCAGATTCTGATGGTTTGTGATATTCCGTTGTATGGATTCCAGTGTATGTATTATTACCTAGTGACCTGCTTTTATTGCTTATGACTGCCCTTTTGCACTTTGTAAAGGCCTATGTCTTCACAATAAACTAGATTCTGATTCAACATCTTTGTGCACCCTCTGTTCCGGAGTTCTGGGCTGGGTTGCCATCAATATGCAGATGACACCCAGCTTGGACTGGCATCCTGTCTCCCCACAATATATTTGCCATATGTTTGGAAGCAATGACAGCTTGGCTCAAGCAGAGTTACCTGAAGCTCAACCCTTCCAAGACAGAGGGTAGGAAGGGTCCAAATCTGGAAGTGCGTTTGCCCTGCCTGGATGGTGTGCAACTTCAAATTCAAAACATTTAATGTCATTTGGTTGCACAATCCTCCAGAAATTTGGCCATGATCATTGATGCCTCCCTTTCTATGGAGGTGATGGTCACTAGAGTTGCCCAGCTGGCTTTCTCCCATCTTCACCAAGTCAGGCTACTAATGCCCTTACAATCACCTTCCCCAGGAACACAGGATGTAACTCTATCCTGGCCTGCCTTTTTCCGTGACCCAGAAATTGCAACTGGCACAGAGTGCAGCAGACAGGGTTCTCACTGGAATGTTTTAGAGAGCCCACTTCTGTCCCATTCTTGAGCAGCTTCACTGGCTGAATTCCAGATCTGGTTCAAGGTTTTTGGTTTGACCTTTAAGGCCATTCACAGTGTGGGCCCAGTGTATCTGAGGGACTGTCTGTCTATGCCCTCTATAGAGCTCTTCACTCATCAGATACCAACAGGTTGGTGGTCTATGGCCCAAGGGGTCCACCTGGCCTCAACTACGGCCAGGGCTTTTTTGGTCCTGGTCCCTACCTGGTGGAATGAGCTCCCAGAAGAACTAAGGCCCCTGACAGAACTCCTTAGGGTCTGTAAGACAGAGCTCTTCTACTGGACGTTCGGTTGAAGCCAGGTTGCAGTTACCATTCAGTGGTCCTTCCTCTATATAACAGCAACCACCCATTACCAAAAAATCATAAACAATGCTAGATACTATGACGTATTTATTAGTTTAAGCAATTGATGCCATATTGTTTGGTGTAGATCAGTGTTTTATTGGAATTGTTTTTATTGACTGTACTGTTTTTTATGCCTGGGAATGTTGGGGTAAAAGTCTAACAAAATAAATAAATCAACCAAAGAACCAATTCTGGCTTTCATCCACTTCCCAAAATGACAGGCTCTTCAGAAGAAGTATCACCTTTGTGTCTTCAGCATCAGCATTGAGAAATGGCACCTTCCATGCCTACATTTCTTATTGGACCTAGCATTTTAGGCTGTCATTTTTGGTTGTACAACTTCTTTTTATTATATTTAAACATTTTAAATTTTATTATTTATTTTTTACTTGGCAGCCACTTTGAGAACCCACAAAATTAGGGACCTCTGTACTAGATGAAACAGGTGGTCTGCTACCTACTTGCCTACTGTTTTGATGAGCATGAGTTTTCCCAGCACTCAGGTAATGGGGTGGTTAGAGAGCAAGAGGGGGAGACATTTTGAAGGAAGAAGGAAAGTTATGTGAATTTAGGATAGGCATAAAGGGCAGATTTGTGTCTCTATATGCTGAACTTGTCTTTATTTTGGGTGATTTGGGGCCTGTTGCTGATGATATATTTATCATTGTTTCTGAATGCGTTCTTCCTTGTGTGTTTCAAATGGTATTATCTTTGACCTGCTTCTGTAGGAAATATTTGGGGGGGGGACATGATATGGGCTTGCTTCCTTGTATTCCTTTCTCCCCTCCAGTTTCCTACCTTTGTATTTCACTTGTTCTGTGCAAGCAAGGAACTGCTTTCTGGAGGCCTTGTGGAGAATGTTTTGGGTGGTGTTTAGAGCGCAAGAAGACTATAAAAGTCAGGCCAGGTTAGACTGTCCTGGCCAGGAGGAGCAACGTTGAACAACCTGTTCCTGAGTATAAAAGAACAGTTTTGTCTGAATGAGGCTTTAAGAAGGAAGCAGATTGCTATCCTAGTAGAACAGGAGCTACATAGTTCATATCTGATGCTGCTGGTCATTGGAGGACAGTCAGGCAGTTCATTTCAGAAGGCTGTGTGTACGAAAAGTTACTGTTTTGTACCTGGAACCAATGGGCTTAACAGAGTTGTAGATCACTTCTGGGGTCAAGTACTTTAAATTCTGGATTCTGTAGTATTTCAAAGGTCTTTCATGGCTTAATTCAATTTAGCTGGAGGAAACAAGCAGCAGATGGTGAGGGGTCATTTCCTTTCCCTATACCCAGTTTAATATATTTTGAGTTAAAATGTATCCTTCATCAAAAGTTGTTGTTCAGAACATGGTAGTTCCTGTACAAAAGCCTCATGCATATTTCTTTCTTATTAGGTCTCCGTAGAGGGTTTTTACTGAAATCTTCTGGGCCTTTGATTCATTGAGAAAAAGATTCTGAAATTTAGAAGGGAATGCTAAAGCATCTGCTTAAACCCAACATTGTGTGAAGATGCAGATATAATTTTAGTACCTTTGAATAAAAAAAGCAGGACATTACAGACTCCCAAAGGAGTAGTTGTGTTACCAATTATGGTTGGGTTACCAGGTGAAGTTTGTTATTTTGGGATTGGTGACTGCAAGCGGTGATTATACATAAGAAATGGTAGTTCTCTGTATACTGTAACAGCTCCAATAAGTACTTTTACTGGTTTACTGGTTACTACAAGCTCTAGTCTGAAATGTCAGATTGGTGACAACTAGAGCAGCGGTTCTCAACCACTCCGATGCTGTAACCCAACTGTGGCACTGTGCGCATACGCAGGCACACATGTATGCACACAATGGTCGGGCAGTGTGGAGGCGGCCATTGCAATGGCTCTGCTGCTGCTGACCTCTGCTGCTGCCACTGGTTGCTGCCCGCTGCCACGGCAACTAACCTGGGGACCCTGAAGAAGGGGCCAGGCGACCCCAAATGGGGTCGCAACCCCTAGGTTGAGAACCACTGAACTACAGAACCACTGAACTATTTATTCATTACAAATTACTACATAGACCACATTCATTCATTCATTCATTCATTCATTCATTCATTCATTCATTCATTCATAGAATCATAGAGTTGGAAGGGGCCATACAGGCCATCTAGTCCAACCCCCTGCTCAACGCAGGATCAGCCCTAAACATCCTAAAGCAAATGAATCCGTCCATCCATCCATCCGTCCGTCCATCCGTCTGTCTTATTAATCCTCTCATAAGTTTTTTAAACCTCATGAGCTAGGCTAGGGCAACACCTTAGGCAACCTTTTGTTCACTTTTTGTGGGGGAGAGTTAAAGGTGGAAAACATGACCCTTGTATTAATGCCGGTTCCCTCTCTCTTTCCCTTGGGCAGACCTTACTGCCTGTTTTAGGCGCTTGCTTTAAGTTGACAGAGAATGGAAACACACTATTGGCAATGTCTCTGGGAAGACTTCTCCGACGTGCCTCTTCAAAAGCCTCTGACCTCCTGACCTTAAATGTCGGCAGCGGTGGTGGTGGTTCGTCTTCCATCTTGGATGGGGAGATTATCTACTCCAAGAACAATGTCTGTGTCCACCCACCTGAGATGCTGCAAGGCATTGTGGAACACCACCCAGGTAAGGGTGTTCCCTGATATGTATATAGGGCAACTTGTTTACCTTTCCCAGTCGAATATTTGAGTTCTCAGCTCAGGTTTTCTTTGTTGGAAACTTGTTGTACAAGAGGGTCAGTCAAGGAGTTGAGGCTGTCTCATTCACCAATGTGTCCTACCAGCATGTCCAGATTTATGCCAGGATTTATAGCATGATCTTAAATAGTAGTTAGCCGTGAATGCTATCCTTGCTAATTTTCATACAGATCATCTTTTCAGCCCAGGTTCAAAGGTGACACAATGTTGATTGTTCTTTCTGTCCTACTACTTAAACTTCTGATATTAAGTACCTGAGTGCCAGGTGGTAATGTGTACTACTGTAAGCCTCTTTTAAAAAAATAACGAAGCCTGTTTGCATCAGTTGCTTAAGGGGAAACGCTTTTGTCCTGTTTCAGGAAAGACGCTTTGATGTTGCCTGACAGCCTCCTTTCATAATGCAGCACAAGTTTTCAAGGTGATAGCCACTTGCAGGCCTGTCTGTTCAGTAGGAAAAACCTTGACTTGGAGCTACAGAAACTCTCAATCAGGCCACCTGGCATACCAGCAGGACATCCAGTCAGTTCTGTGGTGTCCAAAAACTGTTAGCAGCTGATATTTTGTTTGTTTGCTTTGTCCTTGAGATAACCAGAATGTATGTGAGTTGTACCAAAGTTCCATGGATTTTCTTTTCCCCTCCATATTTGGATCTTGGTGCTGTCTGTTTACTGTTGATTGCTGCCTTCCATGTGCTACTCAGAAGTAAGAGCTGTGCCATTATTTGGCAGTGATGGAACCAGCACTGACTCTTGTGAAGAATTCCAGTGTGTCTGGTCTAATTAGATGCAATAAGGGAAGTACAGCTGCTAGCAACCTTCATCTCCACATCATTGTCCAGTTGTGGTGAAGATTGTCAGCACTTTTTCTTTGCCTCTTGTGGCAGCTCATTGACAGCCTACTGCAGGATTCAGAGAAATGCTTAATGACTTGGCATTGTGTACCTTATGTGTCAGCAGCACAAAAACTTCCCCTGTGATGTCAAGTGTTTGAACAAATGGCTGGAGAAGGATGGATTAGGCGTTTAATCTGGACAAAATTGATAAATGACAAAGCAGCTCAGGAACTGAGGAGTTCTGGAGGTGGTTACACTTGCCATGAGGAGACAGGTTTGCAGCATGGGAGTGCTTCTGGTTCCTGGCCAATGACTGGAGGCTTGGGTTTATTGTTTAGCTTTTGGTGAACATTCTTTCTTGATTTTTGAGCAAGTATCTTCAGTGCTCTTTTATTTTACAGTTTGAATGAGAAGGTATTCAGTCTCCTGGCCAGCATGCTTACTGCTAATGGTCCAGACTACCACTACATCTTCGTGTGGTGCGTAGGTTCAGTACAGTTCATTTGATTTTTCAATAAGAGGTTATCACCTTGAATTATTACCCTTACATGTAATCTTCAGGTAAAGTGGTCACTGTCCATTTATGAAGGTAGAATGGCATCCATGCCATTGATTTTATACTCAAGGACACAATGCAGACATGTGCTCCCTTGAACAGAAGTTCAGGCAAAGCTATTGTGATTCTTCTGTCTTTGGTGAATCAATAATAGGGTTTGTCCTTTTGCAAAACTGACTTGCAGGTAACCAATTTAGGAATCTGGCTGGAGATTTGGGTACAGTTTTATAAATAACTCTATTTGCCTGTACAGTGCCAGGCCGGAAGACCTTAAACTCTCCACATTTAGCTACAGTCTAACTATCGATGCAACATAGGCATGGCCATTGATCAGTGGTGGCATCCTTCTCTGTGGGTTTTGACTGATCAAACTCTAGTTATGGGGCTCCAGTTGACATGAAGATGGTGTGGAATCTGCAAGATAGTGCTGAGTTATAATCACTGCCTTTATGCCCTCCCAAGGTGGACTTCAAACTATGGTTCTGAGCTAGAAAATGGACATGGAGAAATACCTTCAAAATATGATTGGCAACCTGGCAGTTGCTGAATGACTGAATCTGTGTTTCTTTAAGACGTTGGGAGAGGGGGACTGAAATAGTGGAAGTAGTGCAAGGAGCTGGCAGAGAAACAGATGGATAACGGGGAAATCCAAATGCTAGCAGGAAATTGGGGTGCTAGCTAGTCAAGAACTTCTGAAGACTGTAATGCTACTGTTTGAGTGAAACCCTGAGCCTCTGTATTCTCTTGCAGGCTATTTGTGCCTGTACATGGAGAAAGATGAGCTGCTTGGAACCACACTTATCCTGGCTTGGGTCCCAAATTCTCGCATCCAGAGACAGGACGAGGAGGCCCTTCGCTACATCACACCAGAGAGCTCCCCAATCCGTAAGGCTCCCCGCAAGCGTAACCACCACACTCAGGGTTTTGGCACCCCTATGCAGTCCTCTTCCTCTGGACAGAAGCAAGATGTGGCCTTGAAGGAAGATGAGGACATCTTGACCTTGTCACAGATTGTTAATGATGTCAGCTCTCCTTTGGAAGAAGGGGAGAAACTGCCCCAGGGTAGCTTGGCAACAGACAGCATCCACAGTCCTGCACAGCCTATCCATAGTGACTCAGGAAACTTATTGACAATCAGTTCTCAGGACAAGCAGAACCGGTTGGAGGCATTGGAGGAAGGGCTGGAGGGCTTCCTGGAGGCTGGGGAAGATGAGGGCTCTTTGGAGTTGTCTGCCGATGATGTTAGCAGGGACAGCACATTTGACTCGGACTCTGATGCCTTCTCTTCTCCATTTTGTTTCTCCCCTGTAAGTGAAGCGCTTGGGGAAAATGTCAGTTCTGTGTTCCTGGTTAATGAAAACAGGTGAGTTATATTCTTGTGTTTCTTAGGGGATGGAAGGGGGCAGAGGCCAAAATAGAGAAATTCTATAGAAAATCCTTGTTGTGCTAATGTGTGTATATGTTTAGTTAAATCCCTTCATACACCCTTAAATCTGCCTTGTTGGATGGAAACTTGGATCCTATTAGCTACACAAGCCTGGTGAAATTCCTCTGCTATTTCTGCATTAATTCTGATCACTAGAAATGATTGTTTGGTCCTCTAGGATATAAAACCAGCTTATTCTGAGCCATTCACTACAATAGAGGTGCACTACAGTACTTGCCTCGCTGAACTTGGCTCATCTCAACTAGACATCTGTTAAATATGGTGCTTTTGGAAATTGTAGGGCATTGAAGTCATGTAATGGATAATTACCAGTTGCCTCGCTATCTGGATTCCTTCATAGCAAACTGCTTTATTTCGTTTTAAGATATTACTGTCTGCAGCCAAAATAAACTTTCACCTGCCAGAAATAGTATGCTAATCACTGTGCTGTTATCTGTGTGACAGCCAATCCTATGCAGAATTCTTCCATTCTAAGGTAACTAAAATAAGTAACTCTGCATAGGATTTATTTATTGGATTTCTAGACCAGGGGTAGTCAACCTGTGATCCTCCAGATGTTCATGGACTACAGTTCCCATGAGCCGCTGCCAGCAATCACCTATGCAAACACTGGCAGGGGCTCATGGGAATTGTAGTCCATGGACATCTGGAGGACCACAGGTTGACTACCCCTGTTCTAGACCGCCACTTCCGGCCAGGCCGGCTTGTGGCGGGTTACAATAAAAATGTGAAAACCATTAAAAACTCCAATACGATTGGGGCATACAGTTGGTACGATCAACAGTCAATGGCAGCAATAAAACAATACCCTGTTCTCTCCAGCAGAGCCTCCACTCCTCTGCTCATAGTTTTTGTCTTTAATAGATCGATGTTGGCCTAGGGGGTGCTGATCACGAAAAGGAAGGGAGGGGCCCAAACTTACTGCCACAGTCTCCATCCCAGCTTCAACCAAATGCCTGGTGGAAGAGCTCTGTCTTGCAGGCCCTGCAGAACCCAGAGAGCTTCCAGAGAGGCTTGTGAAAAATAAATAAGTAGTTGTAAGCCACCTTGAGCCCTCGGGGTAGGGTGGCATAAAAAATGAAAAACAAATAAATGTACAGTCCCTCATAAACAGGTAAGCCATCTTCTCTGCTGTCCTCCAGAGCCCCTGTATGACGGCTTGGTACTCCTGTATTTTGAAATCTGTATCTCGTGCGTTCTGCCTTCCTGGAATGGACTGGGATACCCATCTGGGGTGAATGCTCTATATTTGTCACCCTAGTGTGACTGAAGACCCAGGGCTCCAGTAGAGTCCAGTGGCACATGTTTGTGTGACGTGCTTTGTTCATCTTCATTCTGATGGGAAGAGTGCCCTCATGTGGCCCTGGGATTATACTGCAGGATAACACATCTTGGAAGATTCTTTTCAACAACCACCGAAACGGCGATTTTGGGTCACATGGTAAATGCGGAGGGGGAAGAAGTGAAGCAAACCGTTTATGCACGGGACGGGACGCAACGGTGGCAAACCCCAGAGTAACAGATTATGCACGCGGCGACCCCGGCGCCGCTTCTGGTTGCGCCCCTGTCACCCGGAAGCTGCGCTTTCTTCCGTGTTTCGCTAACGTGGCTTTTTCGGCGACATGCACCAAATCTGCATCCGGTTGCAGCCGGCTCCGTGCGTTATCGGTGATTTTAGTCGCCGCCATTCCACCCCGAATGTGCGCTATCCCCCCCCCGTGCATAATGGGCCTAAAAGAAAACTGAGGCACACTATGCTGCTTTCTCAGCAGCTGACAATATCCAAAGCTTATGAAGTTAAATGGAATAATTTGATGAGCATCTATGGTGTTTCCTTCTGCTAGAAAGCATGTCTTCCAGTTGAAATTAATTTGACTTACTGTTTTATAAATGAGGTTTAGAAATGTGAAGTCTGAATGAATATACTGTTTGGTCTGTTTGTACTGAAACCTTCATGACCTGACTTTTCTCCATCACCTGATGTGGCAAAAAATAATTCATTAAAGCTAGATTTGCTACAAACATGAGAACAGTTAAAACAGTAACAGCAGTTCAGGTATTCTTCAATAGAAATTATGGTTGAACAGGACTTCTGAAATAATTTCTGCCTCTAAGCACTGCTTGTGAGAGATAGGGAAGGGTTTTGAAAGCTTATTTTTACACCATAAGTAATGGAAGCTGATTTACTACTGAAGTCACTATTGAAGCTGACCTTTTCTTAAATCCACATGTGCAAAGCTATAGTGATGTTTTTTTTTTTGCAAGGGCTACAGATCTTTTGTAGAGGAAGTCACAGAGTTTTCAGAACATTTTATTGAAAAAGGTATCTCAAACTCTGCCCTGGTTTGTATTTACTTAATTTTTTCCATCAGATCCTCCTGTGTAGTGAAAAATTGATTTAGTGTTGTTAAAAACTACTTGCATTATCTCTAAGGTGCTGTGTCTTGTGATACTTTGTGGAAAGTGAAAACTTGAATGTGAAAGAAGTTCCTGATATTAACTCTATTAGTTGACAATTTCTGCGGGTGCCTAAGAACTCAGGGTTGTTTAAAAAAAAAACACATCAGATTTTGGCGGGAGGAATTGAAAAAAATGCAGTATTATTATGCTTTAAAGATAAAGATTGATAATTGTTTTCTTCCTTTGGAAAACAAGAGATGGAAGTGAAACGTTATGACTTCCTTTAGTGTTTTTTTTCTTGTCTCTGGAGAGCTAAGATGGGAGCACCATAATGCATGTAGTAGCAGGCCTCTGCTGCTGTTCTAGTTCTTATTTATGCATGCTTCTCCCTCCCTTCTTGTTAAGCTGAGTCAGCTTGCTAGCAGCAAAACCAAGGCTTATGTCATCAGTGCAGATATTCTGCATGCAGGAGGATTTTGAAAAGGTTATTCAGTGTTTAATTGTCACTATAAACCTTGGGGTTACATAACTATGTAAGATATTACTTTGCATGAATTGTCCCTGTGCTGGCCACATGCTGGACAGGGGGAGACAGAGAAGCAAGGCCTCAGGTCTGAGAAGGAAAGATAAAGATTCTTACTATCCCAGCAGGCAATCCTGTATAAAGGCCGAGGCTCTTGCAATTTTTAGCAGAACCTATTCTAGATTGGCTGGATCAGAGTTTGGGTTCTGCAGGAGTTCATCGACCCAAAGTACCACTATTCTGAAAAAGACAAAACTAGATGAGCTGGGCCAGGTCAATGAGTACATTTTCCAAGTCCCTGACCACCACAGTACGTGAGAGCAGGCTAGTCACTAGAGCAGTGGTCCACAGCCTTTTTATCACCGGGGACCGGTCAACTTTACACAATACAGAGGCCCGGGGGGGGGTAGACTTTTGCCGAGGAATGTTGCCACCACCACCTGAGCCCCTGCTCCACTTGCTTTCCCGCCAGCGCCCCTGACTTCACGTCACCCGCTGGGAGGTGCTGCCAGCAGCAGCTGCGCAGTGCCACGCCGAGGGGGAGCCCCAGCCATGGCGGTTGCTGGAGAGCACCAAAGGTGAGCCGGCGGCAGAGTAGCAGGGCAGCCCCTGAGGCAGCAGCCGGGGAGGAGGATGAGGAGGAGCCATGGCCCAGTACCAACTGATTCAAGGACTGGTACTGGTCTCCGGACCGGGGGTTGGGGATCACTGCACTAGAGCATCAAACCAAGAAAAGTTGTAGTGTCTTCTTTGTAGGAGGGAGGGACTAAAGGTTCTTTGCAACCAAGTGTAAATTCATGGCGCTGTGCTCCTCATGGCGCTGCATTCCCTTCTCACAGCTTCCTCAAATGAGACTGGAAAAGGCACCTGGATGGGGTGTTAGCAGGTTAGTAAAAGAACCTTGAATCTTGCTTGCTTGAGGTTGTCGGTAACGTTTGGAATGGTGTGTCAGGAGAGAATTTTAGCTCTACAATAACCTTTCCTAGGAATAAAAGGAAGTCCTCTTGTTCCCATCCTCTTCATTTGTGTTCTGTCAGACTACAGTGGATTTGAGTGTGAGTGATGAGAATCCAGATGGCCAGAGAGGGAAGTGTGGAGTCATCATGCTGCATTTAATGTTTTAGACTGTGGTTATGATTTTGTTATGTATTAAATATTATATATTCTATATATCAGGAGTTTAAATTATGGTTTATTATAAGATAAGATTTTCAGAGCTTGTAAAATCATCAAAACACAAAATAAAAAAATTAGGTAAATCTTTGAGGTATAATAAAAGCTAACAATAATTACTATGTTCATCTCATGACCAGACCATCTAGCAGAACAGGTGGTGGGAAAGTTTTGGTCTTATCAAATCTTGTTCTTTAATTTGTCCCCAGGAATAAATGTAAGCTATTCACTTCTAAGGGGGAAATTATGGAAGAGTGCATTCAAAGACACTTGGAAGATGGCACTTCACAAACTCTCAGGAATGGCAGTGAAATATGCTCCCGCCCCAAATGATCTCTGCATTCATTTAATTAATTAATTAATTAATTAATTTTTATGCTGCCCTCCTAGCAGAGGCAACTTTGGGTTGTGTACAATAAGCATGCCCATTCACATAGGCTGTTTGGGTATTTGTCATGAATCCACTTTAACAACGAAAACAAAAATGTTTAGCACATGCAAGATTTGCCTGAACTAGTAAAAAAGTTGGCTAACGAAATTTAAAGAATACCATATTTGAAACTGAAAGCAGAACACTAGTCTATAAGAGCCAGCATGGTTAAGAGCAGCAGGCTATAATCTGAGAATCGAATTTGATTCCCCATTCCTCCACCCTCAGCCAGCTGGATGACCTTAGGCTAGTCACAGTTCTCTAAAAATTGTTCTCATAAAGCAATTTTATTATAGTTTTGTCAGGTGTCTATTGTGGGAAATGGAAGGGAATGGTGATTGGAAGCCTCTTTGGGACTCCTCTGAGTAGTGAAAAGTGAGATACTAAAAAAATAGCTCTTTGACTAAACCATCTTTCTCAACTTTTTTACTGTTGAGTAACCCCTGAAACATTCTTCAGGCTTTGAGAAGCCCCAAAAGTGGTGTGATCATGCAGAATATGGTTGGGAAGCATAGCAGTGTACACACCCACCCGGGGTCCCTCCCCTACCTACTCTCTCCACACCCATCATTGGTTATTGGAGGATCAACAGGACCATATATGGTCATATTACACATCAAATAAATAACGAATTAACAAGTATATTAAAAAATTAACTCCCATTTTGGAAACCCTTCCAGGACCGTCAAGAATCCCCAGGGTTTCATGAAAACCACCTACCTTTGTTTTTCCCCTCTCTATACCCTTTTTGTTCCTTTCTCTTTCCCCTTCCCTCCCATTTATCACTGTTCCTTCCACATTTCTAAATTCTAATTTTATAGGGAGAAGAAACATTCTGTTGATGATATATTGAAGCTTGTGGATTAATGATTAGAACCACCATTGGTTACTCACTGAAAAGGAGGACATGTTGGTGGGTGTTTCCCACCTCTCTTCAAGGGAGGCAGGACAAATTGAACTTCCTGTCTCCTGGTGAGAAGCACCCTCCTCCTTCAGCCTGGATACTCCAAGAGCTAGCTATAACAACTGCATTTGTGAATGTTTAACATGTATGAAACAAACTAGGAGGAAGGTAACAGGACAGGAAGCATCAACAAAATGAACTAGGCTTATAACACTATGAATATTTTCACAATAGAGACACTAGGGCAGGGGTAGTCAAACTGCAGCCCTCCAGATGTCCATGGACTACAATTCCCACGAGGGAATTGTAGTCCATGGACATCTGGAGGGCCGCAGTTTTGACTACCCCTGCACTAGGGAATCTCTTCCCGTTATTTGTCTATTGTCACCTATAAAACAGAGCTCTTCCACAAGGCATTTGGATGAGGTCAGGTGGTGAAATAAGAATTGGATCCCTCCTCTGAATTCCCCCTCCATTGGGGCATGGGAGGAACGTGTAGTCTATTGAATGTCAGGAGAGAAGGATAGGGGTGAGATTTCAAAATGTTATTTTATTCAATTGATGTACACTACCTTGAACCAGCCATCTGAGAGTGGTGATAAATATATGGGTTATTGATGTCACCCATGACCACTGTGTCCCCGCCTCTTTGAAAGTTTTGTAATCTGATTTGAGGAGCATTTCATCCAAGTCTTCTGCCTGGCCAGGTGGTCTCTAGCAGGCCCCCACAGCAATACCAGTATTATTTCCTAATTCCTCTAGGACTTCTAGTTCTTCCTGCTTGTTTCTCATACTCTGTGCATTAGTATTGAGACATCATAACCTTTCATTTGTATGCCCCAATATTTTAGTTTTTTAACTTACTGGTAAACTAATGATAACCTGAACATACGCCATTCCCTGTAAATCTGCATGTTACATTAAATTTACATTTGTTTAAGGCAAAAACAAAGACATCTTAAACTGTTAACACTAGCACATTCAAAGAAGTGATGCTTGTGGATTAATGATTAGAATGGCCATTTTTAATAAACAGTTCACCTTTTTAAATAAACCTTTTAAAATAAAATTTGGACAAAATGGTCTTTTTATTATCAGATACCAACCCCCTAATTAGTTATAATGTTTCACTATTTGCATTAGCAGCAAGAAAAATGCGAGCCAAATTTACGCCACCAGCGAGCTAGAAACCTGAATTCTTATTGTCTTTTATTATCTATGGACTACCGCATATATTGTTCTAATTCTTTTCCTGTTTTTTTATATCAACTGATATGATATTGATTGCATTGTAATGGCCTATGGCTGGAAACAATAAAGTCTTATACACACATACACTATAACTCAATGGAAACTGAAATTTCCCTATGCAGGGAAAGAAAGCACACCTCTGATACAAAGATACTTTAAGGAAGGAGAGTGGTGGTACTTCTCCAAGGAACTTAAGGGACTCATAGATGGTTGGTCTGTCCTTCTTGGTTAGGAAGCTTTGGGTTGATCCTGCGTTGAGCAGGGGGTTGGACTAGATGACATGTGTGGCCCCTTCCAACTCTATGATTCTAGGATCTACCTAGCCAGCTAAAGTAACCATTATTTGTTTTTGTTTGTGTAGATCTTTGTGTATATAACCAGCTAGAAAAGCTTACTATCTTTGTTGCTGTATTACCTTTCCTTGCACTATGCAGTGAACCTGTGGAATTTCTTGGGAGTGTATGGAAGCAATTCATAACCTCTGATACTCAGCGCTCTTATAGTCTCCTACTGTTTGGTCAAATAGCCAGCCACTTAATGTATATTATATACTCTTTGTGATGTAGTATATACATTACAGCCTAGAGGGAAACACTATGATCACTGACACTTTGGGCCAGATGGATAGTCCTCTTCCTAGTGCTTGTCCAGCCCTCTCCCTCTTGTGTTTTGTACTCATTTCAGAATTAATTGCAAAGAAATTGATGGATAGTTACAAAATATTTTTCATGATTAATTACACTAATGCTCCAAGATACACAGCGAGCAGTGTTCTTCTAAATAGTGTTTAGAATATATTTAACCAAAAATATTTATTGATTTATTTAGATTTCTATACTGCCCATTTCTTTGCAGCTCTGGGCGGTTTACACTGAACATTATATAACTTTCATGGAACCTAATATAATTAACCAAATATAATATACATAACCAAATTGCTGTATATGTTACAGCTGTGGAGTCAGTAACATGTCAAGCAAAACTGTTTAGTGGGTTAATCGGTTAAAACATTTTTTGCCAAATTAAAAAGATGTTGCCATTTAATCAAGCTGTTGATATTTAAGTTTATAATAATACTAGCCTGAAAGCCTGCTGCATCCAGGAATACAACGGGCGCTAGCGGAGGACCTACCTGGAGTGCCGTATGGTGGCTGGGGCGAGGCATCCGGAGGCGGGCGGTGTGGCACGAGGTGATGGAGCCGCTCGTTTTGCTGGTGGATGGGGTGAGGGTATGACTGCCGGTCGTTGTGGTGTGTGGCAGCCAGGTCTGTCGCCCTGATGGAGCTGGGGTGACGTCTGTGGAGGTGGTTGGGCCACAGTGGCAGTCCAGCGAGTAAGGCTGGGCAGTGGAGCAGTGCCATCCTTGGGGGCGCTGGGGGTGCTTCACGGCTGGCTCCTGGAGGCGGGCACACCAGAGGCTTTTTGTAAATATTAACCAGAAAAATGGTAAGGATGAAAGTACTCATAAAACTGCTAGTGACAGTTGTCACTTTAGAAGAGAGATTTCCTCCTGTGTGCAACGGACGGGAGGAGTGTATCTTTCAAGATGGTGCCTGCTACAGCATGCATGGGTAGTTTGGAAATGAAGAAAATATACTTTTCTTCCAAACTAGTGTGGTGTTCATATGAATCAGACCAATGGTGTCTTAACCTTTGGTAGAAGCGTTCCAGACTTGCAGAGAGCATATACTATATGAGACCCTTTATCTGCAAATGCCAGGGATTAAACAGGGCCTGCTGCATGCAATCCAAGCCCTTCCTCAATTTAAGATAGCTTTAAGACTGGTTAATTAAAACTGCTTAAGACTTCTTTAATTGGGTGATAGCATTAAGATATCTTTTGCAAAATCTGTGGTCCCTGTTCAGAAACTGAATGGCACACACACAGAATGTGCCATTCTCAAGAGGCAGCTTCTCTTGGGCTTAAAATTGATGCAACACTTATATTTTTCTTGCCCTTTCTGTTAAGTTCTCTCAGGGGAAATTGATAAGTAAATTGCTTTCTTGTTGAGCTTTTAGATTGGGCAGGGAATGTGTGATTGACTGAGCTTGGTACTGGCTGCCAAAATCAGCAACAACAACAGGGTATGGGATGTTGTGGTGGCAATTGTTGTGGTTGGTGCTAACTTCAGTGTTTGCAGAGTAAGCAGGAAATGAAATTCCTTGTGAAGCTGACATGAGCTGGAGGCATGCACTGGATACAGTAGTTGCGTTTCTGCTTTGCTTCTGCTTTGTGGTAGTGACCTGATGGTACCTTTGCAGTCCAGTTACATATCTTATGTTAGGAGGACAGCCTGTTTTAAAAATGCACCACAAGAAAGCAGAGGGAGGGCAGAAGAGTCCCACAGACCAGGGGGGCTGGCTGTGATGCTGGCCACCCTGTACGGCACAGCTGGAGTGTAGCCAGATGCTCCCCAGCTCTCCCGGAGGCCAGAAGCGTGGGGAGCATGGGACAGCACAGCATGCATGGATGGCCCTTCCTGATCTCCCAGGGGTCAGGAGAGCTGGGTGCAGTGGAGCATGCCTGGACAGCCGTTCCCAGCTCCCCAGCTTCTCTCCTGCTGGCTCTTCCTCTTCATGCTAAGTGCTAGGAAGTGGCATCTGATTGGCCGTCAATGGGGTGTGCCATCACCCTAATGGGGGCATGTGCCCCAGTGACAGTCAATCAGAGACTCAGCATGTTATAAGGACCCAATGCATTTTATGACGTATGATGAATTTTTTTTAATTGTGAAATATAATTTGGAATCAAGAGTATCATCAGTTGCTCTGCCGATATCCATACAGCCAGTAATATTGATAGAGGTAAACCAGATTTCACTTGTAGAGATATCTATAATTGTAGCAAAGACTAGTTTTCTTCATTGTGGACTGACCTTCATCACTAGATCTCTGTTCAGAGGCTATGTTACATATCGTTTAGCTCCCATAAGTGAACAAGAGGAAAGAAGTTAAAGTGACCCCTGGATTGCAGCTTCCTCAAACATTGGAGGAAGAACAGCAAGGTGCATTTTGAAGTCATACAAGTCATTTAATCTCAAAGAAGCAGCAGGATCTTAAGCTAGAGAGAGGCTACTGTTAAGATGTTACTCATATATTTTCCCATCCATGCAAAAAAATTCTTACTGTTCTGTTGTCATGTGAGAGCTGTTCACTGTTATTAGCAAGATATGTGGGTGAAGATGAGACCCCTGCAGACCCCAGCTCCCCCTTACAAGAATAAGAAGTTAAACCCTGAAGTTCCAATCCTTTTTTATTCCCGGCTACCTGATGCTGTTTTTGGTTTTGAAAGCCCAACACAAGGGGAAAAACGGAAAGCAAGGAGGGACAGAGCTTCTTATGGCAATGAATGCTAAACATGGAATACTTGCTGTAAGGAACACTCCTTAAACTAAGCCCAAAGCAGAAGGCCAGGGCAAGATGGCAGCTCTTACAACAGATACTAGGGATAGGAAAGAAAATTGAGATTTTGGGGTTAAGGTACCCCAAAATGGTATCTTCTGATATTCCCAAAACCAGTATGGTATTCAGATTCAGGATGTTTTGGAAACTCTGGTGTTTTTTTTTTGCTCCATTATAAGTTACGGAGACCAATAGAGTCAGCAGCCCCATACAGAGTATAATGGGGAATCGATCCAGAGGTATCGGGAGGTGGCTTCAGTGAGGTAGAAGCATCAAATTTGCAGCATTGCTGCTGGTGCCTCTACTCAGAAGAACCCAACATTTCAAAAAGAATGTTCCCCCATCCTCCGTTATTCCGGGGGAGGGGTGGAAGGTATTTAAAGAGACCATCATATCTTTAAATGCCTTGTCCAAGCTGAGAATTAACTCCAAAGGCATTTCAGGAGACTAAGACCACTTTAAATGCCTTTTAACTGTGACTATCTGACATTCCTGGATAATCCTGAATATTTTCAGAATTTTTCAGGAATAGCTATATTGGATAGCCAAAAAATAGACTCTTATCAGTATTTGGTAAATTTTTGACTCAGATATAGTCCAAGTGCATATCCTTAGAAGGTGCTTTCAACGATAAAAGAGAGACTATCCTGCAGGTATGTGGAACTAAACCTATTGAGGGCTTTACAGGTGATAACTGGTACTTTGTTGTATTATGTTTCTGTATTTGAGTGTTAAAAGCTAATAATATGTGTGTTTTCTTTTTTGCAATGGCAGGTGGCCGTGGGGGAAAAAAGAGTACATTCACAGCTGAGATGCAGGGATTCCCTAAACTGCCAGACCAAGGAACTGGGTTCATAATAGGAAATGGGATAGAATTCACATTGATTAGATGTCTAATCCTTAATTAGATGTCCCTTGAGCCTTCGGGGAGGGCGGTATATAAATATGAATAAATAAACACCTTAGCAGGTGTGCCCTTTTAAGCCCAGTGACATCAGTGGACTTAAAACTGCATAGTAGAAGGATTATTTTGAAAGACTTCCTTTCATATGAGTTCTTCCCTCTTCTCCAAGAAAAAGGCATGACAGCTTTCTTGCATGTCAAGCTGAAAAATATTCCCGACTATTGAAGTATTGTATATCCTGATGGATATTAGGGCAAAAATTGCTGAGTTTAAAGATAAGCCAAAGAAAAATAGACTGGTGTTGACTAGGAAAGAAATTTGGGGGATTGTGGTAAATGACCTGATGAAATGCTAATTCAGTATAATGCTAATTCAGTATAATGCAGCAGTGGTGGAAAAAAACAAGGAATCTGTTAGGAAAGGAAGTGAAACAAATCAGCCAATATCAAAATACTCTTCTATGGATCCGTTTGAGTTGCTATGTACAATTAATGGTTTGTCACATGTCAAAATAATATTGCTGTACTATAAATGTGTGAACACAATCATTAGGGGTTTATTATTTATTTATTCATTCGATTTCTTACCCGCCGCTCCCAGCAAGTTGGCTCGCAGTGGGCTACAAATAATAAGCGAGGCCCTTATTATAAGGCGATAGGCGGTCCCTCAGATATATGGGACCCAGACCATGGATGGCCTTAAGGTTAACAACAAAACCTTGAACTTGATCCAGGATGCAACTGGCCATCCATGCAACTGCCATAGCACTGGAAGGGTATGGGTCCTCCAAGGTGTTCCAGTGAGGATCCTACAAGGTGCATTCTGCACTAGCTGCAATTTCTGGGTCAAAACAAGGGAATGCTCACATAGAGCAAGTTACAGAAGTCAGTCCTGGAGATGACCATCACCTAAGGAGTTTACTTTTTCTTTTAGAGAAAAGATGATGTGAGGGGGGATGTGAAAGAGGTTTATAAAATTACTTTTCTCTCTTTCCTATAATATTAGAAATTGGGGGCACCTGATAAAGTTAATGGGCAGTAAATTAGGACAGATAAAAGGAAGTGTTGATTTAATTGCACAATTCAATGATACAGGATTTAAGGGTGGCCACTTCTGTGGTAAGAGCCTCTTGTGGCGCAGAGTGGTAAGGCAGCCGTCTGACAGCTTTGCCCATGAGGCTGGGAGTTCAATCCCAGCAGCCGGCTCAAGGTTGACTCAGCCTTCCATCCTTCCGAGGTCGGTAAAATGAGTACCCAGCTTGCTGGGGGGTAAACGGTCATGACTGGGGAAGGCACTGGCAAACCACCCTGTATTGAGTCTGCCAAGAAAACGCTAGAGGGCGTCACCCCAAGGGTCAGACATGACTCGGTGCTTGCACAGGGGATACCTTTACCTTTACTTCTGTGGTGGCTTTAAAGGGCATCTAGAAAAAACCCATAAAAGATTGCTAGTTGTGATGATAAAATGGAACCACTATGTCCTGAGAAATAATTGTCAGAACATTTTTGCTGAAGGACTATTTGGTCTTGTAGTAGACCTTCTGGGCCTTTTGTTTGGCCACTGTGTAAACAAGAGGTTGGACATCAGGACCATTGGCCTGATCCAGTACTGCTGCTCCAGTGTATGAAACCAGTGTATGAAACTGAGTTGTTCAAGTTGCTTTCTGTTATAATTTGTGTACGCACTCCTCTCCACAGCTGCTTTTTCAGAGATCTTGTGAGAGGTTAGAAAATCACAGCTGCTTCCTCAGAGCCCAAGCTTTTTTACTAAACAGAGTTTTGTCAGTAATCTTTGAAAAGGCCAAATGTCTTCCAGCTTAAGGGTGTGCAAAAAAATCCCAAACTGGCATTTTTCGGGTTCAGGTAATATTGAACCTGAAAAAATACTGGTATTGCCCAATATTTACGAATCCCAATACTGGTATAGTATTCAGATTTGTAAATATTCTGGAATGCCAAGTGTTTTAGGTTCCATGAGTCCAAAGCATTTAAACCTATCTTGGTCCTTTTAAAGAGCCTCTTGTGGCGCAGAGTGGTAAGGCAGCTGTCTGAAAGCTTTGCCCATGAGGCTGGGAGTTCAATCCCAGCAGCCGGCTCAAGGTTGACTCAGCCTTCCATCCTTCCGAGGTCGGTAAAATGAGTACCCAGCTTGCTTGCTGGGGGGTAAACGGTCATGACTGGGGAAGGCACTGGCAAACCACCCCGTATTGAGTCTGCCATGAAAACGCTAGAGGGCGTCACCCCAAGGGTCAGACATGACTCGGTGCTTGCACAGGGGATACCTTTACCTTTACCTTTACTGGTCCTTTTAAATGTCTTCGCCACTCCAAGCCACAAAGTTGAGACTTGGAGTGGACTCTGAGGCATTTAAAGGGATTTTGTTCCCTTTAAATACCGTAACTTTAGTTATCCAGCAGTCTCAAAAAATCCTGAATATTTTTGAGATTTTTCTTTTTGCTCAGCCATTTTGGTAGCTGGAAAAATACCCCCCCCCCAAAAAAAAACCCCCAACGACACCTATCTGAATTAATACAGGTGATTTTTCTGCTTGATTTAGCTTAATGCACACCCCTAATTCCAGCATTCAAATGTATCCCAGCACTCAAACTGACATGGTTTTATGGAACAAGGTTTGAGTCTAGTAGTACAAAGTTTTACACTGCTTCAGTCAATCGCATAGCCATGCTACTTCAGGCCAGTCTGTGGTTTTCTGGAGATTCTGATGATTTAGTTCTATGAAGACCCAGATCACAATGGAGAATTCTACTGCATGTTCCCATGATACCTGCTTGTTTCAATTTGTGAAGATTAATGGAGCGATTTTTTAAAAAAATTCTTTGAAAAGAGCAAGCATTAAGGGATTTTCTCCATCTATCCAGTAGATGGCATGCTTTTCTCAGGAGGCAGCGAAAGAAAACTGGAAATCTAAATGGCAGGGGAACTGGAGACCAACCACAGCCCCCCTTCCCCCTCCACCTTCTTTCTCCAGAAGTAAACACATCCAGTGTTGCTTTTGGGGAAACAGCATGGAATCCCACTATCTGCTAACTCAGATGTGGGTTTTCTGCCAGCCCTTCATTTTATTGCTGCTACTGTTATTATCTCCCCCTTGCCCTTTGTGTGGAATCATTTTGCATCTGTGTGTCTGCAGCCAGTCCCAGTACCTGTGCCCTTCGGTTTCCTCTGGGAAGTTTGGACGGACAGACTGGATTAAGCCAATTGCTGAATCAAGTGCCTGCTGCAGTGTTCTGATTGGCTAGCATATTCTTCTCCAGGGGCATAGCCTTTGACCTTCCATCCTCTGAGAGACAATGATTGAGAGAGCTGGAGTGGGTATTTGCCTTCAAATAGAAGACAATGCAAAAGCCATTGGTTTACTTCTCTCTCATTGGGTGCAATGGAAATCTGAATAATAGATGGTCTAAATATGAGGTTTTTAAAGAGTGATGTTATGTGCATTTTAATGGAGAGTCCTCCCAGGGGATCTGGAAATTTGCATCCAATTGATTTGTGTATAGTATAAAATTGAGTAGTTTCCTTAAACTCCTGGGCCTCTTCAGTATTCATGTATGGAACAGAAGAAAGTTTCTCACTCTTGTGGTTATAGCCAGAAGTTTTATTTGAAAATAGGCAGGCAAATTTGGGGAACACAGATGGGAACTCACTGGGGTCCATACAAATGGCACCTCCCATAGTAAAATCTGTAGTTAATGCAAGGTTGCTTTGTAGTAAATGTTTCTGACTTAGGTTCCATTGCAAGATCTTGCAGGTGGGAATGATGGATACAGATGTGATCAAAGAGATGTTAATGTGAAGAGATTTGGATTTTTGGTAAGCACTTGATTGTGCAGTTGCAATCATTTATTTGCCACTTACAAATGTATGTTCGGAAGTTATAGATGGCTGGCTCTGTATAATAGTTGCCCAAAGCCATACATGTATTATTTAAAATGTACTGCACTTGTTAGACTTGCTTTCATTGTGGCTAGACTCTTTAGGACATTACACCATTATTATAAACTAGGGGCAAATCCCGTTGTATCCAAGAGCTTGGCAGTGGGAAGAGGAAGGGGAGGAATTTTCCAATCTGTAAAAGCATGGGGTTGAATGTGTGTGTTGTGTGGGAGGTTGTGGTGGCATGGTGGCAAATGAGGGTATGGGTGTCAAGATATGGGTGTCAAGAACCTGTGGTGTGGAATGTTCATTGCGTGTGGGAGAAGACTGACTTTTGGGAATTTTGGCATAGTGGTTACAGATGGGCTTTCCAGAGCCATGTCCTCAGATATGTGAAGGGAAAATCAGACTGGAGACTCTTCTTAGGGGAAGATTACATGGCAACCAATTCCCCCCCAGTTCTGCGTCATTTCCCTTCTTGTGTGAATTAGGCCACGTTCACCAAAATGCCCCTCTGCCCTAATACACATGGGGTAGTCACAGTACACAGGTGTCCACCCTGTTTCTTCTGTCTCCCATATTTTCACTGTTGGTAAAATGTTATGTGCCCACATGCTTCTTTCATGGTTGCTCCTTAGAAGAACGGATTTTTGTACCCTATTGCTTGCTGCCCAAAGGATACACATTTTTCTTGGATGCTTTATGATGCTTAGGGCTGATCCTGCGTTGAGCAGGGGGTTGGACAAGATGGCCTGTATGGCCCCTTCCAACTCTATGATTCTATAAAAGCGGTTTACAAACAACTTTTCCATTCGTATCTCCACAATAGTCAACCTGTGAGGTATGTGGGGTTGTGAGAGATCTGAGAGAACTGGGAATGGGCCGCAGTGACCCAGCAGGCCTCAGGTGTCTCAAAGCATTTGGACAGGGTTGTGGTAGAGAAGAAACATTTAAGGCTTCCCACACAGGTTGTTGTTGAATTGAAAGACTTGAAAGCATGCATGCACGGCACTTTTGCGCATGCGCACATGCCCGAAGTGCCACGCATACGCGACTTCGGCTGCGCATGGCGCATGCGCGATACGCGGCCCGCACGCACATGCGCGATGCGTGGCCCGGCCACACATGCACGATGCGTGGCCCGGCCACACATGCACGATGCGCAGCCGCGGCATTTGCCCTGCCAGTCCCTAGCCTCAGAAAGGTTGGGGACCACTGGTGTAGGGTGCATATGTCTTTGCATCTTGTGAAAGCTTCCATGTGTACCAGTGCTGGAATTAAAGGCCTGCACAATAGTATGAATTTTTTACAAAAATAAGAGCTGAATGGGAGAGGGGATTTGTAATGGTTGTGGGACCAGCAACTTGAATTACATTAGAAAGGAGCTTTTGGAGAAAGCCCTTGCCCACTTCACTGGAGCAGACCTCTGTCACTTGCTACAGATATGGATGAGGGCTTCCATTCTTGCCCTTGGTCTCTTGTCAATTTCACTCCTTCCAGCTGCAGGAGCTGTACTGAGTTGGTCCCAGAGAAAGTAGAGGGGAGAGATAAAGTGAAGAAGGTAAGAGAGGTAAAGGAACAAGGAGGTAACAGAGCATATAATAGTAATACTCTGTGGTCCCATCTTCAGAAGTTGCATTGGCAAACCAGGGGAGTTTTTCAGTTCACATCTGAAAAACACCCCTTTGCAATTTCAGTGGAAAGAGTGTAAATTGCTTGCAAGCCTTCAGCTTAAAACAAAAAGGGAGGTGACTGTTGGGAGGCGGGATAAGGTAGGAGTTTGGAGGAAGTGTTCTCTGGTGTTAAAAATAAATAATTAGACAGTTTATGTCATTGGGTGGGAAGGCTACAGTAAGGTTGGCCCATAGTATCTAAGTTAGTCTGGCTTGCCTATAACCAGTCTGGTCTCTACTATGAGATCACTTCACACACTTGGGTTTCCCTTGATGCCCTTCCCTTCACCCTTGTGCCTTTTCTCTGACACAGAGTCCCATAACCTGTCCTTGCTTCTCACATGCACATTCACAGTTCTTTCAGCCTCTTACTTACAATATTAAGAATAAATAGTCAAATGCAAGCCAAACATCATTTTTGCTTTTCTGGGATAATACAAATCATTTTGATTGAATAAAAAAGTACCAATTCTCCTCCAACTTGTTGAAAAATAAATACACGACTAAAATCCATTTAGTATTTAGGCAATTCTTACTATAAGCCTTTGAATGTTTCTAAGTCGGTAGTATTCCCAGTATCTACTGATAGCATGCACCCCTTTGCTGTTAAAAGCTTAATCTCTGTTTGTGGACTTCCATAATGCATTTGTACTCTTTGCATGATTACCTCAGATGCTTGCTAAAGAGCAAAGACTCTTGGAGGGTCTTTTGCCTAGCAACCTGCCCTGCACCCCTGGGCATTCTTCTGCAGCCCCAGAGCTTGCTTAGCTAGTACCTAATTGCTTGCCCTACCCATGTGCAATTCTGTCTATATTGCTTAGTTGAGAATCCTTCTCTGTTTCTTAGATATTTGCTGCCCATTCAGGGGGAATGGTGTGACCTGTTTACCTAATGCCAGTCCTTGGAAATAATAGAATGTTAAATGATTTCAGTAAATCTTTGGCCAGTTCTCTCTCAACCCACCCACCCACTGAGGAATGTTGTGCTGTATGCTAGCAGGTCTGAATGGCACTGCCAGTCTCTTTGGCTGGTGCTGCTAAGCAAGCATTGGGCTCTCAGCAGAATGCAAGTTGATGGGTGTGCTTTAGTCTGCCAGGCAAAAGACCCTCCGGGATCCTTTTCTGTTTGCCAAGAATCTAAGAACAAAGCTGATCTTCAGGGGTTTCAAGTGACTTAAGCTTTTGAAGGTTTGATCGTAATTAGCATAATGAGCTTTGACTTTTATTTTTGCGAGGGTAGATGGAGGGGGTTGGGTGGGAGAGCAATAGGGAAAGCACAGCAAAATGACCCATTGATTCTTTTTAAAAAATAAAATAAACACTTCTAAGAAAGCTCTCCTTTTCCAGGCTGGACCAGCTGGAAGGTAAACATTTGTCTTCATGCTGTGCTAAGAAATCACATTTTCCATCTCCAGGATTTGGAGGGGGGAAGGGGGGAGTGTTACATTTCAATTGATTTATTAACAAGCTGGAGCCCAGGAGCAAAGGACCTCCTCTTCTACGCAGAATGCAAAGACGTATCATTTGGCTTTGGCAGTGCTTGCCTTGTTTTCAAAGGAAGGTCAGGTTCATGCCCATGCCTGCCTCTCAATGGTTAGCTCTGTTAAGCTGAGCAGGGGTGTGTGAGTGTGTTTATTCATAAGTGTCAGACGACTAGACCTGTCACCACTAAGCAACTGTAACAACAAGAAATGCTAGGGGAAAATCCTTTTCTTGCATTTACCCACGCACGCCTCCCCTGTTTGGCAAGAATATTTTTGGTAATGAGAGAGAGAGCCTGTACTGATGAATTTGTATCTTGTATTGTACTCTGTAAAGCAGATTAAATCACATGGATTTTATATATATATATTATTGCTTTCCCATTTTAAATTAAGACATTTGGTTGGGGAACTTGACTGATTCATAACAGAAGACACCCAAACTCCACAAATACTGGCATTGCTTTGTATAGAATAGAATAATAGATGAAAAGCCGTAAATTTTTGCTCCGTTTTGCTGAATGTGCCTCTTGCACCAGCTATTGAGCACTGGGAGCCTGAATTGTTTGCAAGACTTTCTTCCTTCTGAAGACTTTCTCCCCTTCCCCCCTCCCCCAGGGCCTTGTTTCAGAGGCCGTAAAATATGGGAAGTATCTACTCAGAATATTTTTGGGGGACTACTAGGGAATTGAGTTTTTTCCCCTATGAAAGATCAAGTCCTAAGAGTTGGTTTCTAGGAACAGAACTTATGTGTGAGACAGCTAGATTTCATGCTGTATGCACCCTGTGAATGGGACTGTACAGAAATAGGGATGCCTAACCACTGTTTAAAGCTTCCTGTTACCATCCAAAACCAGACTTCTACTCCTTCTTTTCTCTGTTACTCCTTTGAGAAATTAATTGGAGTTCGATGGAGGCCTTTGACATCTTTCAGATGTCTGTGTCCTTATATTAAGTCACAGTAATGAAGAGGACTTGCAATTTTGTATGATTCTGAAGTGCATTTTCTTTAAAGTATCCCACTGAGGGACTATTTTGTACTTATGATGGGCCTCCAGACATTATTGTGTGTGAATTGCTAGAGCTTGGATCAAAATGCCAGATGAAACCACCAATTTGTTTTCCACAGAAATAGACTGTTGTTCTGCATCCCATTCGGGTTTCCTTCCCCTCAGCATTTACATGAAGCACCTGGATATCCGGAAAATAATGATGGCATTGCACAAAATTATCAAAGAACTTCTTTTAGAGCTCCTCCCTTATTGATAAGGAGTAGATGCCAAGCACATGCAAACAATAAACAAGCTCATATTTTTGTATAAGTGAAAAAAATCTGCAAACTGATAGACATTGGGGGTGGGGAGGACTTAGTTTAATCAGGTTTTTAGCACTAGGTAAATTCATAAGCTTTTTGCCTCTCTTTCTTCTATTGTACATTGCTAGGCAAATTTGTCTGCAGCAGTGGTATTCCTAATTTAGTCCCAAATGACCTCTGTGGCCATGATTGGCAGGTTGCCGTCAAGGTAGGACTTGTGTCTGGATGGTGGGAAGAAGCAGAACAAATGCCAGTGGACAGCTCTCTGTCCCTTGGGGAAGTGGGTTAAAAAGGTGAAAGAAACGCAATTACAGGAGGTTTTCCAGCACAGAAAGTTAATTAGCTACTTAAATAGCGTTTAGTACTGCTCACTCTCTGAGGGGGGGTGGAATGGAAACACAGCGAAGATTAGTGAGGGATGGTTCCAGGAGTCAATGCTTACCCATTCAGCATGTTGGGTTCTAATGTTTCCATAAGCCCACCCTTCAAAAAAGTTGCTAGGTACGCCTACTTAGTAAGCATATGTATGGGGGGGGGGATTGGGTTCTGTTCACATGCTCAGAATAGAATAGAGATCTGTGGTCTTATTTTTACTTAAGTAAGTCTGCACTAATATCTACATCACTTATGCACTTGTTTTCCTTTACTCAGCTATCTTCTAATCTAAATATATATTTATTTCTTTAGAATCATAGCGTTTGAAGGGATCTCCAGGATCATCTAGTCCAATCCGCTGCAGAATGCAGGGAGTCCACAACTACCTGCCTGCCACAGGACCCCAACTCCATGCCCAGATGATTCCCCCTCACCCCCCCCCCCCCAAATCCATGGCCAGTCTGGCCAAGTGGAAATTTGCCCCCTGACCCCAAAGTGGCAATAGGCATTTCCCTGGGCATGCAAGAAAAGGCCACTGACACAATTCCTTCCACCCACTACTTCCAATCTGCCGAAGTTCACAGAATCAGCATTTCTGTGAGGTGGCTATCTAGCCTCTGCTTAAAAACTTCCAAAGAAGGGGAACCCACCACCTCCCGAGGAAGCCTGTTCCAGTGAGGAATTGCTCTGTCAGGAACTTCTTCCAGATGTTTAGCTGAAAATTCTTTTGAATTATCTTCATCCCATTGGTTCTGCTCTGACCCTCTGGGGCAACATAAAACAGCTCCACTCCATCCTCTATGTGGTAGCCCTTTAAGTACTTGAAGATTACTATCATATCACCTCGTAGTCTTCCCTTTTCCAGGCTAAGCTCACCAAGCTCTGTCAGCCTTTCCTCATATGTCTTGGTCACCAAACCCCTCACCATTTTCATTGCCCTCCTCTGGATGCGCTCCAGTTTGTCGACATCCTTCTTCAGTTGCAGTGCCCAAAGCTAAAGACAGTATTCTAAGTGAGGTTTAACCAGATCAGAGTAAAGTGGTACTATATCACCTTGTGCGATCTGGACACTGCACCTCTTTTGATACAGCCCCAAATCCCATTTGCCTTTTTGGCCATCGAATCACATTGCTGACTCATGTTCAGTGTATGGTCTGCTAAGACCCCTAGATCCTTTTTGCACATACTACTGCCAAGACAGATATCCCCCATCCTATAATGATCCATTTAGTTTTTCCTATTTAAATACAGAAATTTATCAGTATTGAAATTCATTTTAGCCCAGTTTTCCAGCTTGTCAATATCCTCCTGTATGCTGAGCCTTTCTGCTGCATTGTCTACCCCTGCCGGTTTAGTATCATCTGCAAATGTAACGAGCATCCCATCTACTCTTTCATCTATATATCATTTATAAATACGTTGAGCAACACAGGGCCCAGGACAGATCCCTGAGGCACTCCAACTGTCGCTCCCCTCCAAGAGGATGATAAACCATTAACAAGCACCCTTGGGGTGTGATTTGTCAACCACTTCTCGATCCACCTAACAGTAATAGGATCCATACCACATTTTACCAATGTCATCAAGAATATCATGTGGAACCTTATAAAACGTTTTCCTGAAATTGAGGTAAACTATATCCACAGCATTCCCCTGATCTAGCAAGGTAGTAACTTTCTCAGGAAAAGAGATAAGGTTAGTCTGACATGACTTGTTCTTGAGAAAGCCATGCTGACTCTTAGTAATGACAGCCATTTATATTCCTCCCTTCCCTCCAATGGGTGTAAAAGGCTTAAGAAAGGGACTTTTGTGCTGCTGATGTAGCTCTGTAAAACAGCATGGACACTGATGGTGCTCTCTTGTTTTAGTATCGCAGACTTTGCCCAAAGAGCTTCTAATGGCACGTGTGTTCTCTTCTGTGAATGAGCAGGGATTTGAACCTGAGTCCTCCTGAGTCCTAATTTGACATTCCCAAGAGAAGAGGAGCCCATGGAATTTAATTAGTGTTTCCACTGGAGTAATTCCACCATGGGTTCATGTGATTTGGTGTGTAGCATTTACCCCTAACATTTTAAATTACAGTATTTGCTGGCATATGACTACTTTCCCCCCCTGAAAAACATGCCTCCAAGTGGGGGGTTGTCCTATATGCCGGGTGCACTTCAGTTGGGATAAACATAGGTGCCCATAGTACTGTAATGTAATATAACAAATTCTTATTTTTTGAGTGGAAATGTTGGGGGGTCGTCTTATACACCCAGTCGTCTTATACGCCGGCAAATACGGTAGTTATTTGACAGTTTCCTTCCACGTTTCAGTGTCTGTGCAAGTATTTGGCCTTACATTGCTGATTTTTTATTTACTTGCTTTATCTTATGCCTTTCTTATAGGGACTCAGGACAGATTACAGACTTCCAAAGCAATGCAGTAAAGACCAATAAAATACATACAAAAATGCAGAAACACAGAATTGCAGAGTTTGATTATTAATGAAATAAAACCAGTATAAGACATTTAAGAAGATAGGCAATACAAGATAAAAGTATAATACATCCACATATTGGTTTAATGGGGAGAGAAGTAAAAATGCATCTTCACCCCTGGGGGCCCTACATCAGACATACAGGTTTGCAGGCCTCCAGGAGCTCATTTTTGCTTTGCCTTTCAGGAAGCCAGCTGATATGAAATGTGGCAGCCAGGTTATAGACTGGTTTGTGTGTGTGTGTGTGTGTGTCTGAGAGAGGGAGGGGGGGGGACACCAAGGAGCCCAGAGGAGGCATGTGTTCCACATAACCTTGTGAGAATCAGGCTGTCACTAATTTTTGTATTTAATCAATTAATTTCTGTACCACCCTCCCATCAAACCAGCTCAGGGCGGTGTGCATCATTTAACCATATAAAACACAATCAAACATGATTAGAACAATTTTAAAATAAAAACGATAAAACAAACAGGTAGACAGCATCAAGATTTTAAAACATCAACGTATAGAGGGATTGAATAACAACAAACCCAGTATGAGATCATCATTTGATCACGTGGAGCTAGTACAGTCGGGGGGGGGGGGGTGTTTTCAGTTGGGGAGACCTGGTGGAAGGCATTTTTTCACTATAATTCTTTATCCTGACCCCCACGTGGTGGAATGAGCTCCCAGAAGAGATCAGGGCTCTGACAGAGCGAGCATAGTTCTGCAGGGCCTGCAAAATGGAGCTCTTCTGCCAGGCATTTGGTTGAGGTCAACAGAACCAACACCATCTACTGGGCCCCCCAGAACCCCTGCCTTGACCTGAATCCTCAACCGAACAACCTTTGGGGTTATAGTTACACGTTTAACATTACTACCGCCAGTTATGGAATGTTAGGAAACCATTGTTACATGTTATTGCTGTTGCCTATTTGACGCTTATTTGACTACTGAATCACACTGTACTTACTCTTATGGTCTTCTGTGTTCTGTGTAAACTAATAGGTGTATATTAATAGGTGGCTTCATCACTAGATGTTATAACATCACTATATAATTATTATATTGTATAATATATAGATCTTAATATAAGTGGCTTCAAGCATCATGGACAGAGAATCGGCTAGCAGACAACCATAATACAACCTTCTTTGTCTCACTGGGCTTTACCTGTAAGCAATAGATACGGGAATGCATGATGGCGCTCTTTGTGATGTCTTTTTTTTCCTTACTGCTTTGCGCTTCCTGCACTTTGTATGATGAAGAGCCGCTAAAAATGTAAGGGGAGCAGCTAGTCTAAGTAAACTCTTATGTACAAATACTATTTTTGTAAAAGTCAACTTTTGGTGAATTGTCATGTGGTTTTGAAGTTCAAAACATGTCAGAGAATGCTCTGTTCCCTCCCCCATGCTGTTTCCTGCCTTTTCCAGCATGGTAAAGAAGTGGCAGTGTGCCCTTCTTCTCTCCGCTGCCCCAGAGAGAGGTTCCTTGTTAGAAGTTCTGTCATTCTGTAGCAGCATCAAACTGCCAACATTTCTATCTCAGATTTACCTCTATAGAGCCTTGCATCCCAAAAGTGGCACAAAATCTCTTGTTGAAAAATGTGGGTCTTGGAAGACAAGAATCACCCCCACAGGTGACCATGAAACATGCCTGTCTTCAGTAGAGAGCATTGTGTCTTTAGCTGCTCTTTTTGTTGCTAAATATTTACCCAAAGCAAAGCATAATAGAGCTTCTCCGTTGAAAATAATGTTCTCAGACAAGGCTTTGCCTGAGACGGCTCAAGTAAAAGATCCAAGAACAGTGCTGATGTCCAATGGTTACAGATAGATCTGATCATCCTTATTTCTGATGGTTCCAAGACCCCGAACCAGCTTATGACAGCCTGCTTCAGCCTGCAGACCCTATTCCATCCTGCTCATTCCAAAGGTTTCCCAACTCTTGGAGAATCTCTCTTACTCTCAATTGAGCAAGAGATTCTAAAATAAAGTGGATAGAGATGAAAATCCTCTGTTCTTCTTGCAAAGACATGCCCTATCAGATGTTAAAATATAGGACAAACTCCTTTTCTTAAGAAGTTACAACTTCCTATAGAGTTCTCATCATCTCAAAGCTTGTTGAAGCAAACACATATTCAAGGGCAACCCGTCCAGACCTGAGGTTGGAGGTCTGACTCCTCTTATAGACCCAGTTCAAAAGAGACCATCTCCCTTGTTCCTCTGAGATTTATCACCTTTGCTTTCCCCACCCACTGATGAGGTCAGGCTAGGTCAAAGAAGCATATCCTGGAGAGGCTCAGGAACTTACTTCCTGGAGTTCTGTCTAGCAGTTCTAACTTCCAAAGCTCTGATTCCTACTTGGAGGAAGGGGGGGAGAACTTAACTCCCCTATTGGCTATAGTCCAGGGGTAGTCAACCTTTGGCCCTCCAGTTGTCCATGGACTACAATTCCCATGAACCCCTGCCAGCAAACACTGGCAGGGGCTCATGGGAATTGTAGTCCATGGACATCTGGAGGACCACAGGTTGACTACCCCTGGACCATAGTCAGTTCACTTAGCATTTATAAGTAGGTACATCTGATGATCAATCAGTCTGACTCCCTCCTTCCTTCCAGAGGTAAGAAAACCTGCTAAAATGCTAATTCTAACCACACAGAAAAAATGTCTTTCTTTACACCTTACCCAACTCTGGATTAACTTTACCTTATCTGTCATTAGTGGGATGTTCCCTTTGCCCAGTCTGCATCTCAAGAAGATCACCCCTGGCCTTCCAAATAGACATTTTTCCAGCTTGATGCAGAGACTTGCTCTCAGGGGCCCTTAACACCCGTGCTAAATGCTCTAAGTGCAAAAGCAGGGATTGTAGAAAGGTATGATGCAGTCCCTGTAAGTCACTATCTATTCTGACCTGCCACTCCAGAAGTCATTTGCCAGCTTCAGAAAGGATGCACCTGTGTTCCTAAATTCAAAATGCCACACAGTAACTTCATGTGAACTATCAGGGGTTGTGAAGGCAGATTTAACTCTGGCTTCTTCCTCCAATTCCAGTCACAAACAGCTCTTGCCATCTGCTTTGAAATGGGGTCACTAGGTCAGCCAACACTAGGGTTCCAGAGGAGCCTATGTCAGCATATGCCCAAACATCTTGGTCTCTCAGTAGCACTGGTTCCCTGTAGTGTTGCCAGGCTTCTGTTGGCTCCAAGGTGACAAAGAGGAACTCACAGTCAACTACAGCCATTGTTCCTCTCTCACCTTCTGAGTAGCTGGTGTTTTGGAGTGAGTTTGGAGATACCTGCTTGTAACTGAAGACAATAAGAGAAACACAGGATGGTCTCAGATAACTCAAACCAAGAAGAAAAGACCTATCCTTATAGCATTAAACAATTAAATAACAATAAAGAATGTTTTTAAACAATGTCTTTTCTTCAGGGAAATAATTGGGACCTTGTCTTTTTGGACTAGGATCTCCATACTATTATGAGCCGTTGGCCAATTTATATTACTACTTTTGAGGTAAATTCACTGCATTTAAGATACGCAATATGTTGAATGTTTATATTACAATATTATAGTTTATTGGATGGTATTTATGTTTATAGGTTGTGGAAGAAACACTGTTTCAGATTTATTGCATTTAAAAGAATGAGAGGTATGATATAAGTATGAATGAATTAGTTTATCTTACTTCTAACAAAAATTAAAATGATATATTAATTGTGATTGTTTACAATTTAGGGCTTGCCACTGAGGAAAAGATAATAAAAAATGGATTTTATCTGGAAAACCATTCTGGCTGATGTCCTTGAATGAAATTAAAAGTAAACTCAAGAAAGGACATTGCTTAAAAACATTCTTTATTATTGTTTAATGCTATAAGGATAGGTCTTCTTCTTGGTTTGTAACTGGAGACAGGCAGCCTGCAAGTGGTCTGTCCTTCCATGGTTAAAGCATTTTGGAACCTGGGCCTGGTTCCAATTAATGGAATCTGTGGGTTCTTAACCTCTGCCTGAGTGGAACCCCCCTCCCTTTTGGGTTGAGAATCTACTTTTCCACCCCACTGGAATCCTTTCCCTTTTCTTCCCAACTGGGAACTCCTCTATCCCAACCCCTCCCTGTTCAGCCCCAGCTTTTCCTCAAGTTCTGATACCTCAGTGGCATCTTTAGGTTCTTTATTCTCTACTAGACATTTTAGCTCCTTGGGGAGTTTGGAATACAATTGATCTCGCACCATTGACTGGAATAAAGCCTCAAAATCCCTTGCTTTTGTTTCTTCCACCTATTTCTCCCTATCTCACTCATTTTCATGACATACTCCAAATAGGTTTTGTATTGCTGTGGGGATAAACCCTGAAACTGCCTCCGAAAGTGATCAGACCCAGTCTGATCCTCTTAAAAACTATTGCTTTGAAATCTTTAAAAGTTACTCCCCCCCCTTCCTCTAGGCATGCTGTGTTAGGCAGCAGTTAGCTCCCCCATGGGAATGCTACACATGTAGGAAATGTAGTCTGCCTCTGCAATCCCCCACTGCACAGCAGCTTCCTCAGAATTTGAAAGATATGCTGAGGGGTCTTCCCCTGTATGGAACAAAATATTTCAGCATAACTTTTATATTCTTGCTTTGCGCAATCTGTAGTGGGCACATTATCTTGAGGTTGTTCTTTTGCTGTTCTTCCTGTGCCTTCCACTGCTCTGCTTGTATCTTCTCTCTTCTCTCCTGCAGCCTTTTCTCCCTCTCAAGTTCTTGCCTGTGGGCATCTCTTTCTGTGCCTGCAACCACAATGTTTCCATCTCCCTGAGGCGGACCTCATCCTGCTGGCTTGGGTGTTTAGCAGCTGCCACCCCTCCTGACTTGCCATAGTTCATCAACAGTCTTGCTCTCATGATCTATATGCTGCTTCTGGAATTCTTTCTCCAGCTCTTGCTTGTCAGCTTAAGTATTCCCTGTTGGTCTGCAAACTCCATTTTAACAAGTCTAATCTTATCCTACTTCCATTGACCCATTGCTCTGTATGTGTGTGTACGCGTGCATGCGTCAAATGCACATCCCTGCCCAATTAAGTTCTCTGTCTTCTCCCTATTTGTCTGCCAAGTGTGGCAGAAAAAGCCCACTTCAACCTGCAGACCCTGTCCTACCCTGCCCATTCCAAGGTGTTCCCAACACCGGGGGAGGCCTCTCTCTCCCCCTCTCTCTGTCACTGCCACCACTGTCCTTTAAGCAAAATTGCCTGCTGAAAGGGCCAAAACTCCCTGCTTCCCTTGTCGAGCCAGTGCCTCTGTCTCTCCCACTGCCCAGCAATTGGCTACCATGGGGACAATTTTCTTTGGTGTGAGTCCCTGGAGGAACATGCCAGTTGCCAGCCTCTCTCCCTTCCTATGTCTCCTCTTTTCCAATAGCGTTTCTAAGATGGTGGAAGTCTATGTGGTACAGAAAACAACTAACTGGATCAAAAGTTATAAAGTATTTAAGAGAAAACATTTAGAAGCATTCTTTTAGCACAGCACCAGTTTGAGCAAGAGATTCCAAAAGAAATTGAGTAAAAATGCAAATTCTGTCTTCCTCTTGCTAAACAAATGTTAAAATATTGGACAAACTTCTTAAGAAAATACATTGTTCTTTAGAATTTTCATTACATTAAAGTTTGCTGCAGCTCTCCAGGTGAAAACATTGCCATGGACAACCCCCCCTCCCCAGGCCTTGGAGGTCTGATTCCTCTGATGGATCCAGTGAAAAAAAGACCATCTTCCTTGTTCCCCTGAGATTTATTGCCTCTCTTTTTCCCACCCACTGACCAGATCAGGCTAGGTCAAAGAAGCATATATTTAAAACCTCCAAATCTCTGATTCCTGCTTGGAGGAAGGAGGGAGGGCTTGATTCCCCCATTGACTCTAGCTAGATCAGCATCTGTATGCAGGTACATTTGGGGATCAATTGGTCAGACTCTCCCCCCTTCCTTCCAGAGCAGGCTTTCTGAACCAGGATTTCATGAAACCCTGGGATTTCTTGACAGCCCTGGAAGGGTTTCCTGAATGAGTGGGAGTTAATTAATTTTTATATATGTATTTTAAATTTGTTAAACATGTGTCAACTGATATGACTATATGGTCATGTTGACACCCCCTACCCAAATGGCCAATGATGGGCCGGAAGAGGAGGGGCTCTGGGTAGGCATGTACATAGCTATATTTCCCAGTCATATTCTGCACAATCCTTCCTCTTCTGGGGTTTCTCAAGGTCTGAATAATGTTTCAGGGGTTTCTCAATGGTAAAAAAGTTGAGAAAGGTTCCAGATGAAAGAAAAAACCCTTGCTAAAATGCTATTTCCAACCACACACAAAAATGTAATTCTTTACACAGCTCATCTCAACCTTTTCAAAAAAACACAGGAAAAGCCTTGGGCTGGGTGACCTTGGGCTCGCCACATCACTGATAAAGGTGTTCTGACCAAGCAGTGATATCAGGGCTCTCCCAGACTCACCCACCTCACAGGGTGTCCCAAGATCAAAGCTTCTTGGAGCCTGCACTGAAGAAGACTCAGCAGAAGTACAAGTACCTAGAGAAGCCTCCCAAATCAAATGCCTTTGACTCCTACCTGCTTCTGCCCTAAGGACTCAGCTTCTCACAAGTCAACTTTGAAGCTAGTCAAAGACGCAGTCCTCATTCTGAGAATGCCCTCACAATCAGGCTGCTCACTATACTCATCCCATTCCATTTCTGCCATCCCTTGTTGTGAATTAAATATCACAATCCATTGTTTGAATTCATCACATCAATCAGTGGATTTTTTCCCTTCACATTCGTCATACCAAGTGCTACAGAGTGATTACAGTGACTGTGGCTGGGATCCATTTGAGAGCCATATGTTCCCTTGGTTTCAAACAAGCAGAAGCAGGCTGTTAACCAGTAAGTGATCCAGAAATTCTTCCAAATCCACATAAAGAAGCCCACCCCTTTGGAGAATTGGCCTTCAGTCATGATGAACCTTCAGTCATTCAGTGATACGATGCAAGAATTGTCACTATACTCTCTGAGTAAGGATATCTGGGGAACTTGAGCCCAGTCATCTTTCCCATGAAGTTTGATCTACTGAACATCATTACTGGACTTGGTTATACCCAACATTGGTGTCATCTTCTGCTGGGTGTATTAAAATCAATATAGAACCATGCAGGGAGTTCAGGCATTCATATTCTGGCTTCTCACAGTCAACTCCCTGTTTATTGACCACCTTCAGGGCAAGACTAAGGGCAGTTGTCATTCAGCCCTGAGGACTGAAAACTGAACAGGGTAAGCAGAAAGATTACACATTTTCTGTCTTGGGATTCCAGGTTGCCAATTATCAGTGTATAATTGCATGCTATATGTTCTTTTTATGTGATGACATTGTACTCTACTTGTAAATGTTACCAGATGATGAGTGCAAACTGTAGAACTTATGGCCCCTGAGGTATCAAAGCTGTCTAAATGCCATATACCCTTGACGAAACACTCAGCTGACTGTATCGCTCGCAGCCATGACTCTTGCACTACATCTCCACTCCTGGCTGAGATCAACTAAGGCAGGAAATGCATGCCGCAATTGAAGAGCTGTCTTTTGAGGGCTCAGATATGTTTAGTGCTGCCTTTCTCGACTGTTTTACTATTGAGAGATCCCTGAAATATTCTATAGGCTTTGAGAAACCCTAGAACTAGCATGATTGTGCAAAATATGGTTGGGAAGCCTAGCAGTGTACAAACCCACCCAGGGTCCCTCCCCTTCCCACCCCCTCCAGGACCATCACTGGCCATTGGGGGGGCGGCGCAGGTCGACATGACCATATATGGTCATATCACCGATAAATTCTTAACAAATTTAAAAATATATTGAAAATTAATTAATTCCCACCCATTCAGGAAACCCTTTCAAGACTGTCAGGAAACCCCAGGGTTTCATGAAACTTTGTTTGAGAAAGCCTGCTTTAGTGCCAGAATGATGGTACTTAAAAATGAGGAAGGATGCTTATGGCTAAGACCTTGAGAGTGATCCTACCAGTCTGAAGGTCAATTTTGTCTACAAGTCTTACAAGAGACAGAGGCCACCAAGTTCCCCCTTTTTCTTACCTGCCTGCCAACCAATCACCTACCCAACAGAGAAGGTTCCCTACCCCAAGGGGCAAGGCCACACCCCAGTTCTCAAACCCCATCAACCCACTAGGAAAGACTTTTGACACTCAAAGCCCATGCCCAGAATGTCCATAAACTGAGAAACACAGTTCACTGGGCAAGACATCCCCCAAGACCAGTGGGTACTCAATATTATGTCAAAAGGGTATGCCAAAGAGTTCACCTCTCCTCTAATCCACTTACCCTTATCATCCAGTCTTCCCATACCATCTCACCCCCAGAAGTCTTCATGGAGGTGAACATACTCTATAGCAAAAAGAGAGAGAGAAAGCACTCAAGACAGTGCCTTTCTGTGACAGTGATTTTCTGCTCCAGATACTTTATGATCAAAAACAAAGGGGAATAACGAGTCCCATCTCATATTTCTCTTAAAGAAGAAAAGCTGTTTTTTGTACCCCACTTTTTACTACCCAAAGGAATTTCAAAAGGCTTAGAGTTGCTTACCCTTCCTCATTCCACATATACCATGTGAGGTAAATTAAACTGAGAGAGCTCTAAGATAATTGCAGCTGTCCCAAGGTCACCCAGCTGGCGTCATGTGGAGGAGTGAGGAATCAAACCCGGTTCTCCAGATTAGAGGCCCCCCCTTTATCTGCCACACCAAGCTGACGGAAGTTTAAAATGTTACCAGTCTCTGATGTACTTCCTCTGTTATGTTCAGGCATATGGTTTTTAACACTGAATCTGCTAGATCCATACTTCCATGTAAAAATAAGTCCAGAACACCAGAAATATATTTGATTCCTATCCAATTTCTACCATTTTTCATATGGAGTCCCCCCCTTCAGGTTAACAACAACAACACTCAGAGTATTTACTAAGGGGATAGCAGTGGTGGCAGCATATCTATGGAGAATGGGGTACAACATTTTTTGTGATTGGCAGTTAGGAGTGTGGACTTCTCATCTGGCGAGCCGGGTTCGATTCTGCGCTTCTCCTCCATGTGCAGCCAGCTGATTGAAATACCAGGGCATTCAGAACAAAATAAAAACAGAGTTTGAATTGGGAGACTTTTAAGAAGAAGGGAGTGTGCATCTGAAAGTATTAGTCACTCTTTTCTTTTCTTTTTGATTTGGAACATCTACTGGCGCGCTCCCTGCAACGGAAATGTAGAAGGACATGACATCCGTTATCCCACCTTAGGGAGTATGCCAGTGGATGGCCAGCAGCAGCTCCAGCACCAGAGCAGTGAGGCCTAGCACTGATATGCGCTTGTTGCTCTGGTACCACCGGTGCTCCCAGTCTTTCAAGGTCGTTCCCACCATCCAAGGAGCAGGAGCAGTCTTGGAAGACTTGAGGGGCTGGCAATGGCAAGCGTGCCTCAGAACTGGTGTTTGCTGGGCTTGTGCTGCCTCTGCTAGGCTTCCAAGGCTGCTCCCGTGCTCCAGAGACTGGGAGAAACCTTGGCAGACTGGCAGGGGTGGTGCCGCCAAACGCACCTCGGTGTGGGCCCCAGCTGCTGAGGCTGCGCCAGCCACTGCACCTAAGAGCCATGCGCGCAAGTCATGGAAGGGAGTGCGGGGCGGAGGGGAGGAGGGAGTGGGCAATTTTTGCTTTGGTGATTTTTTAAAAAAGATTTTTGCTTTAAGATTATGTTTTTGTTAGTGGTAAAATTTGATACAGTGCAAGGGCAGGAGTTGTTTATGACTGAGTTGGGAAGAAAATGGGCAGGCAGGAGATCTCCGTGTTAGACAACCAAAAAGGCTGGGAATGTACGTTGGCATGTGCAGAAGGAGCAAGAGCAAGTCTGGATCTGATTGGCACAAACTGCATTTCCAATTTGCACTTATTTAAGTTTTGATGAAGTAGACTGAGGAGGAGGGGATTTCATCTGCACTGTGTGAGGGTGTGTGGGCCCATACAGTTTCAGGCTGATTTGCTGAACTTGATCTTTCTACCTAGGCTTCTGTTGACAATGTAGCCTCTCGTTCTGGATATCCAGGGAATGTGCATTGGAATGCCAGACTAAAAATAAGGCTGCTCTAGCAGCTTCGAGTGGGTCCAGTTTCAGGGGCCATGTTGTCAGGGAAGGAAAGCAGACTGGTGGGATGTTCTGCACAGGCATGCTGAGTGTGTGATTTCTTCAGCATTCAGTGCCTACATTGTTCAGTAAGCGGATTAGAAAACACTGCATAAAGTGGCTTTTCAGGGGGCTGCTTTTATACCTGCTTTTTGCCTTGTTTTGCAAACCATGATTTCACAGTAGAGCTCATTCAGGCTGTTCAAATGCATTGGCCTTTTCAAGATCCCAGAGGTCACAGTTTCAGATTCACTTATTTCCCAGAACATTGCTGCTAGCCTGCTTTCTTGCCTTGGGGGTGGGGAGCTTCTGTAGTCTGGACTCTGGGGCTTGAATGACGTCTACTGAGCCTGGTTACTCAATGAGCCAAAAACCTTTGTCTGACTTTGTCTAGTAATTTTAGGTTGTGTGGCAATGCTGCTGCTAGCTTTTCCAGTATACAAATGTGCTATTAAATGAGAAAAAAGTTTTTGTATGGAAGCCTATTTAAATTCCCAGGGTTAAAGTCTTGCCTGATAGGAAGCCTGAAGGAAATACTGAAAATAATTGTGCTGCATGACCAGATGTATTTTTAATTTGCATGTATTTAAATTTGAGATCAGCTGGAAAGTGGATGGCTTTGTCAGTATTGTGTGTATGTGTATGATTGTCACACAAAGATTGTCCAGGCTGTGCTGAAAATGGATTTATTCATAGTTTATAAGAGACAAATACAGCCTGGACAATCTTTTTCCTCTCCTCTCTCCTTCAGAATAATCAAAGTTGCTCCATCAGGAGCTTTGGTTGTAATGGGCCAAATACTTTCATTTTCCCCCTGAGTGACAGTGGCCATTGCAAGGGGTCTGGCTTCAGAGCCATTTTCTGCAGCTATTTCAACCCAGACATAGCTGTGAACTATTGGCGTGAACTCATATGATGTAAGTTGTTTCAGATGGTGTCTCTAATAGAGAATGCCTAGCGGGATAAAAACCTAAATGTATGCTCATATGCCTGTGGTGATGATCCTCCTTCGATTTTAGTTTCCTTTTTCCTTTTTATTTCCTTTTATTTTAGAAGGTAACAATAGAAAAAAAAGAAGACACAGTTGATTAGTACAACCCCTCAGCCGATAAAAGTTCCTTGGTCAAAGAATATAGGTGGCATTGACATACAGGATTTCAACAGATACTGTATAAATAAAAGTGGGTTGTTGTTTTTTTTTGAAGCAATTCGAGCACATTAAAAATTCCTCTGGGGAATCTCTGTGAATTAGATGGGTACGTTTCTCCATTGTTTCAAATTCTTCCATTTCTATCAACCAAAGTTCAATTCCTGATAACTCTGGTGGTTTCTATCGCTGTGCCACAATGAGTCTCGCTGCCACCATCACATGAAAAAAGAATTCAGTTAGATGCTTAGGGGAGAAAGGACAGCACCATACATTTAGCATGCAAAGGAAACTTAACATTTATTATTGTTTACATAAGACCATGTATCTTTTCCCCAAAAACAATCACCACATCCAAAAGAAGGACCCAGTAGCTTCAACACTCACTGTCCATATGAAATTCTACTTATATACCTTTAGGCATGAGATACCATGTATAAAACATCTCATACCAGTTTTCCATAATCATTGACATTTTGTCTGCTTTTTCAAACAACATTTCTTATTTATTATATTTATTATATGCCATCCCTGAAGGCTCAGAGCGGTTTACAGGAATTATACAGATAACTCAATATTTATAATAATAATACTACAGTGGTAACAGTAGACAACATAGTAGAATGGTAGAACAAAGGGGAGAACATTATGTCAACTAACGCATACTGATGGCCCTGTGGGTTGGATGGATCGGCAGTGGTAACCATAGGAGGGAGCCTTGGGGGCCAGTGGGAAGTGAGTGGTTCAAGTCAGCCTCAACCAAATGCCTGGCAGAGGAGCTCCCTTTTGCAGGCCTTGCAGAACTGTTCAAGTTCTGTTATGACCCTGATCTCCTCTGGGAGCTCATTCCACCAGCTGGGGGCCTGGATGAAAAAAGCTCTGGCCATGGTTGAGGTCAGGCGAGGTTCTTTAGGCCCAAGGATCACCAGGTAGTTGGAGGTAGTAGAGCGTAATGCTCTTTGCAGGGTTGGCAGAGAGGCGATTCCTCAGGTACACTGGGCCCAGACCGTGTATGGCCTTAAAGGTAATGACCTAAACCTTAAGCCTTAAGCGGAATTTGACGGAAGCCAGCACAGCTGCTGGAAGGTAGGCCGAATGTGGGTCCTCTGTGGTGTTGCTGTGAGGACCCTGGCCGCTGCGGTCTGGACCAGTTGTAGTTTCCAGATCAAGGTTACGGGCAGGCCTGCATAAAGCACGTTGCAGAAGTCTAGTCTAGAGGTGACTGTTGTGTGGATCACTGTGGCTAGGGGTTCCAGGGCCAAGTAGGGCACTAGCAGTTTTTACACCACAATTGCTCCCACTCCTCAAACAGTATATCTTCACCAAAGTCTGCTAACCATATATTTTTGACTTGTTCATCTTCCTTGTCCAGCTTTAAAAGACATTTATATATTTGCCTTAACAAGTGGTTTTTTCCTGATTAATATGTAATTCAAACTCTGTAATATCTCTTTAAAGATTTGCCACTAAATTCCGTTTCCTGATACATTCTTGAGCTGATCTCTGTGAGTGAACCAGTCTATTTTGATTCCCTCTTGATTCAAATCGGTTACAATCCTTGAGCAGTCCATTAGGCAGCATAAGGTCTTGATACTTAAGTGGGTCTAATCTTCTCAATTGTATTCTGTCCATGCTGGCTTCCACCAATGAATTTAATGGCGATATTTCAGGGCTAATTCTGTTCTTATACTTCTGCCAAATCTTTTTTTTTAATGTTCTTTTTTAAAGGATGAGAAACTTTTGATACTTTTTCTTTAACAAGATGCCAAAGCAAATTATAAAAGCCTTGCTTTAGTTCAAATCTCTCCAATAGGAGATCTCATCTCAATGGATCAGTAATCCAGTCAGAGTTCCAAGTTAAAGCGGCTGCATGGTAGTATAACTTGAGGTCCGGGAGACCCAGACTGCCTCCTTTTTATCATCCTGCAGGGTTTTTGATGCCGATTCTAGGTCTTTTACAGTTTCATATACATTTATTGAATTCTTTTTGCCAGTCTTGCAAAGTCTTTCTTTAATAACAATTGGGAGTGATTGGAAGTTCAATTTAGATAATATTGTCATCTTGATAGCTGCCATTCTCGCTGACCAAGAAAAGTTTAGCTTAGACCATCTGGAAAGATTTGTCAGAATTGAGGCCCAGACCTCCTTATAACTGTTCTGAATTAGACTTTTCAAATTTTTATAAAGATATATGGCTAGATATTTTATCTTATCCGGCTTAATCTTGCAGTTAGAGTCCGCAGGTTCGCAGTTTTTTGGTCATCTTCCACAAACAGGAAATTTTTCGTTTTCTTTTATATTCATTCTATAACTGGATACTTATCCAAAATTACTAAGAAGATCCATTAGTTTTGGGAATCATCTTGTCAGTTTTGTCAAAGTTAAAACGGCATCATATGCATAGCTTCTCATTTGAAATTCTTGGTCTTTCCTCACTATGTCAGAAATTTCGGGAACAGACCTGATTTTTATTGCTAATACTTAAAGGACGGTATCAAACAAAAGTGATGATAAAGGACATCCTTGCCCGTTTCCTTTATCAATCCCAACTCTCTTCTGCAACCATACCATTAACCAAGATTTTATCTTTTTGTTTGGTATAAATCTGCTGTATCCCTTTAAAAAAATTTGGTCCACAGCTTTCAAAAAATTGTACATTGTCAAATGCTTTCTCTGCATTAAGAGAAACAAAAGCTGAGTCCTGTCCACTGACAGTTGTAGTGTTTTGTGCATTTAATATAAACTGGATATTGTCTTTTATATATCTTTTGGGAATAAAGTGGATTGGTCCCCATGAATCACATCAGAAATACATCTCTTAAGCTTCTCAGCTAAGATTTGTACAAAAATGTTATAGTTCACATTTAATAGCGAGATAGGCCTATACAATTGTGGTACTTCCGGATCTGTGCCTTCTTTATGAATCTAAGTAGGCTTATTCCCAAGATTCAAGAAAGGTTCTGTCTTTCTGGTTGATTATTTCATTTGTAACTTCTTTCACATGGGGTAGTCACAATACACAGGTGTCTGCCCTGCTCCTTCTGTCTCCATTTTTTTTTACTGTTGATAAAATGTGTGCCCACAAGCTTCTTTCACAGTTGCTCCTTAGAAGAAGAAGAGCTGGATTTTTGTATCCTGCTGTTTACTACCCAAATGAGTCTCAATGTAGTTTACAAACACCTTTTCCATTAGTCTCCCCACAATAGACAACCTGAGAGAACTAGGAATGGTCTGCAGTCACCCAGCAGGCCTCGGGTGAGGGAGGTGTTTCCGAGAGCAACACAGAGGAGTCTGTGGGAGTTCTTGTGCTTTCCTTTTGAGGGGGAAAAACTTTCCCCTTCTGCCAAACAGCTGGCTAACAGAAAAGCCCCTTCTGACTTAAAATACTGCTCTAGCCAGCCTCACTGCTGGAGGGAAGAAACAGCCAAGCTATGTGTATTCCTTCAGTGTGACTCTCTGCAGATTTGATGCCTACAGGGTTGTTGTGCAGGTGAAACAGGAGGCAAAAGAACTTCCGCAACAGCACCCAGTTTCATCTGTACAACAACCCTATGCGGTAGGCCTCAAATCTACAGAGTTGCTTGGCTGCCTCTTCCCTCCAACAGCGAGGCCGGCCAGAGCAGCATTTTAAGGGAGACGGGGCTTTTCTGTGGAGTCTCTGTCAGCCAATGGTTAGGAAGAAGGGGAAAGCTCCCCCCCCAAAAAAAAAACACATCCATGTCCACAGACTCCCCTGCATTGCTCTTGGAAACACCTCCCTCGCCTCTGTCACGGGCGGTTAGAGGCTCCTTCACAGCAGGCCTGAAGGGAGGGGGAAGGGACACACTCACCAACCACCTGCCAGCTCTGTGAGGGGGCGTGAGGGCTTCCCGGATAAAGGGGAAAGAAGTCCACCCCCCCCCCCCGGGCCACTTACTGTGTTCCTGTCAGCAGCCAGGGAGCTTGCCAGATTGTCCCTGGCTGGGGGGGGAGGGGGGCTGTGTCGGCTCCCTATTGGTTACAAGTCCAGGGGGGCAGGGCAAGTCCAATCTTTGGACTGTCTCCGCCTACTATCCAACCACCTAGGCCTTAGCTTTTTATATTATACAGAGAAGCTGTTCCAGATTCCTTTAAAGAAGTGATCAGTGACTCACGAAAGCTCATATCCTGCCACAAATTTTGTTAGTCCCGGTGTTTCTCTCAACCCAAGCTATCTCGTAGTTTGGTTGTGAGAATAAACTGGGGAAGTGAGGGCCACACATACAGCTCAGAGCTCCTGGGTAGAGGGATGGGCTGGCAGTTTATTAGGCACAATGAAGTACTTTAATTGTGCGGTTGTGTCCACCTTCAGTTTGAGGAAGGCTGCACCAACTGGCAAGTAAAATTTAACTAAAGGAATCCTGTCTTTTAAAATGTTTATTTGCTATCCACAGCTTCTTCTGTTTCCAGGCAGTTCAGACTACTTATTGGCATGGAAGCCTTTTGCCATAAGCTGAGAGAGTGACTTGCCCAGGGCCACAAAGTGACTTCCAAGTTTCCTACCTCAAAACCTGCCCCTGTGGCTACTCTACCATTCTGGTTCTTGTGTTTAGTCACTTTCAGATGATGATTCCTATGTGCCACTCTCATTTGGTGTAGAGAGCAATGCAAAAGCCACATGATTCACTCAACAAGCTCCAGTTCAAGCCTCGACCCCAATGGCCAGTTCCAGGAGAACAACGGGCAGGTGCAGAACTCCAGATGGGACGAGCAGCAGAAGGTGTTTGCCTTGGAGCAGATCTGTGGGGTTTTCAGAGTGGACCTGGGACAGATGAGGTCTCTTCGCCTGTTTTTCAGGTAAAAACAAACATCTTTAGTAATGTGATTGCCCTCTGTGAGTGATAATACAGGAATGCTAAAATTAGTTACCATTATTTGGTGTTCTATGGGTGGAAATCTGCTTCGGTGGTTCAAAGAGTATCAGCTGTTGTTCTTTGTGGGTGGTCCTGTGTTCCTCAACTTGTTCTGTCTGACAACAGCCTGCAATTCCTTTGTGCATTTGACATTGAACCAAGAATGGCTGTCTTCTTTTGGGAAGAAATTTTACGGAATTTTACGAAGCTGGCAATCCAAGTCAGGCCTGACCCCAATGAATCCTCCCTCAGAGGCCAAAAGAGACCTGCTCCCTCTCCCTGCCTCCTTACTCACAAAAAAATCAGCTTGTGGAATACTATGGTTGCCTAGCAACAGCCACTGTTGGAATCCATTTTTTAAAAGGTACAGGCACTCCTTTTTAATCATTTTTTTAGATTTTTAAAAACTCCCCAATGTATTTTTTAGATTTCACATTTTTATGCAAACCTAGGACCCTTTTCAGGTTTCAGAAATATCTGCCTTGCCCTTTCACAGCTCCAGTCACTAGATATAAGTATCCAAAGTTCTGCCTACTTGCTTTTAGAATATAAGATACACAAATGTAGTAATCTGTGTTTGAAAAGCACGAGATACCACTCCAAAGGCTATTTCACACAATCCACATGCTAAGAAAAATAATATTTGTATTGAAAACCCCCTTGAAGTGGCAATATGCACTATCCCTGCTAGTTAAAGTAAATATCAGCCAACACAGCTAAGTGGCTGTTACCCAACCAACCTGTTAATTATGTTCCTTCTTGGTCTGTGGGAGGAGCTCTTTGGCTTTTTAATTAACTTCTTAATTTGTATATCATAGCTCCTTCAGTTAATTGCTGCTTTGCCTATTATCCTCTTTCCCCTTTGTTTTGATTTCCAGGATCTATATTGTTGAGTGCATACAATTCCCCAGCCCCACCCCCAGTCTGTGATGCTTTTGTTTTCTGTAACATTTACATCCTTTACCAAACTTCAGGGCGAACAAAAAGTTTCTTCCTCACTTTAGAATTGAAGAGAGCTATAAGGCTCTGTGGCTAATGAATCTTGGTAGTCATTGGTAAATTAATATAGGTTGTATGTACGATTCAAGAGTTGTTGCTCTCAAATGTTTATAAGAACCAACCTCAAACTAGTAAGCTTTGGGAAAGTTTTGTGAACTTAGAAATCAAGCAAGTCGAAAAGCGTAACAAAGGAGCTTCTTTGAACATAGAACCTCTGGATCAACATAAATCCATGTGAGACCTTTTTTAGTTGTATGGCACGCAGTGTATGGTAAACAAGCTAAAAATACCAGCAGATGTAGGTAAAAGTCTTCTTTTGGTTGCGTGTGGGTGGGGGTGGAGCACTGTGTGCTCTAATTCTGTGAGCCCCTCGCAAGCACCAAGTGGACCCCGAAACTCATAATCAGAGCAGAGTGTACTCTGGGGGAGGGTTTTTGTTTTAAACAACTGTTTCACTCAGAAGAAAAAGGCAAAGCATGTGTTTAGAATATATTATGCAAATCATCAGATCTTGACTTGCATCATTTGTTTTGATTGCAGCTTAAAGGTTGTTGTTTTTCCAAAGTAACAGAATTTGTCATCAAGGACTAAGATGGCAAAGGGAGGAAAAGAGCTTTGTTCAAAGAGACGGTAGAGTGATTTGTGGAAGGCCCAGGGAGAGATGAGAGAGAACAGGGCTATATGCAAGGCACAGACTTTTTCTTTTCTGTGACTCCAGCAAGGCCAAACTTAGATCAGTTTGATTGATGAACTTGATAAATATTTTACTGCATTGCTTATGAAGAAAGCTGAAAATGTCACAACTCAGCCTTGTATTTTACACGTGTCAAGACAAGCAACTGTGCCTCCTTTGTGGTAGAAACTGTTTTACCCCTAGATATTCTAAACAGTGAATTTTGCTCTTGACTCTGCACTTTCCACCTTCTTTTTGCCTCCAACTTTAGTGATGAGGCATGCACCAGTGGGCAGTTGGTTGTTGCTAGCAGAGAGAGCCAGTATAAGATCTTCCACTTTCACCATGGTGGCCTGGATAAACTGTCAGACGTGTTTCAGCAATGGAAGTATTGCACAGAGACCCATCTCAAACATCAGGTAAGTGGCCAAATCCAAGAGTCCCCATAACAGCCCCCGCCCCAGCCCTATATGTGGTGAGTGTCTTTCTAACACAAGATGGAATAGAACTTAATAAATATTTCACTAGTATACTGCCCCATCCCTGATAGTTCAGCATTGCTAACAACATTTTAAAACAATACATAGCAAGCAGTAAAACAGCAAATCCTTCGTAAAAATTGCCCCCTATTGTTTGTTTCCCTGTGAGGATTGATTGAAGCTTGGAGGGGTTCCTGTTGGTGGATCTTTCGAGTAGGGAAAAAAACATCTCATGATGTTATTGCCTGGCCTCAGCTAAAGTCCTGGAAGAACAGCTCTGTTTTGCAGATCGTCCAGAATTGTTTAAGATCCGGTGGAGCATTCCACCAGACCAGGGACAGGGCTGAAAAAGTCCTGGTCGAGGCCAGTTTTATCTCTTTGGGGCCAGGGACCCTAAGCAGATTTGGACTGCCTGATCTTAACGTCCCTTGGAGGGGAGGTATAGGGGAGGAGACAGCCCCGAAGATCCAGGGGTCCCAGACTGTTTAGGACCTTGAACATAAGAGTCAAAAGCTTGAATCTGATTGAGTCTCCAATCTGGAACCAGTGCAGCTGGGATAACACAGGTGTAATATGTGCTCTCCATGAGGCTGTTGTCAGGAGCTGAGCTGCTGCATTCTGGACCACTTGGAGTTTCTGGAGCAACCTCAAGGGTAGCCCTGCATAAGGCAAATTACGGAAGTCTAATCTGGAGGTGACTAGGTTGGACATCACTAGTTAAGGTGCAAGCTGCCATGCCAGGTGTAGATCGAAGAATGCCCAGCAAACAAACTCTATAACTTGGGCATCCAGGATCACACTCAGACTCTTGACAGAGGTTAAAGGTATTAATTGGACACTGTCAAGCATTGAGAATTGCATCATCTTACCTTCTGCATGTCAACCTAGCCACAGGACTGGCTGGATTTAACTTTAGCCAACTCTGCTTGAGCCAATCCACCAACCGGGTCAAGGTATGTGGGGGAGTTGACAAATGGCTGCCCATCAGCAGAAATTGCTAGGTGTCATCATTTGAGCAATGAGCCTCCTTTCCAAAGATGAAGATCCTCCCCAGCTTCCAAACCTTGGTGTGCTTGCCTTTGCCTCCCTCTCATGAGCTGAGAAGCATTCAGGATTGCATTATAGTCTTGCACAGCTGGGTGGAAACAGAGACAGACAATACGGCCATTTAATCCCAGGGTAGAGTTTAAAGGGGCAGGGCAGCACAAGCAAACAGGGAAGTTGTAGCCGAGCAAGAGTGTCAAATGTGGAATGCTTGACGATGCCGTTGGGTCTTTACTGGCATTTATAACCACCTTGGTTGATAAGATTTGGGCTTGGCTTCATGTCCCTTATTTATCCTCATATCCCTCCTGAAAGGTTGGTTTGAACAGATGTGGAACCAGCAGTGCCAAGAAAGCTTATTCTGTGATAGAGTCAGGGGTTTGTTCTGCAGGTCCAGTTGGCCTATATTTGGGGAGATAACTCCCCCCTCCTTCAGTATCTTAGTGTCCATAGTGCCTCTGTGAATGGGCTTCTCCTGAAGTAAATGACTGCTCATTTTATGAGTCTTCCATATTCAAATAATGTGCTGACGCTTATTGCTACAGACTCTTGCTTCGTTCTGCACAAAAAGCCTTACAAAAACCTTAATTATATCTTTAAAGATACTAGGGATGCTTGTAAGAAAGAGTGATTTCTGAATGCCCTTCCTTCCCACCAAGCGCCCCCATTGCTTTTTCCCCCCCTGTTGCTTTCCCCATGGGGGGGCTTACATTTGTGTTGAGCAACCTTTTGATTTTTCAATGAAATGTCAGCTGTGGTTTTCACCCTGGAATGGCAAGTGCCCTTGCAGAGACCCTGGCACTGCCACTTCCCTGTCTTCCTTCACAGCAGTCCTTTTGTACATGGCCAATCAGATGTAGTTTATTGCCTGCATTCCTGGGCAGACGGAAGATACTGCAACAAACTGGGTGAATTCTGGCCCTGGGCAGGGGAGGGTGGGAACGGCAGGCAGACTTAATGAAGCAGTAGTGTGTTACTCTGCTTGTTAATGCTTCCAATTACATGTGCCGGTTTTGACCAGGAGCTTGCCCCCAAACTCCCAGGACCCTCACAAGGCTAGGTCTTCCATTTTCCAGTCTGGGAGGCTAATCCAGCAGTCTGAGTAAGGGATGCAGCAGTCGAGATTTTGCAGCTGCTGCACAGGCCCTTTCTTTTCTCATCTCCCACTTAGCAGTTCACTGACGTGAAGACCTGCATGCAGTTCTCAATCCGCCGGCCCAAGCTGCCCTCTTCGGAGACCCATCCTGAGGAGAATGCCTACAGGCGCCTAGATGTTTCTGCTTGGCTCAGTCATGTGAATGAAACTGGACAGGTGGAGGAAGAGTACAAGCTGAGGAAGGTGAGGGGGAAGCATTGTACATTTTCCCTGCATGCTTTTCCAGTGGAGAAAATGTCTCTAGGTGGACTTTGTGTTTTTCTTTGTCAAAAGCCCTTGCATGTGTGCCTGCTCCTGTAATACAGTGTAGTGTCTGGCATGCACAATGGAGGAGCAACCATTTATTGGGCAGAATGCAGAACAGTGCAGCATGTTTCTCAGTCCAGTGGGTTTTCTGGACTCCTGCTACATTTTCCTCTTGCTTATGGGGGGAATGGACACTTCTAGAGCAGGCTTGTGCGATACAGCAGGGACAGGCCTAAAGAAACGGAGTCCAGTGGAACCTTCAAGATGTGCAATTAATTCCAGCACAAGCTTTTGTTGGTCTTTAAGACTAGCACAACATAACTACTACTTAGAAGGGTATTATTCCAGAATTTTAATTCGCTAATTTTTTGTTTCTTTCTTATATTACATTACGTTAGGTTATGCTGAAATCTGACTGGTCAATGACCATAAAATGTAAAATAATGTAATGTAATGTAATGTCGTGTACATAACTACCCATCTTGAATTAAAGTCCAAAAAAAGCAATTGAGACTGGCTTGAAATAATTAAGAGTTGGGGGTGGGATGAAGGATTGTCTCTGTAGGAGGCAGGGAAGAGTCCAAGTGTAGGGTTTCCAACATTGGGGGTTAGGCCGTGGTGAGAACAATGTGATAATTGTGCTGGCCCTCCAGGGGTGTTATTGGCATTGAAATGAGTCTGATTTGTGCCTCCTCTCAGAAGAGGTGGGCACCTCAGTCCCTGTACGTAAATAGGTGTGAATTGTGGGCTTCTGAATTAAGGCCTCACTTGACAGGAGAAAGCGCCCCCACACACACACACACACACATATACACAAAATTCAGCTTCTCTTCCCTGTCTCACCCACAGGCTATTTTCTTTGGTGGCATGGATGTCTCCATCCGTGGTGAAGTCTGGCCCTTCCTGCTGCACTACTATAGTTTTGAATCCACTTCAGAGGAGAGGGAGGCTCTGCGGGCACAGAAGAGAGAAGCATACTTTGAGATCCAGCAGAAAAGGTATCAAAGGGTGCTAGTAGCACCGGCTTCAGTCTGTATAGGCTTTTAATTACTCTCAAAGCTGCAATGCATAGAAACTGCAGTGAAATTTGCTAGTCATCCTGCCCATCTTTCCCATTTGGAAGCTTCCCTGCAGCAGCTGATGGTGAGAAGGCAACTATTTCTCTAATGAGGGCAACTCTGCCTTTCACTGCTGTTGAGATATCAGCCCAGATCCACCATTAGGAACATGACCAATGTGGAAATGTCATGGAGAAGAAAAGCTTCGCTGCCGGGAGATAAGCTTGTTTTGCTCCATTTTCCTAATTCCTTCTTGCAGCTGTTTCCTTTAATTCCATGTAAATCAGTGGAGTGGTTCAATTGAGGAAACCAGATTAGAAACCGATTTGGGCATAGTCTATATTACAATAGAATCAAAGAATCATAGCACTGGAAGGGGTCATACAGCATCCCTGATAAGTATCTGTCCAGCCGCTGCTTAAAGACCGCCAGTGAGGGGGAGATCACCACCTCCTTAGGCAGTCGATTCCACTGCTGAACTACTCTGACTGTGAAATTTTTTCCTAATATCTAGCAGGTACCATTCTACGTATAGTCTAAACCCATTCCTCTGTTGCTAACAGGAACAGCTCCCAGCCCTCCTCCAAGTGCCAACCTTTCAAATACTTAAACGAGTGAAATCATTTTCTCTCCCAACCTCCTCTTCTCCAGGCTGAACATTCCCAGGTCCCTCAGCCTTTCCTCATAGGGCTTGGTCCCCAGGCCCTGGATCATCCTTGTTGCTCTCCTCTGAACCCTCTCAATTTTGTCCTTGTCCTTTTTGAAGTGAGGCCCTTAGAACTGCACATAGTACTCCAGGTGCAGTCTGACCAATACACAGTGGGATTATGACATCTTGTGATTTTTATGCCATTGGTGAAACGTTCACCAGGGGAAATGTTCTTTCCTTAAACAAGCAGACATGAACCCAATCTTTCACATATTTAAAAGAAAGAAACCCCCTATTAAAGTACATTCCAAAAGATGGTTTAGCATTGGGGAAGGAGGTGTAAGGAGAAAGTGGTACTTTTATAGGCACTAGCTAGTAAATGCTTACAATAGTCTTACACCGAATTGTCTTCATGATGCTTGGATCTTGTTTAGATTTTTCCAGAATAGAACATGAACTGCTTTGAGAATGTGCAAAACCCCTTTGGGTAGTGGTCATAGCTGGACGCACCCAGTGATCAGATGTACCACTAGCAGTTTCAGTCCTCTAGGATGCTGGAGAACTGATATTTGTGCACAGCAGATTCATGTGCCTGGTTGTGTGTGTATGAGAGAGGCACTTTTGAGTCCATGAATGCTGGTGCTTTCACTGGCTTGTTGGGATCCTCTGGCTCTGTGACAAAGTTCACCTCAAGTCATGACTTACTGTTACTTTGTCAGGTTAAATGGCTGTCCCTCCTCCTCCTCCTCCTCCTCCTCAACATGAGATACCTGTTATGAACCTTTGAGTTAAGATTGCTACAGGAGAAACAGATCTAGCCTTGCTCCTCACATGTGCCCCAGTTCTTCATCCTGGCATTTCTTCCTTATCTGCAAAACCGCCCAGAGCCATATGGAAAGGCAGTATAAAAATACAAATAAATAAATAAATAGTTTGCAGGGCTGAAAGGATGCCCTGGTCCCCATCACCACCACTACCACCACGCTTAACCACAGTTGCTTTGGGGATGTACTCATGTTGTTGTGTGATGCTCAGACTCTCTATGACGCCGGATGAGCAGAAGGCGTTCTGGCGAAACGTGCAGTTCACAGTGGACAAAGACGTGGTGAGGACTGACCGCAGCAACCAGTTCTTTCGAGGAGAGAACAACCCCAACGTGGAAACAATGAGGTGACGACTCCATTTACGCAAATGCACATTCTTGCATGTGAAGTCCATCCCCCACAATATTAGAACACATGTCCAGACACCACGGCCCTCGCTGAACTCTGAAAGGAGCACAGGCCGTCAGCCTGAAGCAATCGATAACTTATTAAGCACTTTTATAGTTGCAGAATTTGCTCTTGGCAACTCTTGGAAGACTGCTTGTTCCAGTTCGAGATGAGCAGCTGTTGCTTCTTATTTGGGGGCCTCCAGCTCTTGGTCTTTCATATACATTCAAACACATGTACATCTGCATATAGTTTTACACTAGATGTTGGGGCTACCTTGCTCCTATTGCAAGTTCTTTGGGAGGCAGCTCATTACACTAGGTTGGGCCAAGGCCCAAAAAGGCCTTGGCTCTGGTTGAGTTCAGACAGACATCTTTGGTATTTGCAGAACGTAATGCTCTCTAGGGAACATATTGGGAGAGATGGTTCCTAAGGCACTCAGGGGCCAGATCATGTAGAGCTTTAAACTGCTCTATCATTGATCCAAGCCCTTGACTGTGATCTGGAACTTGACCAGCAACCACTGCAGCAGCTGGAGGGCAAGTTGAATATGAGTCTTTGTGAGGACCTAAGCCGCAGCATTCTGTATCAGAACCAAGGGTAGCCCCACATAGAGCTAAAGGTGAGTCAGTTTTTTTTAAATGTACTGCTTCCCAATATTGAGACATGTCATAGGTGAAAGGTTATGTCTTGCTGTTGATCTGGTTTTTCAAACTGGCAACCCTGCAAATACTTTTCAAGGCTGATGTTTGGGAGTGTGATCTTAATTAGTTCTGCATGGACCCAGTTTCTGCTGAAATGCCCACACAGTCCTCATAGGAATATAAAGCTGCCCTGCCCCCTTTTCCTTTCTTTTTAAACTAAGAACTGATATTTGTATAGCTTGTATTGCCACACGTTTTCTTTGCTCTCACTTTTTGTTTTAAGTTCCATCCTGTTAAACAAGACAAAGTCTTTACTAAGAATTCTCTGTTGGGGGAAGAACAAGACCCTTTGGTCGTCTTTTGGTCATTTGACTGTCTTCTTCTTAGGCGAATCTTGTTGAATTATGCAGTGTACAGCCCGGATATTGGCTACTCCCAGGGGATGTCTGACCTCGTTGCCCCAATCCTGGCTGAGGTTCTGGATGAATCGGATACTTTTTGGTGCTTTGTGGGTCTGATGCAGAACACTATATTTGTCAGCTCCCCTCGTGATGAGGATATGGAGAAACAGCTGGTAAGGATTTGAGCTTGAGGCTCTTCTCCAACTACCTTAACTCAAACAATAATTAAGAAACGTGAAACTAACATCCATATTGTTACTAGGCTGCATATAGTTGACTGGAGAAGTCAAGCTTTGCAGTTTCAGAACTATCAGAAGGCTGTGGTATCCCCAGTTCATATTCCCTTTATACGAGAGGAGGCAAAGAGGTCACGGGGTTTGAAACTGCAACCCTTTTGCAACTGCAATATTGGCTTAGAGCTGTGTCACTGGGGCAGTTCATGGGCTTTAGCTACCAACTCCCTTGCATAAGTCATTTCTGCACCAGCAGAGTATAAAGATGAGTATAGAGATGAGCACATGCACATACTTCTAGAAGTTGCAGTGGAAGCTGCTGCTACTTGGTGCATGGTCAGCGTAATGCAGGATGAGCATGCTTGCAGAAGTTGCAGTAGCAGCATCTGTGAATGTGTGTTTTTGGTGTGAAGAAATTCACACACTCACAAAACTGCTGCTACAACTTTCACATTTCCTGACAGCAGGCAGTTCACGTGGGCAATTGTGAGTTTGAATGTCCTGTTGGTTGAGCCAGCTCTGAGACACGTGCACACACTAGCTGGACTTGCTGGGTTTCTGGTGGGAGGAAAGTCGTCCCCTCTCCCTGGAGGTTATGGGTCAGTTGAGCATCAGACTCTCTTTGCAGATGTACCTGCGAGAACTGCTGCGGCTGATGCATTCGCGCTTCTACCACCACCTGGTCTCCCTTGGGGAGGATGGTCTGCAGATGCTCTTCTGTCACCGCTGGATCCTCCTCTGCTTTAAGCGCGAGTTTCCAGATGCTGAGGCTCTGCGCATCTGGGAAGCCTGCTGGGCTCACTACCAGGTTAGGCCTTGGAGTCAGAGATTCCTCCTTTCTCGGGGGCTCTTTGGGGAGGACACTGAATGGGAACATGGCCAATGGTAGCTGCTGGTTCCCAGCTGTGTCTCTTCCTTCAGCCACGACTAGAAACACGTAATTCCTTGGCGGATTGCTGGTCTTCTCCCCCACTGTTTGCCTCTGACATTATACAAATTGATGCAAATTTCACCCTGACAGTTCATTACTGAGCTCCTGGGCTGTTCTTGCTGCTGTTGCATCACATCAACCCCAAAGCCTTCATCTTGCCTTAAAGTTGTCAGTGCAGCCTTGGCCGCCTGGCTTTCTGCAAGCTGTAAATGTTGCTCTGAAGGACAGCTGTGCCAGCTGATTTCCATCTCTCACTGTGAAGAGGGGGAGAAGATACGGTTTCTGTCTGACTTGGTCTCGTCTGCAGGGGGAGGGGACTGCCACCAGAGTGCGTTAACCTTGTTGGCTGTTGGCTCACATTTATGTTAGCCAAATAATTACTCTGGTGGGTTTTGCCTGGGAGTAGCATGTAGTAGTCATGTGAAAGGGCTGTTTCTCCTGGTTGAGATTCCCCTACCCTGAGCCAAGTGGTCTAAATGCTGCTGCTAAAGAACCTCACAATACTGGCAACTAGACAGTTTTAATTCTGTGAACAGAATTAATGTCAGAATTTATTGTTTTGTAACTTACAGATTGCTAACTCTGGTTATCAAGTACGTAATTTGGGTATCTGGGTAATTTTTTTTTTTAGTAAAAAATAGGGTGGGAAGCACTGTGTTGATTCGGAGCAAGATATACGGAGCATAAGAAGGATAAGTGTTAGATACTCTGTGAGGAAAAGACAGGAAATATTGCTTGACCCAAATTTCATCCCCTAACCACAAGAAGAGTTGTTTTCTTTTGTGTTTAGTTTAAGCTGTAGCCCACGTGATTTTTCACTGTTATCTGGGGAGTTCAGCTCTAGACATTCTTATCACACTTTTATCATAAATCCTGGTGACCTACTCAACTTTGATAGCCTTCAGCTGTCGTTTTTCACTTCTTAAATGTGTGTGAATGCTGTGGTAGCGCAGGCAACCTTTGTGTCCCTAACTGGCTGCCAGGATATTCATCTTGGTCCCTCTGGCCAGCTTGACTTCTTCTTTTCCACAGTCCTGATTTAAAAAAAAATCAAAAGGGACATTGTTTGTGAGGTAATGACCCCCCAAAACCTTGCCCTACAAGGGGGCTGTGTGTATTTTCATGTTCGTTTCTCGACTTGAGTGTCATTAAATATTTGAATGTTGCTCTTTGTAGCTTTGCAAAGCAGACTGGCTGCATCGCTGTGCAGCAGATAGCAGCACAGAAGGCTTCCAAAATTAGACCAAGCCCTTCAGCCAGTGCTGCTTTCATTTCTGTCTGGGGCCCATGGATGAAGCTTTTGGCAGGAAGTGGTCAGTGGTCCATATAGCTCAGCCCTGTCTGCTGGGTCTGGCCCGAATAACTTGGGAAAATTCAAAAGTCGTGTGGGATGGGGGTGTGAACTACCAGTGGCTGCTACCTATGCCTGCTTCATGGATTAGTTAGTAAAACTACTTTCCTTGTATCCTTTTGCATTGATTATTCCATGATAAATTTTGAGAAGACCTTGCTGCATATGGTGAGCATCCTGTTTAAAAGCTCATTGCTGAGGGTGCATGCCCTGGTGTCCATAATGTCTGCCTACTAGAGCTGCTTATTCCTGGGGACAGTTCTGTGTGTCTGTGTCCAACTGTTTGGTGTACTGGTGTTCAGGTGCTTTTAAGCATGCTGTGTCTGGTGCGCAGCATAAGCACAAGTCAGGGCTCCCCACGACATGTTCATGAGACATGGCCAGGTTCAGATTGACTGTGATAACCTGTGGATGGCATTTGTATGTGCTCCTTCTTGTCTCAGGCAGTAGGGTGAAGGATTTGGGTGGTTGACAGAGTGACGGACTCTTTTGAAGGCAAAAAGTCCTGCAAGCTCCTTTGATATTCTGCCTAGTGCCCGTTTTTAACTAGTTGCTTCCTTTTCTCTTTTTCTTTGCTGTTACAGACAGACTATTTCCATCTCTTCATCTGTGTGGCCATAGTGGTGATCTATGGGGATGATGTCATTGAACAGCAACTGGCTACTGACCAGATGCTGCTGCATTTTGGGAATTTGGCCATGCACATGAATGGGGAGCTCGTACTCAGGAAGGTAAATAAAATTTTCACGATAAGAAGTAAACCATTCTGCAAACTTTGTAATTTGATCTGTTTCAAAAGATATATTTTGGAGATACTGTGTGTGAGTCTCTGGGTGGTAGTGATGGGTCTTCATTGAAATAACTTGAAATAACTGACGTTGATTGCCCATTCTTTTAATCCGTGCTGTTTTTACTCTGTATTAACTTTTACTGCCTCACCTCCAGGCTAGAAGTTTGCTGTATCAATTTCGCCTGCTACCCAGGATCACCTGCAGCCTGCATGATTTATGTAAACTCTGTGGGACAGGTATGTGGGACAGCGGCTACATCCCTGCTGTGGAGTGTACTGGAAATCACCTAGACTCTGACAGCTGCCCTTATGGGGGCATGGTGAATGAGCCCTCTCCAAAATCAGGCAGTGAGGGCAGGAGGGGGCTGAAATCGCAAGAGGTCTTCACCTTCCGGAAATGAGAACTCTAGCCTTAAGACACACAGTGACTGGAAGAAAACACACCGGAATGGGCACAAAGGAATCGGCACAAGAGTGAGAGAGAAGGGAGAGACTCTCAGAAGATGTTGAATGAGGACTAATGCTGTTTCCCTTCCTCTTCCAAGAGGAGGGATGAGAGGCATAAGGATACAGATGCTTACTAGGGAAGTTAAAGCTTGAAGCCTCACTGATGTGTCATATCAGGAAAGTCCTTGGTTGATCTAATGATCATGAGCATGTTGGTGCTCTGCAGTGCAGGACATCTGAAGGAAGTGTGCTGGAGTCAGACTGGCAGAGAAGACTCCCAGGTGGCAAAGGATTCTTCTGGCCCTTCCCGAAGCACAAAGGGAAACACAGGCTGCTCGGGAAGACGTCGTCTGCAACCAGCAACATCAGTGATGGGCGAAGGGGCTGGATTAGATCTCCCTTCAGTCCTAAATGCACCATACACCTGCGCACACATACTTTGCTTAAACCAAATCGCAGAACTCACTGGTTTCTATGTTAAGCCATGGTGGTCATTTCAAACATAGTTTGCCAAAAAACAACAACAATAATAAAGTGCAACTTTTGGATTTCCAAGGGAAATGTTTCCATGTGTGGCCAGAGTGTGATCATTTATTTTTCAAATCTTTTGTAGTCTTATACACAAGAATACTGGCTTACCGCAGGTCTGAAATCAGGATTTTGCTGTACTCCATTAGACGCTTCCAGTCACTGTTGTACAGGGGACATTTGAATGGAATCCCAGGCTCTGTGTTTCCTTGCTCATGCTGTCCTTCCTCTTTCACTTTGATTCATACTTTCCTCCTTGCTGTGGTTTCTGCTCTTGACCTTTGGAGCATGGCTTCCTGTAAGGACTGCCACAGGACAACTTGAGCCACCAACCTGCATTTATATAGTGCTGTGGAAAGCCAAGGACAGAGTTATCCTGTCCTTCATCTCTCTCTGATACCACACTCTTTATATCCCCAACACACTGTCTAGCTAGGGGGGTCTCAGTAGCAGCTGTTCAGAGAGTGCCAGGAAGGCTACTTGATCTTTAAGCTTTTTACTCATGTGGTGTATCTGTAACAAATGTATGGAAGAAGCCCCTAAATTCTAGGTCTAGCTGCAACATACGCCTATTCTCTATTAAGGATGCTTCCAAAGTCTGTTTTACTTGCATCATTTGTGGCAGCTGTTTTTAAAAGGAGCTCACTGGGAGCGGTTCTTGCACTTTTAGCAGAATGCCGTATGCCTGCAGCCCATTAAATTATATGTACTCTACAATTTTTTTAATGGATGCCTACTAATGCTGCTTTGCAATCCTACAGAAACCAGGAGCACACACACACAAAAAGATCACAGCAAAAAACTGTGTGTGTATATATGCACTGATACAATAAGTTGTTAATGAAGATTATGAGTCCTGTATTTCCAGTTCTTGGTATGCCAGAGGAAAAATTCTCAATAATGCACACTAAACAAAGAGGATTCTGGTACAAACAAAGCCTGTTTCATTACTTTCTTCAGCAGCATTAACAAAATATCAGGATATAAGCTCTCGGTGGAAGCGGCTCACAGTGGCTTGTGGCTCAATCCTTAACTAAGCGACTATAGGAGTTATTCTTCTTGTATCCGGTATCCTTTGCAATCCTAGGCAGATGCCACCTTGAGTTGCTGTGGGAAGGGCTCCCTTACATGCCAACCAGGCTGGATTGTAAGTGGTGGAAGTCTGACCCTAGGGGTCCTTATTATAAAGGAGCAGCATTCAGCTTCCATTAATGGGCAGGAATATGAACAGAACTCCACCATTAACTCTTAGTCTAGAACAGGGGTAGTCAACCTGTGGTCCTCCAGATGTTCATGGACTACAATTCCCATGAGCCCCTGCCAGCAAACGCTGGCAGGGGCTCATGAGAATTGTAGTCCATGAACATCTGGAGGACCACAGGTTGACTACCCCTGGTCTACAAGATGCAGGTTCAGATTATTTTCCTTCATAGACTTGTGAGGTCTAATGTTGCACATCCCTACCACCTTAGACTCTGAATTTGGGCGGAATGGCAGCACAGAAATACATTTTAAATAAATATTTAATAAATGCCAGGGGAGAAAACACTGAGCAACTGCCTTCTATCTTGGACAACAACAACAATAAAGAGGGTAAATGGTTTTGTGCAAATAAAACAGAAGCAAAAATATGCACTATTGCAGCTACTTCTTGAGGAGCAGGTGGCACTGCTGCTGCCTGAGCTGCCTTCTGCATGATAATGGAAGAGCCTCCCATGAAGCACACCACAGATCCTTTTGCTAATCCTGCTGATTGAAGGAGTGAGCCTACCTACGCAAATCCCTCCCGTGTGCTTGGCTATCTTCTTTCAGTGCTCAAGCAACGGAGCTTCCACAACACTCAAGCCCCAGTAACAGCATTCTCCATAAGATCAGGCCAAGCAGCTCATTATTGAACCCAAAGACTCTTGTGTGTCCTTCAGGCAAACCCAACAGCCTAATCATTTTGGTTTCTTGTCTTTGGCTTGTACTTGCAGAGGTCATAGGAATAGAGCACCACCTGCTGTCTGCAGCCTCAATTACCACGTGTGAGTGGGAGCCCTTCAAGCATCACCTGGCCCTTGGTGCCGGGGCTCCTTGCAACGGCGGGTGTGTGCTGGGAGGATTTTCAGGCAGGCAGTTGCCAGAGTTAATGATGGAATGCTGAATCTCTACTGCTCAGCAGTCCAAAGGTCAAAATCTCATGTTTATTCCACCCATGCAGTGTATTAACCAGAAGCTATTAGAGGATGCTGCTTTACAGCTTAATACTCTTGTCTCAGTAAAAGCCCTGGAAAGAAAGGGAAGGGGGGGGGAGGGGGTTATGAATACATGTTCCTTATTGATCTCATTTAGTTATAAAAAGCAGTTGCTTTAAACATTTTCTGCAGTAGACTAGGAAGTAAGCAGCTTTGAACATTCAGGGGCGGAGCTGGGTATAGCTGGTCCTCTCTAGAGAAATGTCAGAGGAGGAGAAATGAAGTAGGCCAAATAGCTAAGAGAAAGACATTTTTGTAAGCGCAGACTCCAAGCAAACGTGTGGGTAGGCAGGTAATTATAGTTCTATCCCAAACTATCCGAGGCCTTAGTCACGATTTAAGGTTAAGAACAATCTCTTCCACTTAAAGCACCCTTATTTCTAAAAATAGCCGGAGTATGCATTAATAATAATTGCATAGGGATGTGTGTTTCAGAGCACCAATGGACAGGAAGACATTCCGGTTGTGCAGCATTACAATACAGTTTAGGAAACAAAGCTCATAGATAGGCAGTCATTTAGTTACAACAGAGATGAACTTGACAGCTTTTGGAAGGAGGTTTTGCTTCCTCTGAGGTATGCAAGCATTAGTTCCACCTGATTGTCACCACTGGCCAAAGATGTATGAAATGACAAAACAAATTGTCTTTACGTGAGTCAAAAGTAGAATGTTAGTTGCGCCAGTAGCACCTGTGGTGTTTTTTCTTGAGCAATTATGCGAGTTGTTGCTATAAAAATCAACGCATTATGATGATTGCTTGGGCTGGCCCTACCCACAGCGTTCCAGGATTCACATGCATCCCAAAATAGCATGACATCACATGTGAGTACATGAATGAGGTCCTCCAGTTATTCTGTCCAGGTGCCTGGAGTGTTTGGAGGGGTGTGGGGGGGGGGGAATCTCAGTGGCAGAGCATCTGCTGGGTGTGCAGAAGGTTCCAGTTCCAGTCCTCCGCATTTCCGCTTAAAACAATCAAGCAGTAGGTGACTTGAAAGGCCGCCTTCTGAAACCTTGGAATGCTGCTGACCTTGCTTGAGCTATGGTCTGGGTCAGTGGGATTCGGCTTCCTGTGTGCAAGTGCAGAGTGCTGAAGATGAGGATCCCCGCACATGTGTTTGTTTACTTTTATGAAGTTATCCCATCCTGCTCTCGGTTGCCTTCAGTCGTTTGCTGAGATGACCGTGTTTTAATTTCCCCAGACATTCTGGGAACATCATAATATGTTTTGGCAGCCTGAGTCCAAGTGAACCAAACTGGTACAGATGAGTTCTGCTTCTTCATGGTGAATCATGTCATTTTAACTCTAGCTGTTCTGAGGCCTTTGGGTTTTTGCTAGTTCAACCTTTGGGGAAATAAATTAGTGTTAACCCCAAAGCCAGAATACATCAAGAGAGGCCACGAGAAGAATTATAGTAGGCTAACCTCCTCCATAAAGGATATAAGGCATGATTAGACCTCACTCCTTTACAAGAAAATTGATTATAAGGAATTAAAAGGTTAAGGCATCTTGACTTTCTGTTGGCAAGCGGGTCTCTCTTTTTGCTATGGCTATGATTCCACCTTGTGCTGATCCAAACTGGAAAGATGCAGGCATGACCCTATAGCCTTAGTTTTATCAGCCTGAGTATTGTAGAGCAGTGGTCCCCAACCTTTTTATCACCAGGGACCGGTCAATGCTTGACAATTTTACTGAGGTTCGGGGCGGGGGTAGTCTTTTGCTGAGGGACGTTGCCACCGCCTGAGCCCCTGCTCCACTTGCTTTCCCGCCGGTGCCACTGACTTCCCGCCGCCCGCTGGGGGGGGGTGCTGCCAGCAGCAGCTGCGCAGTGCCATGCCAAGGGGGGAGCCCCAGCCATGGCAGCTGCTGGAGAGCACCAAAGGAGAGCCAGTGGCAGAGTGGCAGGGCAGCCCCCGAGGCAGCAGCCGGTGAGGAGGACAAAGAGGAGCCACGGCCCGGTATCGACTGATCCAAGGACTGGCACTGGTCCCCAGATGGGGGGTTGGGGACCACTGTTGTAGAGGTCTGTAGCATTTCAAACAGCAAAACGGTTGTCTCACAGTGTGCAGGGATTTCCCCAGTGTGTAGGCTTTGGCCCCAGTGGATCACTAGCCTGGCCCTTGGTGGAGGAAAGAGGTAAAGGATTACAGCTATACTATAAGAAGGCTTAGAGGCTTGCAAGGACACCAGAGTTGGCTCTTATTATCGCTTTCGTTTATCAAATCCTTTCATGTTCAGGGTATTTTTCCTCCCCAATCAAGGTATGTATGCTTGATGCAAATCTTGCTCGAGACAGCTTTTGAACAGATCATTTTCCAGCTCTTAAACCATCCCTTGTCTGCCTTCCTACCTCAGTTTCAGAAGAGGTACTGCTTTGTTCTGCTGCAATTCTTTGGATCACACTGCAGAAATGGATGCAAATTGCCCATGCAAATCAAGAACATCTCTAAGTTGGAGGGGGAAAGAAGAAGAGTGAAGCTTCTGGGACTGTGTTTTTAATTTTTGTTTTTTATTTATTTCGATTTTTATTTCCCACCACTCCTGGAACCGGCTTGTGACGGGTTACAAATAGTCCATACATTACCCCCCCCCCCCGTAAAACCCCATTAAAATATCAAACATGAGATAAAATTAAATATATAAATAAGAAAACATGCAGGATAAACCACTACCCCCCCATACCCCCAACAAGACATAGAAGTTTCTCCAAGTTTAAGATATATTTATTTTATTTTTTATTTATCTCTTCGATTTATGTCCCGCCACTCCAGAGACTGGCTTGTGGCGGGTTACAACGTCCAATAAAACACCCATAAACCCCCATTAAAACAGACAACTGTCACAATAAAATCCAAACAACATGGCAGTAAGAAATCCCCAAAACTCCCCCCACCTCCCACCCTACTTCTATGTCATACTGATTAAGTCCCAAAGCTGTGTTCCAGGTCTCATGACTCCTTTTGGAAACATTACGTGTCTGTCATTGTGTAGTAGCTGAAAATATAAAGGGGGAGGGGGGACATCCCCTGTTTCCCCTTCAGGAAAACAGCATTTGTGCTAAAGCCTGTGTGTGTGCCATCCTGGTCGTACAACCTCTCAACACTACCTCTCACACTGCCACACACACACACATATACACACACGCACACCCTGTGACCTACAACCCTGAACAGTCAAGTGAAACTTGGCATTTTTAAAAATTTATCTTGTATTTTGCTTGAATCGCTGCTCTGTTGGTAAGTTACAGTCCATTACATTAGCAGGTTAAGAAGATGCTGTACGGCAAAAGGAAATGGCATAAACCTTCTTTAAGCTCTGCTTTGAACTACAACAGAAGAAGGAGAAGAAGAAGAAGAGTTGGTTCTTATATGCCGCTTTTCCCTACCCGAAGGAGGCTCAAAGCGACTTACAGTCGCCTTCCCTTTCCTTTCCTCTCCCCACAACAGACACCCTGTGGGGTGGGTGAGGCTGAGAGAGCCCTGATATCACTGCTCGGTCAGAACAGCTTTATCAGTGCCGTGGCGAGCCCAAGGTCACCCAGCTGGCTGCATGTGGGGGAGCGCAGAATCGAACCCGGCTTGCCAGATTAGAAGTCCGCACTCCTAACCACTACACCAAAGTGGCTGTCCGCTGTTGCAAGAGACGCCATGAATACTCTTGAAAGCAGTGCTCCTGGAGCATTTCAGCAAATCACCTGAGAACGTGATCTTGCTGTATTGGAAAGGTGAGGTCTAGCAGTGCAGTATGTTCTGTGCAGATGGCTATCTCCCTGTGCTGGAAATGAACATGATGTCCTGGCCTGGGCCTGTGTACTAGTAAAATGACTGCTATAATTGTTGAGCACACTTGAGTGGAGAAGATGTGCTGTTCCATCCAAGTATTGGGTGGGGGTGGGGGGGATCTGTTAAATTGGCATACCTTGCAAGGTCATTGTAATGCTCCCATGATCATCTTCAGACCTATTTTGTTTGGTCCTTTCATTGCCGGGCAATATATGCGAAGGTAAACATAAGACTCCTTGCTAGTTGTGTTCAGAGGTCAGTCTAATCCAGTGCTCTGTTTCCAACATGGGCCAGACATACATACACAAAGAGCAGCTCAAAAGTAGGGCAGCGTATAAAACCATGCCCTGTTTCTTGTCCACAGCATTCAGCAGAATGTCAGAGTCTTCAAGCAGGGGATAGAATCATAGAATCGCAGAGTTGGAAGGGGCAATACAGGCCAATACAGGATCAGCCTGTAGCATCCAGGGTAAGTATCTGTCCAGCCACTGCTTGAAGACTGACAATGAGGGGCAGCTCAGGGCAGTTGATTCCACTGCTGATCTATCATTCTACAAGTAGTCTAAACCCATTACTGAGGTTTATATTCTTTGCTACAAACAGGAACCTTTCCTTGCCCTCCTCTAAGTGACAACCTTTCAAATACTTAAAGATGTCCCCTCTCCACCTCCTTTTCTCCAGGCTGAACATTCCCAAGTCTCTCATCCTTTCCTCATAGGGCTTGATCCCCAGGCCCCAGATCATTCTCATCACTCTCCTCTGAAACCTCTCAATGTTGTCCACGTCATTTTTGAAGTGAGGCCTTGTCCGGATCCTCCTGGATGCGAGACCCACAGCTCCTGGGTGGGGGAGAGACCAGCATGCCCCCCCCTGTTCTGGCTAGGGGAGAGGGGGTGACACTGAACCCGCAGGTAGATGGGAGACGGACAGTCGCCCCGACCATGACAAGGAAGACAGCAGGAGCCAGAGCAGTGCAACATGGGAGCAGCTCATCAGCCCCGGGCAGGCCAACATGTCAGGAAACATGCTGCCCAAGTGTGCCAGGACTAGCCCCCCTGCCCCAGGGCAGACACAGGCTGAAAGGCCAAGAAAGGAGGTAGGTCTAGGGTGACCCCTGGACCACCCCCAAAGAGGAAATTCACGAGAGAAGCCAAGAGAAGGCGGAGAGTTGGGACACCCAGGGAGCTGAGAGAAGCTCGACCTCAGACGAGGCAACCATGAGTGGCGGCGTGGGAAAGGCAGGAGGTGGGGCAGAGCAAAACAGACACTGAGACACAGGGCGGGGTTGAAGTAACCTCAGCCCTAGGGGATTGGGAGGTAGAGCCAAGCCAGGTGGTGGGGGTTAGTAGGGGGAAAGGTGGAGTGGCAATAGAGCAGAGAAATGAAGGAGATACAGAGGAAAGAGGAAAGAGATGTGAGTGTGAGCACAGAACAGGTGAAGCCTGGAGCCAAAGCGAATGCTGGCAGGGGCTCATGGGAATTGTAGTCCATGGACATCTGGGGGGCCGCCGTTTGACTACCCCTGGCTTAGTGGCTGTGCAACAAATTCTAAAAATCATACTTGCGCCTTCTTTATTTGCTTTATTTGCTTAAAGGATTTCTGTGCTGCCTCTTCAGAGAGCTGACTGAGGTAACTGCCAAGCAAAAATATAATTAGTTGTGAGTTCCTGCACTGTGCAGGGGGTTGGACTAGATAACCCTGGAGGTCCCTTCCAACTCTGATTCTATGAGTCTATAATAATTTTAAAATATTAGTACTAAAAGCTCATAACTCAAAAGCCCAGGAACATAAAAACTGAATAAAACAACTCCTGAACAAGCAAAAATAAAACAAGACTTTAAAGCAATAATGATGATGATGATGATGATGATGATGATGATGATGATGATAAGAAAACCCTCTAGTTGAGAGTCTGAGTAAAAAACAGTGTTTTGTCTTGCTGCCTACAGTAACTAACACCATGTAACCCACCAGACATCTCAGTGAGAAAAGTGGACTATGAAGTAAATAAAATTTAATCCAATAGAGTTCTTACTTTCTGATCATTGGTCTGGGGCTAGGCAGAGAGCAGAAGCTGGTTTCACTGAGTGTTTCCTGAGGACTGCGGTGAGAGTAATAGGACCCCTGTGTTTTTGCCACTGCCCTCATCTACCCTTAGTGTTTTGTTTTTTAAAAAGGGCCTAGCGGTGTGTTCCATTGCAAGATAACTAAAGATTTCTCTAATAGCTTTAAGATCACAGAGTCGTCCATATGTGGGAGAGCCTTCTGTGTGCTGCTGATCGCATGTCAGAGCCTTGCACATTCACATCATACATACCTCTAACAGTGCTTGCAATGGCTTGTGGAATTGAGGGTATGCTTGTGTTATGTATTGTACTCTTTTTAAATTTTGAAGTATCCCTTGAGACTTTATATAATAAAGTAAATAGAATCTAAAAGGGGAAAAGCTGAGCTATATGCTTTTTTCCACCGCTTCTCCATCAGTTGGGAGCTACAGACACCCTGCTTGATGTATAAATGTTTTGTTCTATTGGGGAATGAATGTGTAAAAATTAGATTATATGCCACATTTCCTCCTTTGATGCAGATAAAAGTGCAAGTGAATGAATATCCTGTGTCTCGTGTTAGGAGACAAAAAGGCCTTTGCATGAAATTGGTTTGGGGGCTGAAATCCAAGCTCTGACCAATTTTTTTCCCACCCACCCCCACTATCACCACCATCTTATGCTGGCTTCATCTCCCCCATGGGTTATTCCTAAAATTCTAAGTGTGTAATATCACATTTCCTACTACAGCAGTAAGTTGTTACTATCAGGGGGTTTTGTAGCAGTCTCAAGCCACCAAGAGTACTTTGCCCAAGTAAATTTAGCATTCTAGCTCAATATAGAGGACTTAACTTAGAAGTCAGAACTGACACTTCTGCCTAAATCACCCATTGCCTTTGTACAAAAGTCTAGCCAGAAGTCCCTGGACCACATGAAAACATAAATGCAGGCTTTAGATTGCTTGCTAAGATTACTTCCAGTTTGCTATGCTGTCTCACTTAGCGATGATATATGTCCCTTTCTGAAGAGTACCAGGTACAGAAGATGAGAGTACCAAACTGTGTTTGGCGTGGGCCTGTTCCATTTTGGAACTTGTAGGCTACAGTTTGGGGGCTCTCTTTTTATATACTGCCTTTATTGCTGAATAGGAGATCTGCAATGAATTATGTTGTAGCAGCTGTTGGCCCTAATAAGTAGCATAAGCAATGTTTGTCCAAGTTACAACTGTCAAGAGGGCTCCTTTTTTGGGGCCAAAGGCACCAATGGGACAATCAGTCCTAGGGCAGTCCCTCTCTGCTTCAGCTGATTCATGTTTGAATACCATGGAGTAGAACCTGGCAGTCTTTTGCCTGAAATGTCAGCAATTTGGATGAGAGCTCTTCTACCACAGTTTAGCGATGAGAGGTTTGAAATCCTGCTGCTGATCCATGTGCACATGTTAAAGGACTTTGTTGCCTTTTAATGTAATATGAAACTCCAATTAAATGCCTTAATTGGATGAGCACAGTGAAGGACATTTGATCCTACAGGTTACACTCTCCCAGGGGAACTAAGAAACAAGGCAAAAGGAACTTGCTCTTAGGGAAATGGCTCATTGCAGAATCCACTAACTACCCATGAAAATGTATTTGGATTATTTCTACTGGGCAAAATCTATTTTCTGGTCAATGAGGGCTTGAAAACGTTCCCTGCATAAACCCCCCTGAAATCACAATAGATTGGGCAGGAGGAGTATTTAGGATGTGGGACTCTTATGATCAGCTTGCATCGTTTGAGACTATATTATATAGTGTCTGGTTTCCACTATGTATCTCGTCGTCTTGCATCTCTGCTTCCTTACATATTGCTCTTTCATTCTGCCATAACAATAATTTGTGACGGGAATTTCTTGTCCATTCAGGAAAATCCAGTTGCAAATGACTGCTATGATCAGTGATGGTACCGTATACAATTATGCTTGCAAACATTCTGGCCCCATGTAATTGGAAGGTGCCCGAATGGCCACTAACTGGCAGGCTCTTAGAAGAGTTTGCAGACGTTGGGAGCAATTGCCCAAACCTGTCCTTCATTTGATTGCCCCTGCTGACATATTGGCCCTAAGAGTGAAACAACATGGAAGTATTGGCACATATAAAAGATTTTTTAAAATCAAGCCAGAGGCTGAGCTTTCTGAAGTAACCTAAGGGAAAGGGGAGAATGATATATTCTATTAATAATAAAGAAAAATAAACTATCTCACAATTACATTTTTTTTATTTTGCCCTTCCTCAAAGGCACTTGAGCAGTAGCCATAGTTTTCTGAAGTCCTTTCCTCCTGCTTTTGACAGCCAGAGAGCAATCCGATTTTAAAATTTGAGTTCATTTATGTCCTATAAAATAAATCATTGGAATAAAATCAGCTCGTATTCTACATGGTAGGTGACCTAGCATGTGCCAATAACCATAGCACTGAGAACTTTAAAGTGTTAAGACCTGTTTGGAAGAGCATTGTTACAGCTTAAATTTTTAAAATTTCTATAGACAAAGAATGACAGAGTGAATGACATGGTAATTCTGTATTCTGTCAGCATGTTATATAGGTACCCTGCTTGTAAGAGGTGGCATTAACTGTGAAAGAAACAGTGACTAGGAGGGGTCTCAGGCAGAGCATTAAGAGTTGGTCCTTATATGCCACTTTTCTCTACCAGGAGTCTCAAAGCGGCTACCAATCCCCTTCCCTTTCCTCTCCCCACAACAGACACCCTGTGAGGTAGGCAAGGCTGAGAGAGCCCTGATATCACTGCTCGGTCAGAACGGCTTTATCAGTGCTGTGGTGAGCCCAAGGTCACCCAGCTGGCTGCATGTGGGGAGCGGGGAATCAAACCCGGCTCGCTGGATTAGAAGTTGGCATTCCTAACCACTACACCAAGCTACCTCCTACATCAAGCTGGCTTTGGTTTTCATGGGAAATTAATGTGCAATTAAAATTGAGACAGAATAACTAAAGTGTGAAATATTTCCTATTGCAACTTTTGAACAACGTTGAGCTTGTAAAAGCAACTCATCATCAATTTTTAGCCTTCGTTAAAATAGAAGAGGGAGAAGAGTTGGCTTTATACCCCACTTACAATTCCCTTCCTTTCCCCACAAAAGACACTCTGGGAAGCAGTCAGGGCTGATCTCCTCTAGAACTGACCAGTTTGTTCGCCTTGCAGTCCAAGTGACTCGCAAGAGTCTTCTCCAGCACCAGAGTTCAAAAGCCTCAATTCTTTGACGCTCGGCTTTCCTTATGGTCCAACTGTGAGTCACCCAGCTGGCTGCATGTGGAGGAGTGGGGAATCAAACCTGCATGTTCAGATTAGAGGCTGCCTCTCTGAACCACGACATCATGCTGGCAAGGTTGGCAAATTTTCTGAATTTCTAATACAAGTCTCTGGTGGCAATGTCAAAGAGATAGGCGTTATCTGAGAATGCATTGGTCAGGCTGTTATAAAGCCAGCAGTGAATACTTGTGCATACAGGCACAAACATCACGTGGTGTAGAAATATTTTCCCCTGTACTGCAGTAGTGACACAACTACTTTTGTTTGTGACTACTGTATGACTCCACTTCTTTTGTGTGCTAACTCCCAATGGAATATCAATGGTATTCCATAGTGTTTCAGCTGTTTCCATAATGGGTAGCTCAGATGGCCATGATGATATATATTGTTGCAGCCCTTGAAAAGAAGAAAGGACAGTGATTTATTTGATGTGGGAATCTTTCCTGTTTCTTTCTGTTACCTGTCTAGACAGGTGGATGTTTCCCAAGAGCATCTCTTTCCTAAGAGAGTTTGCATTTTAGTAGACAACCACATGGCTATCCTTCTGCTTCCTCTGGCCCTGTTACCTAAGAATGTGTTTTGACCTTGATGCAGCCATCTTCAAATGGTTGCCTGCTGGCTTGGAAAGGGTAAATACTTTACTAGCATAATCCTGAAATTTTTACAGCTCTAATTTCTATATTTATATTTATAGACCGCCACTCCCGGCACAGCCGGCTCCTGGCGGTTTATATAAAAACAACATAACCCCCCAATACAATCGGAATACAATTGATGGCGGCAACAATTCACAGTCTACTTCCCCATGTGAACCTTCAGCCCTCCTGAGTAGCAGTCGCTGTTGTGGTGATAGATGACCGCAGGCGATGTTTGGCCTGGAGGGCCTACAGATACAAAGGGGTATAAAGAGTACTGACTTGAGTTTTGTTTTGAAGTCGGGTGCTGAAATGCTCTAGGAATTCACCTTGGTTAACTTTCAAAGAGTAGTTTCAGATGGGGGTGCCTGTCCAGTTGGTGCAGCATGAAAGACCATAGACCACGAATCGAATCGCCTAGCAAGCGTTCACTGATACGATGATGAAATACTTAGTTCAACGTGTAGAGGAAAAGAAGGATCTTTCTTCTACCTGATTTTCCTACTCAGTTATTTCTGAACAACATTTACACACGTATAATACATTCTTTGTCCAATGGAATCAAGCTTAGGAGATCATGGCAGAGCCAGAGCTTTGACTCTAGACTGTATTGAGAGTCAGCCCTTAGCTGTCTTGATTGAGCACGCACATCCTTCTAACAGGATATTCATCCGGTGCATTTCTCCCTCTTAACAACCATTTCCTGTATTTATTTAGAAGTAGGTCCCCCTGATTTCAATCCTGTTGAATTTAAATATGGCAGACTTTAAAAGCCTCTGTCAGTAAAAGATGACTGAATACAAGACAGCAACTCTTAAAGAAAAATAATAAAATATTAATGATTAGAAATAAGATCCCATGGGGTAATTTGCCAAATGCATGCTTTTAAAAATTGCTATTAGGCTTTTCAATTAAGAGTAGGTTAACATGAGCTTAATTTAAGCCTAACCCACTAGGAGTTAATAAACCCTTTTTCTGGGCTGGGATGCAAATATGAAACCTAGGAAATAGCATAATCCACAAACAGTTTGTTCCTTACTAACTAATTGCTGTATAAATCTGAAAATTAAGGGCAAGGTTTCAGCCAGAGGCCAAGCTGCCATGCCTGTGCAGGCCCCAGAATCCTCCTTTTTACAGCCAGTCCAAGGGAAAAAGTCATGTGGGAATCAAGAAGGACGGATTCCATATTTCTTTGACAAATGGCTTTGTTTTGTTCCTAGCAGGTTGCCTCTGTGGGATGCTTTTCTGCTAATGAGTTTTATTAAAATCATTATCCTCTTGCTGAATGGTGACTGTCCTTGCTTTAAAATGCAAACACACCCTGTCAAGCCACATCTCCTCTTGTCGGTTGCTGAACTGGATAGTTGCTATGCTTCCTCGCCTCACGAGTGGGCTATAGGTCTAAGGAGCCCGCAGCTGATCGTTCAAAAACCAGCCCCTTTTCATTGTATCGGAAGAAGTGTGTGCGCACACACGAAAGCCCATACCTTGAATAAAACTGGGTTGGTCTTAAAAGGGCTGCTGGACTCCAAATTTATTCCGCTCCTTTTCAGTGTAGGATCCAGTTACTCAGCAAAGGTGGGCTAAAAACAAGCACTCTCACAGGTTCAAGTGGCTGGGAGGCTGGACTCCTAAGAAAGTAGCTCTTTCTAGCGCAAAGAGTCTGATCACCTGCCCTTTTTGGGTAGACTGGCTCTAGTCTGCCCAGAGACAATTTAGGTCAGGGGTAGTCAAACTGCGGCCCTCCAGATGTCAGTGGACTACAATTCCCAGGAGCCCCTGCCAGCGAATGCTGGCAGGGGCTCCTGGGAATTGTAGTCCATGGACATCTGGAGGGCCGCAGTTTGACTACCCCTGATTTAGGCAAACTTGATGCCTGCTTGAAACTGAAGTAAGAGAAGCTGAGCCCTCCAAGTCCCCATCCTTGATACTAATCCAATAGCATCAGGTGTGCTTTAAATAAATATTAGTCACCACAGTGAAAAAGCCAATTTAATGAGAAGGACATGGGCCAAGATGGAAACATTTATGAGCAATTTATCCTGACTGAACCCAAGTGCTTTTTCTGTGACAACCGTAGCCAGCAGGCAAATGCTTGCAAGTTTGGGTGAGACAATGTTTAGTCTATAGGCAGTTAACGGCACAACAGAGCAATGAGTATTATTATTACTAGCAACTGCGTGTTGAAGCTGTTCCTCCTGTTTTAAAAAGCTGCCTGCTCTTTAAAGCCCTTTTCTGAACTGACAGCCTGGCCTTAGGGATGAAGGCGGAGTCAGGAAAAAACCCAAATCCAGTTGGAAAGTTCCCCTACTTGTGTCATATTTCTTCTTCCACTAGTCCCACACTGAGCTGGGGGGAGGGCCTTTTTGACTGAAATAATCCCATGAATTACTGCTCTGTAATCATTATTCTTGCATGTTCTCAAAGGCATCCATTACTAAGCATGTGGGCAGAATGTGTGCCTCTCCCACTTAACATGTTTATTAGGTGCCGCTAATAAAACATTTAAGCACTTTACAGCATAAGCGAACTGTTATGTATGTGGTTCTGTTAATGATACTCTTGAGGACTAAGCTTGAAGTCCAAGGTAGGATCAGCACAGGCAATGTGACTGACCAATGCACTGCTAGATCCCCGTCTTGGGATCCAGTAAATTTAAACTGAAATTGACCAATGGTGCGCACTGGTGGGAAGATCCATTGTTTGCGATTGTATAAAAACTGGGGTTTCTGGGGAGGTTTTGGTTCACCAAGTTCATCGTGGCCCTCCATAGTGCACCTAGTTTCTCTGAATTCTGGGACTGGGAAGAGATGATCCAGGAATGTCTTGTCTGCAGCCTCAGAGATGAGCGCACCCAGTGCCACCTGTTTGCCATGCAGAACCCTGTGTGGCACTGGCCAAGGCTTTCTTTGCAGAGACTAGAACACCAGGGAGATACGGGACCAGAATTTTAAATAAATATACCACCTTGACCTCCTTGGAGGAAGGGTGGGATAACAATGTACTAACCGGATAGAATAATAATGGATGCTAGTTAAAAGTTGGCTAAGCAAACCTCCTGGGATTCAGAGCCAGAGCAGCCCTGGGAGTGGACACACATGCGTGGCTAAAAGGAAAGATGCATTTCCCTTTGAGGCTGGTATATTCCCACTCATGTATGTATGCACAGAGTGAAGCTAGCAAGAGCTTGTAAGCAAAAAGGGAATTCTGAGTACAAGGAGCTGGACACTTATTGGAGACAAAAGTCCTGGGATGTGTGTCATTTTAAGCAAGATATACTCATGATGCAATCTTAGTTTGCATCACTGACTCACGAGCCTTCTGTGAGGGCAGTATATAATTATAAATAAGTAAGTAAGTAAATAAGTAAATAAGGGTACCCTGACACTGCTGAGGATGCTCTTCACAGAGGGATGTCTTTCCCTGTGCTGGGTACCAAACAAACAAACAGACCCTGAGATGGGGCTGATTAAAGAACGTAGGCAGAGCACCAAGCTTGCTTCTTGTAGTAGGGATAGGAGACAGCTGGACCCAAGCAAATTAGGGTTGGTGTGGAGAACCAATTCCTTCTTAGGGAGGGACTGTTGTAAGCTATGATCAACAGAAGAGCTCATGCTCATACCTCCTTTTAGATAGTAATGATGGGGTATATTGTGAAAGAGGAGAGTGGAGTCATCTTTACTCTTATAAGGAAAAATTTAACATCTGACTTTGCATCAGTTCCCCAAAGAAAACAGGAATGTTTTAACCTTCAGGCAATTCATATTCCTCTGTCCCTAGTCTTTCTGAATTCAGGGATGGATGGATGGAATTTATAAAAGGAGTCTTTACTGTTGTCCCTTTACCATTGTAAGCCCCTGATTTCACTCAACATGCTCTTCTTGGATTCCTGGGAATAATGAGGAATTGGAGGTGGGGGCCTGATACAGGAAAGGGAGCTGCCAAAACTGCCATTCTCTGATGTTGCCTGAGTACCTCTGCAAATGCAGCAAGAAATCATGCAAAGGGCAGTGAGATTTTTGTCAATGCCCTTTCCCACTGCAGCCTGTTTCACATCCCAAACTATTTCTGAGGGTCCTCTGAATTTCTAGACCTAGTTTTCAGGAAAGCAGGAGAATGGAGCATAAGACTGCTCCTTTGAGAGCCAGTTTGGTGCAGTGCTTAGGAGCACAGACTTATAATCTGGCGAGTTGGGTTTGATTCCCCCTCCCCCACATGCAGCCAGCTGGGTGACCTTGGGCTTGCCACAGCACTGATAAAGCTGTTCTGACCGGGCAGTGATATCTGGGCTCTCTCAGCCTCACCTACCTCACAGGGTGTCTGTTGTGGGGAGAGGAAAGGGAAGGCGATTGTAAGCCGCTTTGAAATGCCTTCTGGTAGAGAAACGTGGCATATAAGAACCAACATTTCTTCTTTGACAATAAACTGGATTTAATCCAAAATGCAAAACTGCTTCCAAGGATTTCTCTGCCCTTTCCCCTTACCTGGAAGGCTGCCACTTATCAAAGCTGTATTGGTATGGTATTCCAAAATCTGCAGAGGTATTCTTAGTGAGTACACTTCCTGTCATTAGCTGAACCAACAGGCTGTTAGCCCAGCATCCGTAACAATATCAGAGGAAGGGCTGCAATACACTAAATCCTGTAACTATAAATTCAGGTATATAGCCATGTTGGCAGAACAAAGCAGCAGAACAAAGTTGGAGTCCTGTGACATCTTTAAGACCAACATAGTTTGCATGCACACTTTGTCACATAAAGTGGAACAAAAAAATCTTCAATCATTACATATAATTAAAGGGGGGGTCGTTAATTACTAGGAAGGGCTGGTTAGGATGAAGATACATCACAGTGGGTGATAGTAGCTAAGACTGGATTAAGGCAGTTATCAAGATCTGTGAATTGCCATAAACAAGCATACCAATACAAGAGTCAAGGAACAGACATGAAACGTTTGAGGTCAACAACAGTCAACTGTGCATGCTAGCAGGAGCTGGGAGATGTACACAAGGTACAAGGTAGGTGTAGATGTACACTCCTTCAGTTATATTAGAACAGATTTCTTTAAATGTTTATTTATTTATTTATTTATTTTTCAGTATGTATACCGCCGCTCCTCCAATGGTCTTGTGGCGGTTCACAGGAATAAAACATTAAAATACAATTAAAACCCTATAAAACCCCCCAATTACGACAAAGACAGCAAGTGGCCAGATATTCTTCTAATTAACCCCATCCTATCTCACCTTGTGCAGCCGGAGGCCAAGTCCTCTTCCACTGAGAGTGGGTGCAAGTCTGATGGACCTTGGGGGGTATCTTTGGTGGGAATACCGGGACTCTGCCCTGGCCTCAACCATATGCCTGGCAGAAGAGCTCTGTCATGCAGGCCCTGCGGAAAGCTGACAACTTCGGCAGGACCCTCAGCTCTTCCAGGAGCTCATTCCACCAGGATGGGGCCAGGACCGAAAAGGCCCTGGCCTGCGTCAAGGCCAGGCAAATGTCCCGGGACAACCAGTAAGTTCATACCCACAGAGCGGAGGGCCCTGCGGGGGACATAAGCAACCAAGTAGTCCTGCAGGTAAGTAGGACCCAGGCCGCATATGGCTTTAAAGGTTAGTACCAATACCTTGAACTTGACCCGGAAATAGACTGGTAACCAGTGCAGGTGGTGAAGCACCAGCTGAATATGGGCCCTCCAAGGTGTCCTAGTGAGGACCCTGGCAGCCGCATTTTGTACCAGCTGTAATTTCCGGATCAAAGTCAAGAGCACATGGGGGGGGGCTAGATGCCTAGAGGGGCTTAAAACAACTGTAATTGGAATAGCACATGTGGCAAGATATGTAAATAACAGAAAATTGGCATATAGATGATAAAGGAATAATCTACAAAGGTGAGAACTAAGTTTGAGTACGGTCTCTCCCCCCCCCCCCCCGCCCAAGTTCAATTTTTGGATATAAGTGAAAACTGAGTCAACTTATGCATCTTCACTCTAGCCAGCCCTCCCTGGTAATTAACCCCCCTCCCCCACCACCCTCTTTCCTCTATATGTAATAGCTGAGAATATTTTGTTCCACTGTATCTGACAAAGTGTGCATGTACACAAAATAAAACTCTGTTGGTCTTAAAGGTGCCACTGGACTCAAACTCGGTTCTTCTACATCTATAGTTAACTGCATGTTACTGTTGTTATTTAATGTAGCTGATTATTTTCTGCAAAGTTTAAGAGAGGACTGTGTATTTTGCCTTAAAAAGAATAAAGCTACACACAAATGTCAGTCAAATAAGAATAGAAATTACCTCATCGGTTATTTCAGTCCAGTGCTCCTGAAAACAAAGCCATCTTACATGCTTGTCAAAAAGACAAGAGCAAAATACCATTCTGGACAAGCTCTTACCAAATCTCTTACTTGGCAGGCAAACAGACTGAATTGCCAAGAGAGATTTATTAGTAGACCCGGGTTAGTCAGCGAGGGTGCACTGGAAGAGCCTATCTTCAAATTGCATCTCCAATGAATTTTTTTAATTGGTAAATTTAAATGTCTTTCCTTGCATATTACCTAAATAGCATTTACACTAATGGAGCACTAGAAAATAATTAATACATCATTGTGCTTCATGAGCAACCAGGTGGTGATAAATAACTAATTTCTACTCTTGGCCACTCCAAGGATTATTGTAGACATTGTTTTTTATGCTGTGTATTTCTTGCAGAAGCCTGCTTCACGGGACTTCAATGTCTGTCTTCCCTCTCATTTCCTTTCTTCATGTCCTCAGTATAATAGTTCCAATTTGTAGCTCCAAAACACATGGATATAAAGGGATTAAGAAAAACTTAACCAAAAACAAAAAAGGTTTTCCCTCCAAGATGATCATGGTACTTCCTTTTCTCCTTTCTAATCAAGCCAAATGTGTTTATTCCACTGGGAAAGAAATTATATCTGCTAGTGACTTCACGGTTTATGCTAACTCCCACATTTTGTCTCAAAGAACAGTGCTGAGATGAAACCACCTGTGAAGTTATTTATTGTTGTTCATTTTTCTATGTACATTTTAATAAACACATATTGTTAGGTGGATCACAGAGAACAGGAGGGCCTTCTGGCTATTCAACAGCCCTTTCTGTCTCACTACTTGCCAAGGGATTTGCACTACCCAGCTAGAAGGTGTTTCCTCATGTCACTCCCAAACAGAGCATAGATGTTTTGTCCCAAATCCCTCCAACCCTTTTCATAACCCTTCTTCTTCTTCCTTAAAATCCTGGGTCTAGATGGGATCTCAGAAGACAGGTCAAGGCTCATGTGGCACAAGCATTACAGCCAACAGTGAAATGCAGAATATGTATGTACAGGACATGCCTCCAGCAGATAAGCGTGTAAATAGTCACTTGCCTTATAGATACCAAATAATTAAAAAAAAATTCAAGTAGCCAAATAGGAACCATTTTCTAAACTGGAAGAGAGTTGCTACCTTTCCCCTCCCCTTCTCTTTCGGGTGACCAATATACCAAAATTGACTGGATTATATGATTAGGCAAGCAAGCTTAATAACATTTTGTGTGAGCTGCTGATGCGGATCAATACCTAAATGGGAGACCTCTTGTGAACAGAGTATGTGCTGCCACCTAGAATTGTGTAATGGAAGAGTGGTGAGATACGAATAGATAGCCGCTTTCCGTAGCGAGGTCCAGAGTGGCAATGCCATGCAGCTGTTCTGGGGGATGCAGCTGTTCCTTTATGTCACATACGGGTTCCCCCTCCCCCGGTCGTCTGCCATGCCGAAGAAGCAGTAGCATGAAACGTGGATGCAGCATTTCCCCCCTTTTGCCCTGTCTTACCCCCAGCAGTATGGGAAAGCAATCCTTCCACGCTGATTATGAAAATCCCCTAAATATGTCAAGATTGCCATTTCATCCCTCCCCTTAATTGTCTTTGCTCTAAGGTGAGCGTAACCAGTTCTTCAATCTTTTCTTGTTTGTCAGAATGTCACGGTTTGTGACCCCTGATCCCCTCATGTGAAGCTGAAACCATTTTCTCAATTTTTATGGAGAAGAGTGTTGAGTGGACCTGCTGAACTGCCATAGGCAATGGCCCAGGGACACTCCTGTTCTTTGGGAATGGTGATTTAATTTCCCTTACAATTGCTGCTGCAATATCTTTCAGGTCTTGCTAGTGACGTGAGAAGCCAAGGAGCCATGTTTTGATGCTAATAGAGAAACATCTCTGTTCTTGCGGAGAGGTAACTAATGGCTCCCACTGGGACTTCATGATCATTGCATACTAATCACAGTGTGCAAGGGCAGCCTCTGAGAGTCTGGGCTGTCAGCAAATGACACAAAAACTCACAATATATCCCAGATGTCTGAAGGCTGATAGGATGACATGCTGCAGCAGTCCACAGAGCCAGCTCAGCTGATGCAAGATCAGCTCTTCGTTGCTCACATTGGAGAGCTATTTTGGTCCTCTTTTCACTAAGGGCTCTGCATATTCTGTGGCTTTGTAATTAAAAAATCAATACTGGGTACAGAATTCAGCATCCTGAGAATCTCAGTGTTCTGATTTTGTTATTATTGTTGTTAAAGCTTCTTGGTGCTAAACCTGAAATACCTCGTCCTCTGCTTTATGCTCTTTGAGAAGCAGAATCAATTATGCAAAATCTGTAAATGCTAGAAAATTTTTCAATTCCATAATGCATTTAACTTTTGGTGTTAATTTAGTACAGAATATGAATTTAATACTTGACAATATGGAAGACACCAAGCAACAGTGAATGTAGATGCCCAGTGGGTCCTGTTATGGTACAGGTGATCCCTCTAAAGTGCTGGAAAGGGCAGCTTTGCCTTCGTTAGAGATCCTGGCAGATGTGGGATCTTTGGCATATCTTTCAGTAAAATCTCATTAATAGGCAAAAATATTTGTAGAATGTAAACCATAAATTACCGTGTACAATATCCATTTCTAATATAGGGATGCCTCATTCTGAAACACAGTTTAAAAATTGAAAGTCAGGCAGATGTCTGCTGCTTATTTGCCTGTGTCACGAGATACTCAGGGCCGAGGTATCAGCAGAAATATTATCTTTGCTCTGGAATCTCTCATTATGTAGAGGTTTTTAGGTTTTGAATGGATGGCTTTGGTGGAGGTAGTATCAAATAGAAACATTTTTTTCTTACATCAAATAGTATTTTTATATGTTTACATTTTCTATATTCTTGGGCTACTGTTATCCCCCAGAGAAGCGTGTAGGATTTTCTGCCTTTGCCACCTTTTTACTTGCTCTGGTTATGAAACATGCACTATTACAGTATGGCGTGGGGTTGTTATTAGAGTTGGTGATTCTGGGCTGAGGAAATACCTGGAGACTTTGGGAGTGAAGCCTGGTTTGGTGTAGTGGTTAGGAGTGCGGACTTCTAATCTGGCACGCCAGGTTCGATTCTGCACCTCCCCCACATGCAGCCAGCTGGGTGACCTTGGGCTGACTACAGCGCTGATAAAGCTGTTCTGACCAAGCAGGAATATCAGGGCTCTCTCAGCCTCACCCACCTCACAGGGTGTCTCTTGTGGGGAGAGGAAAGGGAAGGCGACTGTAAGCCACTTTGAGCCTCCTAGTAGAGAAAAGCAGCATATAAGAACCAACTCTTCTTCTTCTTCTTCTTCTTCTTCTTCTTCTTCTTCTTCTTCTTCTTCTTCTTCTTCTTCTTCTTCTTCTTGGGTGGGGAGGGACCCCAGCAGGGTTCAATGCCAGGTGAGAAGTCTAGAAAGCAAAAAGCATATGTGAATTATTCCTTGAACAAACAGGAGTGAGGAGAATTTATCACCAATTATCTAAGAAGTTGTGCTTTATTCCTTGATTTATTATTTTATTGCTAGGACCCCCCCCCCCTGCAAATGAGCTCATGGCAATTATTCATCTCCTGGCAAACAGAGTAGCATGGGCAAAGATCTAGGGCTGCCACAAGTTTATCTTGCATGGTCAGCCTTGCTCTTGTTTCAGTGTTCCTTGTTAGGAAATATAAAATAAATATGAATTAATACAGAGAGCAATGACTGTTGGCCAATGTTTTTGCTCATTTTTTTAAAGAAGAGAAGACAACCAATGAAAATAATCCGAAGGCAGTCTGGCCCGAAAGATAACTGGATTTCAGTTACAGCAGTAGTTCCTACAAAGAATGGAGAAGGCCTCTAGATTAGCTGTCTTCCCCGCCCATCCCCCAAGAATTCCATAGGGTTATACAAACTAAATTTAGAATTTCTGACTTATAAACCATGAGATCCTAATCCAAAGCAGTTATTTGTGTTAACAAGCAACACCATTGCCCACTCAAACCTGACTTAAGCGTAGAGGTGCCAACCTCCAGGTAGGATCTGAGGGTCTCTTGGAATTACAGTTCATCTCCAGACTACAGAGATACGTTCCCCCATAGGGTGGACTCCATGGCATTGTACCCCACTGAAGTCTCTGTCCTCCCCAGATTCTATCCCCACATCTCCAAGGAGCTTCCCAACCTTGATCTGGCAATTCTACTCCCCACCCCCCACCAGGGACATAGACAACCTGGCAAACCCAACTTAAGTGACTCCAGCTGCTTCAGTGTAGGTAGAACATGGTAAATGAGCAAGGAATGTGGATGGGTACAAATAATTATTGAATGACACAGAGGGCAGACACTTATTGAGGGAACTGCTGCCATGGAATGACTTTGTACACATACAAGGATCAGGAGGGCCACGTGGTAGATGAGGTTTAGCAGGCTTGTTTAACAAAGGCCTTTGTTTTATGTTGCTGAGGCCTGACTGACTCTTTCATGGCAGCAATGCCTCTTGCAATAGGATCTGTGTCACTCGTTTATTCTTCCTGCCCACTTTCCTAACTCCCTTATTTAGTTCCACCTACTTTAACAACTGGCTTTTAGTCACCCTTGGTATGTGCAGCTGCAGTGTTCTTCTGATGTACTTCAATGCTTGTGGGAGTACTTCTTGCTTCCTAACTTAATGCAATATGTATGTTGTTATAGTCTCTCAAAAGTTGTTGTTCAGTAACAGAAGGCATGTGCCAATAAACAGGATTCCCCTGTCATGCATAAAGGCCCAACACAAACTCAGAAAAGGTTTTTGAGGTATTTGTCTTGGACTGTAAAAAGAAGGGGATTGTTGGACCCCTGAGAAGCCAAAATACACCATTGTTCAGCTGCAATAAATTTGCAGGTCACAAATTGTACAGGCGTGCACTAAAGCCCCATGTTCTCCAACCTACCTATCAGCTGTCACTTCACCAGTTCTTTGGATAGCAACATTAAGTGACTGCAAACAAATAGATTCATGCTCCCTTTCTTTAGCTCAAAGATAGTCAATTTCAGGGGTAATCAAACTGTGGCCCTCCAGATGTCCATGGACTACAATTCCCAGAAGCCCCTGCCAGCGAATGCTGGCAGGGGCTTCTGGGAATTGTAGTCCATGGACATCTGGAGGGCCGCAGTTTGACTACCCCATTTGCTTCAAACCCCCTACGCCCTTCAGATTATCCAAACTCCTATAATGGCTCTGTTGATTTCTCAAAATGGCTGGTGGAATTGCAATATTGCTACACGAATGTTTGATGGTGTCTCCCTAATACAGCAAGGTTACTCTGGTTAAAATGAAAATGTGCGTATGGGAAAGAAAAGTATCTGTCCATGAAAAAAGTATTAGAAACCGGCAGCCTTTCATCCTGGAACACGATTGAACCTAAAGAAAATGTCAGAAATGTTACTCTGTTTATAGATGTTCTGTGCATAGAAAGTAATATGGGACTAACATAACTCCATATGTCTTTCTTTTTGGGTTGTACCATATTTGGATTCTTTTGTGTATTTCTATGTAATTGTTTTTTTTAAATCAAAATGACTATAAGAGAAAGTTGCTTTTCCTCAGAATCCTGCAGCGTTGAGAGGATGAGGCAATCTCTTCTTCTCTTTACTTCAGCAACTGCCTCTGCTTGTTATTGCCCCTCTCCTCTTGAAAATGTTGTGCTGAAGGGGGTGGTCCAGAGCTCTGGGAGAGCTTTGATTGCCAGGGGAGTCCTGAGGCAGCAGTTTACAGGAGGTGGCGGGAAGGGTCGGTGTGCGTTTCAGAGTCTCCTTTCTGACTAATTGTGTAGCACAGGAACAGGAATGAGGCAGGCCTAAGCTGGCAGAAAGCCAAGGTGGAGGTGTCTGCCCTGGGACTCTCAGGTGTTCCACACAATGATGCAACAGCCTGCTCAGGATTGCAGATGTTGCATTAGTAGGTTCTCACAGTAATCAATGAGGTACAGAGAAGGGGAAATGGGGCAAGCTCTTCACTCACAGCCGAAAGGGTCAGAATGGAATGTGTACACGCATATTATACGTAATATATATCAAGGATCACTTCATACATCTCTTTTTCTTGTAGCACTACTATTAAAAATGTATTTGGCAACATGTAGACTAGACAATAGCCCTTTTCAGATGTTTTACCTATACATAATAGGAGCCCCCCCAGCCCTGCACAGATCCTCCTGATGCATGTGGTTAATATGTTATCTGTATGTTCAGACAATATGAGCATATTGTATGCATGTATTTTGCATCTGGCCACCGAATTTATTTGGCTTTTATGAAGCATGTCTATGTTGTATGCATATAGAAAATCTGTGTTCACATGCATCTGTGTGTTCACATGTACAGGAAACATAAGTAGTATGTACTCTTGATACCCATGGTTGGAGGGCTCCTGGCACACATGGATGTAATGTCTGGGGAGGGCGGTATAGAAATATAATTAAATAAATAAATAAATAAATAAATAAATAAATAAATAAATAAATGTTTCTTGTACCTAAAGTACATACTGAAAAGGAGAGACCTGTATTTTGCCCAGACTGCTCCATTAGGTCTAAGATGATTCTTGCTGAAAACACAATGTAGATTTTACCATATGCCCACCAATATAAAAGCTGTGTGTATACAATGAACTTATAAAAATAACAGTTAGTTTAACTCTAGCAGTTCACTTAAATTACTGAAAACCTGGTATATGTTGAAAAGTGGACCTGCCCTTTTAACAGGCTGCCAGCCTCCAGGTGGTGCCTGGAGATCTCCCAGATTTCTCCAGACTACAGAGATCAGTTCCCTTGGAAGAAATGGCAGCTTTGAAAGGTAGACTGTGTGGCATTATACCATGCTGGGATCCCTTCCTGCTCACAATTTTACCCTCTCCAAGGTCCATCCCCCAATCTCCAGGAATTTCCCAAGCTGGGGTTGTCAGCAGTACTATTACAAAGGTCATGTAAGGAGTTCTTAGTCTGACCAAGAGTGCTTGCACTTGAAAGCTCACGCCCTGAATAAATCTTTGTTGGTCTTAAAGGTGCTACTGGACTCTGATTTTATTGCAAAGAAATATTGTTCTTTTTTTCTTGGACTTTAAATAATGTAGCAATGTATTTTCATAGGACTGAATACACATTGCTACGTATAAGTTTTAAATTTAAAAAAAAGGGCTAGACCAGCAAACAACTGATCGGTTGGCCCCATTGATTGACAGGTGAGTGAAATAGTGCATTGCTTTCTCATTTGCTGTTTGTGCTGCATATGGGAAGGGCAGGAAGGCTGTGAAGTGTGGAGAGGAGGAATAGTGTGGTTTAATATCATGCTATTGCAGGTAGGAGGCATCTCATTGGGCCATTCAGCACAAGGACCAATGTTGCCAAATGTTCACAGAATGCAGAAACGCTATATTAAATAGTGGAATTTTGTCATTCCGCATACCTTTATTTTTAGTGGAATACAGAAGTCCCAGTAGCGTTTCATTCATTCCCCACAGGTTTCCAGTCTCGCTGGCATCGCAACAAAGGAAGCGATTTTTTTTTTCTGCGCTTCTTCCCCCCTCTGGCCGTCAATCAAACGAAACAGCCAATGGGCTGTTGTGTTCATGCTCCCGAAAAGACCCTTTCCCTTTAAGAACTGTCTTTTTAAAAACCAAACACACCCATTGCAACGAATATGCGTTCAATCGTTGCATCAGTAAGACCTTTTTGCTTGAGTAGGAGCTGGCGATTAATCGTTTACATGCTCCTCAAGTAGAACACCCCCCCCACGAGCGCGATTTGTGGCCGAAATTACAGGCAGTACCAAACAGGGGGCTGTGTTGTGCTTGGGAACTTAGGAAGCTTTGTTTTACTTTAAATCACTTCTGTGGAGGGACTTTAGCCAGAGAAGCCTCGCTCATTTGTTGCTTTTGCAAGTCTAAGGGAAAAAATGGCAATCGCTTCTCCGGAAGTTCGAGGCAAGAGCAGGGAGGGACTTTCTTTCTACTGTTACATTGAGAACACACATGTCTTTCACTGGTTTGTTGCAGCTTGTGCGCAGAAGTGTAGTGGTTTTTCAGGGGGGATCCACTTTACCCGATTCCCCGAAAAGCACTACAACAAAGTGCTTTTTGCGGGAGTGTTGCAGGAGTGTTGCAGATTGTGTGCGACATCATGCGGAATGTTGAATTTGTAGCGTTTACCAAAGGTAAGACTTCTGCTATATTTAAGTCATGCGGAATGGCCCATTATTTTGGACACTGTGCGTAAACTAGGGGTTTATTCCCAGAAGAAAATGGACACATCTAGGGGCTGTAGTAGGCAGAAGAAGAAGAGTTGGGTCTTATATGCCACTTTTCTCTACCCGAAGGAGTCTCAAAGCGGCTTACAGTCGCCTTCCCTTTCCTTTCCCCACAACAGACACCCTGTGAGGTAGGTGAGGCTGAGAGAGCCCTGATATTGCTGCTCAGTCAGAACAGTTTTATCAGCGCCGTGGCAAGACCAAGGTCACCCAGCTGGCTGCATGTGGGGGAGCGCAGAATCAAACCCGGCTTGCCAGGTATAGTGTCTGAGTGGCATGGACAGAGAGGTTGTTGAGAGGTACTTGGCTGCACTGGATGAGTTCAGATCCCCTGGGCAGAATAGTGTGCACCCAGGAGTGCTCAAAGAAAGTTCTGGAGAGCTTGTGGAACCCTTGTCCATCATCTTTAGGATCTCTTGGAGGATTAGAGAGATGCCAGAAGACTGGAGGAGAGTTAATATTACCTCAGTCTTCAAAAATGAGAGGAAAGATGACCCAGGAAACTACAGGCCAGTGAGTCTGACCTCAATTGCAGGGAAAATAATGGAGCAGATTTTAAAGGGGTTAATCTGTAATAATCTGGAGAACTATTTGTTGATCCGGGGAAGTCAGCACAGATTTTTCTCCAACTGGTTCTGCAAGACCAACCTGGTTTCCTCCTTTGACCAAATGACGAGCTTATTAGATCATGGAAACTCAGTTGATGTTGTTTACCTAGATTTCACTAAGGCTTTTGACAAGGTTCCTCATGATGTTCTGATTGGTAAATTGGAGGACTGTAAACTGGATTTTCAGATGGTTAGGCGCATAGGGAACTGGCTAGAAAATCACACCCAAAGAGTATTTTATCAGAGTGGAGGGAGGTGAGCAGCAGAGTGTCACAAGGATCAGTACTGGGTCTGGTACTTTTCAACATTTTTATCAATTATCTGGATGAGAAGGTAGGATTAAATTTGCAGATGACACCAAATTGGGAGAAGTAGAAAATACCCCAGAAGATATAGAGTTCAACAAGATCTGAACACACTGGAAAAGTGGGCAAATAAGAACAAGATGCAATTCAATAAGAAGAAGTTTAGAATTCTGCATCTGGCTCACAGAAATGAGAAGCATGCATACTGGATGGAAGATACAATTCTGGGTAGCATTGTGTGTTTGTGTGTGTGAATGTGATCTTGGAGTACTTGTGGTCTGTAAGCTAAATATGAGCAGACAGTGTGATGTGGTGGTAAAGAAGGCAAATGCAGTCTTGGGTGGTATCAATAGAAGGACCACATCAAAATCACAAGATGTCCTAGTCCCAATGCATACCACATTGATCAGATCCCACCTGGGGTACTGTGTGCAGTTCTGGAAGCCTCGCTTCAAAAAGAACATAGACAAAACAGAGAGGGTTCAGAGTAGAGTGATGAGAATGATCCACGGCCTGGGGACAAAGTCCTATGAGGTAAGGGGGCAGGGAAAGGTTTCTGTTAGCAGCAGAGGTTAGGACCTATGGGTTTAAGCTATGTGGATAATGATATTGGCTAGATATCAAGGGGGGGGGGATGACACATAGCTAGAGTAGTTCAGTAGTAGAATCAAGTGCCTAAAGAGATTGTGAGCTCCCCCTCACTAGCAGTCTTCAAGCTGCAGCTGGACAGATATTTATCCTGGATTCTTTAGGCTGATCCTGCATTGAGTAGGAGGTTGGACTAGATGGTCCCGTATGGCCCGTTCCAACTCCATGATTTTATGACTCTTTGATTCTATAAGGAAGAATCCCTATAAAATAGCTATGCTCTCCAACCATCTTTAGATTTCTCTACTCCATTGTAATGTATCATTATTATTTTCCCCACCATTCTCCCCAATGGGGACCCAAAGATATTTACAACTGTGCTCTCCCCTTCTCTACTTTATTTTCACCACAACAGCTTTATTTGGTAGGTTTGTCTGAGAGTGGGGAGGGGGGCTGTCTGCCTGGCTTAGACTCTTCCAGCAAACTTGATAGCAGAGCAGCTTCTCCCAGATCCTACACCAACACTCTGACCCACCAGGGGTCAGTCCAGTGTGTCAGTCCAGTGTGTGGCCTAATCTTAAATTTGCTCACCTTGAAACAAGGAAGAGAAATGAGTTGTGGTGGGAGATCTCTCACAGTTTTAAAGTTAACAATAGTGAAAACAAGGGGCAGGGATGGTGGTAATCAGATTAAAACTGCATTGCAGGGGGAGGGCTAACTCACTTCCATACACCAGTCCCCTGATTCAGGCTCCCCTTCCAGCAGCTAATTTCTTCATACCTGTGTGCCACCAGAACCATCCCCTGAGCAAACAGCAGGTCTAGGGAGGCAATATAAATTGGCAAGAAAGGGCACCTCCCCCCTCCCACACATACAGCCACAGCACATCTGCTGTGATTCTGTTTTCATCTCCACCTGCAGCCATTGCCAACATTTTTTTTTAATGGGGAGATCCAGTCACAGCTCTCCCACCCTCTTGTCTATCCACCATACTGAGTTTTTGCAGCTATAGAAACCATACATAGACCTGCACTGTGGCCATCCAGCCACAGTCTTTGGGAAAGTTTGTCAGGTGCCCATGATGTGGGCAGAGCCACTGGTCTGAAAGCTCTCTCAAGTGAAAGGGCATTCATTGCTGATGGAAGTATTGCGCAAAATGTACGTCACTGGATTCAGACATGTCTTTAATGATTAAAGCAAAAGGCAATCATCTAAGTTTTTGTTTTAATGAGGTCAGCAGTTCTAGCCTAGCTCCCAATACAAATTCTGTCTTGCCTTCATTAATTCGAGGGGAGTCTTGGCTAACTGCTTCCTCCTGACATCTAATAGATGCTTTTCTGATCCATTTGTTCATGTGTACACAAATTCTAGGCTGGCGTACCTGCCTTTGCCAGCTCCGCCTTTCTGTGGCTTCTGCTGAGGCCTAATGTGGCTGATTCATCCTGTTCTGCAGCCCTTGCTTATGCACTGTTTACTTCCGTGCCTGAATGGATAGTTTGCTAAATTAAGCCTTTCAACAATAGTTTGTTAAGTCTATCATTAGATTTCTGTAGAGTTTAAAGGGCAGGAGCAACTGCTGAGCAAGTGATTCAAGAAAGAAACGGACCTTTGCTATTCTGTAAGAGGCCCTTGAATCTAGGCATATCTGGAAGCATGAGCATTCCCTATGGATGTGAGTAGATACATGTGAGGCTGTCGAATTTGTTGCCATTAGCAATGGCAAACTAATAGTCTAGGTTAAAACTGGCTTCATGTGCTAGTTCCTGGCCCACACAGTGAGATGTTATTTACAGGGGAAAAACTCTTAAGGCCATTCCGCACAGCGTTAATGTTGCTGAAGTGTTACCACACTATTTATTTTTCGTTATTCACGATGTCATACACAATCTGCAACACTCCTGCAACACTCCCGCAAAAATCGTTTTATTGTAGCAATTTTCAGGGAATCCACAAAAGTGGATTCCCTCTAAAAAAAAACCCGCTAGATTCTTGGGAACAACCTGCAACACATCCGAAAAAGACATGTGCGTTCTCAGTATAGCGGTAGCAAGCATGTCCCTCCCTAATCTTTCGCACCCGAGCTTCCAGCGTCGCAATTACCATTTTTCCCCCTTAAACCGGCAAAAGCAATGAATAAGCGATGCTTCTTTGGCTGAAATCCCTTCACAAGCAATTGTCTGTAAAATTTCCAAGCACAATACAGCCTCCCGTTTGACACTGCCCATAATTTCAGCCAGAAACAGCACTGGGGGGAGGGGTTTTTTTTTACTTTGTACTTACTGTGTAAACAAATAAGCGCCAGTTCCTATGCCAGTGAAAAAGGTTTTTCTGATACATCAAATGAACGAATATGCGTTGCTAGTGTTGTTTCCATGTTTTTAAAAAACAGTTTTAAAGGGAAGCATAAACACAACAGTTCATTGGCTGCTCTGTTTGATTGGCAGCCAGGTGTGGGAGGAAGCACGGAAAAATATCGCCTCCTTTGTTGCAATTTCGGCGAGACCGGAAACATGTGCGTTACAAGAACAGCGCTAGTGGGAGAACCATTTTTTCAATAGAACCGGCTGTGTGCATTACCAAGACCTGCCGCTTTTGCTTGCAGCGCTTTTCAATAGCGCTTAGATTTAGCAACATTGCCCGTTGTGCGGAATGGCCCTTATTTTTGTCAGTCTAATCTAGGAACCATCTGAAACTCTATGGTTTTACTATAGAGTTTCCAGGAATTCATACAAAGGCATGATGATACTTTTAGGCTTTCCTCAGAAGTGATCTCATGTCATTGCCTATGCACCCCATGTCCCCACACCTCTGGGCCCCTGCCAGTTGGCAGCCACTAGTTGGCAACCCTACAACCAAACTGTTAGGCTTGCTACACTGGGCTTAAGAAGTACAACTGTGCCATTATGTTTTTAAGCACCAGGCTTAGATGCTGTGCTAATTTCCAGGTGCATTTGCAAGCAGAAAACTTTCTATTTGTGTTTTTCCAAAGATCAGGACGTCAAAGATAAGACTCCTTTCAAATTCTGAGCCAAACTTCAAATGGTTTACAGAGCACCCACAAAACCTTTGTGCTTTGACTGTAGCTCTCCAGGCTGCTCCTGGGGGTATTTTGGAATATCCAGCTGGAAACAGATGTATGGCATGTTCAAGATGGAATGGCAGAAATTATTAAGGGTAGCTTTTTTCAGCTTGGGCAGGTGCATTATATCTAGCTAAACCTGACAAGACCTGACTTTGCTATAGTTATGTATGCTTTGGTAACATCTAGACTGTTTCAACGCACTCTACAACACACTCTACATGGTTAAAAAAGGGAGGAAGGATGACCCGGGAAACTACAGACCAGTGAGTCTGACTTCTGTTGTGGGGAAGATAATGGAGCAGATATTAAAGGGAGCGATCTGCAAACATCTGGAGGACAATTTGGTGATCCAAGGAAGTCAGTATGGATTTGTCTCCAACAGGTCCTGCCAGACCAACCTGGTTTCCTTTTTTGACCAAGTAACAGGTTTGCTGGATTGGGGAAATTCAGTTGATGTCATTTACTTGGATTTTAGTAAAGCTTTTGACAAGGTTCCCCATGATGTTCTGATGGATAAGTTGAAGGACTGCAATCTGGATTTTCAGATAGTTAGGTGGATAGGGAATTGGTTAGAGAACCGCACTCAAAGAGTTGTTGTCAATGGTGTTTCATCAGACTGGAGAGAGGCGAGTAGCGGGGTACCTCAGGGCTCGGTGCTCGGCCCGGTACTTTTTAACATATTTATTAATGATCTAGATGAGGGGGTGGAGGGACTACTCATCAAGTTTGCAGATGACACCAAATTGGGAGGACTGGCAAATACTCCGGAAGATAGAGACAGAGTTCAACGAGATCTGAACACAATGGAAAAATGGGCAAATGAGAACAAGATGCAATTTAATAAAGATAAATGTAAAGTTCTGCATCTGGATCAGAAAAATGAAAAGCATGCCTACTGGATGTGGGATACGCTTCTAGGTAACACTGTGTGTGAATGAGACCTTGGGGTACTTGTGGACTGTAAACTAAACATGAGCAGGCAGTGTGATGCAGCGGTAAAAAAGGCAAATGCCATTTTGGGCTGTATCAACAGAGGTATCACATCAAAATCACAAGATGTCATAGTCCCATTGTATACGGCACTGGTCAGACCACACCTGGAGTACTGTGTGCAGTTCTGGAGGCCTCACTTCAAGAAGGATGTAGATAAAATTGAAAGGGTACAGAGGAGAGCAACGAAGATGATCTGGGGCCAAGGGACCAAGCCCTATGAAGATAGGTTGAGGGACTTGGGAATGTTTAGCCTGGAGAAAAGGAGGTTTAGAGGGGACATGATAGCCCTCTTTAAGTATTTGAAATGTTGACACTTGGAGGAGGGCAGGATGCTGTTTCTGTTGGCTGCAGAGGAGACAACACGCAGTAATGGGTTTAAACTTCAAGTACAACGATATAGGCTAGATATCAGGAAAAAAAATTCACAGTCAGAGTAGTTCAGCAGTGGAATAGGCTGCCTAAGGAGGTGGTGAGCTCCCCCTCACTGGCAGTCTTCAAGCAAAGGTTGGATACACACTTTTCTTGGATGCTTTAGGATGCTTAGGGCTGATCCTGTGTTGAGCAGGGGGTTGGACTAGATGGCCTGTATGGCCCAACTCTATGATTCTATGATTCTATGATTCTATGCTCTTGAAGACAGTTTGGAAGCTTCAGCTAATATACAGCAGATAGCATCCTTACTGGAGTCCAGTAAAATGATGAAACAACACTGGTTCATCTATAGCACAGTTGGCCAAACTGTAGCTCTCCATGGCATGGGCTCATGGGAATTGTAGTCTATGGACATCTGGAAAGCCAGTTTGGCCACGCCTGATTCTGCAGCTACTCTGGCTTCCAGTTTGCTTTGAGGCTAAATTCAAGGCACTAACTTTCCTCTTTAAAGCCCTGGACATCTTGAGTTCACGTAGATGAAGGACCATCTTTTCCCATATCAACTTGCCTGGGCCCTGAAATCAGTGTGTGAGAATTTCCTGTGGAACCTGTGTTGTGTAAAATGATACTGGCAGGGGGCCCTGAGAGGCCATGCCATTTGCTGCTGTCAGAACTGCCTCCTGTAAGAGGTGGAGATGACACCCCTCATGGCAAAACCTCTGGAGAAAATTCAAGACATTTCTATTTTGGAAGGCCATTGATCTGACTGAATGCTGAATGGTGCCTCATCCTCATTTTATTGTATATTATGGGTTAATTTAGGTGGTTTTAATATCAAGTATGGCTTATTATCATTGTTAGCTACCTTGGGAGCTTCTGATGGGCACAGAAGGTGACGTACCAATCATCTATAATCTATCTATCCCTGCAAATATAAGGCTGGTATAGAAAGTTGCAGGTACAGAACCAGGGAAGTAGTGACCTTGAACTCACTGTGAAGGTTAGTGGTGGAATGCAGCCCTAGAGGGCTTCCTGGCAGCTCCACATGGGCTGCTTGGCTCAGATTCAGCCACAGCTGCATGGGAGGAGATGTCAAGCAAGGCCACACACCTGTTGTTGCCACTGCTGTGAGCTGGGTCTAGCTGGTTCTAGGGATGCTGATTCTGGGTTAAGAAATTCCTGGAGATTTAGTGGTGGAGCTTGGGAAGGGTGGGATTTGGGGAGATGTATCTCAGCAGGGTATAGTACCATAGAGTATATTCTGCAAAGCAGCCATTTTCTCCAGGGGAACTGAATTTGGCAGTCTGAAGGTTGGCGGTAAGTGAATGTCTCAACGTCCCACCTGGAGATTGGTCATCCAAAAGGCTCAGCTTCCTCCTTGGTGATTTTAACAGTGCAATCTACCCCAGTAGCGCCTCTCTTCCTACCAAACTGAATTTGCATGGAGGGTGTTTTTTCTTAATGATACTAAGGATCATTCAGTGCTGAGATCCACCCCAGTAGGCTTTATGTGGCCAGCTCATTCTACGACCTCATTGCCCCTTCATTTTCCTGCATACAGAAAACAGGACTTAGATACAGGAATAGGAAAGTAACCATCTACTTTTATCCAGAGGGGTGAGAAGACATAAATATGAATGGTTCCAGAATCTTCAGCTTTTGTTATTCTTTTAAAATATGAAAATGTAAGTATCAGTCAGATATCACCACCATACCAGTTTGAAACCATGGAAATTTTTTATAGCTAGGACTTGCATGTACAGAACATAACTTTCTTGCCTCTCCCATTGCAGCCCAAAATATCCCCTGAAAAGCAGCTGCTGGTGGACAAGGACCCTTCCAGGAACATCAGGGAGGAATGTGAGGTCTGCAGCAGCAGGAGGGAATTGGTGAAAATCATCCCTCCTTCTGACAGCAAAATACTTCTATGAATCAGAATCGTACAGAACTGGAAGAGACCACAAAGGACCATCCAGTCCAGCTCCTCACCTTCTCAGGCACTTAAAAAAGCCTGACAGGTGCTTATCCAATCTTCTCCTAAAAGCTTCTGATGAAGGAGACTCCACCATCCCCCAAGGCTGCATATTCCATCTATGAGCAGCCCTCACCAACGGAAAATGCTTTCTAATATTTAAGTGGAACCACCTTTCCTATGATTTGAACTAATTGCTCCTAGTATTTATCTTTAAAGCTGCAGTAAATAGGCTGCCCCCCTCTTTCACATGCCTTTTACACAGCCATGATATCACCCTTGCCCTCCTCTTCTCCAAGCTACACATAACCAACTCCCTCAACCTTTCCTTATAATGCACGGATTCCAACCCGTCAACTATCCTAGTCACCCTTCTCTGAACATGTTCCAACTTGTCAATATTCTTCTTGAATGGGAGCATCCAGAAATGGACACAACATTCCAAGTGAGGTCTACCCAATGTGGAATAGATGTAATATTATTCCCCTTGCTCTAGATTCTATGCTCCTAGCAACACAGCTTAATATACTATCAAGGCAGTATCACATTTTTATTACCCAAATATAATAAAATGTTACATTTTCATACTTCTCCCGATTAAATTTCATTTTGTTGGCTATGGCTCAGTTTTCCAATGTATCAAGATCTCATTGAATAGCAGTCCTTTCCTCAGGAGTATTAGCCACCCCACCCAATTTAGTGTCATCTGCACATTTGATCAATGTACCCACTATTGCCTCATCCCAATCATTAATGAAAATGTTAAACAATACTGGCCACAGAAAGTCAAACTCTGCAGTCCAAAAATATACCAGTCAATACAGTTTCTTGCTGATCCCCAATCCAAAAAAGTAGAGTCACTTTCTCTTTGCTCCCCAGTATTCTGCTGCCTCTGTCTTATGCCTTCTCTACAAGAACCATGTCCGAGGATCACCCATGGCAGGCAGCAACACAGGGTTACAGCTGGCAGGTTCACCCTACATCTCTCTCTCCCTCTTGCAGACACAAATTTCATCCCTGTTTTGTTCTGAATCAATTTAATTTTATTGCCCAAATCACTCAAGAGCAATTTTTCAGGTGCAAAAAGGTCAGCACATCCAGGTCTAATCAATTTTCTTCCCCCACGGCAAGAGGCTGGGTGACATGTACGTCTTGCCACACTTTTATTATCTTTATGATGCTTGTCATTAGTAGCAGGTATGATGTGCCCCAGAGTGTCCTTATGACAGAAAAGAGGCGGGGAATGCCATGTAGCAGGAGCACCCATCAGAGGACACTTACAGCCGTTCAGGACAAGTTTGATCACAATAACTGTGGCTCCAGCTGAGGAACTGGCCAATTAAATGGCAGGAATGATCAGGGAGCTGAATGACTCCCTGAGCAGCTGGATGTAGAAGTGGAGCACGAGGTAAGAGGCACTGCTGGGAGCTGAGGCTGAGATAAAAAGTCATAGACCTAGAATATCAACTCACAAGCATTCATGTCCCTCAAATCTGCAAACTAAGACTAAAGCATTTTTTCAAAAATCTATTCAAGTTGCAAAAATGCATTTGCCCTCTGATAAACACTGTTTTACTTTTGATTAAACAGCTCAGTCCATAATATTTCCCACCCTTCAGAAAGCTTTAAATGAATTGTACACCTCTATTTAAGGAGCTTGCTCCATGAACAAATTCTTAGTACATTTTACAGTACTTAGAGAAACAGATCAATCATGTAGCAAAAACTAGGTTTTCTCCTTGACCCTACAGCTTATAGTCTCTTGGAACAGTGGGCCTGTTTACCTTTGTGAAAGGTTGTCACCTTTGACCCCCACTATGACATGTGGCATTAATCTTCCCAAAGGCCAGGTACTGCTCCAATATTGCTGGGAAAGATATTCTAGACTGATAACAATTTGCAAGAAGAATGTTTTCAGTACTTCATTAAATCAAGCCCAAACCTTGCATTTTACGAAGAAACTGGATCAACTTCCAGGATTCCGTATTGTTTGGCTGAACATTTCTCTTTAAAACATTAATCTTCTCTCCTTTTCTGTCATTCACCACAAACTCCCCCCCCCCCTTTCAGAGTGATTAGACCTCAGCCATGCAAACTGTTCCCAGTGGCATCTGTACTAGTCTCAGAGGTTTCAGAGAAGCAGCTGCAAGTCAACTCTACCAGTTTGAGGTGAATTCATCCAAATTAAGCACTTTAAAAATATATATGTAGCATACTTGTATCCCACCCTTCCCCCTTCCCCCCCACCCTTCCCCCTTATGCAGCTACCCGCCCCAACCAATCGATCTTCACAACAACCATGTAAGGTAGGTCTTCCTCAAATACTGGTTTAATTTCTTCCAGCTCAAAATTCTAGCATTTGTAATATTCTACTCAGTAATGAAGTAATGAAGAAGTAGTGAAGAAGGAGAGGAGTTATCAGAAGGCCAAGAAGGGTGTTTACACCTTATTATCTCGCCAAGGTTTAATTTATATGAGCGGCAGCTTACCCCTAAAATGTATTGTTACAGTCTCTCCACAACAGCATTTTGAATGCCGGAGTACAGACCTGCAAATTGTGAATCAATATTAAACGGAGCCTCAAACTCTGAGTATATTTTCCCTTGCATATTTGCTCCAACAAAGCAAATAACAGTTGTATGGAACAGGTTCATAGCTTGAGGATGCTGCTGGCGTCCAGACTCTTTGTTGATGTCTGAAGTCTCCTCTGTGGCACATACTAATGTCTCTTTTCAGCTCCAGCTGATGCTCCAGCTATGGCTGTTCCTCAAACAGTGTAATCTGGTAATGGTGACCTCCGATCACAGTCTGGCTAGTCTACCGTAATGTACTCTCAATGTGGGGCTGCTTTTGAAAACCATCTGGAAATATCAGTTGGTCCAAAATACGGTAGCCAGGCTATTTCAGGTGTTGATTAAAAAGATGGTACCACTCCCATGCTAAAATATCTGCTCTGGCCATCTATCTGTTTCAAGGAAATGGTTCTTAACTTTAAGGCTTGAGGCTCAAGGACCTGAAGGACTATCTCCTCCTGAACTGTCCAGCCTCCTGGTTAAGCTCTGCTTCCCAGTCCTTGCTGACTGTTCAAGAGATGAGGTGACTGGCAATGAGCACCATGGTATTTTCAGTGGTGGTACCCCACTTCCTCCTGTTACTGTCCATACTGTTTTTAGACACCAGGTCAAAAGTGTTTCCTTTTTTATTCACACTTTTAAACTGGATAACTATTATCTTTTTAGCTGTTTTATAGTATGCTTCTCAGGTCTGTTTTATGGATGTTTCAATGCTTTTTTATATACCCCTGCTTGGCATTTTAACGTTGTGTTTTGACTTCATATTAACTCTGACTGTTTCTGCACTAGTGACATGGTTCTGATTTGCATTATTAAGGGTCAGTGGTTTTCTCTGTTTCCACATGAAGCCTGCTTCTTCAGGCACAGACCCAAAAATGCCCCACACTTGCCCCACAGCAAAGGAATCCCCAGAAAACAGGATTTAATCTTTTCAAGTGTGGTCTTACAGGGTCTAATTCAGGGCTGCCCAATGCAGAGATACATGCAGTCACCATTTTGAGTAGCTTGGGCCTGCCACTTTCCTTGCTGCCATCCTCAATGCCCCCACCCTTCCTCTCCCAATTGAGGGAAAGGTGCCCTATTCCTCCCCATCTTCCATCTGCTGTGCATCTGGGAAGCATAATTCAGAGACCGTCCAAAACAAGTGGAGTCTCTTTGCACCTTTCTTTTAATTTGTCCTCTTCATTACACTATTCCATGTCCTCAATCACCTCCCCCACTTCCTCAGGTGTGTTTTTTTTTTTAACAAGGTTGTCACATTACAACACTGCAGCATCTTTAACCCGCTCCTAGCAGAGCGGATTAAATAAAACAGTAAGGACCCTAAGGGCGGGCCCTGTCTGGGATGAGGAAGGGTGCCGATCGGCCCCTTCCCCCGGACTGACAATTGGAGGGACCAATTGTCAGTCCGGCAGCAAGGAACCAATCATGAGCCACGCAGAGCGCGGCTCGCAATTGGTCCCTTGCCGCCGGACTGACGAACACGCCTCCCGATCCGCCCCACCAACTGAGCCACATCAGGCCGAATGCCACCATTTTCCAGCTCGCCTCTGATACGCGAGTTTGCCGCCTGGCCGACCAGCCAGGAGGACCAGGAGCCGGCCCCAGCCGCCAGCAGGCCACCTCGCCAATGCCCCACGCGACTTCCTTCCACCCACGGCCGAGCCTCCACGAACAACCGCTACTGCTCCCGAGCCGCCGTCGCTTTCCCCCACCACATTGGTTCTGACGCGAGCCGTGGCAGCAGCACCAACTGCTTCGCCCGCCCCACCGGCCCACCCAGGATCCAGCCGCTGCCGCCTGCCGCCCCACAAGCACGGGACAAACCGCCCCCAATCGCCGCCGCCACGTCTGCTGCCAGGACATCAACTTGCTGCTCTCCCTGGCGCCCAGCAGCAGGATCTTTTCCAGGCACTGCATCGCCCTGCATTGCCTCGATCTCCCGCCGCGGCCGTGCCTCACGCTTGCTGTCCCGCCGCTGCTGTTTGCCCTCTGTCCCCTCAGCGACCCCGCCTGTCGCCTCGCCCAACAGCAGGCACCGGATCAGCAGCCACACCACCCCAAACATGGCGGTTGACAGCAGCGCGAGAAGCAGCGGCCCCAACGGCGCCACTGCCGCCTGAACACCGAAGACCTCGACTCTGTCCCGCCAGCCAGCACCGCCAACAACATCTCCCTGCCCTGCCACGATTCAGGTAGGGCCCGCCCAGGGGGGAGACTTTCCACAGCTGCCAGACCACGGGGGAGGGCCTTGCCCCGGCCCATCCACAGGCCTCCGGCCGCCGCCAAGCCGCACAGCCACCCAGATCAACTCCGTTGGCCCGCTAGCGCCCGCTGTATTTAACCTGCAGCGACCTTAATTACTAGTTGTAACATAAAAAACTGCTTCTTAAAAAAAATATTGGGAACAGTGAAAGCAGTCTTGAGAGGTGGGTCAAGAGCACCCAGCACACCCGCTTCCTGGAACATGATGCTGCCTTGAGAAGTCAAGTTCCAAAGAAGTCTCTCCAGCCTACTGCCAAGGCTTGCCTGCACACTTGCCCTTTGCCACTCTGAGGCTGCAGGTAGCAAAGGGCGGGTGCTCTGTGCAAGCGAACCTCAATGATGGGCTGGAGAAGTGCACAAGAAGCCAAGCTTCTCCAGCTCTCTTGCCTGTACAACTTGCCTGCCCTTCACTGCCCTGAGACACCCATGAGCCTCCCCCCCCCCCAGCAGCTAAGGGTGGACATGTTGTGCAGACGAGCCTCAGCAGCAGGCTGGAGAGGCTTGGCTTCATGTGGACTTGACTTCTCCAGGCAGCACTTTCCCTCTTCCTTTTTTTTAAGCAGCTGAGGGGCAAGAGGGGTGAAATTCCAGGGCACGGAATGGTGAAATAAAGGGGCACAATTAAAATACAAGTGAAAGCAGGCATCATTTTGCAAAAAAAAAAAAAAAAAAAAAAACCTTTTGGAATAAGGGAAGGGAGCAAAGCTTTATGGGAGGCTGCTTCCTTCTGACAATGTGGAAACCATATGGCAAATTACAGCCTGGAAAATGAGGTGAGGAAAGCCCAAGTACAGAAATCAAATTTCAACTCGCAGGCTCCAATCGAAATCCAAAGTGAGGCTAAAACAGGATATGTTCTAATGCAGAAATCCATGGCGACATCATGGTGTAGTTTTTTGGGGAGGTAGCAACTTCAGCTTCTGGAAAAGCAGCATAAAAATATTTCCTTAATAAATAATAAATTTCAGATTAGGAAAATGCTGTGTGAGGCCAGTTGACCTCACCGCCCCCCCCCCTCATGCTGCAATCCCCATAGGTTTTTACTTCAAAATCAGGCACACAGTGGCCAAATGCTCAGCAGAGAAAGCACTGGGACCTACACCTTTTGTTGTTGATCTGAGTGACCCATTGTATGGATTACCATGCCTAGGTTAATAAGGAAGGCAGTCAGCGAGTGGGTATGATTTCCAGTCAGGTTTTATCCCTGGTATCTCTCACAAATAGGCACTGTTTTTAGCCCACTGGCAGATGTTACTCAGCTGTATTCAGTTTTTTTTTTACTGTAACAAACTTCTAGCAATATATTAATCTACTAAGTGCACAGAGTTGCAGCCTAGGATCACTGTAGTGGTAAACCATGGAATAGAATCATAGAGTTGGAAGGGGCCATACAGGCCATCTAGTCCAACCCCCTACTTAGTGCAGGATCAGCCTAAAGCATCCAGCCGCTGCTTGACAACTGTCAGTGAAGGGATGCTCGCCATCTCCTTAGGCAGTCAATTCCACTACTGAACTACTCTGTGAAAATTTTTTTCCTGATATCTAGCCAATATTGATCTCCACAAAGTTTAAACCTATTACTGCAAGTCCTATCCTCTGTGGCCAACAGGAATCTTTCCCTGCCCTCCTCTAAGTGACAATCTTTTAAAGGCAGTAATCATGTCCTCCTCTTCTCCAGGCTGAGTATTCCTAAGTCCCTCCTCCTTTCCTCACAGGGTTTATTCCCCAGGCACCGATCATTCTCATTGCTCTCCTCTAAACCCTCCCAATTTTATCCACATCCTTTTGGAATTGAGCCTCCATAACTGCACACAACTGTGGTATACAGTGGGACTATGACATCTTGTGATTCTGATGCCATATCTTTGTTGATACAGCCCAAGACTGCATTTGCCTTCTTTACTGCCGCATCACACTGTCTGCTCATATTTAGCTTACAGACCACAAGTACTCCAAGATCATGTTCACACATACCCAGTGGGTATGCATTTCTTCTTCCTTGGTGTTCACACTTTCACACACTTCTTCCTTGGTGAAGAAGAAATCAGCTTGTCTTCTTAAACTTCATATTCCATAAGTAACATGCAGACTTCTTTAGCATACTGGTCTATATTTATGTATAGACATCTTACTTTATCTAATTATTCCCATTATGCATTTCATAATGTAAGAAAACAAGTCCCAGAGAACAATACAGAGAGAATGAGTTTATTCCCTTCACATGTGCTTAGGCTTAGCTTCACAGAGGATAAGAGCCAAGACGTCGTGCCAAAGGCTCCGGGCTACAGGTGGGCAGCAATGAAGAGGTGAGTGCAGGGTGGGCCTGAGCCTAGGAGCCTATGCAGGCTACCTCCTTTCTCCGGGTCTTTTTGTTTACTGATTGGGTCAGGGAGATAAATTAATGGAAATTACCTATCTTTTCATCAGCCATTCTGGAAAATATCTACCGAGCAGAGCACTCTATTCCCATTCTTTGAGAAGCACATTATATGTTTCAATCTTGTACATTTATTAAGTATAGAACCGTGGATTCCTCAATGTGGACTCAGAAGAAAAAAGGAAAGCACGAGGTACGATGATATAGTCGTCTTCTCTATGTTTGAAAGTGAAAAGGTTATAACAAAGTCTAAATGGTCAAACATAAAGAGTCAACCAAAACGGGATCCTAGGTTAAGTGACCCGCTTTCTGATTTATCTTCGTCAGTGGTTGCTCTTCCAATATACTGTCATAGTAGTAGTTGTAGTATCACATTGGCAAAATGCTCATAATCATCTGGGGATTTCATAGAGTGCCCCTTTATGACAGTTTTGGTTGACTCTTTATGTTTGACCATTTAGACTTTATGTTATAACCTTTTCACTTATAAACATAGAGAAGACTACTATATCATTGTGCCTCGTGATTTCCTTTTTTCTTGTACATTTATTAGTCATATTACATGCAGCCTGAGATAGGAAGAGGAAAATGGGCTGAGCCAGTTCTTAACATTAAACCAGAAACATGAAAGAAAGAACAACCAGATAAAAAGGAAACTCTGAGTCCATTCTGTTATATGGGTGGTGCAGCATATGTGCTGGTACCAAACATTTGGTGTCAGACCTCTATCAAGTACACAAAGAGGGAATGGGGATGATCACCACTCAAGACAGCGTGACGTCAATGAAAGTTCTGGACAGGTCGTCTACATCTACCCCCCCCCCAAAAAAAGCACAACCTGGTCCAGATACATTTTCATTCAAACACTTTCAGAGGTACAATGAAAACCAGATGTGCATAGCGAAGGAGTTGGCACTTTTCTCAATTTGGCTTCCTTTTTCTCAAAGCAAAGCAAACAGATTTACAGCATTCTGCTGATTTGGGATTGGGTATATGTCAAATTCTGCTGTCAAAGTTCAGACCATTTAAACCTTAGCGGCAACTGACAAGATCAACAGCAGCACTGAAATGGCTCTGGCCACCTTGGTCATACAGGCGTAGTTACCATCCATTGACACTAGATGTCCTCTAGAGGTGTTTTGTCAAAGACATATGAAGCCTTGCCTCATATAGAAAAAGACAGCTTTTCCCTCTTAGCATGAGTTTAACATGTGAAATAGCTGCCATTTGTCACTAGGAGCATCCCAGTTGGGGAGGGGGATAGCCGTTCTGTGCAGGAATGCTCTACTTGTCTCTCTTGCTTTCAAAAGAGAAACAGGAGATGTGCACTGCAGAGATGGAACGGGGTGGGGGGGGGAAGCATTTAACACTGAAGGAAATAAATTTAAAAAGAGAGAAATGAATGAAACTGGAAGCAAAATCATGTCCCCCATGAGATTCATAAAGTGGTAAGGCACTGATGCACAGGATGAAAAGTTTGACTCAAACAAAAAGTCAACATTGTCAATGCTACATGAATATATGACTAGTAGGTTAAATTGCTGCCTGGGTTCTCACCCATACATAAACTATCACCGATTTCACAACATCTCAAATGAACAGGATTTTGTGGCACCATAAAGACTAAGAATATTTTATTACAGCGTAATCCTTTATGTTCTCGAGTCTATTTCTTCAAATAATGCTGAGCAGATATTACCTATACAGTCATGTTATATATGCAGTATGAAAAATAAACAGCAAGGCCTGGGGGCCATGAAAAAAACAATGTAAATGGTGAAATGTAATTATGTAAAATCAAGAAAAATACAAAGGCCATTCACTAGTTATGCTAAATCTTTTTAACATCTGTAATGGGTATGGAGTCCAAGGTTTTGCCAAGATAGTTAACACCTGTAATGTGTAAGAAATCCTAAACCTTATTCACATGCTGGGGAAAACCTCTCACCTAATTCCTGTTCAGCAGTTTCATGCCAGAATAAAAATCTGTCATTAAAAATGCAATGTTCATTTAGGGCAGGCTTTTGGGAAACCCTGGGGTTTCTTGATGGCCCTCAAAGGGTTTCCTGAATGGCTGGGAGTTAATCAGTGTTTTATACGTTTTTAAAATGTGTTAAACATTTCTCAGGTGATATGACCACAGATGGTCATGTTGACCCCTGCCTCCCCAAATGGCCAATGATGGGCCTGGAGAGGGTGGGAAGGGGAGGGGCCCCTGGTGGGCGTCTACACAGCTCTGCTTCCCAACCATATTCTGCATGATTCTGCCACTTCTGGGGTTTCTCAAAGCCTGGAGAGTGTTTCAGGGGTTTCTCAACAGTAAAATAATTGAGAGAGGCTGATCTAGGGGGAGAAGATTTCAATCTCCCTGGACACTCTTTTTCTGAAGCCACAGTTCTTTAACAAAAAGAAATTCTGAGAAAGTCTCCAGCATGAAACTGCTGTTGGGATTTATTAAGAGGTTTTACATTACCTCCCCCCCCCCCCCCCGTATTGAACAAAGATGTGAGATTTCTGATTTATCCATTACCAGGGCCACCCTAAGTAAAGTAATTTGAATAGTATTTGGCATTCTTGGTGTCCAGATGCCATATATTTCTGGGGAATATTTGGGGCTGGCATTTAAGGGCTTGTTCCCCCCCCCCCATTTAACTGGTTTTCACCTCATTCACAGGCTTGAGTTTACAGGGTTGGCAAAATTAAGCCAGAGTAGCAACCCTCCTCATCCCCCCTGTTCTGAATAAGCAGGGCCCTTCTGGAAATGGAGCCTTTCTAGTTGGGGGCCAGCCACAGAGGGCTCTGAAAGCGGAAGAGACTGAGGCGGCCTATAAGTTCATAGAGAGAGAGCAGATCCCTAAAGTCCTGTAACTACAAGCAGTCTGTTCAAAATAAAAGATAAGATGAAAAACTCACAGAGCAGCAGTCAACATGCCGATATCCTCAGTGTCTCAAACTGGACGTCAGTCCTTCAAGTCTATCTTTTGAACCAATGAAGTGGGCACTGGTTCACAAAAACTAAGAGCTCAATAAATAGGTTAGTTTTTAAGGGGTCCATGAGGTATTTCATTACAGTGTGATCCTAAACAGACTTACAGAGATGTTACATTACGTTTCCTGGAATACTGATTGTAATTCCATTGCATTCTACTACCATTCAGTTCTTAGGGACATGCTGTACCCTTCCCCCCCCCCGGAAAAAAAAAACAGGAGCTGCCCCCCAAATAGTTTTGATTTCCTCTATGCACTCTTCATAACAATCCTACACAAAGTGATGAAATATTCCTCTACCACCCACATTCAAGGCATAATCTGTGTCCCTTATAAAGCCATGAAAAATGTATGTTTATAGGAATTTGGAAATGGCACAGAAGCATTTTTGACATCACTGGTTTATTCCATTAAAGATAGTAATTGCTTGCAAATCAGCACTCACTCGGTAATGCTTTAGCCTTGTAAATTATTGTAAATTATTGCCATTCCAATAAATCTATGGAAACTGCCTGAGTTCTCTTGGACCTGCTCAAATCAATGGGCCAGTGGCAGATTTGGATGCATGCCAGTGGTCAGAAGATCCCAGGAAACTACACCACAGTGCAAGCTGACTGAGTGCTGACTGTGTGCAAATGCATAAACCAGGGAAGGGATCGAGACATACATTGAGGCAAAAATTAATGCCTGCTCTACATCAAGAGCAAGTGTTGGTGATGGGTCAGGAGTGCACCACACTTGCTTCCTGCTGCATGCAAGCAGCCACAGTGAGAAGTTGCATGTGCAGCCGAGACACAGAGAGAAGATTAATGCTTCATGGCACAGTGGTCGTAGGTCAAACGTGAGATTCTGCTACAAATTTGAGGACAAGTACCTTGCCAGTTGTTCAGAGCAGCACAAGCAAAGGTTGAAACAGACGGAAGCTGTTTGGGGGATTTTTCAGACATAAGTAGCTAGATTTGCCACCCCACATTTTTGTATGTGATACAAAATGACCATTTTTGTCATATTGGTGATAAAGAAATGAAAGCTCCAAATCCATCCCTACCAAACATGAAATTCACATCTTGAATGACAGGGTTTGACAGTGGACGGCATTACATGCAAAAGATTTATTTGGTAAATTTATGTTAGCCTTGTTGACCAATGGGCTGATTGGTGATGCTGTCCACAATGTGTCAGTTTTGGGTTGTATTTTTGATTATTCTAAAGGTGAATCCTCTTGAAAGGCAGAGGTACTGGTTGCCGCTTTGTGGGGAGAAGACCCAAGGCACCTCCTGTTAAAGGATCTCAGGCGGCCAGTGTTGGGAAAGACCTTACTCTGTCAGAGCACTGCTTCTATCAATCTAGACCAGGGGTAGTCAAACTGCAGCCCTCCAGATGTCCATGGACTACAATTCCCATGAGCCCCAGCCAATGTTCTCTGGCAGGGCTCATGGGAATTGTAGTCCATGGACATCTGGAGGGCCGCAGTTTGACTACCCCTGATCCAGATCCAATAATGGTGAACCAGGTGAATTAGGCGTATGAGACCGTTTCATATTCATAAATGAGAAAATGAATGCATGTTTATTTTTTACTTCTGCAATTTGTAACTTGGTATATAGATCCATTGGACTTGGACAGGCTGTGATTTGAGTTCTATCCCAGAATCCCCTGGTGTTACGTTCCATAGATTGTGGTTTGATAGGGATTTTGAAGAAAGTTCTTATTGAAGGAGCTATATACTGAATATGCATCGTTTCTCATATCTCGTTTGACACTCTGAATATGTTCAAATATTTGGGGGCTATGTCATGGCTCAGCATGAATTGTGAGGTAGAAAAGACAAAACAAGTTATGTTCTTCAAGAGTTCTAACTCTTAAGAGAGTTGATTACTTGTGATGCTATGAATGAAAACATTCATAGAATCATAGAGTTGGAAGGGACCGGCAGGGTAATCTAGTCCAACCCCCTGTTGAATGCTGGAAATCCACAATTACCTGCTCACCCACAGTGACCCAGATTCCATGTCCAGATGATGATGATGATGCTGTCCGTTCAGTCATGTCCAACCCTCAGCGATTTTATAGAAAACTATTTGCCATATGTTTCTGTCAATGACTGCTTCTTTTAGTTTGTTCATGGTCATACTTGTTTCGGCTTTAATCTTGCAAGCCAGATGATGCCCTCCCCCCAAAAATCCCCCAGAATCCCTGGTCGGTCTGGCCTGGAAGAAATTCACCTCCCGACCCCAAAGTGGTGATCAGCATCTCCCTGGGCATGCCAGAAAGGGCCACAAGAGCCAAGCAAGGACACAATCCCTTCTGCCCAGCCACTCACAATCTGCCTAAATCCACAGATGTGCAAACAAAAAGACCAGCCAGCCAACAATCCAGATAAACCAATGCAATGCCAGGCTGGCTGCTATGGCTGAAATTTATTCAGTTTCACACAATGCCAGAATGAGATCCGGTGTACCTCATTTTCAGATACATATGCCTTCATCAATGGCTATTAATAAACAAAATTAATAGCAATATCTTATATATTTCTCATTATTAATAATATTTCTTATTTCATGTATATAGTTACCTACTAAATGTCTGATAACTTAGAACCTGTACTGTTAATGTTTCTGTATCATCTGTAAGACAAAATACAACCCACAAGCATCATTCACTATAATTCCATATGTCCCTATATTGCTAACTCTATTAAAATGTTATTTATTTATCATTAATACTTCCTTAATAGTATCACCTTGCCTGAAAGGTCTTCTATTTATAAACTGCACTGGAAGGGATCGTGGTCTCAGCCTACTCCTTCGCCCTCATAGGAGCTCTAAAACGGCTTAATTTAAACACACACACACACATTTCTTCTTTTCGCGTGGCTCTTAAAGCAACAGTTCCCTATTTTTTCAACACAGAGGGTACATTCAATTGGAACCGTTTTTTTTTCACTAAGCAAAATGATAGTTTTAAGATAAAGCAAAAAGCAACTTGGTTTCACAGAATTTGAATGCTATAATGTCTCACCCGCCTTTAGATGTTGGCAACGCTTTTAACAAGATGTTGCTTCGTATAGTGATCTTTTTCTTTTAAAAAACGTATTGCATGGAACTGATGCCCTAAATTTAGTTTGCTTAATAAAATATACATATAATATATCTTTACTACCAAGCTCTTTCAACCTTTCCTCATATGTCTTGGTCTCCGCACCAGTTTGTCAACATCCAAGAGTCATCTTGGTGTAGTGGTCAGTGGTTAGTGGTTAATGGTTAGGTAGTGGTTAGGAGTGCGGACTTCTAACCTGGCAAGCTGGGTTTGATTCCTTGCTCTCTCACATGCAGCCTGCTGGGTGACCTTGGGCTCACCACAGCACTGATAAAGCTGTTCTGACCAAGCAGTGATATCAGGGCTCTCTCAGTCTCACCTACCCCACAGGGTGTCTGTTGTGGGGAGAGGAAAGGGAAGGTGATTGTAAGCCACTTTGAGACTCCTTTGAGTAGAGAAAAGCAGCATATAAGAACCAACTCTTCTTCTTCTTCAATTGTGGTGCCCAAAACTGAACACAGTATTCTAAGTGAGGTCTAACCAGAGCAGAGTAAAGCGGTACCATCACCTCCCGTAATCTGGACACGATACAGTCACCTTGCACAATCTGGACACTATACTTCTTTTGATACAGCCCCAAATCCCATTTGCCTTTTTAGCCACAAAGTCACATTGCTTACTCATGTTCAGTGTATGGTCTACTAAGACTCATAGATCCTTTTCGCACATACTACTGCCAAGGCAGGCCTCCCCAATCCTATAGACTGATTATACATGGGGCAGAACTCCCGAGATGGCAGTGACAGGACTTCTGGGAAAATCCCCAATTATGCCCAACGTTGCTGCCATTCTGGGCACCGCCGAGCCCAGGCCTGACCCAGTCCCCTGGAAGACCTTTAAGGAAACAGAGTCTTCTGCGTTCCAGGGGCTGCTTCAGGCACTGGTGAGGGCTAGGTCGCTAGTGCGTAATCAGCCCTTGGGCCCGGCTCCTCCCCTGACCTATGGCATTGCCTGCACGCTTGTCTGCCTATTTCTAGAAAGGTCTAGAAAATTAGACCTTCTAGACCTGCGGGAACAAGGGAGAGGGAGGCGGGTGTGAGGACGGGAGGAGGCAGGCACCTTTAGTGCATTTGAGCTTCCATACCTTCCTTCTGCTGGTTGCGATGGCCAAATAATAACCCCTCACCCAATCAGTTGCCTGCTGGTTGCTCTCCTCTAGTTCGTGCTAAATAGGTTGAGGAATCGACTTTATGTGATTTCCCCAACTAGTGCTTTAAGATGGAAGATGTAGCCAGCTGGTTAGTGCCCAGACGGATGTTTGCAATGTCATATGGAGGGGCCTGAATATAACAACTACTTAAGGTAAGCATTTCACTATATTTAACGGGTACAGAAATGCCCCAGGAATTTTCCAGCTAGGAGTTGTCAGCTCTGTTATGTACACCATGTTTATGCCTTAGCTGCAGTTGAAGCTCACATATCAGTTGAACTAACTCTTGGAAGATTCTCATGATTGACTTTCTGCAAGAGACCCTATCCCACAAGATAGAAATCGCAATTACTGAAAGGCATTTCTGCGGTGATCTGGCTTTCAGGGAAGGCTGCCTTCTCCCAGCTGGATCACTGTGGCTCCTATACATTCACCAGCAAGGCTAAGTGGGTCATTCTCTGTGCACATCCTGCATTCTGTTCTCTGGTCATTTGTTTGGCTGCTGTTCCTTTCAGGCCTCTTCCTTCCTCCAGACCACATAGTGTGCGCCTTTTTCTTCCACTATGGATGATCTGTGGCAAAACGATCAGATTTTTATTCAAAACTTTCTCTAAGGAGCTTTGGATAGCCCACATAGCTCCCTCTTCATGTTCCTTTTATCCTCCAAATAAGAGGCAGTGCTTGACTTAAGGTCACTGGGTGAGCTCCATAGCCAGTTTAAAATCTGGACCTAGATCTTGCCCTTCACAGTAGGATTCTCCACCACTATCAGGCATGACTTGGGTTTGCCTGTTGATTTTTAATTTCTTCCTGACAGCTTCTTACTCTTACCAACTACAAGCTAAGAACTTGAGTATTACACATGGCAAAAATGCTTTGAGGACTGGTTCTACAATATATGGCAGGGCACATCTAGGCTTGTCTTAGCTCGTGTGCATTTAGTCTATATGCACAACCTTTTGCCTTAGTAATGAATACACATACATATTTAAGACTATATATACTTCCCACATGCTAAACTCCAACTGGATTAAATGGAAACATGGTCTGATTCCATACAAGGCAGTTTCATACCTTTGTTTTTGTTTTTAATGGTCAAAATATACATGAACATGAACCCAATCACCAGAACGCGGACTAGAGCCCCTCTCAAATGAAATCAAGAAGGTAAAGTCTGGGGGAGAAAAATGTAAGTCTCAGCTTGGCAATAGGGATTGCTCAAGGAATCCATCAAGGATATCCCAGTCACTGAATTGCACTTGTGGAAAGAAGCCTGCACCACAGCTGTGCATTTAGTGCGCACAAGAGAAAGCAACATCTGCAAACACCCTGAGTGAGCTGTGACAATCTTGGGGTGACACTTGGCTGTCCTCCATGTTGCTGGAAGTGTTGAATGTCCTTCCCGCCTTTTGCTCGGTGACATGAAACCGCAAGGCAGAAGTGGCATGTATAAAATTAGGACCCACCAGGAAATGACATGCAACTCTTAATGCCCAGCCTGAGACAGCTAGAGTTTCCAGAACCTACCTGGGGAGACTAGAACAGCTTAAAAATAGATAGCCCAAACTGCATAATATCCCCCCACGCTCACAATAACAACAAAATAAAAACGAAGACAGAGAGCTTGGCAAAATTTCCTCTTAATCTTTCAGCCAGCTTCATTTGAATTTTGATTAATATGATATAGCTTCTTCATAGTCTTAAAAAAATTGTACTGCTGCAGATGTGTCCTCAGAAACTGAACAGGAAACCTGGGGCATATTTTTAACAGGAAGGGAATCTTCCTCTCACTCCCTGCCTCTTCTTAACTACAATCCTATTCCAGCTTCATCTCTGAAATTGCGATAAGAAGATTTATTCAATAAGAACCCAGCAGCTTATCTCCACCTTTGGCTCTGACATCATTGTTGTCTCCATAGCAACCAGATGTGATGTAACATTAAAAAGATTGCTGGACTCTCTGGGGGAAGTCAGGTGGACCCTGGAAGGACAATCCCTGTCTCCATGAATAAAATGCAGGTCAGGGCTGATGAGAAGTGGGTTGCATCACTGTGGAATTGTGTCATGTCAGATGGATTCCCCCACCCCTTTGCACGGCAAATGCCCCTGTGGGCTATGGGAGGCATCCTAGTTAATGAATGGCTTTTCTCATTCAGTGAAGTAGGATGGAAGGATAATGACGCAGACTCACCCCGTTTTATCAACAAATGCATTGCCTTGCAGTTCTTAGAGACAGATGCGACAAAGAACGACAGCACTTGGTCAGAATTTCTTGCTAGGTGCTTTTCATCCGGATGTTTTCCTTTCTTATTCCAGATGTGGGGGCTAGGATTATGGATGCTACAGTTATGTCTCTCTTTTCCAAAGCGCTTACTGCCATATTTCAGGCACTGCTAGCAAACAGATCAAAGTGGGTTGTGCTATGTAATTGGTCGAGGTACAATAAGCTCAGTAGTGATTAACCCAATCATTGCTGGGTTCCCCTTTGCAAACCACCCACTGCTAACAGTGGGATGGGGGTGGGACAGGGTGCTGCATGATTAGGGATTGTGGGGACAGCAGAAGAACTGGGTCTGGATGTGGGGGAAGGGATGCAGCGTATTTGTGCTGGGAGAGTTGTTTGTTTGCCTGCTCTTTTCCTTCTGCCTTTCCATCCTATGCATTCCTGATGCTCTGTTACAATAGCCTTGTTGGCTAGTTCAGGTATAAGGAGTTAAGCCACCACAATCATGGCCGTGACTTACTAGTGGAACTGAGTGCCTACCTTCAATGCAAATCATCCAGTAATAGGTTTAGGTCTGTGGCACTAAGCAGCTTTATAGCAGAGAGCAACCCCAGTAACAGCAGCACACAGGGCTCCCTGGCTTGTCAACTAAATCTTTCCAAAACATAAAGGGCCCTCTGTAATCTGCTGAGAGGATAAAGGGGGAAGGCAGGGTGGTCGCTGGGCTGGTGACATCGTCTCACAAATGGCCGTGTGCTGACACTCCTTTGAGCCTGTCAATGCGGTGCTGGTGAGTGCAGGCTCTCCTTGTGGGGAGCTGGCTGGGTGGGCTGTTGGAGGCAAATGCTAGCGATGGGGAGGGCAGCTGCCTTGGCTTCTCTGGTTAGGTATGGAGAGGAAAAGGCAGCCTGCCTGCACAGCAGCCAGCAGTTGGTCTCCTTCCTCTGACAGCAAAGCAGAGTAGAAGAAGGCACCTTATCCAAAACACACAATATACCAAAGCCACAAGCCAGTTATGCAGAAAGCCTTGGTCTGAAGCTGACTGACAGCAAGCTATTGTGCTACATGTTTGACCGCAGCAATGCCACTAGGGGTGTATTTGCCCTTGTGGCTATCCCAGCATCTCATGTCCTGGCTTGCCACTTCTGCTCTCACAGATCCCTCACATATCATCCTTGCTGTGTCTTGCTGGGGCAAAGGGCACTGGGAGCATGTTGCTCCTCTCCACTTGCTGAAAGCCGTTTGTGAATCATAGAGATAGCACACTTCCATGGTGCAGGGGTGCTCTGCCACTTCAGCTAGTGTAGCTTAGTGAGAAATGACCAGGGTGTCACTGTCCTCCATTTTATAAGGTACCACATAATATCCTTGTTAACAAATTTGCAAAATGTGGTATGGATATTAGGTGGCTGATCGCATTCAAAAGGTGCTTGTTAATGGCTTCTCGCCCTCTTGGAGAGGAGTGTCAACTGGAGTTCCTCAGGGATCTGTCCTGGGCTCTGTGTTGTTCAACATATTCATAAATGATTTGGATGAAGGAATAGAGGGGTGCTTATTGCAGAACATACTAAACTTGGAGGGTTAGCAAACAGCAGAAGACAGAATCAGGATACAGGATGATCTTGATGGACTGGAAAACTGAGTTAAAATAAATAAAATGAATTTCAGGTAGGGAAAATCAAATGTATCATTATAGGATGGGGGAGGCCATAAGAAGTTTGTGACAGAGCAGTTCTTCAGTGGAACAGACTTTCTCTGGAGGTGGTGAATTTTCCTTCCTTGAAAGTTTTAAAGCAGAGGCTAGAGAGCCACCTTATTCTGATTATGTGAATTTAGGTAGATTGTAAGTGGATAGGCAGAAGGGATTTTGTCTATGTTTGGCTCTTGTAGCCCTTTCTTACATACCCAGGGAAATACCGATCAAATCAAATAGGAGAAATCAAATGCATCATTGTAGGATGGGGGAGACTTGTCTTGGAAGTAGTATGAGCGAAAAGGATCTAGGGGGTCTCAGTAGACAAAACACTGAGGGCAACCAAGTTGGTGAAGAGTTTGGATACCAAGTTGTATGAAGGAAGGTTGTGGAAGCTTAGGCTGTTTAGCCTGGGGATAAGTGATATGATAACTATCTTCAAGTATGTGAAAAATCCAGATGCACTATTGGTAGAAATACCTCAGTTTGGTAACTTTAGTAAGGAAGAATTAATTGAGCTTGGTCCCATTTCAGACCTGGACATTCTTTATGTTCTTTATATTGCTTAGAGCAGGGGTAGTCAACCTGTGGACTTTGCTGGCATTTGCTGGCAGGGGCTCATGGGAATTGTAGTCCATGAACATCTGGAGGACCACAGGTGTTTTGCTGTAGAGAAAAACCTCCTGTGAAGTGAGGGAATACCAGAACCTTGTGCAGCACTGCTTGCTGATATATTTGTGCAGCTTGTTGGAAACATTTTTCTCTGAATAATTTCCTCTGAAATATTCTCATTCCATATCAAGATTTAAACAGGAAATGATTAAGACTTTTCATTACTTATGCTATATTCTATAAATAGAAGATATTGGCTATGCACGGAACATTGGTTCTTTTCTGTCATATATTGGGGATGGAGCAGAATTGATTTCTGTTGACACAGAGGGTCAGACCAGAATCAGCGGGATGAAATTAATTAAAAATAATTTTCAGCTAAACATCTGAATGAAATTCCTGATAGTTTGATCAGTTCTTTAGTGGAACTGACTTCCTCAGGAGGTGAGTTCCCTCTTTTTTTTGAAGTTTCTAAGCAGATGCTAGATCAGCCTTTGGTAACCTTTTGCCATTGAGAACCCCCTGAAATGTTCTTCAGGCTTCAAGAAATCCCAGAAGTTACATGATTGTGCAGAATATGGTGGGGAGGCATAGCTGTGTCCATGCCCACCTGGGGCCCCTCTCCTTCCTACCCCCTCCAGGCCCATCATTGGCCATTTTGGGAGGGACTACGTGGGTTGATATGACCATATATATGACCATATATGATATGACCATATATGGTCATACCACCTGACAAATGTTAACAAATTTTTAAATGAATTAACTCCCAACAAATCAGGAAACCCTTCCGGGACCATCAAGAAACCCTGGTTGAGAAAGCTTGGGCTAGATATTCATCTTACAGAAATGCCGATTCTGTGAGTGGGTGGGCAGGAAGGGTTGTATCTGTGCTTGGCTCTGTAGCCCTTTCTTGCATGTCCAGGGAAATTATGATTGATTGCCACTTTGGGGTCAGAAAGCAAATTTTCTCCAGGCCAGACTGGCCACAGATTCTGGTTGTTGTTTTTTTTTGGGGGGGGGGGGTATCATCTGGGCATGGAATTGAGGTAACTGCCAGTGACCAGGTAGTTGTGAGTTTTCTGCATTATGCAAGAGGTTGGACTAGACCCTGACGGTCCCTTCCAGCTCTATGACTCTATTCTTCATACCTTTGTATATGCTTGAATTAATGCATTGAAGGAAAAAATGCACATGCTTCTCTTGATTGAATGTTCTGTCTCACCTATATATAGGACCAAGTATGTTGAGTATGGTTAATTCAATCTTAGATTAGGCCTTTTTTAGCCTAGCTCATTGTGCAAGCAGACGGCCTACTGCTGGGGGCCCTGGTACCTGAGAAGAGCTCCTATCATGCAACATGCTTTCTGCTGCACAGCAGGCCTAGCCTAAGATGCCACCCTCTAAAGGAGGCGCTTCCTACAGGAGGCTGGGCAAGGGGTTGCCTGGCAGCTACACAGGAGAAGGAGGGGGAGAACTTCAAAAGGGAGAGCCAGAGGAGACACCGAGGCAGTTTTCCTTCAGATGATGAGAAGCATTTTTCAAGGAGAGATTCCTGGGGAAAGCTGAGTGTGGAAATGGAGAGAGGCAGTTAACAGAGGAGTGGCCTTCTTCTGGACTGAGTTGTCATTTCTGTGAGGGAAAGTGGCTGCTTGATGATGGTGAGATAACCTAGCTTCTCCGTGATTCTGAGGAAAAGGGACCAGAAAACTTACCTCTGTTTTTCTCCTAAGTTTGCCATTATAATTTTTGCAACAAAAGTTGAGTCCAATAGCACCTTTAAGACCAAGGCGGAGTCTGCACGGGGCTTATTACCCACTCCCAGTCCAAATAAATCCCTGCCGTCTACACTGAATTCGAGTTCCACTTTGATTTGGGGCACTTTAAATTTTCCCTCTGCAAAATGCATGATCAATCCTGAATGACCTTAACTTTCCTCCGTGATATCCAGAAGTGGATACAATCCTCTATATTTTAAGCTTCCAGCTTTTTGCGAATTAACTCCTTTCTCTGTGCCTGGTAGCAAAGCAGTATTCCCTGATTGGCCAGGATGACAGTTCAAAGACTTTCTGGTTCCCAATTGCAAGGCTTGTCTTAAAGGGAAAGCCCTAACTTCTCTCAGCAGAGGCTCCAGAAGCCCTAACTTCTCTCAGCAGAGGCTCCAGAAGCCCTAACTTCTCTCAGCAGGATTTTCCCCCCTCTTCTGCTGTCTCCAATCCTCCCCCCCCTCCACCCTCATTGAAGAAAAGAAAGAGACTCCTGCTGAGCTTGGCACCCCTCCCCATTCTGAGCTTCCCCAATTTAGTGCAGAGCACTTTCTGTTTCAATTGTGGGGAGAGGATAGAGGAAGACCTGAGTTCAAATGGATCTGAATTCAGCAGGATCTACAATGGAAAAAAAACAAAGTGCAGAATCAGCCCAACAAAGATCTTTTTGAACTTAAATTTTGTTGTGATACTTCAGACCAACACAGCTACCCACTTGAATCTATTATAATTTTTCTTCATTCATTCTGTTTATTAATCCTCCCTATCTGAACTTATTGTTTCCCTCCCTCCTCAATAAATGTTATATCTTGGTGTTCACATTTTGACTGGGGTATCCAGAAAACGCTGTGGCCAGTAACCTGGCCCTTTAAATGCAAAAAGGGTTACATATTTTTGTTGGGTTTTTTTTGGGGGGTGGGCAGATGTCTACAGATGCTACATCCTTCTTGTTAGATCCATGGGCAGCTGGCTTGCTGTGAAAATCCACATGTGTCCCAGGAACCATGGGAAGGTTTCCAAATGGTGCCTCACTATTAAATTTGTGAGTCAAGGACACACAGACACTGGAATTGTTGCAGCTCTTTACTGGTGACAGCAGTAATGTACTGGTGACAGTACAAGGTCACAAGATCAAGAAGTCACTAAACATCACTCAAACAAACCCCATAATATGTACAGCTGGGGAACAATAGACCAACCTACAGCTGCGGGTGACTGGATGTGCAATGGTTTGAACTGATGGGATCCATGGAGGATCTTGCTGTGAGCCATCCAGTTAGGCTGCAGTTAGCTAATACAAATCTACTGGTTCCCATGGGGAAACCAGCTTGCTACGAGCCAATTGGTGGCTCCAAATATCAGTCCTGTCTAGGACCTCAGGTTCAGTCCTCGGCAGGACTGCATATGCAACACCCCTCTATTCTAAGATAGTAATTTAGCCAATTGCTCACAAAGTCCTGAAGGTACCAGGGAACTGTCCATGTGCGCAAGGACCTCTGGGTTTCCGTGGCTTTGGGAGCCAGAGGTGGAGATGAGCCCAACATGGGATGAGAGTCCGCCACAGCTGGGCTGAGTGACTCACAGGGGGAAGATCCAAAACCACCATTGTCGCGGTCTGTGGTGGCGGCAATGCTGGCTGGGGTGCCAGGACGGGGGTCTCCTCTGCAGGCATGGACAGATAGAACAGTCCAGTATCCTGATGCCACAACTGGTCAATGTGGTGGCTGAAGGTGTGGCCACCAGGAGAGTGGACCTGGTAGGATACTGGCCCAGTGGCCTTGAAGACCATAGCAGGGATCCAGTTGTGGCTATCTGCATAGTTCTGCTCAAACACTGGGTCATCAGGGCCAAGTGACTGGGGCATGGGAGGAGGTGCTCAAAGCTTCTGTGCAGACAGTTCTCTATATGGTCCAACTGTAACCTGTCCAGGAGGGTTGTCAGGTGCTGGTTCATGAATAGTTCTGCTGGGCTCTTTCCAGTCTTGTCCATAGGTGTAATGTGCTAGCGAGCCAGGAAATTCACCAAGCGCAGGTGTCAATTTCCTGCAGTCATCCAGAAGATGGTATACACCATTCTCTTTGCTTGGTGATTTGTGGAAGGATGTAATGGCAGGGAGGTCACATGTTCGATAAGGTGGGCTGCCAGGAAGTTCTTAAAATGCATGGATGTGAACTGGGCCAGTTATCAGACACAATAGTGTCAGCCAATATGTGGGTGGCAAAAAGCCATAACAAAGCCCTGATGACCACAGCTGAGGTCATGGTGGTTGCGAGAACTATCTCCAACAATTTGGAGTATGATTCCACCACCACCAGGAACGTGTGTCCCTGGAATGGGCTGTCAAAGTCCATGTGAAGCCACAACCAGGCCTTCTTAGCTGACTCCCAAGTCTGCACTGGGGCTCAGGGCATCTCGGACCAGAGTTCCTGGCACACCCAGCATTGGTGAACTCAGGACTCAACATCCCTGTTGATCCCTGGCAACTACATGTAGATCCTGGCCAGAGCCTTCATACGGACAATTCCAGGGTGGCCCTCATGAAGAGTGTCCAGAACCTGGGGGCTTGGCTTAGGTGGCACCACTACCCGATGTCCCCACAAGATGTAGCCCCTGTGGATGGTCAGTTCCAGGCATTGTGTAAAGAAGGGCCCAAAGTCTTGATCCAGCTTGCCACTGGGCCACCCCATCCACACTCAGTTGAGGACCCAGAAGAGCAGCCAATCCTTGGAGGAGTATGTGGCAATATCTGAGCTGTGGAGCGACAGAGAGAGAGTCCAGAAGAATGATGCTGCAGTAAGATGTGGGTTTTATTTTGAACATGCCATGGTGCATCACGATTGTCTGGGCCTCAACCAACATGTCATCCAGAGGCAGCTGCTGGTAGACCTGAGTGAGCTCCAGCTTTGTGAAGACCTGGCCGTCTGTGAGGAATGCAAGTAGGTGGCTCATAACAGATACAGGGTAGGAGTGCTGCTGGAGTACCTTGTTCACGGTGCACTTGTAGTCCACGCGGATTCAGATGTCTCCATTGTTCCTGAGTGGGATGACAATCAGGGCCTCCCAATGGGCGTTGGGCACTTGTCCGAGGGCACCTTGCTAGATGAGGCAGTCCAGCTCAGCATCGATTTTTGGCTTCAAGGTGAAACATCAGGCCTTGGGGCAGATTGGGTAACTTGCGGGTGAAGGCCCAGGTGTCTGATTGAAGTCAGCTGGGAATTCCAGGCAGATGTCAGCAAGGGTGGCAGCCTGGAGCCAGTTGATGCCTGTGACACTGAGGCCCAGTGGCTTGAACCATTTGAGGCCAAGGAGACTGATGAGGTCCCCCTTGACCATGACTAGCCACAGTAAGCCAGAAAAGTTCTTGTAGGCTATCTTGAAATCTCCTGTGCCATGGACAGGGACCTTGACTCCCTGAAAGTCCTTCATGGTGAGCAGCAAAGGGTCAAACTGGAGACTCTACAGATGAGCAGAGATGCTAAAGTGTGGAGCTGGGGATGATGGAGAGTGCCAAACCAGTGTCCAGCTACATTTTGCATGGTGAGCCCTCAGTGTTGATGGTGAGCCCACTCTCGGGCTTGTTGTTGAGCCACGTGTTGGTGGTGGTGGTCATGGAGGGATGGCCAAAAGGACAAAGCAGAGGAGGTCAGATGAGGGGACTGGTGGAGGCACTGCTGGGACATAAACCTCCCACTTGGCTGGTTGGCACAGGTCAAATGGCTTGAGTTGGGCCTGGGTGGCCATATCGTTTTCTGTAAGACTGCTTTCCAGGCAGCATATTGAGTCAGTCAGACAGTCCTTGCATATACAACACTCACCCTGACTGTTTCAGGTTAAGAAAATGGTATTAGGAGGAAGGCTGAGCTCCTTTTCAATGGTCCTTCATCAGCACAGGACTTCTGAGAACTGAGGTCTTGCAGCTCACTTCTGACTGTTGCGTCTGATACAAGGTGTGGACCCCCTCCATACTTTGTAAAATGTGAATCTCAAAACAGGAAATATTGGTGTTACTTCTCTAAGGTCTTTATTTTTTTGCAAAAGGGTGCCTGCTGGGCCTCTTCCTTTCAGAATTTTGTGCCCTTGGCTGCCTCCCTCTTTCCTCACCCAAGTTGTTTATTTTTTTTAAAGGTTATTGTGTTACAGCACTGCTGCATTGTAACATGCGAGACTAGGGGGGGTTGCTACTCACAGGAGTTCCTCCTGTCTCCCCTCCCTGATCCAAGCTTGCAACTGCCACCTGCAGCATCAGGGAAGATTGGGGTGGGGAACTCCATGCCAGCCTTCCCCATATTAGTCTGCAGCCCTCTTCTGAAGGAAAGGGGAGGTGGATCAAACCTCCACTCCCTGATTCAAGCCCATAGCCAACTCCCGCAGCATTGGGGAAGGTTGGCTGCCAGATTGCATTGGGGAGGGGAGGTGCAGAGTTCCCCATACCAACCTTCCCTTATGCTGCAGGATGTGGCTGCAAGATCAGGAAGGGGAGGCACAAATTCCTCTGTGCCCACCTCCCCCTGTCCTTCAGAAGCCATCTGAAAGCTCAGATGGGGAAAGGGAGGCAGGGAGAACTCTGCACCTGCCTTCCTCAATTGTTGTAAGTCATAAAAAAAAAGTCTTGCATGTTACAATACAACAGCATTGTAATGCGATTACCTGGGGGAAAGCAGGGGAGGCAATCAAAGACAGTTGGAATGACAGGACACTGTTTGGGTGGAAGAGTTAGACCCATGGCATATTGAAGAGGGGAATGCTAGGGCAACTTTACCATGGGAGGGGAAGGAAGAGCGTAGGGAGGGAAGATGGAGACAAGGGGCATGCCCATACACACAAAACGGTGGTTGCAGCTAAACCCTGTATGCATGCATTTCCATACTGAGCAGCCCCGAGCTAGACCCCTCTTGAAAAGTTGTAATCTGGTTTCCTGAGGAGTCCTGTGCTGTGGGGCAAGTGAGGGGTCAATTAGGGTCCACACCTGAAGAAGCAGATTTCAGTGCAGAAATGGATGAAAAAGTTGACCCTTTAAAAATACAAATCCAAACAATATTGCTAGTGCAGAAACAGTCTCTGTGAGTATCCAAAGCCATCAAGCATTGGGTTTGATCTGTGAGATGGAGGAGCAAGTTGCCTTTCAAGAGGGACAATAATTGCAAATCAGATGGGCTTGTTCAATACTGTATTGACAGATTTGCCTTGGCAACCCAGTGCAAGGATTCTTTGTGTGCCTCTTATTTCTGGCATCCAATTGATTTTCACTTTCATGCTCCCCCTCCTTTAAAAGATCCCCTACATGCTCATCCTTTTCTTTCTCCTCCACAGCATCAAATATGAACCCCCCCCCCTTTTTTTCAGAAAAGTGGATCATTATTACATTTCTGACATATCTGTACTTCAGTAGGACACAGGCCAGACAAAGGCAGGAGGAGCTATAAACAGAATGAGGGAGGGGCTTCTCACCTGTATCTGAGAATGGATGAAGGAAGTAAAGAATATATATCTGGACTTGATTGGATTTTTAGCTTCTTTATAGATAAGATTCAGTCTTCTGTAAATAATTCAGTCTTCTGAGTCTAATAGGAAACCATTAGACTCAAAAAATTTTAAATGGCTATTAGGTGATGATGAAGTTTTTTTAAAAAATTATTTTAAAACAAACCTAATTTCCCCTTTCTTTAATGTGCTTTGTCCCCAATCACACAACAAATATCAAGGGGAATAGCGTCATGCCAGTGAAAGTGACACTATTAAAAATCGTGCCCCCACCATTTCTCACCTTCTTGCTCTGCCGCTTTCTCCCGCTTTCTCCTGCTTCCTGGCACTCCACACCGTTGATTAAAATGGCGGAGGGAAAGAGCACACTATACAGCAGACAATCACCTTTTCCCCTGTTTTAAAGGGACAGTGATTCATTTTCTTTTCTTAGTGAAACTTCTCCATTGCAACACCTATGCAGCTCAAAAACAGTAATTGCTTTCAGAAAGGGGGGGGAGGCTGAGAGGCATGCTTTGTGTGTTAACTGGTAGGGAAAATATTTCTTGGCCTTGCCTGGCCATAGCAATGCATATTCATTGCTCCAAGCTCTTTGCTCAAAAAAAAAATTTTTTTAAGCCCCGTTCGGGTAGAAGGGAGAGGGCGGCGGGCTCAAGGGCGGGCGCTGGAGACAGAGACCGTGCTACTTTGCTCACATTGGTTATGCACATGTCCTTGGCATGTGGCTTGCTGCTTGTTCTCCTCCTGCTAGCACTAGATAATTGGGGGTATCCACTTTTTGGGATTCCCCAACTATCGCTATAAAATGGAGGATTTAGCTGCCAGTTTACTGCTGGGACGCTGGATGCAGACAACGTCATATAAAACATCACAAAAAAAAAGCGTCTGCATAAGGTTAGTATTTCACTTCTTTACTTGGGTGCAGAATGGACCCCAGTCATTCTTCACCAGAGAGCTTTTTTAAAGCCAAGAACAGTCTCGCTTTTGAAGAGCTAAATTTTTGTCCTTTGATTCAAAAATTAAAATAGATGAAAAGAAATATATTTTAAACATAGAATGCTAAAAAATAAAATGTTAATTTGGAGGAACAACATTCCCTATCAAAATGCATTAAAAACAGTTGAAAGAAAATAACAGTAGCTCAATAGCTTAATGTTACCAGTCATAGGCAGAGTTGTTATATGTGGCTGAACTGGATGAGCTCATGCCTGCTAACCAATAGTCCTAAGTGTCTCCTATTCAATATTGGTGATGAGGATGGGATGCTAAGCTTGGTATGCAGCCCTGGCTAGCATTGGCTGAATCACTGGCTCCCTGCTTCTGAGAAAGGACTGCTAAATTGCTCCTGATTTCCTGCCTTCCAAGGGGGACCGCAGAGGTCACTCCATCTGGCCTTCCAAGGAGATCTATCCCTGATGGTCTAGGGGAGATCACTGAATTATACCACTCCACCGTCTGAGGTGGTCTGCCATTGGCTCCTGCTGTCTATCAATCCCAGCTGAAGACATCAAGGACATCAATCCCATGCGCCTAACGCGGGATCTGCACTCCAGTCTTCATCATGGTGAACAGAAGCTGTATCAAAGAATTCAACCTGGCCTTCCCAGCCAAGTGGGAATCCTATGCCATGCGCCTAGACTGGTTACCTATCAGCCAATGATGTCATCGCTGCAGACAAGAAACAAGACACGTTTCGGAACATCTGCAGCCCAGCAACATTTTACCTGTCTCAAGATTTGTTGGCACCTGCCAAGCTCAACATCATCTCATTCAATGAGATTATAAAGGCACTCACACAACACACACCAGCCCACAGAGATCGCCAACTGTCATGCCTTTTACATCCGGAACCAGAGAGAAGGTATGTCCATGGCAGAGTTCATGACTGCACTGCGCCAGGCTGCCCACTACTACTAACGTGGACTCCATTTGCAAGACTGGCTCATCTGCACTTTTGAGACAAGCAGACAGAGCAATGTCTGTTCACCAAGCAGGACCTGATCTCCTGTCCAGCCCTCAAAGTTGCCATTGCTGCTGAGACCGCCACCAGGAACATCCACAAGACCTTCAGTCAAGCATCCAAGCATCGTAATTTTCTGGAACATGTGCACCACAAGGACATGGAGGAAGATGAAGAAGTTGACTCTCTGCATGCCAATACATCTGCCTTTTCCAACCAACCCTGTCAGTCTTCAGCCCCTGCACCAGATGTGGAGGTGACCACCCCAGGAAGCTGGTCAAGTTCAGGAATGCCAAATGCCTGAACTGTGGCAGAGTCAGCCACATCACAAGGGTCTGCTAACCCAAGGGACCACCTTGCACCTCAGCAGAAGAGGGGGGGAACCCTCCTTCAAGTTAGCACCAGTCAGTGGACAGGTGAAGATAACGCATGAAAGTCACTGACTGACATTTGCTAGCACCTTCATCTGTGCTACCCCTGAGTCTGCAGTCCAAGAGATCCAGTTCCCGGTCCAACCAAAGATCAAAGTGATCATCTGAATCCATGGTCAGCCATGCTTCATGGAAATCATCTCAGATTATGCACTTTCCATTGTCTCCTTCATGACTTTTAAGAAACTGAGCTCAGGCAATTTCCCACTCCTGAAGCTGCTGCATCTAACAGACTTTCAAGTGAAGCCTGTCCCGGTCTGTGGAGCCCCCATAATCCAGGTTTTGATAAAGGACTTTACAGGCAACCTTCCCCTTGTGATTGTCATTGGTTTCCATACCAATCTCCTTGGCCTGGATTGGTTTGACCTCTTGGGCCTTGGAAACTCCAGCATCAACCATGTTCTCCTGAAGATGTCTGCACTAGGTTCCTGAGCATCTTTGACTAATCCCTCAGCTGCTACACAAGACCACATGTCTCCTTGGCCTTCAACCCTGGCTGCATCCCAATCCACCTGAAAGCTCACAATGTCCCCTTTGCTTTCAAGCTGAAGATCAACGCTGAACTCGATCATCTCATTGAGCAGGAGGTCTTGGAATGCATATTCCACTCCAAATGGGAAACCCTCATTGTTACTCCACTCAAGCCCAACAGGGATGTACAGATCTGTGCAGATTACAAATGTGCCATAAACAGGGCACTCAGCATCATTCATACCCGGCCCATTATCAACCACCTCCTTGCATCCCTCACCTGTGGCAAGATGTTTGCGAAGCTCAACCTTACCCAGGTGTACCAGCACTTTCCAGAGACAATGTGGCTGCAGGAGCCCAGACAATCATGAACCACAGAGGTGCCTTCCAGGTCCATCGGTTGAAGTTCAACATAAATGTGTCCCTGTGCATCTTCCAAAGCCTCATGGAGGATGTCCTCAAGGGCCTACCAGGTGTCATTCCGCACTCTAATGATGTTCTGGTCTCGGATTGTTCCATAGCTAAACTCACCACTCACCTCTTGAGAAGTCCTGCACAGGTTCCATATTGCTGGGCTCAAGGTGAAAAAGCAATGCCACTTTGGAGTGCTTTCAGTAGAGTTCCTCTGTTTCTGCATCAATGTGGATGTCGTTCACCCCACAGCTGAAGACATCAAGGCCATCCAGCAGGCACTGCCACCCTCATCCAAGTTGGAAATACAAGCTTTTCTGGGACTCCTCCGTTTCTACCATGCATTCCTGCCCAATAAAGCCACCATCACAGAACCTCTCCATAGCTTCCCCGACAAGAAGACATCATGGATCTGGGGCCGGGTACAACAAGCTACATTCTCCTCCATCAAGGGCCTCCTGTCTTCATCTTGGCCCACTTCCACAAGGCACAGCCTGTTGTCCTTGCCTGCAACACATCCCCTCATGGACTCGGTGACATCCTTAGTCACCAGTTGTTGGATGACTGGGAGGCTCCCATCATCTTCTAATCTTGGACTTTGTTATCGGCGGACCAGAACTGCACACAGACAGACAAGGATCTCCTTGCCATCATTGCTGGGGTCAAGAATTTCCACGACTATGTCTATGGCTATAAATTCACAATCTTCACAGATCACAAGCCATTGCTTGGACTCTTTGCGCCTTACTGGCAAACTCTGCAGATCTGGTCCCCTAGGATGCTGTGGTGGTCTATTTTCTTAAATGGCTATGACTACTGACTCCTACACTGGCCTGTTCAGGTCATGGGCAATGCCGGGGCCCTCAGCCACCTGTCCCTGCTGTTTGTTGATGAGGACCCATCATCAGCTGATGGCATCCTCCTCCTGAGGTCCTTGCCTCAACCACCGTTCCATGCATTGGACACCATGGCCTTCTCCACCAAGGACTGCACTTTCTCCCACATCCTCAACTTGGTGTGGAGGGGGTGGCCAGAGGGACATCAGGACTCTGTCTTCAAACTGCTCATATCCTGACAAAATGTCCTGACAACATTTCTTGACAATATGAGTTGTCAGTCCATAAGGGCTGTCTGTTGAGGAGGAACCGAGTTGTCATCAACACAAAGATGCATCTCTAGGTGCTGGAGGCTTTGCACGAGTGCCACCCAGACATCATGCAAATGAAGGTTCTCACAAGCAGCTATGTTCGGTGGCCAGGCACAGACAAAGAAAAGGAGAATTGGATCACTCACTGTAAAACCTGTCAAGCAAGCAGAACAGAGATGCCTCTAGCCCTGGTTTACCATTGCGAGTCTACTTGCCTACATGTGGACTTTGCAGGACCATTTCAGGATAAGACATTCTTAGTTCTGGGAATACAACTTTGAACAGTGTGATAGTATGGAAACTGTTATTTTATGATTTTATGTTTTTATGAGCTCCCACGAGATGGAATGAGCTCCCAGGATAGCTATGGGCCTTGATGGAGCTATCACAGTTCCACAGAACCTGTAAAACAGAGTTCTTCCACCGTCTTTGGTTGAGTTCAGAGCAGGTAAGATCAGGGCCACACCAGAACATCAGACAAACCTATATTCCAGCTCCTTCCCCCAAGGCAGGAGGCCATCTGGTTGCAAGGGGGGAAGGAGGATTTCTGCTGCCAACTTTTGTGATGCTTTTGTGATACTGGATTTTATGTGGGGAGTTTTAATGTTTTTTTTATTTTAACAATGGGTTTTTTATTTTAACAAAAGAGAGCCACTTTGGTGTAGTGGTTAGGAGTACAGACTTCTAATCTGGCATGCCGGGTTCAATTCTGCACTCTCCCACATGCAACCAGCTGGGTGACCTTGGGCTCGCCACGGCACTGATAAAACTGTTCTGACCAGTGGTATTAGGGCTCTCTCCGCCTCACCTACCCCACAGGGTGTCTGTTGTGGGGAGAGGAAAGGGAAGGCAAATGTAAGCCTCTTTGAGCCTCCTTCGGGTAGAGAAAAGCGGCATATAAGAACCAACTCTTCTTCTTCTTCTTCTTTTTACACACATGGTTATTACCCTCCAAGAGTCGCTTGTGAGAGTGGTGGGCTAAAAATCCAGTCAGTCAGTAAACAAACAAATAAATAACGGTCTGAGTTTTTAATGCTAGATTTTAAATAAAATCTTTTAACATTTTGTTTTATTATTATTATTATTATTATTATTATTATTATTATTATTATTATTATTATTATTATGACTTATTGCCCACCACTCTCATTTCTGGCTCGTGGCTTGTTACAAATTCATCTGCAATTTAAAAAAAACATTAAAAACCCCGTTAAAAACCATACCGGACGTAACAATATACATATACATGTCAAACTCCAACAATAAACTGTAACGGAGAACCCCTCTAACCCCACCCGGAACTAATATAGTAAACTGCCTCAGGCAGCTTCATTACCGTTTTCTAAATAAATCTTCCTCTCTGTAGGCTGACTGTTAACTATAGACCTCGGCTTCCATTTGCTTCACTTGTTATTAACATAGTGGACAGTGGGCTGCCATGACCATTCTAGATCAGAACAGAGGCAAAGGTGTTCCGGATGAGTAACAGTTTGGTGATTACTCACCCAAACAATAACTAACATATTTAATAGAATCAGGAGTGCCAGTTTTCCTGCTTGATCTATTTTCACTCACAAGTTAGTGTCAAAACTAAACTGCCCTACTGGGATTTTGTTCCTGGTCTCCACACCTGGAACCCAGAGCAACCGTCTCAAGATCTGGCAAAACCACCAAACCCAAATGTTCCAAGGTGATTCCTACTTACAATCATCAAACCAGATACAACACAGAGATATTTAATTTTAAAAATGATAGAAAGCAAAATTATTAAAATTCCAATACATTCTCTGATTGGCCCAAGAGCAACAAAAATAACAAAATGGACTCACTATAATTCATAAAATGCCTGCAGTACTAGCAGTAAATCTTCTGTCAGCAATCCAATAACACTAAGCAGTAAAATAGTACACATTACAGCAAAACATATCAGCTTGAGCATTGGCTAATAGGCACAGGGAAAGCAGAAGAGAATAAAAGAAATAAAAGTATACCAACCCAAACCCGATTATAGAGTTCGACTATAGCACTGAATAATACACTTCAAACAATAAGATCCTCCCTCCTTAGGAATCTTCCAGAAAACACTGGCACCTGTTCCTTCTTTCCCCCTTACATTCTTTTACCACAGCCAGGCCTGGTTTTCAAAAATTACTCCTAATTTAACATGTTATAGTACCGCCAAACCTTGGGAGAGATAAAGGCCTTTTTAATATTCATATAAACCTCAAGTGAAATAAGGGGGTAATTGTATCACAGTTAGTTCGTAAGTTTCTTTTTTTGTCAGGTTATTTGTTACATGTATTCTTCATTCCCTGACATTTGTGGAGAGAGAATCTCATTTTCCTATGCCCCACTGTTTACATTTCCCATTCTCTGAAAGCTCCGTTAGTCATTTCTCTTTCTCTGCTTCCTTCTGTCCTTCCCACTCATCAATCAGCCTATCTTTATCTCCCTGCATCTTCAACTTTCCTTCTTTCCCTCCCTCTAGCAATGTCTCCCCAGGAAAACTGTGGTTCAATTACTTTGACCTGGCTTGGCCCAGTTGTACAAAGATTTGCACCTTATTTTTTCCTATGTTCCTTTCCCCACACTAATTCCGCTTTCTCTCCTCCAGGCAACCCCCACATTCTTACCTTTCTATGCTTCTTTCTGTCCTTCCCACCCACCAAACCAACCACATTTTTATCTACCACCCATCTTTAACCGCTCCTATTAAATAAAAGGATAAGGCCACCTGGGGAGGAGTTAGGGCGGGCCCTGTCCAGGATAAAAACTCCGAGTGTCCATCCAGGGCCAAGCAGCCAATGGGGAGGCGCGCAAAGTGCCTTCCTATTAGCCCCTCACCAGGACAGACCAAAATTCCATTCACCCAGCCCAGTCTGGCTACCAGTTTGCTCCTGACCACCGCAGGGAGAGGAGGTAAGCAGGGCTGCCAAGGGGGATGAGGCTTGGACAGGCTGCGCCAGCCCTTTTCGCCCCAAGGCTGTCCCAACTGTCATGTCCAACTGCAAATTGCCTCAAAACCCTGACAGAGCTGGCAGGAAGCTGCAGAATGCTCCCCCTCCCCCCCCTTCAGGCCTGCTGTGAAGGAACCTCTGACAGCCCCTGACTGAGGGGTGGGAGGCCTTTCCAAGAGCAATGCAGGGGAGTCTGAGGGCCTTCCTTTTGAGGGGGGGAGGGACTTTCCCCTTCTGCCAAACAGTTGCCAGACAGGGAGGCCACAGAAAAGCCCTTCTCACTTAAAATACTGCTCTGCCCGGAGGTTAGACACAGCCAAGCCATGTGTCTTTCTTCTTTGCAACTCTCTCCAGATTTGAGGCCACTGTACAGCGTTATTCTGCAGAGGAAACTGGCTATTTTGTCTCCTGTTTCATCTGCACAACAACCCTGTGCAGTAGGCCTCAAGTATTTCAATTCAACAACAACCTGTGTGGGAAACCTTAAATGTTTCTTCTCCACCACAACCCTGTCCAACGTAGCCCTTTCTGCCTGGGGAGCTGATCTTTATACTCTGCAGGTGAGCTGTAATTCCAGGAGCTCTCCAGGCCACACCTGTAGGTTGGCTACCCCTGGGTTGGAAATATTCCTGGAGGTCTGGAGGTGGGACTTCAAAATCATACAATGCCTCAGAGTCCAGCGTTCAAATGAGCCATTTTTGCCTGCAGTTGTTAGGGAGTGGTGCAGGAGTGTCCCTCCTGGCCTATAGGTTATGGCCAGCCCTTACCAGCAACTGTTTGTATTCTGGGGCGCAGACAGGCTGACCAGCATCAGTCCTGTGAGTCTGAAAAGTGCAGGAAGATCTAAATAAATATTTACAGCCTGAAACTGTAAATAGAGAACAAGTAAATGTCTGGAGAGACATAATAACTGAAATTACTTATTGGCCTGGCAAATAACCTTGGCCTGACAAATAAAAAAACAGTATAAAAAAACCTTACTAAGGTCAAGACTGCTGTGCACAGAGAGTCTTCCTCTTAGGGTTGCCAGCTACCCTGTGAGGCTCGCTACCCCACCTCCCTCATGGGGAATCTGCTATGGGGAGAGAAGGGGAAGACGATTGGAAAATGCTTTGAGACACCTGAGGCCTGCTGGCTCACTGTGGCCCATTCCCAGTTCTCTCAGATCTCTCACAACCCCACATACCTCACAGGTTGACTATTGTGGAGAGACGAATGGAAAAGGTGTTTGTAAACCGCTTTGAGACTCCTTTGGGTAGTAAGCAACAGGGTACAAAAATCCGTTCTTCTAAGGAGCAACCATGAAAGAAGCATGTGGGCACATAACATTTTACCAACAGTGAAAACATGGGAGACAGAAGGAACAGGGTGGACACCTGTGTACTGTGACTACCCCATGTGTATTAGGGCAGAGGGGCATTTTGGTGAATGTGGCCTAATTCACACAAGAAGGGAAATGACGCAGAACTGGGAGGAATTGGTTGCCATGTAATCTTCCCCTTAGAAGAGTCTCCAGTCTGATTTTCCTTTCAAATATCTGAGGACATGGCTCTGGAAAGCTCATCTGTAACCACTATGCCAAAATTCCCAAAGGTCAGTCCTCTCCCACACTCAACGAACATTCCACACCACAGGTTCTTGACACCCATATCTCCATACCCATACCTTCATTTGCCACCATGCCACCACAACCTCCCACACAACACACACATTCAACCCCATGCCCTTACAGATTGGACAACTCCTCCCCTTCCTCTTCCCACTGCCAATCTCTAGCGCCCGTTGTATTTTTGGATAAAGCGGGCTTTGCCCCTAGTCCTCAACTATATTTTATTTATATCACATCTTAGCCAGCTTGGTGTAGTGGTTAGGGGTGACAACTTCTAATCTGGTGAGTTGGGTTTGATTCCCTGCTACCCCTCCATGTGCAGCCAGCTGGGCTTGTCACAGCACTGATAAAGCTGTTTTGACTGAGCAGTAATATCAGAGCTCCCTCAGCCTCATCTACCTCCCAGGGTGTCTGTTGTGGGGGGAGGGAAGGGGAATGTAATCCACTTTGAGACCCCTTCTGGGAGAGAAAAGCAGCATATAAGAACCAGCTCTTCTTCTTCACCACACAAAGCAGCTTACATCATTCTCCGCTCCTCCATTGTATGCTCGCAACAACTCTATAAGGGAAATTAGGTCAACCAATAAGCTCTCTTAGCAAAGTAATATGTGGAGTTCCACAGAGCGCTATTTTCTCCCCACTATTACTATCTATATGCATCTCCTCATCCAACTGATCTGGAGCTTTGGGTTGGGTTTGATCAATATGCAGTATCCAGCTATGTCTGTTGATGGATGGCCACCCAACCACACCCCTGGATCTCTGGCCAGATGTCTGGAGGCCATGACAGACTGGCTCAAGTTGATTTAAATACAGCTAAGATGGAAGTCCTTTGGGCTGGGATGCCCCAAATGGTCTGCAACAAAACCCAGGTCTTGACTGAGTCTGATTAACAACTTCAGAGACAGTCAGGAGTCTGGGTGGGATTCTGGATGTCTCCTTATCCATGGAGGCCAAGGTTACAAACAGCACCTGCCAGGTGTTTCATCACTAGACCCCACTATTAATATCCTGTCGGTCAGCAGCCAGCCTAGATTCTATGATCCATGCAATGGTCATCTCTGGGGCAGGGCCAGCCTAGATTCTATGATCCATGCAATGGTCATCTCTGGGGCAGGGCCAGACAGGATGCAGCCAGCTTTGCTAGCTGGACCCTGATTGGCCCTAGTCCAACTTGGACAGCCGGACATGTTTTGCCCCAAGGGTGTTTCACAAATATATAGAGGAACCATGGATTGCAGATATCTTAAAGGCACAGTACATTTATGCACTACACTACAGTGATGTTGCAGAATATGGTTGGGAACCATACTTGTGTACATACCCATTGAAGACCCCTCCCCACCCCCTCCAGATCCATCACTGGCCATTTTGGGAGGCAGGGCAGGTCAACGTGCCTATAAATGGTCATGTTACCCGATAAATGTTTAACACATTTTTAAAATATATAAAAAATTAATAAGCCACTAGAAACCCTTCCAGTATACCAAAAAACCCCAGGGTTTCATGAAAGGCTGCCCTAAATTGTTTGAGACCATAGAATCATAGAATCATGGAAACATAGAATCATAGAGTTGGAAGGGGCCATACAGGCCATCTAGTCCAACCCCCTGCTCAACGCAGGATCAGCCCTAACCATCCTAAAGCATCCAAGAAAAGTGTGCATCCAACCTTTGCTTGAAGACTGCCAGTGAGGGGGAGCTCACCACCTCCTTAGGCAGCCTATTCCACTGCTAAACTACTCTGGCTGTGAAAAATTTTTTCCTGGTATCTAGCCTATATCATTGAAATAGGTATTATACTTGTTGGCTGCTCTACTATCAGGAAAAAGAGGGGCATCATAACAATTCCGTCTGAATTAGTCAGTAGATTCTGCCAGGCAAATCAACAGGTCAGATTATTTAGGCCTCAACAACAGGCCTGGCAGAATAGCTCTACCTTACAAGCCCTGTGGAATTGTTTGAGGTCCCACAGGGCTCAGGGCTCAGTTGGCAATGCATTCTATCAAAGCAGGGCCAGGAGCAACAGCATGATCTCATAGGGACTGGGGATCCCACGCAGGTTCTGCTGGCTAGATCTTAATGCTCTCTGGAGGTCATAGTTGGGAGAGGTGGATCCATAGATATGATGCAGATATTAAAGGGAGCGATCTGCAAACATCTGGAGGACAATTTGGTGATCCAAGGAAGTCAGCATGGATTTGTCTCCAACAGGTCCTGCCAACCTGGTTTCCATTTTTTGACCAAGTAACAGGCTTGCTGGATCGTGGAAATTCGGTTGATGTCATTTACTTGGATTTTAGTAAAGCTTTTGACAAGATTCCCCATGATGTTCTGATGGATAAATTGAAGGACTGCAATCTGGATTTTCAGATAGTTAGGTGGATAGGGAATTGGTTAGAGAACCGCACTCAAAGAGTTGTTGTCAATGGTGTTTCATCAGACTGGAGAGAGGTGAGTAGCGGGGTACCTCAGGGCTCGGGGCGCGGCCCGGTACTTTTTAACGTATTTATTAATGATCTAGATGAGGAGGTGGAGGGACTACTCATCAAGTTTGCAGATGACACCAAATTGGGAGGACTAGCAAATACTCCGGAAGATAGAGACAGAGTTCAATGAGATCTGAACACAATGGAAAAATGAGCAAATGAGAACATGATGCATGCCTACTGGATGGGGGATATGCTTCTAGGTAACACTGTGTGTGAACGAGACCTTGGAGTACTTGTGGATTGTAAACTAAACATGAGCAGGCAATGTGATGCAGTAGTAAAAAAGACGAATGCCATTTTGGGTTGTATCAACAGGGGCATCACATCAAAATCACAAGATGTCATAGTCCCATTGTATACGGCACTGGTCAGACCACACCTGGAGTACTGTGTGCAGTTCTGGAGGCCTCACTTCAAGAAGGACGTCGATAAAATTGAAAGGGTACAGAGGAGAGCAACGAAGATGATCTGGGGCCAAGGGACCAAGCCCTATGAAGATAAGTTGAGGGACTTGGGAATGTTCAGCCTGGAGAAAAGGAGGCTGAGAGGGGACATGATAGCCCTCTTTAAGTATTTGAAAGGTTGTCATTTGGAGGAAGGCAGGATGCTGTTTCTGTTGGCTGCAGAGGAGAGGACATGTAGTAATGGGTTTAAACTTCAAGTACAACGATATAGGCTAGATATCAGGAAAAAAATTTCACAGTCAGAGTAGTTTAGCAGTGGAATAGGCTGCCTAAGGAGGTGGTGAACTCCCCCTCACTGGCAGTCTTCAAGCAAAGGTTGGATACACACTTTTCTTGGATGCTTTAGGATGGTTAGGGCTGATCCTGCCTTGAGCAGGGGGTTGGACTAGATGGCCTGTATGGCCCCTTCCAACTCTATGATTCTATGAGATTAGTGACTGAAGGGCTGTCCCCCATATTCTGACATTGGCAAGGCAGCAAGCTAGAACCTTATGGTCGACTGTGTTAAACGCTGCTGAAAGATTTAGTAATAACAGCAGCGCCAACCCACCTTGGTCAAGCTGGCCATGGAGGTCATCCATCAGGGTGACTAGCAGTGTTTCTACCCCATGACCAGGCCAGAAACCTGACTGGGATGGGTCTAGGACTGAAGCTTCTTCCAGGAATGCTGCTATTTGATCCATGGTAGCCCTTTCCATCCATTTCCCCAGAAATGCTAAGTGTGAGATGGGTCAATAGTTGTCAGGCTCTCACAGGTCTAAAATTGTTTTTTTTTTTCAGTAGCAGGTGTACCACTGCTGCTTTTAGTCCCTCCAGGAATTCTCCCATTGTGAGAGAAAGGTTTATTATCTCCCAGAAGGGGGCCCTTATTCTTATATCTGGAGTTTTTAGAAGCCACGATGGGCAAGGTTCTAATGGGTATATGGTTGGCCATGCTATGTTAGCATCCTGTCCACCTCAGTCAGCGTGTGTCATCTTAAGTTACCCAATGTTCTCTCCAGAGACGGCCAAGGGGCCTCTAGTTTACTTTCTGTGCCTAAGGTTGGGGGGAGGCCATGACGAAGTGTCAAGATTTTGTCTGGAAAATGACTTGCAAATACCTCACAGCTGTTGTCCACAAAATCATAGAATCATAGAATAACAGAGTTGGAAGGGATCTCATGGGTCATCTAGTCCAGTGGTCCTTTTTCAGGCTGCGGACCGGCAGTGACAGGGAGGGCGATCGCCCGGGTGCTCACTTGACTACTGTTTTGGTGCCCTTCTATCAGAGCAGTGAGAGATTGAACTATCCTAAACAATTGTGCCATGCATGAGTTTGCAGATGCAGTCCAAGTGTGTGATTAGTTGAGTCTTAGGTCATATTGTGTATTGGGGTTTCTGGTTAGGATTAATTAGTGGAGGCAACGTGGGCACGGGTTGGTTAGGGCAATCAATTTGGAGCAGATTAGGAGCAGTCCATTTGGGTTGGGGCAATCAGTTTGGTTGGGTTAATTAAGAGTGGAGTATTGAATTGATTGAGCTAAGAACTTAGATTGGGGGATTGATGTGGGTAGGAGGAGCAATCAGTTTGGTGCAGACTGAGGGGGATAGGTGAGGTAATTGAGTTGACAGGGTTAGTTGGTACTTATTTTAAATCTATATTTTGTATTATAATTTTATATGCTTTTACTTTTATTGTAATCTGCACTGAATCCGATGAGATAGGGCAAATAATAATAAATATAACAACAACAACAACAACAGCATGATGATGATTTGAATCTGTGTCTCTCAGGTCCTAGTCAGAACTCGGCTTTCGTGGAGTAGTTGCTGTTGAATATTTAGGCCTAGGTGAGTCATACAAGTTGCAAGGTAGTAATTCTCCCAGTAGATTCTGCCATACCTGGCCCTGATAAGTCCCCTCTCAAAGGCCAGAGCCATTTGCTGACTGAAACCAAGGCTGAAGGCTGACAATACAGCCACTGAGAGCATTCATTTCTTAAAGTGACAGGTGCTGCTTCTGTTATCTGGCGTGGGGGATGTTAGCACTTCAATATTTTTTTGTTATTTTAGATTTATCTGCACACTTGAGCCATACCCCCTAAGCATCTCTATAAGTTCTCAAAGCCCTAGTTAGCATTTCTGTCCTTCATCCAGAGTTGGACATTCCATGCCAAACCAAGAAATAGAGCTTGCTTCATACTTGTAGGTTATGTTGAAAATTTGCAGAATTGTTGAAATTATCTATATCAAAGGTACTGTTTTTTTTTTTAAGTTCTATCACTAGGTGCATGGCTTTATCCCTCTAGGTCACATTGCCTATAAAATGCATGTAGGGGGTTTTCACCCATTATCAGAGACATACTCTTTCTACAAAAGTTATTAAGGTCTCATTTTGAAACTCAAAATATCTTTCAAAAATAGTACAGGTGCAGCAATAACTGATGGCAAAGCGTTTCCACATTTTCAGGAATTCCTGTGTCCATAAGCACACATGGACAAGTAAATCCAGTAACAGGTTTTGATATGTGGATTAATGAACTGGTGATAATGTACTCATAATGTTTTTGGGCTGCCAAATTTTGGAAAAATGCAAGATCTCCCATTTTGGCCGCCTAAAATAACATGTATGCAAGATACTATGATAACTAAAATCCACTTCTCTGGTACTTTAGGATATGTTCAGCCCGCCCAAGCAAAATGATTGTAATCCCTGGACAATGGCAGATGGTATACATCTCGTTCTATAGCAGGAATGAACACACATTTTAGGGGAAATTTGATCTTGAACACATTGTTCAAAGGCTAGGGACAGTGATAGATTTTTTAAAGGGCTGTAGATACATTTCAATATGTATAAAGAATACAACATTTCAACAAAATCCATTGCTATGCTTTCATATGCCAAATGATATGTTGGCTTGAAATGATTGGTATACTACATCTGCTAGATTAGTATGAACATAACTGTTTTGCATGTTTTCATTATTTGCATGCCTTTCCTCAAATAAATTTTTAATTAAATCGTGTGTGTTCTGCCAATGAAGATGTAAGACTCTGTTCTACTACTTTAGTCATCATATCAGATTATCCCCACAGCTTGATCCTTTACTTCCAGAATATTTCTGGTGGTAGCAGACTTCTACCATCCAGGTCAACAACAGATTGAAACTTTGAGCTGGTTTGGACTGGATATATCTATTGACAAGGGTGTTCTTATATACCAGAGACCGTAAAAAACATGAAGGGTGTTCCGTTAGTGGGAGGAGAGAGCATAATTTCACTGTCAAACCAAACTGGATCCTTTTGTGTTTGGTTTTAGGATGATATTGTTAGGTAAGAATAGCTGACTAAATGGTTAACCATCTGCCCACTCATACGAATAACTCAGTCTCATATAATCAGCACATTTTCTTCAACTCGCTCTATGATATAGGCAAATATTATTTAAGTCTTACAGAATGAAAAGGAAGGTGAGAAAAGGCAAAAGACTGTGAAAATCTTAAATCCTTAACATTGCAATCCTGAAAATGTTTTCCTAAGAATGTGGTGGTTAGATACAATCACAATGGACACTGGCCAGAACATTACACAACGAAAAGCAGTGGTGCAAGATCAGAAATCATGGTGACAATTGTGCCATAAAATCGTCAATAGTCTGACTTGACTGAATGGCTAACATCATCATCTGAGATACAATTAGGCTCCAAAACCAGTAACTCATCATGGCATATTTGGTTTCAGTTAGTTTTATTGAGGAGTTTTGAGCAAAACTATCTATCTGTATCCAAATTTGTGCTGCTCTATGATTGTAATAATAAAGACTGATTGATCTATTTCCTGAAACAACCTGAACTCTGAGCAGGAATTTATAGTTTGTTTTTTTCAGTGAATAGGCATGTTCCCTATGTATATACTACTCAGAAAGATAACTTGTATTATGTACTGAGAAAATGTGCTCTAATAGATAGACTTTAATGTCAGAAATTTGGTTTACATCTCTGTTTAGCATCACATAGATTTATTGGCTAGAATCAGTTTCCTATCTGTAAAATAGGAGTTGTTAGGATCCATATCTCATGGGAATGTTGTAAGAGCACCCAGGACTGAGATTGTAAAATGTTCTATGGATTATTAAAAGTGTTGTATGAATGATTCTGTTTGCACACACATACTGTAGATGTGTGTGAAATAATACAATGCCAATGAATGCATGCTGGCAGTTATCGGTGCTTCTAATGAACAATAAAACAATATCTATAATAAAGATGGCTTACTCTTCAGCAAGGGTTGTTAAAGCTCTTTAGAAACCTTTCAAAAGAAACCTTGTGAAAGCCTTTTTTCTTTTACCTTTTTGTCTGATATGAATGAGAAGAGTGTCAATAGATTCAGGGGGTTTCTATCACGGAGTCATGTACTGTCCATATAGCTACGCTGGTATCTCAAAACCAGAAATATTTAGAGAATTCTCCAAACACCTTTTTATATTAAACCATCTTAGGCAACTTCTTGAATCAAGGATGTGTACAGTTTACAACAATATCATAACTCTCAAATGCCCTTTCACAAACATCTGCCCTTAAACCTTGATGAATAATCTTTTAAAAAAATAATCACACCTTCTGTTTGACTCATGTTTTCAGGCCTACACGTTTGTAATATGGCCTTTTCATTGCTTGGTTCCAAAAAGGGAAAGTATTGCACAACAGAAGACCTGTGCCTCTCATTTATCAGGCATGCTGGTTTCGCAAGTCCAAGTATAGACTATTAAAAAAACCAAAACCCTATGAGGGAGGAGATGTCCATGGACCTCCCAAGCAGAAGGAAGGCAAAGACAACATTATAAGGCTCATTAGAATCGTTCCTGTCAAATTGTGTGCAATCAGTCTGGGACGGGAAGGCAGATGAATATCCTGCTAAAACCCATATTGTCAGATCTGGCTTTTTAGCAATCAAAACTCTTTGCAACTGAATGACTGGAAGCATCAGTGCTAGCTTCCAAGATAAATCTTTCACCGTTATATACTTCAATGGTGGCCTATATCGTTTCCACCTGAGGACGGATTTTTTTTTATTTATTTAATCTATTTATTTATTAGATTTTTATACTGCCCTCCCAAACACTCACACCAAACAACTGGAGAAAATTAATTTGTGTGTTTAAAAAGGAAAAAAGGTAGCTCTCTGATTGACCACTTTTATGCTTGACTGGTTCTCTAGAGGGAATATTGAGGTTTCAGAGATGCAGTCATCTATTTAAGGTTCAGGGCAATAAATGTGGGATGTCTGCAAAAATACCCTGGTACAGAAGACTGAATGTAATATATCCAGAGTCCCTGAGCATATGTGCTCAGATCAGAGATTTTTCCACTTAGATCTTCTCTAGTTTTCTTGTAAACATTTGTTACTTAAGCAATGTTATGGAGGGAGGGCTGCGAGAGAGGGGGCATTTGATTGGTTCAAAATGTCCGGAGAAGTTTAATGAACTCTTAGAGCATACATTTCAATAAAAATGTTAGCATTTCTTAGGGAAAGCATGTTTTATTATTTATTTCTTAAAAAGCCATTTCCTCTGTACACGCTATATCAGCTGCTATTCACAATGGATAATAATTCTAACATTAAGCTCCTTCAGGTCCCCAGGGAAATCAAAATTGTAATATCAGTTTGCTTTTTATTGGCTCAGCTCTGTGACAGTGCAGTGGGAGAGTCTTTGTTCAGCTCTTAGCCAGAGGAGTGAGATCCAGCAAGCTCAGCTAACATGAATGCTTCACTCCCAGCCAAAATGTTTGTCCTCTCTAATGTGGACAAACCTTGGACTACTGGCTTTTTGGCTTCAGTCTTCTTGCTTATTTTGACTTGGTGATTGAGTAATAGTCTCCCTTGTCCCCTGACAGACACCTCCTGCCTCTTCGCTCTAAATAAAAAATGAGATTTCCCTGTCTGACAGGACCCACACACTATGGGGCAGGGAAACATCCTTTCTTATTTATTTTGCAACACACCAACACCTTACAGAGAATAATGAGCCGCCAATTGAGGAGGGGCCGCCAACTGCCCGGGCCCTGGGGAGGCTTTTCCCATGAAGGGGCCCAGCCCTTCCCACCCGTCCGGCCAGCGCTGCCCAGGTGGTTGGGAACAGCTAGCGCCCACTGTATTTTTCTTACAGCGGGCTTAATTACTAGTTCCTAAATATTTTACTTAACTTAAACTGCTGAACTACTGGATTTGCTCCAGATAAACTGAAAGATGGCCTAAGGCCAAGTCAATACCTGCTGTGGGTTCACAAATGTGTTCACAGAGATTCCAGGCATCCAGTCCATAGGTCTAAGCTGAAATGGGCCTGAGAGTCTGGCCATCTGGCTGGTGTATCATCCGTCTAATACACCGGGAGCTTGCCTGTTGGGCCTGCTTGAGGCAGCTACAGCCTGGGCATTGCAGCACCCAAGACTTATCATCTTGGGCGACTTAAATGTTTATTATTATTATTATTATTATTATTATTTCATTTTTAGACCGCCCTTCTCCAAATAGGTCTCAGGGTGGTTTACAACATAAACAGTTAAAAACACAATAAAATCCCCATTAAAACCCCAATTTACGTCAAACAAATATCACATATAACATATAAGCAGCAGTGGTCACAATTCTAATCGTATTTACCCGACTTCCCCCAAGTTCAGCCTGGTGGGGAGAATAATATTCAGAAAAAGGGTGGTGCCAATGCAATAGATCTAACAATGATCTCGATGTTAGAGATCTCAATATTGGAGGGGATCCTCCAATGGATTAGTGGGAGAGCTGCCCTGGCCTCAACCATATGCCTGGCAGAAGAGCTCCGTCTTGCAGGCCCTACGGAAAGCTGGTAGATCCCGCAGGGCCCTTAGCTCTTCTGGGAGCTCATTCCACCAGGTTGGGGCCAGGACTGAAAAGGCCGTGGCCTGGGTCGAGGCCAGGTGAACATCCTGTGGGCCTGGGACAACCAGTAAATTCATACCCGCAGAGCGGAGTGCCCTGCGGGGGGCATAAGCAACCAAGTGGTCCCACAGGTAGATGGGACCCAGGCCACATATAGCCTTAAAGGTCAATACCAATACCTTGAATCTGATTCGGAAACAGACTGGTAACCAGTACAGATGACAAAGCACCGGCTGAATGTAGGCCCTCAAAGGTGTTCATGCAAATGAGCCTGCCTTGGGATTGGGCTCTGATCCAGTGTCTACCATAGCAACACTAGGGCTCTCTCAAATTGTCACCAGCCCTACCCACCAAGCTGGCCACACCCTTAATCTGATCTTCTTTGCAGGAATAGGAGTGGAACTGACTGTGAATGAAGCAATGCCATGGTCAGACCACCATGCCCTAAAAGCCCTGCTCTGTATCCCCTTACACAGGGTGCATTTTTGTCTGCCTGCAGAAAATCCAAAAGGATTCCTGAATGCTCTGCAGAGCCCAAACCTTCCTAACAACTTGTTAGATGTAATGGTTGAGGACTGGAACAACCGAATATCAGCTGCCATCAACAAGATCGCTCCCAGACATCCTCTCCAACCTCACCACAGACCAGCCTCCTGGTATACAGAGGAGCTGTGCAAAAAAAGAAGAGGGTATTGAGACGAATAGAGAGAGCTTTGAGAAAGACTTGCAATAAAGGATCAAGGACATCCTATAGCAGGGGTCATCAACCCCCGGTCCACGGCCCAGTGCCAGGCCGCAAAGGCCACGGTACCGGGCCACCGGCAGCCGCGCCTGCCTCCCCCCGGCCGCAGCGAGAAGGAAGGGAAGAGGCAGGCGCAGCCGCCAGCACGTCAGTGACACAAATGCGCATGTGCGCAGTTGCCACGCATGTGAGTTAGTGTCGCCTGGTGGTAAAAATGCACACACACAGTTGCCGCGCATGTGCGTTAGCGCCACCTGGTGGTGAAAGTGTGCATGCGCAGCAACTGCGCATGCGCGTTTTCGCAGCACCTGGGCTGTCAGCTCTCCCCTCACCCCAGAGGCGGTCCCTGACCTGAGAAAGGTTGGAGGCCGCTATCCTATAGGACATTTATGTCAGCCTATGAGATCGCAGTGAAGTCTGTAAAACATGCTTACCATACAGCTTCCATTGCATCCCCTAGCTCATGCCCAGCACAGTTGTTCAAAATAATTCAGTCTTTAACCAGCCTTGTTGAAGGACACCAAATTAATAACCAATTAGCTATTAGCTGTGAGGCATTTGAAAGCTTCTTTGTGGGTAACATCTGGATGCTCTGCCACAACCTTCCCCCAACTTTGAATACAGTGACAGTTCTAGAGGCCCCTTAACCATCTCCAAGCAGGGGATTCAATCAATACAGGTTGCTAGCTTCAATGAGGCCCACCACTTGTTCACTAGACCCCTGCCCATCGTGCCTCCTGAAAACGAGCCACAAGAAAGTAGGAGGCCCATTTCAGGAGATTATCAACCTTTCCCTATCTTCAGGAATCTTCCTAAATGAGCTGAAGGAGGTAATGGCATGTCCCCTATTGAAGAAACCATCACTGGACTGGCAGCACCTTGGCAGCTACTGCCTGTCTCACACCTGGCTTTCCTGGGGAAGTTAGCAGAGCAAGCGGCTGCTGACCAGTTATTAGCATACCTGGAGAAAGATTCCGTCCATGATCCCTTCCAGTCTGGCTTCCAACCTGGCCACAGGGTAGAGACAGCACTGGTCATCTGGATGAATGACCTTCAGTGCCAGCTGGACCAAGGCAGTTTGGTGCTGCTAAAATTCCTAGATCTCACAGCAGCATTCAACACTATTGACCACAAGCTCCTTGCTCACTACCTCACCACTGCAAGGATCCGGAGGACAGCCATAAAATGGCGGATCTCTTTTCTCCAAGGTCAAAGATTGGCAATGGGAGAGGACCAATTGCACCACTGTGAACTCAAGTGAAGAGTCCCCAACACTATTTAACATTTTCATGTACCCTCTTGCCTAGCTGGTTCAAAGCTCTGGCCTGGGTTATCACCAATATGCTGATGACACCCAGCTCTACCTCCTGATAGACGGTCAGCTGGATTACCCCCCCCCCCATTCCTTGGCCACTGCTGAAGAAAACATCTCTAGATCTGCGAGAGCCCAATAACTATCGAAACATCTCGCATTTAGCGTTTCTGGGGAAGATGGTAGAAAGGGCAGTCGCAAACCAACGGATGGTTTGGAAGAAGCTTCGGTCTTAGACCCATCCCAGTCATGTTTCCAGCCTGGCCATGGGGTAGAGACAGCGCTAGTCGCCCTGATGGACGACCTCCGCTGCCAGTTGGACCGAGGCGCTGCTGGTATTACTAGACCTCTGCTGATATTACTAGACCTAGACCTGATATTACTAGACCTATTACTGCTGATATTACTAGACCTCTCAGCAGCGTTCGACACAGTCGATCATGAGCTTCTAGCTCGCCGCCTCATCGATGCCAGAATACGAGGCTGATCTTCAATGGCTGATCTCCTTCCTCTGGGATCGTGGACAGAGGGTTGCAATAGGAGAGAGAACATCGGACTGCTGACAACTTACGTGTGGAGTCCCACAAGGAACGGTCCTCTCTCCTATTCTATTCAACATTTTCACGCGCCCTCTTGCACAACTGGTACGGAAGTTTGAGCTGGGTTGCCATCAATATGCAGATGACACCCAGCTCTTCCTCCTGATGGATGGCCGCCCTGACTCTCCCCCAGAAGCATTAGCCAGCTGCCTAGAAGCAGTGACGAGATGGGTCAAGCAGAGTCGCCTGAAGCTCAACCCTTCAAAGATGGAGGTCCTGTGGCTGGGTAGGAAGGGCCCATGTGAGGAAGCGTGCCTGCCCACCCTGGATGGCATAGAGCTCACTACGGCTCACTCCGCCAGGAATCTGAGTGTGATCCTGGATGCTTCCCTCACAATGGAAGCCCAGATCACGAAGGTAGCACAGCTGGCATTCTACCATCTCCGCCAAGCCAAGCTACTAACGCTCAACTTGGCCCCAGAACACCTAGCCACAGTAATCCATGCGACAGTCACCTCCAGGCTGCATTTCTGTAACTCACTGTACGCAGGCCTGCCCTTAGCCTTGACCCGGAAACTACAGCTGGTCCAAAATGCAGCAGCCAGGATCCTCACTGCAACACTGTGGAGGTCCCACATCCAGGGCATACTACATCAGTTGCAATGGTTGCCTGTTGAATTCCGGATCAGGTTAAAGGTTCTGGTAATTACTTTCAAGGCCATACGCAGTCAGGACCCAGTGTACCTGCCTATGCCCCCAAAAGAGCTTTACACTCTGCCGCCACCAAACGGCTACTGATCCCTGGCCCAAAAGAAGTTTGCCTGGCCTCGACCAGGGCCAGAGCATTCTCTGTCCTGGCCCCCACCTGGTGGAATGAGCTCCCAGAGGAGATCAGGGCCTGGACAGGACTAAAACAATTCCGCAGGGCCTGCAAAAGAGAGCTCTTCCACCAGGCATTTGGCTGAGGCCAGGCCAACCAACCAACATATGCAGGGTCCCTGTCCCCTCCCCGCCCCCCAGAAACCCACTAAGACTCCTGGACCTGTTCAAGTTACCACTGTTTGTTATAATGTTATACTGTTAAGTTATAGTGTTACCTGGTTATACCAGTTAATAATATGAATGTTATTATATGTATAGTTTTATGTATAGTTTCAGTTATATGTAAACCGCTCTGAGCCTTCAGGGAGGGTGGTATAAAAATACGAATAGATAGATAGATAGATAGATAGATAGATAGATAGATAGATAGATAGATAGATAGATAGATAGATAGATAGATAGATAGATAGATAGATAGATAGATAGATAGATAGATAGATAGATAGATAGATAGATAGATAGATAGATAGATAGATAGATAGATAGATAGATAGATGATAGATGATAGATAGATAGATGATAGATAGATAGATGATAGATGATAGATGATAGATGATAGATGATAGATGATAGATGATAGATGATGGATGGATGGATGGATGGATGGATGGATGGATGGATGGATGGATGGATGGATGGATGGATGGATGGATGGATGCCTGGAAAAGGGTCAAATCAGGAAGTGTGCCTTCCCAACCTGAACAATGTGCAATTTAAAGTGTCTTAAAGTCAGGAACTTAGGTGTGATCCTTGATGCTTCCCTAAGCATGGATGCTCAAGTCACGAAAGTAGCACAATTGGCATTTTCTCATCTCCGCCAAGCCAATCCAAGCTATTAGAGTCCTATTTGGCCCCAGGGCACCTAACCACAGTGATCCATACAACAGTCACCTCTAGGCTACATTACTGCAACTCGCTCTATGCAGGTTTTCCCTTATCCCTGCTCCAGAAACTGCAGTTGGTTGAAAATGCAGCTGCCCACATTCTCACTCAAACACTATGGAGAGATCACATAACCCTAATTCTCCAGCAGATGCACTGGCTACCAATTGGATACTGGATCAGGTTTAAGGTACCGGTACTCCCCCTTCAAGGCCCATAAGCAGTCAGGGTCCTGAGTATTTCAAGGACTGTTTGCTTGCTTATACACCCCGAAGAGCTACCCACTTATCATTTCAAACAGACTGGTGATCTCTGGCCCTAAGGAGAAGCACCTGGCCTCAACCAGAGCCAGGGCCTTCTCCTCCACCCCCACCCCCACCCCCACCCCCAAGCTGGTGGGATGAGCTCCCCAACAAAATCAAGGCTCTGTCAGAACTCAACAGTTCCACAGGGCCTGCAAAATGGAGCTCTTCTGCCAGGCTTTCAGTTGAGGCCAGCACCAGGGGCCTCCCTCAAACCCAGCCCCCTGTCAAGCAACTCTGAGGGCCATTTCGCACGGCTTCAAAATAGCACAATGGTTGCTAATTGGAAACGCTACTAATTTGCCATAACCCACGACGTCGTAGACAATCTGCAACAATCCTGAAACCGACCCGCAAAAAGCGCTTCGTTGTAGCGCTTTCGGGGGAATCCAGAAAAGTGGATTCACCCTCCGGATAGCGATACACTCCTGCAACCAATCTGCAACAGTAGCGCTAAAGACCTGTGCGTTACCATTGTTGCTGGTTCTTCAAAGTCCCTCCCCCTGGCTCTCTCCTCCAAACTTCCGGCGAAGCGATCGCCATTTTTTTTTCTCCGAGCGAGCGGGGATAAACGCACCAGCGAGCCTCTTTCTGTTTAGAGGCTTCCCTGGCTTCAGTCCTTCACCTTTAGTCACTAAGCACAAACCACATAAAAGCCCGTTTGCTGAAATAAAGTCCCTTTATTTTTTACACATAAATTCAGCCGAAAATCGGGCCCGTGAGGGGGGGGGATTTTTTTTTTATCACTCGAGGCAGCGTGCAAACGATCATACAATCAAACGACAGCTCACGTTAGGCAGCTGGATGGGTCTCTCCGTAGCAACGAATCTACCTAGATTCGTTGCTATGGGTCGGTTTTTTTTTTTTTTAAACCTTTCTTAAAGGGAAAGGGGCTGTTTGGGAGCATGCTAATGGCTGCCCATTGGCTGCTTGACGGCCAGGGGCGGGACGAGCTTGGCAATAGCGCTTCCTTTCTAGCGATTTCTGCCGAGACCGGAAGCCTGTGGGAAACGCTAAAAAACGCAACTGATTCCACTACAAAGGCAGGTATGCATAATGACGAATTCCACTATTTTAAATGGCGATTTTTCATTCTGCAAACAATTTGCAACAAAGATCCCCGTGCGAAAAGGCCCTGACACTCCACACACCTCAGCCGAAAGCTACCACCCAGCTGCTGTCTCCCCTCTCTGAGGTGATCTATTACCCTGTGCATTATCCTGTTTATTACACCCTCTGTTCATATTGTGATACATGTTTAAATGTACGAGTTCTGCTGTTCCATGTAGTAAATGCGTTCCCTGAGACATCGCAGTGAGGGGTGGTATATATATATATATAGAGAGAGAGAGAGAGAGAGATGCTTTCAGACATCTAAGGCCAGAGCAGAGTGGAAGTTGCTGACCTGATGTTATTCTAGGATCCTTGAGACTACCACTGTTTGAAAAGCCTTGAGAATCCAAAGTACAGCTAAAGCATTTGGGGCAGACAGGTGGATTTGTGCATTTGCAAATAATTCGTACAACAAGCAACAGGGAAAGGCAATTCACTTTGTTTCTTGCACACAGATTTTAGGGAAACTGTAACCGAGTATTCCAGGGAGTCTCCTATTTTGGAGACTTTTATGACTATCCCAATAACTGAGGATAGAATCAGATTGGTCTGAAGACCAACAGGGTTTTTTTTAATTCAGGCTATAAACTTCCCTGGGCAAGCACACCTCTCCTGTACACCGAGGCTTACACATTGAATAAGGCTTTGTTGGGCTGCAGGGTGCCTAGAGACTCAAACAGTATTCAAATAAACGAAGGCCCCATTTTTTATTTCTAAACCTGCTCTCTGCCCGGGAAGGTCAGGACTTGGTTCCAGCTGGGCACGGTGACAGAATAGTGTTGTCTTGGAGGTGATCCCGGGTGTGCCATGGTAAGCTTTCCAGGGGCTTCAGCCATGGGGTCCCTTGATGCTGCAGGCGTGACCTTGGACAAGTTTCTTTTGGTTGTACATCAGGGCACCTGGGGCTAATTGGCTGCCGGCCGCCACTGGGAAGATGGGGAGGGGGGTCATTTATGGGGCCAGGCCAGGGACACGATGGGCAGCCCTTCCCTGCTAGTCTGCCAGGTAGCAGCTAGGTCGCCCTGGGAGTCCCTGCGGGGTGCCGAGCGAGCACTTGGCGAGTGGCACCTGCAGCTGCCCCGAGAAACGCTCCTGCAGGGGGACTCTGGGTTGACCCACCCAGCAGCTGGGGACAAAGGGTGGGATTTGGGAGGTGATCCCGGGATTGCGCGGCCGCAAGGGGGAGAGGGCGCTTCGAGCCTCTCGTTTTGATGGATCGGAAGCCCAGCCTTGTTGGCCGGCAGGCCCCCGGCTGCGCCCTGAGTCCGGGCCCTGGAGGAAGGCAGCTCTCCTCCGAGAGAGGCGCCTGCGCTTGCGGACTGCAGAGGATCGGCCACAGTTAGGCAGTTCAGGCTTGTACAGGTCAAGCTATAGGGTTGACGTTCATGACTATAAGGCATTCTCTGGATTGTTCTATGAATTCACTGTAAGCTGCCGGGAGCCGCAAGGGAAGGTGGCATAAAAACGTGGCAGGAAGGAAATTCAGGGGGGCTGCCCCGGAATAAGCCTTTAGAGACCATAGCCTTGATCCTGAGGGGGGATTTCCACTTGCGGGCTTTCCCCCATCCCGGAAGAAAACGACACCTCAACTGGTCGGAGAAACCCGACCGTCATCGACAGCTGTAGAGCTGCTTGAGAGCCGCCCTGGTTTCGCCCACGGCTACTGATTCCCAAGGAAACGCATTCATGGGAGTGTCGCTCTGGTTCCCAATTCAGTCCCGGAGACATCGTGCCCGGGTCACACGGAGGGAGCCTTCGGTTTCCCGACGGAGGGCGGCTGTGGGCGCCCCTTGGGGAGGTCAGGCTGCCCGTGTCTTGGCTGGCCTGCGCAGGCGGAGGGCGTCCACAGCCAGAGGGGGGCGCGGGAGGCGAGCCTCGGAGGCTGAAGCCCCGCTAGGCTCCCTGGAGCCGGGCTCTGCAGCCAGGTGGGTTGCGCTCGGCTGGAAAGAAGCGACTTCCCGGGGGAGGGCGGGGATCAGGGGCGCTTCGCAGCCGGGGCCCGGCCTTCTTCCAGGGGCAGGCGCCGGCATGCTTGGCCGGGGACCCCCGCCCCCCTCCGTCCCCTGTCCCCGCAGCGGGGCTGCCGCCGGGCGAGCGCCTGCAGTGCCTTTCGGAGCGGACGCCGCCCTCTGCCCTGCCTGGTGCCCCCGCCGCCTGCCTCGCTCGCTCGCTCGCTCCGGGGACTCCGCCGGCTCCTGGCCTCCATTCAGCGCCGAGAGCTTGGCAGCCGGCTCTTCGCCCTTCGGCCGCGGGTGACGCAAGCGGAGGCGGCCGAGGCTGCGGGAAAAGGCTTGAGCGTTGTGAAGGGCCAGAGGAGCCCTTCCCCTGGGCGCCCCTCTCCCGGCGGCCGCCGCCCAGAACGGGCCGCCGCCCTGGCGCTCAAATGCAGCAACGACTCCCTCCCCCCCCCCCCCCTTTTGTATTCTTCTTTAAATATTAGGTTTGAGGATGATGCCACACGCCTCCACCACCAGTGCATCAAAGAACATGGAACCGGATTGCTTACCTCTGATTCCCCCCAAATACACCCAAATACACTCCCACCATGATGTCCCTGCAGTCCAGAGGTTTAAAGAGGGTCAAGAGGAATGGTTTCGCATAATAGAATCATCGAATCGAATTGGAAGCGACCTCCAGCATAATCTGGTCCAACCCCCTACAAAATGGAAGAAATTCATTACTACCTGCCCACCCACAGTGACCACAATTCCATACCCAGATGATGCCCCCCCCCCAAAAAAAACCCCAAAGCAGGAATCCCTAGCCAGTCTGGCCTGGAGGAAATTTGCCTCCTGACCTCAAAGTGGTGACTGGCATTTCCCTGGGCATGCCAGAAAGGGCCACAAGAGCCAAACACTGACACAATCCCTTCTGCCCACCCACTCACAATCTGCTCAGTCCACAGAATCAGCATTTCAGTGAGGTGGCTCTCTAGCCTGTGCTGAAAATCTTCCAAAGAAGGAGAAGCCACCACCTCCCGAGGAAGCCTCCCAAGGAAGTTCCGAGGAACCGGAAGGAAGGGTCTATTTAATCCACGATGTTTATGGTCACAGGAGCAAGGGGAGTAGTAAGGTTACATGGATGTAATCTTGTTGCACGACCTGGGCAATCTGTTCAAACAAACGGAGGACTGTCCGCTTCTATCAACCAAATCCACATATTAGGTGGATTTGGACCATTGAAGCTCACCGACTGGAATAGGTTGGGGATTGCCTTCTCATGGATTGTATTCATTCATTGATTCATTCATTCATCGATCGATTGCGCAGGAGCACAGGCCTGCTACGCTGCCTAAGGAGGTCCCAGCAACCGTAGGTAGGGGGCGCGCTTCCAGGCCGTTGGGTAAAGATCAGGTTGCTTCTCAAAATCAAGGTGGGGAAGAAAATTGGGGTTATGAACCACAGTTCCAGAAGTCCGCCTTCCTGCCAGATAATGATGACCCATCTGGGTTCCGTGGTCCTTCCACGGCGCTGAGTGTCTAGAAGAGCTCTATGTAGCCCCGCTTTTGCTGGCTCGCCCTCTATTCAACCGCCTCCGAAGATCAGGCGCCTTTCTGGAGAGCCCCTTTTGCCAATGCAGATATAGGATCGCGAGAAGCAGCTGGACCTCTTTTGCTACCTCGCCCACATCCCTTCAGTGCCCGCCCGCGCATTACCCACACTGGAGGTTTCAGCAAAACCTTCAGCAATTGGCTCCCACTCCGCGGCAAGGAGGATCCCTTTCCCGTCGGCAAAGCCGTCGCGATTCCTTTCCGCACGGGGCGCCCAGACCCTTGGTGCGCCGCAGCATGCTGAGGCCACCCTCGCTTCCCTTGACCCCTAGGCTGCCAGTCCGCAGGGGCTCCCGAGCTAGCGCGCCTCGGGCTCTGCATGGGCGTCCAAGAAAGACGCCATCTGGCCCGGACCGGTGCCCTACGATGAACCGTCGGGTTTCGGAGCAAGGTGCGGCGGCCTAAGTCCAGAGGCCGCCAGGTGGCAGCGGGGCCCTCGGGGACCGGCCAGGGCCATGCCGTCCCTTGCCTTCTCCAGGCGGTGCACCAAATCCGCTAGAAATCTCCCGAGGCGCCCTCGGCCTCCCCGTGCAAAGGCGAGACCTGTCCAGCCCCTTCTCGAGGGAACCCGAGGCCGAGTCCAGCGCCCGAAAGACCTGCCCTTCTTGGCCGCCTTGAGCGAAACTCCGCGGAGAGAAGGGGCCCCCGCCAGCGCCTCAAGCGCCGGTTGCGGGGACTCCCCCCCCCCCCGACACCGCGCCAGCAACGCCGGGTGGGCGCTCTCGATCTGCTCCCCCCCCCCCCCGCTGTGCCCTCCTTCCCTGGCAGGCCCCGAGGCCAGAGCGGATCTCCGCCGCGCCCCTCCTCCGGGCATTGACGGCGCTTCCCCCTTCAGCCCCCTTCCTCCCCAAATGCCCCGGATCCCATTGGGAGGGGGGGGCGCTTTCCCGGGGTTGGAACGCCCTTGCCCACGCCTGGCTGGCATCACTGCCGTTCTCCATCTTGCCAGTCTCTGCCTGCCGCCCAACTTCGCCAGCGGGTGCCCTCCTGCGCAGCAATGGCTCCCCGGCCCCCCCACTCCCCCCCCCAGCGCTTCTGGCCTTGCAGGGGTCGCGCGCAGGGGAGGGCCAGAAACCTCCAGAACCGAGAATTGCCGGGGAAATAAAGGCGCCCCCCCACCGACCCTTAGGGGGACCTTTACTTTGGGGCGGATGCCGACACGGGGCCCGGGCGCCCTGAGCTGTCGGGGGCCGCCCGCGCCCAGGAGGGAGGCAGCCTGGCGAGTGTGGGCACTGCCGAAGGGGCGCCCTTTGCACGGCACACTGCCCCCCCCCGCCCGCCCGCCCCAGCAGCCCCGGAGCGGGCCCGTCATCCCCCCTCCCTCTGCGGCGGCGCCTGCAACGGGGGCCAACGCCGCTCCCCCGCCCCCGCCGGCGCGCAGCCAATCCGCGGCCCGCCTCTTTCTTTGACAGGCAGCGAGGGCCCGCCCCCGCTGACGCGAGGGGCCGGATTTGCATGAGTTGCGCTGCCGCAGGCGGCTGCCGCTCAGTTGTCTGCGCAGGCGAGGAAGCGAGCGGGCTGGGAGAAGCGCCGGCCGCCCGCCTGCCGCCCGCCCGATCCCCGCCCCGCCATGGAGCTGCCGGCCGTGGGCGAGCACGTCTTCGCCGTGGAGAGCATCGAGAAGAAGCGCCTCCGCAAGGTGAGCGAGCCGCTCAGGGCGCCTGGGGCAGGCTGCGGGGGACGGGAGAGGGAGGGAGGGAGAGAGATCCGATCCGCCCGCGGACTGACGCTGCCTCCTCTCCCCGCAGGGCCGAGTCGAGTACCTCGTCAAGTGGAGAGGATGGTCGTCCAAGTAAGTCTCGGGGCCGGCGGGGTGGGGGGGTCCCTTCCGCCCGTCGACGTCGCCCCCCCTCCCCTGCCGCTCCGCCAGCTGGCGCCGGGAGCCCTGCGGAGCCCTCCTCGCTGGTGGCCGCGGGCCTGGCAAGGGGGAGGGCGGCGGCGGCGGCGGCGGCGGTCCTGGGGCGGGAGGCGTGGAGGCGCTGGCGAGCGGCTAGGCGGCGGCTGGCGTGCAGCAGCTGCAGAAAATGGCTCCTTTCCCTGGGCAAGGAGGCTCCCTCCATATTGCAGAAGCCAGCAGCCCGGCGATCGGGAGGGGGGAGGGGAGGGAGAGAGCGGGAGGGGCACTAAGCCCCCCACCCGCCACCAGCTCTGGGCTGCCGCGACGCGAGCGGGACCCGTCCGGCGCTGTCACCCCTCTGGCTGCCCCCGATGCCGTCCTTCTGCCGGGCCGCAGGGGCCGTGCGTGAGCCGCGGCGGTGGGGGGCGACGGGATGGCGGAGCCCGAGTGGCGGGTCGCAGAGCCGGGAGGGGGGGGGGTCGGCGGCGGCGGTGGAGGATTCCTGCGGCATAACAAGTGCGCTCATCCTCTCCGCTCAGCGGCAGCACCTTCCGCCCGGGCCCAGCCCCCCTGCTGGCGGCGCACTCGGAGCGGCGTCCGGGCAGCGGGAGCAGGAGGGGGCGGGGCGGGAGAGGCTCGTTCTGGGCCGGGAGGTCTCCGTGCCAGAGCTCTCTGCAACGGCCCTCCCTCCCTTCCTTCCTTCCTCCCGCAAGATACAACACGTGGGAGCCGGAGGAGAACATCCTCGACCCCAGGCTGCTGATCGCCTTCCAGAACAGGTGAGAGCCGCGCGGCCGGGCTGGCGGGGGGGGGGGGGAGTGCGCCACCGCCGCTGTCTGCTGCGCCGGCCGGAGGGGAGCCTCGAGCCAGCCGATGCCGCGCGGCGGGATGGAGTCGGGCGTGGAGCGGCAGCACCTTACTTGCCTCGGCGGGCAGGCTCCAGCAACTCGCCCGGCGCGCTACGGAACTTCGCTTTAACCCCTTCGCCGCTGCAGCGCCGCGACTTCCTTCGCACTGCCTGCCTGCCTGCCTGCAAGGGGGTGGCGGGCACGTGACGGAAGGGAGCGGCGGCCGCGGCGGGCGGCCGCTGGCTGCAGCTGCGACGCTTGGCGGTCCCTGCTGCAAGCCTTCGGAGAAGGAGGTGTCGCGGTGGTTGCAAGCCGAGCCGTCCCCCTCGTGCCGCAGCGCTGTTGGAGCCGGAGCCCGCCGGGCAGGGGGCAGAGGGCGGGCGGCTGGTCCGCGGAGGCTTACCCCTTGCGGCTTGTCCCGGGGAGATGCCGCTGGGCGGGAGAGGGGGCGGCCCCTGTGGGCTGAAGGGCAGGTGGGTGGGCCAAGCGACGGGCTCCAGCTTCCTTAGGGCCCCTCCTAAGGAAGCCCCCCCCCCCCTAAGGGCAACGGGCCAGCCGCTTTGAAGAGGGCGGTGGGGCCAGGCACTCCTAAGGAGGTGCTTAGCATCCAGGGCAGCTCCTGCTTTTCTGCCGGGCTTGCCGTCCCCCCCTCCCTCACACACACACACACACACTGCATGGGAGGGAAGTGGGTTGCCGCCTGCCGCTGGTGGTTACCAAAACCGTGCAGTGGGGCCAGGAGCAGGCTCAGGCATACTTGTGATCGAGGCTAAGCTGATCCACCCCAAATGTGTTTGCTGGCAGTTCCTCAAGATCCCAGGACAACTCTTTGTCCATGTCCTTCCAGTTGACTCCTTTGTAGGCAGTTGTTTGATTCTCTGCTCCCACTGGCTCTTTGGAGAGAAGTGGAGAAAGCTAAGAAGGAATGTGGAGTGTGGGGGGAAGGGAGGGGAGGGGTAATGTAGCCCAGGCTGCCTCCTTCCCAGGTCTTGTATCCTTTTCTTACTTGAAAGTGGATCTCCCCCTCCCCCCTCCATTGGTTTCAGGGCAGCAGCTCCACAGAGAGACCCTTAGCTTGGAAATAAAGCCAGTAGAGTTCTATAAGGCAGATTGGAAAGTGTCCCTTGTTTAACTTGAAAAGTTTTACCCTCAAGTAATTGTGCATTTGTTTTGATATTTAGACTGGGATAGTCCCATCTTTTATCAGTTTGTAAATTGGGATGAAACAGATTTTCTCAATGGATAACCTACCCTGAGCATTTTAATGTCTTATGCCAGCCTTTCTCACCTTTTTTTACTGCTGAGAAACACCTGAAACATTCCTCCGGTTTCGAGAACCCCCAGAAGTGGTGCAATCATGCAGAATATGGTTGGGAAGCATAGCTGTGTACACACCCACATCCCCTCCCCTTCCCATCCCTCCAGGCCCATTATAGACCATTGGGGGGGTCGACGCGACTATATATGGTTGTCACCCAACAAGTGTTTAACGAAGTTTAATTTTAAAAATTTATCAACTCACCCTTCCAGAGTAATCAAGAAACCCCAGCGTTTTACAAAACCCTGGTTGAGCACGCCTGTCTCATGCAAAGGAAAATAATACTAGGTGATCCAAAAAGTTACTGCTTTTTCTGTGTGAAAAATTGTGTGTTGCTAGGAACTTGAAACATTTCCCTCCAATTTCAACTGATCTACTGCTTCTTAGATTTTCATAGGGGCCTTGATAATTTATTGTTGATACAAGGCAGAGGACACTTTCATCTGAAATGCTGCTTCTGGGACTGCTGTGTTTATATCCAAAAGTCACACTCCTCTACCTTAACCTTCATGCATGAAATATCCAGAGGTGCTTTTGGTTTTGTATAAGAATGCTCTTGAACTGGGTGCATCCATGGCTTTAAGTCTGTTCTGTATGAATAACTCTGGCAGGGGCCTGGGGTAATGCTGCCTGCAGGCTGGTATCAGTTCCAGCAACCTCCCGTTTTCTTCTTGTGCACTTAATACTGTAGGTCTCTCCTCCTCCTGACTATTGCATGGCTACTGAGGAGGAGGAGTGGCTTCCCTGAGGTTCAGTGGGCTTCCTCCTCCCCATCACAGCAGCCCTGGTGCTCTCTGCGGCCTTAAGAAGAATGATAAAGGCCATTCCCCCTTCCCTGCCCAGTTTTGAGTATGCTGTTGAAAGAGAGACTTTCTGAATTACTCGATATTCTTTTCACATATACTAATTTCTTCAGGGAGAGGCAGGAACAGCTGATGGGATACCGCAAGCGAGGACCAAAGCCGAAACCGCTGGTTGTGCAGGTAAGTCTTGTCTATCCTTCTGTTGTTCCTTTGCTTTAATTGGGCCGAAGCAATAAACAGTAACGCTGCCTGAGTCCTGAGGATTGCTTCATAGGCTGATAACAGAAGCTGTATTATTGGTGGCATTTTGCATCTTAATAAGTATCCCCTTCCTTGCTGAGCTCTTTTCCCTGTGGAGGGGAGTTTCATCTTGGTTTCATCATGCTTGGGGGGAGAAGGTGTACACCTGCCATACACAAATCCATTGTTAATTCTGAATGCCAGAGGAAGCCCCGCCTACCTTCTCTCAGCCAACCAGCTGTGACTGCTAGGGCTCTTTGCCAACATGAAAAAAAATATGAACTATATTCTGGTAATTGTTCAGCAGACATGGATTGCACCTGGGATATTCAAACCACTTTTCTCCAAGATGCTTTATGGGGAGCATAAGAGTCCTGACTTTGATTCATCCTCTCTTCCTCTGCCTACTAGTTCTTGTAGAGATTAACAATCTGTGATGCTGAGAAAACACAAATATATAAAGTAAACTGCTGTCTTCTTAATCCTCCATGTATATGTTCAAAATCTGAGTAGGTTGGAAGGATCTCTTTCAGTTCAGCCAATGTGCAGAAGGGTCATAGCTCAGGGGTAGACCTTCTGCTTTGCATGTCAGATGTCCCAGGTTCAACTCCTAGCATCTCCAGTTAAAAAGGATCAGGTAGGAGATGATATGGAAGACCTCTACCCGAGATCCTAGAGGCCTGAGAGGTTGTCAGTGAGAGTAGATCATGCCAACCTTGATAGACCATCAGTCTATGTATACGACAGCTTCATGTGTTCATATATAGCTCAGCCACTTGGGGGGCAGATTAGACAAGTACTTGGCATTCAGAGTTTACTCTTAATGATGTAAAAGCTTTGTTTTTTTTATAGGATGTGATTTTTTTTTTACAGACTTAATAATAGACCGGCTATTTGTTGTTGACTCTTGCTAGTCATTAATGGATGCTTTTCTTTCTCTTCCCATTCCCCTTTACAGTTGCCATCCTTTGCACGACGCTCCAATGTCCTCTCTGGTCTTCAGGACTCTGGTATGGAGAACAGGTCTAAGCTGGACCTCGGCAGTTCTGGGAAAAGCCAGCAGCATCAGTATGAGTTGAATAGCAAGAAGCACCACCAGTACCAGCCTAATGGCAAAGACAGCACCATAAAGCATCAGTCACACAGTAAAGGAAAGTACTACTATCAACTGAATAGCAAGAAGCACCACCACTACCAGCCTGATCCCAAGATGTATGAGCCTCATTACCAGCCAGGCAACAAGGAGCCACAACAAGGGCAGGCCTGCTTGGATCACAGCAAAAACTCCTTGATGTCTCATTCAGACAAATGGTCCCATGGTGCATCAAAAAGCTTGCTGAACCCCGTGAAGAACCTGAATACCACAGAAGGAAAGAATGGGACGGAGAAGAACCTGTCAAGTGGCACAGGGCCGCCACTGCCAACGCCCCGAGATGGGGTAGCCAGCAATGGTATCGGGGGTAAAATGAAGATTGTCAAGAATAAGAACAAGAATGGCCGTATCGTGATTGTCATGAGCAAGTACATGGAGAACGGCATGCAGACGGTGAAGATCAAGTCTGGAGAGCCACCCAAGAAACGAGTGGCTGAGGACAGGACTACTAAGAAAGGGACCGAGGACAGGCAGGAGTCCTGGAAAAAGCACGGGGAGGAGAGATGGCTGGCCAATGATCCCAAAAGGAAATCTGGGACTGAGGCAGGTCAGGTCCCTGCTGAGGGTGGAACCAGTCCCCAGACGGCTACATCACCAGGCAAAGAACCGCCTGTTCCTGATCCACAGCCTCTGCAGCTTACTACCAAGCCAAACTTAGTCCCATGGTCCTTGGAATCCAGTCAGCAAGAGCACAATCCAGCCACCATGGGAGTGAACCTCTCCTCCAGCTGTGGCGGATCCCGAAAACGCTGCCTCTCAGAGCCCCATGGAGACAAGGAGACTGGAAAGAAACGCTTCACCTCCCGGAGCATCAGTACTCCCACCTGCTTGAGCCCACCTATGCCGGAGAGACCCGAACCCTCTACTTTGCTTGCCTCCCAGCCGGAGGTCATCCTGCTGGACTCAGACTTAGATGAACCCATAGACTTGCGGTGCGTAAAGGCTCGGGGGGACAGTGAGCACGGCCTGGTGCAAGTGAAGCCAGAAACCGTGGTGCCACCAGCAGACAAGCCCGTGCCAGAGCATCAGAAGCAGGTGGAACCATTTGAGGTGGAGGAAGAAGAAGATGAGGAGGAGCCCGTGCCAGAGTTCAAACCTTTCTTTGGGAATATAATAATAACAGACGTGACAGCAAACTGCCTGACTGTGACTTTCAAGGAATACGTAACAGTGTGAGGAGGTTCTGGCACAGGCTCTTGGCACTCTCCCTTGGCAGCCTGGTACATGACTCCTCCTCTAAGGTATTGTTCTACCCAGAGTAACTATATGGTACAGTATAGAGGGCTGGTCCTGCTGAGATTGGATGCCTCCCTGTCCAGGAAGAAGAGCCGGGCAGGCAGAGGGATTCAGCCGTGCTTGACAACTGGTTGGTTCCTGAAGTGTCATCTCGGCCCTGGGGGGTGGGTGGGATGTCTTAGGCAATGGGAGGGGCTGAGGGTGGTGGCTTCCCAATTAATGCACGGGAGAGTTACATAGTATTATATTTTAACAGTGCTAACTTGTTGAGTGATTTTTGCTCCCGTTTGTACGTGGTGTTGCTGAAAATGTATTGTTTGAGCTGAAAGCGGGCCTCCCTGGGTGGGCCATGCTAAAATATTTATTTGTAGGTATTTATATAATGAAATATAAAAATAAATCCTAGATTTATGGAGTTTCCTAGATCGCCATATTATATATATATATAATTATATAAAATACATATATTATATATATATAAACTATATCAAATATTTTCTGTTCTTCCTTTTTTGAAAAAAAAGCCACTTGTGGTTTTGTTTTCCTTGCCCTTCCTTTTTCACAAAACTGCAAGACCGTCCCTTCCACTGGTATATATTTTTTGATACTGTCTACACATGTTTTTTTTCAATGTGCAAAAAAAATCATTATCTGAAGCTAAACAAGCTACTATAGAAACTGCTGCTACTAGAAGTATCTAAACTATAAGCTTCCAATTATTATTAATTGCTTGAATGTAAATATTAAATGGAGATGTTAAAAGTGCATTTGATGTTCTGCAGCTAGCCTAGGTCTGCATTACAAAGACTAGCCGTAAAGCAGTGGGAGCTGGTGGCCGCCTGTTGGGTCTTTTGACGGTTGTATCACTGAGGAAGGAAAAGTGTCATGCAATCACTGCAAAGGACTATAAACCTTTCCAAAAACAACAGGAAGTTTTGAGTGCCTTTGTTGCAACTTTGGTGTCTCTTCAATCCTGCTGTTGTACACAGTCTAAGCATATGTTTGGACTCTCCCGTCTTAATTGGGTTACTTTAAATATGGCCATTCTTCTCTGTTGCCGAGAGCTGATCATCTTTAAGGGTTTTCCCCCAAAGGAATGGAACTGAAGGAGGTTCTGCATTTTATTTCTTTACATTTTGAGTCTGTCCCTTTCTCTAAGGAAGTCAGGGCAGTTAATATTCTCCCCTTCCATGCCATTCTCCCTGTAGCCATGGGAAGTACATCAGGCTAAACCAGAATGAGTGGCCCAAGGTCCATCCATTGTGATCATAAACTTGGTCACCCAGTTGACCCATATGTAATTGAAGGAAAAATAAATCTTACCGGATTTTTAGTACCCAATCCCTAGACTCCACATATAGTCTTAAAGTGAATTTTAAAAAGAAGAGGCATGACTTCTTAAGGAATCCTACTCTGACCTATGTTAGAGAATGTTGCAAAGTCAGTGGTTTGTGACTTACCTGCTGAGAAAAGTACCAGGAAGCAAGGTTGCTGCCAGATCAGTATTCCCAAAGGCGAACACTGTAGCGCTGTAGCCATGGATGTCAATTGACCGTATTGTTTTGTGGCACTATGACTTCGAAGAATCTGTGATGTTCCTAGAAATAAAGGATGTCCCTTAGAAACTATGCTGGCTCTGCTGGGAAATGTCTCGAGTAGAATGTGTGATCAGCGCTTGGGGTGTGAGGTCACGGGTGCCCTACAGCTGTTGCTCTGAACTTTTTATTTACTACATTTATATACCACCCTCCCCGAAGGCTCAGGGCGGTTTACATCAAAGAGAGATAACTGTACAAATAACTCAGTATATAATAACACAATAATAATTATAACATTATGAACAATAGAACATTGGGGAGAACAATAACTCAACGCTTACTGATGGCCCAGTGGGATGGGTGAGTCTGCAATGATGGTTGTAGGAGGGACGCTGAGTGGGGCTGATTGGAAGTGGTGGTACTGTTTGATCTCAACCAAATGCCTGGTGGAGGAGCTTCCTTTTGCAGGCCCTGCGGAATTGTTTGAGTTCTGTCAGGGCCCTGATCTCCTCTGGGAGCTCGTTATACCAGGTGGGGGGCAGGATGGAATAAGCTCTGGCCCTGGTTGAGGTCAAGTAGGCTTCCTTGGGTCCAGGGATCACCAATGATGGATACGCACATACGACATAGGCTGCCTGAGGAGGTGGTGAGCTCCCCCTCACTGGTAGTCTTCAAGCAAAGATTGGATACACACTTTTCAGGGTGCTTTAGGATGGTTTGGGCTGATCCTGCGTTGAGCAGGGGGTTGGACTAGATGGCCTGTATGGCCCCCTTCCAACTCTATGATTCTGTGATTCTATGACATACACATCTGAAATGTGCTCAGGGTGTCCTGATAAATTTCTGCAGCTACTGGACTCATATCATCTATCCTTGCGCTATAAGAAAAAAGGTGCTTGCCTTCTGAGACCTTGGTGTTACTGAGTGAATGAAGAATCCATGGACACTTGGAGTTTAGTTATAATTCTGCTCAGAATTAGGAACTGGTGGTCCATACAAGATTCATGGTTGCTAACATGCAGATGTCCTCTTCTAGAATCACTCATGGTTTTGATAGGCATTCCTTGCTACATGTGCAAAGTTTCCCTTTTGTGTAGCAAAAAAAAAACCCACAGATTGCTTAATATCCTTATCCTAACATATTTGAGAATAAGCCTCATTAAACTCTTGAACTTTTTTCTTGGTAAACATGCATAGGATTGGACTGGATGGTTTTACTCTTACAAGAACCTTTTTAAAGAAGGCACTGAGAGCTGTAGTTTCACAAAATTGAACCACAGTTCAGTTACAGCTGTACTTTATCTATATAAACGACTATCTAAAATCACAGGATAGCAGTACAGATGCAAGCAATGGCATAGACTAGTTTATGGAATGTATCACTTGTCTCCCTCCCCCCAAAAAACTCTGCCCTAAGAGCCAAGTGTATTAACTTTGCATATCAAATTTGACTTCTTGCTAAATATGAACCAATCATGTTGGGGAATATTATATTGGTACAGCTGCAATAAATGTCTCTTAGCATTTTAGAAAAGGATTTAGTTTATTTCCATTAAAATTTATATGGCTTTTCAGACAAAAGTTTGATATGTTCTTTAAATGAAAATGTTGCCCCTGGCCCTATCCGCATAGATTTGTGCATTGATGCCTGTGTTAACAGCAGAAAGAACTTTGGTCCAGCTTTTGACTCTCTGGATGAATGCAGGATTTTTACTAGTGGGCTTTCTCCTAAGTAAGCATGCATAGGGTTGCTTGCAGCCTCCTCTCACACGTCAGGCATGGAGCTACACTTCCTATGTCACAAACATGTCAGTCGTTATGAGATGAATCTTCCTGTTTCTCTAGTAACCTTAATTATATTTAATAAACTTTAATCATTGGTGGTTTGCAGTTTGTGCAAAATGCATTTACTCTATGAAAAAACAAAGTAATTTCAACTTGTGTCTTGCTCTCGTGCAGCCCGTGACTTCTGTTGGGCTTCCTCCCCTGCTCTTTTTCCTCCCAACCCCACCCCCCTTAACCGCTACCCAGAAAACAGAAGCAGTTTAAGCATTAGGCTTCCTGGCAGAGCATCTGTGGGTGTTTTGAGGGGCCATTTCCTGCCAGCTAGATTGTGCTCTGAAAACCTATGCAAGTAATTGGCAGCTTGATCAGGTGCAGCAGATTTCATGAATGGCTGAACTTGCTGCAGGCATCTGGGGCTTGTCCAGTCTTCGAATAGTGAGGAAAGTGGGAGTATTTTTAGTGCTTCATGTTTCCTATAGAAGTTCCTTAGTAGCTGTAGTTTAGCGACCTCTCCCCACAGGAATTGCATGGGAGTGTATGTTTAACAAATGTTTTATATAATCCTATTCTTAATGTAGAACCCCCCCCAAAAAAAGTTGGCAATTGTATTGATCCACAGCAAGATCTAAAAACAAAAGCCATTTAAAAACCTTGCAGTAAGACCAATATTCTGTATGTGTTGCTTGTTCATAGGAAAAGGTCTTACATGGCTTTCATTCCCCTGTACTATTAGCTGGCCCTGTTGGGCTTCGTCTAGAACACAGAATGGATTGACAACAGCAGGTTACTTGGAGGTGAAGCAGGTATCATTTTTGTGCCCGGATAAGTAGTGAAAACTGTGGTGCATTTCATGTTGTTTCTTTTGAAAAACAAAGCAGTTGACTTTGGGATTCTTAGGTGGCATTCTAATCCAGGGGCCCTACCAACCTGAGGCCTGCTCAGTTTCAGCGTTCCTTAATACCTCCATGTGAAATTGTGGCATCACAACAGACCTTGCAACCAGGAGGCTATTTTATAAGAGTTCGTGTGGCCAGGTTATGATGTGTCATGCAGTGCCATGGTGGAAACAGCCTTGATTTCTACATGTTCACTATGCTAAAAGTGGGAAGGTGGTGAGTTTTTACTTTAATAGCTTCTCACATAAATGTCTTGGTGTTGAAACATAAGCAATGATTAAGAGTCTTCTGTGCTGTTTCACACATGCAGAAAGGGCTCTGTGATGGCTGGGCTGACACAAGTCAAAAGACCAGCGGAGGGAACTCCTCCTGCACACAGCCTTCTTTGGGGAGGAAACTTTCTCATAGGGAACAGGACAGACAGGAATCAACATTCACTTCATTGAATGGCCTGCAATACTGTGGCTTACCTTGTATGTACTACATGCAGATGGCTGAAGAGATGCAAACCCTGGGAGCTGGTTTTGTGCAAGTAGTTTGGCTTGATTCGATGCATAGGATGCTTCATCTAAATAGCTCTAAGTCACAATGTCCAGATGCACAGTATGTACAAAGAAATAAATGTACATGTTGCCTCTAAATTGCCTGGCCACACCCAGCAGCTAGGCTGCCATATGCTTAAAGGATAAACATTTTGTCATGCACCACACAAATCAACCCGTGCTGCTTGTGTTGGGCTTCTACCACATGGGGCATTGCTTCATATGGGTGTGGAATCTTCTCCCCACACACAGTCTTCCCCAATTAGATGATGTAAATAGAACTAGATGCCAAGGGCATCACTTCTTGTTTTCTGGCTCCCCTCTTTTCTTTCCAAAAGAACAATAATGGATTATCTGTCCAAATCATGCAAATATTTGCACAATACACATGACAGGTTTATCAGCAAGTTAAAATCCAAAATCTAAGCTGTGCAGTTCTCTATAATCTGTATCTCTTGACAAATGGCTTAAACTTATTACTTTTGGTTTTGGTCCTGCTTCTTTAACAGCCCCAGGCAAGTGGAACTTTAGTAGACAAAACTGTTTTTCCCAGCATAGAGCTAATGGCGAGTCCATCACCATCTGTTGTCCAGGGGGCAGCAGGGCTGTAGAATAGCTGCCAACCCTTCTGCCATATATGGCTACCTCTGCCAACTGCCCCTCTACAGTAAGGACTGGCACTGATGGTAACTTTTTGTTTTCCATCGACTTGGGGATGCGAGTTTCAAGACTTATCACCATCAAGCCTAGAAGAAAGTGTCTTATACCTTTAAGAGATGCTCAATGTATAGAAATGAGCAGTTGAAGCTTTTCATGGCATGGAGGTAAATAACATCCCACTATTAAAAGAACAGAATACTTTTCCAGGTAGTTGGTAAGAGGTGGCCCTGTGTATCCTGAAGCCCTGGCAAAACAAAAGCATCCTAGCCACCAGTCCTAATCTGAATTGTTCAGGCAAACGGCAAATTTTGTTTACCTCACATTAAACTTGTATTCTGGGTTTTGATACAAAATATCATCTGTGAAATCAAGATACCCTGGCCAGCTTTCCAGACCCTGTGATTGAGCTTCAGTCTGTTGCTTTGCATGTGTTTCCATAGCACGTGGTTCAACTACACAGTGTTTTTTTTTTAATCTGTGGTTGGGCTTGTTTTTCCTTTTCCAAATACTGCCTCTGGGATTGCTTTCTCAAAAGGAGCAAATTGGAAGGGGGAGGGGAGTTGTTGGACAGGGCCCTGCTTTAGTGCAATAAATAAATAACTGTACCTAGATTTGGTCTCAGTCGCTCCCTGCATGACACATATCACAGAGCAAAATAAAGCTTTACTGAACAAATTGGGGAAAATGGTTTTTAAACAAAGCATGTACCGTATTTGCCGGCGTATAAAACGACTGGGCGTATAAGACGACCCCCAACATTTCCACTCAAAATATAGTACTATGGGCCACTATGGGCAGCTATGTCTATCCCAACTGAAGTGCACCCGGCGTATAGGGCGACCCCCCCCCCACTTGGAGGCATGTTTTTCAGGGGGGGAAGTAGTCTTATACGCCAGCAAAGAGCGGCAGGAGACTCACCGGATGCCGCCATTGACGAGGCGGCGAGGCGGGAAGGAAGGAGGACGCTCTCCGGGGAGCGTGCGCGGCTCGGAGAGCCGTCACGTGGGGGGAAGCGGGCTCGCGGCGCCTTTATAAGCGCCACGTGCCTCGAGCCTGGCCTCTTTCTCCTCCTGGCCTCTTTCTCCTCCGGCAGCAGAGAGAGCAACAGCCCACCCTCCCTCCCTGTGTTTCAGTGCATTGCCATGTTGGCAGTTTGACGTGGTTCTTATTTGTCACAGCTACGGGGACAGCAAGGGGATGGAGCCTGTAACAGGGTCAGGGAATCAGGAGGGAGTAAGGGATTCCCTGCATGGTAGGCCACCTCAGGATTGAGGGGCAAATTGGGGGTGAGCTTACCCGGCTGGGTAGCTCAGGGACCCAAAGAGGGGGTGACCTGGGATGGGCTAAGGGAGGTCCACGCCTCCCAAGGCATTGCAGGAACACACTCTCTGGGTCAAAATCCTACAGCAAGGAGCCCTGCAGATCCAGAGGGATCCTGGGTGGGGTCTCCAGGAAGCTGTGGGAATATTGGTTGGTTATTAAGGCCTAAGGGCCTGTGGACAGGCTCCCTCTCCCCTTGCTGGCGAACACAATTGTTGGAATTTGTTGCTGTTAATAAAGCTGTGGCCTGTTTTTTTGCCAAAAGTTGATGAGTAAGCGTCTCCTTCTAACCCAAAATGCCCGCCTGCAAGTCAAATACTGTAGTTGTGGCAATAAACCTTACTGGAGCCATAGCACAGCTGGTTTTAGGAGTAGAGCACATATGCTTTCCTGGTAGCATCAAGGCACAGAAAAGATAAGACCTAAGGAGAAAAGCTCTTCTCAATGACTACTTTTTATTATTTTAAAAACTATAGGCCCTAGACTCTTGACCTTCTCAACCAATCACTGGTCAATGTCATGGAATACTGCAGGTGAAGGCAAGTGCCCCATCAGATCCACAGCTGACCTAAGTAAGCTCAATTAGCAGGCCTGGCTAGCTAGCTACTTACCCATTACCTGCAGCAAATCAGAGAAGGATGCTCAACCGTGACATAGCTTAGGGAACAGTGCTGCTTCAGCTGGCACAGACTAGAAAATTATCTGAAGATGCTTTCAGGAAGGAGGGGGTTAAAGGAAAGTTATTCTATAGCTTCCCTTTTCTTACCAGTAAAATCCCTCATTTAGCAGGGAACAGGCTACACAATACCTGTGAGTTTTCCCCAGTGGGGTGAGGGTTTTCCCAGTGAGAAAATGGGGGTTAAGGAAAAATGGGGAACACTTCACTGCTCTTTCCCATTCTCCTAATTCCAGAGGATATAGTTATCTAAGATGAAAGCAAGTTGTTTAAAATAAACACAGAAGTCACCATAATGTGTTGTTGACTAGGGACTCAATTTTCGCATAACGAATGAAAACTGTTCTCACTCCATTTCACAGGATCAAGAGGAATAGTTCTTTAAGAACAACTGTCAGAATCAAGAGATATGCTGGGGCCCTAAGAAAGCCAGGTGTCATGTGCAGCTTAATGAAAGGGGCTAAAAGGTATTAATTGGGATGGGAAGGATGGTCATTTAAATTATTATTTAAATAAGCCTGCATTTAATTCTTGCACATTTCTCAATTTGTATTCTAGTCCTCTTTTATTGAGCCTTCTTCTAAAAGGGGCCAAACAAACAAACAAACCTGTAGGAGGGAAAGTTGTGATGTCGTTGGCAAGCCCTGCATGGCTAACTGCTCTTCCCTAATCCCTTTGACATACAGGATCTGTTTTCTCCTTTGGATTTGCTTGCAGGGAAGTTTAGTAGCTGAACTAAGTGGATGATGGAGCCTGAACCTGAAGATAACAACAAAACAATTGCAGGGGACATTCTCCCCTCCCCCCTCAATGCTATGGTTTCAGTGTTGCACAAAAAATGAGCAAAATTCTATTTTTGACAACCGGCTGCTACAAGCAGAGCCTACTACCTACAAAATCTTTCTTAACTAAGGGTGGTATGTTTTGTTTTGAGTGTTTCTTGCCAATCAAGTATATAGGAGACACTGGCAAGGGGGGGGGGGAGTATTATATTCACTGATGTGGGCATAGACCCAGAGCTGGGTCATTGTCTGAGACAACAACAGTTGCTTTCTGGCAGAAGCAGGGCCAAGGAAACTTCAAAGCCAAGCAAACATTCTTCAGCATTATGGTAAGCAGGAGAGAAAGGTGGGGCTCGAAATCTGCTTCACATTTCCAGTCTGGCTTGATTTCAGCCAAGAGCAACTTCTTCCTGCTGTACCCTGGCTGTCACAGGTGAGTGCCAATAAACAATTGTACATCCATATGCCAAAGAGGAAGAACAGAGGGGACACGAAAGTGTGTGTGTGTGTGTGGGGGGGGAAGATAGCATTATTTTTGTTTCTTTCACAGTCAATATAGGTCATTGCAAACTGGAGACTATTGGTTTCTTCTACTTGGGGGTGTCTTTTTGCCTTAAAAGAAAGGGAAAGTATTTTAATGTGCTTCTGGAGGTTATAGAACTATATAGCTGAGTGTTAATTTGAATGCACTGTAGGCTTGTCTAGAAACATTTTGGAGGGAGCCTCATTTCAGAGTGGCTTAAGCCTTTTTTTAGTTTAAAGAACTGACCTACCCCCATGACAAGTGATCTGGCCTTTCAGCAGCAGGAGTCCATCTCAGTATCCCTTTTGCAATTCTTAAGCCACCCTAAGCACGTGTGTGTGTGTGTGTTAAATGGAAAACATCCAAGGGCAACAGTTTGATCTTGATGGACACAGATATCACCCATAGCTATAGTCCTCAGTTTGCCTTATTTTTACCTGCTCTTAAGAGCCAGCCCTGCTCCCAAATGGGTCACAATTCTGTGTATATAAAATGAGGATTGTACTGACCCATTTTGCTAGGTTGTCTTGAGAATAACTGGGATAATCATAGAATCATAGAGCTGGAACAGACCTCCAGGGTCATCTAGTCCACCCCCCCTGGACAATGCAGGAACTCACAATCACTTTAGCCAAGCACACAGCTGCTCTATATTGTAGTCTAGAAACTTTTAGAATTGGCGTTTGAGCCTAAGGAAGTGGGGTAAGCTGGAAGAATACATTTGGAATGGAGCTCCAGTTCATGAGATGTGTGCTTAAAATGGAGGTTCTGTTCACAATATTATTAGCAGGCTAATCACTATCTTTTAAAGAATTGCCTCTTTTCCAACAAAAGAAAGTAAGAAATGGAAACAGGATTTACAATACTTATTTAGAATGATGGGAAAGATACAATGACATACCGTATATACTCGCATATAAGCCGACCCACATATAAGCCGAGGCACCTAATTTTACCACAAAATCTCCGCAAACTTATTGACTCTCATATAAGCCAAGGGTGGGAAATGCAGCAGTTACTGGTAAATTTACATTGAGGCACCAGTAGGTTACAAGTTTTTGAATACTTATTTCAAAGAAAAAACAGTAAACTAGCTCTGTAAACCAGGGCAGTACAACAGTACCCAAAGTTGGCAACCTACTACAACAAGTACAACAGCTACCAAACTGGGAGAATGGACAACTCTAACTACAATTGCAGTGCCCCCCTCCCCAGAACAAAACACTGAAATAAAGAACTATAAAACCCAACACTGAAATAAAGAACTATAAAAATCAACTTTTAAAAGAAACACAGCCCCAAGAAGAAAAGGCAAACAATGCAGCCCCTCAGAAAAAAGAAGAAATAAATATTAGGAGAAACAGTAAATCCCAAAGCAACCCACCCCACCCCACTCACGGAAACCAAAAGAACAGTTTGGAAGAAGTGAAGGCAAGAGGGGGGGAAAAGACCAGAGTCCCTCAGTCAAACCATTGCTGTCCTGCAAGCAGCCAGAGCAAGCAAGCTTCAGCTTGCAGGAGGTTTGCAAAAGCAATGTAACAATTGGCTGGCTGGGAGCAGGCTGTTATTTCAATTACTGTATATACCCGTGTGAATACTGTGCTGAAAAACTTGCCTTATACATGAGTATACACGGTAAATGGAATCTGTATAACAAGTGGCAAAATATTTACAAAGAAATATGTAACACCAGGGTCCAAGCCCATTGCATTCAGGAATACAATGGGTGCTAAATTAGGGGTGTAGAGCAGAAGAACTCTGTGGCCTGCCACCCCCACCCCCCTAGGACCTGGAGGCTGCAGGCAGCTGTTAGAGAATTCACCAGCAGAGGCAGCTCTCACCTGGCAGGGATCTGCAGCCTCTGAGCCTTGGAGGGAAGTGGAGGCCAGGGGTGAGGGACCGGAAGCCAATTGGCTGGCCGCTGGGCAAACAGGCAAGCTGATTGGAGGAGGAGGAGGCACTCAGGGGCGGGACAGCCATCCTGAGTGGATGTTAAACACTGAGTGGTACTTAAGCCATGAGACACATTCTTCCTCCAAGGCCTTACCAGAAATATTAAGTGGAACAGATTATGACTAGTGGATTCCTGTATAACCTCACTAAAGCTCCTCGGTGAACATACACTGCATAACATCCCATCTCTCTCATCCCAATTCTTCTTTCCTAGTCAATACTTGGGAATGTTTTTAAGCTTCACTCTGGGGACCTTCATGTGTAGATATTGATCAGAACTTACAACTTGCTCTTGTATGTCAGCAAAAGATGTGTCCAGCCTGGAAAGTATCTCATCTCCCCTCCCAGGAGTCTCTAAGTGGCTCAACTGAGCCGATTTCCCCTCCTCCTTCTTGATTCCTCCCCCCCTCTTCCCAGTTCAAACTCCTACATTTGTATCTTTCCTGCATACCTGGGAAATCCTCCTGAGTAGGAAGAGACTTTCCCTGCTTCCATCATCCACAGGGAGCCCAAACTCTTTACTGTTAGTTATGATGAATATTCTCAAACTAATGAGGCCAGTTTGTGGAGAATGGATCCATCAGAATCTAGATGTGCAAGGTCTTTATGTTCAAAGTGTCCTTGACTCATGGAAACTCAGAAGGAATGTTAGGAGGCTTTAGTTCTTGTGAAGGGCAGAGCAGCTACATCATTGGTCTGCTCCCATGCAGCAGCACATCGGTCCACTGCAAATGCCCAGTAATGCCCAGTAATGTCCAAGGTTGCACCTTAAAACTTTTGTTCCTGAACAATAGGAATGCTTCGTTGGGAGCCTGAAGAGGAGCTTTTATAGTAGTCCTTTGTTATTACAGTAAAGTCAGTCTCCAATGTTTGTGTTTGTACTTTAGTTCAAAATAAGGGAAATTAATTTTAAGCCTCTGCAGAGTAGAACAGAATTTTTTAAATGTAGTACTAATATTTATTTTTAAAATGCAAGGCTTATCCCATAGCCCCAATAAAATCAGTGCATACTTGCATAACAACACCTCCACTGACCAGACACGTTTTGGCATTACCGACTATACCGATGGTCAGGCATGAAAAAAGGACAGCATACATAAAACACAAGAATTACGAAGACTGTTATATACAGAGTTTGCTCCTATACATAAAATTACATTATATTACATTATACACTATACATTATAGTGTCCATCAGGACACTATGGACCTTAGTCAATTCTGTGGACCTCTAATGTTTCAAAAACAGGCCCTGGTCAAGGTAAACACTTTCAGTGTCCAGTAAGTATCACGTAGGAGCCAACCTCCATACAAAGTATGCTGCAGGATGTCCTCTTCATTTATGGCTTCTCTGCCTTTTGAATGTGCTTTAATATGCCCACTTTGGAACAACTGAGAATTCAAGCTTTTTTCCTCCTCTGTTCTCACTGATATTGCTATTGTTGCTAGTCTATGGCAAGGTACATTAATATACATTTTCCCCATTAAACGTATCTGGTTAGGAAAATGCTTTTCACAAAGTTTGCTGAGGAGCCTTGACAGAGGGCTCTGCGCTCTGCCAGTGAGAATCTTCTGGTCGTTCCCGGCCCTAGGGAAGCACGCCTAGCCTCAACCAGGGCCAGGGCCTTTTCGGTCCTGGCCCCCACCTGGTGGAATGAGCTCCCGGGTGAGCTGCGGGCCCTGCGGGACCCTTCAACGTTACGCAGGGCCCGCAAGACGGAGCTCTTCCGCCAGGTGTATGGTTGAGGCTGGGGCTGCTGGGGTACATCGACTGCTCTCCCCCGGGCTTCTTGACATCGTTGACCTTCTTCTCCTCCACCCCCCCTTTTTTAGGAATGGGGGTAGGAAGGGGATCTTATTATTGTGCTGCCATGTTGTGACATTTTAAAGTCTTTTAATGGGAGTTTTAATGGTTTTTTTAAGACATTGTAACCCGCCGCGAGCCATTTGGGAGTGGCGGGAAATAAATCGAAATAATAATAATAATAATAATAATAATAATAATAATAATAATAATAATAATAATAATAATAATAATAATTGCTAGTATCCTAGATCAAAAGATGACTGAATTTTCCTACAAGATGGTTTGTCCACTATAACCAGGCATTCCATCGCATGTCCCCTGGGGCCACTGTTTGGAGTGTGTTTAGTTCCCCTGGCCAAGGGAGGTGCCTAGGATGACTGTCCCATGTGATCTGAACACATGATCTTCTTGAAATGTCCCCAGAATTTTTTATGGGGGGGGTGATTTCCTGAGGGAAGAATTTGGAAAACTAGAATAGAATAAGATGGTCAGTTTGATTTCTTATAGTCTGAGCAGGGTGAGTCACAAGTGTCCCCAGTAGGGGAAAAGGTAGAGTATAACTGAAGTAAATAATTTAATAACACTTACAATGATCCCGTAAAGTTCACTAGCCAAAGAAAATTTGATATCGTTTTTGTTCTGATTTGTTTGCATTTTATTACTTACTTGATGTTAGATGCCCATGCATTGATTGCTCAGCAGCTTCTATTAAAGAGAGAAAGATGTGTACACAACAGTCCAGTACAAATACAACTATTCTTGAGCCCTTTTAAACTTTCTGGCTTAGCCCGCATGCGTGGGGCTGATCACCGATAACGGATCCTGCCTGAAAAGACATTCCTTCTTCCCCAACCACCCCCCTCCCGCCCCAGGATTTATTCTTGCTCTGTGTTTGAGCCAGATCAGTCATTTCACAGGACTGATAGCAGTTTGTATGCAAGCATCCCATCCACCCCACCCCTTTGCTACACCTGATACAGCTCTCATTGGTCTATCCTTGACACACAGACACCTGGAACTCCTGCCACATTTCTTTAGTTATTGTACACAGTCAGAGCCATCGGGCACCAGGACAAGAAGCTGAGCAACTAAAGGGGAAGACTTGTTAGTTTGCTTCAAACTAAACTCACTGCAAAACGCTTCTACAGGAAGAAACAAAGAGGAACTATGTAAGGCTTCAGTGTACAATTTCTATGAAAAACTCTGATCTAATAAAGTACAATCTATCACTTTTTGCATTATTTTTTTTCCAGCTTACATTACATAGAAGCATTCAAAAGGCAGAATGGATGTCATTTTGTGAATGTATGTGCATTGGATGGACATGAAAAGAAAGGCTTTAATACCCAGGGGGCAGGTTCTTTTAATTAAAACCTAATGGCAGCCATTAGAAAGCTGCTTCGGAGTTGGGAAGCTGTAGACAGATGAGAAAGCAGCCAAAGGTGCAAAATGCATGCAATTTATCACATGGGTCAAACTGTTTCCCAAAGGCTACAAGAAGCACTGAGTTCTGCATTAGGGCATACTTGCCCATCTGTCCCAGACAGCAAAGCACGGCTGCAACCGCTCTGGCTGCTGGAGGAAATCATTCCATGCACAGATTTGTTAATGCTGCTGCTGTCTGTTATCTAGTATGTAGATAGATTTAGTAGTTAGGCTTTCTCTTCCTGATTTTGCCTGTGCTGCCTAAAACTGGGAGGCTGATTTTGGCCCATGTGACTGAGTGGTGATATGCTGGCACAATTGTAGGGGTACCTAGATACTCCCTGAAGGCCAAGTGTTACAATGTCTTTGGGAATATAATGATCCTTTGAGTTACTGTCTGTAAACATTCCCAGGCGTACATGGTCCTTCCTGGGACTCCTATTATTTCTGAAGAACTTCTCTGGGTTTTGTAAGATGGTGTATCTCAAAAACAAAGCTCAAACAGAGTTTGAATAAAACAACAGTATTATGTGAGTTTGGTGGCCTCCTTAGAACATGCCTTGGCCTCCTAGGCATTATTTTCAGAGCACAGAGATCATTTCCTCTGGAGAAAATGGCTGCAGGGTATGATAACCCAATGAGGTCTCTCCCCTTCCCAAAGCCCATCCTCCCTGGGATTCACCACCAAATCTCCAGGTATTTACCAGTTCAGTGCTGGCAACCCTGCTCCCATCTCAGCATGAAAAAATAGCATTGCTATCTCTTTCTTTCCCTCTGTACAAAGCAGCGATCAAGGGCACAGGGACACACAGGCACTGAAATTCTATCACTGGTAAGTACTAAGGCCTACTAACTGTTGTCAAAATCCTTTCAGGGGATTTAAAGCTCCTTGACAGCTGACAACTTCCTACAGTGCTATAAAGTACTTGACTATTAAAAGGGCTTTTTAATTTTTATTCTTTTTGTTAGCACAAACTGACTGTTTCTTCTGGGAGGGTCAGACATCCCTGTACCCTGGAGAGTGTTGGGGATTTTTTAATACCACTCTCCAGTGTCTTGCTCGAGGTGGCTTACAAGTAAAAATACATAAAAACCAGCCCGGACTATCAATGTAGAAACAAGCAAGTTATTCAAAACAGCCTAAATCTATCAATTATCAACAGCCTTCAGCCCAAAAACAAACCATAAAACAGCTTTTAAAAGCCACAAGTTTCAAACCTGGATTTAAAAAACCAAGTTTTTAATCAGATTAATCGTACTGTATGGGCTGCTTTTGTATCTTATTACTGTTGTGAATGGCCATAAGACCTGGAGAGCGGTGGTATAGAAATTTAAGAATAAACATTGTCCAACTAGCTCAAGGCATATTTGCATCCTTTCCCCCCATTTAGGGTTTCCCCCCCCATCAGGCAAGCTTCCAGGGGCGTTTCCCTGTCCAGAAAGGCTGCTGGGCACCTTGCAGATATTTTAGTCTGTATCAGGGTCACTGCAGCACTTCTTGATTCTATACAAAGTTCACTCTCCACGTCTTTAATGGCAGGACGCTTTTAAAAGAGGGAAACCCCCAGTGATGGTCATGCAATCTGCATGATTGTGTTTCTTGAAGCCTTAGGAAAGTTTAGGGGTTTCTCAATGGTAAAAAAGTTGCGAAAGTCTGGTCTAGAGAGAAGCAGAGCCAAATGACTGGACACTCCCCTTTGGGAAGAAAAATATAAAATTTGAAATGAGAAATAATACATGAATAGGGGAATCAGCTGCTGGGACACTCACACAGGGAAGTTGGAGTCTACCCCAGTTCTCATCTAGTACTCAGGAAACTAGTTCCAAAAGCACCAGGGGCAAGAGTCACTTCCTGAATTGGTTTCAGTGACCTTAGAAAGGCAACAGTGCTACTTAGAGTACCTCTGCAGATGTCTTCCTGCTCCTGCCTTTCTGAGGGGGCTCAAAGAGACAATGGCAGGCACTACTTCAGCTCAGAGTTGCCAGCTCTGGGTCGGGAAATACCTGAAGACTTAGTGGGTGAGATTTGGGGCAGGGCGGGACCTCAGTGGAGTATAATGCTGTGGAGTCCACCCTCCAAAGCAGCCATCTTCTCCAAGAGAATTGATCTCTGTCACCTGGAGATGAGCTATAGTTTCAGGGCATCCTCAGGTCTCACCAGGGGACTCCCTACTTCAGGTACGTTCTAATCAGTACTTCAGGCTAGTTACATTCACCCCTATTCCTCACCATTGCACACCCTTTACATTCTGGACCTTTTGCTTAGGTTGGGACTTTTGCTAAGGCCAGTGGTGCCTGTCTGACTGACTGTGAGAACATTTCCTCAGCCTTTAAATATAGTGTAACACTTACCTTATGAAGTCATTATATTCCAGTCCCTCCATATGACGTCGCCAATATGCAGCATCTGGGCAGTAACTGGCCAGCTACATCCTCCATTTTAAAGTGCTAGTTGGTGAATCCCAAAAAGTGGATTCACCAACATATGTAGCGCTACCTAATGGAGACCAGCCAGCAGCCCACCAGCAAAAGAAATGTATGGAGGCTCAAATGTGCGAAAGGCGCCTGCCTCGTCCCACCCTTGCTCCCGCCCCCTCTTCCAGGGACGGGAGCATCATTTTTAAAATGTCTGACATCTTAAAATGCCCCTTCCACCTGCAGCAAGGGAACTCTGCGGAGTGTGTGTGCTTGTGTGTGTGTGCATGCATGCATGCAGGGGAGGGGAAATAGCAGCAGCGAACCCTCACTGCTTGTGTGCGTGTGTGCGTGTACGCATTTGCGTGCAAGGGGGGGGGAAGCAGCGGCAGCAGAAGGGAGGGTTTTTTTCAACTGAATTGCCTAGAGCAACAAATAGGCATTCAGTCATGGAGGCAAAGGGGGGGGGGAATTCCCCAAAGTTGCAGTACAAAGCATGCCTCTCTAAGCTTCCTCCCGCCCTGCAATCAGGAACCAGATTTATTTTTAAAAGAAGCATGTAAAGGAAGCATTGCCACCATAAGGGGTGGCAATAAATAGATGCATAGACACTTCAACAGAAAACTACTGAGTTTTTTAATTAGCGGGCATCGTGGGGGCCCTTCAAAGCATGGAGAAAGGGGATTGGCTGCCTGGTTTGATTGGCAGGCAGAAGAGAGTCAAGTAAAAATCGCATTGCTCTTTTCTACCATTTCCAGCAGTCCTTGTGGAAGGGGCGAAGTGCAAAATGGAGGCAGAGAATAGCAAGACATCCGGAAAGGTGAGGAAGGGATGGGAGGCGCAATTATATTTAGCGTTACACCACTCAGCTGGCATAACACTATTTTTAACCATGTGCGGAAATGCTCTGACTTTCCAGCTAGAGGTGCTAATCACCTAAGATTCCATTTTGTTTTTAGCTGGACAAGCCGCAGGTTGGACCTGGGCCTTTCTGCATGCCAGGCAGATGCTCTGATGACAAGCCACAGCCCTCGCCTGAGCATCTCTGCTTATGAATTTTTGCTTAGCAGCTTGTTTGCATGCTGTGTGTTTACCTTGTTTTCAGCCAATGCTGGGCATGGCCTTGAACCAGCACTGCCAATACATTCTATGTAGTGGTGTATCTGATAAGTAGATCTATGTAGTCTAGAGTCAGGCTAAGATGTTTAATGAGCTGCCCTGGAGCAGGCAGTAACAGAAGAGGTGGAGCAGGTTCAGTCCTAGCTCATGGTTTTTCATATGCAGGGCTTTAAAAGTTCTTCCTTCGTTTTTCTTTATTTTCTCAACACCCTCATGGTGCAGACAAAAAAGTGAGGTGTGGCTGGTCCCTGGAGCACCAAATTATGGAAGCAGTGCAATCTTCTGCCTCCATCTTTAGGTGTTGTTTTTAAAAATGAGTGGGGAGAGGTGTCATTTCTGCTTCAGGTATCAAAATGTCCAAGGTCAGCATGTTAGCATCATGTTCAGTATGCTCTTTTTAAAAATTCATGCAAGCTTTCCTGACTTGCCCCAGTATATTAGCTACTAGCACCCTACCTGCCCCCAAAGCATTTGGCCACAGTGATCCATGCAGTGGTCACTTTCAGGTTAGACTTCTGTAACTCATTCAACGTGGGCCTTCCCGTTTCCTTGACCCAGAAATTACAGTTGGTACAAAATGCAACTGCTAGGGTCCTCAAGAGATCACCTTAGAAGAGGGATAGTCAACCTGTGGTCCTCCAGATGTTCATGGACTACAGAAAATGCTGGCAGGGGCTAATGGTAATTGTATTCCATGAACATTTGGAGGACCACAGGTTGACTACCCCTTCCTGAGAGGGCCCATATCCAGCTTGGGCTGAGGCAGCTGCATTGGTTGCCAATCGTGTACTGCAGGAGTAGTCAACCTGTGGTCCTCCAGATGTTCATGGACTACAATTCCCATGAGCCCCTGCCAGCAAATGCTGGCAGGGGCACATGGGATTTGTAGTCCATGAACATCTGGAGGACCATAGGTTGACTACCCCTGGTGTACTGGATCAGGTTCAGGGTTTTGACATTTACCTTCAAGGCCATATGTGTTCTGGTCTTCACATATCAGAGGGACTACTTGTCTCCTTATGCCCCTCTCAGGGTGCTTCACTCTGCAGATTTGAATCTGTTGGTAGGTCTCGGTCCTTGGAAAGTGCACCTGGTTTCAACCAAGGCCAGGGCCTTTTTGGTCCTGGCCCTGACCTGGTGGAATAAGCTCCTGGAAGAGCTGAGGGCCCTGTTGGTGCTGCCACAGTTCCGCAGAGCCTGCAAGATAAAGCTCTTCCGCCAAGTGTTTGGTTGAGGCCATGCCAGGAAGCTTTGGGTCCTTTCTCTAGTGTCCTAGGATGCCCATCCATCTAGACTAAGGTGACCAGATTTTAACATTGGTAAAGCAGGACACCATTGACCGGGGGGGGGGGTTCTTGATTAAAAATTTGGTCTGTATAGAGCAGGGGTAGTCAAACTGCGGCCCTCCAGATGTCCGTGGACTACAATTCCCAGGAGCCCCTGCCAGCATTCGCTGGCAGGGGCTCCTGGGAATTGTAGTCCATGGACATCTGGAGGGCCGCAGTTTGACTACCCCTGGTATAGAGCAACAAAAAGTTTCATAGAATGCATAGAACGCAAAAATAGTATTGCAATATATATATATATATATATATATATATTTTTTAATTTCAACATAAGTACAATTTGCCAGGTACCCCCAGATGTCCCTCCAAAAGTGGGACAATCTGGTCACCTTAATCTAGGCAGACGGCCTTTCCCAAGGCTGGAGGGTGGCTGGAGAACTGGGTCTGGAGTGGTGTCTTGGGAGGGAATTGATGGGATTATGCTGCTATTTGTGTAAGTTTTATTCTCTTTTTATAAGTTTTATTGTAAACCGCTTTGAGCCTGCATGGCTGGGAGGGGCAGTCAATATATTCAAATATAAATAAATAAATACCCTCACAAAGGCACCATTGGGGTGACTAAGAGTACCCTGGATGTGGCCAGATCTCAGGCCTAAGAAGCACATTTCCAGGCTTTTGTGATCACAACATTTGCTGTTCTTGAAGAAATGATTTGGTAATAATTATTTAACCTAAAAATATCCATAAAGCCTCACTTACAACAATAAAACCTAAAACCCCACCACAAAACTGCTGAAAATGTTTAGTATCTGCATCAGAATTGCCTGGGCCTGCTGCATCAGAGACAGTAAGATCAGTATGGGACCCCACAGAAAACGCCCAGTCTGTAGTTGACAACCTCCTCACCTCTCAGGTGGGGACCTGTAGCAGGCTTTGAAGAGACAGGTTTTAACTGGTGGGCTGGACACAATCAAAGGAGGGGGGTGAAAAAATGATCTATAATGACATACTAAATATAAATCTAAATAAATAAATAAATAAATAAATAAATAATGGAGTTTATTGCATGGGATATTTTGACTGTCAGGGGCATAAATAGCTTTATTAGCCTAGATTAATGAGTGGAAGATGGGCTTCTCATGAGCCATTACCATAATATTCATTTCAGAAGCAGTAGGCCTCTGATCATCAGATACTGGAACCAACTAACATCTATTAACATCTTTGCCTATTTGCCCTGGACTATCACAGGGGAATGGATGGATTCTTAGTGAAACAGTATAATACCTGTTCCACTTAATATTTCTGGTAAGGCCTTGGAGGAGGAGAGTGTCTCATGGCTTAAGTGCCACTCAGCACAACACCCACTCAGGGTGGCTGTCCCGCTACTGCCTCCACCTCTTCCAAATGGTTTGCTTGTCTGTCCGGCAGCCAGCCAATCAGCTTCACCTTGACTACCCCTCCTCCTTCCACTTCCCTCTGAGGCTTGGAGGCTGCAGATCCCTGCCATGTGAAAGCTGCCCATGCGAGTGAGTTCCCTGCCCACAGGCCTCTAGCCTGCAACCTTTCCAGGTCCTGGGGGGAGGAGGAGGCTGTCCACAGAGTTCTTCCATCCCACCCCCCTAATCTAGCGCTCATTATATTCCTGAATACAACAAGCTTGGCCCCTGGTAGGCAATATAAAGGTGCAGAGTAGTTCCCTTTTGATTCTCCAGCTACTCCCAGTGATCTTTTCCCTCAGTTTTTTCTGTTTTTGCATACTCACTTCATTTGTTGAGTATCCACTTGTTCGTAATATGCCATTTGAGAAGGAGGGTTATGGTAGGAGTCAGAAGGAACATGTTCTGTGAAAAGTCATGGACTAGCGAACCCATTAGGCTGCCTTGAACTAGTCCCTGTATCTGAACCTTAAAGCATTGATTTATGCTCATTGCAGCTCTATGTCTCTTGCCATATAATCACATGAAGAACTCTTGTTTTATGATCTTAGTCTGGTATTTAGATGATCTTGAAATGTTATGCACAAGAACAGAGACTGGCGATACAATTGACGGATCATGTTTTAACAGATTTTTCCCCACCCTTCATCTAAGAAGCGCAGGCTGACATACACTGGACATTTCTGAGGAATTGTTAAGAACGTAGGTTAGCATATGTAGTGAGTTGAGAAACCAGTATCTTTCTCAGGTTACAGTACAATTTACTTGTGCAAACCAATTGTTCCAAAGAAGAGATAAATACAAATACATGGGACATTTCTCTTTTCTCTGTTAAGAATGCAGGTTAGCATATGTAGTCACTTAAGAAACCAATGTCCCTGTTGAGTCCTGGGGATTCCATTGTTCTGGGTGTTGTAATAACTTGCATTTCAGCAATTTCCCTTTCCACTCTGTTCTTGACATTCCTTTGTAATAAAACAGCTACTTTGATGTCACCTATTGAATGCCCTGGAATGTCCCCCACAGGTTTATCAGTCTTGTGGTTCCTGATGTCAGATTTGTGTCCATTTATCTTTTTGCATAGGGTTTACACTGTTTGCCCTATGTAGAGAATGGAAGGGCATTGTTTGCATTTGATGGTGTATATAATGTTAGGACTGAGAAAGTGATTGGCCTAAGAAGGTCATTCAGTCAAGTTTATGGTAGAGTAGAGATTTTAATCTAAGTTTCCCAGGCTCCATATGAACAGTGCAATTATATGTAAAGATACACCCTTCTCAATGGATATGGATTCCAAAGGATGTACTTTGCTGAGGACTCACCTGCAGCACTCTAACCCTACACTACACCACTTGAGCAGGCAAGCTAGGGTGCTCCCACTGATATAAATCATTTACTGTCAAAATCCTATTGATCGTCACCTGGGACAAAGTCCCTTCAAAGGAAACATGTATAGAAGCAGGCTGTTGGTATTCACAATAGGAAATTATCAAATGTGTTCCAGAAACAGGACATTCTGTCTCACTTGCTTTCTCTTCGACACTCCCACACACATATACCTTGATGTGCATTTATCTATGATGCATACCTTTGGGCTTCCATGTATATTCATTTTCAAAGAACAAATAATCTCAGAGTGCAAAAACCCTCATCAGAAATCTGCAATCAAAACTCAACCCATAAAAATATTAAATTAAAATGCTTAATTAAAACCTACACAGCAGACCTGACATGCACTTTTATGTATACATAAGTCCACAACTGCCTTTTAAAACCAGGGGATCTGAGCTCTCAGAGTAAGATATATGATGGCAGATTATGCCAAGGTCTTGATTTTAATAGGCCAAGGCTATCTCTTGTCCCACCTGGCAATATGAAGCAAAACTATGACTGGGTTTGGCACATGTAGCCAGAAGTGACTCACAGGTCTGGCCTCCTTCCATATGACCCTGCTGTGCCATTCATACTGATAGAATCTGAGGGGTTCTATATTTGGAGGAAGAATTCTTACTCAGTGTTTTCATCCCCAGGCAGCAGGCGCAGCACAGGAGCTAGAAATGACCCCTCATAGTCAGCAGAAAGCCACTGTGTTATTGTAGCAAGAATGTTGGTCTGGGTTCAGAGCCCCCATGATGTTTAATGTTATGAGACCTATTATTATAATCCATAATTCTCATCAGGATAGAGAAAAGGAGAGATACATAGTAGGTAACATTCATCATGGTAGGTGGATTATGTACATTATTTTTCATGCTCATTTCTAAAAAAACACCAGTTTATAATGCTTACCAAGAAATAAGGCCAAGAAATATGCTGAATGATGCACGACTTTGAGCTCAGGCACATGTATGGGAGAATAATTTATAGGCTACCACATCAACGATATCTAGTCCAACTCTCATTCATTTCAAAGTAGTTCATTCCGCATCAGGAATTATGTTCTTGGGTATTCATGTTGCTGTAATATAAAGGGTCGCTCACTCATCTTGCTATGCAGGAGCTTTTCTGGAAAGTTAATACAAAATGGCTGCCTTACAGGTTAAAAAATTGCCTTTATTTTCCCAAACAGCATCTTTAAGGTCATTGATTTCATGTTATTTTCAGATGGTGAAAGGATCCTGAGGCACTTTAAAAATATCTGGTGCTCCATCCAAATCTCTAATTTTATTGATTGCTTAGAAACCAAGAAACATGACGCCTGAGGGTTAAGGATTAATAGTGTACATTCCAGCTGCTATATGTCTCATTCACTGTGAGTGTGTATGGTCTCTGTGTGTATTTGTCTGTGAATAACTAAGGATTGGGCACAAATCAACTCACAAACTCAAATTCATTATGAATGTTGGCCGGTTTGTGGCAGGATGACTGGCATGAACATTTCAAGGACTTTCATGCTGTTTGTGTTGGTTTGTGAATGGATGCATTTCCAGACAGGCTGTCTCCATTAAATTTAATTTTTTTTTTACAAAACTGCAAAGCAACAGGGGTAGCAGAATTTTCCAGTCTTGGAAATACCAATAGAGGCCCTCCAAAGCTTAACAAGCACTGCTGACTGCCAATAATAAGCGTTCTTGTTCTGCTCTATGGGATCAGAATGCTATATATGCCCTCAGCTCAACAGCCTATATTCTGTTGGCAGGCAGAGCAGCAGGGAACTTGTTAAAAGCAGAGCACATTTATTTATTCCCAATTTGGGAATATGAACACTTCACCCCTGCTGGGATTTAGGTATTAGGCAGACTCGGGGTCCTGAGTCTTTCTGTTCATACTGAGTGGTGGGACTTAACTGCTTAGCTGAGGACCCACATTTTATACTCTCCTGATTGTGAACTCCTCTTCCCTGATGGGGTTTGGATGTTAAGTGGACTCAGGGGATTTGGGGAGGTACTCCCTCACCGTCCCCTCTGCAAAATCCTCTGCCATTGCATTCCTGGTGTCCCATTGCCCCAAATGCTTACTAAACAGAATTTGCGGAGGAAATTACCTTAGCAAGAGGAGGGTAACTGAGATTTTTTCTATTGTGTGCTTACGTTTGTTTGTTTGTTTATAGCACCCTCCCTTGCAGCTCAGGGTAGTTTACAACATAGTTCAGTATACATGTTCCCGTGTACAATAAAATACAAGACACTCCAAAAGTTAGCTTCAGTAAATTGCAACAATATTTTAAAACATTTAATCATTAACCAGTTAACCATTTTATCATGTAACCATAATTTAACATAACAGGTTGTCAGGCTGAGGATTGCCCCGCAATGTATCCAGTGGGCATGTCTGAGGGGAGTGGGGAGGGTTCTGAAGGGCCAAAGAGATGTGATCAACTCATTGGCCCCAGCCAGAAGCTTGGCAGAAGAGCTCCATTTTGCAGGCCCTGTGGAATTGTACTAGTTCTGACAGGGCCTGGATCTCCTTCAGGAGCTCATTCCACCAGGTGGGAGCCAGGACAGAGAATGACCTGGCCCTGGTGAGGCCAGATGTGCCTCCTTGGGGCAAGGGATCACCAGCCAGTTGGAGTTGGCTGAGTGTAGTGTTCTTTGAGGGGCATAGGCAGAGAGGCTGTCCCTCACGCATGCTGGACCTAGACCATGTATGTCCTTAAAGGTGAAAACCAAGACTTTAAACTTGATACAGGATTCAACTGGTAACCAGTGCAGCTGCTGGAACACGGGTCGAATGTGAGCCCTCCAGGGTGTTCCTATGTAGTAGTTGTAGTTGTAGTTTCCAGAGCAGGGATAAGGGTAGGCCTGTGTAGAGTGAGTTACAGTAGTCCAGTCTAGAGGTGACTGTTACAAGGATCATTGTGGCTAGGTGTCCCGGGGTCAAGTAGGGTGCCAGTAGCTTAGCTTAGTGAAGGTTGAGAAATGCCAGCTTCGCTATACTTGTGACTGGTGCCTCCATAGAGAAGGAGGCATCAGAGATCAGGCCCAGATTTCTGATGAAATGTGCCACTGATATCAGCACCCTGTCCAGGCAGGGCAATCACGCTTCCTTGCTGGGACCTTTCCTACCCTGCCACAGGATCTCTGTCCTTGAAGGACTCTGGGAGTGAGTCAGGGCAGCCATCCATCAGGAGGAAGAGTTGGATATCATCTCCATATTGATAACACCCAAGTCCAGACTTCCATATGAGCTGGGCAAGAGGGCACATAAAGATGTTGAGTAAAATTGGGGAACCACTCCCTGTGGTACCCCACACGGGCGTTGGAAGCTATGTGATTGGCTCTCTCCAATTGCTGCCCTCTGTCCACAACCCTGGAGAAAAGAGATCAGCCACTGAAGGGCTGTTCCCACATATCCCAGTGTTGGTGAAGCACTGAGCTAGAGTCTCACGATTGACTGTGTCAAAGACTGCCATGAGATCAAACAACAAAAGCATCACTGTCATGCCTTGATCCAGCTAGCGATGGAGGTCATCCATTAGGGTGGTCAATTCTGTCTCTACCCCATGGCCAGACCAGAAGCCTGATTGGGCTGGATCCAAGACTGAAGCTTTGTCCAGGAATGTTGAATACTTGATCTGCGGTAGCTTTTCTACCACCTTCCTTAGAAATGCCAGATGTGAGACAGGGCAGGAGTTGGTGGGATCCTGTGGATCCAAGGGTGGTTTCTTCAGTAACAGCCATATCGCAGCCGTATATGCACATAGTTTAACATATATGTGTATATACCATGTGCATACAGGAAACCTTGCACTAAGCAGGCCTGAGTGGTTCCAAAAAGGATTTTGTATTTTATTAAGTAACACACATACACTATCGCACTAAGTTCTGTAGGTAGGAAAGTTAGCTAAATAGGGAAACAGAAAATATACTGCACCTATCTTGGAGAAGGGTGAGCCCAAGAAAGCAAAGATTCAGGGCCATTCAGCATTAGTTCAAAATTGCACAATGGTTGCAAATTGAAATCGCTACTAATTTGCAGTTATGCACAACATTGTTGACAATCTGCCACACTCCTGAAACCAATCCGCAAAAAGCGCTTCGTTGTAGCGCTTTCAGGGAAATCCCCAAAAGTGGATTCACCCTCCGGAAAGTGCTACACTCTTGCAACCAATCTGCAACCCCAGTGGGAAAGTTCTGTGCGTTACCATTGTTGCGGTTTCTGCAAAGTCCCTCCCCCTGGCTCTCTCCTCTGATCTTCCGGCGAAGTGATCGCCATTTTTTTTTCTCGGAGCGAGCGGAGATCAACGCACCGGCGAGCCTTCGTTTACCCAGCGAGGCTTCCCCGGCTGCAGTCCCTCCCCAGAGCTGTTTTAAGTCACCAAGCACCAGGCACCACACAGCCCCGTTTGCTGGTTTATTTTCCCTTTTTTTTCCCCTTTATTTTCGGACGAATTCGCGTCCGTGCGGGGGGGGGGGTATTTTTTTTTTCACTCGGGGGGAGCATGGCAACGATGAAATGGCAGCTCAAACACCACCTGCTAGCTAGATTGGTCTCTCCGTTGCAACGAATCAACGCAGATTCATTGCAACGTGTTTAATTCTTTAACCTGCCTTAAAGGGAAAGGGGCTTTTCGCGAGCATGATAACGGCCGCCCATTGGCTGCTCGTTTGATGGAAGGCCAGGGGCGGGACAAAGCTTGGCAATATCGCTTCCTGGCTAGCGATTTTTGCCGAGACCGGAAACCTGTGTGAAACGATAGAAACGCAACTGAATTCCACTACAAAGGCAGGTATGCATAACGATGAATTCCACTATTTAAAATGGCATTTTTTCGTTCCGCAACCAATTTGCTACATGGATCCTGGTGCGGAATGGCCCATAGGGTTGACGACATTGGGCGTGGAAAAAGCGGCGAAGACTTAGCTGCAGCCGCCATTGATGCAGCAGAGGAGCAGGCGGTGGAAAGGCACGCTGGGGGGAGGTTAAGTAGCAGAAAGGACAGGCGCTGTGCGAGAGAGTTGTGCACGCACCATTTGGCGCCTGGGCGTGGGCTCAGGGTGCCTTAAAGGGCACCACGTGGAGAAGCCCTGCCTTTCTCGCCAGGGTCACCGCCCGAGCAGCTTCCCTCCTACCCACCCTGTTTTGTTGGCTGTTTATGTTTGGATGGCCACTGGGTTAAATGTTTATATTGCATTTTGTCACAGCTGGTGATTTTGGCATGGGATGGAGCCTGTTTGGGGGGAGTTCTGTCTGTGCATCAGACTCCCCAGGTTGGGGACCTCTTAAGAGGTGGCAGGTCTGCGAGCAGGGCCGACCTGGCTGGGGAGGCTTGGGGCTCGCAGGGCCAGGTAGCCTGGGGTGGGACCAAGAATGAGGTGGGCACTTCTCCTTGGCACCCCAGGGTTTACAGTGCCGGGTGGCCTGGGGTGGGTCCATGGGAAGTATGCACTTCCTCTTGGCATCCCATTCCCTATGGTGGGAATCCAGCCGCAAGAGGACCCGCATTCCCAGCGGGGGAACCGGGTGGGCCCCAGGGCGCCGCTGGCTCTTCCTGTGGGTGGGATCCTGGCAGCAAGGAGACATGTATTCCCAATGAGGATCTGGATGGGCTCCAGGGCACTGCTGGGGTCCAGATTCTTGTGGTCTTTGGACTGCTTGTCAGGCTCCCTCTCCCATGCTGTGCCAAAACTTTGGAGTAATAATAAAGCTGTGGCCTTTTTCAAGCTGATGAAAATGTGTGCGTGTCTTCCTTGAGCCCAAAATGCCCTCCTGCAAATCAAAGTGATGCCAGATTTGGAAAGATCACAACACACACACACATTCAGCAGAGCCAGGGCTCTGACAGGTAAAGGGTTTGAGAAGTCCGGTCCAGCCCACAGACTGGCCTGCATGGCGGAGCTGTATGATGCAGTTGTTTGGTTATAAGTTATAGACTAACCTGACAGGTGAGTTGGCATTTGATCTTGTGTCATGTAAGGCCATCAGGTAAAACAATACCTTGGCTGAGCATATTCTGAAGATATTAAAATTATCTATGGCTTGGAATCCAAGGAATGGAGTTATCAATTCTTTCCCTAAATCTATTTAATAGCTCATATTATCCAACCAGGAAGGGTCCCAGGGGAGCACAATATGGATAATTGCAGCAAGGGAGATGCTGCTAGAAGTTACTCAGAACAAATAGAGAGCTTGGGGTAAGTAAACAGGACTGGAAATAGACAAAAGAGATTCTAATTAGATCCTGATGGGATATTCCATTCCTGTTGAAATTCCCAAAACCATGGCTGGCAGTGGGTGGGGGTGGGTTTGTTCATAGCTTAGCTAAATCAGTTGGACAAGTTTCAGGGAGGAAGAGACAGCAAGAGAAAAGTTTGATTCTACTCAAGTCCAAACAGGATGGAGGTCTGGCCTGGCTTTACTAGCTTTGCTGCTGGACCATTTTGACTCCATAGTCAGTCTCTTCCAGGCCAGTTTCTGTGTGCACCAGCCAGTAGTAGGGATTCTCCCCAATTGAGCCCTTTGAGGCAGAGGTGCTTTGCCTCTTCCGCCCAGCCTCTTCCACCCACTGTTCCCTCTGGCCATGTCTCTTGGTCTGGAGCAGCTGCTTTTTTCCAGAGCTCATATTTCCAGTGCAGAACCTCTTAATTCCAGAGAGCAATGCTGCCCTTTATCTGGGGGTCACAGATACAGGGCAGCTTATCTTCCCCTTGCTTGCAGAGGATGCAACCTGGTACTGGTGCCCACCGGTAGTCACTCTACAGAGGCCCTGACCCATGGAAGAACAGTTGTCCCCTCGGGGCCCTCCTCCAGTGTGGAGGCCAGCGCTGTGTCTGGCCCTGAAGTCAGGGATGTGGCTTGCCTCAGGATGGCCATATGGGTGCAGAGTATGTTGATGGTGTCTTGGAAGAGCTTGAGAACACACACCATTTGGGAGAAGGTCAGCCAGTCATTAGAGCTGATACTGAGCTCTTCTTCCCCATGCAGGAGGGCACCATGCTCTTCTGCTCCACCAAATGTGCAATCATGGTGTAGGTGGAGTTCCTCATCCCCATAGCCCTGCCTCTTGTGCAGTAGATGGGCAGACTATATGCTACATGATAAGTGGGTGGTCAGGTGCCAGCAGATCTTGAGCAAGGAGCACATCTTGAGGGCCAGGCTCTCAGGTAGCCTTGTCTGTGTCCCCCCAACCCCAGAGCATCCTCCACCACCAGGTCAAATGTGAATGGCAGACAGACAATGCCCTTGAGCACAGCCTTCACCACTGCCCATATGTTGACGCTGGCTTCTGTGACCATATAGCCACAAACCACGTTGCCACCCCCATTCACCCACCTCCACAGGCAACTCTGTATGTTGGCAACAATATTTTGCACCATGTGGCCTGCATCCATCCATCCATCCATCCATCCCCTGCACCTGGAGCACAACCACTTTATAGACTGGTGGCATGATTGTCCCTTCCTGAAGTCTGGGCTGTGCCACAGCAGTCCTTCTGCTTGCTCCAGAGATCTGCCATGAACTGCACAGTTCTGCCCTGCACTCTGGAGAGATGTACCTTGACCATCACTACTGAAACTGACCAATGGCCATGCCTTCTATGAGGGAAAAGGGATGGTCATCCAAAGCAATCATCTAACTGACGAGGCAATTGACTGCATCTCCACATGGCCCTTTTGATCTCTTGGAGAGTAGCCTGCCTTGAGGTCCCACATACAGCAGCCCCAGTGTGGGCAGCCTTTCCTGGAGGGGCTTCCAGTTCCCCCTCCACTTCTCACCCTTGAGAGGGAGTGGGCCTCTTCTTCGTCCAGCTGACTGCCACTCTTTCATCTGGCAGCAGCTTAGTTGGACACACCCTTTGCAGGTGCCTGTGAAGGACAGAGGAGGACAATTGTTGAGGGGTTGCACGGGTGAAGCGCATCTGGCACACAGGCATCACCAGGGAAGGTGTGGAAATGCACCACCACCCCCAGCCCTGAATCACTGCTGTCAGATTCCTCCTTGCTAAAGAGGGTGAGCAAGTGCTGGTGGTGTCTCTAGGCAGCGCCAACAACTCTTTTGCCTCTGTGGAGAGCTCTGCTGAGGCCTTACTAGGGCTAGGCTCCAGTGGGCTGGCAGGATGGGCTTGGTGCCAGGGATGGGGGCCTGTGGTACACAGGGGGTGGAGGACTTCTTCTCCCCAAGATAAAAACTCACCACACTTGGAGGGCAGGCAGAGGAGATGCATCCAGAGATCCCCTCTGAGTTTGGTAAATCTAGCAAGTTGGAAAGGTGGGGGGGCATTCTACCATCTCATGAATGTCACAAATGGAACCAGTTTGGCACCTAAAAGTATGCATTGTTGCATAGTTCACAAACTCAGCGCACCATGAACCACAAACCAGTTTCCCAGTTCGTGCCCATCCCACAGTGGAATGGGTGTGTTTAATCCTTTCAAATGTTGCGTATTAATCTAGCAGGTGAGCTAGCTTTTGAGAGGACATAAATTTATAGGCCCACAACACTGGAAACAAACTTTCACACTGCCTGGAGTAATGCTGTAGACTGGAGATATATATATATATAGGCAGGGAGGCCAGTTGAACACCACACTAGAAAAATGGCGTGTGTTTTAGACATGGCTTTTTGTCGAACATCCTTCCTGGAGAGAAAATTCAGTATGACTCAGATACTTGCTTCCGTTATTGGATCATTCAAATAATAAAATTATTATTTATCAAAATAAAAGTATTATGCTTTGTTTTTAACTATTCCACGTTCTTTATGTAGAGTCGACCTTTTCATCTAAAGGGTGCAGAAAGCCAGACTTTCCTCCGATGTTGTTAGACTTTCTTGCCTACAAAGGTGGCATCACTTGTTTATTTCCCAGCATGGGCCAGGAATACTGCAGGCTTGGCCAGGGGCCCTCAGAAGTCCCTACCACTAAGTTCCCTTTGCTTAGGTGACCCATTGGTCAGCCAGGGGAATATATCTCAGAAAGCAGCAGCTAGACACAACTACTGGATTCCCTCTGCAAACTACTTCCACTCACCCCCCTCCACTAATAAACACACGATCTCCCCAACATTTCAGAAGTTAGCAATTGCCCAAAGATCTCCTTTGTTTGAAAAGAAAGAAAAGGCTGAAGATTCTTAACCTTTTCAGAGTTCTGTTGAAAGATAAGACAATGTTTCCACGACCCCTTTCCTCTCAGTATTTGTTGCTGCTGGATGAGGAACTTCCCCAGCCACCTCAGGTCTGTGTTTCATGGGGGTCAGACACTTCTGCATCTATTCAAAATGCCCAGCCTCTCATCAGACCCTTCCTAAACATTGCCTCCTTTATCCTCCTTTATCGTGTGATAGATGCAGTCCCCCATTTAAGCGTCCCTCACACAAAGCCTTACTCCCATTGATTGCTGGGCAACTTCCAACGATGTTACACCTTAGAAGGACTTAAGCTCCCATTTCAACCAGCCCCATAACCAGCCCGAAGTATTTTGACTTCAACTAGGGGATTGCCTTGAGCACAAGGAAGGAAGGAAGGAAGGAAGGAAGGAAGGAAGGAAGGAAGGAAGGAAGGAAGGAAGGAAGGAAGGCAGGCTAGATGTTAACAAAGATTTCTTTGGGTGTTTTACTGAAATCTATGGGGCGTGATTCTAAATCCGACTCCTATTGTTTATGCTGTCAGGCTATGCAGCCAAAGCTCAAAAATAGCAGCATCTCAGCACAGTGTATTAGGTTGAAGGGAAGTCCCTTTCCCTGTTTCTGCGGGAACATGACTGCCCGTGATAGTGAGAGGAAAGGGTGTGCACCTTCCATTGGTCGAGCCTAAATTCCCCCCAAAATATTCTAGAGCTGAGTCCTCGCTAAGATGAAAAGAAAACCCAACCTACGCAAGGTAGGATCAGACACTAGAGCTTCCGTGGCAGGTGAGCTCCTGGCAGCACGTGATCCGTGTGCCTGGCCAGAGAACGCGGGATCCCTTTGAACCCTGATCGTGGACCGCTGTCCTTGGCTCGGACTGCCAACAGAGAGGCTGCTGTTCCTGCTGGACTAATGCAGTCATGGGTGTATCTGCTGGTGGCGGTTCTCCGGATATAGTTGTTGTAGGCTGCGATGGTCATTGGTGACAGAACACCTGCGCTACGTGCAGAAGGTCCCAGGTTCGAGTCCCAAGCACGTCCCGCGAAATGGTGCTGTGGGGAGCGGAAGGAGACAGAGACAACGGAGCCCCTGCGAGGGAAAGCTTTGTGTGGTTCGCATTGGCTTCCTGGCGGCCCAGGATGAGGTCGACCAGTGAGGACTACACAGGAAAGATGTGCAGGAGGCGCCCCCGCCCACCAAGCCCCCTCTTCCAGGATCAGGGGCCGCTCCCAGAAGGCGGGAGAGAAGAGAAGCCTAGAGGAGCAGCAAAGCCCTCGCCCTTGTATTTTACAAAGAAATAGTGGCGTTCCCGAAAGGGGGGGGTGGGGGATCCAGGCGAATGAGGGCAGGATTACGGGGTGTCGGTGGTGGTGGCTTTAATCGACCAAACCCCGTCTCCTCTAAGGTTGCACAACCGTCCCCCCCCCACACACACACACACACAAACACACACACACAGAGCCCAGCCTGCAATTCACTTTCGGCCCCAGTTAACCCCGCCTCCAAGAATCGTGGCCTGGATTCCTGTGGTCTTCTCTCTGAATTGCTGTTTTCCAAGCAGGCTAGGCATATCTCAAGCATTGTGGCCAGCGCGATCCTAGCTAAGTCCCGCGGCTTCCGGAGCCCGACGCTAGAAGACTCTTCTTGGCCGCGTGGCAGATTTCCTTGGAAGGAATCTCAGTTGCCCAACGAGAGAGAGCCCTCCTGGGCAGCAGAGCGGGCAGCTGACTTGTGAGAAACCCCGGCTAGGACTGCGAGGGCAGGTCTAGGCTCGTCCCTGAGCGCAGTTCATAGAAAGCCCGGTTGAAACCCATGCGGGGCTCCGGGGCCCCGCACACCCCGCCGCGCCCCGAAGGGAGAAGGGCGCCCTCCCGCCCAAGAGAAGACGGACCGGAATGGTCCGAGGCCAGCCCGCGCCTTCGTGCCTGAGCACATCCGCGGGGCTAATTTATGGGGCTGGATAATCCAGTCTCTTGAGACCAAGCAGGCGATGCCGAAATCTTCCCAGCAACTTCCTCTGGAGCTCCAGCTAGCCGGCCTCTGGCGGCTTGATGAACACGGTGGGAGACGGAGAGCGCAATCCTAACACGTCTGCCCGGAATCCTACCCGGGGCTGTCCAGCGGGGCTTGTTTTTAGGATTGCGCTGTAAGTGGGTTTGTGAATTAGGAGCAGTGGAGATCTTAACATTCGCACCCCCACTCCGAAACAAGGGAAATTCTGAAGGGAGAAGGGAAGCTAATTTTCTCTTTCCCCCAATTCTCTTTGCGGACGGTGCTGCGGGCGCCTAGGCTTCGTTTCCAACCCCTCCCCGGTCATCGTAAAACGTTGCGGCTCAGACTCTTTCGCACCTCTACCTCTTTGCTAAACAAGGGGGTTGAGGACTTCAGAGCCACCTATTTCCAGCCCCCGTGTCTAAAGTGGAGGTTTGCATCCTTCCCAGGCTTTCCTCTAAGGTGCAGCTGGATCGGGACCACTCGGCTGCAGGAGGGGAGAGACGGGAGAGTGGGGAGCATCTGGGCAGAGGAGTCCCACGCCCCGGAGAGCCCGCCGGGTCCTGCTCCTCTACCTCCCCCAATCTCCCTTGCAGCCAGACTAGCGCTCCCCACCCCCTACCTGCATTGCAACACTGCGGGTCCCCTTCCCGTTTCCCCCTCTGCGCTGTGCCATCCCCTGCAATGCAGCACTGCAAACGCCGCGCTCCTTGGTCCCTTCTCCGCGGCAGTAAGGAAGCCCGCAGTCCTAGGCGGCGCACTCCCTCGTGGGGGGCATCGGGGCTTCCCGCCGCAGGGCACTCCCCCCCCCCCACCGCAGGATCTCTGTCTCCTTCGGCGCAATTCCTGGACTCTTTTGCACACCCCATCACGAAGGGAGCCCCCCCTCCCCCGTCGCCGCCTCTAACTGAGGCCGCTTTGGATGGGCGGTGGAGAAGGTTCCCGCCAGGCTTTCCACCCGGGCCGGCCCCACCGCGTGCCTCGTGCTTATTTCTGCAGAGGATGTGGCAGGAGATGGGCACGAGAGCACCAGCGCGCCATCTCAGCGCAGGCATGGAGAGATGAAGCCCGCGATCCCGAGCGCTGCTGGGGTCGCGGGAGGGAAGCCGCTGGGCTTGTTCCGAGAGACAAGAGCAGCCTGCTGGGACGCCATTCCGCGGCCAGACATCCGCCCCCTCCTCCTCCTTGTCGCGGGGAAGGCGAGGCTGCGCGGGCCCAGGCAGGCCGCTAGACCCCGAGCCCGTGGCCGGGGCTGTCCGTGCCCCCCTGGCCAAGACCTCGAATGGGCACCCGCTCACCCACCCTCACTGCGGGTGGTTGGGGAAAGCTGAGGGGCTGCAGACCCCCAGAGGGCCAGTGAGTCTCAAGGCCACTGCTTTGAAAGGGGCCTGCTTTGGCGCAGTGCTGCTGATCTCCTGCGCAGGTTCCCAGACCGGGGTTTGCACGAGGCCCGTGGTCGGCGGGCAGCTGCAGGTCTCTGGGCGACGCGAGGCGAGGCTGGAGGCGGCCGCGGGAGACGCCCCCGCAGGGATCCTACCTTGCTCTGGCCTGGCTGGGGGGGGCAGGGTGGCCCCAGGGCTCCGGGCAGAGAGGAGCGGGCCCGGGGGGGGGGGGATGGGCTGCCTGGGAGGGCAGGTGGGCTCGGGAGCGTGGCGAGGGCAGACGCAAAGGAAACGGTGCTCCGCTGAGCCCGCTTGGGCCGCCTCCGGGGGAAGGAGTGGGGCCGGCTTGGCTTCTGGCTGCCCGGGGTTGCCTGGCCGCTGCTAACCCTCGCGAGGCTGAGCCAGGCAGAGGCCCTCATCCCCAGGAAAGGAGAGGGCGGCCGACGCCAGCACGGGCAGTCCTGCCGAGGCCACGGTGGGGGGGGGGGGCGGGGACCTGTAGATCGCCCCTGAGCAGGAGCCCCCCCCCCCACACACACACACACACCTGGGGCAGGAGGCAGTCGCGCCTTGGCACCTCTCCTTCCCCCGGCGCCAATCCCCCCCCCCGCGTCAGCCTCCTTTACCTGCTGGGGCGGGGGGGGGGAGCTGGCGAAGTACAAAATGGCGTGTCAAGGCGGGGGGGGGCAGTCGCCAGGCAGCAATGGCCGCTTCCCGGCCCCCTCCCCGCAGCACCTGGCGGCAGCGACCTGTCCCCCCCCCCGCGGCCCCCCTCCCCGGACTGCCCCCTCCCGCCTTGCTCCTGCCCGGAAAGTGGTCCCGTCCGAAAGGCAGCGGAGGAGCCACAGAAAATGGCTGCCTGGCAGCGGCGGCGGGGCTGGATTCCGCACGAGCCACGAGCGCGGCAGGACGGCGGCTTCCTGGGGGGGGGGAGCCCTTCCCGCCGCCCAGCCCACCCCCCATAGACCGGGAGGCAGGCCGAGGGGAGGAGGGCCAAGGGGCCGGAGCCTGGCCCGGGCGGCTCTTGCCTCGCCTTCTGCCGCACTGGGGGCGGGGGCGAGCCGCGCAGCCGAGGCCCCGACCTGGCGTGGCCCTTGTCGCCGCCGGTGGCCGAGGGGATCCCTGGGGGCGCGGATGAGGGCAAGCGCCGCCACCCAAACCCGCAGGGAAGGGCCAGACGCCGTCAGCAGGCAGAGACCGGTCTGCGCCCCGGAGGGCAGGGGCCCTGTGGCCCGGGGCTCGGGTTCAGGGACGGGGGGGGATGGGAAGCGCCCCTTGCCAGGCGCCCTCCGGCCTCTGCGTTGCTCCGCAGGCTGGCATCCTCCAGAAGCCCTTCCCGCTGGGAGCCTGGGCGGCGCGATCCTGGACCACCTGTCCGGCACAGCTCCTTCTCCCTCCTCTGCCCCCAGCCCCGCAGGCGCGCCCAAGGCAGGGCCCTTTGCAGACGCCCGCCAGGCTTTGGAGTCGGGCTTTAGACCTGGGATGGCCACGGCGATCTCAGAGGCGGAGGAGGGGACCCGTTCCCGGTTCCCTCGACCCGGACAGCGAGGAGACTGCTCTGCAGAGGCAGCAGATAACGCGCCCGGGTCTACCCCACAGGGTCCCGACCTCCGTTCAGGGAGGAGAGGCTTTTTCTGCAGAGATACGGCCCGACTGGCAAGCTGCACCACCCAGCCACAGGCAGAACTGGGGTCTCCTGAATCCGAAGCACATCCCCGTCGCCAGAAGGAAATCGCTTCTATTTGCGCTCCTTTGTGCAATGGGATCCGGAGGAGTGGTCTACCTTTTCGGGATGCTGTGAGGAAGGATGGGTGATCTCAGTCCTCCTAAGCATGCTTACTTGGAAAGAAGCCTCATCACTGAAACAAACGGTGTGGTCTGCTTGTGGAGGCTGCGACCTTGTGCTCGCTTGCTTGCGAGTAAATCTACTGAAACAAGTGGGACACGTCCGAGTTTAGCCTGCTGGTGGCACGGAGCTCGCTCACTGAGCTGGGCAGGACGCTCTGCTTCCCTCGCCCAGCGCCAAGGGGCGGCTCAAACGACCTCCGCAGAAACCAATAGTTAAATCCCGGGAAGCCTTTTTAGGGACTGGCATTTCGCCCTGGCTAAGGCGGGTCAAGGGGAGGAGAACGACGCCGCCGGGGGACGGGGCTTCTCCGCAGTCGCGTCAAGTTTAAACTAGAAGAGCTGATGTCAAGGGTATAAAAAGACGCGGACGGCGGATCGCCAACCCTATAAGGAAGGCAACGTTGCCGCCTTGGCGGGGACGAGCGACAGGATCCAGCCGCAGGGAGCCACCCCCCTCGAGCCCACCCGCACCGGCTGCAGGCACCCTACATCCTTCAAGAGAGAGACACAGACCTGGCTCCCAGTCTCCCTCCTGGCCCTCGCCGATCCCCCCCCCCCATTCCCGTGGCCCCTACAAATGTCTCCGGCTAACCATTCGGCCATCTAGGGACGCAGGTGCAGAGCGATCCTCGGCATGTGTCCTTAGAAGGAGAGTTCCCGGGCAGTTATGGTTTCAGGCGTCAGGTTTCAGAAACCAAGCAGCGTCGCCCCTGGTTAGTTTTGGATGGCAGGCCGCCAAGGAAGGCCAGGGGCCTCTAAGCCGAGGCAGGCAACGGCAAACCACGCTCTGGCTTTGGAAACCCGGCGCGGGGCGAGGGTGGGTAGGTGGGATGAGCCACATGGGCATCGGGCTTGTGTTTGGGTGGCGGCCTGGAACCCTCTTCCTGGCCCTTCTCTTGAAAGGCACAGCTCCAGAGCACAGGGCAGCTCGGGCACCTCCATCCCTTGACTGAGAAGGAAGCCAAGCAGTGTACACACCGAAACGGTTTACTCCGAGTCCGAAAGCTGGCCCTGCCCTGGGACGGTCAAAGAATGTGCGGGTGGTTTTGACTGCGAGGACTGGGATGCGCTGGGGTAGCTGGGCAGGCAGCAGAGGGGAGGGGGCCGGAAGCGGTTTAGCAGTGCCCGAAGGGTGCGGCCGAACCCAAGGTCTCCTTCCTTTGCCTCTTTTCTTCTATGCAGACGCCTGCCATTTTTATTTGGGAAGACAGGTGATAGCGTCCCATTGCCTTTGACCTTCCTATAGGACTCTCTCTCTCTCTCTCTCTCTCTCTCTCTCTCAGTGTTCCTTTGAGGAAGGCCTTGAGCGGAGCTACCCTTGCGGGGCCGGTGTGGTCACTGGAGCCAGAGGTGATTAACCTTTGGGAGAACTTGGGCGTTCTCGGGCAGTCCTGTTCGGTCACCCGGACCTAGGGCTGTTTTTCTTTGTTCCCGAAGCGATCGGGCACTTCCTCGGGAGGATGCCTCACACAATGGCCTGGGACAAACTCTCGAGACTCGGCTGTTGGCAGCTCTCGCGGCGGCTGGAGACCAGAAACGCGGGAAGGCCATCTGACGGGAGGGACAGGTCATGAAAGCAGGCGCGTGTCGCCATTCACCAATGGTGGGGGGTGCCTCAGCCGCTCCGAGGGGCATGGAAGCAACAGTTTTCGCCGGGCAGGGATATTCCGAATAGAAGATAACCCCGAGCTAATTGGGACAGGCCGGCCAAGAAGTGGCAGGATGCCAGGCTTCTGGTCTGCTTGGAGAGACTTCCCTGGCCTTGCCGCCGCCCGCCCAAAGAGGCGATCTCTTGGGATACTCACAGAGGGCCTCCATAGGCTGAGAGAGCTGACAAAGGGACATGTTTCTCCCCCTTCCAAAATACCAAAGGAGAGACTGCGTAACACAGAGAGTGAAGAAAATGTGGAATTCGCTGCCAGATGATGCAATGATGGCCACGGGATTGGACAACTTCAAAAGGGGATGATCTGATTAATGGAGATAAGACTGAGGGGAGCCTCCACGTGCAGAGGCGGTAACCTCTGAATCCCAGAGTCAGGAGGCAACACCTGGCGAAGGACTGGGCCTCTGTGACATGTTCTTGGCTGTCCAGAGGAACTGCCTGGCCACTGGGAAAGACTGGATGGACTAGATGGACCCTCACTGGTCTTCTTCTGTTCTTATATTTCCGGATCCCAAGGTCCGTAGCAGAGGCGCTTCTACTCTACCCTGCAGCACTCGCTACCGAGTTCAAGGCCCTAACTGCATCTGGCTACCTACCAGCCGCACATGTCTCTGGGGAAGCTGGCTCAGCTAGGGAGCTGGGAGCTCCGGCTTGCCATCGGTTGGGACTTCACTCCCCCCCCCCAGCACACTCAAAGGCATCGGAGTAGTGCCGATCCCTCACCCAGGATCCATGGAGGAAGGAGGCTCGGCTGAGTGGCGGACAGACTATTGCGGGGCTGCCAGCCGAGCCATCTCAGCCTGCAAATCTCCCGAGGTGAAGTACATTGCGAACTGCAGGGAGGGGAAGTTAAACCCAGTGAGACGGCGGGCCCAGTTGGGATTGAGTCCCGGAGGAGTCTTGCTGTTGGCATTTTAGACATCGGAAGACCTGGGGGGGGGGGAGGCATCGCCAACCCCAACTGGTTTGCTTCTACTTCGCTCGATCCCTCCCAGAGCAGAGCAGAAAGGCTGGGATTTAGGACGATTTCTACCCACAAAATCGGATGTTCGCGATGCAAGAAGCTAACTGGGCCGTGTGTCTCCCTGGGAACGGCGGGACTGAAACGAGGTGGTCCGTGAGAGACGAACTGACGCATCCACGCCCTCTTTGGCCAGGTTTGCCGCAGCCATTTTCAGCTCCTGTCCTTTAGGCAGAAGCTCCAGAACAGAAGCTCGAGATTGTTGCCGGCCATAAACAAACAAACATTAAAAAAAACCTGCCTCGCCCCCGCAAAGACGGCTTTTTAATTAATGTATTGGGCTATATCCCCTGGTCTTCCTGCTTCACCTGGCAGAACTGGTTTATCCTCCTCCGCACCTCCACCCACAGTGTGTGTGTGTGTGTGTGATATCTATGATCAACTCCCTCTGTGTCCATGAAGCCTCCTTTGAAAGCTCATAGTGCAGCGGATTACTCATTTGGTTAGCTTTGCCCCCCACCCCCCTCCCTTCCGTGTGTCCTTTGCCCACCTTAAAGCTCCTCTAATTCTCCCTCTCTCCTTCCACTGACAGGTTCATGCTGCAGTGCCCCCCTCCCTCCCCGCCCGGTATCTTCAGGGCCCTCCCGGGACTTCGACCTCATTCCCAACGCTGCCTCTCCTTTCCTTGGCAAGCCCTTGGCTTTCCCAAGCCACTGGGCTGAATCTCCTGCCAGGGTGCCTATAACGATCTCTGGAGAGGACGGCGCGCCTGCCAAGTGAACAGTGGAAATGCCTTCGGATGCCTCGAGCTACGTGGGGGGTTCCTGGGGACTTGGTTCAGAATTGCTCTCAATGAGTGACATTCCACAGAACTGAGGTCCCGAACCGGATTTCCATGGAGACCCTATAAAATATAGGCTCTTGTGAGTTCCGAGCTTCCATTGAGGATTTTGACTCGTTTTAAAACCCTGGGGCCCGCAAGCAGCTTCGTGTTGCCAAGGCCTCGTCTTCATCCCCTGTCACAAAAGCCTAGGCCGACGCCTAAGGCTTTGTAAGCCTACACCCTCCACGTGTGAATGCGACAAACAGGTGTTTGGAAACACCTGCATCATGCCCCCCAGGGCCAGGCTGCTGGTCAGCGGCTCTCCTTAAGGCACAAGAACGCGCGAGTGTTCTCGCTTCGCCATAAGTCGATGCCAGCCCCCCCCCAGCTGCCTCCCGCGCCGTAAGCCGCCCCCCTCACCCGAGAGCTCCGTCCCTTTCTTGCACTTGCTTCTCCCTGCCTCCCCGCCCCCCCCCCGGCCCCTCTGCTGCTCAACCCGGCCGTCCACGCACGGCCGCCCGCCTGCCCGCCCCCACGGGCACAGCGCCCTCCGTCCCGCAGACCTGCACCCGCCCCGCCTGCCCCGCCCGCGCTCGCCCCAAGGCCCGCCACTCCACTCGACGCCATCGCGCTTTTCTCTCGGAGGAGCTAATTGTAATTATGGTGACGACGCCGCTTCTGCTTCCCCGGGCAGGCCGCTGCGAGGGGGAGGGGGGAGGGGAGGGGAGGGAAAAGGGGAGAGAAATAAAATTGCCGCCGCCACTGCTGGGGGGGGGGCATTATCCACTCCGGGCCAAATGGGCCGCTGGTGAGAAAGCCCCCACCCCGCTTGCCTGCCTGCCAGCCAGCCATTGGGGGTGGGGAAGACAGGCCTTGGCCTACACGGAGCCTCCGCGGCTTTTTTGCAGGGGGTGCCACCATTTTTGCCTTTCCTGCCTTCAGGGGCGAAGGGAAAAAGGGCAGGAGGGGAGCCAGCGGGGGAGGGGAGTGGGACTCGCAGGCCCGTTTCCACCACTGAAGTCTGGTTGCCGAGAGACGCGCCGACCAATCCGCTCTCAACAGCTCACCCAAGGCTCTCGCGCCGCTTCCTTATATGGTGCAGCTAGTCTGCAGGGCGCCACGTTCATCTCCATATAAGGGCATGAACCTAAATACAGTATCTACCTTGTTCTCGCGCTCGCTCGCTCTTGCCTCCCTCCCTCCCTGCCTGCCTGCCTGCGTTTTTCTTCCTTCGCCCAAGACGAGTTAAAGGCGATCGATGCCAGAGTGGGGAGCAGCCGCCGCCAGAGGCTGGGCACAGCCCCATGCCTAGGCAGAGAGAGACACACGGAGGGAGGAGCAGGCCGCCGACGCCTCTGCAAGGCCGAGAAGAGCGAGCCAGCCACAGATGTTGTGGCCACCCCCCCACCCACACCCCCCCGCAGGCTGCTGCAAAATTCTGCGCTTGTTTATGAGGGGGCGGGAGATTCTCCTGCATGCAGCAATCTGGCTTTTGTTGAAGCGCAGTTCTGGGCTCTGCTTCCCGCACGGCAAGCGGGGCGGGGCGGAGGGGCGGCCGCCGAGGGCGCCTTTTTGCTGCAGTCATCTGGGTACCCCATGGAGAACGCGCAGAAGGCGGGGATCCTTCTGCTTCCAGATGTGGGGGGGAGGCGGCTGACAGCTCTCGCCCTCCCGGCCTGACCGTGTTTCCGGCCTCCCCTCCGCGGGTTCGGCAGCTTCGGCCAGAGAAGGGGGGAGATGGGCCAGGGGTTGCAGCTGACTGCGAGCCTTTAGGAGATGCTTGGGGCGACTGCGGAGCGGGGAGGGAGCCAAGCAGCCCACACACGCTCAGGGGCACTATTTTTGTCGTCATGCTCCATGCTTAAGGCCTTGGTAGTGGAGACGGATCGAGGGGCGAACCCCTGGGGATCTGGGTCCTGCCTGGCTCCAGTTAAACCGGCGAGGTTTGCGGGGGGGGGGAGGGGGGCGTGCTCCGAAGCGCCTCCTCGGCCGATGCGGAGGGGCGAGGGGTGCGGTCACACCTCTTTGCAGCTGTCAGATGCCGAGCTATGCCCCGCCCCCGCCCCTCGCGCTGACGTCAGCGAGCTGCTGCGCCACCGGTGGGGCTGTGCCTTGCGCGCTTTCACGGGAAGACAGGACGGGCCCCCTCCCCTCCCCCTCTGCGCAGCAGGGGGACTTCGCGCCAGCCAAGGGGAGGGGAGAGGAATGGCGCGCGCGCCCGTGCGGGTATGGACGCCGGTCCAGCCCAGATACGCCTCTTCCCTCTCCCCCCTCCCCCCCTCCCCCGCTAGCGTTTGCGGGCTCTTTCCAGGGCCCAGCGGGGAAGACAAGCGATCCCGGAGCGGCCGCCCCGGCCTCGGACTCCAGGGCTGGGAGGGGAACTGGAGGGCGGCCGTCTGCACCGGCGACCTTTCGTTAGCTCTGCCGGGGGACCGGGGCCTTGGCTAACATTTCTCATTCTGACCATCAGGGGCGAATGGGGGGCGGGCAGGCGGGGGGGGGGGGGCTGTCGTCGCTGCCAGGAACAAAAGGCGCCTCGCCTGAAACGTCCTTGCCGAGCGCGGTGGGTCAAATCAAGCTGCCCCCCCCCCCGACTCCGCCTGCTCCGCCCCGCCCCCTCAGAGGGAGGCCATTGAATCTCACGAGGATTTCCCGGGGCTGCAAGAGCCACGTCCCCTTCCCGGCCGACCGGAGAGGCTGGCTGGCAGCCGGCCAGGTACGCGTGTGCGCGTGCGCGCGCCCTGGAGAAGGCGGGAGAGTCTGCTCCGGGCTCTTGCCAAAGGCAGGCTGCTTCGGGGGACCCCTCGGAGATCTTCACCGCCTCGGGAGAAGCGCGCCCGGGCGGGGGTGGAGTATTCTGCGGCATCGTCCCGACGGCTTTCCTCTTGGGAGGGCGATGCCCAACATCTGTACTGCCTGCGGCTCCGGACACGCTCGACGCATCGAGTTCGAGTCTCTGCACACCAAAGCTTAAGTCCAGAATGAAACTCTGCCGGCCTCCAGGGCGCCACTGGGCTCAGCCCCCCCCCCCCCCGACAGCTCCCGCTCCGATTCTGCGGCTTTGTATACCGCCCCCCCCCCCGTCTCCCTCGACTTCTGTTCCATGCCTCAGCGGCAATACACATCGACCACCTTCCATTCAGTCTCGAGTGTCCGCGCCCCCTCCCCGCTCTCCAGATTTAGCCACTTTCAAACTCGTCCAAACCTCTTCCGACCAGTTTCCCTAATCCCCAGCATCTTTCTGTCCCGGGAATGGCTGGTTCCGTCACGGGGCTCTTGGAGCAACCCCCGGCCTCCTCTGCTTAAACTCTCTTCCCCTGGTTCGTTCGGGTCAGGAAAGGGAGGCGCTCAGCACTCCCGATCGGTGCCTTCTCGGCGCGGGACTATTTAGGAGGGAGGCCTCGGGCAAAACCTATTACTGGACGCCCCCCGTTTGAGCTCTCGATTCCCGAGACTCAGTCCCCAAGGGCTCGAGCACCGTCCCTTGAAACAAGAGGCCCCCCTCCACGGCAGGACTCCTCAGACTTCCTGTGTGTGTGTGTGTGCCTGTGTAAAGTGGCCTCAAGTGGCAGCCGGCTGATGAGGACCCCAGCAAGGGGCTTCCAGGGCAAGTGAGAAGCGGGGGAGGGGGAGGGGGTGCCGCTGCCTTCCTCTGCAGAGCCTTCCTTGGCGGCCTCCCCTTCGAGTTTTGGCAGTGTTTCGCTCCCGAGATCGGAGGGGCTGGGTTATGTCATGCCACCTTCCCTCCCAAATGGATAAACATATAACCACAAATATTTCTGCGGACTTAATTATCAGAGTTGGAAAGAGGGGCAGGTAATGGAGCAGAAAGTGTGTTTAGGTCCCAGTTCTAAAGCTACTAGGATTGGCGGAGGGGGAAGAACCCAATAGGACCCCACCGTTCCTAAAGACATGTATCTACAGTCGCAGGTGTGAATCCGTGACTCTGGTTCAGACAGGGTGGAAACCCTGAAGCGCTTTCTCGGCGGCCCACCAGCCTCTTCAGTGGCCTCCGTCCCCCTTGATCGGAGGAAGTCCCATTCAGAGCACGGCCCTCCTTCCAAGGATGCCGTCCCGCGTACAGCTTCTTGGGAGGCGATCTCCTGGGAGGCTGTCCGAGAGCTTTCGGGAACAGCCGTGGCTTAGGCAACTCCAGCTTGGGCCTCAGAAGCCCGGCGGGCCGTGGGCAGCTCGAAGCGAAGCCCGAAGCGAAGTCCCCCCCACCGGGCAAGCGGCCAACTTCCCGCCGGAGCCCCCGAGGCCGCTCTGGCTGCTCGCCTCCCACGCCGAGGCCATTTCCAGTCGCACGGTGCCACCTATGGAATGTACCTGGAATTATTCTTCCCAGCCTCCGCGCCTCTTGCCCCACTCCGGGAAGCCCGGGGCTCGGGAGTGAGAAGTGTGTGTGTGTGGTTTTTGAAAAAAGAATCGACCAGTTTCCCAAACCAAGAACGGGGGTGGGGAGAAGCTGAATGCATCACCTCTGGGGCAGTTTAAATCTCTCCACTGAACACGGGTGCCAAATGAAACCAGAGCCCCACCGATATCGGGGCACCGCGTCGCCGGCTCCTTTTGGCTGGCGGCCTGGAAAATGCCGCCAAGTTGCCGCTGACGACCTTGTAGGGTTTCCAAGGTCAAAAGTCATTCAAGGTTGGGTTGCGGTCGTTGCCGGCCTCTGGTTGGTGACCCTGGACTTCCTTAGCGGTCTCCAGTCCAAATAGTAACAAGACTCTGGGTCGGAGATCAGGAAATGTGAAATCTATGAACTGTAGAACAAGCGTGCCTCTGAGCTTATACAGGGTGCCTTTTTCCTCCCAGTTCCTGAGCAGGTCCTTATTCATTTAAGATTAAAGAACTGGGCTTCCAAAGCGGCTAAGGTGGCATTTTCTGCCCGCTGGCCACGGAAGTGCAGTCACCCAGGGAGGAGCTAGCCCAGGCTTCTGCGCTACAGCGTTACGACGGTTTTAAAACATTTATTTACAGTATCACAACAATCACTAGGGTTTGTATAAGGCTTGCGCAGTTGGAAGTTCTTCACACACATGTCCTGTAATCCTGGAGGGCAGGATGGTGTTATTGCCCCGGGAATGTCGACGAAGAGCCGAAAGGCCGTGCCCCGCGTGAAGAAGACACCTGGCCCCTTGGTGGCATCCCAGCTGCAGAAACTTCGCTTAGTTCCGAAAGACACACGCTCGTCCGCATATCTCTCCCGAATTTCGGCTCAGCAGGTTTTCGGGAGCCTAGGCCTTCTTTGTATGAACAAAGACGTGACCGGAGTCACTCACCCGAAGCCGCGAGCTTCGCCGAAAGCACCTGGGGGGGGGGGGTGGCATTCCCTCGGGAAGCAGCTGGCTCTTCCCCGAGTCGCTGCAGCCCAAACCGAAGTGGAGGCACACGCCCCTCCTCAGCGGGGCTGCGCAGGCTCTTCCTCAGGGCGGTTTAATGAGGTTTACTCCCGGGCAAGTCTCCTTCGGCCTGCAGTAGCCGGAGGGGTTTAAAGCGGCGCTACACGATCGCCTTTTTCAACGGAGAGAGCCGAGCGATGGGAAGAAGGGACGGCCAGGATGCTCTCAGGGGCCGCCTCCAGCCTTCGGGTCACAATCGCCATCCCGTCCTGGAGCTCGAAGTCCTTTGTGTTTCTGAAGCCCCCCCCCCCCCCCCCCCCGGTTGCTCGAGCAAATATTGAAGATGGATGGGGGAGGAGAGGAGCTATCTCTTTGCCTTAATGTTGGGCCTCAGTCTGCTCAGCGGAAAGCAGAGCTCCCTGTGCAGAGAGACATTCAGTCGCAAGGAAGTCCGCCTCTTCGGGGAAACACTTGATTTCTTTGTCACTTCACCGGAAATCGCTTCCTTAATTTGCTGTCCCGTCCCGGCTGCCCCTGAGGCGTGAGAGCCCCCCCCCCCCCGTTGCACTCAGGCAAACTTGACGTTTTTCTTCTCCCCTGCTCAGGATTTTCTGGGGACTCCATGAATATTAAACTGTCATCTGCTACCCTCCCCGGGACAATCCCACGCACAGCTCTCCCCGCTGGGACTCCGAAGGGGAGTGGCAAGCAACGCTCGAGCCTGCCAGAGACCGAACTTCAGCAGAAGTTCTGGAGGGATCCAGGAGCCGCTCTTCTTGAATCTAGGCCAGGAAGGAGCCCTGGCATCCGAAGCATCTCTTCTCTCCGTGGGAGGAGAAGGCTCAGAACACCCCATTGGAACAAGCAGCCCGGCCGCCGGGGACCCTCGCTGGAACTTTTCGCCTGGAGAACACGGCAGAAAATGCCCAGTGCGTTCTTATTGGAGGAGGGAGCCTGCTTTGAATACGCGTAGACTTTGTCCTCTTCCTTCAGTGCCTGTGTCAAGCGTCCCTTCCGGGAGTCGGAGTGCCACTCTTGCTGGCACCTCCAGGAAGAACAGGTGGTCCGAAGCAGGCAGCGGTGGCGCCTTGCCCATGGCTTCAGGTCCCGCAGGCAACACTTGTTGGATAAAGGTGCCCGGTGGATGGGAAACGTTTTGGTCTCTCTCCGTCGTCCTACAAGCTGGCCCGGGCTGTTGGGCATCAGAGAAGGGATTGATGGTGTGGTTTTTGGTACAGCCAACGGAGGTATGATGGCTAACCCTACTTATGAAGCCCATGTGCTTAGAAGTCAGCTGCTAGTCCTTCAAGGAGACTAACTTTATAGTACAAGAAAAGGAGGTAGTTTTGTGTTGTTTGAGAGCTGCGAACCGAGGAGCCGCAAGTGGTCTTGCCGCATCCCTTTTCAGAAAAGTTGTGATCCGGTGCATAGCTGGACCGAAATCCTTGGGTTTAGTTACCTGCATTGTCCAGTAATCGCCTGACTGCCCGTTGTACACATTCATCCCCCTAGCTCTGAGTAATCCTGCCGGCCTGTTTTGATTACACTGAGAGCTCTTGCACCGCAGGAGCCCTCTCTGCTTCTTTCTCCACTGTTTTTTTTTTTAAATCATTGAGAAACCCCTGAAACATTCTTCAGGCTTTGAGAAACCCCAGAAGCAATAGGCTCGTGCAGAATATGGTTGAGAAGTATGGCTAGGTACAGCCTACCCGTGGCCTCTCCTCTTCCCCCCCCCAGGCCAATCTTTAGCCATTTGGGGGGGGGGCAGGTCGACATGACCATATATGGTCACATTATGATAAATGTTTAACACATTTAAAATATGTTAAAATTATTTAACTCCCACCCATTCAGAAAATCCCTCCAGGGCCATCAAGAAGCCCCAGGGTTTCATGAAACTCTGGTTGAGAAAGACTGGAGCAATGGCCCACCTTAGCTGAGCCTCCTTCTGTTTCCCATAATGGACAGCAGATACGCTGGCCTAGACTGAAGAAGGTCCCACCAGGGACACAGCGACCAAAGCCTCTGCCCCCCTAGTACTATTGGCCTTCACCAGTGCGTGGCTGCTAAACACAGAAGTCCCCTTTAGCCATCCTGGTTAATAGCCATTGACGGGCCACAGATGTGTCTAATTCTCAGTTTAAACCACGGAAGGCAGCCATCACTACAACTCCTGAAGGCAATTCCCATAATGAGCGATGCTAATTCCACACTTTAATGATCCATTCTTGGAAGAACTCTTTCCTCTTGTCTGTTCTCAACCTGCTGCCCATCATCCTCACTGGGTGCTCCTAGGTCTAACTTTATAGACTAGTATTGGGGGGGAGGGGCGAGAGACAACATCTCTATCCACTTGGCTCTGCACCACATATAATTTTATATGAATCTTCTGTTCCCTACCCGCTCAGTTTTAGAAAGCAACCTTCAGCGGGGCTACTTGGAAGTAAGTCCCATTTTATTCAATGGGGCTTGCTCCTAGGAAAAAGTTGCAGCCTATCCATCCCCTCGCCTTAGCCTTTCCTCTTAGGACAGCAATGCCTCTTCAGATCCTTGATGGTGGGGGAGGCAATATCCCCCCCCCCCAGTGTTCAGCTGTCCCTTCCGAGATTGGAGAGAGCAGAGGGGGACGCAGCATTTCCAGTGCGGAGGCATCGTGCACTTATGGGCCCTTTTAATAAACTTGGAAATGGACTTTACTTTCAGTCCGACCTATTTCCTGTCCCTGCCACCCAAGGGGATCGGTGAATTCAACACTTCAGCTCTAGGAATAAGATCCATCGATGGTCTTGGCACTTCGCTCCAAAAAAAGGGGCTGCTGTCCTGAACACGCCTCGGGCAAATAATTCCGGGGAAATCCTTAGGAGGAGGTCTCATGATGCCCGGTGGAACCTGCGCCCGAGGGCATGCGGAGAGGTCGGGGCTAACTCAATAACCGGGAGTGCTGCAATAACTCAGTCGTGCCGGCGGCGTTTCGCTTCGGAGTCTTCTTGATTGATTGATGGTGGTCCTTCCGTAGACACAGTTGCAGAGAACAGCGTCGATCCTGTTCAGCGACCAGCAGATAAATTCCGCCGGCTCTGACCTACTTCCTATCATTCCCTCGCCATGGAGCAGGCTGCGCGTCTCCTAGGCCAGTCCTCCGCAAAGTTACCTGGAAGTAAGTCCTGCTGAGTTCAGCGGCGACCTCGCCACTTGCCCATGGCAGCCCCTTGCTTTGGAGTTTTGCATCGCGCGCCGGATTCAAGGGGACCTGCCGCCTTGGTGCTGCCCGTTCACCCTTCGAGGGAACTGCGAGCAAACACTCTCAGCGCAATCCTAAACACTTCTGTGTCCTGCTAAACACGTTGACCTCAACTGCTTTATAAGGGCGCAACTCCGTCGAGGATTGCACCGTTAGGCGTCGTGTGTTCACATTCTTGCATTGACAGGTCAGAACATGCCACAGGGGCACGCAATAGAAAGGCCGCGGAGCGACTGCCGGCGCTTTCACTACGGCCAGCAGGGGTCCGAAAAGGCGAAAAAGCGAAATCCTGCGGGGGGACATAGTTGCCTTCCTTTCACTCCCTGCCCAACTGCTCCCCTCCCTGCGGAGTAGCCTTTCAAGGGCCGCTTCACGCAGGGACGATTGCTCAGCTTTTGAGAACCAGCCGCGGATCCCGTGAACGGCGCCCGCTAGCCAGCTCTGACTTTTGGAGTTGATGGCTGGCGGAAGCGGAAACATGCCCAGGTAACCCCTCTCCTAACAAGCAGCGTCGGAATTCTCCATTTCTCTCCCTTTCTGGAGTGTAGCAATTGGAAGTGGCGGAACAGAATCTGAGAGACCCAGGTTCGAATCCCCACTCTGACAGGAAGCCTGTCGGGTGACCGTGAACCAATAACTACTCCCTTTCAGCCTGCCGTACCTCTCAGGGCTGTAGGATAAAACAAGGGCAGGGAGAACGCTTTGGAGGATAAAGTGTCTAGAGGTTAATAGTCACGTGGGTTGTCCTATGTGCCACGCCCAGATCATATGTATGTGTGTGGGGGGAGACAGGACACGACATCTTTCCTTCTTGGATGTTTGGTTATTGTATTCCAGAATATTCAAAAGAATATTCGAGGACGGTATTAATTAGGAGAGTCTGCTAAGAAAGTTAATACCTTTGAAACACTCTACCCTAGAGAACAAGTGGAACTCTTTCACTTAAGCGGTTCAGATCTTTTCCTCTGACAGACTGGCTTTGTAGCAAACAGGGTTTTCATGGAAAGAAATCATGTTAACCATGCCCCCTCCGCCCCCCGCACTGCAGTGATGCTGTCCCTTTCAGGCCAGGTACGGGGGCTGGTCTACGCGGGCCCAGCGGATTGCAAATAATATCGTTGTCCATTGGCACTTGAAGGATGAAGTACATTTGTTCCGCCATGAGCTTCCCTGAATCAGATCTCGCTTCTGCAGAGGCTTATGGGAAGGAAATCAATTGGAAGGTTTCCTTCCCAGAAACATTTGAAGAGGTGAAACTCTGATTAAGGAAAGCTCATGCTGGGATTTTTCAATAGACGAATAGGGCTACTTCCCCTGCTGGATCACGGGGAAGTTCTCCCAGCCAAGGGAGGAGGGATGGGGCGAAAGATCTTCTGGCTCTCCTTTTTTCCTGACACTTGGCTCCGTGCCCAGGGAAACAGCTGTGCGGACACTCAGAGCCTGGCACGGAGCAATCCTCAGTCACTCCCCACTGAGGCCACGTGGAAGAGCCGCGTTACTTCCACACCAGCATTCTCCTGCGGCGGACTTTGATGTCTTTCCGCAGCCCAGTAAATCACCGAACACCCCCGCACCCAGCCTCTCTCTTACCCGCCAGAACCCTGCAGCGATGGCTTGGCCAGCATGGGGCAGTGGCTAAAGAGAGGAAGACTCCAATTTGGAGGAACAGGTTTGGTTCCCCACTCTTCCACATCCAGCTAAGGTGACCCTTGGCCAGCCACAGTTCTCTTAGAGCTATTCTCACAGAGCAGTTCTCTTAGAGCTTGCTCAGTCCCACCTACCCCACAGGGTGTCTGTTGCTGAGAGAGGAAGGGAAGGCGATTGTAAGCCGCTTTGGGACTCCTTTGCATCGTGAAAAGCAGAGTATAAAAACCAAGCTTTACTTCTTGTGGGCCACCGAGGGTCTCCTTGCATCAATGAGAATTGTGCCTCTGCCAAAGCAGTCTGGCAGCAACTCTGGGTGGTCTGTACCCAGTGAGTTCCACGGAAGGTCAGTGTGCAGAGGTCCAAAGCCTTGTCCAGGCCTGGAGGGCCTGGAAGTCCAAAGTCTTGACCAGGCCTGGAGGGAATGGCTCTCCGTTGAGCAGAAAAACAACTCACAAAACCCGGGGCCTGGACAGCCCTCACTCCCCAGAGCCTGGATGGGGTGTCATGCAGTGGTGGTGACTGGCAAGTCGTTGAGTCTTAGGAGAGCCAATGCGGTGTCAGGGGTGAGTGAGTGTCAGACTGGCCTCTGGGAGCCCCAGGCGAAGCTCCCCTCCCCATCATGGAAGCTTCCTGGGGGATCATCCCCCACCATTCTGGACCCTCGGCCTACCCTCCCAAGGAGGAGCAGTTGGAGGAGACAGGGGCCCCCACCGGGGAGAAAGGCGGGGTAAAGGAAGTAAAAGAATCAATACCAAATTGAAACCATGCATGGCAAAAGCTCTCCAGCCCACCAATACTATTCATCAAGCTGGGTGATACAAAACTGAATAAGCCACCATCCACGACGACTCAAAGAAAGCCCCATCGACAGAGGCAGCCGGTGTCTAAACCCCGGTGCTCGGAGGCCGTAAGAGGGGAAGCTTGGCTTCCGTGCTCTTTGTTGGCTCTCCAGGGCAACTCGTTGGCAGTCGGCTGCTGTGTGAAACGGGGCTAGCCTAGACGGACCACCGGTCGGATGGCTGCAGCTCTGTTACTCCAGCCAGCCAAAGCCAGGGACACCAGTGTGTTCAGACTGGAGCAGCTCTGAGTAGGAGTGCGCTGCAAGCAGATCTCACAAGAGCAACTGGACTGGTTCAACTACTACAGCAACGATGATTTCTGAGAAGCAAGGAGTTGGTCACAACCCAAACCAAGAATGGGTGGAAGCATGCTCAAGGGAAGACTTCTCCTCTTGGCCTCCCCTTGACCCAGGATTCCGAAGAAGAAGACCTGGTTCTTATACACCGCTTTTCTCCACCAGAAGCAGTCTCAAAGCGGCTTACATTCCCCTTCCTTTTCCTCTCCCCACAACACAGACACCCTGTGAGGGAGGTGAGACTGAGAGAGCCCCACTAACCCTAACCATTGGGTTTCCGAAATCATTCACAGATTTTAAAATCTGCAATATACTAAGGCCTGCATTGAAAATATGTGGAAAATTACCCCTGCAACACCACATCCCCCCCCCCCACACACGCTTCTATTTGGGGGCGGGGTGATTAGAAAACGGTGAGTCCTCATGAAGGGACCTTGAGTATCCCCCTTTTGGTGCGGGAAGGCAGTTTTCTCTCTTCTCCAACTCTCTGCCTGGGCCCTTCCTTCCCCTTTCCAAGAAAAAGATCCCAGCCACAGAACCGTTGGTGGTTTCCTCTTTATTAACTGAAGACCGGGGAGAAGATGCAACCGTCTAACTTGGGCTACACCGCCAAGGCTGAAGGGTGGGACCAGGTTTATACAAGCCTGGGAGGGAAAACTGGCTACAGCTGGATTCATTAGATGCCTGCCAAGGTCTACAGAGGTCTGTTGGAGCCTCACACCTAAGGCTGGAATCTGTGTCGAGTCTGGTGACGCTAGAATCTGTGTTGAGTCTGGTAATGCTGGAATTTGTGCCCAGTGCGGCTTGGACAGGTGCTTTAGCTCTTGTGCCCCTGCCTGATGTCTTCGATCGGGAATGTCCCTTCCCTCGTTCTTCAAGACGCTTTGCTTGTCAGGATAACTAACTGTCCATAAAGCCAAGAGTTATATCAATATTACTATGGAATGGGAAGGAAACGGCAGTTCGAGAAAGACAAAGCTGAGACCACCCACCGGTTGTCCCAGAGCTTTGGAATCGGACTCCATAGGAGTCAGTGTAGTTAACAGGGACTGTACTCCGGATTTACTGGCCTTGTGGACCAGGAATTTGTGCGCGTGTCTGAGCCTGTCACGTTTTTTAGAAGTTTTTCCCCTTTCGTTTTTTAACCTCAGATTCTTACGTGAGAGACACCACAGATATTGCCATTGTGTGATCTTTCCAAGCCCATCTGAAGAGTCTTCCTCCTGGCCCTCAACAGCGTGCTGGGCCTTTTGCATTGTTTAAACGTGTATTCGTACCAAAATAGACATATTTCAAATGACCTAAAATAATACTGGAAAGTCAAGGCCTACGGATGAAGCCAAGATTGGAAATGGTGCACATTGTTAATAGAAACAATGGGGCCCGCTCCTACAGAGCTCGACTCGGTTTATCCCTCCACCTCTGGGCTCCCCCTTTGGCCCTGCCACAAGGAAAGCCGCGGGAGCTGACAGACGCAACCTCACCCAGTGGGAGGCGTCCCCTCGGGCTGGGTCGCGGGGGCTGTAATGGCGAAGAGGCCACTGCCCCCCCCCCCCGTCGCAGGATTCCTGGGACCCCTTGCCCCCTGCCTTGGACGCACGCTCCGTGGGGCTGCGTAGAACGGAGCCCCCAGGGACAGCAGCGGAGCTTGGCTCGAGCTGGCCGGGAGGCGCATTTGTGGCCTCGCCTTCGCTTCCCTTCGGCAGTAAGTGGGGGGGGGGAGCACTCCGTCCGCGGCCCCGCCCCGCCCACTGCCGTGAGCGAGGGGGCCTGGGCGGCCGAGAGCTCCTCCCGGAGAACGAAGGCCGGGCCCAAAGGACGCCGCCAGCCCTGCTCCTCTCGGGAGCGACGATCCCCTGGCGGCCACCTGGGCTGCAGGAGCACGGCCTCTCCTTCGCGGGGACGGGGGCCGGCGGGCGAGAAGACTCGGCGCGTTGCCCGCCTCCGCTCGTCCCGGCATTGTCTCGAAGCGCGGCCCGGGCCTCTTCGGGGCGAAGAACGGCATCTTGCCTGGGGCGGGGGGGAGAAAGGGACGGAGGACGGCGCTAGCGGCGGGGGAGGGGGCGTTGCTCTGAAGCAGCAGGAGAAATCTGGATCACCAGAGAGTCCCCCCCCCCGCCTCCGTCGGATTAGCCGCATTCGAGAGAAAGAGCGAGGGAGGGAGGGCGGCGGCGGCAGAAACAGCCAGCCCCGGTCGCCTGTCCTCAGCCAGCCAATGACCAGGCAGCTCCTGCCGATTGGCCCGTCCCCTGGCCGCGCAGAATCAGTCCTTCCTCTCGCCGGCTTCCTGGCCCTCCGCTCTCCGGTGCCCTTCGCTCCCCTCCCCCCCCCCGCCAGCCATTGCAAGCCTTTGCCTGCAGCCAGCGCCTATGCGGGGGGGGGGGGGGCAAGCAGCCCCGCAGTTGCTTTCCAGGCGCTGGGTGGGACTGGGATGAGAAGCCAGACGAAACAAAAGCCACGGCCTTGGCCTGCGCTCCGCAGCGGTTCTCTCGCTCCCTTCGCAGGGGGAGAGACAAGGCACGGGCGACTGAGCAAGCGGCGTGGTGCAGTGGTTGGAATACAAAACTGGGGTTCACAGGACAAACAATGGCTGTCCGGCGACGTTCTCTCTAATAATGGAGGCCATTGGGGCTACCCATCCCCTTGCAATGTGGAATTGCGTGTCAGTGGCCCTAGCATGGCAGCCCCTACCCGAGACCTCGTTCCTGTGCCGGACAGCTGAGCTCCTGAGCAACTGGCTGGGAAGGGCTTCGGCCAGATTCCCGTCTTTTCCAGCGTGTTTCGGCTCGGGGTGTAGAAAAGATGATTCCACGCCGGGCGCAGTCACGATGGCTGGATGACCCACAGCCCTACGAGAGAGGCGTTCATATCATTTCACCTCCACTCCATCACGGTGTTTTGAAAATTTTGCACGGTCGGAGTGGCGTCGGGTGAAATATCCTATGTTTGCGTGAAGAAAATCCTCCGAGCAGATTCCACTGTTCGGACTCGGTTCTGTAATATAGCGCTTGTTTTGCTTTATAGAAAGCCCAGGAGGCCAAGCGCTTGGTAATCCTTTGCCGGGTCCCCCTGTCACATGAGCGTGACAGGCCTTGCTTATTTCACCTTAGATGAGGTGAAGAGAGAGCTTCGGCTGAGCAGGGACAGCGACCTCGATGGCACTCCAGAAGCAGGCAAACCACAAGCGATTGGACCCGGATTAGAAATATTCTCACGCCGTCCGATTGTATGAAAGCTCCCACTGCATTCAGTGGGCTTTTGCTTCCAGATCCGTGTTGATAACATTACACTTGACTGCCTAAATCCCGCTTTCGGGGCAACACTAATAGCTAAAATGTATCTGTCTTTTCTCCACGAGCTCAGCGAGGCCTCCGTGCTTCTCCTCTCCCATCTTGCTCACACAACAACCCTGTCAAGGAGGTCTGAGAGAGACAGATCGTCCCAAAGTCATCGAGGGAATTCCATAGCAGTTTAGAGCCCTGCACCCATTTCACCCAAATCTCAGTGGAACATTTTAACCATGACACCCCACCGGCTTTTTGCCTTCTCATGAGTAAAACATGGATTATAATCCCAGGCGAAGCCTTAAATAATCAGAGGATCCATCCTGTCCTTCGATCTCCAGCCGGCAATGAACACGGCTACCTAATACCATGATAAGCAGAGCTGAGCCACGGGGCTTGCCACCCGCTTCCCTCCCTGGGGCCCGGAATCCCGGCTCTCCCAGCGGGCTCTCTTTGGAAAGCTCCATGGCCCTACCCAGGCCCCTTTCCTGCCCCCTCCGCCCGCCCGTCAACCCTTCGGAGCCGGCTCGCCCCCTGCTGTGCAACGGCCCTCAGCCTCTGGGGCGGAGGGGGGCGGACTCCTCGCCCTCCGCAGTAGCGGGGAGTCTGGGCTTGGCCGCAGCCGGCCCCGGGTCAGCCCTGCCTGACCTTTGTGCCCTCCTTCCCGGTCCCCGTGGCTTGCCGGGTCTCCCGCCTCCCCGCTCCCCCCTTCCCCCTCCGGGGCAGCCAAGCGCGATAATGGGATTGGGCGACCCCCGCTGGCTCTTGCCTGCACGGACAGGAAGGCTCCCGGGGCAGCGGCGACAGCGCTTCAAGGAAGGCGGAGCCCGCCACCTGCTCGCACCGGCCGCCCTGCGCCTGAAAGCCAGTGGATCTCCGCGGGCAGGCAGGCAGACAGGCAGGCAGCGGCCACCGCGGCAGCTCTGCCCCGGCCAGTTCTTGGGTAGCAAGAGAGAGCACCGCTTCTTCCTCCTCCTTCCTCCTCCTGCTTTATCGCCCAAGCCAGTGCCCAGCGCCCAGCCGGGAGGCCTTGGAGGCTTCTGGATGTTCAGGGAGGGAGAGGGGTGCGCGGGGGGGGGGCACAAGACAGACTTCGCCCCACAAGCTCCGGGGTGAGGAGCGATTCTCAAAGAAGGGCCCAGGGATGAGGGCCGCCCCAGAAAGGCCCGTGAACAGCCTCTCTCTGCCGCTCCGAAGTCCCAACTAGCACCCGCCTGCCCCCACTCCGCCCCCTTCTTTCAGTGGCCATGGAGACCCCACCTTGGGGCCAAGAACGACCCAAGAGCCCCGGGATGCCCAGAGCGAGGGAAGCCGAATACTCGGGCCGGGGCTGGGGGAAGGGAGACTTCGGCGAGCATATCCTATTTCTCCCGCAGCCAGACCTTCGCCGGTGCCCCACGGGCCTCATCCCAGTGGAGGGCCTGCTGGGCTGACTGGTGACCAGGATTTTCGACCTCTCTGTCTCCCCTTCCCTCCCCTCAAGTGGTGGCGGGCGCCTAATATGTTCTGTTTAAAAGGTTAGGACGAGAAGGGAAGTGGCCCAGGTATGGAAGAGCGGGGATACGAACTTGGGCCTCCCGGGTTTTCGTTCTTTCCTCCCCAGCCAGATTTCGTCTGGATTGGAAGCGGAGGAGGGGCCACACACTCGCCCACACCTGGAACGCCGGGTTGATTATTTTTAATTTTGTTTCTATTTCAAACCCTGTTCAAAGGTGGTTCCCCGTCGCCTGGCTCCTCGTCGCGACCCGGGTGCTTCTTGGAGGTCGCCCGTGCAAACACTGACTCAGGCCGGCCCTGCTTAGCCCCCGAGATCTGAGGAGTCCGGCTAGGCTGGGCTGTCTGGGTCAGGACGTTTGGCTGATGGGGGCGGAGGCAGGGATTCTTAGGCAAAGAGGAGAGGTCCTCGGAAGGATTCCGGGAACAGGAAAGGCGCCAATCCCCCAGTCCTTGCCATAGCTTCTCCTCTTCCAACCCAAGGCCTTTTGCTAGCACGGGAAGGGTGAAGACACAGAATAAGGTGACAGGGGCAGGGCAGCGTGTCCACCTGCCGCCTGATTCCCCTCCCCGCTCCCCCTCCTCGTCACCGGCGCAGCGCCGTCCTTCCCCACCCTGGGCTCGCTGGTTTCGGCAGAGCGGCAGACAAGCTGACAGGCACCCGCCGTATTTATTGGTTTAGTAGCTCCCACTCGCCGCCCTCCCGTAGCCTTCCCCGCAGGGACTTCGAGTGCCCTGCCCAGCACCGTCCTCAGCAGTTGCAGAGAGACAAGCCGCCGTGGCAAGGAGAGAAACCGCAGGGGGCCCGCTCATCGAGCCGCCCTCGTCAGTTAACAGGTTGGAGGGTCTCGCCGGAGCCGCGGACAGGCAAGTGAGTAAGGGCGGTGCCTGAACTGCCTTTGAACTAGCCTTGGGGAGAATGGGAAAGGATCGGCTGGGATAACCGGTCTAGCACCCTGAAGCGGACGGGAGCTTTCATGCTGGGCGGGTGCAGGATTCACCCGACCTTTCACCAACACACTCACCGTATTCAACCTTACCCAGACGCCGGCGACATGGAGGGACACCTGCGCCCACACAGACAGAGAGCACACTGACTGGCATGCCTGTCGAGGCACACTTGTTTAGCAATAAGCCCCCTAAGAACAACTAGGCTTACTTCAGAGTAAACGTGTTCAGGGTTGGGCAACATTTTGAATTAATTCACGACAGAACTCTAGGTCGCAAAAGACTTGGTGCAGTGGCTAAGAACAGCGGCTCCTCCACGTGCAGCCAGCTGGGTGACCTTGGGCTCATCACAGCACTGATAAAGCTGTTCTGACCGAGCAGTAATATCAGGGCTCTCTCAGCCTCACCTCCCTCACAGGGTGTCTGTTGTGGGGAGAGGAAAGGGAAGGCGACTGTAAGCCACTTTGAAACTCCTTCGGGTAGAGAAAAGTGGCATATAAGAACCAACTCCTCTTCTTCTTTAGTAACATCAGGGCTCTCTCAGCCTCACCTCCCTCACAGGGTGTCTGTTGTGGGGAGAGGAAAGGGAAGGACTCTTTCTGGTAGAGACTCCTTCTGGTAGAGAAAAGCGGCATATAAAATCCAACTCTCCTCTTCCAACTCTGGGTCCAATGGTCCACCTGCTGGAGCCTCACATGTCCCACGAAAACCCAGCTGAGAACCTTGCTCATTTCCTGATAGCTGCCTAGGCAAGCACCCCATTGTCAGAGACAGAAAGCGCTGGGACTCATTAGGCTATCGGGGCTAATCGCCTAGGATAGAGCTATCCTCGGTTGAATGAATCCAACCCGCTTTGAAAGTCCTTAGCAGCCACCACCATTCTTGTGGCAGTGAATCCCACAGGTCAGCCACCCACTGTAGCTCTTCCTTGTGCCTGTTTTGAGCCCGCTGCCTGCCATTTCATAGGTAGACCCATAGGTAGACCAGAGTTCTGCCGTTACTGGCAGATAGAGAAAAAGCTCCCTGTATCTACACCATACAGATTGTTAAGTCTCTCTCATGTCACCCGCTTCTTGCCATAAACGGAAATGTTCTCGATGCTTCCAAAGAAAACCTCTCTCCACTCGAAAGCATTTAAAGCACAGCTGCGCTCCGCCATGGAAGTTCGACGCGCCCGCCACCAGTTGTGTGCTTAGGCATCGTTTCGAGGCTGGCGCCGCCCAGACTCATGAACTGGCAGACACATACACGTCCGTTTCAGAACCGCGTCCCCACGGGATTTCGGTGCCGCTCCAAACGACTTCTCTGGCACAATGAGGGAGAGGGGGCCAAGAACACGGGGCCGACCCAGAGCCAGCCGTGAGTCTGGAAAGAAGACAGCTGCCCTGCCTCTACGAGGAGTCCGGGTCTCATGGCCGAATCTCCCGCCCCGTCGTTTTCGTGGTTCAGTCGGTCCCGCGAGACCTCGAAGCAAGCAGCCCCGGAGCGCGCTGAGGGTTGAACTCCGTCCGCATCATGCGCTCAAGTGAAGGGCCGGGTTATTGTAGTTGTGGCTTTGATTAGACCATTTTCTGCTGCTGCCTTGTGGGTAAATCCCCGGGGAACACGGTGCGGTTCATGAGCCAGATGAAAAATACTGACGGAGTTGTTAGTTTCATAGAGGCAGATGGAGGTGTGATTTAAAAAAAAGAAAGACACGGATTTGGTTCGTTTAGAAAAGGGGAGGAATGTATGCTGCGGACTAGGGGCGCTCAATCGGGCCACGCGGAAGCAGCAGTCGACGCCGATTCCCTGTCGCCGGACAGCCCCGCGCAGAAATGCTCGCTGCAGCCTCGTCAGCCAGCGCCACAGACTCAGGCGGACCGACCGCGCTCCAGGCTGCGAGCCGCTGCGCGTTCCCTCCAGTCGCTCGGTAGGCGCAGGCGCACGGCGCAGGCACGGACGCGCGCTCCGGAAGACTGACACTTCGCCCCGCCCCCTCTCCCGAGCCTCGCAAGAGGCGATTCCCTCCCGCCTCTCGCAGGGCTGCTCCTGACACTGCAGCGGCGCTAGGCCGTCGTCAGGCCGCCAGGCGCAGAGGCGCGCGATTGGCTGAACGGATGGAGAGCGGTGCCAGCTCCGCTTAAAGAACCAAAGGTGGTTCTTGTTCTTGCCTTTCCTCCTTCCAGTATTCGGCCGGCCGGGGGCCTCCTTAGGCAATTCCGTGAGGACAGCTAGAGGCATGCTATGGCGGCCCTGCCTCCTCCCTCCAGGAAAGGAGCTCCCAAAAGGAGCTTTCTCCCTCAAATTCAAAGAGACCAGAAAGAGAGAGAGAGAGAGAGAGAGAGAAAGGGAAATCCGAGCACCGGTAAGAAACAGGTGTCTCGCAGCCCGTATCTCATTAAACGAACACATGCACACAAAGAGACACAGGGAAGGAGGGCAAGGAAAGCCAATGAGAAAGCTTATTTTTCATGCAGCTAACGATCTTAAATGGAGCTGCTGACATTTTTTCCTTCGTGAAATGGCAATGCTCGCCCGTTTTATTTCCACTTTCACACAGGCGCACGCACTCACCCCGAGACAGGCAAAATTGCAGCCAGATGGAGGCGACCTAGGTGGAAGAGAATGCGTTTACCTTATTTATCCAAGCGGAGGCGCAGTTACAAAGCAGTATTGCAGTTCTGGCAAGCCTTCTGCCTGAAAGCCACTGGGAATTGAGCAGCCAGGTCGCAGCGCGTTCTAGATTCTGTCCCGGGGGTGGAGTGGGGTGGGGTGAGATGGGGTGGGGTGGGAACGTGCTATAGAATCTGAGGCTAGGCACATGCAATTGGCTCGAAATTCCCCAAGAGCGATGTGCCCCGTTGCTAAGATCGTGGGGAGGGGCGGGGGGAGTAGAGTCATATGAGAGGCAAAGCTCCGGAGAAAAATGTACTTTAAGAATCAGGTTTTATGCCGGAGATCAGATCTCCGATACGGTAAGCAAAAATATAGGAAGACAACCGCTTTCCGATATTGTTTGGGGGGACTGTGGAGATTGTTGCCTACTGATAAAATAAATAGGCGCCTTTAGCGGGCTTAAAGGTAGCATATTACCCCAGCACCAGCTTTCGATGACTGGAAGGTACCTATTGCTTATCTATATACCCGCCTTCGAGTGGCTGGCCATTCAGACCAGGCTGCACTATGACCATTTTAGGAGGCGGGAAAGAAGCGTCTTCCCTCCGCACTTTCTCCATCGGAGATGGAGAGACGGGACCCCTTCCATGAACGCTACTGCGACACCTGACAGGTGATAGCGCTGGCTCTTCCATTTGCTGCCTCTACTAGCCATGCATTGCACTCCAGCTCTGTGCTAGGAGCCCTACCAAACGTTATTAAATAAGCCTGCCCTTGATCTTGACAGTGAGGCTGCTGTGAATCTCTCCAAATTAATTCGAATTTTGATTTGGACGCCACCCTTTGTGCTCGGATTTTGCCGGACTGACGGCGTCTATGTGCGTATTTAAATTCGAGAATCAGAAAAAAGGTTTCTTTCTCTCTCGATCCCCTCTTCCCGTGGAGCCTGAACTTCGGAGTCCTTTCAGTGTCTAAAAAGTAAACATTGTTAACTAGAATAATGAGCCAGTAAAGTCACTGAGGGATGAAATATAGAGAAGTGCTACCTTGAAGCAAATAACGGAACTCTTGGAGCCATCATTGATTTAAAGGGGCGGGTGGGGGAGGAAGAGAGACCCTGCGAGACTCGAGGATTCCGTCCCCGGGCACCCAAAAGCACAGTGGGGCGTGTGCCTCGTTAGAGCCCGATGGACACTTCTGGGGTGCTGATTGTCGTGACACGCAGGCACAGGCGGCCACAGGAACACGCCTTGCTAGATTCTTAGATCCCGGGGTCACCGGAAGCCCAGGGAATGTGTCAAGCTCAGCCTGGCCACACTTGCGAAAAGCCCAGCGGGACTCGGAGCTAGGAAACCAGAGCTTCCATCGTAGGCTCTTGAGGTCGACTTTATTTGCACGACCCAAACTGTTGGAAAGTATTGAAGCTTTAAGCAGAAACAGCTGGGTGGATGGCACCGGTCTCGGTTACTACGGAGTACTTTGCAGCACAGGACGAAGTGGCTTCTAAAAGGGAAGGCAGCATTGGCAACGCCTGTCCGGCGAGGTGATTTCCCACGTGATTGATAGACGCCCCCCTCCCTCGCGGGTCTACAGCCTCCGACGTCTTCTTAACCCGTAACGGGACTCTCTGTGGGGTGGGTCTGGGTATCTTCTGAGAGGTAAGTATACTCTGAAATATCTATCGATGTTTTAATAAAACCCTGACTAGCTAGTTATTGATGAATGTATGGGTAGCTCTTTATTGCAGACTATTGCAACAGGACCCTCACCAATCAACAGGAAGATTTAAGATAAGTCAGACTTAAAGTCAGTCTATCAGACTGTCGGTTTGCCTGTCTTTCTAGAAAGAGATTTCCCCCTCCCCTTGGTCAGAATTAGTGACTGTTTTGTGACTAAAATACTTGGGTTTAAGGGTGTTTTGGGCTGGTCAGGGATCACCATAATAACACCATAATAACGTCTGGCATTTCCATGCCTAATCTAGCGGAGTCCAAAAAAGCCCCCTGGGTTCAAAGGCGCCTCTTTCCAGCGAAGTCGTCTCGGGTTCTCGCCTTGGAAGCCACCCCGCTCCGCTCCGCTCCCACCGGCTCTGATTTGTTATTAGCGCTGGCCATGGAAGTGACTCCTGCGTAGCGGGACTTGTACTTTTGTTTCTACTTACAGAACAGGAAGATCACTAGTATGTAACAAAAAAGTCCCCCCTGCAAATTGGATGACTGTACAGGCATTCGTAAGAAATGTACGCTCTGTCTGTGTGTGTGCAGGCGCGCGCGTCTCACGCAGAAAATATGCCGAAGTCAAAGTTCACCTAGTTTCGCTCAATGCGTTGTAATAAAAGCGCAAGAGTGTTGCGCGCTAACTTTTCTTGGAGGACTCGCTGTTTGTTAGGCAGTTCATCGGGAGGCGACAGGGCGACTCTTCCCTGGGCATTGGAGCCGACGCAGCGCTGTCTTCAAGGCCCGGCTGCATGGGGATCTGCGGGGGCGGGGGTCCGGCCCGGGGAAGAGAGGGGGGCGCTGCGACGCGGTCCGACTCCGACTTTCCCAGCCCATTGGGTGTGCGCGCCTGTTAAAATCCGTTTCTCCGCCTGCCCGTCGCGGCAGCGTTTCAGGAAAAGCAGCGACTGGCCTCGCCGGCCGCCTGAAGGCCTCGTGCAGGGACTCCGCGGTGGTGGCGGCGCAGAGCCCGCGACGGTCCCGCCTCCCTCGCTGCTCACCGACACTCCGGGCGGCAGAGGCGCCGACGGGGGCGCGCAAGACGCACGGCCGGGCGGGAGGGTGGGGGACGCACCCCTGCCTGCCTGCCTGTTTCCCCGCCCCACGAGCACCCCAGCCGGGAGCGCCCCAAGGAGACCCGCTGAGGCGGACCCGCCGCATCGCGTCCCTCCCCGAACCGCTCGTTAGCGCCCCCTAACCATTTCGGCCGCCGCTCGCGTGCCGGGGGAGACTCGGGTCTGGGAGGGGATTGTGTGTGTGTGTGTGGCGGGGGGGGGGTGTATGGGAAGGGGGGGCGTGATCCCCACGGCCTCGGCCGCCTCCGGCTTCCCCAGATGCCCGCTGGCTCTTTCTTTGGACGCTGCTTCTCCGGTGGCGATGGGAAGGGGCGGGAGCGTGGCGGGGACTCGCTCGGGAGGGCCGGGGAGAGCGGCCGGGCCTGGCCAGGAGGGCTGCCCCGACCGGCGCCCTTCCCTCCGCCCTCCCCCGGCCCGCGCAGCCAGACAGCTGAGGCTCCCTCCCCGCCCCTCCTGCGCCGCCTGGGAGGCCGCCTCCCCGCCCCCCGCCCGGCCTCGGCCTGCTCCGCTTGGCTCCGCCTCCTTGTGATTGAAACGCGGCTCACGTCGCGAGGAGGCGGGTGGAGTTGGGGAGGGTGGCTGGAGCCGGGCCCAGCCAGCCCGCGAGCCTCGGCAGCCCTCCCCCCCTCGCTCCCTCTCTCGCTCCCTGCCTGCCTGCCTGCCTGCCTGCTCCTCCGAAGCAGCCAGCCAGCCAGCCAGCCAGCCAGCAGGCCGCCTTGGCCAGCAACAAGTGCGGAGGCAGGCGAAGCGAGGAGCGGAGAAAGAGGGCGGGCGGGGGCTGACGTCAGCGAGCGGAGTATTATGGTCTGGGCTGCGCTGGCTGCTGCCGCCGCTGCCGCCGCTTTTCTGCTGCCAGCGGCCGAGTAAACATGGAGCTCTCCGCCGTGGGAGAGAGGGTGTTCGCGGCCGAGGCCTTGCTTAAGAGACGCATCCGCAAAGTAGGTGCCTCCGCTTGGCTTGGCCGCGCAGCCTCGCCTTTGTGCGCCGGCCAGCCGACCCGCCAGGCCCGCGCCAGGCCCGCGGGCGACCGCGAGAGGAGCGAGCGGCGCTCCGCTGGTGCACGGCTCCTGCCTGGCTCCCCCCTTTCTGCAGCAGCAGCCCTTCGTCGCCAGCCGCTCCCCCTTCCTCTGGCGCTGCGCAGATCGCCACCATCGAAGGCTGATGCTTGCTTTTTAAAAAATGCATGCACGTTTGGGCTGCGTACATATTGAGCTGCACGAATTTTCCTCCCTCTGCATGCACATTTTAGCATATCTGGCAGCACCGCCCCCCTTTTTCATGCATGGATTTTTCTTCTCCTCCTTTTCATCTTACATATGCATTTGTAAGACTTTGGATACACCTTTATTTTGATTGAATGCATGTTGGAGTGGCGAAATCATTGTTTGCCTGCAGCCCCCCCCCCCCGGAAAAGCATGCTTACTTCTCTTTTCTTGGCCTCTGCAGGGTCGTATGGAATATCTTGTGAAATGGAAGGGCTGGTCCCAGAAGTAAGTAACTGTCAAGGCTGCCCTTGATGTCCACTAAATATGGTGGTTTTGCCTTATTTTACAGTATAATTAGGCCTGATGAGTTTTTGGGTAGAGGGATGGACTAGATGATCTTTTAAGGTGTCTTGCAGTCGCCATGCTCTGGAAAGATAACAAATATATAAAATTATACAGCTTTGTTCTCCCCCACCCATTTGTTAGGTACAGCACTTGGGAACCTGAAGAAAACATTTTAGATGCTCGCCTGCTTGCAGCCTTTGAGGAAAGGTATGCTACTGGGAAACATATCCATCATATTTAGCATAGCAATAGCACTGTCCTGGGGCAATACTAAACTGATGTTCCTTTTAAATCCCCCCTTCAAAAATTACACACACATATAGGGAAAGAGAAATGGAACTTTATGGTCCCAAGAAACGAGGTCCGAAACCGAAAACCTTCTTGTTAAAGGTAAGAGAAAAAGATTAGTATCTGGGCCGAGGACCCATGCATTTATAAAAGATGTGCTTGAGAAACAGACACCAGGACTGGTGTGTACATTGCAATTGTGGAATGCTTGTGGAATCTCCTCTGGTAACTTTATCTGTTTTTCAGGCCCAGGCAAAAGCCAAAGCCAAAACCTATGAATTCCGTAGTGACTCCAATAGGGGAATCCGGATGCCTTACCCAGGAAGGTCTCCCCAGGAACTGGGTTCTACGTCCAGAGCTAGAGAAGGACTGAGACAAATCCCCCTGCCCCCTCAAAGCAGCTCCACCACTGTGACCACCAACCCTTCCCGAGTGGAAACAATCCAGGAGAGCAGGGTTGGGGCAGAGGAGGATCGATCTGAAGGAGCCTTAAAAAAGCGAGGCCCAAAGCCCAGGAAAGACCTTTACAAAGACCTGCCTGAGCCTGCTGATGTGGCCTCCAAGAGGAAATCAGTGGAACCAGGGGACAAGGTGGTGGCAGATTATCTAAAAGCCAGGAAGTTGGAAGAGGCTACAAACCCTGGTGCAGCCAAGTTCAGTTCGGGACATAGTGTGATCCAGTTAGCCCGGAGACGGGAGCCTGAATTACCCAGTACTGTTTCCAGTCCCAGAGCAGAAGGTGGCATGAAGCTGGGAGCGCCTGAGACTTACCCTCCCAGGCTCACCAAGCACAGGGCTGATTTTCTGGATCCAAAGGGGCAAAGTGGTTTGGACTTGGGTGCCCCTAAGATCCTACACAGCTCTGCAAATCAAGGCAGTTTATACCGAGATGGGCTAGGGAGCCAGGCTGGCAGGCCTTCCCTCATCGCTCGCATCCCTGTCTCCAGGATCCTCGGGGACCCTGAAGAAGAAGCTTGGAGCCCATCTCTCAACAACTTGGAGAAAGTGGTTGTGACTGATGTGACATCAAATTTCTTGACAGTTACCATTAAGGAGAGCAGCACAGACCAAGGGTTCTTTAAGGAAAAGCGATGAATACACTTGGAGAAGAGGAGGCATTTAAAGGGTTTGGTAGAGCTTGGTTTTGGCTTTTTTTCTTGGACAAGATTAAAAAATCTGTCCTTAATTCTTTTATTCCTCCCCTTTCACCACCAATTTCAGTTTTGGTTGAAAAGATTATCACTAGAGTTATATTTTCTATTAGATGTAAATATGTTATTTAAAGAAAAATACATATATATATATCTATATACATATATATATATTTCAACTCTAAGTTGTTTTTTTTTTAATTTAAGGCTCTTGGAGGACAAACAAACAAAGAACTGATGTCTCTCTTGCCTCAATGGTAAGAGCAGGTGTAGATAGCAAATGACCTTATTAGCTAATTATAGTGTTTTGATTTCATTTTTTATTCAATTATTTCTCCTCCCTTCCCCCCCAAAAAATGATGTTGATGGCAAATAGGGGATATTGTGTTCATCTGGGGACCCAAAAAGTCTCCAGCTTCTTGATTGTTATATTATAAGGTATTGCTTTGTACAATCAAGTGTGTTGTATACCCAACTGTTGTAGCTGGACAGCTGAAATAAGCACTTGACTTTACAGTATTGTCTTTCTTTTGTGTTGCTCCAGTTTTTAAAAAAAGTTGTTGGCTTCAGATGTTCATTAAAAACAGTTGAAAGATGTTTTAGCAAAGAAGTATTAACTTGAATGACCTTTTCTTGCAAGGGAGAAGAGAAATTGTACGTTTTGAGATTCCGAAAAGGAGTAGCTGCTGTCATGCACTTTAATACAATTGTCAAAGGGGGGAGGAGGGGAACTGAACTGATCCTTTAGTTTAACTTTCTCTGAGATTTTTCTCCCTTAAGTCCATCCCTGCTCATTCCAAAAAGATAATCTGTTTACATTCCTTACATGCCAGAAAAGTTGGGGAGGAGAGTGTTTTCACTGCTCATATTTTAAGTCCTCCTGCTGTTATAATGAAAGTAGAGTCTCCTTGCCCCCCCCCCCCAGTGATTATGGATCTGTTCCAGGTCTCTGGACAAATCGTTGAAAAGTGTTGCATAATATATATTCCTCATAAATAAAAATATCCAGTTAGAGATGCAGAGAATACAACTTTTAAAAGTCCATTAACCATGAGGCAAGACCTGGTACTCCAATAATCTCCTCCCCCCACAAGGCTTCTGCAGTCTGTTAAAAGTGAAGCAGTTCTTTCCCACCAATGCTGTGTAAAATGTAAACCCCCCCCCCTTTTCCCTGCTTCCTTTAAGAAAGCATTATGACATCTGATGGATTTTGGAGTCTCTTTTATTTGTCTCTGCTCCACTAAAGGAAAATAAGCCTTTCTTTCATAGACTAGCATTAACCTCCTTTATTAGGAGGAGATGTGCAGAATGGGGGTTGGGGTTGTTTTCATTTATGTACAGCAGGTGCTGTGGTGTCCCAACAGATATTGATTTAAGGATCTCTTGTTGGTTCAAAAAGCACAAATCTGCCTAGCAGCCCCTAAGGGCCTGGCAGGGGGATGAGTAGCCTTCTCTATCTTCCTGTGAATGGCTTACTCACTCACTGGAGCTCTTTATAGCATTTTCACATTTGGGGACTGCACAGGGGACAGAAGCACATGTGGTATTAGAAAGTGGCCGAGGGGGGGGGGAGGGAGGTAAGCAAGTGGGTGCAGAAGGAGCTTTCACTCTTCTAGGGATCAACCGAAGTCTACCTTTATTTCTCCCATATATTCTTTTGCGACTCCTCCGCCCCTTATCCAGCTAATTAAATATGTTTTTGGTTGTTTATTTAGACTATGAAGTTAAGTTCTTAGTTCCCATCTAAAGATATTGTCAAGGTTTTAAACTTCAGTCATTTCAGATAATTAAGCAAATAAACTGCAGATATGCTCAGTTCCTTTCATATTAAACCTACAAGGGAGTGGAGGTGTATGTCAGCATATGTATGTTCACAGAGGTTCCGTAGCCCTTTACAGAGGATGGGGGAGGATGGGGGCAGAGGAGAGCTATAGGCCAAGAGAAGCACTCCTTGAGTTGAAAAGTCCTACATGGTGTCCTTCCCCCCTCAGGTGTCAAGAGTGGTATATGCCACCTATGATATGTGTTTCTAGAAGACTAGATACACAAATGGGTATATAAATCCTAGACATACATGTGGGTGTATATGTGTATGTACATAGTTACATATATTGAATGTATGTGTGTGTGTGAGTTATTTAATTCTCTTTAAGATTTGTAAAGAAAACAAACCTATAATCATTTGGCCTAACAGTCTCAAAAGTGAAGCTTAAGTAGGTGTCTTCTGCCAATGTTGAATGTCTATTGCAATACCTGCTTTTTATGTGAATTGAAATATATATATATTCCTTTGTAAATAGAGATTTGGCTTTTGTTTTGTGTTTGTTGCTATCAGAGGGGCAAAGAAAGAGAAGGTCATTATGAATTCCCCTTTACTAACTGAGCAGCTCCTCCTGGTGTGCTGGAGGAGTCTGTGTAGGATGCCTTGCCTGAGTGAGGTGCTCCCATGAAGGAAAAGAGTTGCTCTCACTGCCTTACTGGATGAAATCTCCCTTCTAGTGCAATGGCTAGTCTCAAAATTAAGTTGAAATTAAGGGAACTGAAATGGTTCCAATCTGGGTAGACCTCACTGAACACCTGTATCTCTTCCCATACCTTTAGGTAAATTAGCATCTATACAGCAGATGACATTTGATGGCTTTTCAGTTTCCATTATTCCTGGCGTATTTTTCTTTTGCCACACTTTTTGCAGGGTCCCTCCCATCTATAAGGGTCTGGGATTAATAAGGAGTAGTTAACCTGGATTTTGCCCCTGTATGTCTTCCCCAGCTGTGGAGGCTTCATCCAATAGACACTACACAAAGCAGCCTATGGATTTCTTATTTCTTTTCATAAATTCAACATGGCTTCTCCTGGCTGGAGGGTGTTCCAGCCCATTCTTCCATGCAGTTGAGCAGAAATGCAATAGAATGGATCTCATTGACCTCACTGGGGATGAAGTGAGCTGTTGATTGGCTCTGGTCAGTTTTGCCCTCTCTAGAAAAAGCTGTGGCTTCCTAAGGTTAAAGTGACAAAAGTGCCAAAACAGCTGAACAGTCACCTCTGAGGCATCATGTCAGTGACCTCTGTCTCAAGCCAAACTAGAGAACGTTCTGTTGTCCCCATTGCCCCTCCCCCTTTCCAGCTCTTCCAGTAATATCTAGCTGTGTCTTTGTTCTAAATGGAAGCTCAAGGTAAGTAAGCCATGTTTATTTTCCTCTCCAGCACTCGAGCCAAATAAAGTTGCAGCAGCCTCCCCTGATAGTTGACCTATAAGCATGCATTTCTTGCCTCTGAGGTGAGAGAAAAGTCTTTTATTGAAAAATGTATTCCAGCTCTTACCTCTGCTCTGCTCTTACCTCTAGCTTCTAATTCCAGGTCAAAGCAAATGGAAACCTGGGAGACTAGGAAGTCCAGGCAGCTGTCTACAGAGATTTTTCAAGAACCAATTAGGGAGGGCAAGAAAGTAAAGAATCTCTCTTAAAAAATCTCTTGGTCTGCCCAATGTGAATCTTGGCAACCATGAAGCTCAGGGCTGAATCGGCAGGGTCAAATCTCACGGGGCAGTGCTATAACAATCCTTTTTGGATCGGGGTGAAGAAATCTGGAATAAACTGGATTTAGCCACGATTGGTATTTTCTGGGCAAAAGTTTAATGTAACTAGCAGCCCTGTCACCAACTGGACAGAAAACCTCTCAGAGGTTAGCGAGATTCTGCAGCTGCAGCATGACTCGAGGTCTCCTTTCAAGAAGAGGCTTCTGAGTGTAAACAGCAGCTGTGTGGAAGACCACATTGCCTTAAGAAACAAGGGCATCTTTAGCAACTGCCCCTTTTAGAAAAGGAATTTGGGGTGGGGGGTCAGATCAATGACTATACACTTTCCAATCATTCCACGGTTTTCTCACACTCCTTCCCCAGCCAGGAGAGCATCCCAGTTCTTTCCAGGCACTTGACAGGCTACGCTTCTGACCTTATGTTAAATACGACTCCAGCAGCACCACATACCTTGGAAATATTGTTGGTTTACTCGAATCCTGCCTTCCTACTGCAGCAGCCCAACACGGCTAATATCTGCAGCTGTCTTGATGTTGTTGCCAGCAAAAGAAGTGAGGAAGGAGACAGTTTTGTCTCTGAAGAAAGGGATGTTTTGGCTGGAAACTTCTTGCTTACCTAGACGCTGCGCCTGGAATAATTGTTGTTGTTATGGTGCGTTTCCCTTACGTTGTGTGTCATCAGGCGAGCAACTAGCCTGGCCAGAAAAGAGGGTTGGGCTGCCTGGTCTTGGGTGGAAACATTGAGAAACCAGCAGCACATGCCCTTACGCCTCCCACTGTGAAACACTCTCAGCCAACCAGGCCTTTGGCAAGACCAGTAGCAAAGGCTTGGGGAAAGCCTACAGCACCAGAGAGAGAAGGGGGGGGGGTATTTGTTCCTGGGACTGGGACCAAATTCTGATCTGAAAATGTTCTTCCTGTTCTGTCTCAAGTAGAAAGCCAGATTGGAGGGAGGTGGCAGAACCAAGGCCAACCTACACAACTTACCCCTGGGATCTGCCCCTATAGTGGAGGGGACAGCAGCCTTTATTTTTCCCTTGTGAACTCTCTTCTTACATTTACAGGTCATTCAGGACTGAGTTGCAACAATAAGTCCCAGGGCTTAAGTATATGAAAGCAATGATCTTCTCACCTCCTTCCCCAAAGGACTTAATGCCCTGGAAGAGCTGCAAAAGTTGATGGGGCAGGAAAAAAGTGGGTTGGGCAGTCCCTGGTTTCCTTCCACGAGGGTCTAAGAGGAGAAGAGTTCCTGCAGGCCTCCTCCCCTAGCCCATCTCCGGCTTTTGGTCTGATGGGTTGCCTTCTCCCGCATCTCATTCCTGGAACACTGGTTTGGGGTTCCCCGAAGCCTTCTGGCGCTCTTGTGGAGAATGAACTAAGGGTAAAGAAGAGGAAGGGATGTAGTGACTGCCTTAGACAATTTTCACTGGGTTGTTTTGGGATGTGAGCATCCAAGAGTGGAGGTGGGTCTGGAGGAACAAGCTGATGCACCTAGACAAGAGACTTACTCTACAGCCTTGCAGTGCAATCCTAAGCAGAGTTAGGCCCTTGTTAGACCATTAGAAGGGTGCCTCTCTCTTTAAGATTGAGCTACCAGTGATCAACACACAATGAAAACAATGGGTTTAGAAACTCTGATTAGAGCTGTGAGGACCAGCCTAAATATCTCCACTGGGGGAAGGGGACCCATCCAGTGGAGTAAGATAAAGGTCTGTCTCCCCCCCCCCCCATGACGTTCTCTGGCAGTCCAAGCCTTGCTTGACCCCTTGTCTTTCATTGAGGGAGTTCGACCCACCGCTCCTAGGGGCAGGGTGGGGGCTGCGGTGGCTTCTTCCCGGGGAGGCTCTGGGCTGGGGGGAAACTCCCCCGGAATCGAATGGGTTTCCGGCCATGGCGCTTGCTATGCTGGCGTGGTGAGATTTTTTAGAAAACTGGCATGACCTGAACTTCCTGAGTTTAGTTGCAGGGACTGAAATTGGTTTTCTGCACCGCATGTTAAACTCTCGTAAACCGCCCTGAACATTTGGGAAGGTGCGATGTCAATACAAAATGTCACAGGTGGAGGAGCTGAGCCCCTCCCCGTTCTCCTCCTGAAAACGTGTTAGTTCCCAAATCCCCCTGTTCAAGGCTCCAGAAGAGATGGAAACGGAGTGGCAGGATTAACCAGTCCAACCCCCCCCCTCCAGAATTTAGCCGTTTTAATCTTCAGTTTGGACACAAGATGAAGGAGTGGGGGGGGGGGGGCTGAGGGAAGGGAGCGAGCGAGGGAGGGAGAGAGAGAGGGGGGGGGGAGAGAAAGAGAGAGAGAAAACAATGCCCCGCCTAAATCTTCGACGTCTTCATTTGTATAATCTCCCAAACAAAGATATGACTACACAAACACCTCAATTTCCCTTCACTGTTGGGAGAAACTCCAAACAAATCCAAATCAAGTTCTTCCTAATGATGTGTTTAGACATCTCCATATATTTAAAATAATTAAAAGAGAAGAACAAAACAGATCTAGCACTGCTTTCGGGTTCTTCTGCCTTGCTGGGAGCAGACTCGCCCTCCCAGACATGTTTGTTCTGCCCTTGACAAAAAGGGCAAGTGACGTCGGGGCCCAGGAGCGGGAAAGGAGTTTTTGCCCACGTTAAAAAAGACTTCGGGGAGGGATGGCGGGAGGCAGAGCGCGTGGGAGGAACAAAACCTTGGCAAGATGCAGCCCTTTCCCCAGTCGGGACTAAGGAGACCGGGCAGGGATATCAGGGCTCTCTCAGCCTCACTTACCTCACAGGTTGTCTTTTGTGGGGAGAGGAAAGGGAAGGCGACTGTAAGCCGCTTTGAGACTCCTTAAGGGAGAGAAAAGCGGCATATAAGACTTCTTCTTTCCCCCCATCCATTTCCCCAAGTACATGTGGTCCTCCACCCCACCCCTCATGAAACCAGGAGAACGCCAGACTCGGGAGGACTTGAGCTCCTGTAATTTAGCAGGGAAAAGTTTGCCCACATTTAACGAAGCCGTGAAACTTCTAGAGGCGGATCCAACGGCTTCATCAAAGCGCCTTACTCCGTATTCGGGAGGGGTGTTCTACTTCGGATTCGGTGGCCAGTCCCAGCTGAAAATTCTTGCAAAGCGCAGCAGGTGTTTTTCAGAGTAAGAGTTCAGACCTGAACTTATCTACGGGCACCGTGACTCATAAAAGACTTCTGTTGACTGCAGCGACACTGACCCAGGTGGAAGTCTAAAAAAATGCAAATGCTCACCTGCAAGCCCAAACCCCTCTATTGTAGCGAAAGGCCCTCCTCCTCCCCCCCCCCGGTTTCAGATCATTCACTTTTCCCTTGGCGATGAGCTTTGCGCCAGAATAAAGGATACGAAAATGGGCACTTGTATTTCCCCACTCTTCGTTTATAAGGCGCAGCGCTGCGCCGTCTGGATCCAACCCGAACTCCCTCATTCACGGGAACGCAGAAACGGCCTTCTATGAAGCCAGACCCTTGGTCTATCGAGGCCAGGGAGGTCCCCCCAGACAGGCGGCGGCTCTCCCCTGTCCCCGGCTGAGGTCTCCCCAGTCACCAGCGTTTAGCCGTCAGCGGTTGGGCCTGGGACCTCCTCCATGAGAGCACAGCCTGCCCCCCTGAGGCCCTTCCGAGAGCTCTCCGGAGGGTCGTCAATGGTGCAGCTGGGCACTTCTGCCACTGCGCGCTGAACATTCCCGATGTGGCCCTGCTTGCGCTTCAGAGCCTCACTGGACCCCCGGGCCCGCTCGCCTGCCCCGGCCTTGAGGCAGCAGTGCCCTCCTCGGGACGCCGTCTCGGCAGCTCCCCACGGCCGGGGACACGGAAGAGTCGCGCCGTTTGTCATGAAGCCACGACCTGGCCCAGGAGTCGGTCTCCTCTGACAATCGCGACCTCTGCCTGATCAGGAGATGGCAGAATGCCTCGCTCCACCCAGTCTCGCCTCAGTGGGGAAGAAAGCGCGCCTCAAGTCCGTTTTCTCGTCATTCCTTCAGCCTCCAAAGAAGGGCGGCAGCCGCGGCTCCGCCAGCTCTGACTTCTTCGTGCACCCGGGGAAGGCGACGGAGGCGCTAAGGCCGGAGACCCACTGGGTTCTCTAAGACCCCTTCGTTTCCCCTCGGCGCATTTCCTTTGCACCGACGGCAACAACAACATCCCCATTGTAACCGGTTAAAGGTTGCCGGCCTGTTGTCCAGCTGAAAAGACCCTTCGAAGAAGGGAGAATTGTGCTTGTGACCCAGACTACCCGACTCCTCGTGGCCTTCCGGCTCTCCTTTGGCACGGGCAGAGGCAGAGCGGTTTCGCGCAGAAGGCTTTGCAAAGAGATTGGGCTTCAGCGGCAGGACTCGCTTTGGCCACCAGGGGCGCTTGAGTCGAACATTTGCTGTCGGCCTGCGGTTGATTCTTCCCCGAAGCCGGCCCTGCCAGGCACGAGAGTACCTGTGCTGGAATCGGTTAAGAAAGGGCAAAACTGCTTCTCTGGCTGTTCTTCACATTTATTCATTTAAAACTCAGTATCAACCCCCCCAAAATGAATTAAAAATGAATAAAACACGAATAAAAAGGCATAAAAAGTCACATTTTCAGTGCTCCAGTTATGACTGTCAATAAATTAAAAGCTCAATCAGTCAAAAGCAGTCGTGAATAATTTGGCAAATAAGTGTCCATGGCAGCACAGATGGTGGTTTTCCTCACCCATGCCAGGGAGCTCCTTGTTCCTCTGGGTCAGACTTCACCCCAGTGATCCATGCAATGGACACCTCCAGACTGGGCTACCATGCTCTGTGTAGGGCTCCCCTTGAAAATGTTTTGGAGACTGCAGGTGGTCCAGATTGCAGCTGTCAGGCTGCTGACTAGACCACCATAATTAAGTCATACTCTTGCATGTCTAAGGCAACTACCTCTGGATCCAATTCAAAATGTTGGTGTTCACTTTGAAGCCTTTAACATTCTGGGACCCTCATACCTACAGGACCAGCTCTCTTGTTACCATCCCCCATCAGTCATTGTCTGGACTAGAGGCCTCCTGCAGGTACCTGGCCTCAAGATGGGGCTGTTTGCTGTCACCAGGGAAAGGTGCTTTTAAATTGAGGTTCCTATTCAGTAGAGTGCATTCTCAGAAGGTACCCGTTTGCTGCCAGACTGTTTTTCAAGACTGATCTTCAGACTCCGAGGTGGACAACCACCCTGACTGGGTGTTAAGCGGTCAAGTGGCACTTAAGCCATGAGACACGCTCCTCCAAGTCCTTACCAGAAATATATTATGTGGAACAGATTGTATGGCAGGTGTAATATAGTCAGGAGATCCTAGGATTGTCTGGCAGCCAGGCAAAAGACATTCAGAGATGGTTTATATTTGTTCTTATGTTGCTTTTATCTCATTGGTTTTAATGGTGTAGATCACCATGAGACCCTTTGGGTGAGTGGCAACTAAAAAACTAATACACTAAATAGGTTTTCAACTGTCTCCTGGAGACTGACAGTCAGAGGGACTGGTGCACTTTCCTGGAGGGGTGGTCCCATAATGATGAGGCTGCCCCCAAAAAGGACCCATCTCTCTCACTTGCCAAACAAGGCAATTGGATTGGTGGGACAGCCACAGGAAGGCTTGTTTGTGATTTTATCCCAGGCAGGAACAAGCTGTTCTTCAAATACCCCAGGCCTAGACTACATAGGGCGCTAAGAAAATCAAAATCCATATCTTGTTGTATCAGGCCTGGGAGTGGAATGCTAACCAGCATGCCATAGTAACAGCGTCACATGATCCGAGTAGATGGCCCTGAACAGTAGTCTTGTGGTTGCATTCTGCTTTTGCTGCGGCTTCTAAACACACTTCAAGGGTGGTCCTAAGTAGACTGCATGGCAATAGCTCAGTTTAGATATAACATGAATCACAGGGGCTATATTAGATTGATACAGGAATGGGCATAGCTAGGGCACCAGCTGAAGCAGAGGGGACTGCTGTATCCAGCAGCACTTCCTGATTACAGCATTAAATGGAAAGTGTTATGGCTGGAACCATTCCAATAAACCAGAGACAAGATTCAGCCCCCTTGCCCCTGCTTCTCTACCTCCAATTCTATAAATACCTATAGCTTAACATTTAGAAAATGCAGAAAATTCAGGGTTGTCAATTCACACAACACAGAGGTTTTAAAACGGTAAGACTCCACTATGCCCTTTCCCCTTTTGGTCTATTCCACTTCTACACAGCACAATGCTTTCTCTCTTACCATGTGAAGAGAGACTTGCCCTGAACAGGAAAAACAACCACCCATTAACTATTGTTAGATCTATGAAAGTGCAGCAATAATATTGCTTTCAATGTACAGAATTCAATTCAGACATAGTATGTAAGAGTATTTCCCCAAGCCTATAGCAAGAGAAATGCATCCTTTTAGAGAGAATTCTGTTGCTCCAGATCTGATGAAAAATCTGGTCCTTATTCGCCAAAATAGCTTTAATCATTCCATAAATCTGACTTTATTTCTTACTCAGTCATATAATAGCCAAAGGAGAGCAAGGCAATTCAAGTTCACTAGTAAACCCAATAATTTCAATAGAATTTGTGTTTTTTGTGGCTACAGCAGGTCACTGTAGCCAAATGGTCCCTTTGGAAGAGGCAGCAACCACACCGTGTGCTGACCAGTTTCATTGGAGATGAAGACAGTGCACAACTGCATGCTTGCTACCTGCAGCTGTATCAATGTTTAATGTCCTAGAACAAGACGCTCTAACGTGGACTTGTCTATAGCTGTTTGCAGGAAGCAATCCTCTTTAAATAAATCCCTGTACATTAAAGTAATTCTGCCTGTGGCCCAAGTTCATGATTGTTTGGCACAACAATTGCAGAGTGTTACTTATGTTTCAAGTAGAAATATTTCCCAGCACTCAAACTGCACTTTTGTCAGGAAAAAGAATCTTTCCTGAACCAGCATTTGTCACTACATGGAACCAAGTCATGTAAGGCAGGGGTAGTCAACCTGTGGTCCTCCATATTATCATGGACTATAATTCCCATGAACATCTGGGGGACCACAGGTTGACTACCCCTGATGTAAGGCACCTGCTGGCTCTGGTAATATAAATGAGACAATTTCCCTGCCTGCCAGAAACATGGTGTGTCACCATTCAGTACATTCCTAATGCTTTTCCAAGAAGCTCAGGGTGGCATACATGGCTCTTCCCTTCTCCATTTTGTGAGGAGGGTTTGGCTGAGAAAGATGGTGTGGCTCAGTGGCACAAGGTGGTTTTTGTGCCAAATCAGGATTCGAACTCTAGTCTCCTCAGACCTAGACCAATACTTTGATGGCTACTCCACACATTGGCTTACTGCGGATGATACAGCCATTCAAAAGTGTTACAAAGTAGAGTACACATGTGATCCTGCCAGAACTTAAGTATGAAAAAAAAATAAAGCTTTTTGCTTGTTGGTTGTACCTCCTTTCTCAAGCTAGATTAGAATTTTCACCCCAACTTGTTATGGATTCCATCCCCAACCTCTCCACTGCTTACTCTGAATACATAAATTACATGCTAGGCAGCAAAGATGAACCCTCACACAGAAGGGGACCAACATAACTGAACTACCACCTAATCCTATATATCCTACATTTACTCAACCTCAAAGGTCATCTTTCCGCTTTGGGTGTTCCTACCTTCTGATACACAAGAGAGGGCTTGTGTTGGTAACTTGTGGCACCAAAAGTGAAAGCCGTTTTTATTGGTATTTATTAAAGTCTTTAATAGAGAACCAATTTGATTATTTTGGTGATCCCTCATTTTTGCCACGTTTTAATCACTGCTGAGTGACTTACATTTTGGTTTTGTTCTTAAGAATTGTTTGTGCTTTTATGATTTTTTTTCAAGTCCTAGCTTCTGAGTGGTTTTTGGGCAGAAAAGTGGCATACAGATTTTGTAAATAATCGTATAGTGAAAGCTTAGAATCAGTTTTTAAAAAATTGCTGGACAGTTTCTTAAGTCTCAATTAAGACACAAGATGCAGCAGTTTAAGCCAATGCAAGCAGGCCCCCTCCTTTTATGCTTTGAGCAGATCAATTCTAGTAAGACTATCAAAGTGTTAAAGTTTGCCAGTACTTTTAAAACTATTACCCATCTAAGTAATGATGAAATTTCAGTCTCATGCTCAATTGCTCAGTGCACCTCAATCCTCTTCAATGGACACATCAAGCAGGGAACTGAACAGCCAGTGTACAAAGATCACCTCACTTCTATTACTCTTGCAAGTTAACTGGTAGAATTAACTCCTACAAAATAGTATTAAATAAATTAACACGTAAGCCCATTATGAGCCAACATGAACAAGACAATGTCCACAGGGATGATCTTTATGTTCACGATGTTCCTTGGTAGATGGAACAACTCCCATGTTTCTTTTCCCCCATGTACTTCTAAATGCTGTCCAAATCCTACTGGGTTAGATGTCGCGCTTTGTTCTTATGACCACGGTCCTAATGCTGAATCTGACTGTGGAGCACAGTGTTAAGAACTGTACTAAAGTAGCACAGGCCACACAGTGAAATGAAAATTTAAAAAAATATTTATTGAACACTAAAACCAAGAATAGAAAAGTTATACAAAAATTGTCCAGCATACCATCTTCTAGGAATTTTTTCTTTTTAAACCTGCAAAATAAATTAAACAGCCTAGAAAGCTTAAGTTTAAACTAGTGTTAATGGCCAAGAAACACTAGTAGACATCGTACAACAGAAGCCAGCCAGCCAGGGTCAAGCAAACAAACCCCAAACGTAGTACTGAACCCACAGCAAGATCAATGGGCAGACAGTGCTTGCAGCCTTATTTAATATTCTGGTTGGAAAGGCTGCCCCCACTCTAACAAAGAACCTAAGCGTTCCCAGGGTAATAACATGTCCAACTTTTGTTCTTTTAGCATAAAAGCAAAGAAACAGCTCTAGTTAAAGCAATTAGAAAATGTCATACAAGAGCTATTTGGCTTTTAAAAAATTAAACACAGTTACAGACACATATTACAAGAAGATGAACCAATGCGTACAAGTTTCCTCTTGTGAAAGCCATTTTTCTTGCTTAAAACGGAGTATACAATATTATTAGTGTATCAGAAAAGAACACACGATAAAATAAAACTGGTTTGTGTTTTTTGTACTGTGCATATTAATTCTAAGGAAGTGGGCTGTATTTAGCATTTTTCCCAGTCAATGTAAAAGAGTCACTAAATATTCAAAGCAAAAAAATATCCATTTGATATACTTCAGCACTATTTAGTTACAAAACAACCCCACAACAACTCTTCAATAACTGAGCAGAATAGCCAACATAATTTTAGCCAGTTGTCTGCCATACAATTAGAACACTCAGACATATAGCAGCAAACTGAAGAAAATATATAAAGGTTGGCTTTGAATACTAATTGTATTAATTGGTAAATATGGTTAGCATCCACTTGAACCATCTGCCCATAACAGATTTTTAAATTTCAACTGTGAATTCAAATATACTGTTATATGAGATGGTAGTTTCATTTCTCCCCTTCTTTTAATCTTCTACTCAGTTTTATACATCAAGCACTAAGCACCAATGTCAATTGTTAGAAAGTGGTTCATCTTACTGTTTAGTAAGGTATTTTCAGGATTGTAGACTTTGGAATTGAAATAGCTGGTTAAGCAGAAAGGCACAGCACTAGAACTTCTAGGAGGAAGAGCATCAGATTTCTGTTTTCCAAGGGAACAGGGAAATAGCAAGAAATCGATATCTATTAGCATTGATTAAAGAGCATAGTTGAGAATCCCAAGCAACTTGTGCAGATATCTGAAAAAGGTAGGTGCATCCCTGGATAATGGGAAGCTGCTGCAAATTAGAAATTTAAGAGCAACACACAGGCCTGGTCAAAAGAATATACCAGAGCAAAAGGGAACTATATTAGTGAAACAATGTAATGCTCTTGAAAACAAGGTATATACATGCACACACAATAAAGTTAGAACCCAACAGATTTTATTCAAGACAGTGGGGCTTCTGGGTTACAAAAAAGCTGGTACCTACTCTTGCATTCTCAGTTGTATGAACAAACCTCTTACCTCTAACCAGCAACAAAGCCATTCCAGCAGCACAAGACCTTTCCTTATGAATAAAGCTGGTCTCAACAAAGCAGCTGTAAGCTCTATTAGCCAAACAGGCCAATTTAAAATACGCACTCGCATGTTATGAAGTCTTTCCTCCTACTCTGCTTCAGAACCCTGCCTCTTCATAATGACCTTAATATTCAGTTGTGATAAAAACACAAAACTGCTGCTAGCAAACACCCAGAAGGCACATGAGTCAAAAGGGATTTAGTTCCATAAAGGCTAAATACAAGGTAAACATCTAATAGACAGCATAGCAATGAGATTGTAGTTTTTCATTTTACCACAAAAGTAAGACCTGTCAAATTTTCAAAAAAATAGGAGGGGGGGGCATTTTTACCACATCTTGAAGCCTGGTTTTGCCAAGAGCTTTTTAGAACTGAGGAATATTTATTTTCCAGTATCCCAAATGGAGAATTACTTGCCACTAATGGGCAGAAAGAAGCATCAACACAACATTGTATTTTCAGCATCTAGAGAAAAGGATCAATCCTTTTCTTAAAAGAAAAAACCCTAGACCATATGGCCACAGAGGACTTGAATCTCAGGCAGACTAGTCATTCATACTGAAACAGACATTTTACCCCACAAGGCAAGAGTGTAGGCTAGAACTACAGGGGGAGATACCTGCATTCAAAATTAAATGTTCTGCTGCACTTGCGTCTATTTACAAGGATGCCTTTAGTAAGTACTCATAGCTCTCACATCTAGAGAGCATGTGAGAACCAATGACAACGTCTTCTACCATACTAGCAAAAGAGCTGCTAGCTGAGATCTGGCCATGATTCTCTGATGCTATTTTGTTATGCTTCCAAAAGAGGTATGTCATCAACGATGTGCTAAACAGCTATTTAGTGGGCAAAGGGTCACCTGTTCTCTTAACAATGCTCAATCAGTCTTTTTGGCTCTTGAAAATAGGGACTAATGTATCAACTTTGTAGGGAGCCAAAACTTTAACATGCTTCCATCGCCTCATTCCAGTACTGTAGAACAAAAGGATTGAGGAACCATCACCAGAATTTTTATCAAAATTCCTCTTAGATGCTCAGTGCTTCATTGGAAACTTGCACCTCAGCTGTAAACACTACTTAGAAGCAAATCCGATTAGTTTCAATAAAGTTTACTTCTAAGTAAGCAAACTCGGGCTCACAGGATGAGTGAATACTTATGTAGCAGAGATATATTCAACATAAATGCAAGCAACGTCTTATCCTTGTGTTGCAGCCTCTCAGTTCTCATCTTTGTTTCTACTACTACTACATGAATGCCAAAGGATATATGGACAAAGACGATAGCGAGAAACCACCAGGCTTAGCCACTAGATTTCCAACAGAATGCAAAGAAAATGGTCCCAGAGTTAGTTTGGGTATCATAACATGCACTAAGCTTGTTCAGGGCAGACAAACCCAGCACACAATGCCTCTTGACAATCGAAGTATTTGTTTGTAGGAGTCACTCCACGGAAACACACCTCCAATTGCAAAAGCCACACAACTATAGTGAAACTTGGCCATGTGATCCCAGATCATTCAGGTCCAGAAGCTTTTGGCTATCAATACTCTGGCACTCCCTGTTTCCAAGCAATGCTGCAGCTTCTAATACAGTGCCAATTACAAATGTAAATAAACAAGCCATCTGTAAGACGAAACAATAAAACAGAGCTCGGGGAAATAAATTCAACACCATTATTGCACAACTCCAGACTCCTGATGCTTGTACCAGCATTGCTCCCAGTCCTCCACTACTCTTTTGTCCCATAATCTACTTTAGAAGAAGATGCTGGTGTAACAGTAATACTCTTTTCTGAGCCCACCAATGGATGTTTCTGTGTGACAGCACAGAGCTGCCCTGTGGGGACACTGTGGGTTTGGAACCCTTGCAAGAAGCATACTGTACCCCTGGTAAGTTAGCAAGAGAGGATTCATCTGTAATCCTATAAAACAGTCAAGATTGAGAGCTAGACTTGCCGTTCAATACTAGTCCAAGCTTGGAATATAATGGTTGATTCCAATGAGACGTGTCAAATGAGAAAAACAATATAAACCCAAACATAACTTGACTTCAAGAAAACCTAGGCCCAATCTAGACTTTGGTGCTAGATTGCCCTCCAACCTAACTTCTTTCTAGCTTTATGTACTTCCACCAAGGTATGGCTGATGTATGCCTTGGTCTGACGATGTGAGTTTAGCATCCCAATACACAAGTACAGTTGCACATTTCAGTAAAAAACAGCACAGTTTCTTATCAGAATATCAGCGCGGAATGTTTTGTGGCTAAGCTGGAAGTAAGGGTGTGTGACAGTCATTATGATAAAGACTGGTCTCTAAATACTGGAAGTCTTAATTTGGTCAGCACACATCAACAGAATTTGCTTCTCTCACTTGCTCCTTATAAGTTGGATTCTCATCAGGCCCACCTCTTCTCCCAAGATTCTGTTATTATCCTTTTATGCAACATTGTTGTGAGTGATGGGGTACAACCTTAAGCAGAAATACTTTCCATTAAATGCCTTAGTTACAGGTCTATGTTTATGTGTGCATACATGGGTGATAACAGAGGAAAAAGGCAGTGTAAGTAGCATTTGCCAGGTGAAAAAGGTTGCTGTGTCATGGATGGACTTTGTTCTGGGAACATTCCAAGACTTTGTTTTTTCAAACAATTTCTTGCATGGTCCAGTACAAGGGTTGACAGCAGTGATGTTACCAGGGCAAATGATCAATCTGCAATGTGGGAAACAGCAAACAGGCAGTTTCACCTTGTAGCCAATAGCACCTAGTTTCTAGGCCCAGCCCCCAAAGCTCTGAGGGCAATATCCTCTTCCCTTTAGCTTCCAAAGCAAAGCAGACTTAAGGAAATGTAAACATTATTCCCATTTCACAGCCCTTTTGTAGTCACTTAAATGTTAAGATTCTTATTCAAGTTTATACTGGGTTCACTGTCCCAAGCTCAAAAAGTTCTGATACTGATTATTTGGTGGAGGAATACATTTATGTGGATAAAACAATGTAATCATAGAAGTTTGTCTTTAGAATCCTTCCTCACAAACTTACCATGTGGCTGGATACTCAGTTTTCTTTAATTTTAAACCACAAAGCTAGGAAATCAAAGTACAGAAATATCTCAATGAGTAAGTCTCCTCTATATTGGCTGATTTCAACTAAAGCTGATGCTTGCAAGAAAGAATCCTCATCCCTGTCTTGTTTTTTTGGCAGCTGCATGACTAGTTGTTGCCCAAGAACTCCCAAGTCTTCAAGGAATTTCCATAAATTAGACTAGCAGAAGCCAAAAGCTCTCACACTCAGCAAATATACACTTTCTCAATGTAGGCTCACCATTTACTAGAACACAGCTTATTAAGGGTGAACACAGACAGGTTAGGTCTCCCCTTCTGGCATAAAAACCAACAGTCAAGAGTCAGTGAAAAAAGGTGAAAGGAGAAAAATTTCAGTAATGCTGAAGATTAAAAAAGCCAACACTGGTTGGGGATTCCTTGACTGTCACTGTGATCAAGTTAGCTGTCACATCTGTGACAAAGACATGTTCAATGAGACTACGAGGGGGCTTCCAATCCTGGCTGGTCTGGATGGAGACAGACATATTCTGGCCTGTTCCAGGGAAAGACGCAGAATCTCGGTCTGAATCAGAGCTGGTTTCCTCTTCCCCAGTGCTCATTTCTGACAGGGTTGATGTTTTGTGATTTTCTGCTGTGGTACATCCCTCCTGCACACTTGTGGCAGTGCTTTTTGCTGTCAAATCTTTCTCACTGGTAGCTGTTCTTTGTGCTGGCTTCTCAGTTTTGTGAGCACCTGTGTCTGAAGTTGCAGTGTTTGTTCCAACGGTTGTCCCACTGCCCTTGGGCACAACTGTGCTCATAGCTACAGTGCTGCCAGCACTTTTGGCCACTGATCCACAAGAATGCCGTGGAAGGATGCTCCCGCCAGTGGAAGATGGTCCGTTTTTCACACTCTGTAGATTTAAAGCTTGGAGATTGAGCTCCTGATTGGAAGCTAGCTGACTGCCGGGGGAGCTGGCAGAAACCTTGTTCCCATTGTGCAAATTCTGAGCACCAGTACCAAACCCTGTTTTCTGTTCCCCCAATGCACTGCCACTAGGCCTCTTGGTCACTTTGGATCCTTGTACAGTCAACTCCAGATCCCCAGCACTTTTCTGGTTTTTCAGTTTTAAATCCAATCCTAAACCAGTCTTGCAGGACACAGCTGACTTAAGTGTCAGCCTTCCCACACCTGAAGCATCTGTTGAGCTCTGGTTCTGTGACATCCTGTTCATATAATGTACAATGGAGCTCTGCCAACTGATGGCACAGTTTGGACTTCCAGGTGAGTTACCTTTCACAATATTAGAAAGGTTGTCAGCAGAAGATGCTCCAGAACAAAATCCACCAAATGCACCCTGGGCTTCCTTCATATGGGATTTAAGCATGGCAATGCCAGAACTCTGAGCATGGTGCTGTGGTTGTATCTTGCCCATCAGTTTGGGACCACCTCCTCCTTCTCCCCCCAGCTCTTTCCGATTAGTTTTCAGCACTTTTGTTAGGTTGATGGTCCTCTTCACCACCTTCTGCTCTGGAGGTATTGGCTTCCGCCCTCGCTTCTTCCCAATAGCATCCTTACTGTCAGGTTTGGCAACCAGAATCTGAGCTTTCTTTTGTGGCACAGGGTGACTCTCTCTACTCCGCTGACCTCTCTTTGTATCAATGTCACTTTCATCCTCTTCATCAGAAGAGGAAGACGAAGAGGTGGTTGATGAAGAGGAGCTGCTGGATTTGCTCTTTGGTGGTGCCTCAGGTTCCTTTGAAAACAAAGTTGAACAATGAAGAGAAGCAACTGTAACAGGATCTGATTTTTCATTAGTAGTGAAAGATTTTTGAGAAGAGTTACAGTGCAGTCCTAAGCAGAGTTACTCACCTCCAAGACCAATCAAATGAATTTCTGTAAACCATATTGTATTTCTGAAAGGTAGACTATGATACACCCACCATTAGGGAGTTCAGGTTCATTTTACTCATTGTGGGGAGGTCCAAATTATGCCACAATGCCAGAGAATTCTTTCAAAATACCATTTTAATTGCTGCAGCATTAAAGATGTGTGACACTAACTCCTGTCTAAAACCCAGTATCCACCCAAAGCCACACTGCGTTCAGATTTTTATAGTCTGAATATAGCACACCCAAATTAGGTCTATATCTAATTAACCACTCTGTACAAAGTTTGATAAACATTTATCCAATTAGCTCAAGGCCCCTGCCTTATCTCATCTTGTCCATCTTCAGGCACATTGGGGTGGGGAGTGTTTCCCCTGTCCGGGTAAGCTTTTAAGGAGTTTTCTCTGCCCTGGCAAGGTGCCAGGCACCTTGCAGATAAGTCTGTACAAAGTTCACTCTTCATTTCTCTAATGGTAAGATACATAACCCTCAGTAAGCTAACCCAGCCCAGTTAACAGAACTGCTTTATAGTCCACCATTAACTTTTTGCTATTGAAATGTTGTTTTATGCAAGGCTATATTATACTAATTTTGGAATGTCATACAAATATGAGTATGTTCCACCTTGACAACCTCTTATAAATATTTGCCAAAGAAACCTTGTGCAAAGTTAATACATGCAAATAGAGAGCAGAAGCATGCACACTGCACTGTTCCTGCCTCTAACCTATCTGTTCACTTTGAAAGGGGATCTGAGCCTATGGTACAGAAAGTTTATGTACAACGCACACAGCAGCACTTGTCCCTGCTCCCCAAGCCTGCATGGTACCTCCACTTCCATCTGCATCTCAGCAGTCCCCTTACTCACAACATTTTTTCTGGGCCTGCCCCTTGGTCTCTTGCCCTTCTTCCGATTTTGGACCTCCTTCTCATGTTCTCTGGAAAAAAAACAACACCACAAGAGTCCATCATCTCTGTCCCTCATCAACAGACACCATACTTCCACTCAAAACAAAGCTTTTGATTATTCACAGAATTATAGGGTTGGAAGGGGCCATATAGTCCAACCCCGTGCTCAATGCAGGATCAGCCTAAAGCATCCAGGACAAATATCTGTCCAGCTGCTGCCTGAAGACTGCCAGTAAGGGGGAGCTCACCACGCCTTAGGCAGTCGATTCCACTGCTGAACTACTCTGAATTTGAAATCCGCCCCCCGATATCTAGCTGATACAGTTCTCCATGCAGCTTAAAGCCATTACTGCGGGTCCTACCCTCTGCTGCCAACAGGAACCTTTCCCTGCCCTCCACTAAGTGACAACTTTTCAAATACTTAGTCTTCTACTTTTGTTTTTACTGTTGCCTCTGTTCTTGTTTCAGCATCTGTAAATTCTCATACAGAAATTCATCACTGTCAATCTCCAGAATACGCACTGGGCAAGGCAATCTAGATAAGCTCAGGATTCTGTCTCCAGACAGTTATTAGTTTCAAGACCACAATTTTGAGAATTTCTTGTAATTAATTCACTTCATACCAAGCATGACTTGTAAATCTCTTATTTTTTGTTGTTTTTAATACCCCGCTTTTCACTACCTGAAGGAATCTCAATCACCTACCCTTCCTCTCCCCACCATGTCAGGTAGGTGGGGCTGGTAGAATGCAGAGAGATCAGTGATTAGCCCAAGGTCACCCAGCTGGTTGCATGTGGAGGAATGGGGAATCTAACCCGTTTCTCCAGTTTAGAGACCGTTGATCTTGACCACCACACCACACGTCATTGTTATTTTTTCATTTAAGAATTAACACATTAAAAAGCACAGCATTCTCAATGATGGTTACATTTTGTAATTATTTTTTGTATTTTGTGTTATAACCACTAGAGCCATGCATCATATGCAGGGGGATGGTGCCTAGACAAAACACACAGCTAACTGATGGGATTACACAAAAAGCAGGATCAGGCCCTTAAGAAAACAGACAGCAAGCTGGACCTTTAATTGTAATACAGGTAGGAATGGGGTGGGGCTACTTACTGTCACTATAGAGGCAGCACTCACAAGTATGGAAAGTTGTGAAACCAGCAGAGGCCGTTTCTGGACATCACTACAAGGTACTATTGCAGGGACGTATCTTACATAATGAATAGCAAACTTTTATGGGGGGTAGGGAAAGGCAAGACTTTTATTGGGCTTTTACATACAGCCTCTTGCTCACTCACCTGTGAGGATACTACTAATGTAAGAAAGAAAGTGGCAAAGATGGTTTAATTGTAGCCAAAATGTACAATATCAAATTGGGAAAAATGGGAATCACTGTAAACAACCACCATACAAATCCAAGCCTCCCACATCTCCTTAAACCCCATCATGATTAACAACAAAGGAAATGTTTCCGTTTAAGGGGACAACAATGCACATGCAGTAAATCATTTTGTATTCTGTTCCCATACTACCAGTTGGTCAACCTAAAGGAATTTCACATCAACAATTAAAGCTTACTCACTTCTTCTGAAAAGCCAGCAAAAGTCTGGGATCAAGAATGTTCTCCTCAGGTTCCCAGCTGTTGTGCCTAGAAAAAGATTAAGAGGTAACTACAAAAGTAATTTCATAAAGCAGTTAAGTTAAAATGTATTAACTACATCATTACTATTGTAGATGTCTCAATCTGACGCTTTGCATGCCTCTTTCTCCAATTGGTTAGCAGTACTTTCTTTTCCTAGATAGATCTTGAGCCCTACTGCCCCAACTTATACAAAACTCTTATACTAGAAGAGTACTAAATTCATTCTTAGAGTAGATTTAAAAATTATTAGGAAAATGGAATTTTAGAGTTCCAGACATTTAAACAGAGAATTAAATTTAACAGGAAAGATTAAATTTGCTCAAGAGTCAGGGGAAAGCAGACTATTAACTCGATAGGCAAAGATTTGGCTAGATTACTGATATATCACAAATGTGTTTGGGAGCCTAAAGGTAAAAAGAATGAAAAGCAGTGAGAGAGCAGCTGGCAGAACGAGAAAACAGAGAAGGTTCTCCTCTTTGGCTTACAACCCCCACCCCCATGCATCAATTGATGGCTCAGGTTTCAGAAGGGACTCCACAGACAACAAGGGAAGCATTTGCATTTCTGCTCTAGAGCTCTTAGCTGCTGCTTTCCCTACAAGGAGTATAAAAGCAGCCAGGACGTGGCTTTTGGCTTAGCAGGACAAACACAGAGACATGCAACACATGGGAAAGAGAGGCAAGTTGCAGCGGGGAGAGTTTGGGGAGGCGAGGCACACAACAAACCCTTGCTAAACAAAAGAAAGCGCCCTCGTTCCCAAGCACGAAAGTAACTTGTAGCAACCGCCAAAGGAGAGGCCATCGCGACGAAGCCTCCCCCCGCCTTGTTTCCTCGCGGCTCCTCGGCAGCCCCGAGCGCTTTCCCCAGACGCCCTCCTCAGCCTTGTTTTCCCAAACTCTACGGTCGCCTGGGCCCAGCATCCCCAAGCCACGCCCATGGACCCCCTCCCCCCGCCTTGTTCCCTCAGCCCAACGGCTGGCTGGCTGGCGGGCGGGCGCTCAGCTGCTGCGCTCATTGTCCGGACTCACTTGGAAGACCAGCCTCGCCACTTCACCAAATACTCCAGCTTGCCCTGCGCGGAAACAAAAAGAAAGAGGCGCGTTAGCGAGAGGCGAGCGGGCTGCCCAGCCGAGCTGAGCCCCGGCCGGCTTGCCTGCCCACCTTGCGGAGTCGCTTGCTAAGGATGCACTCGGCGGCGAAGACCTGCTCTCCCACGCTGCTCAGTTCCTCCATGGCGCCGGCTGGGCTCCCTCCGTCTTTTCCGCCGCCGACGCCGCCTCTGACTTGCCTGTAGCGGAGCCAGCGTTGTGCCTGCACCAGGCGGGAGGCTCCGGGGGCGCGCGCTGCTCCTCGCCCGCTCCTGCGCTCCTCCAGCCAGGAGCAAGCGCGCGCCGCACCAACCCTGCGCTTTGCTGCTGGCGCACACAATGCAACGCGCGCGCAGTCGACTCCGCCTTCCCACGCCCAGCTCAGGGGCTCCCCAAATTCCCGCTGAGCCAATGAGAAATGAGGAGGCGGAGACTGATCGCGGACGGCAGGCGGGCGGGGAGAGAGAGAGCGGAGCGGAGGGGCTGCTATTGTGTTTGCTCGGAGACGGCTTGCTGGAGAGGACTAGGGTCAGAGCGGCTATTAATCCCTGGAGTTTAATCTTTAGGAAAACAGTATCAAATGGGAAGAAGTACTGCTGTTGTGGAGTTCTCGCGAAGTCGGGCAGAAGTTGAAATTCGTTTGTGGTCTGGGGTTTTGAAGGCAAAGTCCTCCTTTCAAGCATGAGACGAGCCTCATAGATCAGTTAAACGCACAGTATTCCGTTTTAATTCGGTACATGACCCTTGGCCAGGTCTGTAAATTCAGCGGGGCGTCACCGAATTCTGTGATGCTGGTGATAAATCTTTTGGCATTGGACCGAGCCATCCGGGGATGATAAAAAAATCACCGACCTGTTGAGGTTCAAATAGTAATCTCTTAAATAGTTCACAAATTAACAACAGATTTTAAAATATGTGTATTAAATATTGAAAACGGGGAGGGGATAAATAAGTATAGTGGGGAGGGGTGAGCTGTGAGCCAGAAAATACTGACCCTTGAGGTCAGTTGTGACTTTAGGACAAGCCATTATCCTCCTCAGCATCCCTCCAAGGCTTGATAAAACTTCTTAAGAGACTGCTGAGATAATTAAAGGTGCCACTGGACTCTGATTTTGTTGAGCTGCTTCAGACAGGCCAACACGGCTACCCACTAAACAGATCTACTCAATTGTAGGCATGATTTTAGTCAAAGGGGCTTGTTTCCAGGAAAGTGCTTTTAGGATTGTAGCGGTGATGGGTTCAAAATTCTTTAAATGCTCTAAAAATCACCATATGAATATCTAATCTCTTCCTTTTAAGTAACTTAACCTCCCTTCAGCCAGCCAGTGTTGTGTAGTGGTTAGAGTGCTAGACTAGGGTCTGTTCAGTTCTCCACTCTGCCGTGGAAGCTCTCTGAGAGAACGTGAACAAGTCACACCTCCCTCACAGGCTGGAGGAGGGGGCCGGAATGTGGTCAGCTTCAGAGGGAGAAAAGTTAAACAAAATCAACACATTTCAGGAGGGAGGCTGAGAAAGGAAGTTTGCCTAAGGCTTATATGTTTCGCCTTTCTGGTTTGGTTGTCTTGAAGGGGCATTTGAGACTTCTCAGTTGCGAGTGGCGTAAGGGGAGGCTGCTGGCTGTCCTGTCATAATCCGTCATTCTGCTGAACTTGTTCTGATTCAACAAGACAGTTTTTAGACTTATATGAGCATAGTCATCATAAAATATAACAGGTTAACATTGTAATACAGCTGAGGAAGGAGGAAAAAAACTTGTTGACTAATGAGATTCTCAGATCATTCTTCCCTCCTCCTGATACTGACCTGGTAATTGCTGGCTCTGATCCGGGAACATGTGGAGAAGAAAGAGCATCTGGCACACTGTAATTGTTTGAGCCTTCTGTTAACATTCATCAATAGGCTTGGTGTGTTTATGGAGGATTCAGCACTCCATGCTGACCACTGGCACCTGGTGCTAATGAGTATGATCAAACCTGCATTCCTTGTGCATGCTCAGAGTCTAACGTGGTTTTGGGGAATGGAAAAAGGACACGATATGTTGGATGCATCAGACTGGGTTCTTTGTAAGGGATGTCGTGGGCATTTTTTCTGTTCTTAAACTGTTTAAACCTTTCTTTTCTGGCATAACTAGGAGTGGTTTAAGGATTCACGGGGCCATAACACTGCAGCCAGTTTAAGGATTTGTGGGGTCCTAGCAGAGTACAATTGCTATGGGAGCAGCCAGACAGAAGACATAAAAATAAAGGGAGAGAAGAGAGGCTACAGCCCTGATTCATAGAGGGGAGGGGGGGGAGGCACTGCACAAGGCCTCTGGTAGCGTGGGGCTATATGGATAAAATGGCCCTGGGCATAACCTCAGGATTGGGACCTAACTGCCTAGAAGACCTGCACATTCATAAATTTGTTTTGTTTTATTTACTTCATGTATTTATTTACTTCTCAGTGGAAACCCAAAACCTTGTGCATGCTCAGAGTCCAGTGTGGTTTTGGGGGATGGGAAAAGGACACGATATGTTGGCTTTGCCAGACCAGATAACTGAAACTCAACATCAAGAAAACAAAGATCATGGCATCTGGCCCTCTCAATTCCTGGCAAATAGATGTGGAAGAAATGGAGATAGTGACAGATTTTATTTTCCTGGGCTCCAAGATCACTGCAGATGGGGACTGCAGCAAAGAAATTAAAAGACGCTTGCTCCTGGGGAGGAAAGCGATGGTAAATCTAGACAGCATCCTAAAAAGCAGAGACATCACCCTGCCAACAAAAGTGCGTCTAGTCAAGGCTATGGGATTCCCAGTTGTAATGTATGGCTGCGAAAGTTGGACCATAAGGAAGGCCGAGCGTCAAAGAATTGAGGCTTTTGAACTCTGGTGCTGGAGAAGACTCTTGCGAGTCCCTTGGATTGCAAGGCAAACAAACCGGTCAGTCCTAGAGGAGATCAGCCCTGACTGTTCCTTAGAAGACCAGATCCTGAAGATGAAACTCAAATACTTTGGCCACCTCATGGGAAGGAAGGACTTCCTGGAGAAGAGCCTAATGCTGGGAGCGATTGAGGGCAAAAGAAGAAGGGGACGACAGAGAATGAGGTGGCTGGATGGAGTCACTGAGGCAGTAGGTGCAGACTTAAATGGACTCCGGGGAATGGTAGAGGACAGGAACGCCTGGAGGGTCGCGATGGGTCAGACACGACTTTGCACATAACAACAACAACAAATCATGGGTACCCAACCTCCCTTTGTTCTATTTTCCTCCATTTTTTCCTCATAAGAATGCAGTGAAGTCTGTGAGGCTGACAGTATGTGGCCTGCCTTGGTCACTCAGAAAGTTTGCACAAAAAAATGAAGATTATAGCTTGGTTTTTCCAGATGCTGGTCCTACCACATTACACAACAGAAGGAAAAATGTGACATACCTACAACCAGCTCCATCTCTGTCAGACAACTCTATCCGAGCTCATAGTCTCATACTCTGCAAATTGCTGCAGTTAGTGTTCAGTATTTCCAAATTACATTTCTGACATTGATATTATGACTGCTTTGATCTGTTACACTGTTAACAATAGTTCAGTGTATGTTTTACAACTTTAATGGTTCCATATACACCACCCCAAGATGTCATAGTGAGGGGCAGTATATAAATTAATTGAATAAATAAAATAAAAAAAGAAATATTGGGATGTATTACAAACTCAGGTTGATGTAGTGGTTGGTGTATTGGTCAGGAGCACCAGCTTCTAATCTGGTGAGCCTGGTTTGATCCCCCACTCCTCCTCCACATGAAGCCAGCTGGGTGACCTTGGGCTCACCACAGCACTGATAAAGCTGTTCTGACCAAGCAGTAATATCAGGGCTCTTTCAGTCTCACCTCCTGCACAGGGTGTCTGTTGTAAGAAAGAAAATAGGAAAGGGAAGGGATTGTAAGCTGCTTTGAGACTCCTGGTAGAGAAAAGTGGCATATAAGAACCAACTCTTCTTCTAATTCTGTCAACACACTTCTTAGTCAGGCCTAATTCTGCGATAGCATAAGATGTATTCAAACAGGAAACAAATGGAATTCCAGTGACCCTTTAAAGACTGACAGAATTTATTCCAGCATAAATCTTGATGAATCAGAACTCTCTTCAGTACTTCTGAGTAGCGAACTGGCCAGGAAAAATATGTCCAGTATGTTTAATAGAGATTTACTATGCAGAAATGGCCACCGTAAGTTTTTCATGTCATGGAACTAAATATTGTCAGATGATAATTGCTGCAGATTAAACTCATATTAATGGGACATCTGAAGGACCAGTTCAGAAGTTAGGAACCCCACTGGATTATTTTGCTGCTACAGACTAGTACGTTGTCTTTGCAGCACTGATCCTGTGTGTGTTTGTTCAGATGAAAATCCCATTGAGGACCTTTGGGGCTTACTTGCAAGAATGCATAGGGCTGCCCACATAAAGTTCCATTTTCTGGTTGCCAGTTCCTGTTGTAAATAGTTGCAAGCAGCAATGAGTGGGGCATTTCTGGTGCCTTTGGCTGACATTGTCTGTGTAAACTTGTTCCCAAATAAACATTCATTTGTTCACTTCTTTAGTAAATCATATCTGAGAGTTGCTAGTTTTTGCCACTTTAATTTTTTTGTGATGTTAAAAATCTAAGCCATGTTGCTATTTTTTCCAATATTCATAGATGCATATAACTCCTATGTCAGCAGAATTGGTGCTCGTGAGTGCAATCTTGTTCTATTTTCCTGACATGTGACCAGGATAATGAGATCCTCTGTTGACTGATGCTACTTCTGACCATGTTGCCTTATTCAAACTTCTCTCTTTAAGTCTGAGAATAAGTTGGCCTGCTGTGCTTTGCTGAGTTAGCTAGAGATTTTTGCAGAGGCAGCATGAACCTCTAGCTTGTTCTCTGATTACAAGGCCTCCAAAACTGGGGAAGAACGAGCGTGCTCATTTGGAATCTCTGGGCACTGCATGGAGGATTCCAGATGACAAAAGAACCCTTAGCATTTTAAAAATAAAATCCTGACATCTCTGGTCTGGAGGTGTGTAAATTCTGACTCCTACCAAGGTATTCTAGAAAATCTTGAGACATTTGTTATGTGTCATCAAAACAACATGGTGCAAGTGATATTTTTAAGTAGCCAGGCACCAGGTGTTTTGTACAAGATTATGAGATACTTTAAACGTTGTTAAGGGATGTTTATATTTATATCATTTGTGTGCTGCCTGTCTACCCAATCAGGATCTGCCAGCAGCAAACATTAAAAATGTAAACAATTAAAATTACAGTTAGAATTATAAAAATCAACTATAAGCACATGAACACCAGAAGGAATGCCAAAGACTGTTATTAAGAGCATGTCAAATGAAATAAATAGTCTTCACTTGCTGGTGATAGAGTAAGACAGAGGATTCTCTCTGGAGAAGGCATTCCCTTTCACAAGTTGCCACCTGTCTAGTGTCAGGTGCTGGTGGCAACCAAAGCAGGGACTTCAAGGATGATGGGAGTGAGTGGGTATGTTTATGTGGGAGAAGGTAGTCCTAAAGGTATGATGGTCCCAGGCCATATAGGGCTTTAAGGGTGATGCCATGACCTTCAATTGAGTCTGGAAGTAAAATTGGAAGCCAACGCAGATGGAAGAAGACTGAAGTAATATGGTCCCTATGAACTTTCTGATTACAGCATTCTGTACCATCTACAGCTCATGGACAGTTTATACAACAGGAGACCCAGGTCCAGGAGCCCTTGCAAACTATAGTATTTACAGGGAATTGCAATCCCATCCTGAACTGGGGTTAACCCAATAACAAATTTAGAGTCCAGTGGCACCTTTAAGACTAACAACGTTTTATTCCAGGTATGAGCTTTTGTGTGCATGCACACTTCCTCAGATACGATATCATGAAATGGTAGTAAGCAGTTGATACTTATAGGCAAAGAGTGAGAGCGAATTAACATACAAAGCAATGAAAATGGTTAACAAATTCCAAAGATAAATAGGAAAAAAAACAACAATTTGGAGTTGTTTATATTCACTTGAGATTGAATTGCATGGGAGACATTGTGGGTTCAATAAATATGTCTACATTAAGAGATTAATGGGGGACTAGATAATCAATTGCTAGCAGCAATAGGTGAGACCTTGCCCTTCTGCCCCCTGCTTGTCTTCTCAAGCATGGAAGCATCTTTGAAGTAGAGCATTTGGCTGTTTTCTGTTTACAAACCAGAGAAAAGCATGTATATACCATTCTAAATTACACTGAATTATATTAGTTATAGATACATACAATCTACTTGTTCAAATCAATTATTACACTAAAGTGATACATTAAAATATAGAGGATATCTGGCTTTTCTGAGGAATTGTTAAGAATGTAGGTTAGCATATATAGTGAGTTGAGAAACCAATATCTTTCTTAGGTTACAGTACAATCTACTTGTGCAAACCAATTATTCCAAATAAGACAAATAAAAATGCAGAGGATATTTGGCTTTCCTGAGGGACTGTTAAGAATGCAGGTTAGCATCTATAGTGAGTTAAGAAAGTAATGTTGTCAGAAATTGTATTCCTTCTATAAGGTCTTCCCCTGCCCAGTTAGCATTTGCATTTTGTTGGGATTAAGTTTCAGCTTGTTAGTACTCATCCTTCCAAAGCAGCATTCAGGCATCTGTTCATGGTTTCCATAGCTTTCCTGGGATCCTCTGGTAGCACTAGATAGAGTGTCATCAAAATGTCGGTAGCAGCTCTGCCAAGACCTCCAGATGACTTCTTCCAACATATTTATATAGATACTGAAGAGCATGGGGAACAAGATGGAGCCTTGGAGAACCCCATAGGCCAAAGACCAAGACGTAGAACCACTGTCTGTCAGCACTACACTCTGAAACCGATCTTCTAGGAAGGCCTGGAACCCCTGTAGAACAGTGCCACCCAGTCTCAAAAGGCAATCCAGAAGGACACCAGTCCGTGATCAGTGGTATCAAAAGGCACCAAGATGTCCAGGAGAATTAATAGGGCTGTACCCTCCCTGTTCATCTTCACCTTGTCTCCTGGAATCCAGTACATACTCCCCAGCAGATTTAAGAAGCCAGGAGGAGCAAGGGTTGTACAGAGAAGTGGTTGGGTCTCAGATTTCTAAGAATTAATTGTGCTTTTCATTAGGAGCACATAATTTGGTCTGCTAGCTCATCAGGTTCTTCTTCCCCATTTCAGTCTCACAACCCAGTGATCACCCTAAAATCAGAGTCCAGTAGCACCTTTAAGACCAACAAAGATTTATTCAAGGTGTGAGCTTTCGAGTGCTTGCTACTGGACTCTGATTTTATTGTGCTACTACAGATCTAACACTTTAATGGTTAGAGACTAACCTACTACACCACACTGGCTATGTTCCATTACTTATACCTCTGTAAAGCCCTTCAAGCCTTTTGCAGGCTGTCAGAAGTTATGAAGCAGAGAAGCCACTAGTATGTTGCTCCTGGCCTGTCACGAGCAGGAAATCTTTGGGGCAAAGGTACATGATTCCACTCCCCACAGCTTCACCTTGGGGTTCTGAAGAACATGTCCTTAATCAAGGCTCGTTCTACCACATTTTCAAAGAGGTATAAGAAGAACTTTATCAGTCCATATTTGGGAAGCCTACATGCACAAGCTTGTCCTTCTCCAGGTGTGGCACAAGAAGAGGCTTCAAAGCTGGTTGTGTGTGTGTGTGTGTGGGGGGGGGAAGTGTTGCAGTGTGATTCCTCTTATACTGCTTGGTAACATCTGAAGTCATGGGAAATAAAGTAATGCTTCCTCTTATATTGTTTCTTAATTTTTAATTTCCCCCCTAAAATAAAGTGAAATATAGAAGAACACAGAAAGGAAAGGATTATGAATAATATGTATGTAACAAATTGTATGTAATAAGTCATATTGCACTCAAAAGAAAACTTTTCAGGTTATACCAGACAACTTACCCAGGGAGGAAGATATGAAAGCAGGGGCAGCTCCTTAATTGCCCTTTCTGTTTTCTTGAAGTTTTCACCTGGATAATGGGATTGCAGAGATGTGGAATAGGATTGTACAGCCTGATCCTGGATGCTCATCTGGGTTGGTGCTTGGATGGGAAACCACCAAGGAAAACATTGTCCAGAAAGACAATGGCAGGCCACCTCTGCTTAATCACTTGCCTTGAAAACCCTATGGGGTCACTACGCCAGCTGTGATTTGAAGGCACTTTAAACATACACTGTGGGTTAGCTGGCATGCTGGACAAGCGGAAAGGGCCAGTTTTTCTTTTCAAATGACCTAGCTTTTCCAGCCTGTACAGATAATAAAATGCACAGTAGTAAAAGCAAGAATGGCTTATTTCTTGGGCACAGGGAGAGAGACGTTATCTTGCAAAGGAAAAGGGAAAGGGCCATCAACAAAGAACTGCCAAGATTTATCATTTTGTTAAATTGTCATATAGTGGAAATCACAAAATCCCCACCATTTAATTGTGGCTGTTTGGTTTAGTAATTTGGATGCTTCAGATTGAAACTCATGAAAAAAATGCATCCCGATTAGTGTGGGACGACAAAATTCAAATGGGGCACTTGTGTCCACTTAAAAATTAAGAGATTTATAGTGCAGTCCTAAACAGGTCTAATCAGAATCTTGCTAGGTCTATTTAATGGGGCTTGCAACCAGGGAAGTGTTTTTTGGATTGCAAATTATTGTGGCATGAAATTTTGTCGATTGGAGTCCACAAGGCTTCTCTTTGTGAAAATATTTCAGACTTTGAAACGGACTCCTGATCAAGTGCATTCAGCACCATACTGCTGAACATTGACTTGTGTCCTTCACCAGCCAATCATAATGAGTAAATATTTTAACTGAGAATAATGTAATTCCTAGTGTGTGTTTGCAGTATTCGCTGTTGCCATTAAGTATGAAAACAGGGCTGCTGTGTCCCTGTTGATGGCAGCCTTTCGTACAATAACCTATCAGAGTGCGCACAGTGTGCTTTAAGAAAACTACAGATGTATGTTTTTGGAATAGCCATGAGTCAAATGTCTGGAGTCTCCCTTCGTTTCTGTGGCCTTTGGGTAACCATAGGAACACCTGGAGAAAACCTCAAGCTGGTCTCCTGACAGGCAGCTTTTTTGGACTTAGCTTCCAGCTCCTTGGTCAGTGAAGACCCCCTGGGCAGCAAATTTCTTTTCTGCATAAGAGAGAGAAAGGGAAGCAAATGGTGTGGAAATGCATAGCAAATTGGGATGCAGTATAACACAGGACTCTCCCCGCTGTGCTGTGTGGTTCCTCTTAGCCTGGGAGGCAGGACAGGCAGATGGGGAACCAATCGTTCTGGGAAGGGAAAGACAATAATTGCCTTGCCAAACATTTCTTGTGGAAAGAAGCACCAGCTAAACACTCCTGAGGGTTTAAGGCATTTATAACAAGGAGAGTGGGGCAGAGGAATACAGGAACTTGCAGGAATAATTTGGGTTCTGACACGTGTTACAATTGGCTTGGATATTATCATGTTGGTATGTTTTTAAAAAAAATAAAGTTAGTCACAAAAATGGCCAAGACGGTGTTTATATTTTTATTGATTGATGTTTCTCTTTATATACCGCTCATTCTCAAATCAAGTTGTATCTTAACTCCTTACTACCATTCCTAGTTCTCTAGTCACAGCAGTCATCATCAAAATACTACAGTGTTTTAAAAATTCTTTCTGTATACTGAAATGGCCGGGCCATTAATGCTGAGAACTGTCTTATTTGATTGTGCAGTGCATTTATGCATTTTTGTCCTTTTTTCATTTTTGGTTTAAACAACGGATCAGATAAACCAGCTTGGATAAAATGTCCATGCCTGGAGTTTCCACAGGACATCTTGACAAGAACATGTTAGCTGTGTTAATATGGCAATTAGAGAAATTAATTCTTCTCACCAGTATCCTACAATTTACAAGTAGAGGCTGTAGCAGGATTGCAGAAACCATCACCCTATTTCACACGTTCAATGCATTGCTTCTAAGACAATCCAAGAAGGCCAGATGAAGACAATAACCATGGAAGTGACCTTGAGAAGAAAATATCAAAAGTATTGGTTCCTGTTGAATGATATCAAGTGAATAAGCCTGTAGAAGTCCCAGGAGAGATAGACCTGAGCAAGAGAAGCTGTAATCAATAGTCAAAGCCACCCCTGCATTTTCCTTTTATGGGAGAAAGCGGACCCCATCTACTTCAAGGCAAGGAATGTTGTGAAACTGGATGACAGGTTAAAGCTGTGTACTTTTAGTGATGGTGCTACCCATCAAAACTTTGCATAGAAGATGTTGTGGAACAGAGTCAGGAAGACTGTTCCACTGGCTTGGCAACCCTATACAAGCAACAACAAGTCTATTTGGATGCCAAAGAACAGTGAGGGTCCGGGGACCGGGACCGGTCCGTAGATCAGTCAGTACCGGGCTGCGGCTCCTTCTCGTCCTCCCCCCTGGCTGCTGCCCTGCCACTGCCGCCACCTCACCTTTGGTGCACTCCGACGGCCACCATGTCTGGGGCTCCTCCTTGGCGTGGCACTGTGCAGCTGCTGCTGGCAGCATCTCCCAAGGGGCAGTGGGAAGTCAGGGGCGTTGGCAGGAAAGCAACGGAGCAGGGGCTCAGGCGGCACCGATGACGTCCCTCGGCAAAAGACTACCCCCCCCCCGGGCCTCAGTAAAATTGTCAAGCGTTGACCGGTCCACAGTGATAAAAAGGTTGGAGACCACTGCCATAGAACATATGTAATATTCAAGGGAAAGCATTGTAAAGAAGTTTAGCCACTGGTCTTTTTATGAACATCACCCTTGCATAACTAAAGAAGGAATCAAGAATTTAAGAAAACTCAGTCCTGGTGACATTCAGGTTATCAGAAATAGTAGGTATAGTAGTAGGTATACTCTAGGTATAGAGTAGTAGGTATAGAATAGTAGGCTATACATTCAACTAGGATTAAAAAGAAAGAGTTATGCAAGGCCTTAGGAAAGGACAAGATGTGTGATTTTTGCCTTCAGGAAAAAAATGTGGGCTAGGCTCTCATGCAGTTATTCACCTACCCAAAACAGCTGAAATGATGTGCCGAAAGATAAAATAAGTCAGATTTCAATACACCCCTCATGAAACGTATTGAAATCTGACTTGCCTTCTTTCGTCCTTCATTTCACCAGCACTGCTTCAACTGATTTGCCTGGTCAACACCCTGGTAAATAATGAATAATTAATAAATATTTTATTTGTATATTGCCCCATCCTATCATCTTGGGGGCAGTTAACAGCATTATAAAATCAAACATAATACAACCATACAATAAGTTACAGTCTTACAATTAAAACCTGCTTTCTAATCTTAATTCCTTTTAGGGTCTTTCAGAGTTTAGAGGGGTCTCCATTGGTGGATTTTTAATCTGGGGAGGACAATATTTCTTGGTGACATTGCCTGGCCTCAACCTTAGGCCTGGTGGGACAGCTCGGTTTTGCAGGGCCCCTGTGACTGAGTTCCCAGAGGGCCCTGATCTACCAGGCTGGAATCAAGGCTAAAAAGGCCCTGACCCTGGTTTTATCTCCCTGGGACTGTGGACCCTGAGCAGATTTAGACTGCCTGAACTTAATGCTTTTTTTGGGGGGGGGGAATAAGGAAGGATGCAGTCCCAACGATACAGGGGTCCCAGATCATTTAGGGCCTTGAACATCAAGGTCAAAACCTTCTATTTGAACTGGTCTCTAATGTGGAACCAGTAAAGCTGGGAGAGCGCTGGTGTGATATGTGCATTCCATGGGGCTCTTTCTCTGATTTGATGTTTTCTTATGCCATTAAACGTGTCTTCAGTCCACGGGGCTCTTGTCAGGAGCCGCGCTGCTGCATTCTGGACCAGTTCCGGAGCAACCTCAAGGGTAGCCCTGCATAGAATGAGTTACAGAAGTCTAACCTGGAAGTGATCATTGCATGGATCACAGTGGCTAGGTTGGACATTGTCATGTATGGAGCACGCAGTCATGTCTGGCAGAGGAGGAAAGATGCCCAATGGACAGCATCTGTGGCCTAGGTCTCCATGGATAGGGAGGCATCCAGAATCACCCCTAGACTCTTGACAGTAGTTGCAGGTATCAAATGGACCCCATCAAGAGCTAGGATCTGCACCATATTACCTTCTGTGTGTCATCCCAACAGCAGAACCTCCGTCTTTAATTTCAGCTGACTCTACTTGAGTTACTCCACCATGACCAAGATGTCTGGCTGTCCATCAATTGAAATAGCTGGGTGTCATACTGAGTCTCCAGACCAGCTGGGAGAGGGGATACATGTTATTATTAATTAACATAGCCCCTTGTGGGACACCACATACCAGAGCCTGTCACTGGGAGGTTCTCTCCCAAAGTGCCACCCTCTGTTGCTGATTCAGGAGAAATGACAGCAGCTATCTCAAGGCTGTGCCCTGAATCCACCCCCCATTGGCTAGGCAGCGGGCTAGTAGTCCATGATCAACTGTGCTGAACTCTGCTATCAGATCCAGAAGAAACAGCAGGGTCAGTAGGGTCCAGCCCAGAAGTGGCCTAACCACTGGCTCCTTCAAACTCTCTGGAAGGTCCCTGTAGTCAGGGATAGGTTAATGATCTCTCAGGGGGGCAGAAACTACATGCCCTTTCTTCCCAAAGAAACAAAGTCTCTTTCCAACTCCTGAACAGGACATGGAGAGAATTTACATGATTAGGCTCCAGTGATTAGTGCATGATTTATATAAACAGTCTGGCTGGGAACTAGAACACAACCAGGTTTTGAAGTGGTAGAACATCTGTCGCTTTTGGGGTTTTCAGTATAAAATCTAAATGTGAGCCCATCTAAGCTTCCAGAACACTTCTAGCTGAAATTTAGCAGTAATTATTACACTTGAGGGAAAGAGGAGTAGGGAGCTTTACTGTTCTAGATACACAGGCTTGTTCGGCCCCCTCACCATGTCTTCCCAGTTGACTGAGATTGATTTGCAATTAGTCATATTCCAGCTGATGAAATTTGAGTATATAAATATAAATGAATTGTTAACACTTGGGAACAAGATATTAGGATTCAAGAGTCCTAATATCTGTCTTAATAATTTATATTTTCTCATTGTGTGAGAAGAGTGAAATTAAATCCACTTCTGCAAGAGTCTAGAATCAACATTAATAGTTAGGTTCTTTGGTCCCAGCACACATGGAAACTTGCCTGCCAGGTGCTTGCTGCCACACCAATATTACAAACTGCAAGAGAATCTCTGCATAGGAAGCACAATGACGGAGGACCATTTTTTAAACTGATTCTGCACAAAGTCTACAGATGCAGGCGTCTGACAAAGTGATGCTGGATCTTTGACTGGAACTGTTTGCTCATTTGTCTGCAGGGCAAAAATCAGCTTGGGAGGGATACTGATTTGGGATTGGAGTTTTTTGCTTCGAAAAATGTTGCAACGGAATCAGGCTAGAGTTTCTTTCCCTGTAGTGGAGTTCAGATCTCCACCAACCCTGATGGCTTTAGGTTTAAAAAAAAGAAAAGAAAAGAATATGCAGCCAGGGATCCTAAATATCTACGTACCAGAACGTGAAAGTGACTGATCCTTTACTGCCTGATAGTGGCTTGCTCTAGTGCTTGACCATTTGACAGACAGCGAGTTTATGGTGAACACAGGAAGTTAGTTTTCAAGGTAAGCTCTTTTCTGCTGTGGTAATCATAGAATTATAGAGTTGGAAGGGGCCATACAGGCCATCTAGTCCAATCCCCTGCTCAACGCAGGATCAACCCTAAGTATCCTAAAGCATCCAAGAAAAGTGTGTATCCAACCTTTGCTTGAAGACTGCCAGTGAGCAGGAGCTCACCACCTCCTTAGGCAGCCTATTCCACTGCTGAACTACTCCGACTGTGAAAATTTTCTTCCTGATATCTAGCATATATCGTTGTACTTGTAGTTTAAACCCATTACTGCGTGTCCTCCCCTCTGCAGCCAACGGAAACAACACCCTGCCCTCCTCCAAGTGACAACCTTTCAAATACTTAAAGAGGGCTATCATGTCCCCTCTCAACCTCCTTTTCTCCAGGCTGAACATTCCCAAGTCCCTCAATCTATCTTCATAGAGCTTGGTCCCTTGGCCCCAGATCATCTTCGCCGCTCTCCTCTGTACCCTTTCAATTTTATCTACGTCCTTCTTGAAGTGAGGCCTCCAGAACTGCACACAGTACTCCAGGTGTGGTCTGACCAGTGCCGTATACAATGGGGCTATGACATCTTGTGATTTTGATGTGATGCCCCTGTTGATACAGCCCAAAATGGCATTTGCCTTTTTTACCGCTGCATCACACTGCCTGCTCATGTTTAGTTTACAATCCACAAGTACCCCAAGGTCTCGTTCACACACAGTGTTACCTAGAAGCGTATCCCCCATCCAGTAGGCATGCTTTTCATTTTTCTGACCCAGATGCAGAACTTTACACTTACCTTTAATAAATTGCATCTTGTTCTCATTTGCCCATTTTTCCATTGTGTTCAGATCTCGTTGAACTCTGTCTCTATCTTCCGGAGTATTTGCCAGTCCTCCCAATTTGGTGTCATCTGCAAACTTGATGAGTAGTCCCTCTACCCCCTCATCTAGATCATTAATAAATATGTTAAAAAGTACCGGGCCGAGCCCTGAGCCCTGAGCCCTGAGGTACCCCACTACTCACCTCTCTCCAGTCTGATGACTGGTTGGTGCATGCGCTGATCCTACTGAGGAGGAGGAAGGTGTCCATGTGACACTACCCCCCTACCAACATCAACCCCCTCCTCTCCAGGGGAACTCAGATGAGCTCTTTGTGGACTTCAGTGGATCTCTAGTTCTCACCTGTATGCTGGCATCCAAGCAGCTCTGGCATGCAGTATCCCTTTTCCTCAGGCTAGATGATGGTCTCCCCACTGTCTGCCACCAGCCCCCTTTCATGCCTCCCCTTTCTGCCTACCTTAGTGTTGTCCACCCGACTGCCTTGCTCACAAGCCCTGAAACCTGCCTGCCCTCACAGCTACCTGCTCTTTGCCTGACAGTGCTGGTTGGTAGCTGTAGCTGGTAGTGGTGCTTCTGAGGTCACCAGGAGCTACTCAGATGAACTTCTCCATCAGTGCAGGGAAGCTGGAAGCAAAGGGTAAGGGAAAGGCACAGGGACAGGTAGCAGGAGGGAAAGATGGGGGCCCCATCAGAAGCCCAGAGCCCTGGCAACTGCCCCTCCTCAGGTTATGCTTAACTTCTTAACAGCAGTTTTCTAAAACCCTGGGGTTTGTCGACAGCCCTGGAAGGGTTTTGCCAATTGGGTTGGAGTTAATCTATTTTTTAATTAAAAAAAAAGTTTATTGGGTGATATGACCATATATGCTTATGTCAACTGACCTCCCCCTCCCCAAATGGCCATTGGTAGGCCTGGAGGGGGTGGAAGGGGGAGTGGGAGGGACCCCAGTCATAAAAATCCTTGTTGGCTGAGGCTTGTCGCACACGGAAGTGACTGGAGTCCAGAGAGGTAAGTACTCTCATTTTAACTTAACTGCATTGGGGTGTGTGGCAGGGGGTGTTGGAGTGGAGGATGCCTGCCCCAGCCCTGTTCCCAGCCCAGTGGAGCAGGCATTGGGAGGGATGGGGGTGAGAAACGTGATGTCATATCCAGTGGGAGTCTCTGGATGATGTCACTTCTGGGGGCTTGGTAGGGAGGTGTGGCCTGCTGACATCATTTACGTTTTTTTTTTCAAAGCCTGAAGAATGTTTCAGGGGTTCTCAATGGTAAAAAGGTTGAGAATGGCTGCTCCAAAGAGAGAATTTCATGTATCTGGAATTTTTATAATTCTGAGAAACTTGGTATGGTAGAGAGATTTCTGCAGAGTGACTATTACCAAGATATGTTGCTCGATAATCAGTATCAGTAACTGGCCCTGTGTAAGCATATGGATGAGAGTTATTTTGGAAAGATGTCAGGTGACAGTTGTGCTATTGCTTTAGTTCTGGAGCAAACCTAGTTTGCTATTGGGAAAACTTTTAAACTGAGCACTGTTGAGATTTTAATGAGAACAAGAGGGGGGCATCCTTTTAATAGTAATTGAAGGATTATCACAGTCTTTTCATTTTCCATTGCATTGATCAGCTGTCTTTTAGGGAGAAGGATGCCAGTTACCAGCTAGAAGGAACGGATCCAAACCTTACAGCTTTTGGACTTGCATGGCAACCATGCCAGCTATGAGCTGATGAGTATTTCAGCAATATGCTGGGGGAGCTTATTAGACTGTCAACCTTTCTCTTGCCTGTTCTTCTGACCCTGCAGTTGCAAAATGCTTACCCAGGGGGTTGAAATGCAGCTGAGGCTATTTCAATAGTAGCACAACTTGGGGGCCACCATCTGCTTGCAGATGGTATTGCAGAATGCTGGACTGGCTGTGAGCTTGACTCTAAAGCAGGCTTTCTCAACTTTTTACCGTTGAGAAATCCCTGAAACATTCTTCAGGCTTTGAGAAACCCCAGAAGTGGCACGGTTGTGCAGAATATGGTTGGGAAGCATCTGGGCCCCCTCCCCTTTCCTACAGGCCCATAACTGGCCATTTTGGAAACAGTGGACAGGTTGACATGACCATATATGATCATTTCACCTGATAAACATTTAACCAATTAAAAATATTTTAAAAAATTAACCCCCACTCATTCAGGCAACCTTTTCAGGGCTGTCAGGAAACCCCAGGGCCCCCGGAACATTCACCTGGCCCCATCCTGGTAGAATGAGCTCCCTGAAGAGCTATAGGCCCTTTTGGAATTGTCAGCTTTCCGCAGGGCCTGTAAAACAGAGTTCTTCCACCAAGCGTGTGGTTGAGGCCATGGTAATTCCCAGAGTTTCCATTGTTGGGTCCCTTTGCATTGGTAAATCTGGACCCCTGCTCCCAATGAAAAAGAGCTCTCAGTCCTCTATAGTTGGACAGAAGGAGGGGGTGGGGGTGGGGGTTAGAACTCTCTATCACCATCTTTTAATGCTCAGTGTTTAATGCTAATTTTTCACGGGTTTTAATGGGGTCATACTGGTTTTTATAGTTTTATTGTGAATCACCGCGAGTCCGAATGGAAAGTGGTGGTATATAAATACAAAACAAACAAACAAACAAATAAATAAATAAAACCCTGGTTGAGAAAGCCTGGAAGGTAATCAGATAAGTCAGTCTCCCTCCTTCCTAGGAACCATTGTGAGCTTGCAGGAAACACGAACATTAAAAATAGCACAACCTTTCCTCTCCTTTAACAATATAAATAACTATGGTGACACCTCAATTAACATTCCTGGAGTTTTTCCCTTCTAGTTCCTAAAGCATCTACAAAAAGTGTTCTTATTGCCAGGTGGTGCCTGGCTGTGGTTTTTGAGGTCAGTCTACTGGGAAACATCTCCTACACAAGCCCCACTGAAACCAACGGGATCAGTTCATCATTTTGAAGGATCAGCTTGAATATATTTCTCTGATCAAGGGGGCTTACATGTCATCAGCACCAAAATCCTTCTGTAGGGAGTAGATCTGATTAGCAAGCAGCAGCTTTGATCTGTGATAAGGCAATTAATTGCATTGATTAATGCTTTCAGCTGTTTGGGTGTATGATCCAATCTGGTTCACTACAAGGTTCTAGTAACTTGAACTGTTAAGGTAAGTGGGACTTGATTTAAACAGCATGTTAAATTAAGTTGGGTCCTTGATTTGCAGATTCACCCCTTCATTTCATTCTGAACTTTCAAATATAAATAATTGCCTATTTACCAATTATTTTTTGTTAAAACTACTGCATGAAAACAGATATTATTTAAGTAGCTTATGTTATCAAACATATTGAAATATCATATTTCTAAATTGTAAAGTACCACATGATGAATGACTAGCAGAATGTAAATCTGATACTAAAGAGACTGAGACCACTGTTTGCAAAAGGTATGAATTCAGTTTCAGTCCACAAGAGAACTGCTGTGCTGTGATTGGTGTCCTTCTGTGATTGACAAGCCAAAGAGCGGAGGGAGAAGTTTGACTTGCTTTCCCTTGCAGCCTCGTCAGGAGGGGAAAAGCCTCGACAGGGAGGGGTCTCCCTGTGAGGAGGGCTGCAAATACAAGATTTATCAACCCATGTTTGCAAGCAGGAAGCCAGCCTCCATGCAGAAATGGTATTTCTGTTCAGCGTGACCTTAGAAGAAGTGGAAGAGGATGGAGACCATCATTCCCTGTTAATGAGGGGTGGGTGGGTGGGTTATAAGTGAAGCAAATGCACAAGTGTGAGGTTGCCTTCCTTGTTGGTTTCAGACAATGTTCCTTGGTTGCTTACTTTAGAAATGTAATCTGCAAAATTAAAGATAGCTGTGAAATTTAGTGGTTGAAAATCAGGAGTCCTGACTCAGATGTTGCTGCTGGGTGGGAAACGAGCAGAGAGAAATGCTGAAAGAAAAGATTGTCTGTTTCAGCAAATGATAGGATATGGAGTTTTCTGCAGGGAGTTTCACCAGTGACAAAAGATTATCAAAGGGACACTTGGTGGTTTGTGGCCATTTATTACATTTATGGAGCATTCCTGTAAGTGAATAGTCCTGTGAGTGTGTCTCATCTGCTGTAATATGACTATGAATGAAATAAATAAATATAATATAGTCTGTATAAATGAAGAGTGTTGCACACATACAGGCTGATAGAGACCTAGAGGCCTCGTGCATAAATAGAATCATAGAATCATAGAGTTGGAAGGGGCCATACAGGCCATCTAGTCCAACCCCCTGCTCAACGCAGGATTAGCCCTAAGCATCCTAAAGCATCCAAGAAAAGTGTGTATCCAACCTTTGCTTGAAGACTTCCAGTGAGGGGGCACTCACCACCTCCTTAGGCAGCCTATTCCACTGCTGAACGACTCTGACTGAGAAAAACTTTTTCCTGATATCTAGCCTATATCGTTGTACTTGAAGTTTAAACCCATTACTGCGTGTCCTTTCCTCTGCAGCCAGCAGAAACAGCATCCTGCCCTCCTCCAAGTGACAACCTTTCAAATACTTAAAGAGGGCTATCATGTCCCCTCTCAACCTCCTTTTCTCCAGGCTGAACATTCCCAAGTCCCTCAACCTATCTTCATAGGGCTTGGTCCCTTGGCCCCAGATCATCTTCGTCGCTCTCCTCTGTACCCTTTCAATTTTATCGATGTCCTTCTTGAAGTGAGGCCTCCAGAACTGCACACAGTACTCCAGGTGTGGTCTGACCAGTGCCGTATACAATGGGACTATGACATCTTGTGATTTTGATGTGATGCCTCTGTTGATACAGCCCAAAATGGCATTTGCCTTTTTTACCGCTGCATCACACTGCCTGCTCATGTTTAGTTTACAATCCACAAGTACCCCAAGGTCTCGTTCACACACAGTGCTACCTAGAAGCGTATCCCCCATCCAGTAGGCATGCTTTTCATTTTTCTGACCCAGATGCAGAACTTTACACTTATCTTTATTAAATTGCATCTTGTTCTCATTTGCCCATTTTTCCATTGTGTTCAGATCTCGTTGAACTCTGTCTCTATCTTCCGGAGTATTTGCCAGTCCTCCCAATTTGGTGTCATCTGCAAACTTGAGTAGTCCCTCCACCCCCTCATCTAGATCATTAATAAATATGTTAAAAAGTACCGGGCCGAGCACCGAACCCTGAGGTAGCCCGCTACTCACCTCTCTCCAGTCTGATGAAACACCATTGACAACAACTCTTTGAGTGCGGTTCTCTAACCAATTCCCTATCCACCTAACGATCTGAAAATCCAGATTGCAGTCCTTCAACTTATCCATCAGAACATCATGGGGAACCTTGTCAAAAGCTTTACTAAAATCCAAGTAAATGACATCAACCAAATTTCCCTGATCCAGCAAACCTGTTACTTGGTCAAAAAAGGAAACTAGGTTGGTCTGGCAGGACCTGTTGGAGACAAATCCATGCTGACTTCCTTGGATCACCAAATTGTCCTCCAGATGTTTGCAGATCGCTCCCTTTAATATCTGCTCCATTATCTTCCCCACAACAGAGGTCAGACTCACTGGTCTGTAGTTTCCCGGGTCATCCTTCCTCCCTTTTTTGAAGATCGGAATAACGTTTGCTCTTTTCCAGTCCTCCGGGACATCTCCAGTCCTTAAAGAGGTTCCGAAGATGATGGACAAGGGCTGTGCAAGTTCTCTGGAAAGTTCTTTGAGTACTCTCGGGTGCATTTCATCTGGACCAGGGGATTTGAACTCATCCAGTGCAGCTAAATGCCTCTCGACCACCTCTCTATCCATGTTAACCTGCCACCCAGACACTATCCTTTGGCTACAGCCATCTCTAGATGTGCCTAAACACTTAGACCTGTGGGAAAAAACAGATGTAAAATAGGCACTAAGCCTTTCTGCTTTCTCTGCATCTTTCGTTAGAGTTTGTCCATCCGCACCCAACAGCGGGCCTATAGTTGCAACATGAATTCTGCACCAACCTGTACATTCAATTATGCACTAAAATATAAGGAACAGAATCTACCCTCAGCTCTGCAAAGTCATCGGTACTTAATAATGTTAAAAGGCTGTACCTTTTTAAAACGCTGTCATATTTTTTCTATACAGTTTTCAGAGACCCTGGAGCAAGGACTTCTAGTTTCCCGAGCCATCTACCAAATGACCCCTTCCCCAAGATGGAGTCCTGCCCTGATGCTTGTTCAGTGATCGAAGAGATCAGGATGCAGAGGGCCGAACTGGGAATCCGGAAGGCTGGGATCTTTTCAGCCATCAAAAATATGGCTAACATGCTATTTTATTCTGATTACTGTTACTCCTTTTACAGGCTATGCCATTAAAGATTGATTGATTGATTGATTGATTAAAAATGTGGCTACCCGGTGACTTAAAATGTATAACCATTTGCCAGCAATGGAATGATTCATGCCTCCTGTCAACAGCTGACCATTATAATCGTGTTAAAAGTGAACTACTTGGTGTTATTGACTGTGCTGTATTCTGTTTGTTTATTTTTACTCTGACGTTTTTGGGACACAGTGGGATATTCTATGCCCTGTTGCAGAACTGGCAGTTTCTCTTCTCAGCCCCCTCCCCCCGCAACAGGTTTCCAAGCCAAACATTTCCTTCCTGCTTTACTGAGTGAAGAGAACGTCTCTTGTTTCATCTCATTAGTGGGAGAAGTCCACAACCGGTGAGCGCAGCCGGAACTGGTTGCTATGGAAACACATGTTTATTGAGCTCCTGAGATATGAGGTAGTAGGCCGGGGAGAGGCACTCTCAAGCATGAGGGGGGGGGGGTGGGCAGGTTGGGGGTGGTGTTGCCTATGGGGTCACCATGGCAGAGTCTGGGAAAGGGCCTTGTCAGTCTGGCTCCCTGCTCTCTGACCAGGGAAAGGCCTCCTTTCACCTTCGGTGATTTGTGTGGGGATTTGTCTTCCTGTATTCTTTAAGTGGGTCCAGTTTATTGATTTAGGCTACCTTAACTGTTGGATGCAGGGCAGTGTCATATGGTCATAATGGAAGAGGTTGTGAATATTCTTTGTTCCAATTGCAAGCATGCGGGGGATCACAATTTGAGAGGCTCATATTTTTGTGCCTATGGTATCATAACTTTCTTTACTAAAAACAAAACATATTTCTAGTTCCTATGATTGTGAAGATAAGGTTTGGACAGGAAGTAGTGTGTTTTTTTTTACCCCCTTAGAAATAAAGGTTGTGTGCTGTTGTGCAACTAGCAAAGGTTCAACAGGTAAACTTCTTCCATGCAGAGAAATAGAATGAGGAGGAAGAGGCATGGCTCAGTGATGGAGCATCTGTGTTGCATGGAGAAGGTACAGGTTCAATCCCTGTCATTTCCAGTTGAAAGGATCAAGTAGTAGGTATTGTGAAAAATTTGACCCTGGAAATTATTGTGCATATGACTGGAAAAGGATTTAGCTCAGTGGAAAACAACTTCATGTGTTCAATTTTTATTATTTTCCATCTGTTAGGTAGCAGTTTAAGAGCACAACTCTGAAGCAAACAGAAACAACCCCCCCCCGCCCTGTTCCAGCTCTCGATCAATGTCATGAATATTCATGAAATTAGAACAATGTTCTGTGGAGAGCTGATAACCCAGCCAGTTTCTAGTATGTGGCATGTTAGTCCTCTGCAGTGGTACCGGTTTTTCTCCTTCCTGGCAGACTGCTCATATCTTACAAAATAATTTCTTCCCTCTGGAGAGCTTCTGAACTTCTGAAAGCTGTTTGAATTTCATGTATGTTATCAGAATGTATAGAACAGAAGGACAAGACATGCATCAGTTTGCGAGAGTTCTGTAGGTAATGCACCCAAACAATAGGATCAATAGCTGGACTATGCAAAAAGTGGCTTCCTCAGGAGTGTGTGCCGAATAATACACGTAGGACTACTCTAAGGATACCTATCTGGGACTCAATGGGAGGTATGTATGGTCAAGGAAATGGGAGAATGTTCATGGCTGGAGTAGAGTGGAGAGAATCCCTCAAATTTACTATTTCTAGATTAAATACATTTACCTAGAGAATTACGACGTTGCTGTCATAATGTCTAAAACAACTTCTCTCCTCACTTTAGCAGTGTCTGCAGTAGCATTCCCTTCACTGGATCCCAAAGAAGTCACTGATAGTCCCCTTTTACAGAAGATGCTGCCAAAACTGTATGGTAAGTACTAGCGAGGTATTTTAAGGTTTTAATATTAAACCTTAGGGCAAGGAAGTCCCACTGAGTACACTTGAGTAGGATTCTAAGTAGACCTGCTTCGATTCATTTTCAGTTACTCCATTGTTGTGGAATTTTGTTCCCAGCTTGTTTCCACATGGAAACCCCATAAACTTCCATCCAAAAACCTAATAAACTTCTCCTATTCACAGATTCTGTGAATATAAAAAGCTGGATTAATAAGTATGGTATAGTGGTTAAGAGCAGCACCTTCCATCTGGTGAGCTGGGTTTGATTCTCCGCTCCTCTACATGCAGCCAGTTGGGTGACCTTGGGCCAGTCACAGTTTTCTCAGAGCATTCTCAGCCTCACCTACCTCACAGTGTGTCTGCTGTAGGGAGAGATATGGGAGGTAAGCCACTTTGAGACTTAGTAGTAAAAAGCAGAGTACAATAATCCCAGCTCTTCTTCTTATAAGGTGCAAGGATTGTTTTATTTTATTTAAGATGGCCATACACTTCCTTTTGGCCATTTCCCAGCCTTTGACATGGCTGATAAATTACAATCAGAATTAAGTCAATTTAAAAAATCCTCATTAAAACAAATATCCCTACCAGCAATTCAATGAAACAGGTTAAACACAAATAATCAAATGTTGTTTCTTCTCTTGTCTTGTCTTGTCTTGTCTTGTCTTGTCTTGTCTTGTCTTGTCTTGTCTTGTCTTGTCCTGTCCTGTCCTGTCCTGTCCTGTCCTGTCCTGTCCTGTCCTGCCCTGCCCTGCCCTGCCCTGCCCTGCCCTGCCCTGCCCTGCCCTGCCCTGCCCTCTCCTCTCCTCTCCTCTCCTCTCCTCTCCTCTCCTCTCCTCTCCTCTTCTGGGGGGGGGGCTATTTTCACAATGGGAAAGGGACCTGGAAAGGCCAGAGAAAGACAGCAGCACTGTATACAGAGGCCTACTGCCCACTGCCAATTAGGTACGTTGGATGTTCCTGTAGATTGGGAGGAGAAACCACTCCAGCATCCCTCAGAAAGCAGACAGCAGTTTAGAAAATGATGTTCAAATGTGATTGACCACAAATGCTTCAAAACTAGAAGACCAGGCTGTAAACTCCACAGAGCTTTTATTCCAATCCCAGGTCAATTCAGTACCTGCCGTCTACACAGAATGCGATTTCTGTTTTAATTTTGGGCGATTTAAATTTTCCTTCTGCAGCGAGAAGGATTGATCCGGAGTGACCCTACCTTTATTGTGCGATATCTTAGAGTGCTTTTAAACCTCAATGTTTTAAGATTCAGATTAGCAGGCTGTTTTGAATCTGGGTTCTCCTCCGTGGTAGAGACCACCTGATTGGCCAAAGGTGCCCATGTGACAAGCTTGCCTTAAAGGAGAAGCCCCTAATTTCTATCAACTTCTGTCGGTCTTGGATTTTTTCTCCTTCCTCTGCCTTCTTTGATCCTCTCTCACTCCCCCCCCCTCCAAGAAAAGAAAGAGGCTCCCTGCTTGGCTCCTCTCCCCCCCACACACAAGAAAAGAAAAAAAGAGGCTTGGCTCCCCCACCCCCTTCTGAACTACCCTAACCACATGCAAGCACTTTCCTGTTTCAATGGGGAGGGGGGGGGAAGAGGAAGACCCAAGTTCAAATTGATCTGAATTCAACAGGATTGACAATGGAATAAACAAAGTAAGTGCAGACTCTGCCCAGGTCTATAGCACTATGCAGTCTTAGCAAAGTTCACAGAGCACAAAAATAATGATTTCAGAGTAAATTTTTGTGCAAAATCATTTTCATACATCAAAAAAACTTCAAGACAATAAAATCGAGAGGTTATCCTTTAATTGTGTAATTACAGATTGAAAGCTAAAGTATCTTCCAAAAATGCTAAACCAATTTTGCGTGGCATAAGTATTCCAGGATGATTAGTGTTTGGGGCTCAAGGTCATTTCTTCTCAAACAGAAGTTCACCCTTGGTTACAAAAAGCCTTGGAAAATCTGTTGGGTATCCTCAAATGGCTTTGTGAGCCATATAAAACTTGTTTTTACAGCAAACCTATATTGGTGATTTCTTTGCAAAAAACTCAATCTTTCCCCAAAGTTTAATGGGTATGGGGTAAGTGGAGACAGTTATATATGGTCTTGCTTAAGTTAGATATGGCTGGTTGGGAATACAGTAGAAAGAGTAAAGATGACTTTTCCTGTCAACTCTGCTGCATGTAAAACACTCTAAGCAACAACACTGATAGTTGAAATGGCCAAGAGTCTTTCTATATCCCCACAGCACAACTCCTCGGAGCACCTTCCATTCATGCAGACGTGCATCTCTATCTTGTGTGGAAGAGCAATCAATTGCAGGCTTCTTGAAAACTTGATGAGTGATTCTTGAAGCAGTGTCCTCTTGTTTCATTTGGTGGAGTTACTATCTTGTATTAACTGGGTTTAATACTTCTTTCCACTGTAAAGACATCAAACTACAGTTGAGAAATATTCTCTTCTTTCATGGGACTTATACATATTGCTTGACAAGGCATCTGTACTCAGGGCTTCATTAGTTTTAGAGATGTTCTTAGGCCCATAATTGTGTTCACTTTTCTGAATGGACAATAAAATAAACAATATTCGTAGCCAATGGATCATTCCCAACTATAGCGTCCCCCCCTTATATTTGAGGGGAACTGGATCAAGACATATAGAATGCACCTGCAAGTATACAGGGCATTTCCTCACATCGGTAAAAATAGCATTACGCCAGCTGAATGGCGTTACGCTAAATATAATCGTGCCTCCCAGCCCTTCCTCATCTTTTTGATGTCTCACTCTTCTCTGCCAATCTTTTGCGCTTCTCACCCTCCACAAGTGCTGCTTGAAATGGTGGAAGAGAGCAACGTGGTTTATACGCAACTCTCTTTAGCCTGTTAATGAAGCCAGGCAGACAATTCCCTTTCTTCATGCTTTAAAAGTCCCACGATGCCCGCTGTTTTTTAAAAAAATGCATACTTTTCCATTGCTATGCCTTTGCATGTAATCATAGATGCATAGCGCCTTTTGAACACTACCCCTTATGGAATCACAAGTCTTGATAATTTAAAAAATTAATCTCATTCCCAATTTTTTTTTTTGGGGGGGTAGCTTTAGAAAGGCATGCTTTGTGCTACAGCGCTGGGGGAAAAATTATTTCTGGCATTGCCTGCAAGCTTGTCCGCCTATTCGTTGCTCCAGGATGTTAGGCAGCTTTAAAATCTTTAAAAAGACATTCCTGTCTTCTGGAACAAGGGAGAGGAAGGTGGGTGCAAGGGTGGTACAAGGCAGACACCCTCCACTGGTTGCCTGCTGGTTGCTCTCCATTAGGTAGCGCTACATAGGTTGGTGAATCCACTTTTTAGAATCATAGAATCATAGAATCATAGAGTTGAAAGGGGCCATACAGGCCATCTAGTCCAACCCCCTGCTCAACGCAGGATCAGCCCAAAGCATCCTAAAGCATCCAAGAAAAGTGTGTATCCAACCTTTGCTTGAAGACTGCCAGTGAGGGGGAGCTCACCACCTCCTTAGGCAGCCTATTCCACTGCTGAACTACTCTGACTGTGAAATTTCCCCCCCTGATATCTAGCCTATATCATTGTATCAATTTTTGTGATTCACCCACTAGTGCTTTAAAATGGAGGATTTAGCTGGCTGTTTACTGCCCAGACGTTGCATGTTGATGACGTCATATGGAGGGGCTGGAATATAACGACTACCTAAGATAAGCATTTCACTACATTTAAAGGGTGCGGAAATGACCACACTTTCTTTCCTACCTTGGAAATTCTTCATTGGTAACAGTCATTCCATCTACCTCAGCCTGCAGGTGTAGGGTGGGAGGTGCACCCCCTGAAGTTTCCTCCTCCATCATTTTGAATGTATGCTACACAATATTTGTAGTGTATTTGTCAGATATAGCATCCTAACAACCAAACCTTAGAAAGGAAGGTTCTCTTTTCTAAGTTGCAGCCTTTTTACAATCTGCCCTGGTGGAAAGAGGTGTAAACAAGCATAACCCAAGCTTGCTTTCAAAGGCTATTGCTCTCAAAGGCAGCCAGCCCCAGTTCTGACTCATACTAGTGTCACCTGCATAGACAATCTCTGGCTTGCTTGATATGTTTCTCCATGGCTAGATTCAGTTCCCTCCAAAAACTGATAGAATTTTAGCATTTTAAACATTAGAACAATATTAATTTAAACAAGGAATCCATGTGTACTGCACTGGTGTCCTCATACAGTCTGTGTTAGAACTAAAATTCTACAGTAAAGCACATGTAAAACTATCTGGTTCTCTGTGGCTGAGCCATTTACCTCCTACCTGGGACACTGGAGGGCACTCTTACCTGCACAGAAAGCAAGCAATCCCAATCACACATCCCAGGAAGGCAGCCGAGCACAGCACCAATGCCAGTCTCCAAGTAGAATGATCTGCTTCTGTGATGGAAAAGACAGCAGTGAGAGCAACCTACTCTCATTCCAAGTCATACATGGATTGGGCAACTGGGGATTGATTCAGCACTCAATTCTTGACTTTTTCCTTTTTCCTTCCAGCTCAGAGGGAAACCTAACAGTGTCTGTGTGTGTTTGTGTGTGAGAGAGAGGGGGGGGGGGATGTGAAAAAATACTTCAAATTCAAGACAGTGAACTCAGTTTTTATCCACAGGATTTGCACTAATGGAAGCTGAACAAGGCAGTGATACATAGGTGTGGCCACTAGATGTCGTTATTTAAACAAGAGTGTCTTTCAGTTGGTTACTTTGGATCAGTACATGCTATAGGTGAATCCATGCAACTCCCACCACACATGCTTCATGCATGCACACATATTTTCATGCTGCTCTTCTGTCTCAGAGAGGTGGAAAGGTCAGGAATTCAAGTGTATTGCGTGTACTAGTTATGCTACAATTACATGTATATGGGCAGTTTACATGCAGACCCTTGCAACAATTCATCATGCATCAGTGGCTCAATTGCTCCATTTGTTTTGTCATGGCCTCTGTGTGGCTCCTGAGTAAAGTGAAGCTTTGACCATAAAGGTCATTGCCGAATCACTGTGTACCACCTCATTTAAATCAGCTTTTCACTGTAATAATGAATTTAATATTGTTGTTAAATCTCTTCCAATCTGCATTTAAGCCTGATTCAGTTTCATAACTGAATGACTTGTGCCAGAATAAAATCAGAGTCCAGTAGCACCTTTAAGACCAACAAAGATTTATTCAAGGTGTGAGCTTTCGAGTGCAAGCACTCTTCGTCAGACACTCGAAACCTCACGCCTTGAATAAATCTTTGTTGGTCTTAAAGGTGCTACTGGACTTTGATTTTATTGTGCTACTTCAGACCAACATGGCTACTCATTTGAATCTATCCTTGTGCCAGAATGAGAGATGCCATTGATTCCCCTGGACCTTTCAGCAGCTTTTGATACCATTAATCCTAGATCGCTAATCTGGGTTGCGATTGGGAGGCATCATTCTGTGGTAGTTCCAGTTCTACCTGGAGGGTAGGTTTCAGAAGATGGTGCGGATCAGCTCCTTGGCCTTTGGCCTGTAAGGTCCCACAAGGTACCATCTTATCCCCTGTCCTCTTCAACATTTACATGAAACAACTGGGTGAAGTCATCCAGAGATTTGGTCTGAATGGTCACCAATGGGTGGATGATACTCAACTGTATCTCACATTTCTGGCTGATCCCAGGTAGGCTGTAGAAACCCTGAACTGGTGCCTGCAAGCAGTTTTGGAGTGGATGTGGGATAATAAACTGAAACTTAATCCCAACAAGATAGTCAGAAAATCTGTGGGCAGAAGATCTGACCTTCTGGGTTGGGCTGTATTCGCCTTAAAGGAACAGAACTGTAGTATGGGGGTGCTCTTGGATCTAGATATACTGTTTGATAAGTGATAGCTCTAGCCAACATTTTACCCACTTAGCCAGCTGCTGCCTTCCTGTGGTGCATGCCCTGACTACATCTAGATTGGATTATATGCTACATGTTCTACTTGAGGGTGCTCTTGAGAAATCTTTGGAAATCTCAGTGGATACAGAATATTGTACCCAGGATGTTGACTGGAGTGGTTTGTAGGGACCATATCATTCTAGTCATGGTCCATCTACACTAGCTACCAGTTTGTTTCCAGAAACAATTAATTGACCTTGACCTTCAATTAATTGACCTTGACCGTCAGGCCACTGTCAGGCTGCCAGGGGCTCCCTTGCCTAGCGCCCGCTGTATTTTTATTACAGTGGGCTTGATTACTAGTTTATGGTATAAAAATGTGAAATTGACAAAGTGTCAGTCATTGCATGAAATCCTTATCCATTGGTCCTCTTAATATTTATGAAACTGGCCGGGGGGTGAAGCATGTCTGGGGTGTCCAAGTTTGAATATGGGCCAATGAGGGGCCAGCTCACTCTGATTGGGCTGATTGGGCTGGCCCCTACAGCTCCCCCACTCCATTGCTGGCTGCTCGCTGCTCACCTCACACACACACGTGGCTGCCGGAGCCAGTGCGTCTCCAACTGTCCACCGCTCCACCTGCGCCCCGCCTGCACCCACAACACAGAACAGGCCAGCCCAGGCACCGTGGGCACGGGAGGCAAGGTGACGGTGAATGACCTGCCCAGTGCAACCACAAGCCGCCCACCCCGTCCACTCAGGGTCACTGCCAAAGCCTGCTCCACAATGGAGGCTGTGCCCGTGGAGCACCCTTACAAGGCCTGCTGCTGCCGCCGGGAATGCCGCGGGCTTGCTGCTACCTCATGGGTAAGCCAACAGCTTCCTGTGGACCCCACGGTGCCCGCCAGCCCCCGGTGCGCCTGAATCTGTATTTTACTGTTAGGAAGGTATATGCTGAAGCAACCTGCAAAATAGCCATGAATGAATCAATTAACAGGTAGACGGTAAAATAAACTTGCTGCCTGATTGTCACTGGTGAACAGGATGTGAGCTAAACAGACAGACATTCGAGGAACCCTCGTGGCCAGGCAGAGCCAAAGAAATGAATGATGCTGATGGGAATAATGCTGCCCCTCTCTAGAAGAGAAATGCTGGCTGCTGTTGGAGGCCTCTTTCAGTTGGCTGGAACAAGAGAGTTCTGTTCTGTGGGTTAGAAGGCTCTGCTAAATCTGGAGATACCTTTACCTGAGCTGAATGGGCAGCTAGAAAGCTGGAAAGACCCAACAACCCAGATGTTTAACAGGACTGAACATTGCCCCTGCTCGAAAACCTGCCTTTGTGCCTGTTCCTTGCAAGGGAACATCTCTCTCAGTCAGGAAGATCAAACATGCCACAACATGGAAGAGAACTCTTCCACCTTCTGCAAGGGCAGAAAGAATGGGCTTTCCAGTTTTCCAACCCTCATTGTACCCGATGAAGATGCATCACTGTCTTTAGTAATTTGAGCATTATTTTGCAAGGTTGGACTTTGAATAAGGAAGCCCAGGTTCATTCTTCTGTTCAACTGTTGGCATGACTTTTCCCTGCTGCATTTAATTTTACAAATCTTGATTATATTTTCTTGGCTCTTGGCACACACTGTGATTGTTTAAAATTTGTGTCTCAGTACCAGCTGTTAAATTTCAGAACAGGATTTGAAGAATTAAAGGCAACAATAGCTAAACATTTGGCACACTAATTGAAGCAGTGAGTTTAAATCATTTAGTATCCTAGCTCTGTAAATATGCTTTAATATTGAAACAAAAATATAGGTGAAGGGCAGGGATGATTTTTCATGTTTCCTTCTCTTTAAAGGGAAGACAAGGGTTCCTGGCAGTTCATCCTGTACCTAGGGCTCACCAGTATCATAATTCAGCCAACTAGTGTGTTTAAAACACCTTGAAGGGTGTACTAAACAGTAAAACCAGACCTGCAGACTTGAGCAGCATGTGCCGTGTGGCATCCAAGGATCCATCGTGGGGTTCTGGTGTGATCTCCAGGAGTTCGCAAAGGAGGGCATATACATTCACACTTTCAAAAGGCTCCACCTCCAGACCGCTCTTGAAGGCTGGTCCTTCAGCTCGGAATATGGTCTTCATGTTCATCACTTCATTGTCAAAGCCATGTTCCCCTTTGTTGAATTGCACTTTGATTCTCTGTAAAGGGAAGAAAAGGCATGACTTGCTGCACTGTGTTGCCCTCCCTCTAACAGGCAATAAAGCAAAGGTACATCACTCCCAAATTTCAGTAGCCTGGGGAGACTTGGGATCAAATTGATATTCTCCTTTGAAGCTCTGGGTGACCTTGAGTGAGTCAACCATCCTCAGCCAAACCTACTTCACAGGGTGGTTGTGAGGATAAAGTGGGGGAGAAGGATCCATATATGCTTTCTTCAACTCCTTGGAGTGGAGAGTGTGATCAAATTCTAATCAGATTTCTCACTGTAAAATCCCTATATTCCAGATTACATTTTACCTGGTCGCTATAACAAAACACTTTAGTTTGCTACTAAGTAGAACCCTTATAGGAAACAGGAGCAAAAACCTTTGGGGGCTTGAAACCTTCATAAGGACAGGTTTCTGTTTGCAGGCATATTAGAAAGGATCACTAGACTAGAGCTGTAATCAATTTAACAATGATTTGGTAGAAAGGCCTATTGAAAAAAAATAGACAAGATTGGGCTGCAGGAGGTGCCCATGTATTTCCATGTCACTTGATAGTACAGTGTTATTGTTTTCTGAAGCATGGAGGCAACCTTACAGAATCTTCTTCCTTGACATAGGATGGTTGGTTGACTAGAGTTACCTCCCCTGTCCCCCAAAGAGAGAAATACATTCCAGTCTATCATTCCAAATTATATTATGTTATACTATTCATTACATCACAATCTACTATTATAATCTACTATTCCAATTAAGAAATGAAATAAAATTAAACAAGATGTATGTCCCTTCTGGAGGATTGGTGAAAATACAGATGTAAGAACTGAATGAGGTTAGCATATATAGTGAGATAAGAAACCAATTTCCCTGTTAAGTTTTGGGGATTCCATTGTTCTGAGCATTTCAATACTTTGCAACTCTGCAATCTCCCTTTCCAGTCTGTTACTTAAGTTCTTTTGTAATAAAACAACTATTCTGAAACCTTGAATATAACTTTGTTGGACTGCCACTGGACTCAAAGTTTGTTCTGCCGCTTCAAACCAACATGGCTACCCACCTGAAACTCCAACCAAGTCATTTATAATGCTGGCGCTCAGAGATGGAGTATTTTCAGTTTTTGTGTGCTTAGGTCTGAGAGAGAAGTATCTCTTTAAAAGTAACTGACTTTAAAATGAATCCTAAATTTAATACAAGCATGGTAAATGACTTTATAACTAAAGTTTTTTTTTTAATCTCATTTTAGATTTAAAATTCCACATAAATGATTTAAAAAATGTCATTTTGTATAGATATTCATTGAATGGCAGATTGCTTGTTTAGATTACCTATTCCTACCTATTCTTATTCCTATTCCATACAAAATTAATGGACATGTATATTAATTACATATCATCATTAAGTGACCATTAACTGCTGATACCTTTTCAAGAATCCTAGACTCTGGCTATAAGATAATGAAATCAGATATAAGTGCTTTCCTGTTGCAAGTTTGAATTGTCAGTGTGGATAAAGGTAACATGAGAGAGCATCATGCCTGGTCTGGCACTTCTAAACTCTTTTAGATGTACCAGAACTAATGTGTTTAAATTTAAAGTTCCTGCTCCCAGGGAAAAATGTAAAAAAAAAAAAAAAGGAAGACCTATTGACCCTTTGCTGAATGGGAGGGGGGAGGCGGATGTAAATTATTATTGATCGCCATCTGTTGTTTTATTTAAGGGGGTATATGGGTTTTAATATATTTTATTGATTGTAAACTGCCACGAGACACTGAGAGTGGCGGTATATAAATATAATTATTAATTAATTAATGTAAAAGAATTTTCAGTTAAACATCCAGAAGAAGTTCCTGACAGAGCGGTTCCTCAGTGGAACAGGCTTCCTTGGGAAGTGGTGGGTTCTCCTTCTTTGGAAATTTTAAAGCAAGGCTAGATAGTCATCTGACAGAAATGCTGATTTTATGAACTTAGGCAGATTGTGAGTGGGTGGGCAGGAAGGGATGTGCCAGTGTTTGTCTCTTGTGGCCCTTCCTCGCATACCCAGGGAACTGATAATTAACGCTGTGGGAGGTTAGGTGAATTTCCTTCAGACTAGGCTGGATTCTGGAGATTTTTAGTGGACAGTATCACTTTGGCATGAAATTGGGGTCACTGTGGGTGGGCAGGTAGTTGTGCGTTCCTGCATTGTGCAGGGGGTTGGACTAGATGACCCTGGAGGTCCCTCCAGCTCTATGATTCTATGATTAGATATTTCATTCAGAATGGACTAGGGATGTCTGTTACAAGAAGTCTAAATGCATGATTACATTAAATGAGTGGCAGTCAAAAGCAGTTTTGGGAATTCTGAAATTGGTGATGGGGAAGGAAAACTGGTCCTTCCCCTTGAGATTCAAAAGCAGAACCAGATCCAGGATTTTAAGGAATATTAAGGTGGCTGCTCTCCCACTTTATGGTCACAAAAGCCATGCATCCGTGCCATTCATGTACAAGGCAGGGTGTTCTAGGTGAGGGGAGGGACTCCTCAGGCATGCTGGAAAATCTATATCTTTACATTAACCACAGTTTTTTAAATGGCCTGGTAAGTATTATGGATGTTCCTAGTGGTATGGGATTTAGAAGGCAGTTTGAATGTCAAAGGAACCAAGTGCAGGGTAAGGTAAAATTAACCTGATTAAGCACCTGAGAGATTATGGAACTTTGGAGCTTGAATTTCAAAATGGCTTTCTCCCCTCCCGTAATTCCTCATGGCCCCATAACTTGACTTTGCTCAATTCTGATCATTTCATTGCCACACACAATAGAAACCTACTCAAGAAGAGGCAGCAAGTCAGGAGAAGTTGTAAGAAACATGCAATGACTATGCTTGAATGAATAAAGAGCACAATATTTTTCCCCATTTCCAACAAAAAAATCAAAGTTATAACATGAGAAAAGATCAGAGAGGCTGATCTAGAAAACAGAGTATATCATACCCCATGGATGACGTAGCCAGGGTCACTGTACAACACAAGAGGTGTGACTCGACTGTTGTTGGCATAACGGAATCTCTTGGGGAATTCCTCTTTCTTAAAGACATGGAGCTTAGGGTGAGCTATTTTCAGGGCTTCATAAACATGTTGTAGTTTTCCTGGTTTTGGCACCAGCAGCCCCTGTGGTCCATAATCTACCAGTTCAAACTGAATGTCCTGAAAAGAGAAGTTTGCCACTGTGCGAAGGTGAATTTCATCTTCTTTTATTACTGTTTCCATGCCGTGATCAGATGTGATGATCAAATTCAGTGTTGAGTTCAAGCCATGCTCCCAGATGCTCTTCCTCAAGTAACCCACTGTCTGGTCCACTTGACTAACCATTTCCTTTCTCTCCTGAGACTCTGGGCCATATTTATGTCCTGTGGAATCGGGTTCTCCGAAATAAAGGGCAACAAAGTCGATATTGTCCTTGGTGAACCATTCCATGACAAGATTGATGTTCTGCCTCCATTCAGTCGCATTATTGTACTTGTGGAAGAGTCTTTCTACTTTCTTGATGTTCACCTGTTCCCCCTGGTAGGAGGCATTCCCCCCAGGGAAAAAAAGGGAGGCTGTCTTCAAACCCTAGAATAAGAAAAATATATGCTTTGCATTTAGGAACCACATTTTGCATTAAGGAACCACATCTAAGGAACCATGTTGCATTAAGGTACCACATTAAGGAACCACAACATTTTGCATTTTGCATTAAGGAACCACATTCTGTGACTTAAAAAAAAGGAGATTATCAGAGCTACATGATGCATGCCAGCCCAAGTTCCTTGGAGGAAGAAGAGGATAATGCACATCAGCAGATGGGAAGGCGTTGAGCAGGAGGAAGAAATGGATAAGCAGCCCCTCCTACCACATCGCTGGCCCACTTGCAGCCTTGGAGGCTGATCTTTCTTAAAAACACAAACTAGAGGAGAAAATGTGCTGTAAGTTGAGCCCTTGCTCTTAGGAGGAGAAAAATAAAGTGCCGTGTTCTGTGTTCTTCTTCTAAGCCATATTTTATAAAATGGGGAGGAAAATTATATTGAGGAACATGAGCATAAATATCTTCTAGCTCTCTCATGGTGCTATGTCACACTCATAACCTCTGTAAGTTTAAATGTCAAAAGCCATCTGCCAGTTTTTTAAAAACTATTAAATATAAGTTCTTTTGCATTACCCTTAAGGAAGACTGCTTGGATATGGTTCTATTCCTGGTATTCTCTATGTTTCCCTTTCTTTATATGTGGAGGAATATTATAGAACAGGATGCAGCATTACATCCAGGAACACAAAAAAGTATTTTTGAATGGGAAGTGCACAGAGAAAGGGATTGCTGAGTTCTGTCTCACTTACCTGCCTTTGTGCTGTGATCCAAATAGGGAGGCTGCCATTGTCCCACCAGGAAGACACCCCCTGTGTATTGTAATAAGGAAGCTTCTGTCCAGTGCTGGTATTGAACCACATGTTATGAATCACTCCGTGGTTCTCAATATACTTCCCTGCAAGAGGGAAGCCTGGAATTAGTTACAGGTTGTTTGATAGTGGGAATGGTGGATACGTGTTTGTTTACCTGATCTCTGGGATATGGAACAATCATCCCCACATGTCACTTGCTTCCCATTTTGCAAACCCAGAAATATCCTCAGCATATGGTGGATTTTTCAAGGGTACCAAAGGTTGCATAACTTAAGGAACCTAGGTGTTCCTTTCGAATTGATTGAAAACTTCTGGAGACGTTGTAAAATACTCTGTTCTGATTCAGTTTTTCTATGCTAATAGTTCACTAACACTAGAATATACATAGATACTTGGACTTAGTGATGGAGTTATAGACATTTGTTCTGGATATGAAATCACTGGCTTCCCCTTTCCCCCCTGGTTTCCTTTGGATAAGGAGAAGTTCTAAGTACTAATGATGGATGGATGAACCATTACAGGTCACCTGGCTAGTACAAGTATCCCTATGTTCCAGATTACATTTTACCTTATCAGGAGGCAGTGGGTGGGTCTCTCCTCATTCCCCATCTTGCCCTGCTGAAGCGAATGATAAGCCAGGGTGTCTTTTCCCTATCCCTTCTCTTTTTAGGCAGCCATGGACTCACCTGTAAGAAGGCTAAAGTGACATGGGCTTGTCTGGGTAACAAATGGAGGAGTCATGTAACGTGCCTTCACCCCAGCTCTTGCCATGGCATCCAGGTTGGGGGTGTCCACATCATGGTCATAGTTCCAGCGGAAACCATCAAAGGAAACCAGCAGGAGTTTCTTACGGGTGCTTGTTCCTTGCAGTGGGGCACAGGCTCCAAGGGCCAGCAGGGAAACCATCAGCCCTAGGGAAGCAAACATTTCTTATTCTGGCAAGGAAGAGAAAGGAATAATCAGCCCAGAGTCAAAGGTAAAACAGATATGACAGAGTCCTAAGTTCACTTGGCTTTCTTTCTTTAAATCATATTAGAGGCTGGGGAGGGGTTTTCTCTTAAAACTCCTCCCACTGTAAGAGATTCCAGCACTGTTTACTTTATGACATGGGAGACCACTGGCTCATTGTCAGACATGAAAAATTAAGCACTGCTGAGCTGGATGGGAAATGGAAGCTGCAGGGGATCAGGTGTGGCTGGAAGCTTGGCTTTCCTCAGGAACAGAGAAGTCCAGAAGCCAGCAGTATAATCTTCCTCATGTCCCTGGTCAGAAATGAAGGGCTTGTTCCTTGAGGCATGCTGTGTTTGTAGCCCTGCTGAGGACTGAGCTTGAAGTCTGAGGAAGAATCCTGGCTAGCACAAAATTGACCAATGGGGGGCCAAATCCCATCTGCAGGATCCAGTCATTTTAAAGGGAAAGTTACCCATAGTGCACAGTGGCAGGAAGGTATTTTGCAGATTCTTTGGTACAGTTCTCAGTCTTAATAAACTGCTCAAATTGCTACCGGTGTCCGTGTCCACCTCTGAACCCACAGATGGCACATGGTAGCAAAGCAAGAGGGCATTTTCAGGAAGAGGCATGAGGGTAGGAAAATAGTGGAATTTTGGATCAAATTGCAGGTTGCAGCTGGGAAATCTCTCTTTTGGCCTTGGAATGTTCTGCAAGGGACAGGGGTACAGCCTAGGCTCTCTCATTCAGCTAGGACCTTCAAAGGTCGAATGTCTGTATTGATGTTAAAATAAGGTGACTAGATTTTAAAGTGGGACACCTGGAAGAGGGCCAGCCTGGCCCAAAGGTCATATGGCTCCCCCCTCCCCCCGGCTTTTTCCCTTGCTGACAACTGCAAACGCAGCTCTCTCCCAGCCATGCAACGAGCCCTGCAGGCACTCTCCCCTTCCCTCCAATGGCTGCTGCACCTCATTCCTGTTCCCCCCTCCATGTTATGCCGCCTCTGTCCCCAGAATGCAAAGCCTGCTTGGGCTATCCCCACCCCGACGGTGAAGTCTGGAAGAAGCTTGGCCCTTGCCCAGCACTGTAGCCGCTCCGTGCTTTCCCCACGGGCTCCACGTTGGCCGTGCGTGCGCACTGAGGTCACACGTTCCCCAGCTGTGTGTGTGGGGGGTGTAGAATCTTTTGTGGAGGTGGCCATCGCTGCTGCAGCTGCTGCTGGGAAGGGGGTGGCCGGCAGGTCATTATTAGCGGTGAGTGACATCAGCTGCCAGCAGCCCTCCCCGTCCTCCTCCCTGCCCCCGCCTCGCCTTGCACTAAGGAGCCACTCGAGAGGAAATGGCGGGAAACAGCAGGAAAGGCCTCGCAGGGACAGAGAGGGGGAGCCAGACACCCAATTTCCTTCCTTCTCTCCTCCCCTGACGTGGCTGCCACCATGTTCAAGAAGCTGAAGCAGAAAATCAGGGGGGAGGAGGAGGAGAGAGCCGCTCAGCCTGTGGCAGGCCTCACCTGGCCTGAAGCGGGACTTTTAAGGACCTGGACATGGGACAATGTCCTCGGAAGCGTGAGTGTCCCGCAGAAGTCAGGACGGATGGGAAGCTTATGTTAAAACGATATAACTTTTATTATGCACAATTAAAAAGGTTTTTTAGGAATTAAAAGCATATACAGCCCATAGGCTATTGCAAAATAGTGTGCTATGTACTATATGAACCAATAGACCAACGCATTTCGGTCCTCATAGGGCCTTCTTCAAAGGTCTGGTTTTAACACATACCAGTTCATTACACCTATGAGGAGACACTGTGGAGAGGGCAGAACATTATGCATCAGTTTAAAACTTCAGGTAGAGGATTTCTGCTTGGATTGTTACCTAGAGCCCGGATGGCTGAGGCTAGTCCTCTCTCATCAGATCTTGGAAATTAATCAGGGTGAGCTCTGCTTAGTACTTAGATGGGAGACCACCAAGGAAGTCTTCGCAGAGGCGAACAATGGCATATCACCTCTATCCATCGCTTCCCTTGAAAACCCTACAGCAACCTTTCTCAACTCTTTTAGTGTTAAGAAACCCCCAAAGCATTCTTCAGGATTCAATAAACCCCAAAAGTGATGTCAGCCACTCCTTTCTGTCACGTCCCAAAAGTCACATGTCACCCCTCTCCCCCACCGCTACCCCAATGCCAGAAACAGGACTGGAGCAGGGCTATGCCATTCAGTTGCCCCTGCCCAAAACCCAAAATATGGTCATGGCAGGTCTATGCTGCTCTGCTGCCCCTACACCCCAATGCCAGAAACAGGGCCAGAGCAGGACTATGTTGATCCACCACTCAGCGCCCTGCAGTTAACTTAAAATGAGAGCACTTGCCTCTCTTGACTTCAGTCAAGATTATGGTGACGAACGCTGGCCAACAAGGATTTGTATGTCCAGGTGCCCTCCCCTTTTCACCCCCTCCAGTCCAATCATTGTCCATTTTGGGACAGTCAGTTTATCACTCAGTTTATTCTATATAATAACGCAAAATCCAAGTTGAGAAAGCCTGTCCAGCAGCTGTGACCTGATTGTAATCACCACCAGGATTATTCCCCCGCCCTCCCCCTTTGCTTGCTGTGCTGGTTGCTGTCCATTTGCCATCGTTAGGTCTCTGCCACCTCAGTCCCCTGCAGACAAGAACTGGCCTTGAATTCACTGTGCAGTGTTCTGATGTGACTGCTGGTTGGAGGTTCCAAACCAAAATGGGATATGAGTGGGATGCTGGTGTCTTGCTTTGAGCTATGCTTAGAAAGGAGACTCGGTGAGCCTCTTGGGTGAAGCATAAAGCATAAATATAATAACTGGATGATATAATTCCAAAAAGCTGCATCCTTCTATGAAATGCTTCGCAAACTAACAGGTGCTCCCTGCCTCCGCCTACCCTCTCCCAGCCTGCTTCCTAGATTACTCTTTCACAGATGTTTGCTATGCAGGAACCAGCTGGTGAATCCTTTTATGGCACAAAGCTAAAGATTATCACTCCCAAATTGCTGCAGATCAAACTGCCATTCAAAGGGTCAGCTAGAGGAGCTCTGGTTCAAAAGTTCAAAAAACCCTCTTTGAAGCAAAGTTGTTCAGCAATTAAGGCCATCCCAGACTCTTTGGAGAAGTCTTGCTTCCTTAGCAGTCTTTAGTTTGGAGCTTCTCAGGAAGAGGCTCATTTAGCTACAGCCTCTTCTGGAGTGAAATAGCAAAGAGTGAACAAACAGAAATGAAACTAAACCCTGACAAGGCAGAGGGAATGTGGCTGGAACAGCAGAGCTCTAGAAGGATGCTGGGCTTCCCACTTTCCGTGGCATTCAGTGACACTCACTGACTCTGTCAAGAGTTTAGGGGTGTAACAGAAAAAATAGGGCTTCTCCCCCAGAGGCGGAAGACATCTTGGGTGTTTTCAGTCCTCAGTTCAGGGAGGCAGGCTCACTTTTTTCCTTTCCCCGCCTTCTGAGTGGGCGTGCCTCTCTCTCTCCAGTTCTTTCCTGCCTCTTAACCAGGGAGAGCACGTTTTTCATAGCTCTGCTAGCAGGCCTAAATTCTACTACTATTTTCTACCTATTCTAACTCTATTCTTGACTTTTTCTGAAATTTCTTTTGCCCTCTCGCTTGCACTTCAGGGGTTGGTAATTTTAGCCTTTAAGGGGCTGTTGGAGACCGCGTTTTTTTACCGCTCACTCCTGGGACCTCCCCTGACTATTTCTCCGTGCTGTGGAAGACCCAGAGAGAGAAATGGCTGCTTCTCAGGAAGATGAGTTTCTTTCTGAGGAGGACGTCGCGGCACATGTGCTGGAGGGCAATGTGCAGCTCCCTGGGCCGGCGGGCACATCGGAGAAAACTGCCCTGCATCTGGTCGGAGCGGGGGAGGAAAAGCGCGCTTCAAAACGCTCCAGGAAAACTGCCGTGGCGTCAGCAGAGCACGTTCCCCCCAACGCGGCTAGCCAATAAATGGTTCCCACCCTATGCCAAGAAATTATATGCACTTCCTGACTATGCCGAAAGTTTTTTACAGGTGCCTGTCGTGGATGCGGCCGTAGTGGCTCTGCAAGCGCCTGGATTACTATCAGAAGATGGAGAAGGAATGGTTAAGGATCCTATGGACAAAAAAGCTGATTTTGCCTTACGCAAGGCACATGAGGTGGCAGCAATGGCACTGAGGGCCTCTTCGGTTTCTTCTATTGTTATGCGAGCAACCATTGTGTGGGCAAGGAAGATGGTGCAGCTTTTAGGAGATAAGGATAAACGCCTCCTTGAGGGTGCCAATAGGATACTGCAGGGCGTATCCTTTGCAGCTGATGCCACCTTAGATGCTGCTATTTTTAATGCCCGTACTATAGCTTCAGTTTCTGCTGCCCGTAGGGTGCTTTGGCTTAGAGCCTGGCAGGCAGATGTTCGGTCCAAGGCTATAGTTACAGCCTATCAGTTTCACGGGGAGAAGCTGTTTGGAGAGTCTTAACTGACTCAAAGGAGAAAAGAAGGGGAATGCCTAGGTTTATTAGGAAAAACGATCGCAGGCCTTACTCTAACTATTCCTTTTGTGGCAGTGGATCCTTTCCGAGGAACTGACAAGATAGGAGACAGGCCTGGTCCCAGTCCAGACAGCAACCCCGGAGAGGTGGTTTCGGACAGAGGTTCTACAAGAATCAGCGATTTGAGAAGTCTGAGAGAGAGCCCAAGCAGTCTAAGGACTGACTATGCGGGTATTCCGGTGGAGGGCAGGTTACTACTCTTCGCACACACCTGGTCACAGTATGTCCAAGACAAGTGGGCGATGGAAGTAGTTTCGAAAGGCTACTCAATAGAGTTCTGGCATCCTCCACCAGAATTGTTCCTAAAGTCCCCACTAAGCACCCGTCCAGACAAAAGAGCGCGGACTTTAAAGGCCATTGCTCACTTGCTGAAGATAAGAGCCATAGAGGAAGTCCCGCTGTCAGACCGTCGAAAGGGTCTCTATTCGATTTTCTTCACGGTGCCCAAAAGAAACGACGATTGGAGGGCGATACTAGATCTGAAACGCCTCAATCGAGCTGTAAACGTAAGAAAATTCAGAATGGAGACTCTTCTTTCAATCAAGGAAGCTATTCAACAGGGGGAGTATCTCACTTCATTAGATCTCCAAGAGGCTTATCTTCACGTGCCTATAAATCCCTCACACAAGCAATTTCTCAGATTTTGCATAGGGGGTCACCATTACCAATTTCGGGCCCTACCATTCGGCCTAGCATCGGCTCCCCGAGTTTTCTCCAAGGTATTAGTGAACCCCATGGTATTCCTGAGAACTCTCAAGGTACATATCCACCCATACCTGGACGACCTGCTAATAAGGTCGCCATCACGGGAAGCAGCCATATTGAACACCATCTTGGCGGTGGAGACTCTGCAGAAGTTTGGCTTCCTTGTCAACTTTCAGAAGAGCTCCCTGGCCCCGTCACAGAAGATGGAACATCTGGGGGTCATTATAGATATGCAGCAGGGGGCACTGTTTACTACAGAGAAGAGGATTCAAAAGATAAAGGACCTAGCCATTCAGGTAATCAACAACGTTTCCTCCCCTCTGATGTCCCTGGCGAGTCTGATAGGACTGTTCATTTCTTGCCTGGATACAGTCCAGTGGGCCAGACTTCATGCGAGAGAGCTTCAGATGTTCTTAAGACCGCATCACATGAGCATTGTCTACAAGAGACAGGTCATGCTACAGGTTCCGGTGAAGGTGAAAGACAGCCTCCTTTGGTGGACCTGCGAGGAGAATCTCTCCAAGGGAAAGCAATTTATCTTGCCACAGTAGACGGAGATTTTTACAGACGCGAGCTTACGAGGTTGGGGAGCCACTTCGGGGAGCCACCAGGTGCAAGGTGTATGGTCCTCAGGCGAGGCCCTATTGCCGATCAATGTGTTAGAGATGAGAGCAGTTTATCTGGCGTTGTCGAAGCTGAAAGGAACTCTGTTGAACAAGCCAGTACTGGTGAGAACGGACAACATAGCCACGAGGGCGTACATAAATCACCAAGGGGGCTCTCGTTCGATCAAGATGCACACGGAAACCTTGAGGGTTCTTCGTTTTGCAGAGCGACACCTCTTGTCCTTGAGGGCAGAACATGTCAGAGGAGTGGAGAACTGTCAAGCGGACTGGCTGAGCAGGTCCACTCTTTCAGAAGCGGAATGGTCTCTAAAGAAATCGATTTTTCGCAGCATCATGCAAAGGTTTGGGGTCCCGATAGTGGATCTTTTCGCGTCGCATCTGAATCACCAAGTTCCTCGTTTCTTCTCTCGCTACCTGCATCCGCAAGCGGAGGCGACAGATGCTCTAACATCTCCTTGGCCAGAGGGCCTTCTGTTCGCCTTTCCACCAGTACCGGTCATCCCGTGTCTTCTAAGAAGGATAAGGGCACACAGTGCGGACATGATCCTGGTGGCACCGTTCTGGCCGAGAAGACCGTGGTTTTCCACCATTCTACAGTTGGCAGTCACAGACCCCTTTCATCTTCCTCTAGTACCAGATCTGCTACAACAGGGCCCTGTCTGGCATCCAGATCCTGGCTGGTTCCACTTAGCCGCTTGGAGGCTGAGAGGGAACGTTTCGTGAATAAGGGATACACCCTCAAAGTAACCAACACTATGCTGGCTGCAAAAAAGACTTCTACTAACCGTATTTACGAGTATACCTGGAGGGTCTTCAAGGGTTGGTGCAGAAGAAAAAAGGTTCCATTGTACTCACCTTCGGTAGGGAACATTCTGGCCTTTTTGCAGGATGGCATTGATCAAGGTTTGAAAGCGGCCACATTGAGGAGGCAAGTGGCAGCGATTGCTACAGTCATCCCCAAGGTTGATGGAAGAAGGTTGTCGCGGCACCCCCATATAACCCAGTTTCTGAAAGGAGCTACCCTGTTGGGACCTCCAGTAAGACACAGATTTCTGACATGGAAGCTTAATCTGGTACTCAATGCTCTGACAAAGAAGCCTTTTGAACCGATTGCGGATATAAGTCTAAAGTTCCTTCGGATGAAGGTTCTGTTCCTGGTGGCAGTCACCTCAGCCAGAAGGATCGGAGAGCTGGGAGCTCTATCTTCCAATCCGAAGCTGTGCACCTTTCATAAGGAGAAAGTTACTCTCAGACTGGATCCAGCTTTTATTCCCAAAATCAATTGTACCTTTCACAGGCTCCAGGAGATTCAATTGCCTACGTTCTTTCCAGACCCAAAGCATCGGTTGGAGAAGCTTTATCATACCTTAGATGTGAGAAGGGCTTTGAAAGCCTTCTTGATCAGAACAGCAGAATTCAGAAAGACGGAACTGATTTTCATTTCCATCACTGCCCCAAACAAGAGTAATAGGATGTCCAAGTCTTCGATCAGTAAGTGCCTGAAGGATTGCATCGTGGAGGCTTATAGAGCTGCAGGTGTCCAGGTTCCAGAGGGCATTGTGGCGCATTCGGTGCGCAGTGCTGCGACTACGGCTGCTTTTTTGAACCATATTCTGGTGGAAGAAATGTGTAAAGCCGCCACTTGGTCGTCGCTGTCTACTTTTACAAGGCATTACAAGATCGACAGATTTAGTTCAGCTGATGCAGTGTTCGGTACAGCTGTGCTCCAGGAGGTTATATCTTCGTGAGCAACTTCCCACCCTGAGGGACACTGCTCGGGGAGGTCCCAAGATGTCTTCCGCCTCTGGGGGAGAAAGACCAGTGGCCTTACCTATGAGGGGTCCTTCTCCCCAGAGGTAAAGGAAGACATCTTCATCCCCCCCCAGAAGTTGCAAGTGATATGTGGTTCTCTTGTGTTGGCCTGTTAGCATGTTTTTGCTGTTCTGTTCCTTTCTCTGTTATACCTTCCATGTTTTAGGGTTTATGTTTGGTTGGGCGAAGTCCTGATAGCGATGGAAGTCTCGAACTGGAGAGAGAGAGGCACGCCCACTCAGAAGGCGGGGAAAGGAAAAAAGTGAGCCTGCCTCCCTGAACTGAGGACTGAAAACACCCAATATGTCTTCCTTTACCTCTGGGGAGAAGGACCCCTCACAGGTAAGGCCACTGGTCTTTTTGTCTTGCAAGCCCTGTTCTGCTTGCTCCCCCCTTTGACTAGTTGCCAACTCCAGGAGGGCGTCAAAAGGGACTGTCTCTGGGTAACAACACTGCCACCACCTGTTTGTAGTACAGAGCCGGCAGCTGGGAGAACCAGGACATCTAGCTGCCCCGTTTGCTCATGCCTCCGTGTCTCCCTCAGCCCCAGCACATGGGTGCTGTGGGGATGTTTCTGCAAGGGTACATTCCTCCAGAGAAGCTGCTTGCCAAGCTCCTTCCCCTTGCCTGTACTAGTGTTTCTGAGCTCAACGTGGTCAGAGCGAATGTAGTCACAGTTTCAAATCCTACCGTTTCTTCACACAATGGAAAAATAGGCAAAAAAAAGGGGGCAAATGAGAACAAGATGCAATTTAATAAAGATAAGTGTAAAGTTCTGCATCTGGGTCAGAAAAATGAAAAGCATGCCTACTGGATGGGGGATACGCTTCTAGGTAACACTGTGTGTGAACGAGACCTTGGGGTACTTGTGGATTGTAAACTAAACATGAGCAGGCAGTGGGATGCAGCGGTAAAAAAGGCAAATGCCATTTTGGGCTGTATCAACAGGGGCATCACATCAAAATCACAAGATGTCATAGTCCCATTGTATATGGCACTGGTCAGACCACACCTGTGCAGTGTGCAGTTCTGGAGGCCTCACTTCAAGAAGGACATAGATAAAATTGAAAGGGTACAGAGGAGAGTGACGAGGATGATCTGGCGCCAAAGGACCAAGCCCTATGAAGATAGGTTGAGAGAATTGGGAATGTTCAGCCTGGAGAAAAGGAGGTTGAGAGGGGATGTGATAGCCCTCTTTAAGTATTTGAGAGGTTGTCACTTGGAGGAGGGCAGGATGCTGTTTCTGTTGGCTGCAGAGGAGAGGACACGCAGTAATGGGTTTAAACTTCAAGTACAACGATACAGGCTAGATATCAGGAAACAAAATTTCACAGTCAGAGTAGTTCAGCAGTGTAATAGGCTGCTTAAGGAGGTGGTGAGCTCCCCCTCACTGGCAGTCTTCAAGCAAAGGTTGGATACACACTTTTCTTGGATGCTTTGGGCAGATCCTGCGTTGAGCAGGGGGTTGGACTAGATGGCCTGTATGGCCCCTTCCCACTCTATGATTCTATGATTCTATGAGTCACTGGTAGCTTCATTCATGCTAGGGCGACAGATAGTCCAAGCAGAGGGGAATGAGGGAGTGGAGAAGCAGCAGTCCAGGAGAGGAGGAGGAGAAGAGTGGGACTGAAGACTCATGTAGTGGCGCAGGGGACAGTGTGATAGAGTGCCCCACCTCCCGGCTCTTTTTGCCTTCTTGAAACCCCTTTTGAGACAGTAATAAAGGGGGAGACCCACCAGTCTTGCAGTTACAACTTGCTGTGTCAGCTTCAATCTTGAGCCCCCCCCCACCGAGCATCAGGGGCGCCCCACTTACCCTACCAAGCCAGAAGGCGGCACCACCCAACAAACAGCTGATAATGCTGAGAGGCTTTAACTAGTGTTCCCAGCCCAGCAAGCAGCCCAAACAGATCCAGCATCTGTCATAGCCCTCGCTGATCCCCATAGCCCTAGCTGTTTGTTGGGCTTTCTCTCTCTCTTTCTGTGTGCGAGGAGTTGAACCAGGCAGCCCAGCAGGCACTGTCAAACAGCCCTGCCCCACCTGGCTCCTCAAACAACACCCCCTGATCCTGGCCTGGCTACCCAGAATATGCATAGATTATACAGAGTCTCCATGCAACCATAATTCTTTGTGAAATGAGATATTTTAAACTGCTAATTCACATGTGATGAACGCATCCTTCTCTGGGTTGCTATAAAAATAAGTAGGTGCATGGGCATTTATTTTACATTTCTACTGCTTTTCTCCCCCCAGCTGGGACTCAATGCGGCTTAGAACATCATCTTCCCCTGCTCCCTTTCCTCACACTAACGGCCCTGTGAGGAAAGCCTGGCTGACAGTTTGTGATGGGCCCAGTGTGCTTCCATCGTACAGATGGGGATGCAAGCCTATCCTTCCACTCTGCCCTCTGGTTCAGGTTACAGCCATTGGTGTGTATGAGTACTTGGAAATGTAACACTGCAAATAGAACATCTATATCCTTTCACGTAATCTCAAATGGGAGACTTCTTAGTGGAATTTGGTCATACGTTCATCTGCAAGTGTAGAGTAATCTAGAGATATCCACTAAATTAGTTCAAATGGGAGCTGTTAGGTATGGAGGCTTCCAGTGCAAGCTATCATTGGCATTGGCTGTATGCTCCTTACAATGCAGACTGAAAGAAGATTAGACATAGTCTATCAGATGCCTAGTTTCCCAGCTGAGGAAGAGTGCTTACACTCAAAAGCTCACGCCTTAAATAATTTTTTGTTGGTCTTAAAGGTGCTACTGGACTCTGATTTTGTTTAATTTCCCAGCTGTTAACTTTAAACCAGCCAGTGAGGTTTAAACTTATTATGTTGTCCCAAGATATCTTCTTATCTTGTCACAATCCTTTATGAGTTGGCAGAGGTATTTCCAGATGTGGTATTGGAGGCTCCTAGACTGATAATTTTGTGGGTTGCAATATCCACGCTATCAATCAAATTGTGATGGGCTTAACACATTGCGAGGACACCACCCTCTCCTCCAGCCACTTGGTTAGTGGAGTCTCCCTCTTATTTTGGACTTAGTTGTTTTAATAGGCCTTTCCTTGTAGTAGTAGTAGTAGAAGAAGAAGAAGAAGAAGAGTTGGTTCTTATATGCTGCTTTTCTCTACCAGAAGGAGTCTCAAAGCAGCTTACAATCTCCTTCCCTTTCCTCTTGCCACAACAGACACTGTATGAGGGAGGTGAGGCTGAGAGGGTTCTGATATTACTGCTTGGTCAGAACAGCTTTATCAGTGCTGTGGTAAGCCCAAGGTCACCCAGCTGGTTGCATGTGGGTGAGTGGGTGATCAACCCCAGCTCACCAGATTAGAAGTCTGCACTCCAAATCACTACACCAAGCTGTCTCTCAGCCTAAGTGCCAAGGGGCATCTCTTAAAAGGCAACTGACATTGAAAAATCCCAGAGAAGAAGAAGATTGTGCTGAATTAGAACTGATTAAATGCAAGCTCCCCCAGTTCAGTGGCATCTCATAATGAGAGACAAACCACCGTTCAACACTGGAGAAATCATTTAATGTCCCAGAGGCACCTGCCTAGCCCAAGGAGTTGCTATTTCATTAGCCAACACCTGTTTCCTTTTGTTTTTGGTTTTACTAAAACAAGAAGGGCATTAATTTACATTCTACCCTGTTTTGGAAGCTATCTTATCTCACCTTAACTTTTGTATCAATGCACATCTGGTCCACTTCAAACTAAATAACATATGTTGCCTCATCCAGGCTTGTACAGATTTGGCTCACAATAGCCTAATCAATAGCCACAATAGCCCCACTTTTTCCTGCCAATGTTAACTTTAAACTAGCCTGTGAGATGCAAACTTTTCATCTTCACCCATTCCACAACCTGCATGGCCCAAATTCTACCTACCCTGGGGATCTTCTGCCCATAAAATAAGGAGTCAATGCTATAATAAAAGATTCCTCCGATTCCTTTGGAATACTAATATGTACTACTGGCGTATAGCAAGCGGTGTTTTGCAGGCTGATAATTTCTGTCCTTGTGTTTTTTGCTGATCAGCACAGCCGTTTCATATGCCTCTCTTTGGTGGCCCTGAGGGCCATGGAGAAAGTCAGCCATCTATCTGCCTGCTCATAGCTCTGACGAAGACAGGCTTGACCTGACCTTCAGCATGGCAGAGTTTTATTATGTCGACTCTCTGCTTTATCAGTTGCTCTTGCTTTTTATGACTTCTCTGGGGTTTTTATCACTGCTGCTGACTCACCTCACAGTGAAAATGGGAATTAATATTTTAAGGGAATTATGTCATGTGGCTCCCCAGAGACTCAGTTCTATCAACCTTGATGCCTTTTTATGCGTCCCTCTCTGCTTGCTTGTTAGGTTTCAAGTTCCCTCTTCTGCTCTGTTCCTTGCCTGTTTTACCAATCCTTCAGGTTGAGGGGATGATCTTTCCTGGATCTTCTCCATCTCTGGAAGTTTCAGGTCTGCATGTTCAAGCCTTTGTTTCTGTGTCGCAAATGTGTCAGGTCTGTTCCTGATAACATTTTATTATGATAGCCCTTCAGATACTTGTTGGTCTATATCTTATAACTGAATTGAAGAAGAAAAAGAGTTGGTTCTTCTATGTCACTTTTCTCTACCCGAAGGAGTCTCAAAGTGGCTTATAATCACCTTCCCTTTCCTCTCCCCACAACAGATACCTTGTGAGGGAGGTGAGACTGAGAAAGCCCTGATATTACTGCATGATCAGAACAGCTTTATCAGTGTCGTGGTGAGCCCAAGGTCACCCAGCTGGTTGCATGTGGGGGAGCGCAGAATCGAACCCAGCTCACCAGACTAGAAGTCCGCACTCCTAGCCACTATGCCAAACTGGCTCTCTCTACAATTGAGCCTAAGTTTGAAGCCTAACGATACTTTCTCCAACTTAAACAGTTCTTCTTCTAACTGAAGAGCTATTTAAGCACTAACTCCTTAGGCTAGACCAACTTTCTCCAGCCTGAGGCTGCAAACAAACCACTGTATTTAAAAGTTCACTGGGACTGTCGTCTAAAGCTTGTCATGTAACAGCCCAATTCTTTGAGGGTTTACCATCGGCACCTCTGTCTTCTGGTAGAATAAGTGACCAATGTATAGTTCAAGCCCCATTGAAAGTAGGAAATCAAACCATGAGTGATTCATTTGAGTGGGAGCATCCTCTCTCTCCCAAATATCATCCCATCATTTTGCCTTCATAATGTTTGGAATGATAATATCTCTGTTTCATATGTCAGCTTCAGTATTCAATATTCCTGTCTCGATGATCCTATTACTGTTTTAATCTCATGTAGATATTTCCTTCATTCCACCATTTCTCCTCGTTCTATTTGATTCCAAGGAGCCTTGAACTTTTTAAGCCAAACAGGAGAATAACAGAAAGGGACAGTTTTCCATATCTTTCCATATTTGCTTTGGATGCTCAGCATGGAACCTAGTTGTCCAGAAAAAAAATGAAGGCACAGGATCTAAACACACAGTTAAAATTAAAAAAAATGTTTTATTTCCTTCATGCACACCCTGCATTTATCCCCCAAAGGGTCCCATTCTCCTTTCCATTTTAAATATTTGCTTATTTTTAAATTTAAAAAATAGTTCCTCTAAACTGCACTTTACTATGCAAAAGAATTTCAGGATCTGAATGAGGGCCATTCAGAATGAACAGAAATGCTAGTCATAACCATAAATTAGACAGTTTAGACAGTTTACTATCTGTAATGTAGTTTTGAGGAATTTGTGTTGAACCCACTCAAGTGGGGCAAAGCAGGAGGTTGGTGGGCCTAACATCTGAGCTTGGAAGAGTTTAAATGCTGCTAGAATGAAACAGTTCAATGTGGCATTGTAACTCTTGTCAACCGTAGAATAGGTAGGCCACAGTCCATATTACACACAAAACAAACACTTACTTAAGTAAACATAGGCCCGAATAAGGTCATAAAAGAATCAAGCAATTCTTCCTATCTCCTAGATCATTCCTGATCAGCACAAATAACGTAACATAACAAACATAGAAAAGTACCTTGTCTTAATATCTAAAACAAGTATAGTGATCTCTTGCAGTACACCAAATCTGTTGGCACTGTGTACACAGCTTTTGTAGAATCTGCCTGCTGAATGATATTGTGAATCCACAAAGTCTTTATTTTCTTGCATTCTGCATCTCTTAGAATGCTTCCATATTTTGCTTCCCTAGTGAAGAAGAATACCAAACCATCAAAGATCTCATTGAATGGAAAATTTTATCCTTTGAGCAATTTAGAGCAAGTATAAAAAGGCTACATACACATTTTCTAAATTAATTCTGGAGTTCTGTAAAAGGAATGACCCAAGGTAAAGTAGAAAATCTGAATAGCTGGCCCTGACCTGGGTAGCCCAGGTAAGCTTTCTGCCTATATCAACCCAACACAAAGGCAAAATAGGTATTGAGATTTCTGCTTTCTCTCTGTCCTCTGTCAGAGTCTCTCCATCTTCACCCAACAGTGGGCCTATTGCCTCATTCACCTTACAATTGCTCCTCACATATCTGAAGAAGCTTTTCTTGTTATAGTGGACTTCCCTGGCCAGTCTCGGCTCACTCCCAGCTTTGGCCTCTCTGACCTACATTGCCTAATATCCTGCAAATACTCTTTTTTAGAGGTCTGTCCTTCCCTCAATTTCTTGAAATTTTCCCCTTTCTTCTTTAGCTCCTCCATAAAGGCTTCTTGAATCCATGTTTCTATCTTATTGGAATATTCATGATTTGAGCATGCAATAACTCTTAAGAGCCTACCCATCACTTGCTCCTTTCTCTTCTAACATTCTTGTGCATGGGATAACTCTCATCTTGTCCCCCAACATGGATAAGTGAAGCCCATCCCGTGTTAGCAGGCCTTCTTCTAGATAACCTGTCTTGTGGTCCCAGAATCCAAATCCCACCTGCCAGCACCACCAACACAGCCAGCCATTATCTTCAGCTATTGACCTGTTCCTGTTCCCATGACAGGCAGGATCAAAGAGAAAACCACTTGTGCCCCCATTCATTTCAGCAGCCTCCCAATATCTTCGTATCTTCAGAGCAAGTATGTTAGTGGCCATGTCGTTTGTTCCCACGTGGACAAATGGGTAGGGATCCATAGGTTTTATCACTTTAGGCATCTGGCCTATAATAACTTTAATCTTTGCCCCTGGCAAACAACACATCTCTCAAACATGCTGTTCCATGCCCCTCAGATGAGAGTCACCAATGACCAGCACTTTCCTTTACCTTTGAATGCCATTTCCTTCTTCAGATTTGTTTTGGTTCCTCCTCTACCCTTGTTGCTGCCTCCATCTTCTCTGCAAGGATCTTTTCCTGAACTCTAAAGGCTCTGAGTGCCATCATGCTCAACACCTTTAGGTTCATGTTGCACCAGTAAAGGGCGGCTTCATAGTGAAGTCAACCCCCCTCCCTTCTTTGGACTGGTCTCTTTCTCTCTTACTTGAGTTAATGCAGGGGTTAATCCTCAGATGGAGACTCCCTTTCGGACCAAAGAAAGGGGATATAACTTTGAGTGAGAGGAGAACTGACAGCTGCATTATACCTAGGGCTACCAGTACTGAAGCCTCTGGCAGCCACAACTGTCTGAAGACAGCTGCAGCTGCCAGGGCCAAGCAGGGAACCCAGTCTCTTTCATGGTCTTGAATCACCCCTGCCATCCACGTGGAACCTGGAACAATGAGCTCTCTGCACCCCCAAATCATTTTCTGAGGCCCTAAAAGAACAGTTGCCCCAACCCCTGATTTTGTTTCCAGAAAGGGACTCTGTTCCACTTGCAGCCAACCTGGCCATTTCAGGCATGAATGCATTCTCATTAAGTGCTTTCTCATGCAGTCTGGGAAATGACCTTGCCAGTGACCACTAGATTGGCACAAACCTGTATTTCTGATCATTAGCCACTGGCTTTCAAATGGATTTGACAGTGGAAGCTCCATGTTGGTGATTAGAACCAGACTGCTGCCCAACAATCTCCCCAGTGGTTTGAACAGCTTCAGATACCTGTTTATACCACCACATAGAAGAGTACCCAGATGTGATAGTCCTTGTAACATACTGGGGACAAATACACGACTCCCAAAAAACAAAAACAAAAAACAAAAACACCTTTATTACACACGCGCCTAGAGGCATCTAGATAATATTCACATCCTAATGAGTTTCTTCATAGTGTAATTGTATAGTTTAATTAATTATCTAGAGGCCTGTAGGCACTTGTGCAGTAAGGTTTGTGTTGGGGTCCACTGAGGAAACATTCATAAGCGAAACACAGGATTTACCGGTTCCTTGTTTGGATTTGGAATTTCCAGGGGCAGTCCTACAGCTTTTTAATAACTTTGTAGTATTACTATGATTGGTTTGTGCTTTCAACAGATTGGATAAAGCTTTTCTCCATATTGTACAAATTCTTATTCTGTAGTCTTTACACAGTAGAAGAAGAAGAGTTGGTTCTTATATGCCGCTTTTCTCTACCCGAAGTAGGCTCAAAGTGGCTTACAGTCGCCTTCCCTTTCCTCTCCCCACAACAGACACCCTGTAAGGTGAGTGAGGCTGAGAGAGCCCTGATATCACTAGTCAGTCAGAACAGTTTTATCAGTGCAATGGTGAGCCCAAGGTCACCAGCTGGCTATATGGGGGGGAGTGCAGAATCGAGCCCGGCATGCCAGATTAGAAGTCCACACTCCTAACCACTACACCAAACTTCTTCTGTATAACTGTTATACACTGTGTATCCCATTTTGTATTTTTTGGACATCAAAAACAGGCCAGCTGTTCGAGGGCCACCAACTTTAACTCCAGCAGCCACAGCTGGCCAAACACCACTGTACTAGCAAAATAATATATAGTTTGTGTATTCATTAATTGTGTACAATAACACAATGTATAATCAAAAATTCTAAGTCCTATTTATTGTCCAGTCTTTGGAAGCCAAAGAAGAAATTCTCTCTGTCATGCAATCTGAACAGAAATCCAGTATAACAATGCCTGTTTCATTACTTTCTTCAGCAGCATTAACTAGAAGAATAAGAATAACAACATAAAGGATATGAATAGCCATATCATGCAACCTTAATATGCATAAAATACATGCATAAATGAAGCTCACATAAGCTCACAATGGCTTGTGCCTCACCTTTAAACCTATAACGAAGGTTAGATAATAATTACTATCAGTATTTGAACACTATTTTAGGATTTGTTTCCCCCATAACATACTTACTGGGCAACTGCAGGAGATATTTTTTCTGGTACTTATTGATCTTCCATGCCATTAACAAGGAACAGTTGGTAACTGAAACATCCTTTGTGAGCCAGATGCCTTACGATCTCATTAATGCACACACATACATTTATGTCATCACTTACAGTACAAAAATGCCCCCATTTCCCAGACTGTGTTGAGACCATTAGAATATAATGTTGATAACCTGTGGATTAAAAAAAACCAAAAAACTTTCTTCCTACAGCAAATATCTCTGCTAGTCATAATGTTCATAATGTTGTTTCATTACGATTTTCAAATGACAACGCTAAATGTTCCAATTCCTTGATGCTGATTTTGAAAGTGTTGTGTTAAAGGGGAATAATTTCTGGACCTAATTCAAGACTTATGCTCAGCAATACGAGTTCCTACTGTTCTGGTAGTTTGATACACATACCATTTATCACAGAAAGAACATATATGATTGCATAAATCACATTGCAAGATTGACAATTATCAAAAAATGAAAAAGGCAGTTTAAAATGCATCCTGTTTTTCTATCAACTTAATGGTACACATTAGATTACAGATGCCGTCCACATGGAAAGATGACATCTACTCCATGTTTTGGAACTTCTGTTTTCATCTCTGATGTAACTAACCCTGCGTCTCCAGGCTATTAGGGCTGGATTTTGGAAACCAGATAGAGAAGAAAGTCATGTTTTAAAAGAAAGCCAATGTTTTAATTCTAGTAGACATTGGTGAATATTCCATAGAGAAGTTTATTCTAACAAGTTTGTTGTTTTCTTTGTTCTTATCTAATAGTTGCCTTCTAGAGACATTCAGAACCTTAACTTCTGCTGTTTCCACAGTCACCTTAGGGTAACATTTAGCTAGTAATTGTTGTTTTAAAGTCTTTGATGCTCAAACATAACATAACAAGTCTGTTGAATTCATTTTATAAAATAAAAAGAAACTAAATGGTAGATTGTTTTTTAAATGCACTTGGTGGAATGAAGAGTACTGTAAATATGAGTTCCTATCAGTAGCCTTTTGTGGTGCAGAGTGGTAAGACAGCAGACATGCAGTCTGAAAGCTCTGCCCATGAGTCTGAGAGTTCGATCCCAGCAGCCGGCTCAAGGTTGACTCAGCCTTCCATCCTTCCGAGGTCGGTAAAATGAGTACTCAGCTTGCTGTGGGGTAAACGGTAATGACTGGGGAAGGCACTGGCAAACCCCCCCGTATTGAGTCTGCCATGAAAATGCTAGAGGGAGTCACCCCAAGGGTCAGACTTGACACAGTACACAGGGGATACCTTTACCTTATCAGTAGGCTTGTGATAAAGACGAACCACTAGTGTTTGATGGTGAGTTATATATACGTTATTGTCAAGGAAAGGGAGCTGTAGTTCACTACGTTTGCTAGAAAATTTCATTTGGTCATCACACTGGTTAAGCCATTGGCTCAATACTACAGCTGAACTCCTGTGGGTAAATATAAAAAATAAGACCATCAGTTACACAATTAAAAAAGAGCATATTACCCAACTGTAAATTGACTCCAAGTTTCAAAATAAAATTTCTCTCAAATTGAATCACAAGATTTGCCATACTGGGTGTGAAATTTGCTTCCATTGCAACTCCAGAATTCTGCAAAAAATCTTTTTCTAAAGTAATTTTTTTCTAAAGATAACTCAATAAGTTCTAGCAAAAATGGACTGGTGGAGAATTCCCACCTTGCATATGCACATTGAACCACTTTTAATTGCGTGAAATAAGACAATTGTTCTTATCAACCACTCATTGCTATTGACTTGTCAACCCAATGGGATGCTTGTACCCTGGAGCTAGTTGATACCAGAGGAATGAAGGTCCTGATAATATTTCATGGTGATGGCCTTTGGATACAAACATCTGATAATATTTTTAGTGCTTATTCAGAGATAAAAGTAATATTGAAAGATCTTTGTGCTTTGATAATGGGCTCTACCTTTGTCCACCTTACTTAGGTAAGAATTCAAAGATCTGTGGGTGAAGAACAGGCTCTGTTGTTATCTTGTCTGATCCAAGAACATGTATGTTGTACGTGTAATAATTTGAAATAATCAAATTGGAAGAGCCTCTGTGAAGGCTGAATTTTAGGAAAATATGATGGCAAAAATAGCCCTATTTCAGTATGAAGATTCTGCTGGAGTACAGTATAGTCTTGAATGATATTCAGTTGGTGAGGCCTACTGAATGAACAAGCTGCTTAGAACTGAGCAGTATAGCGTCAAGTTTGTGGATGACACCAGGATAGGGAAAACCAAGGGGACATGAAGAGCATCAGGATAATTTCTGTAAATCAGGTCAGTGGTGAATGAATGATGTGGCAAATGAAGTTCAGTGTAGGCAAATGTAAGGTGATCAGTCCAGTGGTCCATCTAGTCCAGTATCCTGTTTCACAGGATCAGTTCTTCTGGAAGCTTAACATGATAGAGAAGTCAAAGTCTTCCCCTGATTTTGCTTCTTAGCATTGTGTCAGAGATTAACTGCCCCTGAACATGGAGATTCCCTTTAATGACCAACAGATAATATGAAAGGAACTTTCAAAAACTCATACTTTGGAAATCTTTTGCTACTGGATTTGTATCCAGCTGTTCTATTGCAGGCCAACACAGAAACCCTCTCAAATTAAGTATATCTATTGGGTAGAACTTGGCTGAAACTGAGAGGGAAAGAGATCCTGGGATTGGACTGCACAGGTCAGAGTTGACTCTATGTGTAGCAGCAGTGAAAAGGGCACTCATGCTGGGGACTATTCAGAAAGGGATTAAAAATGAAATGACCAGTATTGTAACACCAATGCGTGTGGTATAATTTGGTCCATGAGGGTCACCATATATGAAGGGAGCTTTTACTCTTAAAACAAGGATATTGCAGAGATTGAAAAAACACAGAAAAGGACTACTTTTCCTATGAGGAAATGTTGGAGAGTGGGATTTTTTTAGTTTAGAAAAAAAAAAAGTTGGCCAAGGGGTGATACGATAGAGGTTTGTAAAATAATGCATGAAATGGAGAAAGAGAGAACTCGGGGTAAGGCTTCAGCTTCTCTGCTCTCTAGTTGGCCACTGTGTGAAACAGGCAGCTGGATTAGAGGGATCATTGTTTTAATCTAGCAGTGTGCCTTTATGCTCTTATATACAGTCCATCACATCTAGACTCAGCTAGACCCTTTGGAGCTGTTGGTCTCAAGCTAAACTGGCATGGTTGAGTGAATCTGGATGGTAAATTCCTCAGCTCTGTGAGCCACTGTCTTGAAGAAAACCATTGCAAGACCCTTCATAAAGGAGACATTCTCAGACCCTGTTTACTAAAACTTCCTTTTTTGGGCTGAAAGTAAGTGGTGGCTATGCAACTTCTGGTGGTCTTGGAGGAGATTATCTAGAGCCATTTCAATATGGCCACTCTAACTGAACAGGGACAGGAAGAGTGTTTCTTTTTTGAGTCTTATGAAGAAAAACCTTAGTACCTTTCTAAAATTGGGAGCTGGATTGAGAGTGGGTTTGGACTTGGGAGTAGAAGGGGGTTTGGGTGATACGATGCTCTTCTGCTCTCTACAGAATTTGAACGTATCAGTTGAACAAACGCAAAATTGATACAAGTAAGATATTGAAAACAGCAATACTAGGAAGCTGTGGGAGAACATTCTAGTTTCCCAGGGTTTCTGGTCTTAAAAATCAAAATACCCAGGAAAAGAACTTCAATGGGAAAGTCCAAACTGCTAAACTGGAATTCATCAAGATATTTCCAATGGCCAGAATAGGAATTGGAACTCCTTCTATAGCCCTCTGAAGAAGTGCAGTTTGTTAAAATAACCACTTGTTCTGGTTCCTTAAAACTCTTGCCTGTTAACAACTAGTTGCAATAGATGTTGTCATGAGCAATTATGGCCAGATGCCTTTCTTGTGGGTTTTATCTATAAAAAACTTTTCTTCATAAGTAAAACTTTCTGGAAATTAGAATTTCCAAAGTATGAAGATGGGGTAGCTGTGTTGATCTAGGAAATTCCAAAAGAAATAACTATTAGACCAACCAAAATATTCTGTTTTGTACAGAGAATCCAACCTAATGAATTCATGGGAATATGGAAGCTTGCTGGTTGTTTTGTAAAATTTTGGTTGGTCTCAGTAAAAAATTATTATAGGACTTATTAGTTTTTGGCATGTTTTGTGATCTTTCTACAATTGCTATCCTGAAGTCTGACCACAAGGTGGTGGTGTATAGCTTTATATATATAAACACATGTACACATCTGTTAACTATGCGCGCGTGTGTGCACGCACTAAAGCCAGGGTTAAAGGATGTAATGGAGGATTAAACTCTGCTGCAAAAATTGGGTGTTTAGGCATCTATTCAACTCTTCAACATCATCATGGCTCAAGATTCTTCAGAATTTTGAACTAATCTGGTTAAGGTTAAGATGACTCTCTTACCAAATTTTGTGCTGTCATTTTGTATTGGCTCTTAACTACTTCTCCCGCTCTGTTTGTATTTCCTGAATCCCAAAATAAACTTTTCTGAACACGTTGTTTGCTTCCAAAAACCATTCCCCAAACCATAACAGAACAAAAGTCAACTGGCATCTGAAAGACATTTATTTCAGTATAGATATAATGTCGATATAATGCTGGACTAATTGCTGCTGCACAAGACAAAGCTTTGGTTTTTATACCCAGATTTTCACTACCAGAAGTACTCTCAAAGCAGCTTACAAGACCTTGGGCAGTGGAGACAGCAGTCCTGGTATGCCTTTATTCTTATAGTTTGAGCTAGTTTGTGGCATGGAAACCTTGAGTGATAGCACTTGAATTTTTGATGCTAAAAGGTGTTGGGAGGCTGAGAATAACCTTACAGTTAGGCAGGCTTCTGCTATACTTTAGGTTTGGCCAAGTTTTAATGTACCTGCCTCATTAACCCTTCAATAAAGAGTCTGCTTATTGGGGAATTTGACTGGAATGTTACAGCATGTAGGTCAAGATTGACAGATGCATTAGTAGAAGAGGAGGATTATCAGAGAATATCTGTGTCAGGCAGTTGGTTTGAAGACAACCTGACGAAACAAGGATCAGTGATCAGGGACACACACTGACAAAGTTGGCAAACTGGGCTACTGGTGCATATTTCCATGGTCCTTCCTCCTCTTTGGAAAGGAGGAGGGATAATAGAAAGTGAATGGTGATACTATGCACATGGCGGCAGGTTTGCACAGTTCACACCAGTGATAGGATGAACATTACAAGCAGCCTTACATTTTTACTGGCTTCATATATCCTCACTATGAGGCTCCCATTGATATTCTACCTGTAGTAGAAGAAATCTCTTTATTCAGGAACAAGCAGAACAGACTTCTCCAATTCTTGACTAAAGCATACCTACTTAAACACCCCTATATCTCCAAACCTACTCACTCCCCCCGGTTCTGAATTCTGCAGTGAAAACTCCAGATGATGCCCCTCTCGTTCTCTTCTCATCCTTCCCCCAAAACCAAAATACTCACTAGGCACAGCAACACTGCCTGAGTTCCAAGGGCACCGAGATAGCCCTGGCACTAACAGATTTACTGCCTACCCCACCCAACGGAATGGCCGAGGCGGCAAATACTAACCCTAGTAGATCCATCCCTTACACTATAAAGCCAGGCAAAATGGAATCATAAGAGTCACGGCAAAAGTGAATATTGTTAGTTGCAGGGTTTTGACATCCTCTAACCCAGCTGTCCCCAACCCCTGATTTGGGGACTGGTACCGGTCCGCGGATCAGTTGGTACCGAGCCGAGGCTCCTCCTTGTCCTCCTCCTTGGCTGCTGCCTCAGGGGCTGCCCTGCCACTCTGCCGCCGGATCACCTTTGGTGCTCTCCAGCGGCCGCCATGGCTGGGGGTCCCCCTCGGCCTGGCACTGTGCAGTGACTGCTGGCAACGACCCCCAGCAGGCGTCGGGAAAGCAAGTGGAGCAGGGGCTCAGGTGGCGGCGACATCCCTCGGCAAAAGACTACCCCCCCCCCGGGCCTCAGTAAAATTGTCAAGGGTTGACCGGTCCCCGGTGATAAAAAGGTTGGGGACCACTGCTATAAGCACTGCTCTAAGTTCAGAAACCTCATATACTCCTCTTTGTAAGGTTTTCTGCCAGTTTTTTAAATGCTCCAGTTCAAACATTGGTACTACTTGGGCCTAGTGCTCAGTCAGCCAAAGGATATCTCCTGATCAAGATATTTTGACATCCTTTCACCTATTTATAATGTTTATGATGCTCACATCTTGCCCTTTCCTGAAGGACATTAGTGTTCTTACAAGGCGCCTGGGGCCCTCTCTGTTAAGTATCCTGAATAGACAAGTGCATGTTAAATGCCATCAAGTTACTTCTGACTTCTGGTGACCCTGTGAATGAATGTCCTCCAAATGTGCTATTGTGGACAACTTTGCTCAAGTCTTGCAAATGGAAGGCCTTGGCTTCCTTGATTGTGTCAATCCATCTGTATTGGGTCTTCCTCTTTTCCTGCTGCCTTCAACTTTTCCCAGAATTATTGTCTTTTCCAGTGAGTCTTGGGACCAAGGTACGATAGCCACAATTTAGTCATTTTAGCTTTGAGAGAGTTCAGGCTTGATTCAATTTGTCTTTTTGATGGTCCAGGAGATCTGTACAATACCACATTTCAAATGAGAACAGACATGAGAATTCTGGATTCCTCCACTCCCAGCCATTAATTTGTTTTTTATTCTCCTGCTATGTCAGGCAGATAGTTCTGTAACTTTGGCTCCCCATCTTTGTTTTGAGCAGGCCAATACTGTGAAGTCATTGCCTCCATCTGAGCAGCTGCATGTTGTGCCAGAATTGTACACTTTTTTGTATTATCCTGCAAGACGTCCCCCCTATAAGAAACATTCTAAACAGATCTAGTTTAAAACATTGTTTAGTTCCCCCCATCTAAATTTCCTTTCCCTTGCAGGCTTGGAGAAATATTAGCAAATTGGTGTCTTTTCTCCATTGCAGAGACCAGATATCCTGCTGCTATAGCTGTGCTGTTGTGTCAACACATAGTGGGAAGATGGTCTGCTCTTTGTGCTCCAGTATCTAGCTTAACAGGTGGTGGTGAAGATAGGATGCTCAGCTAATGAGCCATTCAGCTGAGTTTTGTTTTAAGCTGGTGCTGAAGATACACAGAAAAAAAAGAATTAAACTGAACTGCATCTACCTCCAGGACCAGGGTTAGCTAAAATCATTTGGATGAACTATGGTCTCTTGACATGTAATCAAGTCCTCTTGATTGTGGTGACATGAGAACTCTGAAGCAGACATTGTGTTACTAAACATACATGCAACCATATAAGTAACATGATTTTATCAATTGAGCCAAGGGCAAAACCATGGGAAGGTTTAAGGAGGAGAAAGCAGTGCAAGGGAAATGCTGATGTCCTGGTCATGATGAGAAAAGGACACGCATGAGTCTGGAAGAAACAAAACTCACATTGAATGTTTCAATGTCCTCATACCATTACTTAACAAACCAAGTCTTTGTAATGCGTAAAGAACCACTTGAGCCAGAAAACACATGGGACCCTCTTCCCTAAATGATATGCACCTGAGACTGGAAACTGATGGTGCATACAAATCTGTGAGGTATTGTGAGAAAATATTTATGTTGCCCCCACCCCCTTCATGAATGTCACTGAGAGATTAGTTGTCATGGGGGATTTGTTCTCTATTCTTAGCCTTAGACAACAATCAACAGTTTACTTGTGTTAATATGTGCCTGAGGGTAAATTTGAATGTTTTAGTCACCTAGTTGCTTACTTGGATTGTTTATGCTCTTGGAGGTTACTTGACTGATAAGACTTTTCTTGCAAGAAGAGCTGGGATTTGCAAAGAAGGAAGGGGTATCATAGAGCTAGCAGTGGAGGGAAAGAACAAAAGCAGTAGAGATGGAGGGTAGAGAGGTGGGAAGGAAGAAAATGGAGTGACATAATCAGACTTTACTACAGATGGACTGAGCTGGAAGCAGGAAGCAACAGGAAGATTGGTAAAGAAGCTGACCAGACTTTCTGTTATACAAAAGAAATATAAAAATATAAGAGGACATTTTCTAGTAGAAGTTTAAATTCCCATTAAATCCTGAATCTATGCCGCTAGGTATATTTCCTGTCAATTGTGACTGAGGGGTTGCTTTGTCATGACCATGGATGACTTAATTCATCTGCCCAACAGCAGCCATATGAATGATAATAGTGATTCTTGTGCACAGGGTGTGGTTTCCTCCACAACTGCAACTGAAGGCTCCAGTGGTAGTGTGACTATATCTAGGGGTCAACTCCATGCATGACCCAAAGCCAAATCAGGGAGGAGGACATGGTTTTACTTCCTGTTAGAAGATCAACCAGGGAAATACAGTCTGTCCAAACACTGACATAAGAAGCCCTGGATTTCCAGTTATGTTCCAGTTCAACAATTAAAAACATTTGTTTCTCAGGTTTCGGTGTGGGTGGATATTATATCTGTGGGCTCATGGAAGAAAGTCAGGACTGTATGAACAGCTCCTTTACTGTGATCTCAGCACAAGTGCAAGTTGTAGTAAGCAACAAGCCAACCAAAGAACCCATCAGAAAACCCCAATAGATCCCCAATAGACAATAGATCTTCCCACCAGTGCACGCAATTGGTTAGATTAGATCTAGCAGATGGGATCTTCGCTGACATTGGTCAGTTGTGTGTCTGTCTTGGACCTAAAGCCTGTTGCTCAGCAGATCCATATACACAACAGTGTACAGTTTGAAATTGATATACTACCCTAATGAAAAGGGAAAAGAAGGGAAAAGTGAAAACCTGGAAAAGAGACCAAAAACAACATCAATAAAGCAAGGTGAACAAAAGAAAATAAGTCACCATCAAACCACCTCTCTGCAATATACAGCCTTTCTGCTGTTGCTGGAAGCAGCCTATTGAGATCTGACTGGCAAGCCCACCCATCCAACTGCCCAGCTGTCTGCTTGGCCAGGGATGCCCACCCACTGGATTGCCAGCCTGATCACCTGGCCAGAGACACCTACCCATCCAACTGTCCAGCCACTACTCGTCCAGAGATGCCTGCTCACCCGACAACCCAGCCTGAATACCCAGCTAAGGACATCACCCACCCGACTGCCTAGTTTGGCCATTTTGATCAGAGACACCCAAGCACCTGACTGGAGCTGCAGAACTCAACTTGCTGGCACCTGAACTGTTGCAAGAAGGCCTTTTCAGCATTGGGGATTCTGCTACGCCTTCCACAAAGTAGGACTCTGAGTAGGATTCTGCTCTGGGACAGTTGGTGAACCTGTACTTGCATTTTTGGGAGGAGTTTTCCCTATAGAAACTATTTAAAGGTAAAGGTATCCCCTGTGCAATCACCGAGTCATGTCTGACCCTTGGGGTGACGCCCTCTAGCATTTTCATGGCAGACTCAGGACAGGGTGGTTTGCCAGTGCCTTCCCCAGTCATTACCGTTTACCCCCCAGCAACCTGGGTACTCATTTTACTGACCTCAGAAGGATGGAAGGCTGAGTCAACCTTGAGCCGGCTGCTGGGATTGAACTCCCAACTTCATGGGCAGAGCTTTCAGACTGCATGTCTGCTGCCTTACCACTCTGTGCCACAAGAGGCTCTCATAGAAACTATTTAGTTGTATTTAAATAAATTGAATTTAACTTTACCCTAGACTGAATCCAGCCCTCCATAAGGGTGCTTCAAGGTCACCCAGTGGGCATCATGGCCAAGCAAGGATTTGAACACAGGTCTCCTGAGGTTAATGTCCTAAGCACTGTATCGAAGAAGCTCAGAATTCCTCCAGTCAAACTGGCAGCAAGCCTTGGTATTATTGTTTCCTATGGCAGTAGAAATGGATAGTGAGCACTTAAAAGGTTTCACTGGGACAGCAAGGGATGAAAGAGAAATTACTTTTGACAAGAATTCTGATCTAGACAGCGCATGGAATATGATTGACGTGTACACACAACAGAACAAGTGCCAAGATTGCATACCAGGTACCTCACAGAGCTGAAAATTTAAAACGCACACACACAAACCCCTCTGGTCTCACAATTTCTGCTTTCATACTCTGGCTCTACTGCCTTCTCTTTGAGCTCAGAAAAGGACCCTGGAGCCTTGGCCACTCCTCTTCCAATCAGTCACAGTAAGGGATCGCTGCCTCCCTTTCAAGTATGGAAATAAGGAAGCCAATACTCCTCTTGGGGTCAGTGGCAACATGAAGCAGGTAGATTAAAAATGTCCAGCCAAAGCAATTCTGCCCAGGAGAGAACACAAGAGCCCATTCTGCCTCATGAAATTAATTAATCTCCAAGCCAACAAGGATGCTCTCATCTATTCTTTACTTAATCCATAACCCTGAAATTATGTCATCTGTTCAATACAGATGAAATTAATTACCTTGGGAATTGGGCAACAGGTTGCATTTCTAATGCCCTCCATATCGCATACAGTAATCAAAGCTACAAAGTGCTTCCCTGAACAGACCTGGCAGCAGCCATCATGGGATTGTTTGTAGCAATCATTGAACACCAGAGCCGCATTCCTCATAAATCTGGCACAGCAACCCTCACTGTTAAGTAAAGCTGCAGCCATTCATAGGGGAAAGGGTAATCGGAGATGGAGCAGAGGAATCCAGAGGGAATCATGGGCATGCACCAGAAGGCACACTTGTCCAGAATCCAAATGTCCTGATCATGTCCTCCTAGAGACAGGCCAAAAACCAGTGTTGGAAAGAGATTCTTGCAGTCATTTGTTGAGCATTTCTTCAATATTGCTGCCGTGATCTGTAGAACTTCAGCTGGTGTTTGTTTCTAAAAGCTCCTTCAGTTTCAGGGGAAAGATACAGAGGGTGAACTGACAAACTGCAGGGGTGGGAAAGAGGGACTGTTTCCTCATTAGGAGACATACCTTGTTTTAGCCTCACTTTGGATTTCGATTGGATGCTGCGAGTTGAAATTTGCTTTCCGTATTTGGGCTTTCCTCCCCTCGTTTTGCAGTCTGTAATTTGCCATATGGTTTGTGCTTCCTCAGAAGAAGGCAGCTTCCCATGATGCTTTGTTCCCTTCCCCTTTTCCAAAAGGTTTTCTTTTTTTAAAAAATACGGTGCCTGCTTACAGCTTTCTTCTAATTGTGCCCCTTCAATTCACTATTCCATGGCCAAGACCACCTCCCCACTTACCACACAGAGGGTTCAGTGGTGCCTTGGGGTGGTGAAGGGCAGGCATGTTGTGCACACAAGCCTCGGCAGCAGACTGGAGAGGCTCATCTTCTCGCTCACTTCTCCAATCACAATCCTCTGGCAGTGGGGTGGAGGGGTGGAGAGAGACCTTGTTGAGAAGCCAGAGAAGGAGCCCCCTCCAGAGGACCTCTTGGAATAAAATCCCATTTTCCCTTTCCTTTTCACTTGGCTTTTGGGAGCATACTGTCAGTGCCCCCAGCAGCAGCTGTCACCTGGACAGTCCCCACAGCTTTCACTGTTTCTAAAATTAGAAATAAAGCTGTCTTCATGTTACAATGCAGTAGCGTTGTAACACAATCAATTTGTTTTTTTAAAAAAATACTTGTGGGGGAAAGGGGAGGTGATCTTGGCCACACACAGCAGATGGAAGAGGGGAGTGTAGAGCACCTTTCCCTCAGGAGGGTGAGGGATGATGGTGACAAGGAAAGGTCCGTGCCCAAACTACACAAAATGGTGGCTGTGAGGAAAACCCTGATTGCATGCATTTAAACATTGGGCAGCCCCAATTTAGATTCCTTAGACCCCCCTACAAATAATGAAAACTGGATTTCTAGGGATTCCTTTGCTGTGGGACGGGTGAGGGGGCATTTCGAGTATGTGCCAGAAAAGGCGAGTTTCAGTGCAGAAATGAACCTAAAGCTTGACCCTTTAAGAATGCAAATCTGAATGATATCCCTCGTGCAGAAGCAATCACATCACCTTTCCTGGCTGTTCAAGCTTAAAAATCTTAACTAAAATATCACAATTCAAAACCAATAAGAATAAAACCTGCTTTTTACAACCTACCCTTCCTCTCTCCACAACAGACACCCTGTGAGGCAGGTGAAGCTTAAAGGGCTCTGACAGAATTGTGACTGGGCCAAAGTCATATAGCTGGCTGCTCCTCTTAATTGCTACACCATGCTGGCTCTCTGAAGATTTTTAAGGAAGATGCTCCTTTCACAACTCCATTCCAGCAAATGGAAGCCACAGTGAAATGGGCTCTGTTTGGTGCCAGGTGGGCCATCTTAAGTGGGAAACAGTCAGTAGGTCGCAACTTGAAGAGTGGAATTGATGACTAGCAACGCATGAGAGGAGGCAGTCCTTTAGATATGTGGATCCTAAAGTGCTTCAAAACTCCTACCCAGTGCCTTGAATTCAAAACAAACTAACAACCAATACAGCTGTTTTAAGATGGGCAAGATATGTCCCAATCAGAGAGAACCTAACAATCACTGGCCTGCAGCACTGTGAAACAGCTACAGTTTCCAGGTTTGTCAAGGGCAGTATGGCCAGACTGGCTGAGTCTAAGAAAAGAGACAGTTGTCAAACCAAATGCAGATGACAGAAGGCACTCTTGACTGCTACACCAATCTGTTTTTCAAATAGCAGGACTGAGTCCTTGAGAATCCCCCAAGCTCTGAACCTGCTCTGTGTGGCCAACTCTACTCTCACCAAGACAAGTGGATCCAGTCCCTCTATGATGGCCTTGTTAGCCATCATCACTCTGTCTTGTCTGAAATTAGCTTCACCTTTGATCTGCCTCAGCCATTTGGCCTCATCCGCAAAACACCAGTTCAGAGCAGAGATGGCTGTATGTATAATAGTATGCAGAACCCAATGTAATCTGCATGTTGATGACACCCAACTACAGAGCTCTGTTCAGCTGCTGCATCTGTCTATTAGACAGCATGGGTGGGAGAATACTGTGCTGTTGCTTCTGCTTCTCCCTAGGCAAGCCACTGGTTTCTTAAATTTGGGGAATCTCTTGTTATCGTTAGGCTGCAGTCCCAAAGACACTGAATAAATGAATAGCATGGGATTTGCTTCTGAGTATACCTACTAGGAAATGTGCAAAAGTGGTGACCCACCCAGGTGAATTCAAACCGTAATCCATGTATTTTGGCTTACTACTGTTAGAAAATTCCTTGTTTTACTTCCCCATGCACGAAGAATGGACAGGAAATTAATGACACCCCAATGACAAACACAAGTTGGGTAGGCTGGAATTAAGACTTACTTAACCACCCCTCTATGTGTGTGTGTGTTTTTGTGTGTGGCATCTTTTCTGATGCCTTAACATCTCTTACCTGCACTACTTCCATTTGTATGCTTACATCCATTAACTCCTCTCCAGCAAGGAAAGAAATGTATTGTCCTGAGAAATTTGTTGTCAGAACTACTGTCTCTCTGTATACTCGCTTTAATAATAATGCTCATTCAGAATACCCAGTAGATCCTACACTATTTTTTTCTATATGATAGGCAAATTATGTCCAGTACTGTTTCAGGTAGATGTCAGGGTTGGGTCAGAGGAATTGCCCTTGGGGGACAAGGATGCTGTGTTGGATGAACAGAGGATGAAACACTGGAAGAACTTGTGTTTTCTGAGCTGTTCAACACCCTGGACACAAGTTGCTAGCTGTGACTGCTGCCCGAGGCACACAGAAAGCCCATGAACCAGACCAGAGACCAGGAACCTACTAAGGATATCTTCCTGTTGTCATAAGTACCTTGCGCTCTACTACATCCAACCCAAGGAAGCCCGCTTGACCTCAACTAGGGCCAGAGCTTTCTCCATTCTGGCCCCCACCTGGTGGAACGAGCTCCCAGAGGAGATCAGGGCCCTGACAGAACCTAAACAGTTCCACAGGGCCTGCAAAAGGGAGCTCCTCCGCCAGGCATTTTGTTGAGGTCGACCCAAACCACCGCTTCCAATTGGTCCCCAAGCCCCCCCCCCCCACTATAACTGACACTAATCAGCTCCCAGTAAGACTTGAGCTAAGGCTCTTGCAATTTCTATTTTATAATGTTACTAGTAATTAAGCCCATTGTACCCAAAATACAATGGGCTCTAGAAAGCGGGGGTAGAGGGGGGGGGGAAAGGCGAGGGCAGCGTTTTGAAAGAAAGAGCACCTGAAAGCAGAGGCATAGTCGAGGGCGGTCGGCAGCAGCAGCGGCGGGACGTCCTTTTTTCAGCGGCGGGGCGCTAAGTAGTGGAGAAGGGAGGCCGTTGCTTCGGGCGGCGGCTCCCAGGCGTTCTGGCGGCGTGTGCGGCGGCGGCTAGGTGGCGGGAATGTTCCTGATGGCATGTTGGGCTGCGGCTCTGTAGGGAGTCCCAGGCAGCCGGGCAGGTCGACGGGCAGGGAGCCCCCGCCAGCCGCGCTGTGCGTGGCTGCCGGGGACTCCCTTGTTGGCTAGCTGACGTGGCGACAGGCGCTTCCAGTCTGTTCCCAGTGTTGGGCGGCGGCTGGTTTCCTCGGGCGGCATCGGCGGCGGCCATCTTCTTGTTGTGCGGGGCAGCGGCGGCCATCTTCTTGTTGTGCGGGGCAGGGAGTCTCCGGCAGTGGTGCTCTGCGCCGCCGCCGGGGGTTCCCTTGAGCGGAGGCAGGCGGCTCCAGGGCGGCATCTTCTCTGCAACGGCCATCTTCTTGTTGTGCCGGGCAGGGAGTCCCCGGCAGCCGCGCTCCGCACGACTGCCAAGGGCTCCTTTGAGCGGAGGCAGGCGGCTCCAGAGCGTCGTCTTCTGAGCGGCGGCCATCTTCTTGTTGTGGCAGGGGCTCCCTCAGGAAGCGGCCTGACGCGGCGAGAGGCGCGAAGCGCCTCTTGTCGCATCAGGTCGGGAGCAACTGCGAGCCACGCTGCGCGCGGCTCGCAGTTGCTGGGGCTGGGAATCAGAGGGAGCAATCGGCAGGCGCTTTGCGCCTGCCGATTGCTCCCTCTGATCGTCTGTCACGAGGAAGGGTCCAATCCGGACCCTTCCTCATCCCGGACGCATCCCGCCCCAGAACCCCTTACTGTTTTATTTAGTCCGTGGCGCCCGTGGCGCCCGTGGCGCCACGGGCGGTGTACAGATTGTTATGATCTTGGTAAGTTATTATTGTTATAATGTTATTACTGTTATCACCTGTTACCATATGTTATCTGTATCTTTTCCTGTTTTCTGTAAACCGCCCTGAGCCCTCGGGGAGGGCGGTATATAAATATACTAACAAACAAACAAACAAACAAACAAATATAAAGTGTTGAGAAGTCTCCTTGCATGCTACCCCTAACAGACCTTGTGTGGTTGCTCTTATTCAGCTTGCCTTGTGAATAAAGACTCTCTGTTTCTCTAAAGAGAAGGCTGAGGAGGACATTTACATTGCACAGTGCAGCATATTTTGTTCTGCAGGCGCCATTCCTGTCTGCCTCCTTCACCGACACTCAGAAGTTGCTCTTTTCTATCCTCTTCCCTGATTCTGACCTTCCCCTCGCAGGGCCCCACCTAGCGAAGGACACTCTGCTTCATTCCCACTCACTCCTGCCAAATGACTTTGAGGGGAATAAAAAGGTCCTCATCAGAATGGATCAGAGGAACATGAGCCTTTACCTCTGGGTACGGAATAATAGTGATTTACTTTTTATTAAAGTCCCCTCATGGGGCGTTAGAGAGACAGAGTGAGAGGACATGAGAGGGAAATGTGATCAAAATTAGTTCCCTCGGCAGAGCTGAAGAGCAGAGGAGGTGTTGGGAAGCAGCAGGTGTGCCCTCTGTGAGGCATTCCCGTCTGCCAGGTCCAGCGCTAGGATGAGCTTGGCAGGAGCGATAAGTGCATAAACTGCCTGACACAGCAGGGCAGATGTCGCAGTCTCCCCTGACAAGGAGCAGCTGATGAATTGTGATGAGCAAAGTTTTGCAGAACTTGCTCTCCCCAGTCAGTGGACTTTGGGCAAAGGCCCCTGCCAGTCTCAGGGTGGTGGAGAACCTTTCTGGACAGGCAGAGTATCACACAATGTCTCTGTGAGCGAGCCGAGGCTAATTTAATTTAATTCATCACCCCTGCATAAAAGCATGGGAAGTTCCAAAATGTGGAAGAGGCAAAGAAGAAGGGTAAAAGCTGACCTTAGACTTCGGAAGAGCTGGGGGGGGGGGGTTAGTACTGCTTTCAGTAATGCTGAATGGAGGCAGGTGGCTGCTCTGTAAAACATGGTGTAGATTGAAACCTGGATCTCCTTGTCTTACCACCCCACCCTTCTGGCATCATGAACATGCAGATACACTGGTGCTTATACTTAAGACTACTTTCATGCTCTTCAGCTATATCCAAAACTAAACCTGGCACAATACCAAGAGCCATTCTGATCTTTTGCCTATTTTTTGAGGTTTTAACGTTTTAAAAAAAGTTTCCTTATTTTGTTCACTTGCTGAAAATTCTAAGAATATAAATATTCTTGACCTGTAGACCAATGGGATACTAGCTCTAACAAAACAATGCTTGTGTACCATTTTGAACAACTGAAAATAATATAATAACCAATAGCTTCAGGCTTATAAATGTAAGATGTCTAATAAGTCATTAGAATGCTAATACATACAAAATAGTTCTGCATTATATTGGCTGAGAAATTGCTGTTTTTTGTGATTTTTAAAAAGGAATCTAGGTGATATTTATTTACTTTTCGCTTCCCAGTGGAAAGTTTGAATTGGTATATAATTTTTCCACTATTAATATGTACCAGACTTTGCTAAGCAAAAGATAAAGAGGGCTGATTTTGGAATCCCATCTTCTTGTCAATGTAGTTATCCACCATTAAAAACAATATTGAGCCATACTAGTAAATGAGAGGAGATTATCCCATCATTGTGCAAATGAGGATCAGCTCTGGATACCTTGGCAGCAGATAAATGGTGATTTTGGCAGCCTTATTCCAAAATCCAAATCTATAGGATACTCTCATTATACATAAAAACATGAATCATTTCTTGCTCATGAGTCCCAACCACTGTCATTGCATCCACTGTCTGAGTAGGGACTTGTTTTCACAAGTGTCATACACTATGTGTTCACAGTTTTGAATGCCAGTTAACTGATGTGGAGAGAGGGGGAGAAGACAGGCAATTTTGCCTGTTGGTCATTCCATGCATTTTGTGCTTGTAGCTCTTCTTATGCAACAGTCTTTAGAAATCTGAAACATGCTCAGTAGAATGTCCATGGGAAACTCTGCTGTCCAAGTACATTCTAAGAATGGTTCCAAGGTCATTAGCACAGATATTTGTCTTGCCTGTAAATATTGGGGACACTGGGCCTGAAACCTTGGGAATTTAGTCAGATACCATCTGAGGAAGGAGCTCAGAGAGACACATGTGACTTTCATCTCTTCCATTTTCACCTTAAGACAACCTTGTAAAGTAGGTTAGGTTGAAAGATGGTGACTGGCACAAGATCACCCTAGAAAATGCATAGAAGAAATGGGATTTGAACAGAAGCCTCTTGGGTCACAGTCTAACAAGGAAACAGCCTCCTTGATCCTCTCATGAAATCCAGTTCATCTGCAGAGCACTCCCAAAATGATTTTCTAGAGTCCTTTGGTTGGGATGAAAAAGGGTTTAAGAGTATTTCTTTAACTATAATAAAGTTCAAGTTGCGTGACAGACAACTCATACCCTACCTGATTAGCCCCCAGGAGAGCCTACTGTTCCATGGAGGGCCAATGGTGGGCCTTCCTTGCTCCAGGCCTCCTCCTCCTTCCTGTTGGAAGAAGAGCAGCCCCCTCTACTGACCCACTTCTCAAAGGTAAGCTGGGCCAGGGAGTGGGGTGGCTGGGAGGGAGGAAGAGGATCAGCCTGCTATCCAGCCACAGGACACTGAGTGCAGCCTCTATGAGAGTCCAGCCCCCATGCAAGTCCCATGGGGCCCCATGGGCTTGGAATTGGCGACACTGTGGGTGGGCAGGTAGTTGTGAATTTCCTGCATTCTGCAGGGGGTTGGACTAGATGACCCTGGAGATACCTTCCAAATCTATGATTCTATGATTGTATGACCAAGTGTGGCCTTTGTGCTCTCCCAAGTCAAGGGGGCAGGAGATATAGGAAAGGCTGCATGCCAACCACATAGGGACCAGTGTGGCATTTTGGCACTCTACTGCACAGCCCCCAGCAATGTAGGCCACGGATGATGGAGAAAGGTCACCCACCAACTCCATAAGGTACAGGGTAGCCTTTGGGTGCTCCTCCTCCACCTCTCCCTCCCTCCCTTCCTTCAGAACAGTAAGAGCAAAATGGCTCAGAAGAAATGAGATCACCCCCAAAACTGACTCTAAGAAATATGCCTGGTGTTGGTGTATGAGTTTTCAATCAGAACTGGAGCCAGACCCTACACGGTGTCTCTTGGGATTGCCCCAGAGAAAAAACAGAAAGCCATTTGGTTTGGGAGGATTTCCAGCAGAAAGCCTATTGATTTTGGAGAATTTCCAGCAGAGGCAAGCCTGAAAGCTCAAAACCCAGAAGGATGAAACTTCAGCCAACTCTCCACCTCCACATGAGGAGCCAGCCATAAGCAGGACCCTCCTCTAAGTGCCCCAGTACTATCTCTAGCAAGTATGCCTGGTGTTGGCATTTGGTTTTTCAGTCATGACAAGGACCATACACAAGAGAGTGTCTCTGAAGATCACCCCAGGGAAACAACAGAAAGGTGAAACTTCAGCCAACACTGACAGTATAAGGGGCCAGATACGAACAGGACCATCCTTTGAGTTCCCCAGTCCTATCTCTCATAAGTATGCCTGGTTTTGGTGTGTCATGTTTCAATGTGGACATGCACCAGACCTCAGAGGGTATCTCTTGGGATCGCCCCATGGAACAAGCAGAAAGCCTACTGATTATGGAGGATTCCCTCCTCCCAATGTGAGAGTGAGCACCAAAGAAAGTGTTTTTCAAAAACCATCCCAGGGAACCAAGGAGCCAATGAGAATTTTTCAGAAAATCCAGCAATCAACTCCTGTTCCAAGGAAACTTTGAGTGTTCCCCACAAAATGCTCTAACTGTGGGTATTTCTTCAAAGCCAAACAAGAAAATACCCAGACTGCAGAGAGGCTTTGTCCAACACCAAGGGGAAAGCATTCTCTGCTAAGATTGCAAAAGGCCTCATCTGTGTGTGTGTGTGGGGGGGGGGGAGATTGCCTTGTCTGAAAAACAGCCAGACACAACCAGGCAAGGAACTGCAGCTGAAAAGTTGGTATTTCAGGAAGTGGTCATCCTCCCTCCCCCCCTTCACAAGACCTAGTATCTATCCAGCAAATCTCTCTCCCAGGTTTGTTAGTTTTACAGCTCTCCCATATGCTACCCACTTCATGCTAGAACAATGAACTGAATACAATCCCAAATGAATACTGAAAATACATAGCTTACTGCTCCCATAGGCAAGAATGGGAGAGATCCTGTTGGTTGCTGTGGATGCCTATACCGCTAAGAGGGGTGTGACTCAAGGTTCCATGGCCACAGGAGAACACTCCCAACCTCTCTTCTGGGAAAGGCAGCATTTCTGCATGCAAGAAATGTGCACTGAAAAGCTAACTCCACACTCCTACAAACCACTAAGCCTGACAGAGGTGAAAATACCCATATTGGCTTGCTTGCCTATGGGGTCTGTGGCCTCCCAAAGACCAGATTGTGAACGATGAACCAGCCCTTTTTTCATGTATTTTCAAGGTTTGTTTTGAGGCCCATTCCCATCTCTAGTGAACAACATAAACTTTCCATGAACTTATTTAATTAATTTATTTCTTGTATTTCTATAACATCCTCCCATGAGGCTCAGGGCAGTTTACAGAAAACGCAGGGATAATAAAGTTCAGTTCTTAACATTAACAACAATAATAGTGGGTTTCATAACTGAAGGCAACAAGTATTGTAACATCTTTATACCGCTCCACGGGAGCGGTATAAATAAAAGAGAAAGGGATGTGGGGGAGGGAGTTGGGCCAGTATGTCACAGACGCGCCCACCCAGCTCCTTCCCCAGCCGGAAAGTGGGGAGACTGGGGTGGGAGGGGGCCGGCAGAGAGGCCCCCCTGCCACAGCCCCTTCCAGCCCGCTCCTAGAGCCTATTGCATTTAAAAGTGCAACGGGCTTTATTTCTAGTTTCTCATAATAACAAACTTTCTAACCATGATCCTGTAGGTTGGTCAGTTTGAGTTCAAAGTGTGAACAGGGCATGTGGGGGTCCAGTGGATGTTATTGAATCAGTTGGCCTGGTACAAATCCCTTTTGGGCGATTTTAATTTTCCTTCTGCAACAAGAAGGATTGATCCGGAGTGACCCTACCTTTATTGTGTGATATCCCAGACTGCTTTTAAGCCTGAATATCCAGCTCGGGAAAGAAAGCTCCGGATTGGGAAAGAAAGCTCTGTGGTAGAGAACCTCTGATAGGCTACACCTGGTCATGTGACATGCTTGCCTTAAAGGAGAAGCCCCTAATTTCTCTCAACTTCTGTCGGTCCTGGATTTTTCCTCCCTCCTCTGCCTTTTTCGATCCTCTCCCCCACCCCTCCAAGAAAAGAAAGAGGCTCCCTGCCTGGCTCCTCCCCCCTTCAAGAAAAGAAAGAAAGAGGCTTGGCTCCCCCCCCCACCTTCTGAGCCTCCCTAACCACGTGCAGAAGACTTTCCTGTTTCAATGGGGAGAGTGGGAGAAAGGAAGAATTGAGTTCAAAGCGATCTGAATTCAACAGGATTGACAATGGAATAAAGAAAGTAAGTGCAGACTCTGCCTAGGATTCAAAATTAGAAACTATGCTGATGGTGTGGTAGTTAGTACAAGAAGACCAGATGCATGAGTTCTGGAATTAATTAAATGTTTGAATGAATTTGGAGTTCTATCCAGTTATAAATAAATATAAATAAAACAAAAAGTTTATTGTAAGGAGACAATGAAGAATTGAAACAAGAACTCACCATCTAATGAATTGTGAAAACCCAGAGAAGGTTAAATACCTGGGTATATATCTTGATAGAAATCTAGAAAATATTTTTAAAACAAATATGGAACTACTTGGCAAAAGATTGTAAATGGTTTACAAAGATGGTCTAAATTAAATTTTTCCTGGTTTTCTAGAATAGCAACAGTTAAAATGAATATTTTCCCAAGATTAAATTTTCTCTTTCAAACATTGCCAATAGAATTGAAAGATACAACTTTAATGAAATGGCAAAGCAATGTGAAAAAATGTATCTGGAAAAACAAGAGACCAAGAGTAGCATTTAAATTTCTACAAGATGACAAGAAGAAGAGTAGCTTTGCCGAATTTTAAAATATATTTTCATGCTTCAGGACTGACTTGGTTGGTAAATTGGATTAAAGACCCCAAGAAGAGGGAGCTTATATTTGAAAGAGATGGAATAATTCAAGGATTACACAACTAATTATGATCTCACTACAAGAAATTGGACTTGGGGAGTCATCACATATGGAGAAGATCTGGAAGAAATATAAACCAAGGATCAGTCCTGGTATTTCATCTATAAAAAGAGTATACCAGAAGCTTATTTGGATTTAAAGCAACAAAAGATTGTTGATCCTTTGTGTATTCAGGACATGATGAAGTAGGAGACAGAAGGCAGAAATATTGTCTGGTTTATACATAGCGAATTGAGTTCAAGACTAAAAGATGATTTGAAAAAAACTCAAGGAAGTCTGAGAGAACAGAGTTTGAACAGCTTGTTTTGCAAAATAAACCACACCTCATGCCATACATATAGATACTTATTAAAATTAGAAAATGAAACAGAGCAGGTGAAGACCTGCATGATAAAATGGATGCAACATTTCGGTGTTTTTAGGCTGATTGGGAGCATTTACAATGTAAAACTGTCAAACTGACAAAATGTCAAATGTTGCATGAGAATTGGTTTAAGATGCTTTACAGATGGTATCTAACACCTAAAGTAATAAGTAAAACATCTAAATCAGTGGTCCCAAACTTTTTATCACCGGGGACCAGTCAACGCTTGACAATTTTACTGATGCCTGGGAGGAGGGGTAGTCTTTTGCCGAGGGACGTCACTGCTGCTGCCTGAGCCCCTGACCCACTTGCTTTCCCACCGGTGCCCCTGACTTCCTGCCACCTGCTGGGGGGCGCTGCCAGCAGCAGCCGTGCAGTGCCATGCCGAGGTGGAGCCCCAGTGGCGGCTGCTGGAGAGCACCAAAGGTGAGCCGGCAGCAGAGTGGCAGGGCAGCCCCCGAGGCAGCAGCTGGGGAGGAGGATGAGGAGGAGCTGCAGCCCGGTACCAACTGATCCACGGACCAGTCCCGGTTCTCTGACCGGGGGTTAGGGACCACAGGTCTAAACAATATGATGATAAATATTGGAGATATGGTGAGGCTACTGGGTTGTATTTTCATATATTTTTCATAACTACAATGTTATTTAAAAATTGGATAAAGGTTCATGACAAATTACAGCCCGTCTTTAAATGCAAATTTGATTTAGACTAGAAAAATATGTTATTAAGCATTATACCAACAGGCTCACTTGAAGGAGGAAGAGCGTTTTTCTTCCATGCAGCTACAGCTACAAGGTTCCAAATTGCCACAGGATGGAAGAGGCAAGAGGCGCGCACATAGACACATGGGTGGGGAAAACAAGAGAACTTGCTGTGATGGCAAAATTGACTAATTCGATCAACCGGAGACCTCCAGAAGAATTTCAAGATTGTTGGGAGGGATACCTAAAAGCTTTGTAATTCTTTTTATGTTTGTAATTTTCTTATAATGAAAAATAAATAAATAATTTAAAAAAAAAAAAAACAGTGCTGGCTGCCAACAACAGAGGTCCTACTCTGATACATAGAAGGAGAATGCTATACACATAACCCTCAGCTTAACTCCATATTCCCCCCCCCCATTGGTTGCTGGCAGTCAGACAGAGAGACAGGCAACTTGTAAATAGCAAAGTACATTCATAATTTATTCCTAATTGTGAGCATCTCTCCCCTGGTGGGGTTTGGATGTTAGTTGAGGTCAGGATTCTGAGCCACCCCATCTCTCTGCTTATACTGTGCACAGGAGTTTAGTTACTGGGTGCATTGACTGAAGACCCAAATTTTATATCTTTCTTATTGTGAACTCCTTTCCTCCAGTGGGGTTTGGATGTTAGGTAGAATCAGGGCTCTGAGCCAACCTGACTCTCTGCTTACACTGAGCAAAGGGGGCTGAGAATGACTCTGGACACAAGAGAGATTACAGGGATTACAGATACAGGCAAGTTCTGCCTGTCACTACGGAGAGCTGAGCCTTGACCATCACTACTGCAGCTGCTGAAAGGCTACGCCCTCTATGAAGCAGAAGGGCTGGTCATACAAAGCAATCACCTTGCTGACAAAGCAGCTGACTGCATCCTCCACCAGGCATTTGCCTAAGACTGACCACAGGTCCCCCCACAGACATCCCCTCCATGGCCTGAAGCAGTCTGACCTCTCTAGGGGGTTTAGCTACGTTTCTGTTCTTGTTATGTTGTTATTGTCGGGATCACTGAAGTTGTGTTGTTTAGAACCACTGTTGGATTGTTATTGTTGTATATTGACTATGTTGTATGTTGACTAGTTCCATGTATCCCCCTATGATGTTGTATGTAAACCACCCTGAGCCATATGGAAGGGCATTATAGAAATCAAATCAATCAAGCAGTCAATAAATGAACAAATAAATCTTGGGGCCACCGCAGAGCCCTACTGATCTCTTGAGGGGTAGCCTGCCTTGATGTCCCCTCCACAGCTGCCTGAGTGTAGGGAACTTTTCTTGAGGGGCCTCCTGCTCGCCCCCCACTTCTCCCTGCTGAGAGGCAGTGGGCCTCTTCTTCCTCCCACGGGAGGAAGGCACTTGCACCCTTTTCTCCGAAGGCACTTGCACCCTTTCCAGGTGCCTGCAGAGGACTGAGAAGGAAAAAGACTGTGGGTTTGCACCCCTCTGGACATGAGTGTAGCACATTAGGCACTCTGTCACACAGGGCCCACTGGGGATGTGCAGAAATGTTTCCAAAGTGTGGGCTGGAAATGGAACCCCAGGAATGGAGAAAGTGGGAGGCACAGCTGCTTTCTGGTACTGGGCTGGGAGGAGCCAAGGAGGAATACACTCTAGGCCGGAGCAGCAACAAGGAGTTAGGATGTGGAAGGGGAGGATGCTTCCCCCCCCCCCAAATCACTGCTGTCCGAGTCATTCTCTCTAAAGAGGGTGAGCAACTGCTGGTGGTGTCTCTGGGCAGTGCCAACAATTCTTTGTTGTACACCAGGAACAGTTCAAGGAAGGAGGCTCTGAGACCCCCGGTGATGCTCTGCTAGGGCTGGGCTCCAGTGGGCTGGCAGGATGGTTTTGGTGCCAGGGATGGGGGGCCTGTGGTACACAGGGGGTGAAGAACTTCTTCCCCCCGTGACAAGCACCGTTTGCACCCACTTTCAATCTCGTGGCACACAGAGGTGTTCACACTCAGGAGGGGTAGACCTTTTTCAGGGATCTGTAACTGGAGCTCCAGAAATCTGCCCCGTGACATTTCTCCCAAAAGTACTTTCCTGGTGGCATCTTCTTTTGGGGGCAAAAACCCCAAAGTCCAAGCTGTGTATAACCAGGAGGGCATGTAAAGGAGCATCAGGCTGAGATGTCTATCTCGTACAGCAGTGGTCCCCAACCTTTTTATCACCGGGGACCACTCAACGCCGGGGACCACTCACCGGGGACCACTCAACGCCTTTTACTGAGGCCCGGTGGGGGGGTAGTTTACTCCTCTACTCTCAACCACTGCCCTAGTGCTCTCTGATAGCTATGGTAATGTTTAAACATCCCTTCAAAATAAGATACAGACACGCCACAACAATGAACATAAGGAACATTTTATTTTCATGGAAATTTTAACTCATGACAATGACAAATCAATGGGAACCCTGAGCTTGTTTCTCTGCAACGAGATAGTCCCATCTGGGAGTGATGGGAGACAATGAAACCCGAAGTGTGTTGTAAAGGGCCGGGGGGGATGAAGTAAAGGGCCGGGGGGGGGGGGGAGAGAAGGCGTCCTTCGGGGCCCACCTCCAATTAGTTGAAGGACCACATGTGGTCCGCGGCCCACAGGTTGGGGATCGCTATTGTACAGGACCCATTCTGTACACTCCTGAACCTGCACCTGACATGTCCCCAGAAAACCTTTTCCTGGAGGCACCTTCTTTGGAGGGGGTGTAACTCTAATTCCATAAATCCAATCCTCCCTAAACTTGGAGAGCAGGCAAAGGAGAGTGAGCTGAAAATCTCCTGTGAGTTTGGTGTCTTCAGAGATGGATTTTTTTTGGGGGGGGGCAGGGTTGTTGTTACTGCATCATTAACTGAACCAGTTCAGTTGAAGTGGAAAATGTGATGGCTCATGGCTTGTAAACCAGGGTCACTGCAAACATGAACTGAACCCCATTTTCTCGGTTTGTGCCCATCCCCACATTTCAACAAGCATTAATAGCCTTATTCCACGTGGCTGGACCCAGCCGGGAATAGGGGCCAGTGTTTCTGCTTCCTGCTGAGGAGCATCTCAGCTCTGTTGGGGTATGTGCTTGTGTGTGCGCTCATCTGTGTGCCCTGACCTGTTCCAGCAAAGTCACCTGCTTTCTTCTGCCTCCAGGAGAATTTCTCTTGTCACTCACACTTCCCACTTTGGCGTTCACCCTGCAGTCCTCCAGCAGGAAGCCTCTGTCTGCAAGGTCATAGCCTAGCCATCCATAGAGAACTGAGGCTCTCCTGCTTTGCCTGCACTGGTCAGCTCTGCTCTGACACACTGGGATTTCCTTTTTAGCTTCCAGCATTGTGACTCATCTAAGCACAGATGTGTTGTTGTCAAAGAAGATATCTGGCAAAACAAACAGAAATCTGTCAGTGCACAATGAATCCCTGGGGCCAGCTGAAGCCCACACACCTGCACAGTGCTGTAAAAAGGGCAAAAAGGAAACAGTCCTCCCTGGTCAGAGTGACCTCTCCCTGTAACAGGCATGAGTGATTTGGGAATCAGCAGCTCCATCCTCTACCAAGATTCTATAAAAGAAGAGTTGACTATTTGCTATGTAAAAAATGTCAAAACTCATTGTTAGAAATGCCATTGTGCCTTCCCCCCAGGGACTGGGAAACTATAGTTTAAAGAATGTCCCACTATGTCTTGTGACTAAAAAGGATTTCTGTGGATAGAGTTCCCATCTACCTCTCATCTGCTCCTCCTACTGCAGATCGAAATGATCCCCATATATTCTGGGGGATAGGGACCCCCCAGAAACAGCATAATGAGGCAGCTGGAGATCTGCAGTGGGGGGCAGTGATGACACAAAACCTCCCACTTCCTCCTGTCCACAGAAATCCTCCACTGGATCTTCCACTTATCTTCTCACTAATGAAAGGTAGGGCCAAGCAAAGGAAGGCCAAAATCAGAGGAAGATTCTCAGGGACCTCACTATGATCCTGATCCAAAACAGATATAATGACAAAAGAAATCACTTTGCTTGTTCTTCTGGATGACTCTCCTTTTCCTGCTGCCCAAGTTTGGTGAGGATTGGATTTACTGGTCCAAGTTACAGTCCCCCAAAGAACATGCCCCAGGAAAGTGCTTTCTCAGGAAATGGCAGGCATAGGTGCATGAGGCAAGATCCCCAGAGTTTCAACAGGGGCTCCACAAAGTGACCCTTTGGCAACTTGGTCCCCTTTGGTGTAGTGGTTAGTATGGGCTTCTAATCTGGCAAACCAGGTTCGATTCTGCACTCCCCCACATGCAGCCAGCTGGGTGACCTTGGGCTCACCACAGCACTGATAAAGCTGTTCTGACCGAGCAGTGATATCAGGGCTCCCTCAGCCTCACCTACCTCACAGGGTGTCTGTTGTGGGGAGAGGAAAGGGAAGGCAATTGTAAGCCGCTGTGAGCCTCCTTCGGGTAGGGAAAAGCGACATATAAGAACCAACTCTTCTTCTTCTTCTTCTTCGGACCAAACAAATAGATCCTCTGGTCACAGCTCCCACCTCATAATCTCTCATTATTCACCATTAGTGGAACACATTCAGATGTGAATTGTACAGATGCAATAGAAAGGGGTAACCAAACAGGGGCTTGCTATATAGGCCAATGTTGTTCCATGAGATAAATGTTGTGTTATGAGGCAGATGTTATTTCATGTAGTAGGTGTTGAGTAAAGGAGTTTTTCTTTGGAAGATAAAAGAAAAAGGGAGAATCCAGGCGTCTTCTCAGTGGGGAAATTTCAGTGAGAAAGGGTTGGGAGTGGGAAGAGAAGAATAGAGGGGTACCTTCCTTTAACGTCAAATTTTTGACAGGTGCCATGTCCCCTTTTGGGTGGTTGCCTCAAAGTACTGGTGATTACCTAACCCAAGGAAGCTCAGGGAAAATGGGCCTTAGGAGGGAGTCAGGCAGGCTCTGCCAGCAGATGGGGTCACTTCTGGGGGGGGGGCTGGGGGGCAGCAGTGGAGGGCTGTGTATGGGGCTGGGAGGGGGAATATGCTTATGGAGACCATAATGGGGGAAGCGGGACTGTTTGTGGATGTGTGTCTGCAGACTTTGTTCTGCTCCCAAGCGTAAGGGGGGATTTTAGACTGTGCTTATGAAAACAAAATAAAGGAGTGAGCCATTTGCATCCTTCTCTTTTCCTCATTGCTCTGGCAGCTGGCTGGAAGCCCCTTTATTCAGATGGCTTTCCAGCCTGCCTGCTTTTTTCATGGATTTCCCCCACCCCCACCCCTCACATCCTCTTTTTTTGCCCCAGGCTCTCAGCTGGAATGTACCAAGAGAGAGCGCCTATTTTCTGCCCTTTGCATACAGTGTGGTTGAGCCAGATGTCACGAACAATACTCAGGGTCTGGGTCTTATGGAATGACCAAAGCTGGATGTTTGGGGTGCTCCTACCCCTGCACTTGCCTCACAGGGGAGGATCTTCCCCGGAATTGGCCCTATGGCACGGGAAACTTGGCAGATGGGTGAAAAGTGGCCAGGGTGGCCAGCAGGGCCACCAAACTCAAGGGAAGCAGAGCAGCAACCAGCAAGGAGCAGCACAGCAAGGAGCAGCACAGTCTAGGAGGCAGCAGCTCTGCAAGCCAGAGGGAGGTGAGGGAGGAGAGGTCTGCAGCCACGTTGGGCAGACTGAGCTTTCAGGGAAAGGGAGGGAGGAAGTAAAGAGAAAGTGAAAGAAAGAAAGAAAGAAAGAAAGAAAGAAAGAAAGAAAGAAAGAAAGAAAGAAAGAAAGAAAGAAAGAAAGAAAGAAAGAAAGAAAGAAAGGGAAGGGCCTTGGGAGGGAGATGTCGAGGAATGCACAAGAACCACCAAATGCCCTCTATGGGGTCAGTGGGTGACCTTTTCTCTGTTTTCTGCTGCCCCGCTTCTGGTGGCTGCACAGAGGTGTGCTGAAATGCCAAGCCAGCCCCTATGGGTCTGACATGCAACCTTTCCTCTATCTCCTACACCCCTATTTCAGGACAGCATGAAGGCTGCACTTGGTCTCATGGGGCTGGGGGTGGCTGGGCCCCTTCTCCCGCTTCCAGGATCTCAGGGTTGTAGAGGCCATACTTCATGTGCTGGGGCTGGATGGCAGGCCAAGCCTCTTCCTCCCTCCCAGCCACTCCACTTTCCCGGTCCAGCTTACAGTGGGCCATCAGGGGTCACTGGCTCATCTTCCACCAGGAAGGAGGAGGCCAGAGTTGGCAGACCCGCCATTGGCCCTCCATGAGAGTGTGGACACTCCTAAGGGCTAATCAAGTAGGGTGTGAGTTGTCTGCATGCAACTTTATTATGGCTAAAGAAGTAGCACCTAGAGGTCTAAATGTGGGTTTTGAGGAGCAAATGGGCCTCCTTGAAAGAGCTGACTTGGCATTGCATGTATGTGTGTCTGTGTGTGTCTGTGTGGGGGCTTCACAGCATACATGACTTCAGCCAAGGTGGCATCATCAGAGGCTGAAGGAAAGCCCTTGTTGCAACTGCCCAATTCCTCTAGCTAGGGCCCCAAATAGGTGTCCCACCATGAAGTGTGAAGCTGGCTGGGAAGTAGCCCTCTCGCTTAGGTCCAGCAGCAGTGCTTGGCCTTCACTGTGACTATCACTATTTTGGGAAGACATTAGGAATGCGTACCCAGATAGAACTGAGCTGAAAATGTATCTTTAAAATACTGTATTTATATACATGTTAATATATGCAGCTCCTCAAAATATATCTGGGATTTTGGGAGATCCCCCCTCAAGAAAAAATGAATCCTGGAAATATTTGGGCTTACCCTGAAATGTCAGGAGTTGGCATTTGCAGACTCCCGGGACTGTTCTTTCCTTCTCTCTCTCCCCCACTCCTTATTTCTGTGTCTCCCAACACAGTATTGGCTTGCGAGGCTGCTTTAGGTAGGTCCTGTCACTTTCCAGGGATTCTGTTTGTTTGTTTGTTTGTTCTTTGTTGGAGCTGCTTTATCTTGAGTTCATAGGTTTTTGTGGATTCTTGCATATTACATTGAAATCTTTGTAGTTTACATCAGTGGTCCCCAACAACTGGGCCGTGGCCCGGTGCCGGGCCACGGCCCTGGCACCAGGCCGCGGCTCCCTCTCCCCGCCACCCCCCTCCCCCGCAGTGAGAAACTTCCCAGGCCGCAAGCAAATCGGCTGCCAAAACGGCCGATTAGCTTGCGGCCTGGCAAGCTTCTTTTTGTGGGAGGGGGGGAGAGGGAAGCAGGGCCGCCGGCGCAAATCGCATATGTGGCCGCCGGATCCCCCACACCCACACCGGTCCGCAGCCTTAGAAAGGTTGCGGACCACTGGTTTACATGGTTCAAGATTCTTGGGTGTTACATAGTTTCAGATTCTCAGGTATTAGTATGACTTACCAGTAGCATTAATAGCATTTCTATTGGGGATTCTCATGTTTTCTCCCCCTCCCCCCCCTCCCAATCTCTTTAGGACACAATGGATGATGGCTTGGTCCAATTCACTTACCACCTCCTCCAGACTTCAGTGAAGAGCTCTGCCTGCTCTGATGGACTCAGCACTAAAGAGCCCTTCCTTCTTTGCTTCCAGGAGTTTTATCACTTCTCTTTCCCCCGCCCACTGACCAGGTCAGGATAAGCCAGAGAGGTTTTCCCTAGAGCAGGGGTAGTCAACCTGTGGTCCTCCAGATGTTCATGGACTACAATTCCCATGAGCCCCTGCCAGCATTTGCTGGCAGGGGCTCATGGGAATTGTAGTCCATGAACATCTGGATGACCACAGGTTGACTACCCCTGCCCTAGAGTCTCCAGAAATGTCTTCCTTTTTAGGATTTAATTCCTCCAGATCTCTATCACTTGACTGGAGTGTATGTGTGGGGAGGGAAGCTTGACCATTCCATTGCCTAGAAATATTAGCATTCAGATGGGCAGGAGGAGGTCTGGAAAGCAATTGAACTGACTTCTACCCTCCTAGTCCATTTTCTACCCAGAGAGGGGGAAAGACACTTTTAAAACTGCTTTCAAACATTCCAAGAAAAAAACACGTTTCTTCACAATGTCTAAATGTTTTCTGTTGCAAATAAATCTCAGCAGAGCCAGCCAGTGACTCTAGAGAGATGCTGATCCCCCATAGCCAAAGTGAAATCTTTCTGCATGAAAGCCAATTCCTGAGCGCAACACTATTAATCCACTATTAATGCATATTAATATGCATAGTCTTCCTATGTAAACAACCTAAATCCCCATCAACAGTTCTAATTAAAGCTCTTTAACCAGAAACCTGTCCTGAGCAAAGCAGAGCAATGCACAGGGAGGAAAGGTCTCAGCCTCGCTCCTGCCTACTGCCTTGGCAACACCATTGGTTAACAAATACCCATCTGCCAGTATTTGCTAGAGGACCGTTCAAAGCTAGTGGAAACAGCTAGAGCCATTTTTGTGAATTGGTTTTGGTGGTTTAATTTTTTTTCTCTGGGGAAGGATTTCCTGCAAGTGCCGAAGACAAATACCAGTACACACGTGGCTAGCACATTAAGGCCAGCTGTAACATAAAATCCATACTAAAAGAGTAGTAATGAATTAAAAGAATTGCCAAGCTGACATAGGCTGATATTTCTGGGGCATTTTAGGAGTCCCTTCATTTCCCCTCCAGCTATTAAGCTGAGCTCCTGGGATCAAAATCTATGGGGGAGTGGGCAGGGAGGGAAACAGAATTGTTATTTCTTGCTCTGCCCTATCAATTTAAATAAATTAACTATTAGATTAACTACACTTAAAACAGAACAAGATCTCAATCCCTTCAAATTACGTTTTGCACCACTAAACCAATAATTGCCAAGGGTGCCTGCAAAAGAGATGCTGGTCAATGGATTCCATTTAAGTGTTTCTTCTACATCCGTGTAACTTAATGAATGCAGAGAAATGTAGATGCTTGCGCAAAATGGAAAATTGACTTCCACCACTGTCCCCCCCCCCGCAACTAATCTGTTTTGTCCTGGATGATAAAGCCGGGGGGGGGGGGGGGGGTTGCCTGCAGCATGCTTCATCATGTGCAATGCATTCACAAGTTGCACATGCACCTGATGTTTCAGAGGGCAGTCTTGTTGGTCTGAAGTAGAATGGCTGGATTCAAGTTCAGTATCACTGAGAGACCAATAAGAATGTCAGACTATGAGCTTTCCAGAGTCAATGCTCCCTTGGTCAGATGCAAATGCACAAGATTTTGTAGGGACAGGGTAAAGCTAGAATGCCCTGGAAAGCCCAGAACAAGCATTAAACAAACAAGAGTACTGCAAAACAAAAACAAAAAACAGTGGGATGCATTACAGACACTTGGGAACAATATTTTAGAAATGAAAAGGTGGAAATTCAGCACCTTTATGAACCCTCACCAGGCCAAAAAGCCTCCGGAACACCCCAAAATGGGCATTGAACAAACAAAAGTATGGCAAACAACAGCTGGATGCATTACAGATACTTGAGGACAATATTTTAGAAATTAAAAAGTGGAACTCTTATACCTTTATTAACCCATCTGGGCCAAAATGTCACTGAAATAGGCCAGAACGGGCATTAAACTGAAGTGTGAAAAACGGTGGGATGCCTTACAGACACTCAAGGACAATGTTTTAGAAATGAAAAAGTGAAATTCTCACATATTTATTAACTCTTTCCAGGTCAAAATGCCTCTAAAACATACCATATTTTCAGATCAGGGGTCTGCAACCTATAGCTACAGAGCCAAATATGGCTCTGTGAACAAAATATGACTTTCAGAAAGAAAATGAAATCGTTAAGCTAAGGGGTACTGGAGAGGTAGCTGAGAGGCTTGAACAACCAGTTTGTGAAAGAAATGAAAAGAAAAGGTTTTCCTGTGACTTACAGGGCTTCCTAGCGATGCTGCACAGAAATGGGAAGGATAGAGGTGAACAGCTGCCAATAGTCCACACGTGCACCATGCATAGGTCTATGCCACCGCACTGAAACATTTTGTGGGCTGTTCCTGTATGTACTTTCTACTTTTTGTGAGACCTCATACTTGCCTTCCCTAAAAAGGGCTGCCAGCAATTATTGTTGGGCTAAATTCACAAATGCATATTTTTCCAGTGATAATAGTGTATGAATGATCCTTTGTGTGGGGAAAAGTGTGAAAAGAGATCCTTAAATTATAGAGGTTGGATTCTGCAGGTAGTTTCAGAGAAGAAGGGAAGATTCTCACCAATTTTTGTAACTTACTTCAGAGGCCCAATTCATCCCTCAGACAGGGGGACCCTACTCACCAGTACAAGCATTGTTTCCCATGTCCTTCCAGGGCATGTAGATACAGGTTGGTTGGGGCAGCTTAAATATCATATGACTGTGGTGCACACAAATACACATGGATGGCTATACACTTCTGTTCCCCTCTTCCCTGCCTGTCTGCCAACGTGCACAAGCAGGGCAGTCAGGTTCCCTGGGGGGAAAAACTGATGCACGCTCTGTAGAATTTGGGGTTTGGTTTGTAAAAATTAGATACTAAAACTCTTGCCTTGGCATCTCTGGGGGTCCTAGATCTCTGATTTTTGCTCTAAAAAAGGGAATGAAAGTTGCCTTTGTGCCTATTATGCAGTATCCTCTCATTGCCCCCATGGTCTCCCCTGGGCTTCTGTACCACACTGTGCTCCCCCATCAGAGGGGCATTAAGCTCGAGCTTTTAGGAGACTTCATGGGAAGTTTTCAGTCGCTGGTTCTTGTGAATTCAACCTTATGCAGGATAACTGGTAATCCTGTTTTGACCAAATTCCATTCTGGAGTAGTGTATATCCCCTGCCCCTCATTCCCCTTCTTGGCTTTTGATCCCTAAATTAAATACCTGTGGTGTCCAGCCAAAGCCTAGTAGAGTTGGAAGTGTGGTTTTGCTGCCCTGTGGAAGCCCAGGTGCCCAGGATGCCTGGCTTCCCCACTCCGACCTGAGCACCGTGCCTGCAGTCTTTGCTGGAGGAAGTGTGGCCTTGGAGCTCCCCAACTGCCTTCTCCCAGGCCAATAAAAACACTTTTTTGTTAAAGCGCCCCTCCATTGTAATGCAATCGCTTTGGCTTTCTAAAAAGACCACAAACCCTTGCAGAGGAAAGGAGCAGCTGATCATGGAAGGGGGGGGGGGGAGGATGCAGGGCACAGGATCTTACTGCTAGAACAACTTTCCCATGGGAGGCGGAGGGAGGGTGACAACGAGGGAAGGGGCATGCCCAAACACGCAAAAAGGAAGGTTCTGTAAAAACTGTCAGGAAGATTTCATTTCATGTCTGTTGTCTCTTTGTGTGTACACAACTCCTGGTGCAAACATGGGGGAGAGGAGCCAAAGGTTGTGTGAAAAATTGGGGCAACTATCCCTGGACCAAAAACCAGGCAGCAGCGCAGCATAACACTTCCCATGCGGTAGATGTCTATGTCCACCTTTTTAAAAAAGAGGCTGGTTTTGCATGGAGCATGTGAACAGATATCTGGAACAGCTTCAGAAAAAAACCCTTTGAGGAGTGGGAATCAAAGGGAAACCATGTTGAAAGGAGAAGTGGGTGCATGAAACCACACAGCGTTGTATGCTGGCAGCCACACTAAGCTGGGGGCATGGGGGCAGAGGCCAGCCAGCTACACCAAGCCCAGCTGTTGAGGTGGAGGATGCTGGCAGCAGATGCCAGAAGCTACTCTTCATGCCCAGCAACTGCGACAGCTTTTGGGACCCACTCTGGGCTTGGCTGCAGCATCAGTGGATGCCGGGAGCACACTGGGCTCTGTCATGGCAGTGGCCGATCCTGGGAATCACTCTGGGCTTGGAGCAGCTCCCAGACATTGCTGCCACTGCAGCCAAGTTCATAACTGAGGTGGGGGAGATGGCATCAGTCCCAATCTCACTTCACTAAATGGGGATGGATTAACATTGAACATTGTAGTAAACAACTCCAAACCACAGCACTCTTCCCCTGAAGCTATAAGGAAGGGCTGTCATAAACCATTGTTTCTCAGCTACTCCCAGAAAGTATAGACATGTCATAGTTTAGTTTTCCCTTCTACGCATATCCTATCTGCAACAACTATATAGAATATTTTTTCTCCTCTAATACAGAAGGCATTTGCATGGCATTTAAGATATGCTAATCTCAAAAATGTTAATGTTTTCTCCAGAGGACCACTACCAATGCCATAGACCTACTGGCCATACTAGAATGCCTGCTGGCATTAATTCCTTGTTGAGAGGTACAAATGGGCTCATTTTGTACCACCTGAACCAGACTTCTCAGTCCCTCAGGGAAGAGGTCAATGTACTTTGACAAACTCTTCCACAAACAGAGCTGGTAGACACCAATAACATCCAGGTAATTTGGTATACAGAAGCTGAGCACTGATGAAGAGAAGACCTCTCTGCTAAGCATATCCAACTGCTTAATGTTCCTATCAACCGGGAACAAAAATTGGCCAGATCTCCTCTTGAGCTGCATATCTATGATGATTGTAGAATCAGGAGAAAGATGCATTGAAGGATGCTCTGCAGAGTCAGGTTTTATTTGGTTCAAAGTCAATCTTTTCCCAGACCAATTGAACCAATGCTGGCCTACTTCCGTTTAGCCTGATTAAGTTTTCCAATCCCTGTATTATAGGTAGAGCTATTATGGTTATAGTGTCTATGAATCTTATCTTTTGGACGAGTTTCTGAAGTCAAGGCATCCAAACCAAGGCCCTTTGCCATGTGGAGAAATTGATTCTCATACAGCTTATAGTCTTCCCTGGGAGAAACAGAGACTGGTTCAGCCACCATGTCATCTGGTGAAGGATCAGAAACCATATCCAGACTGTTTTGAGGAAGGGGAGCCATTCCAACTTCAGGCGCCAAATAAGAAGCCCGACAAGACCCCAATGTTAAGGAGTCCAGGGAGAGGTCCATCTCCTCCTCATCCAGGGCTGAATCTGCACTTAACTTTGTTTATTCCATTATGGATCCTGCTGAATCCAGCTCAATTTGAACTCGGGTCTTCCTCTACCCCCCCCCCATTTAAACAGAAAAGTGTTCTGCACGTGACTAGGGAAGCACAGAAGGGGAGAGGGGAGCCAAGCTCAGCAGGACCCTCTTTCTTTTCTTGAAGGGGGAGAGTAAAGAGGATAGGAGACAGCAGAGGAGGGAGAAAAAAAACAAGAGGCAAATCTCTACTGAGAGAAGTTAGGGCTTCTGGAGCTTCTGCCAGGAGAAGTTAAGGCAAGCTTGCAGCCTGGGAATGAGGAAGCCTTTGAACTTCCCCTTTAAGGCAAGCTTGCAGCCTGGGAATGAGGAAGCCTTTGAACTGAAGCCTTGGCCAATCAGGGCTTCTCTAACACGGAGGCTCAGTAGCAAGTTCGGAATACGGAGACATCTGCATGGTTTCTCATGCCAATTTTTCAAATATAGAGTTATATCCACTATAGAATATTGTGGGGAAAATGTAGGGTCATTCCAGATCAATCATGCTTGTTGCAGAGGGAAAATTTAAATTGGACAAAATCAAAATGGGAATTGCATTCAGTGGAGATGGCAGGGACTGAATCGACCTGGGATTGGAATAAAAGCTCATGGAGCTTTAGCCGTAATATACTAAAGGCTTTCTAAAAGCTCTGTGCAGATTCAGCCCAGGTTTCATTATCCTAAATACGTGAATGTTTGGTGAAAGGGGAGGTAATAGTTTCCAAACAAGTGGCAAAGCTGACTGGTACTGAGCCAGGGGTATGTCCAAGTTCCCTTCCTGGAACTCTACCGGCATTTCCAGGCAAAGGTTTCCCTTACTGGGGGAGCTGTACAAGCCAATCCAGTATCTGTTGACCAAGTGTGAAGTTGAATGACTGCTGAAAACTGAGGGGGTCAGGACTTATGGGATGGGGTGATTCCGAGAGACCACAGCTTAGATGGAGTCACTAAGGGCATAGCCACTGGCCTAGGAGCTTCAGAGGTTGATGAGATGGGTCTCTTAGGAGGCTTTTGTATGATGCCTGATGTGGTCACAATGGACCATATCAAGGGCAGGCCCAGTCATAGAATCATAAAATAATAGAGTTGGAAGGGACCTCCTGGGTCATCTAGTCCAACCCCCTGCACTATGCAGGACACTCACAACCCTATCGCTCACTAACCTGCCACCCCCTTGAACCTTCACAGAATCAGCCTCTCCGTCAGATGGCTATCCAGCCTCTGTTTAAAAGTTTCCAAAGATGGAGAACCCACCACCTCCAGAGGAAGCCTGTTCCACTGAGAAACCACTCTAATTGTCAGGAACTTCTTCCAGATGCTTAGACATGGCAGCCTTTTAAATACTTGAAGATGGCTATTAGATTCTCTCTTAGTCATCTGTTCTTTCTGGCTTTGTTAATCTGTTCCTTGATCTCACTGGCTGGGTACTTAAGTTCCAAAAAGGTTTGTTGTAGATCATTTAGGTGGGAATCTCTGTCCGTGGGATTGGAGCAGATGCAATTGTAACGTAGGGCCTGGCTGTATACAATGGATTGTTTGGTATGTTTAGGATGGTGGCTAGAGGCATGCAGGTATGTTTGTCAGTCAGTAGGCTTTCAGTATAAGGTGGTCTCTAGGCATCCATTGTTTATTTTCACAGTAGTGTCCAGAAAATGTATTTCTTGTGTAGATACATTGTCAGGTTGATAGTGAGGTGAAAGTAATTGTATGCCTGGTGGGAAGTATCCAGGGCTTCTTTACCATGTGTCCAGATGATAAAAATGTCATCAATGAATCGCAGGTCTATGAGAGGTGTGAGCATTCAGGAAATGTTGCTCCAGGTCTGCCATGAAGATGTTCACTTATTGAGGCACCATGTGGGTGCCCATGGCTGTACCATTGATCTGAAGGAACAAGTCATCACCAAATCTGAAGTGGTTATGGGTGAGAACAAATTGCCATAATTTGGTGGCTGAGTCAGCTATGGTGTTGTTAGAAATTGTATTCCTAATGGCTTGTAATCCATCTTTGTGTGGGATATTGGTATACAGGGATTCCACATCCATGGTGGCTACAATGGTATTCTCTGGAAGGTTGTTCAAAGATTGTATTTTCCTCAGAAAGTCTGTGGTGTCTCGAACATAACAAAAAGACTTGATGGCATAGGGCCTTAGACCAGAGTCCATATAGCCAGATACCCCCGTGGTGATAGTGTTTATGCCTGAGACAACTGGGCGCCCTGGGTTGCCAGGTTTGTGAATTTTGGGCAGAAGATAAAAGGTACCTGGACGAGGTTCCTTTGGTGTGTCTGAAAGGATTTCTTCATGAATACATGGGAGTAATTCCTTGATAATCTTGTGTAGTTCTTTTTTGTATTCCTGGGTGGGGTCTGCGTCTAGTTGTTTGTAAAAGGTGGTATTTGAGAGCTGTCTTTGAACCTCCTGGACGTAGTCTGATCTATTCATGATGACAACAGCTCCTCCTATGTCAGTTTCCTTAATTACTACATCTCGATTGTTCCTTTCAACATAGCTGATATTCTGCTGTGTGCGATATTGTTTGTTGATCACATCGGTTTGGACCCTGTGTCGGAAGCATTCTATGTAGAGGTCCAGTGTGGCATTACGACCATCTGTCCACTAATCATGGTGTCAAAAAGGGAACTGAACAGGGTGGGTGCGCTACCCCATAGTCAAATGACCCAACCAGTGGGGAAATCTGTGCATGCACAGTTGGGAGGTGGCACCCTCTTCTGGAGCTTTTTGCTAGGGAAAGTTCTCCATGGAAGGCCTGCACATGCACAGTCCCAATGTGGAGCTGAACAACAAGACAGATGATAAATAAGCAGGACGTCCAGTCTGCAAAGAACAGCTGACCCCTGCCCTTTCTGCTTTAGTAGGAACATCAGGCAATAAAATTGCTGAGAAGAGAAGTTCTAGAGGAAATGGGAGAAAGAGGAGAGTCAGGGAGATGCTTTTCAGTAAATCCCATGCCCAGACAACGAGTAGGCAGGCAGCACAGACCTAACCCCACTAATTCCCATAGATCCGAGTCTGATGAGACGTGTGAAGCAATCAATGTTCCTTCCTGCAACTCTGTGAAACAGCAAGTGCGGAGGGCAGACAGCTGGGCATACAGTATGTGATCCTTCTTACAACAGGCCCCACTAAAGTAGCTTAAGCAAGCAAACAAAACTCATTTTCTTGGAAGGATACATATCAGAGCAAGTACCAGTTTTAACTGCAAATTAGGTTAGCTAGCACTGAATGCTTTCTCTGAAAGCATTAGATTAGGTAGGCACTGTATGCTTTCTCTGAAGCTGTAACTCCCACTCCTTTGTATAATCTGTCTAATGTATAATCTGTCCCCCCTGCACTTTATTTGCTTTTAGATCAATCAGTTAATGGAAGGCCTTGTCCAGAGTTATTCCTCTAAACAAAAATCACCTGGCCTAATGTTTTCCATTCACATTTCACATTGGTTCCTCTATTGCTAAGAATATCAAAGAAGCAATTATTTCTTATTTTTCAGTTACTCTGCAATATACAAAGCTTGCCCATCTGTAACAATTCATGCAAAGTTTAGAAAAAGATTATATTTTGCAGCGCAGCCTTCATGGATTTATTATACATTTGAGCAACACTGGGTAATAATGAAACCTAGCTTTCTTGATATCATAAATAGCAATGTTGCCAAATCCATAATGACCTGGCTTGGTATATTAATTTGATCAGTTTGCGATGTTCACTTGCATTACAAATCAAGCACCATTTCCCGAATAGTTCACTAGCTCCTATCAGATACAATCTGCTTTTAGAAAACCAGGCACCCAAAGTCAGGTGCTTTAAAGCTCTATTCTGGGCTATCCATGAAGTTCAGAACATGCACAGAGAGCCAGCTTGGTGTAGTGGTTAGGAGTGCCGACTTCTAATTTGGCAAGCTGAGTTTGATTCCCCGCTCCTCCATATGCAGCCAGCTGGGTGACCCTGGGCTAGTCATAGCACTGATAAAGCTGTTCTGACTGAGCAGTAATATCAGGGCTCTCTCAGCCTCACCTCCCTCACAGGTTGTCTGATGTGGGGAGAGGAAAGGGAAGGTGACTGAAAGCCACTTTGAGACTCCTTTGGGCATAGAAGAGTGGCATAGAAGAACCAACTCTTCTTCTTCAACACAGCCTTGCATTAGTTGCTGTGAAATGACATGAACTGGAAAACCTGTTGGTCATGATGGTAATGCTGGTGCAGAGCTGGTGAAACAAAAATATAATTCTTGGACAGGGAAAAATACAATAATAAATATACACTTAGCCCCTTCAAAACATAGGAGCCAATATTATAAACTGAGAGTGCTCTGAAAAACAAACCAGCTTTTGGGAAACATTTGCCAAGAATGCTGAATTAAGACTTTGGATTAAGGCAAGGGAAGTTTGTCATACAGGCAGATTCAGAGGCAGCTCAGAGTTTATAAGCTTTCTTGGCAAGTGTCCTGATACTAGTTCTGATTTTGTTGAAGACCCTTGTGATGAGTTACAAAATGCAATGGGATTTGAAAGTGGATAAATAGCACAAATACCTGAGTTAAGTGTGTCTGGGAGGGTGAAATCACTGCAGTCTTTAGTCCTTATGAGTAAGGGATACTTTTTCTTCCAAATCAGAAAAACTGGAAATGAACACCGAATCCTAAATATTTCTGCCTTGTATACCACCTTGAATACCACCATTAGTTGACACACTGTGCTGGAAGAACTCACCTTGTTTCATCATCCTGTGCATTGGTGAGTTCTTTTAAAGCAAACAAGGCTCCAGCTAGAAAGCTATGATTTGAAGGATGTCAATATTTGTTGAAAATTTCCTGTTGTATACAGATAGACCCAATAGATGCCAATATGGCCTTGATATAGTTAATAACAGCACCATTGAGAGAATGCTCGCTGGGGAAAAAAACAGAACGCTGGCTGGCTGGCTGGCTCCTGGGGACTGGATTTTGCCACCCCTGGTCCACCTGGGGGTCTCTGATACTCACCCTGGGGCTGCTCCCAGGCCTTCCAGACCCACCAGCAGCCATCTGCAGAGGCCTTGCTGCCTTGCTGGCAATGCCCTGGCCTGGCCTGCCAGTGATACCAGCAGCCGACTTCAGAGACAGGGCTCTGCCGCCTGCCCCAGAAATGTGTCCATACCCCCCACCCTTGCCAGTGACGAGAAGGCCGCTCAGGGGGCCACCAGGACAGCCACGGGCAGGGATCCCTTTGTGGTGATGCTGCTCTGAAGGCAGCCAGGACCGAGGTGGGGACCCTGCCCCACGCCACCCTAGGCTCTCAGTCTCAGCAGGGAAGACAAGCCTAAGAATGGCAGTGGACAGCACAACCACACACCAGGAGGAAGGGTGGGGAATCTGGTGGGAATGCAGAGCTTGGGGAATATGAGGTCGGAGGGCAGAGCAGCAGCTACACAAACAGAAACTGAGGGAAGGATAAAAGACAGCAAAGGGAAAGACTTGGAGTCTGATGCAGGAGGAGGAAGGAGGTGTGCAGAAGACCAATGGAGCAGAGAGGAGTGAACAGATGGACAAAGAGAGGAGGAGGGGGAGAGAGAGAGAGAGAGAGAAGGTAACAACTACAATGGTGAGTTAATTTTGGTCTGAATGATCGTAAATAAATATTGATTGATTGATTGATTGACAGTGGTGAGTGGAGAACCTGGAGGAAGAGGAGGCAGACAGACCCCGCCTTCCCCAGTGGCGAGAGGAGCCAGACTCAGACATCCCTTCTCCATGGGGAAGAGTCAGCTGAATGATCCAGCAGGCCCGTGGGCCCCACAAACACAAATTCAATATTGTTAGAAGTGATATATTGGAATGGAAAAAAGTATAAAGCAAGAGGGGGTAAAAGTGCATAGACCAGGGGTTGCTCACTGGTAGTACATGGCAAGCTATCAGAAGTAGCTCATGAAGGACCCTCCATTTCCATCATCTGTTCAGCTCAGTGTCAAACAATTGATCGCACCAGGGCATACTGATACTCAAGAGCTTGTGCAGCGCTTCTCCCTCACCAAACAGCCCCTGGTGCTCAGCTGTTGTGCTGCTTTCACTCCCTGGAGTCTCTCCAGGCCTCCGAATGGAAGGGGAGGTAAGGATTGCATCATCCAAGTGCACACTTTCTTTCCTGGATCATTGCCCTTGCCTGGACAGTATAATGCTCTCTCTCTCTCTCATGCTGGCTGTGGAGCTGCCATTTATACTTCCTTCCTGCCTCTTCTAATCAGCCCCAGACTCTGGGGCAGCCCCTATTGTCTGAACCATTATCTGGGTCAGAGGTTGGAGCACCACTTTCCCTAGTCTCTCTTTCAATCCTTTTCAATCTTTTTTCTCTCAGTAGCTGATTTCTGGGAGGTCTTCAGCCAGGCCCTTCCTGCCTAGCTGACCCCTGGTTCTTGCATAGCTGTGCTCCTCACCATGGCTCACCCAGACCACCATGGTTGGGTTTCTGCTGGCTGTCTCCAATGGCCTCTGACTGGCCCAATGGCCTCTGAAGCTCACCCTTCCCTGCTGTTCCCCTTGTTGTCTTTATGCCAGAAGGCAACATCATCAGTCAAAGCCATGTCCAGTTAACCATGGTCTTGTCCTAGGAGTTCGGGCTGAGTTGACAATAGCTGCCTGAAGTATAAGGGAGGTTGTTGGCTGTCTGCACTGTCCACATGGAAGTTCCCAACCTAACCAAGACAGTCCACCAGGCATGCCCTGACTCAAAGGACACTATTTTAAAATAATGTTTGATTATACTGCCATTGGGATAGGTCTTTCTTTTTCTTCTTGGTTGAACAATATAGACCGCCCTACATTACTCCTGTACTAACTCAATTTGTGCCAAAAAGCTTTTACTTTCCTTATCTAACAATGGGGAGACAGTTTGGACTTTTTGAAATGTCCCATTTTGCTAATCTATTTGTAATCCCAGTCACTGGAAGGCCAGTCCCCCTGTAATAGAAAAGGCAACCCTGGTGTTGCAGAATGTAGAGGAAATTGAAAGGAAAAACATTTAGTTCTTCTGGCATGCAGTCTTTTTGTCATCACAGGAGGATGTTACTTAAGCCAGCGGTCCCCACCCTTTCTGAGGTCAGGAACCACCTCCGGGAGTGAGGGGAGAGCCAACGGTCCAGGTGCCGCGCACATGCACGCAAACATGCACGTGCAGTTGCCGCACATGCACTTTTTGCTACTAGGTGGCGCTAATGCGCATGCGTGCAGTTGCCGCACATGCACGTTTTTGCCACCAGGGGTGCAAACGCTCATGCGCTGCAACTGCACGCATGCACGTTTGCGTCACCGGCGTTCCGGCAGCTGCGCCTGCCTCTTCCCTTCCTTCTCTGCAGCAGCGGGCAACCTGGTGACCCTGGGGAAGGGGCCAGGCGACCCCAAATGGGGTCCCAACCCCAAGGTTGAGAACCACTGATCTATTCCCTCATAACACCATTTTGAGTTAGAATATAAAAAAAGGTAAAGGTAAAGGTATCCCCTGTGCAAGCACCGAGTCATGTCTGACCCTTGGGGTGACGCCCTCCAGCGTTTTCATGGCAGACTCAATACGGGGTGGTTTGCCAGTGCCTTCCCCAGTCATGACCGTTTACCCCCCAGCAGCAAGCTGGGTACTCATTTTACCGACCTCGGAAGGATGGAAGGCTGAGTCAACCTTGAGCCGGCTGCTGGGATCGAACTCCCAACCTCATGGGCAAAGCTTTCAGGCGGCTGCCTTACCACTCTGCGCCACAAGAGGCTCATGAGTTAGAATATACTGAGTGACAAAAGCCTCTTGTAGCACAGGGTGCTAAGGCAGCTGACATGCTGTTTGAAGCTTTGATCATGAGGCTGGGAGTTTGATCCCAGCAGCCAGCTCAAGGTTGACTCAGCCTTCCATCCTTCCGAGGTCGGTAAAATGAGTACCCAGCTTGCTGGGGGGTAAATGGTAATGACTGGGGAAGGCACTGGCAAACCACCCCGTATTGAGTCTGCCATGAAAACACTAGAGGGCATCACCCCAAGGGTCAGACATGACTTGGTGCTTGCAAAGGGTATACCTTTACCTTTATATTGAGTGACCTGCTAGAGATAGGTAGCAGATTTCAATAGCAATCAGTTCCACCATATTTTCTCTCATTTCAGTCATTACAAAGCACCAAACCGGTTTTATTAATTACAAGTGACAGCTAGGCCCCATCTTATTTGTCACACTGTTTATTTCACCCACAATCATCACCATTTTAGGGATCACTGGGGAAAAGGAAAGGCAGAGAAAATCTGCCTTGTATTCATATCTGCTTATACTGATCTCTACGCTCTGCCACCTCCAACTGGCTATGGATTCCTAGCCCCAAAGAGTCACATCGAACCTCAACAAGAGCCAGGGCCTTTTCAGTCCTGGTCCCCACCTGGTGGGATGAGCTCCTCAAAGAGATCAGGTTTGATATTATATATTGATATTGTTCCATGTAAATGTTCTATATATGTTTTATGTAAACCGCCCAGAGCTGTAGGGAAGGGCGGTATAAAAATCTAAATAAATAAATAAATAAACAAGTAAATAAATAAATAGTTCAGAAGATTTGATCCTTAAAGTGGTTTTAAAGAAGTCATTTCCAATTTGTTACATAGTCTAGGATCTAAACAAGCATAAGTTTTAGAAAGGATGGTGGATCAATGATCAGCTGCTGCAAATTGACCATTATGGGCCACAAGTTTTGACTAAAAAGAGCTGGGACCATTGCTTAAGGAAAGTGCCTGTTAGAAACTGTACATGTAAATGAAGTGCCCCCAGACAGCTTATGAGTATTTGCCTGTCTCCCTCCTCTGAATTTGTTTAGGCTTAACTTCCAGCTGTTCTTGCTCTGCATTTTCCTGTTAGACTGAAGAGCACTCTAGTGCCCGAACAATTCTCCCTGGGAAGATGCTTATACATAACCATCAAATCCTTAATCTTATTTGTGATGGGCTAAACTGATTTAGAAATTTAAGTCTCTCACACAAAGGGCTCATTCACATGTTGCAATTTGCAAATGGCAGAGCTTCTCTTACGTGTCACAGTCTTCTCTGGTGTCTTGAAGAAAAGTTCTTCCTACAGTTGTCAACTTGCATATCCCTTCTTTCATTAAAAGTATGATAAAGTATGATAAATAAATAAAATAAACCAGTTTTGATATTCCTCAATAACAGTCTCCATTATATAAAGATATATTCATTTGATCTTCCAGGGACCTATACACTACAAAAACATGTGAGTCCTGACATTCTATGTAGTAACAATTCAGCAAGTGAAAAAGGAAGTTCTGCTGAAGATAAGAAGCTTACCGCTGACATCCAGAGCTAACTATGAAGATAGTTTTCTGGCATGTTCCAAGTCGATTGGAAAACTTTAGCAACCATTGCCTTAAAAAAGGACACTCCACCAAGCTCATTGTTGGTTAGTTTAAAGAAGTACAGATACATTGTTATATTTCATCTCCTCTCTTAACCCATAAATAGTACTATTAATGCAAATTTGTTTCTCATTTTAATTACACTGTTAGACAAAATATTAAAGTATTTCCATGTTCACAAATTCTTACAGTACCCAGCATATTATTACATATTGTTTCACACTAGTTCTTTATTGCAACCCAATGAAAATAATTACAGACATAATACAAAGCCTACTACTTACATTAACAAAGTTCCATATACTACTTTTCTTAAATACATACTAGTCTTAATGATTGTAACCCTGTACCACAGTCTATTACTGATTTAACATAAATACCCTTCTACAAGGATACAAGCTCTCTAAGTCATTTAAATACATTAAGGCCGATTCTACATTCCACACCGGGCCACTGGCGGTACATTGCTGTGGTACATGATACATGCCCCACGGCAGTATCCCACTGAAATGTGTCCCTCCAGGAAACACAGCAGCAGTGGATTAACAGGTATGTGTGGGGGGTTATATTACAGGATGGTGTGATTGTGTGGATCACAATCCCACCATCCTGCACAATAAAAATAAATGCTACGGTTTGCCCTGCAGCACAGCAAAATGCCACGAAGCTGACTGGGGAATTTTTTGCCCCCTTTGGGTCACTGTAGGAAAAGGAAGAGTTGGGACAGGCCCTGTTGGCCCCCACAGTGGGCTAAGGGAACTCGGAAGAATCCATGTTCCCTTGGCCCAAGGGTCTGATCTGTGCCAGGCCTGGGAGGGTGGTGGCCTGGCAGCAGTGTCATATTAAAACAAGGATTTGCCCCACTTCCATATGACTGTCTTCTCAGCCTTTTCTGCCAGTGCAGAATTGACCTAAATAAGCAGGCAAATTCTAAGGAAGAATTCAGTCCATATGGAAATCATAATTTCAAAGTAAAAATCAATCTAGCCTCTTTTTGCACAGTGCAACATTTATTTGATTGAACATGTTGTTTTACAATCTCTATTACAAAAATCTAATATCTATTACACCACTGCTTTGTTTCCCATGAGGACACAGTAAACTGAGGAGCTTTATGCTCTGCAGCACCATACCAACAGTGACCTGCTGTAATTGCCACCGTGCAGAATGGGCCTCTGTGACACAAAAGGCTTTAAGACAAAATCTACATACTGAGAAAGAGCTACCATTACCAGATAAAATTGGACAGTCTGGTGAATATTCGTTGTGACTATTAGGGAGTAAATACAACACTGGTACACTAGGTTTTTCCCTTAATAAAAATTCAGCTGTTCTCTTACATGGATATTATTATATAGTCATATCTTCTTGAATGGAAGTCGTAACAATATTGGTTAGTAACTCTCCCTACACTGAACTTTTTTTGGCTTTACTTACCCAATAATCTCTATTTTGTATAACTGTTGCTCCTCCTTTATACATCCTATTATGTCCATACCAATTGATTTATGTAGGACAAACCATGAGCCCTGTAAAAGAATGATTGAACATAGATCTAAAAGAAAACATGGTAGGGAAGATACTCCATTAATTTACCATTTTAAAGAAAAACAGCATATGACTGAAGATATTAGATTTTTGTAATAGAAATTGTAGAACAACAATTAAATACATTGTGTTAATAGTTAATAATTAAGAAGTGTAGTGGACAGTCTTATTTTAATGTGCATGCTAAAGCTTTCCAACCAACTTGGAGCATGCCAGAAAAGTATCTTCATGGTTTTGCTGCCCTACTGGGCCACACTTACTTGGCCAGATTGTTGTGCTGAGGAAGAGACAGTTCACATGGTAGACGGGGCAGGGAGCAAGGTCAAGCCAAGCCAGGGTAAGGAGCCAGAGAAACAGTCAAAGCCAAACTGTGGTCAGAAACCAGGCATGTAGTCAGGAGCCAAGCCATAGGTCTAGACCCAGGAATGTAGTCAGGAACTGAAAGCCAAGAGTCTGGAGCAAGGAGCATAGTCAGGAGTCAGGCCAAAGTCAGGAATCAGGAGTCAGGCCAGAAGAGCTTTGCTGCAGCAAATTGGAACAAAGAGTTGTCTGGGAAGACAGGCAGGAAATGCACCCATTGCACCTATGTAGGATCTTGCCTCAAGGCCCTTCTGAAATACAGCCAAGGCAGGTGGGGCATCTCTCAGCCAGAGGGCTTGCAGCTGGTCCTAATCCTTATAAGAAGAAGGAGGTACAGCTGAGACAGCTGCCAGAGTAGATAGCCTCCTCTGACGTTGCTGTGTGGGACTCTCTGAAGTCTTCACTTGGGACCAGCAGTGCCGTTCCATAGAATCATAGAATAACAGAGCTGAAAGGTACCTCCTGGGTCATCTAGTCCAACCCCCTGCACTATGCAGGACACTCACAACTCTATTGCTCATTCCCTGTAACCTGCCACCCCCTTGAACCTTCACAGAATCAGCCTCTCCATCAAATGGCTATCCAGCCTCTGTTTAAAAATTTCCAAAGATGGAGAACCCACTACCTCCCGAGGAAGATTGTTCCACTGAGAAACCACTCTAATTGTCAGGAACTTCTTCCGGATGTTTAGACGGAATTTCTTTTGAATTAATTTCATCCCATTTGTTCTGTTCGGTCCTTCAGGGGCAAGAGAGAACAACTATGCTCCATCCTCTAAACGTCAGCTTTTTAAATACTTGGAGATCCCCTCTCCAGGCTAAACAGACCAAACTCCCCCAACCTTTCCTCATATATCTTGATCTCCAAACCCCTCACCATCTTTGTTGCCCTCCTCTGGACACACTCCAATTTGTATACATCCCTCTTCAACTGGGGTGCCCAAAATGGAACACAGTACTCCAAGTGAGGCTGAACCAGAGCAGAGTAAAGTGGTACTATCACCTCCCATGACCTGAACATGATACTCCGCTTGATATAGCCCAAAATCTCATTTGCCTTCTTAGCCACTGAGTCACACTGCCGACTCATGTTCAATGTATGGTCTATTGAGACTCCTAGATCCTTTTTGCACATACTACTGCCAAGACAAGTCTCCCCCACAGGCTCTAGGGCAGATCTTTGGGGCAATCCACTCATCACTCTTCTCCAAAAGGATGCCGAACCATTAACAAGTACCCTCTGGGTACGATCTGTCAACCAGTTATCGATCCACCTGACAGAATTAGGAGCCATACTGCATTTTACCAACTTGTCAACAAGAATATCATGTGAAACCTTATCAAAAGATTTACTGAAATCCAGATAAACTATGGCCACAGCATTCCCCTGATCCTGCAAGGTAGTCTCTCGAAAAAAGAGATAAGGTTGGTCTGACATGACTTGTTCTTGCAAAACCCATGCTGAGTCTTAGAAATCACAGCTCTCTGTTCCAGTTGCGCAAGGACCGACTGTTTGATGATTTGTTCTAAAATTTTGCCAGCTACAGATGTCAAGCTGATGGGTCGGTAGTTACCTGGATCCTCCTTTTTCTCTTTCTTGAAGATGGGGACAACATTCACCCGCCTCCAATCATCTGGCACCTTACGTGTTCTCAAAGAAGTTTCAAAAATAATGGACAGAGATTCAGAGATGACATCTGAAAGTTCTTTTAGTACGTTTGGATGCAATTTTTCTGGCCCAGAAGACTTTGTTTCATTTAAAGAAACTAGGTGTTTATGGACTGCCCCCACAGTGATCCTAGGCCACCATTCCCACCCCCCCTGTTATTATACATTTTTGCCATATTGAGCACTATTTCCCTCACTAGAGAAGACTGAGGAGAAATAGGAGTTAAGCAGTTCAGCCCTCTCTTCATCATCCTCTACCATATTTCACTTTCTTGCCCTCTCAGGGGCCCTACTTTTTTCTTACTTTAAATATTACCTAAAGAAGCCTTTTCCCCTATGTTTAGCACTTCTTGCTAGCCTGAGCCCATATTGAGCTTTAGTTTTTCTAACATTCTCCCTACAATTATTGGTTATTTGTTTATACATTCTTTCTCCTTTGTAATTTTGAACATCACCTGTGCTTTAACTTCTATGAGAGATCAAAGTTCTTTGGGTACGTTGAACATTGCAATGTGAACAGACAGCCTAAGCATCATGAACTAGTCCCAGCACAAATGATTTACATATACTTGATTTACATATACTTGACTTGTGTTTATAACAAGTGGACTATAGCAGGTGGGCATTTCCTGCTTTTTCAGGGTATGGATGCACCATATTTTGGATGTGGTGCATTACAGGACAGGCAAAGATGTATGGGCTGATTGGAAAGTGAAGCAAATACTATTAAATGCAGAATGATCTCTGCTTAGTAGGACACAAATGGGTCTTAAATTGTGAAAGTGTCTGAAATATACATAACCTAATGATACTTTATGTTCACATCACAACTCTGTTTCCAGGGCAACTTCCTCCTCAGTCTAGAAATATGAAATAGGAGGATCATTTCTCATGTGTTCTCATGCTGAGTGAGGAGCTTTGGAAGGGAGGAGCAATGAGGGAGATAGGAGGTAACTGCTAATCTAGGCAAATCATCTGAATCAACTGTGGTGATCAATTGTTGCAGCCAGATCATCCTTCCATCTGGATTTCCTGGTCTTCTTGATAACTATGGGCCTACTAGTCGTTATTTGGTGTATTGTTCTAGGCGGGTTGAATGTGATATGAAGGGTGAGGAACTGATGATTCCTTTCTCATAAACAGGTTCCTTCATTTTTTACTTACAGGAATACCAAGATTCTACACTGGTAGAGGATCTATGAGAAAGATCTGCCCCAAAGCCATATGGATCCAGATTAATTTCTGTTGGATCTATGGGATTTTCCTGTTGATATGGTTTCTGCTTCTGCTGATGCCCTGGCAGACTTCGAAACCCAACCATAGCTGTATGAGTTTTCATTGGTTAACCAGATGTTTTAAGTTTTTAAAGTCATTTTAATGTTTTAAGTTTTTAATGTATTAAGTATAAATTGTAGATGATGTGGATTTACAAATTTTGGAAAGAGCCTCAAGCCAGTTTGTTGGAAAAGGTGGTGCATATATCTCAGTGTGAGGAAAATAAAAATTAAATGCATCACCATATCCTGGCCCAAGTTATCTCCAGACACAGGTGTTGTCAGCAATGAAGCTGAGCCTCTGAGGCAGAGTAGCATCCTATTGTCATGTAGGTAAAGGGGAAGGGGAGAGGAAAATACACTTACTATTTTGGTACATTATGGGAAAATATTTATCTCCCCCTCCTGTTTCAGAAAATTAACAAAGGTCTCCTGCTATACTACTATTAAATATATTCTATGTTGCCAAGCAGTATGGATGGGAGTTATCAAGACTGAAAATTAAGTGAAGGATAATTGGAAGAAAAAGAAGAGTTGGTTTTTCACTACTGCTTTTGACTATCCAAAGGAGTCTCAAAGCTGCATACAATCGCCTTCCTTTCCTCTCCCCACAAGAGAAACCCAATGAAGTAGATGTGGCCATGAGAGCTGTGAGAGAAACTGCTCTGTGGAACAGCTCTGTGACTAACCCAAGGCTGCCCAGGTGGGTGCATGTGGAGGAGTGAGGAATCAAGCCCAGTTTGCCAGATTAGAAGCCACTGCTCTCATTTCATTCATTCACCCACCCACCCACCCATCCACCCATATACCGCCCTCCCAGGAGGCTCAGGGCGGTTTACATAAAAACGTATAAACAATACAAGAAACCATCCATTAATACTAATCCATTAATACTAATAACTGATCATTGTAACAGTGCAAACAGGTCCAGAGCACACTGATGGGGTTCTGGGAGAGTGGGAGGGAGCAGGGGCCCTGCAGATGTTGTTGGTTATGCCTGGTCTCAACCAAATGCCTGGTGGAAGAGCTCCTTTTTGCACACCCTGCGGAACTGTTTTATCTGTTTTAGAAGTGGGAGTTGGAGGGATGGCAGATCATGAAAGAAAGAGAACAAAATGAAGGAGAATGATGCTTCTGGGTTTCAAAAAGATTGGACCAGGGGGTCCAATTCTAAGGGCTCCCAAAGAGGTGTCCTCAACCCACCTCCATTATATTCAATGATGAGAAATAATAGACTCTCTATTCTGATCTTCACCATAAGACAGAATGGACCTTTACTTCCAATAGAGAGAATTTATTATCAGAACAGAGAGTCTATTTTAAAATCATTGGATATAATGGAGGTAGGGTGGGGATTGGACCCCTGATCCAATCTTCTTAAACTTGGGGGAAGTCAGAGAAGAGGCTCCTGAAGCTACCCTGAAAGTCTGGAGCCTCTAACTCAAACCCCCACCCCACCCCCAGGCCACGGAGGTGGCGGAAACTTGAACATTTCCAAAGAAGGGAGGGGACTCTCTCTCACTCTCAGGTCTAGCTTGCATATGTCAGCCTCCAGGCAGGAGATGATGGAAATAAACAGCAATTGCAGCTCATCTTCAGACAGAGCAGTTCCCATTCCAATCACCTACCCTGAGGAAAAGGGATACTGCATGCCAGAGCTGCTTGGATGCCAGCCTACAGGTGAGAACTAGAGACCCACTGAAGTCCACAAAGAGCTCATCTGAGTTCCCCTGGAGAGGAGGGGGTTGATGTCGGTGGGGGGGGGGTAGTGTCACATGGACACTTTCCTCCTCCTCAGCAGGATCAGCGCATGCACCAACCCTAATTTCTCCCAGTGGAGGAGCTTACGGTGGCCTAAACGCCGAATCCATACTTCCATCATCACAGGCTCTCCCTTCCAGTCATGCCTCCAACCAAAACGAACAGTCAAGAAGAAGACTAGCTGCTGGTTTTCATACCCTGCTTTTCACTACCCGAAGGAGTCTCAAAGCGGCTTACAATCACCTTTCCCTTCCTCTCCTCATGCCAGACACACTGTTGGGGATGAGAGAGTTATGACAGAACTGCTCTGTGAGAACAGCTCTGACAGGAGTTGGACAAAGCCTCCCAGCTGTCCACACATTGAACACTGGGGTGGGGAAACAGACCCGGCTTTACAGATCACAGGCCACTGCTTAACCACTACCCCAAGTGCTCATCATTCAACCACTGTCTTCACCCCTGGCTCCTGTAACGTACATATGAACTCCTGGGCACCCCCTGGGAACTGATGGCTGCTTCTTGCATTTTACATGAGCTCTAAGGCTCTAAGGCAGTTTGGGAGAGGTTTTCGCATTTGGAGATGGCTTTTGGTGACTGAGGGGCCCCTGATCTCTGGGGCCCTCTGCTACTCTGTCTTTAGAGGGGAAAACCTAATTCGGCACCCCAAGAAGAACCTAGCAGTGGCCCCCAGGCCACAACAGCAGCAAACTAGACCAGAGCAGTGGGCCACCCACCCGAGGAACCACAGTCCCCAAAGTGGGCAACCCACAACAACAACTCTGCGAAGAACAGATCAAAACTTTAAACTGCAACAACAACAGCACCCCAATAAGAACCAAGCACAACAAGCAGTGTCACCTGAGGCCATAACAGCAACAAGCAACAACAGCAGCAGAGCAGAACAACAGCCCCCAAAGTGGGCAACCCCCACCATAACAACAACAGTGAGAATGAATCAATTAAAGCTTAAAAGTGTAAAGAACAAGAGTACACCAAGTAGAAGTCAGCAGGAAACCACCAGAGCAGAACAGAGAAGAAAGAAGAAAAACACCAGGAGAAAACAAAAAACAATGAATCCCAAGCACCCCAAAGCACCCTCAGACCCTATCCCACCCACAGAAACCCAAATAATATTGGTTTAAAAATAAGAAGTGAAGTCAAGTAAAGAATGATTAAAAGTGAGAAGAAGAAAAGTGAGAAAGCGAGAGGGGGGAAATCAGAAGTGGTTCCTCAGGCAAACCATTGGATGTCTTCCCCAGTGATGAAGATCCTCCACGTTTCAGCACAGCAGCAGCACCCATCCCGGCAGCCAGCCAGGCCCAGCACACTCTCTCAATGAATCTCCTCTATGAGAGCAGCAGCCAGCCTCTTGGCCATGCACAGAAGATTTTCAAAGAGGAAAAATCTTCTGTGAAGGTCCAAGAACTGCCCTCCCCCAAAAAAAAATCTGCCTCCCTTTAGGCTAACCTTTCCCCCAGCCTCCTCCCCCTTACTTACCTTGCCTTAATTTGCAGCAAGCAAGCTTAGCAAGCTGCAAGACCTCGTCATTGCAATGCATTTGCAGATGCAAAATACATTGCAATGATTGGCTGGGCTCCTACAGGAAACCCAGCCATCAGTCTGTCTCCTTCCCCCCTCCCCTTTGCCCTGGAGGAGCCCAGGCAAAGGCAGGAACACAGAGTAGGAAAGGTAAGGCAGTTCCTACCTGTCTGTTTCCCTGTAAACTTTAAATGGCCATCTGGAGCGCGTTGGAGCGGCCAGAGCGTGTATCGGACGGCTGCGCTTCAGCTCTGTTTTTTTATGGAGCTTTTTGTTTTGGATCATATTCAGCCAGTCTGTCTCCAAAGCAGCCCTGCTTCAGAGCTTTTTTGGCTGGAGCGGTCCAAAGTGCACATGCCTATTCGTTACAGTAGGGTGGATACGCTGCAGGTGCAGGCAGAGAGTGGAAGAGGAGAGATGGCTTGAGTCTGTCCCATGGTGCATGTGGGCCTTGAAGATCCTGCACTTGACAACACAGGGGGCACTGGGAATTGTTTGGAAGTGGTCCCAAAGCTCTGGCTGAAACCAGGGACCCAATCTGGGACTGTGAGGCAGTCTAAGAAGCTGTGTAAGAGGTCCACCTCTAGTCCTCGAGGATGAGCCTAAGGATGTGTTTGAATTAGATGCAGACATGGTGGCTTTTGGTGTAGCCAGTTTGATGTAGTGGTTAGGAGTGCGGACTTCTAATCTGGCATGCCGGGTTCAATTCTGCACTCCCCCACATGCAGCCAGCTGGGTGACCTTGGGCTCGCCACGGCACTGATAAAACTGTTCTGACCGAGCAGTGATATCAGGGCTCTCTCAGCCTCACCTCCCTCACAGGGTGTCTGTTGTGGGGAGAGGAAAGGGAAGGCGACTGTAAGCCGCTGTGAGCCTCCTTCGGGTAGGGAAAAGCGGCATATAAGAACCACCTCTTCTTCTTCTACTAAACATTATCACGCCTCCAAGCCCCCCCACCTTTTTTCTGTCTCTCTTTCGTCTGCCATCTTTTCGCATTTCTCAAGCTCAGCAAGTGCTGCTGGAGGGGGGTAAACACAGTGGGGTCCTCTTATGAGTCACAAACCACTCCTAGCAGGAAAGCAACAAAGGGATACCTCAAGTGTCATTGAATGTAAAATAAGGGAAAGCCCCAAGGAAAAGGAAACCAAAAAGTGTGATTACTTGGGTAACTGAGCCTGGAAGGGAGGGGAAAGTGGCAAACCAGATCCTCTCAGAAATTGTTCCCAAATTACCCCTTGATATCTATAACTGGACTTGCTGTCGGACAATGGAATGTCAAAAGGGGCAATGCACATGCAGATGGAAAGGAAGGAGGACTGTACAATGGATGTCCTCCAAAGGCAATAGGATGAAGATAGTATATTGGATGTGGTGATGCCAAGCAGTGATGGATTCATGATTTCTGTGTTGTCCTCTGTTGGTATGGAGATGATATTGAATGTTAAATTATAAACGGTTTTATTCAGTGGAAGTTCTCATTAAAGATGTTATATATTTAAGTCAAGATGTTTCCTGTATATATAATTTATGAGAACTCTAATGTAATCCTCCCTGAGCCAAAATTAGATCCAATGAAATTGGATGCTTTAGAATGCTTTGGGCTGATCCTGCGTTGAGCAAGGGGTTGGACTAGATGGCCTGTATGGCCCCTTCCAACTCTATGATTCTGTGATTCTATGAAAGGGAAGGTGGTATATAAACACATCAAAATAAATAAATAAACAAACAAACAAATAAACAAATAAACAAATAAATGATTGTGAGTCTTGGCTGAACCAATACAAAAATCCTTAGGATCCATGCTTTGAAACCATGGATTCACACTATGGCAAGAGCACAAAGCAGTGGATCCATGCTCCTCGTGTTGAAATATGAGGCAAAAAAACCAATATGTGGAGTTGTGTTTTGGATCTCACAACACAAAAGGTCTGAGGATCCATGAGGATACCATGGATCAAATGTTAGCACCATGGCAGAGCCACAGAGATGTGTGTTTGGTGATTTCTGTCATGCTAAAAGACAGTGCCCTTACCCATAGCCATGATATGTAATTGGGTAATGATTTGGGAGTAACTAAAAGTAAAGCTCCATGTATCTATGAGGATCCGTGCTTTGGAACCATGTTTTTGCTCCATGGTGTGGCCAGAAAGGCGTGGATCTGTGATTTTTGTGATATATCCTGTAGCTATTGATAGAACAGATGATCTTATGTTGAGTCTGCAGTGGGAATTTACAGCCAAATATACCCTGTCTATTGGTTACTATGGATGTGACGTCCATCTATATGGCTATCCCTTTAAATGAGGCTAGAACTGTTTTGGAAAACTTATTGCACTCTTGTTAGCATCTGGATCCTCCTACACATTTTCTTATGAACCTTCTTGATATTATTTTGTATTATATTGTTTTCAGATTTGAAGACCAGTTCTTTTTTTCAGATTGATGGAGTCAGTATGGGAAGCTCAGTAGCACCTACTACAGCCATTTTATATGTTGCACATTTTGAAAATAATTCTTTTTTGAATCCTAACAGCAATCCCTACTTTTCCAATATTATCTTTATAAGACGCTATATTGATGATTTTTTAAATTATTATTTTTAAATTATTTGATGATGAAGCTTCTTTGAATAATCAAGTAATTTGCATCATTCTATTAAATGTGAAGGGACATATAATAAATGCAATATAGCTAATACAGATTTGTAGAGGCTGCCAACTCCCTGGCAGGAGATCTTAAAGCTTGTGGGTATCCTGATAAGATCATTTCGAAATCCTTTCACAAGGCAGGGGCCACTATTAGAGACTCTCTCTTTAAAGAAAAATCACCAAAAGAAGAAAAGATACTTACCTGGCTCATAGAATATTCTCCTTTGTCATATGCCTTTAAAATATTGTCTCTAAATACTGGAATGTGGTGAGAGATGTGACAGGGATTGAAGCATCTCCTAGAGTAGCTTTAAATGAACGAAGAATTTTAAAGATCTTAGAACAGATCACTTTAAGAATGTTAAAAAGTCTCATCTCTCACATGGCCACTACCAATGTGGTTCTTGTTCTATTTGTAGTTGTTTTATGGGAAGTTCTGAGATTTATCTTTCTGAATATAATTTGACTTTGAAATGTAATAGCTTCTCGAATTGTGCCAGCTCTTGTGTTCTGTGCCTGATTCTATGCCCATGTTCCCTGGTTTACATTGGAAAAAGTTCTCGTGCAATTAGGACGCGTGTCATTGAACATAAATCTTGTCTCAAAAATAGAGTTCTGTCTGTACCAATAAAGATCATAAATGGGAGCAACTTCATTTCTATGTGTTTAGGAAAGCTGAGACTGTTAGCTTTAAGAGATTGAACATTAACCAGCTATTGGAGCAGGAGGAAGCCCATGCTATTTTTTTAAATTAATAATTCTACACAATGAGACTTTAAATGTTTCTTCTCCGCAACAACCCTGTCCAAACGCCAAAGCAGCCCCTTCTGCATGGGGAGCTGATCTTTATATCTGCAGGTGAGATGTAATTCTAGGAGCCCACAAGGATTCACCTGGAGGTTGGCTGCCCCTGAGTTGAAAATATTTCTGGAGGTTTGGAGGTGGGACTTCAAAATGGTACAATGCCTCAAAGTCTGGCCTCCAAAGTAGCCATTTTTGCTTTCAGAGCTGATCATTATAATCTAGAGATGAGCAGCGATCTAGAGATGATGGTAGAGGCTTGCAGACTGCAATTGGGGTAGAGTGGTATGGGTGTGTCCCTCCTGGGCTATGGGCTTTGGCCAGCCCTTACCAGCAACTGTTTGTAGTCTGGGGTTCATACAGACAGACAGACTAGCATCAGTCCTGCGAGTCTGGAAAGTGCAGTAAGATCTAAATAAAGAATATTTTTGGGCTGAAACTGTAAATAGTGAACAAGTAAATGGCTGGAGAGACATGGGAACTGAAGTGACTTTTTTCAAGCTTGGCCTGGTAAATAAAAAACAGTATTTGTCAGGAAGGTCCTATGACCTCAAAGGCATAAGTAGCCCAGAATTTCAAGTGGAATTAGCTTTACAGGAAAGTAGACAGTGAGACTTTGGGGGAAACTATGGGCAATTATGCATATTAAAAAAATAGTGTTACACCAGCAAAATGGCATAGCGCTAAAAATATCCCACCTCTGGCCATTCCTCACCTTCTGGCTCTCTTGCTTCTGTCTGCCTCCTTCTCGCACTCCTTGCACTCTGCATGCCTGCTTGAAATGGCAGAAGGGAGCAATACACTTTACAGGCAACTCTCTTCCTCCTGTCAATCAAGCCAGGCAGCCAATCCCCATTCTCCATATTCTATCATGGGGATTTTAGCATTCCAGCCTTTCTTGGGGTCTGGGAGGAGTTGGGTTTGAGATAGAGCCTCCAAGCTTTCAGGGTAGCACCAGAAGGTCCTTTCCTGACTCCTCTCCAAATTCCATAATGTTTGGTCCATGGTATATACTTCTAGGGGCTGCCAAAGCGGGTGCCCCCATCCCTCCCATTATATCCTACAGAGAATTCGTCCCATCCCATAAGATATAATGGAGGAATGGGGGCACCCTCTTTGGGAGCCCCTAAATGTGGACCCCTTGGACCAATCGTTCTGAAATTTTTAGAGGAGTCAGGGAAGAGCTGCCTAGAGCTACTCTGAAATCTTGGACACTCTACCTCAAACACAACCCCCCCAGACCCCGGGAATGGTGGGAATGCCAAAATTTCCATTATATTCTATGGAGCCATAGACTTTCACGGGTGCCAAAGCACAGGCGGACAGATTTGGCCTTTAGTGAGTCCTTTGATTTGGGGGGGGGGAAGAATTGTTTCTGATTGGGGAGGAATAAAACTTTAAAGACGCCTGCCTTGTGTTTAAACTAGGAGGGTTTTTTTTCTTTGCCTGTTATGATTCAATGCCTATTCGTTGCTCCAGGCAGTTTGCTTTTATTTTAAAAAACCCATCCCTGGGAGAAGGGAGAGGGAGGTGGTTGTGAGGGCAGGAATTGGAGGCAGAGATAGCACTACTTGGGCTCCACATATCTTCTTAGCATGTGGCCTGCTGGTTGCTCTCCTTTAGCTTATACTTTTTAGGCTGGGGAAGACACTTTATGCAGTTCCCCAGCTAGCACTTTAAAATGGAGGATTTAGCTACTGATTTGCTGCTTGGATGCTGGATGTTGGCAACGTTGTGCAAAATGCCAAAAATATGGCACCTGCATAAACATTTCCATACATTTAATGGGTGCAGAATGGCCCTAGGTGATCCACTTTTATTAGGCAATGACTTGGCCTTGCAGACGACAACAGGGAGTACAGTTGCCAGCAGTAGGCCTCAGGCTTCAGAAGGGCAGACATCACCAGCCAAGCAACAGACTGTGCTAGTCAAGGGGTATCTGTGGCCACATGCATTATTTTGAAGGAGTGCATGTGAGGGGGGAGAGCTCTTCCTTCAGCCTAACTGCCTGGAGATGAGCTGTAATTCCAGGGGATTCTCTGACCCCACCTGGAGGTTGGCATACCTAAACCTGAGTGGGACACAGTGCTACACAGTCACCCCTCCAAAGCAGCCATTGGTTCCTGGGGAGCTAATCTTTAAAGTATGGAGCTGAGCAGCAATTCCAGGAGATCTCCAGGCCCCACCTGGAGGTTGGCAGTCTCTGGTCTGAACATATTTCTTGAAGTCTGGAAGTGAGGTCTCAAAGGTGTATAATGCCCCCACAGCCACCTAACCAGCCACTTAACACCCCGTGACCTATTTCAGATCAAGAAAACATTGCAGAGAGGAGGTAAGGTTGCCAGATTGGTGTAGCTTCATGATCTGGAATTCCACACTACCTAGGTGTGCATAAACCTAAGGTCCAGACTGCTGTGCACAGAGAGACCTCCTATTAGGGTTGCCATCTTCCCAGTGAGGCTCTCTACCCTACCTCCCTCACAGGGAGTCTGCTATGGGGAGAGGCAGGGAAGGCGATTGGAAACTGCTTTGAGACACCTGCCCTCACCCCCCCCCCCATTGTTTCACTGACTTGAAACAGACCCTGGGGAACCATCATTTGCCAAGCTGTAGAGGCTTAAAGTGTAATGATGGCTCCTCCAAATTTCTTTAATAGGGCAAATAACAATTTCCCAAGGCCATTTAACACTAAGAAGGTAAGGGCAAGGGAAGTGTAGAATTATTAATTAAAACAATTAATAGACCTATCTCCAATGAATCTCTGTAGTTCCCTTTGACCCCCAACTAAGTTATCGGCCTTCAAGACCTCCTGGGGCAGACATTCAAGCTACTTTACTATTGCAGAAGTGTTTTTGACTTGACATTCTCCAAACCACCCTGAGCCTCAGGGGAGGGCAGTATATAAATACAAATAAATAAAATTAGATTGATGGTGGTTTACAATAGTATAAATTATATACAATTTAAACCACATAAAGCCTTTAAAAAACAGATGGAATGGCCAATTAAACAGTGAGCCTTTCTAAACTTGTGGACTTCCAACAGCCTCCTTAACAGCTCCAGGGAGGTTATTCCATTGAATGAGAGCAGATACGGCGGAAAATCTAGATCTAGCAATTATATCTTGTGTGGAAGCACTGAACTATTTACCAGCCACCTCAATTCAAGCTTGCCCCCTCCCTGCTGCTTCCACCTGTATATGGAATGAAATGAGGCCTGTAGCTTTTCCTTGTAGGTAGGAAAGCAGCTTCTGAGAAGGATTAAGCAGCCCGTTTCCTTCTCCCTTTCTGCCTCTCTGTTTAAGCTTCCAACTTCCTCTGCATACTTTTGTTTGGAAGAAAAATGGTGGGAAGGGAAATCATGAAATTTCACGCAACATGTAGGTCAGCCCTGAGGCAGGGATTGATGCAGCTGTACAAAACAGACCCAGATTCAAAAATGAAAGAATACTGATGAATGAATCAAGGAATAGGCAAACTCTGGAAATACTGTGCATAAAGAAATGGATACAGGGGAGAGAAGGCTGTAGGTCAGGACAATAAAAGGGAGGTAAAGCCTGTTCCTTTGCAGGTTCAAGTCTTTGAACTACTTATTTTTTAATTTATGTAGAACACGTCAGGGCCACCAAGGTGTGTTGGAGAGTAAGAGAGAAATGGGGGAAATGACACTGTGCTGGTGGCACAATGTCACTTCCAGCAAATGCCAGAAATTATGTCATATCAGGGTGAGATAGTGAGGCAACACTCTAGGATTTGGTTAAAACCATAGAAATCCAAATCCTAGAGCATAACCTCATTATCATGCCAGCAACGTGGTGCCTGCCCCCCTCCTTGAAGAGGTAGTCTGTCTGAGATTGTGATATTTAATTTTTATGTTAATAATTTTAGGATTGTTATAGTTTTTTATGGTTGAGCTACAACCATAAAATTTATGTGATACGTGTGACTGGGGATGGGTAACTCCTGGGTATTTTGAATGTCAGTTCTGATGTGACCCTGTTTACATTTCCCCCCTCCCACCAGCCCTCAGTGGGCTGCAGGCAATTAAAAGAGGGGACAGGAGCTCTCACTGTTTCCCACAGTATCATGGTGTATCCATGTGCCTTGTGAGATTTTCTTTGCTTTTCTTCAGTCTTTTGTAAACCCGCTTTGCTGCTAAACCAGGATGGCCACACTTGGGAAGTGAAAGGTTGGGTTTTCCTGGTCCTGCTCACATGGGATCCATTTTTCTTTTCCATGTAGTGGCCCTTTAGTCCAATAGAGTCTTTTTTAAGGCATATGTCTGCAACTAAAGGAGCAAGAGACCTACTTTTTTTAGAAATGAAAGCTCAAAGAACTTTAAACACAGATTGGTATATCTTTTCTTTACAAAACTGTTCATTTAAAAAACTGGAAAAGGCCTGGTGGGGCAGGCCATTGGGGTGGCCACTACCAGAGGACTGCACCTGGTAAGTTAGGGAAAGCCCATCTAGGCTGTCCATTTTCCCATGGGAGAAGGGGGGATCTCTTGCCTTAACAGGGTGGAAGGAGGAAATGGCCAGTGAATTATGGGGATGCTATATAAAGTTGCTTCCAGTACAACCCAAATGTTACATCATCATACTAAGGGATGCTAAAGCATTCACCTAAACTTTTCTTCTTCAGTGCCACTCTGGCTTCCTGGCCAAACTAGTTGTGATGGTTTAATGGTGCCTTTGTCTCAATCCGAGGCACATATCTCATTTTTAGAGAGAAAAGGAGCTTATGGTTGGTGATGGAAACCTCTGACCTTATTTCCATGATGTCTGCTTCCCCAACAGTTTTTCTTCCTCATACTGGAGGCTTCACTTCCGCTTGCCATTCCTTCTAGCAGCCACTGATTAACTACCACACTTGAAACCACCATCCTTCAGCCCATCTCCTTTGCTGTTTGCAAAGAGAGCGCCTCGCTCGAATCCATTCCATTCTCAGAATGCTGCCCCACTGGAGATACTTCTAAGCAAGGGCAGTAGGCAAAAATCCACTGTGAAAAAAACACTGCCAGAAAAGTGGAGCTGCTCAATTTATTCTGATCAGAAATGTCTGGTAATGTGTTACATGCCTAAACCACCTCCGTGCACACTGAGTCTTTTTCTTTCTCTCCCCCCCCCATCAAATCCAATTTTAAATTGATTTGCTGGTATCAGACCATTCATGGCTCTCAATATGTCATCGCGGGTAATGAGCTGTGCCAGAGACACATTTATATACCTCGATTAGCTTCCTTCTTAAAGAAAGGAATGAGGTTGCTTAATACAATATTTTTTAAACCTTGCCCTACAATTCTAAAATTCCAAAGCAAGATTAAGGAAGAGCCTCAAGGAGCAAGGAAGACTTTGTACTGAAAGAGCTGATTGGAAGCAAATGCCACTGCTGAAGATAAAAAGGAGCTATATTAGAGATTCTTGGATGATTGGAAAATCAGTTAAATCTGTGCCATAGATATTAGTTTGATTTTACAGTGTCTTCCTCTAAGGAGTTGCACCCTTTTCCTGGAATATTTCTCTTATTCTCCTGCACATGTGCTAGACTGCATAGGTGCTACCAGGCTGCTCGTGTGGTACCAGGCTGCTTCTACTATTTCTCCTTTGTTGCTATTCTAGTATTGTACTGAAAAGCTGACTTCTTGGTAAGTCCATCTAGATGATCTCAAGAGGTGGCAGTGAGTGGCCAGTGTATTTTCCAGGGAACACCCTGCTCTAAGGGAGTTTTCGAGTGTAGAAAGACACAATTTCTCCCATCCTACCAACATTCGCTGTCAAAAACTTCTAAAATATCTAAAGACTGATCCACATGTTATGGAGTCCTTGCGTCTGCACAAGAAGTTTCTGGTAGTTTTTGTTGTATGTTGGGAGAGGTATACTGGGATCCCAGTGTTAAATGGCTTTGGGAAATTGTTATTTGCCCTAAGGAAACTTGGAGGAGCCATCATTACACATTAAGCCTCTGCAGCTTGGCAAATTATGGTTCCCCAGGGTCTGTTTCAAGTCAGCAAAACAATGGGGGAGGGGGAGGGCTGCTGCTCTTCCTGCCTGCCTGCCAGGGTCCTAATCTGAATCACCTGGGAGTTAAGTTCCAAGTGGAGAACTCTGAGCTCACATTTGATCAAAAAGTCTCATGGCCACCATGAGGACTTGCTGTCATGTGAATGGTCCCTCATTGCTTTGGCTATGCAGGTTTTTATACAGGATCAGAGGAACTCTGCAAGTCTATTTCTCTGTTTTCCTGTTTGATCGCTGTATTGCCTCCAAGATGCCTTTTAGTGTAATAATAGCTAAATTAAAGACCCACATCACATCACTAAACTAAAAGTTATTCAGTCCACTCAACCTGTATTCATTTTTTCTCTTATCTACACAGAATTTGAGCTGCCATTTAATAGCCCATTAGAGGCATAAACTTTCAAGGAAGGGGGAGTCTTCAAGGAAGGGGGGAGTCTTTACAACAGAGGGTACCGCCATGTACCTTGCATGGGTACAATCTCTTCCGTCACTACTTTCCAAAGTAAGAAAACATGAGGCAGGGGAATGGAAGTGTCTTTTACTGAGTGGTGGCCTGAAAGTGGCAGAACAGGCAAGGTCCACTTGCCCTTCGGTAACCTGAATTATTTTATCATTTTTTTAGCTGTCCATACCTATTTAAAGTAAAGCATATGGGGAAAAAACCAAGGTGTCCAACCACCACTAACCAGCCAGATTGAAAACTGCCCTTTAAAATTAAAGGTAAAAAGCCACTGGGGTTCAAAATCAGTTTAAGCCAAAGTTGGAGAGAGGAAAGCATAACTCTCACCTGGGGGATAATGTGTATGGCAGCTTACACCTGTATAGTATGCCAATTAAACATAGGCTCAGAACAATGCCTACTTGGTGGAATTGATTGCAATCACAGAGTTCAGCATTCTTGAGCAATGATTTTTGAACACTTTGAACATATGTGTCACATCCATTGTGTCTACCTAATGAATTGAAATAGCCACTTACAGGAAACCTTAGGCTTCTTTTGTGGATGCCCACACAGGTTATGCCTTTCTCTTTCTATGTGTGAAAGCCTCTTTCTGCCTTTTGCCCTGATACGATCTCTTTCTCTCATGGAAGCAAATGCTGATGAATATAGAAACAAAATTACTACTACTCATGTCACAAGTGCCTTGAGTTAATTCATGGAACTGCAGGAGAGGAAACCTCTGCAAATACAAAATAATTATTTCTAAACATAGCTCCCTTTCTTCACCCTGTCTGCTCAGATTTCCTGGTTAGTCCTCTGTTAAGTGTCCTGCTATAGCTAATAAGAATATATAGGAGTGGCAGGATAACTACCTCAAGAGCACTGAGGAAGCTACACTGGTCTAAGCAATGTGCTCTGTGGATGAATCCTTTCCAGAATTGTCCTTCCTCTCCTGCCCCAGCACAGGAAAACAAAACTCTTATTAATTTTGCACTGTCTCCCCTCACAGCCTACTTTGCCAGAGGAAAAAAATTCCAGCCCCAAGTGGTCCTTTTTATAACATCTTCAGGCAACCTTGACCAGTAACAAGCAGAACATTATTTCTACTCTTTCATAGTCTAAGCTTCTTGTCTTAGTTCAGTGTGGTGGTTGTGACCACAGTGTTGGACTACAGATCGGAGTCCAACTTAAGGCTGCCAGATCTGGATGAGGAAAACGGCACTAATGGGAGACCCATTTTTCCACTAGAAACAGCTGTGTGCGAAATCAAAACTTGCCGCTATTAACTGTAGCGCTTTGAGATTCCGCTTACATTTAGCAACATTGATGGTTGTGCGGAATTGCCCCTGGTGTTTTTCAAAGGTAGATGGGAAGGACCTCATAAGAGTCTCAGCCTTACCTTCCAAAATAGCCATTTTCTCCAAGGGAACTAAACTTGGTAGTCTAGAGATCAATTGTAATAATTGGAGATAGCCGAATGCTACCTGAAGGTTGGCAACCGTAGGTCAAATGCCACAACATTCATTGGGAAACTTTAGGGCAGCTGCTGCCTGAAAGCCAGCTTGGTGTAGTGTTTGAGCAGTGGCCTTTAACCTCTAGAACCATGTCTGATTCCTCACTTCCTCCATATGCAGCCAGCTGGTTGACCTTAGCCTAGTGACAGTCCTGATAGAGCTCTTCTCAGAGCTCTCTCTGTTAGGGTTCTCCCAATACCACTTACCTCACAGGGTGCCTGTTGTGGGGAGAGGAAGGGTAAGGTGCTTGTAAGTCATGTTGGGTAGTGAAAAGTGGAGTATATGAAAAAAAAACAGTTTCTTTTCTTGAACCTTCATCAACCTCACATAATTGTGAACAGAAAACAGAGAAGAGGGAAGCCATGGATACTGCCAAGCTCCTCTGGGGAAAGGTGAAATAAATGCAGTGGCAACATTTTGCTAATTGTGGAGAAATGTGGTCTTAATTTTGAAAGGAATGTCATCAATATTTCGATCAAACTGTTTTATATTGTATTTAGCTAGTTAGCACTAAGGGAATGCCACCTGGTCCACGACTGCCCATCAATGTCTGCTCTCCATGGCGACAAAAGTGAACCTTCTATTCCACAAAGAGCAGCAAGGAACTTCGGGACACCAGTGCAGCAACATCAGAGAAAAATCTCAGCCTCTGTTTACTGGCTCACCAGTGCCACAGATTGGCTGCTTTTTGAAACAAGATGCTCGACTAGCATGTGTTGATCCCCTGCCTAAAACCACCCTTCTGGCAAGCACAATTGAAAGTGCATAGGATGTGCTTTCAGTCCCAAACCACTCAGTATCGCTTGGCTGCTGGTCCTGTTCACCAGGGAGTCAGGGGCTAGCAGGGAAGATCTCATATTCCCATCCATGCATCATTCCAGGTCCCCCACTTGTCTTTCAGATTTCCTTGTGCCTCTGACTTGAGGTGAGGAGCTCCTCTCTGCAATTCATCAAACCAATTTCTGGCTATTACCATGACAAAATGAAGCAGAAGAGTGTCTGTCTCCAGGAGAAACCTCACTCAGGATCTGTCCATCAAGGACACTCCATGATTAATCAGTATGTCACAAAAATGCCACATAGCATTTCCTAAATAAAACCCTGATTTGGATTGGCTGTCACTATGGTCCACCTGGTATTATAAATTGCCTGCCAAAGCCACATATCTCCAGTCTGATCCAGCCTGCTGTGGAACATAATCCTTCTCCACCTGGGAGCCTTTTATCTTATTTGTAAGTTTCCTCAAGACCTGGAATCAACCTTCCTCCCTTTCACATGGCCAGGCTGCAAAATATATATTTTTTATTTCAAGACCTTGCAAAAAGGAAAGCAACAACATGGGTGATCGTAAGATTGAATTGGACCATAGTCCATCTGACATGTCAATGCTCCTGATCATGCATGGTAACAATACATGAGTGTAGAAAAATTGATATAAAATGTACAACCACAATAATAAACAACTTCATTTTTATAGCCTGCCCTTCCCAGTAGGCTTGGAGCAGGTAACAATAATGGGGAAAAAATGAAGATAGCCTAATGTGAAACCTAAACTCCTTACTTTGTTTGCATTACATGGTGTTTTTCATTGTGATGGATATGTCCTTCCTGGGTGCTGGCTATCCTTCCCCTGCTTGATCTTGAGAAGCTGTTAAAGAGGAATAGACTCTAATCTCAAGGGCCAGGTTTGATTCCCCCACTCCACATACAGGCAGGGGGGTCACTGACTTCCAGGTGGGGGACCTGGAGATCTTCAGCAATAACAATTGCACCAGTTCCTTTGGGGAAAACAACTGGAAGGAAGAAGAAAAGAAAGAAGAAGAAAAAAGGAGGAGGAGGAGGAGGGAGGGAGGATAGCCTTTCCCAGGTCTTCCTCAGTCCCCCCCCCCCCACACTTGGGAGGGCCTTCTGGTTGTGCAAGAAAGCAGTCATGTTTGAGCCTTTGCAGCCAGTGTGAGCTCTGACCTGTCAAAACTCTCAATGTTGAGCTTCCAAACCCAAAAGACACAATGTATTAAAGCATTACAATGCCATTGCAAGCCTGGGGTATGGTAGATTGCAGGGAGCATATCGGGGGGGGGGGGAGATTTTTCCTTTGCTCATTATGCCCTTTTTTCGAGAATCAACCAGATGGCTGCTCTGTTTGCAGTTTTAAAAGAGCAATATTTTAGGTAGTTATCTGTGTTCTTGCAGTGATAGTGTTATAGTGTTCTCTTATAGTTCTAGTGTTCTTCACTGTAGCTGGCTACGAAGCTGTTGTTGATGCATTCTCACAATTTAGTGGTTTGCTTCTATTACGTGTGTCCAGGGTCAACAGGCATGGCTCATGAATTATTTGGAATCAATCTTATTTAGAATATATCTGAGCTGCTTTTGTGCCTGCACAACTGACAGCATTCATCAGTCACTGAAATCCATCATAGGACCCATGCTCAGAACTTAGTCGTGAATTGAACTGTAGTCCCCAGGTGGCAGTGCAATTGCAGTGATACACTAGGTTAAACACAACCATACTCTGCTTTGGGAGTCAAGCAGGGAAGATGGGCAAGGATGCAATAGTGGAGAGACAAGTCATGAAGCTTCCTCTTGCTACCCCACCTTAATAGTCTCAGCAATCAAGAGCAGCACCGAATTTCTCAGCGGATTCCACATTGCCCCTGGGTTGGATGGGTTGAGTGGATGGGGAAAGGAACAGAAACATTCGCCATAGATTTTAGAACCGTTTCAAGCAGCCAAAGAAAATGAATGTTGCTCACATTTTTCTTTCAGTTTGAAGGGAGGATTTAATTCTACAGAGCCAGGAAGCTTAAAGACCTCCATTAGTGCTTGCAAGCAAGGAGCTGTTCACAGAAGCCACAGAACTGAAGGTGCTGAAATGAAGATGGAATGAAGCATATGGAAGGAATCTGCAACTGAGCAATTCCAGGATCTTAGTTTGAGGCCTTATTTAAGGCATATCTGCAAGCTGAATAAAAGACCTTTTGTATGTCATGTTTTAACATATATCTTTATGCTACACAGTACAATCCTAAGCAAAGCTATGCACTTCTACAGCCATTGACATGTCCCTAAGATTGTACTGTAAAACTATACAGCACTTAGAAATGTATGTTTTATACCAGGGGTAGTCAAACTGTGGCCCTCCAGATGTCCATGGACTACAATTCCCAGGAGCCCCCTGCCAGCGAACGCTGGCAGGGGGCTCCTGGGAATTGTAGTCCATGGACATCTGGAGGGCCACAGTTTGACTACCCCTGTTTTATACTGTATCATTGTAATTATCATTATAACTGTATTTATCCCCCCCAATCTAGTGAGATTTATATGCTAAAGCCATATGCTATAGGCATATGCTGTACAAATTACATGTTACAGGTGGCTTCATGGCTCCTTGTACTGTGTACTTTTAATGGAAGACTTGGAGGGCCTTGTATAAAGTGGCTCAGTTGAGGAAGAGGGGACCTTATCTAATAGACTGGGATAAAGCCACACAGAGGCCGATTCCACATGGGTGGAAAAGACCAAGAGGCTGGTCACATGGAAGCGGGGCTAATCCCTGCTTCCACATGACACAGCTGCTGGGTAGGCCCCCTCCTGGGCCTACCACAGATCAGGCCCTCAGTTGTCCCAGGCTAAGGGAACATGGGATAATCTGCATTTCCTTAGCTGCTGCGGAGCCAACAGGGCCTGTTGAGTGGAAAGCCCGTGTGGACAGGAAAGAGCGGACTTTCCAGGCCTGGCTCCTCCATGCCCTCCGGTGGCCCAGAGGGGGCAAATGATGCTACAGTCAGCTTTGTGGTGCTTTGCCATGCTGTGGGGAGGGACAGACTGGGACATTTTTTTATTTTGCAGGAAGGTGGGATTGTGTGGGATGAATTCCCACCGTTCTGTAAAATACCTCCCCTTCACACGGCAAAACCATTTTGCTGTGTTTCCCGGGGAAGTGTATTTTGGTGGTAGAGCAGATCCAGTGCTGACTTGTATACCCCATGGGGACACAGAATGCTGAGGAGCATGCAGCTCCAACGCAATGCACTGTCAGTGGCCCATTATGGTTGGCGCCGTGTGGAATGGCCCAGAGAAAAAGAGACACACAGAGAGTGACTGATGTGGGCTTTTTTTCTTCTTGGGATAAAGCCACAATCATGAAATGGCTAGATGCTATTCCACCGTCCTTTCCCCAAATCATTTCTTCTCAGTAATGAACAGTTACCTTAGAAGTGGACCCAGAAATCAAAATCTAGCAAACCCCATCAGATTCCAAAGCTTTACCATATTTAAAAAATGTGACTAGCTGATGCTAGTTTCTTGAACCTCTGCATTCAGACTTTGCTGTTTAACCAAATGTTTCACCATTGTGACAAGGTAAGGTAAAGGTAAAGGTATCCCCTGTGCAAGCACCGAGTCATGTCTGACCCTTGGAGTGACGCCCTCTAGCGTTTTCATGGCAGACTCAATACGGGGTGGTTTGCCAGTGCCTTCCCCAGTCATTACCGTTTTACCCCCCAGCAGCAAGCTGGGTACTCATTTTACCGACCTCGGAAGGATGGAAGGCTGAGTCAACCTTGAGCCGGCTGCTGGGATCGAACTCCCAGCCTTATGGGCAAAGCTTTCAGACGGCTGCCTTACCACTCTGCGCCACAAGAGGCTCATATTGTGACAAGGGGATGACTCAAAACATCTGCGCAGGTCTTTGTCTCTCTGAAGCCGAGGCTTCGATTCCTTCCCAACCTGCTTGATAGAAAGCTCTGTATGACTTGAACTCTGGCATATTCTTCCTCCCACATAAATGGGCTCAATTCCCATATCTTTCATATACTCCATGTCAGAAGTTATTTTCTGGAGGTTACGGGGAGAAGCTTGTGGATGGAAGATTGCTGCTGCCATTAGAATAGACAGAGTGCCCTGTCAGATGTTAATGAAATTGACAGTATCAACATTTAGTTTTGGCCTCAGTGGCTGGAGCTCTAACAGAAGCCAAAGGAGAGCTGTGTCAGCTTATGTCAGGGATAGAGTATGGCTCATAATGTTAATGTTGTGTAAACTTCATGAACAAAAGAAAAGGGCACAGAGAGAAGGGGTGTGAATGTCATTTCTTTTTTACATCCAGTGAAAGCAACGTTCTTGAACTGAATGTTCAACTCAAAAGGAAAAGAAAAAGAAAAGGAATGTGGTGTCATGAGGGGAACTTGCTATTATGAGAAAACTTCACTCATTCAAAATGTTAAGCAAATCAAAAGTCAAAGTGAGCAGAAGTGCTTCCTGCATAGTATTACATTGACATGCTGAATTCAGAGGACATGAATGGCGAGCAAGACAGTACCCCAGTGACACCCCGTCAGAGAAAGCATCTGGAAAAGGGGAACAACACAAGTTCAACTAGGAAGCCAGAATTTAAGACCCTTGGCCTTTTATTACAAAAGCTGCATAAATTCAAGACTGATTTTAACTTTCAAAGAAAAAGAAAAACATAAAAGTTCTGAAAGCCAAAAGACTCACCAATGCAGAAAGACAGCAGAGCTATAAGGACTATCCAGGGCAGAGCATGGACTCTCTGCCTGCTGAACAAAAATGATGAGTACATGCTCAGAACAATGATTTCCTGGCTCTCAGGGAACAAATTTATACCCATGAAACTGACAGCTGACCTAGAAAAGCTGGGAGAAAAGCATACAAGATTTTCTGGGATATTCTAGAGGCCTCCCACTCCCGTGCTGACAGTTCCTCTGAAGTCACAGTCCAAGGGTACAAGGGCATCTGACAGAGAAGAGGGGAAATGATTCCTTAGAAGAGACGTGTTCTTCAGTTAATTAAGTAATAATCCTCTGAGCTGGGGAAGTAAGGCTCTTTGTAGTGGAAGATGTGATCCTTAGAAATATAGAGATCTGGATTTGTGACAGGCATTTTGATTGCACAGTGATATGCCTGCTTGGTGCAAAATCTGCAGTCATCGCATATTTATATATGATAAATGTGGGGAAAGAGTCAACCATCATAGAACCAATGATGTTGAGAAGTATTTTTTCCCTGGGAAAAAAAATTACCGTTCCAAGGTCCAGATCTAAAACTATTAAATACTACTGCCTGATCCATGCAAAGATGGAGATTATGAATCTCAGCGTAATATGGGAGTAAGCTTTTTGGGACAAGACCAAGTTTTACAAAAGTGTTGAGTTCCACTTGAACAGAAATGGAACCAGAATGTTGGTGCTTAATATGAAAAAAGATTGCAGAACAGTTTACTAACTCCTGAGGGGATGCAGGGGATGACCAGGATGATTCAGCACCAGTGTACAACTGGGGAACATTAGTGAAGAGGAGAGGGGGCTGGGCTAGAACTCGATATAAAGAGTGTGGCATGAAATTACATCTGGTGAAGGAGATAAAAGGATCCTAGAGGAAAATGAGTATACCAAGGACTAAGGTTACCATCCTTTGAAAAACAAAAAAAGGACACATTTCTCGGCTGACTACTTCCAATTGTTGGCAGAGTTTCAACACTTACAACAGTGTTAAGCACCAGTCTGCTTTAAAGTATAAAATAGTTTTATTTAGAAGAGAAACCAATTTGTATAGAAAGAGGAGAGTCCTCTCTAACTGTTCTGTGGTCGTCATTGTGTGCTGTTCTGGAGGTAAGCAGGGAGTAAGTTGCTCAAAGGAGTGGTAAATCTCCAGTTGAACAATGAGGACATAAGAGACTATTTGAAAAACAGGACATTCCTAATCTATGCTAAGGACACTTTTCCTCCAATGCCCCCATATCATGCAGATCTTGCATATTCTGGCACATGCAAATGATCACTATGACAAATCTTATTTTAAATACCCCTATTATTTAAGCTGTGATAATTGCTACTAACTAGGATTGTCCCTAACCTTCTAGCACCAAAATAGGACATTTTCAAAAGTTTTTTTTTTTTTAAAGAGGACGGACACCCAAACCCAGCTTGCCATATGAGAACTGCCTCTCCTAACCACAACACCATGCTGTCGATGGAGTACTTCTATATACCACGGAGGGCATAGAGTTCAATAAAAATAGAAAACAGAAGAATAGACCATTGCACAATATTGGTATGGATGGAAATCCCAGATTCAAAAGGTTACAACACTGGGGTCATACTGTTGCTCAAAATTCTGAGGACTATCTTGAGATAGAGAAAGAAATAAGGAAGGTAACCAGAGGGGAAAGCTGTAGTTTCTTCAGTTGACGTCTTGTCATGTTGAGATGATATAGTGAATACATGAACATTCTATGTACAGTAAACACTTTTCGTTAGATATGCATTGAGCAGTTCTCATACATGTAATTTAATTCCATATTTATCCAGGTAGTGATCCCTGGTTTAATTTGAGAAGTGAAGGTGTGCTGGATCTTTCTTAAAGGTGTATAAAATATAAGGTATGTATATTTAATATATGTTCTTTAATAATTCCCTTTTTGCTGTAAGATTTTTTTTGATATAAAATGTATATATTTGTTTCCAGAATTAGATTGTGGGTTTAAGACTTTGTTTGTATCCCTGAAAAAAAAACAATTCAGAAATAAGGTAGAAAACTATTTTAGTTACATAAAATTTATATTTTCATGTTATATAAGGTCTACATGAAGACTTGATATACTTTGATTTTGATACAGTTTACTGAGGAAGTAAAATATGAAAACAAGGTTTTATACCTAGGAACTCGTTCTGAATAAAGCTTTTTGCCATCGCCAGCTTGGAAATTTCTTTCTGTTTATGGATCTTTCTTAAAAACAGATATATGCACATACATGTTATCTTGCCAGGTCAAAGTGGCAAATAGTTCTTTTATTAGGATTTGAAAACAATAGGCACATCAGTGTAAAGGTAGATTGGTTGTGGTTTATTACTTATAATTAGCAGGCAGTTGCAATATAAGTGTTCCAATTTCACAACAATCATACATACCTAACGAGACAGGTTGTAATTTCTAATCGGCCACTGGAAGCCCAGTCAGCAGCAGAAATATGGACCCCTGGCCTGAGGTGTACAGCATCCAGTGCTAGATCTGTACTGAGCTTCCAGTGTCCAGCTAACAAGGGGGGCGGGGGTCTCTTACTACCCATCATGTCATGTACAACTCTTTTTCCATAATAAAAAATAGAGGCAGGTGAAGTCTCCCAATTATAACACACCACCTGTTTTTAACGAGCTGAGATCATACAAATCTTCACCCAGCTTTCTATGTTGAAGTTCAAAAGGTTGAGATAAGCATGTTTACATATGAACAATACTTGCTGCTTACAGCTGCGTTTCAGCAAGAAAACCAAAAGCAAGACAGCTAAAAAGCAAGGCCTGTCTCTAGACCCATACAAAATGGAGGGAACAGAGCTATGTGATGTGAGAAAGGACAAAGGTCTGTCAATAATGCCTCGTAACAATATCTTCTGCATTATTTTCCCATACACATATGCGATGTATATATGTGCACTAACACATGAACAGGACTTTAGTGAGTGGCTAATTAGATGCTTAGGACATGCCAAAGAGACAAAGCATTAGGCCTTGGAAGAGCTGTTCATGGAGATGATTAAAAGGGTGACAACCTTGGAATTGGGCCTGAGATGTACTTCACACTGGATGCACTAACTGGGAACAGTGATCACGGTGTTACTAAGAATTTTGGGTATGTAAAGAGAAAGTTGTCCAAAAAGTCCAGCATGAATAGCTTTAATTTCAGAAAACACCTGAATTAGTCAAAAGGAACCTTAAGGGAAAGTAAAGAAGGTCAAATCACTTCAGGATACTTGGAAGTTATTTAAATATACAATAACGAAACTCATATAGAACGGCAGAGTTTAAATATGTACGCATTGGCTTAAAGCATAGTTTTATTGTGAAGAGAAACAACTTTGAAAAGAGAACGGAGATAGTCTTAATAGACAGATTAATTATTTATATACAATAAACCTTTATTGGCATACAAAGCCATCATTACATAAGGTTAAGATATAGGGTGCGTAACACAAGATAAAGAAACACAAATAAGAATTTCTCAATGCCATGAGCAGATGACTTAGTCTGCAAGAGAGGGGCTAGCAGGGAAGACCAAAGTTTTTGTTTTCACAAAGTTGATAAAGTCTGGTTACAATAAGAAACAAATGACGCTAGAAGGCATTTAAAGCCTACTTTAGAAAATTAAAGTACAGCATCATCTGCATATAATAACAAGGGCACAGGCTGAGAAGCTAGTTTAGGGGTGTGGCCATCAATTCTAGACATGTAGTTAGGTAAATCTGATAGAATTAAAAAGAAAAGGGGCTAATAGGGAATCTTGCTTGAAACCCTGATTCATAAGTATCCTTCGGGTTAAAGAACCGTTCTCATCATATCTAATTTGGAAAGTATTTGAAGAATGAGATTTATGCAAAATAAAATATTTTTCCTACCCAGACAGAAGGATGGGTTCAATATTATACCAAACCTTTTAGTGATTTATCACTACTTAATCAGTTGAGGATAGATTAACCATCTTAGATGTCCCGGATTGGCCTCCACTTACTCAGGATGTGATACAAGCATATTCTTAGTATGAAATTGGGCAAAGGCTCTGGTCAAAATGGCCTGCTGGTTGATTTGTTGAAGGCCAATCTTGATTGCTGGATGGAACCCCCTGCTCAGTTGTTTATAATGATTGATAAATTTGGTATCCTTCCTGACTTGTGGTTAAATTCCATCATAGTTCCATTTTTTTAAAAAAAGCAGTCCTAATAACCCAGAGAACTATCTTCCATAAGCCTGTTATCCATATTGGGGAAATGATATTTGATTCCGTCAATAGACAAATATTGTGAGAGAAACTGTCACAACTAGGCATAGAGGAGCAATTACATTTTCTTTGGGGTTTGCAATTGATTGTTCTTCATCTGAAAGCAAATGAGGAAGGAGCAGGAAGTCCTCACTTGAGCTGATCAGGACACAGGAGATTATTTGAAAAATAGCAGGAAGTTCCTGGTCTAAATATGCTAATTATGCATCTCTTCCAATACCCCCTATAGAATATTAATCATATATGCTGTTGGATCATGCACAGTACAGATCTTGCATATTCCAACACGAACATGATAAGATATCCTCAAATCTAATAGAGTGGCAGCACGAATAATGAATGTATTCAAGGAAGTCATAAAAGGTTTGAAGGCTCCTTTTAAAGTGTTTTGACCAAGAGAGTTGAAAAAGCAGCAGCACAGATTCTGGCAAAACAAATGTTTTAATACATCAGAAGCAGAAACCTGCCATGGGCTGGTGTGTGAGGCCAAGCCCTAGTGCCAGACCAATTATGTATATTCAGAAAGTAATAAAAGGTGCTTATAACCCTGCATCCCTTATTGCTGTCCCATATTTTTGCCAGAACTTGGAAGAACTTGGATAAAACATCTTGTGGCCCATGAAAGACAATAGATTTATTGTGGCGGAATCTTTTGTGAGCCAGACCTCATAAATTAGAATCATAGAATCATAGAATCATGGAAGGGGCCATTCAGGCCATCTAGTCCAACCCCCTGCTCAACGCAGGATCAGCCCTAAGCATCCTAAAACATCCAAGAAAAGTGTGTATCCAACCTTTGCTTGAAGACTGCCAGTGAGGGGGAGCTCACCACCTCCTTAGGCAGCCTATTCCACTGCTGAACTACTCTGACTGTGAAAATTTGTTTCCTGATATCTAGCCTGTATCGTTGTACTTGAAGTTTAAACCCATTACTGCGTGTCCTCTCCTCTGCAGCCAACAGAAACAGCATCCTGCCCTCCTCCATGTGACAACCTCTCAAATACTTAAAGAGGGCTATCATGTCCCCTCTCAACCTCCTTTTCTCCAGGCTGAACATTCCCAAGTGTCAGGAATCAGGCTGAGCCCAGCATGTGGAGTCCCAAGTGAAAGCGCATCAAGAATCCAACAGTCGGTTGCAAATTCCAAAGCAGAGCTTTATTAGGCAAAGTCCACAGAAAGCTAAAGCAGGCCAAGACCTTCCTAAGCAAAGATCTTGATAATAACAAAGTACATGGGGGACAGGTGGGGTAGTTATAGGGCTCACCAGATAGGGGAGGGGGACCCGGAGGGTTTCGGCGGGAGAGTGGGGAGAAGTGACAAAAGGGATCTTGTTCCCAGGCTGCCAGATGGCCAGGAGCCTTATCGGGAGGTTGGCACATTGTTGAGACTTTGCTGTCTCCGCAAGGACACTTACAGTAAGATTGATACATTTGTTGGAGCTCCTCACCCGCTGGGAAAGGAAGGGAGTGAAGTTCTCAGAAGACAGGTTTATTGCTTTATGGCCTTGGGCAGCACCGGCCGGAGAAGGCATGGAAGTGTGAGAATATGCAGGGTCGGCAGGGATCAAGATGGCATGAAACCAGGGGGGTTCATGACACTCGCCTCCCCTCAAGGCCCCCCCCACCCGTTCAGGCGCCCGCGGCGACGGGGGTCGGGCCCGCCTTGTCGGGGAAGCGGGCATGGAACTTGTGGAGGAGGAGGGGGGCGGCCACGTCCTCCGCGTCTACCCATTCGTTATCAGAGTCAGGGAAACCTTTCCAGGAGACCAGGTATTGCAATTGTTTGCGGAAAAAACGGGAGTCGACCACGTCGGCCAGCTCGTAGTGAGTGTCCTCCCCCACCATGACGGGGGGGGGGAGGACGCAACTTTGGGTGCCAGTCGTCCGGCAGGGGGGCTTTCTTGACCAGGCTGACATGGAAAACGGGGTGGACCTTGCAGTACGCTTTGGGAAGTTCAACCCGTATGGTGACTTCGTTCAGCACCTGCACCACTTTGAAAGGGCCCACGAATTGGTAACTCATTTTCTTACACGGTCGCCTGTTCTTGAGGTGTTTTGTGGAAATGTACACCTCATCCCCCACAGTGTACGGGGGGGGGCTCTGGCGCTTCTGGTCAGCCCACCGTTTAAAGTCCACTTTCGCCTTCCCGAGGGACTCAGTCACCTCCCCCCAGGCCTCCCGCACCCGGGCCGCCCACTCGTCCACCCCTGGCGGGGTCGCGGAGGGGTCCCCTGGCGGTTTCGTGAGCGTGGGGAAGGGGGGTGAGACGTAGCTGTGTACCACCTCAAAAGGGGACTTCCCCATGCTGGAGTGCGGTGCGTTATTGTAAGCGTACTCCGCCAGGGGCAAGAGGGAGACCCAATCGTCCTGATGGTAGTTCAGGAAGCAGCGGAGGTACTGTTCGAGTACTTGGTTTACTTGCTCCGTCTGCCCGTTCGTGGCGGGGTGATACGCTGAGCTGAGCCCCCAGAACACCCCCGCCAGGGTCATCAGGGCCCCCCAGAATTTGGCAACGAATTATGCCCCCCAGTCGCTGATTATTTTGCGGGGGAACCCGTGGAGTCGCACCACGTGGGCAACGAACAGTTTGGCCAGGCGCTGCGCGGTGGGCAGGCCCGGGCAGGGCACGAAGTGGGCCTGCTTTGAGAATTGGTCCACCACTACCCAAATCACCGTCTTCCCCTGGCTGAGGGGTAAGTCCGTGATAAAGTCCATGGAGATAATTTCCCAGGGGCGGGCCGGGATTTCCAGGGGTTTCAACAGGCCCTGGGGTTTCCCCACCCCCCGTTTGCGAGAGAGGCAGACCGGGCAGCCCGTGACGTACTTCCCCACGTCGTGGCGGGCCCCCGGCCACCAGAATTGGCGCCGTAGTAACCCCCACGTTTTCAGGAAGCCAAAGTGCCCAGCCACTTTGCTGTCGTGGCACAGTTCAAGAATCGGTTTGCGGAGAGAGGCGGGAACATACAAGCGGTCCCCCCTGTACCAGACCCCCTCGTGGGCGCGGAGCTGCGAGTGGAGGTCAGCCAGCTGGACTAGATGGCCTGTATGGCCCCTTCCAACTCTATGATTCTATGATTCTATTATTCAGACTAACACAGCTGCCCCTCTGGGATTGTGCACAAAGTTACTGCCAGTACTAGATAATCCAAGCCCATACCATTCCTGATGTTAGAACCATGGTGACCTTTCCCCCACCTCCTGCTGTTTTCAGGACTGAGGCAGCAAAGGGTGCAGACTCAATTTTAGAAATTCAGTTGGGAGGTGTTACTTTCTGACATAATATCCCCCCCTTCAAAGTATTTATCTTGCATACTAAGGATAAGTGATCAGTGAAATTAAGGATAATTTCTCTAGAAGTATGACACATTCCTCATGAACAGTGTTTCTATATGATGAACAGTACACACTGGAGCACATTCCATTGCAGCTGTAATTTTGTCCAAAAACAGCCTTTATGTTCAAACTGCATCATCATTTTTTATCGAATTTCCAGATTTTCCTTACTGCTATTTACCATGGGCAATTCACCTCCCACAGGTACATAATTTTGAAACTCTTTTCTAACATCTCCCAGGCCCAAATAATCACATTCTTCTGGCGGCCATGGACACAAGTTCAGCAGAGGGGTTTCCCTCCACATGGCAGCATGAGGTTGCCTAGCAATCCTACATAATCTCTCCATGGCAGCTTCTGCTCCACTCTGTTCCAGCTAGTAGTGGTACACCTTCTCATTTGCCATATTCTATCTTCATATTTCATTTGCATGCCTACATTTCAGATAAGAGCCTTGTATACCACTCAAAAAGCTAAGATTGGATTAAAGCAGTTGGTAATGATAGCCCTGTGGCCTGATCAGGGTCTTTTTGCCCAGTGCAACACTTCCCAATTATCACACTGAACAGGAAAACCTTTTTGAATTTTTATTTTTCTACTGCAGCAAGAAAATAGGCACAGAGAATTTCTCCAAGTCGGCTTGCCTCTCACAGGATTACACCGAATTTTATATGTCCACATCATGCCTACATCATAGGGCCACCCAGAGACCTAAGCCAATTCCATAATGCCACTCCTTGGGACTGGGAATTTTGGTCAAATTCTGCTAGCTTCTTAAGCTTCTTGGGGGATGTAATGGAGATGGTGGTTTCACACACCACCACCACTTAAGTCCCAGGCTTTAAAACCAACACTTTGACATTGATTTGGCCTTCAATCTAGAGGTGGTGCAGCTGGGAGAGCACCATTGTTGTTGTTGTTGTTAGGTGCGAAGTCGTGTCCGACCCACTGCGACCCCATGGACAATGATCCTCCAGGCCTTCCTGTCCTCTACCATTCCCTGGAGTCCATTTAAGTTCACACCAGCTGCTTCAGTGATTCCATCCAGCCACCTCATTCTCTGTCGTCCCCTTCTTCTTTTGCCCTCAATCACTCCCAGCATAAGGCTCTACTCCAGGGAGTCCTTCCGTCTCATAAGGTGTCCAAAGTATTTGATTTTCATCTTCAGGATCTGGCCTTCTAAGGAGCAGTCAGGGCTGATCTCCTCTAGGACTGATCGGTTTGTTCCCCTTGCAGTCCAAGGGACTTGCAAGAGTCTTCTCCAGCACCAGAGTTCAAAAGCTTCAATTCTTTGACGCTCGTCCTTCCTTATGGTCCAACTTTCACAGCCATACATTGCAACTGGGAAGACCATAGCCTTGACTAAATGCACTTTTGTTGGCAGGGTGATGTCTCTGCTTTTTAGGATGCTGTCTAGATTTTCCATAGCTTTCCTCCCCAGGAACAAGCATCTTTTAATTTCTTTGCTGCAGTCCCCATCTGCAGTGATCTCGGAGCCCAGGAAAATAAAATCTGTCACTACCTTCCTTTCTTCCCCATTTATTTGCCAGGAGAGCACCATTAGACGTTCGTAACTTACTCTGTGCAGGCCCTTGCAGTCTCATTCTGGACTAGCTGAAGCATCCAAAGCAGTCTCAAGGGTAGGCCTGCACAGAGTGAGTGGCAAAAGTCTAATCTAGAGATGACTGTTGCATGGATCACAGTGACCAGACTGGATGTTGACAGATAAGGTGCCAGCTGTCATGCCTGGCGGAGGTCATAAAAAGCCTGGCAGGCAATGTTTGTGACCAGGGCTTCATAGATGAAGAGGAGTCTAGAATCATGTCAGGCTCCTGATGGAAGTTGACATTGTTAATAGGACTCCATCAAGAGCTAAGAATTGCACTAACTCACCTGGGACATGGCAACTCAGCTAGAGGACCTCTTGACTGGATTTAACTTCAGACAATTTAATTGTTTCACCCAGTCCACCACAGTCTCCAAGCAACTGGCCCGCAAATTAGGTGGTGTAGATGGATGGCAGTACATCAGCAGATACAGCTGGGTATCAACAGACTTTCTCTAGCATTACATATAGGTGGGGAGTTAGCTGCTAGGAAGGGCTAATTAGAGTCAAGCTGTATAAGTGAGTATAAGTAACAATAAGTATAGCTAAGAGAGGTAGTAAGAGAGTTAACAATAGATAAGCAAAAACTTAGCATGTGGGGGTTTGCATTGTCTTGAGTGTTGTAATAACTTGTAATTGAGCAATATCCCATTCCAATCTATTTCTGAAATTCCTTTGCAATAAAACAGATATTTTGAGGTCCACCACTGATTGCCCTGGGAGGTTGAAATGTTCTCCTACAGGTTTCTCAGTTTAGCAATCCCTGATGTCAGAGTGGCGTTCAGTCCACATCCTTTGGCATAGAGTTCAACTGGAAGGCATTGTTAGCATTTCATGGCATATACAGTGTTAGAAGATGAGCAAGTACATGCTCTGAGATTGTGCAATTGATGTTGTTAGGTCCAGTGATTATGTTGTGCGGGTCCCTGTGTCAACAAAGTTGGTATCAATGTTCAAATTAATTGTATTAATGTGGGTGAGGAGTTTGAGACTGGAGGACTGTGTGTGAACAGGAAAAGGTTTACTCCCCAGTAATGGGAAACAGACCTGTCCTTATCCAGTAGAGGTTGTAAGCTGCTGCTGACATGGTTTTGAGTGGAGAGCTGTAGGTGACCACTACTGGTATTCTGTTGTTCTTTCTCTTGGGCCTGTTTTCTCTGGATACCATTCTGACTTCTGTTAATCTGTTTCTTGACTTCATCAGATAGATACTTTGGTACCAAAAGGTCTGTTGTAGTTCCTTGAGGTGAGAATCTTTGAAGGATTGGAGCACATGCTACTGTAGCATAGAGCCTGGCTGTACAATGAATTGTTTGGTATGTTTAGGATGGTAGCTGGAGGCATGTTTGTCCATGACCAATTATGCATGGGTCGGAAAGGCTGCACTGGTGGTGGCAGGGCAGCGGGGCTAATCCCCGATTGTACATGAAACTGCCACCATCCTGGCTGCCTCCCAGATCTGGCCCAGATGGCCCACAGTAAGTGAAAGTGGATACTTCCGCGTTCCCTGTAATGCCATGGTTGCCATTTGCATCCTGTTGGGTCAGCCCTGTGCGTAATGGAAGAGTCAGGCCTTTGGGCCCAGCTCCTCCCCTGACTTACGGTGTCCCTGCAGGGACACCAAACGCCCCTGTCAGCTTTACAGAGCTGCAGAGCTGGACAGGGCATTCTCCCACCCCCACAGTGGTGGCATGTTGCTCTCCTGCCATTGTGCGGTGAGACCCCCATACCCCCTGTTCTCCCCACCACTGCTGCTGCCGCCACGCAGCACATTGGGTTCTTCCTGTCCCGGCATTGTGTGTGCATGCTACATTGGGGCAGTCCATGTGTACCAGGGGATTCCATCCCCCATGTGTGCTCAGGGAGTGGTGGGGCATGCCACCCCATTGCAAGGACCCAGCAGCAGCCCGGTGTGGCTGCAGCTGTGCATAATTGGTCCATAGTTTTCCATTGTGTATTTTTACCATAGTATCCAGAAAATGTATTTCTTGAATAGATTGGCTGATGGTGGGTTGAAAGTCACTGAATGCCTGGTGGAAATATGTCCAGGGTTTCTCTCTCATGTGTCCAGACAATAAAAATGTATTGCAAATATGAGGTGTGAGTGTGTCAATGGTGCATACTCACATGCTCACTATGGTGTCACACACTATTGTTTGGTGCCTATGGTATCACACATGTAACTAGAAGTGTTAATAACACAGAGTCTCAGAACATAGTCCATGTATCTAGATACCCCCACAGCTATACTGCCTATGGTGGTGACAGTGGAATTATCTTGCATTCCAAAGCTTATGCCCAGAATTTAACTTTCTTGTCTTAAAGGTGGCATTGGACTAAATCTATGTTTTATAAAGACAGTCTGTGCTACATTAATATGGAGAAACATATTAGGCAGCCCAGAATCCTGTGTATACATTAAAAAGTCGTATGTATAAGGCATACATTATAGTGAGTATGTGAGAAAGGTGCATAAATCTATTTAGCCATGAAATGTAAGTTGCAAAGCAAGATGAACTCGGGGAAGAAGTTGTTGTTACAATGTGAATCTGTTACAATATTCTCTTCAATTTTGGAGCCACTGTTATGATTACTGTTACTATGCTTATGATGGATACCCACAGCGTTTAATGTGAACCGCCCTGAGCCTTAGGGGAGGCCGGTATAGACATTCAAGAAAATAAAATAATGGGAGGTCTGCACAATCTAGTATTGAGCCCTTGTATTATCAGGCTGAACACTGTCAGGATACATGGCATAGTCCACAAATCTTTCCAAAGGTGTATCCAAACAGTCTGCGGCACACAGCTACCAATTAGATCAATAAATCGTATGTAAACCCCCAGGAGGCCTAGAACATGTCAACCAAGTTTCCAATGAAACTGGTGATGTAGTTCCTGCTCGCGAAATGGAAAGAGTTATTTCACTGACTACTAGATTGCTGGCAGCATTGCAGTTTACAAAACATTACCTGAGAATAAGCTGTATGACAAGAGACAACAGGTGAATTCTTGCAGTGCCCAAAGGAACAAGAGCAAGATACTGATCATCTGCACGATAGGCAGTGCTTTCTGTACACCAACTGCCCAGCCATTGTCAGGTTTTAGATTAGCAAAGATTAGTTTGAAGGAAGAAGCTTGAAGGAGGGCAATAGTGCAGCCTTTATGAGCAGTTACAGCAGACATGAAAAGTGCAGCAGGAGACAAAAAGTGCCAAGTTATGTAATACAAGATGGTGTCGGTATCAGCTGTGTGAAGTAGCTAAGGGATGAGACGTGTCCTAAAAGGACAATTGATGTAGTTGCCCATGGAAACCTTAACCTCAGTGAATTTGTATTCTTGTTAGTGGAATGAGACTTTTTCTTGCATGCAGCTAGATCCTCTCTTATTCAGCCCTCTTCTGAAAGAATTCAAAGGTGCAAGGAAGCAGTTGGAAAGGGGGAGAATTAAATGACATTACACAGTAAAAACAATTACCCTACTTATGAACCTCTTGCCTAAAAATGTGTTCCCCATACTATTGCTCAGAACAATGAGAAGAATCATATTGAAATTTGCAAGGGAGGTTGATTTCATTCTGGATTTGGAAGTCGAGGGGTACTTTCACAGTCCAAAAATAATCACTCCCATTGTCATCTGTTCATTTTGAACCAGGTTGAGATAACTACTACAGGGCTGTCACCAGTCAAATGGTTAGAACAGTGTCCTCGGGAAAGAGACATAAGAGGAACAGCAAATGAAATGCAAATATTTTGATTAGGTTGAAATTACTATTATTACACGATAAGTTCAAGGAACATAACACAAAGCATCAACATTCGAAGCTGTCTATGGAATTGCGTGTTCACGCTGAGAAAGAAAATGTTTTCAGAGAAAAGGAAAAAGTGTAGAAACAGCAAAGAAGCGACATAAAAAACACCCAATAAAAGGGCTCGAATTATTTACAGATTATTTACAGAACATAGCTCTATTGCATAAATATCGTAGTTAACATTGCAGTCACAAAATTCTTTGATTCATTTATAACATTCCAGTTGGAACAAAGACAACAACCCTTGACCCTTATTGTGTCCAGACTTGTTATGCTCTTTCTAATTATTTGTTTCCTGCCCACAATTGCTTTATTCTGTGTGGAATTCTGCTACGCACCATGTTTTGTTTTATTTTTACATTTTCTCACATGCCCCCCCCCCCAGAGATGTGTTAGAACTGCTCAGGAGCAATCCACCCCCAAGTCATCCCTGCAGCACTGGTTGCAGTGGAGCCAATAAGCTTGGGCCCAGTCCAAGAACAAAAGAATCAAACCAGGAGTTCATCTGTTCCAGAATAGTGTTGCATACTGCAAACAATTAATTGCCCTGGAGGGCCAACAAACAGCAGCCAAGATCTTCCTCTGATGTGGCCTCCTAGCAATGGGTTCCAGAGGTCTGCTGCCTCTAATTATGGAGGTTCCTTTTCCTCACTAGTGCTAGTAGTCATTAATGGAACTATTCTCTGTAAATCTGCCTAACACCCCCTTAAAGCCATGTGTGCTTGTGGCCATCATTCTGTCCTCTGGCAGTGAATTCCATGATCTTAATAACTCAGTTAAAGAAGTCTTTCCTCATGTCTGTCTTGCTCCCAACAACTTCAGAGAGATAAAGCATCGGAGGAATGGAAAAGAATAATGATGAAATCCTAAAAACATTTTCCTGTAAACTTCTATGCTGGCTCAGGGGTTGATCTTCTCCTTACCCATGACAGCATGAAATTATGCCTGCAAAAGAACTGGCATACATCCTGAAACCCCATCCAAATTAACACAAAACCCTAAAGTAAGGTGACCAGATTTTAACAAAGGTAAAGCGGGACACCATTGACCGGGGGGGGGGGGAGGTTGAAAGAGTCGCTGCAGGTAGCTGGGGAGACTGAGGCCGTGGCGTCAGGCTCAGCGCGTGGGAGGGCGGGTAGTGCACTGGGGAAGGGGGCCAGTCCGGCCTGAAGGTCACTCCATGCAGTGAATGGATGAGTATTGCTTTGCTGACTGTATTATCTCTGCTAACAGATAGCTCTACAAGTGTAGGCAGCAGGGACCCTACAAACGAGAAAGCAGGAAGGAAGGTGGAGGCACTCAGAATGGAAGATCACTTGGGCTATACTCAGTCAATGTCTCCAAAAGACCAGGCCTGTCCATTGTAACTGCTACCCAATGCTCATTACCTTCCCCATGCCTGCCTTTCCTTCCCACCGGCACCCAGGCAATGACATTCCCCACCCCAGTCCCATAAAAGCCACTGTGAGGCCTACAGCAGCGACAGCAGCAGCCGTGCCTTGTGGAAAGCCAGTCTTTCCTCTGTGTGCTTGCCACTGTTTTGTTCCAGTAGTGTTCCTTCTATGCCTTTTCAGATTTCCTGAAATGCCAGTGCAGTGATAGAGAAAGCTGCACCTGTTGTCCTTCAATCATGCTGCTTTCAAAGGAACAAGGATCCTGCACAAATGAGAAAAATTGCACAACACTGTCACACCTCGTTCACAGCTGATGCTGTTCGATACATGCCTGGACAGTCCAGGCAAGACAGCCACACAATCTTAGGATCTCCTGGCTGTATTACACATAGTGGGAAGGAGGCTATGGAGCCATGACCTGCACACCAGGACTGAGGGTCTGTATCTGGCCCATTATGGTAAATCCCCAATGACCTCTTCATTGCTGCCTTATGACCACGCATCATATTTTTAGCTTCCTCCTTCCCCCCAGACAATGTCAGTGGCTTCCCCTTCCTTCCTCTTTATCCTCATCACAATCCCAAAAGGTCTGCTGAGTTTGGGGTAGGGTATGCTGCAGGGTCACCCAGTGAGCTTCATGACAGAATGAACTAGAATTTGGGTCTGCCCCTTTTCCTAAGCTCCTACATCACATAGATGCACAGACAGACAGTAGCTGCATGAAATGAAGGTTAGAAGTTCCATGGCAAAAAGCAGGGCCAAGGCACTGCTCTGAGCTCTGTGCAGATAAATTTGTCCATACCTCTAGATCAGACTTTCTCAACCAGGGTGTCATGAAACCCTGGGGTTTCCTGATGGCCCTGGGTTTCCCAAATGGGTGGGAAATGATTTTTATATATTAAAAAAAAAGTTAGAACATTTATTGGGTGATATGACCATATATAGTCATGTTGACCCGCCCTGCCATCCAAAATGGCTAACAATGAGCCTGGAGGGGGTGGGAAGGGGAGGGGTCCTGGGTGGGCATGTACACGGCTATGCTTCCCAACCATATTCTGCATGATTGTGCCACTTCTGGGGTTTCTAAAAGCCTGGAGAATGTTTCAGGGGGTTCTCAGTGGTAAAAAAGTTGAGAAAGGCTGCTTTAGATGACTCCCAAGCAGCTCCTGAGCAAAGCTACTGGCCTGTGTGCTACTCACTCTGGTTGGAGACCACACTCAAGACCCTGCAGGCCCCCTACCTGGGCTAGAGAGCCTATGGGGTCTCCTCAGCATTTTATTTAGCTAGTTGGTTATAGCCATTGTTCTTTCCAAAGGGGAATTAAAAGTAGATTACATTGTTCCCTCTTCTTCGTGTCCAGGACATGAGTTACTGATCCAAGTTCCCTCACTGAGCTTCAACAGCAGAGCGGGGATTTTCAGTGTCCTGAGACTTGGCTATTGTAACACCCATTATCTATATCTGTCCCCTTTCTTCCTTTAAAACAAGCCTTGTTTCCTGGTATGAACACTGCATATGTGGAACTATTGGTCCTCCTGGGTATGTTCATGGCCTCAGGACATGGCTAGTTGTTGACAATGAAACAGCATCTTCTTAAACCCTCTTGTTCTTTCTGGCTACAAAATATGAATCCAGCAACACCTTTAAGGCCAACCAAGTTTTATTCTTCAAGCAACTGAAGAAGTGTGCATGCACACAAAAGTTTATACCTTGAATACAACTTTTCCCCCAGGCTGTTATTGTTTGAATCCCTCTGTCAGAAAAACCCTTGGCCTAGTGCCTGCAAGCAGCTATTCTGGCCCTCCTGTTCAGTGGGAGGTTTCATGGAGGACTCTCTGAACATATGAGTCAGACCATTTCGGAGGTTCTACCAATTGCCACAATAACGAACCTGGATTTGAAGCAAAGATCAATTTTATTGGGTGCACACGAATAGACCTAATCAATACGTTGCCAACACTAAAGCACAATAGCCCAGGCAGGTTTGTATCAGTGTCTCCACAAGCTTCCCTACAAGTTTCAATTTTGGGGGGAAATGAGCTGAACAAAAAAGGAAGACAAAACACAGTGTCATAACACCAAGCAACTGTACATGGATATGTTCACCAGATAACATCTAGGAAACAAATGGGGTTTGGTGTCAGGCTGAGCAGAAAGGGCAGAGGCATGGAGAATGACTGAGGCAATAATTGACCAAAAGACAGGTGCAATAAGCAAGGGATAGGAAGCATCAAAGGCATATGTGTCAAGCAGACATATGAAAAGAAAGAGAGCATGGAGAGATACAGGGCAGAATGACCCATTCTGACATCCCACCGCCTCAAACCCAGCATCCCCCCCCCCCCTCGACTCCTCAACCTGGAGATAGTTTATCAGGCTAAGGGGTGTGGAAGTCCCAGATCTCTTGGTCTGGACAGCTTCGTCTCCCCATCAGGGAACTCTTTCCAATCCACCAGATACTGCAGCTTCCCCAAGGGGATCTGGAAATCCAGAATCTTGCTCACTTTGTAGTGGGTGTATCCATTCATGAAGATCCGAATCGGAGCATCAGGAGCTGGGTGCCACTGGTCAGGAAGAGGAATGCAGCAGAACAGGCTGCGGTGAAAGGAAAGATGGACATTTTAAAGTCTGAGAGACACAGAGTGCCACAGTGACATCATTCACTTAGCAGACCAAAGGGAATGGGCCCACAAACACTTTCCCAGTTTGTGGGAAGGTTTTGGTACGGAAATGGCAGGTGGACAGATAGGCCAGATCCCCAACCTGCTACGGGGCTTACACACACTCAGGGTGGGCAGGTTGAAGACTTTAAAGGCCGCCCACAGCCCCACAGCAGCCTTTCCAGGGCCCTTTAAACCCCCAAAATTGAGGAGTTGCATTGAAGCTTCTAAAGGTTGGCTTCCTAGAGTGGTGGGTGGCCTTACCGGGGCCTTTTGTGACACCCCAAACTGGGGGGTCTATGTTGAAGCTTCTAAGAGCTGCCCCAGGCCTCAACGCTGACGGGAGGTCTTTCCAGAGCCTTTCATGCCTCCCAAACTCAGGAGGCCACATTGAATATTCTAAAGGCTGCCCTGGCCCCATAGTGCCAATAGGTGGCCTTTCCAGGGCCTTTTGTTTCCCTGAACTTGGGGGGCTGGCTTGAAGCCTCTAATGGCAAACCCCATAGGGCCAGCAGTCAGCCTTTTTAGGTCTTTTCACGGTCCCCCAAATTTGGGAGGGCATACTGAAGCTCTACAGGCCCAGTCCCATAGGGCTGGCGAGCGGCCTTTCCAGGTTCTTTTGCAGCCCCCCAAACTTGGGGATTCCTTGTTGAAGCTTTTCCAGGGCATTTTGCCACTCCACTGAATTAGGGGAAGCATGTTGAAGCCTCTAAAGTCCACCCCCGGCCCCATAGGGCCTGTGGGTGGCCCTTCTAGAGTCTTTCATTCCTCTTTCAAAGGCTTCCCCGGTCCCATATTGTCTGTGAGCAGCTTTTCTAGGGCCTTTCTCACCGCTGAACTGGGGCAGCTGCATTAAAGCTTCTCAAGGCTGCCCCCAACCCCACGGGGTTCATTGGCAGCCTTTCCAGGGCCTTTTATGCCCCTAAAATCAGTTGAGGCCTCTAATAAAATAAAATAATAAAATAAAAGTGGGCCCCCAGGGCCTTCTGCACCCCCAAACCTGGGGGAGGGGTCTGCACTGAAGCTTCTAAAGGTTTCCCCAGGGTCCATGGGGCTAGCAGGCAGCCTTTCTGGGGCCTTTTGTGCCACATGAAATTGGGGAGCTACCAGGTGGAGTCCTTTCCAGGACCTTTTGCTATCCCGCAATCCTCTAAAGGCTGACCCATCACCAGAGGGCTAGGGGATGGCCTTTTCAGGGTATTTGTGGCCCACTGAATTTAGGGGGCTCATTGAAGCTTCTAAAAGCTGCCCCAGGGCTGACAGGGGGACACTACAGCATAACACAAGCCACACAACAGGTCTTCCCACTAGTGTGCACTATGGGTCAGTTTCACCTTGAACTGACTGGATCCCGCAGATGGGTTCTCGCTGCAGACTGGCCAATTTTGTGCTGGCTAGGATCCTGCCTCTGATCTCAAGCTCGGTCTTTGGCGGAATTACAAACACAACACCCGCCCCTTACGTAGTCACTTCATAGAAGGTGCACAAAGTCCTGGAAGTCCTGGGGAGGAGAGTGGGTTCTTGTGGATTAGTGCAGCTCAAGATCTGGGACCGGTGTGAGGACATCCTGCACCACAGGCTGTGCCTCTGGAATGCTGGGCGCTGATTCCACAGTTGAGGCTTCCTGGTGAACAGGAACATCGACGGGGAAACATCCTCAGTGATGGCTGCGTCTGTAGTGGCTGAGCTGGCAGGCTTTGCGGGGTAGTCAGGTCCAGGGTTGCAGCTGCATATCTGGTGCCCATGACAGCAGAGGGTGTGGCCTTCTGGTGACTAGACATGATAGGACACCAGCACCATTGCTTGGGTCAGAGGCAGGGATTCAGTTGGGGCTGGTGCCATATTTGGAGACTTACACTGGGTCATCTGGAACAAAGGAGCACGGGGCGACTGTCCCTGTATGGCAGGCTGCCTGGGTAGCATTGTGGTCCGGGTCCAGGTGGTTCAGAAGTGCAGCTCCATTGGGCTCTTACTGGTGGCTGATTATGGCATCACATGCTGCAGAGCCAGGAAATGGGTGAGACGTTGGTGCTAATCTCCCTAGGTGTGGAGGGAGTCCATTGTCATAACAAACTGAGCACCTTGTCATTTGCGGGGGATGATTCCATACTTGGGTGGAGATGGATGAGGCAAGCAACTGGTCTCTTTTAATTATTTCTTTTTCACAACTGGGAAAGTGTTTGCAATTAATTACTAGCCTTAACTTTTTTATTTCTCCAATGGTTTTGTGAACTAGGACTGAACTCAAAAGGACTGATGAGCTGTTTTAGCAAAGAATTACCATATTGCATAATTTGGATGTTACGACCCAGTTTACTCAGTTGAGAGGGGCAGGGTATGAATTAAATTATAAATAAAAAATAAATAATTTGCCACTAATTTACCTTTCCTTTATACCTATTGCTCTCATGATCCTTGTTCCATTTTGTCTGAGTAAGAGTGCATGCATTTGAAAGCTCACGCTTTGAATAAATTTTTGTTGGTCTTAAAGGCGCTACTGGACTCAGTTTTTGTTGTGCTACTTCAGATCAACATGGATACTCAATTGAATCCATCATCAAAACAGGGAATCACGCCAGGAAAGCCCTTGAGGAGACCTTCCATAAGGTTCTGCAAGATCACTGTTGCCACGCTGATGCCGAATTGGAGCCGCTTAACCTGGAATGCACCACAGAACGTGACAATTATTTGGGCTTCAGCTGGTGCACCATCTACCAGCAGTTTTGGTAAGCTTGGGCAAGGTCAAGTTTTGCAATGACCTTGTCCCCGGCCAGAGATGCCAACAGATGGCTGATAACAGGCACTGGGTAGGAGTGCTGTTGTAAAGCCTTAATGACATGTACTTATAGTATGCACAGATGCCAACTTCCTCATTAGTCTTGATGGGGGTGACTACAGGGGTATCCCAATGCGCATTAGGAACTGGTTCAAGGATGCCCTTTTCCATGAAACTGTCGGGCTTCAGCGTAAAGGAAACTCACCTGGTCTTTAGGCAGATAGGTGCCACTTGTGGGTCAAGGGCCAGGGAGACTGGCAGAGCAGTGTAACGATCCAGCGAGTTGTCAAAAATGGCAGGGAACTCGCTGCACACATCCTCAAGGGACATGGCCTGGAGCCTATGGATCCTGCTGATCGTGATCCCCAAGGGCTCCACCCAGTCAAGGCCAACGAGACTGGTGCAGTTGCCCTCTACTATGGCCAAAGGAAGGGTACCCCCAAAATCCCACATCCCAGACAGGGATCAGCACACCCGGAAAGTCTTTAATGGTGAAACACAGTGTCTGGAGAGGGGGTCCCTTGATGGTACAAAGTCTATTAAGGGTTGCACTAGAAATAATAGAAAACACAGACCCAATGTCCAACTACATTGCTCACTGAAATGTCCAACTACATTGCTCCCCATTCTTCTTGGGGATGATCTTGGTGGAGTTCATGGTGATGGCATTGGTGCTGATGTCACATGATGTTGAATGTCACACACCAGTAGAATGCATGGCGGCTGGCCATCTCTCCTGGCTGGGGGTTGAAAGTTGGGAAAGTTGCTTGTCCAGGTCAGTGGAGTCCATGTCGTCCAGGGCAAGGAGGTCTTAGGCGAGGTTGTAGATGGCAAGGCTGCAAACGTTGAAGAATACAGCCCACTTCCTTTTGCCAACAGTGACGGTCTTCACTATGAGGTAATGGTGGATGCACCACTCATAGGATGACTGGAGTGTGGGGACAAAAGGCTTGATTTGGCCCATGGTGGCCATGGCTTCCGTATGATGTTGAGCCTGTTCTTCAGGCAGTGCATCATTGGAGTGGTGCATTCCTTGGAAGAGTGATATCAACTGGCGGATTGTCCCTCCTTGGCAGCAGGGCCACACACCAGTGATTTCAGAAGGTGATGGCTTACCAGGGTTCCGAACCTAGCATCGTAATCCCATCCTTGTTGCCAGTGTTAAATCCATGGATTTAGAGGCGGACACACAAACCAATAGTAATTTGACAAACAAGTAGAACCAAGACCTGAGCCGAATAACCCCCCAAACCTCCCAACATATATACACAAGCCACACAATAGATCTTCTCATTAGCCAACTATTGCTCACTTCTACTTTGAACTGACTGGATCCCGCAGATGGGATCTCACCGTGCATTGGTCAATTTCCTGCTGGCTAAGATCCTGCCTTGGACCTCAAGCGGGGTCCTCAGGCAGGTTGACAAACGCAGCAGTGCCCCTGCGCTAAGACAACCCGCAGCTGTCCCTCACACATCTGGGATCCAAGCGCCTTGCGCGCCACGGGGCCAGAGCTCGTGAGCAGATCCAGAAGCGGCGCTGAGGCGGGAGGGGCCGGGCAGCTGGCGCCTTCGGGTGGGTCGAGGTCGGAGACGCGGCCTGGGTCAGCGCGCGGTCGGCCGGTCGGGCTGAGGCTTCCCTCGGCTGCGCGCGGCGGCGGCGGCGGCGGCGGGGGCCGAGTGGGAGGCGGGCGCAGGTGCTCCCGCACGTGGCCTCGTCGGGGCTCCCCCTCCCCCGCGATGGGGGCGGGTTCGCGCGCTCCTTCCTTCTCGCTTGCTCGGGGCTACAGGCGGCTCGGGCGCGGCCGCGTGCTCCGCCAGCCTGCCAAGTGGGAGCCGGGCGCTTAGAAGAGCCGCCTCCTCCTCCTCCGCCTCGCTTTCTGCGCCGTCACTTTCTCCTCCTCCTCCTCCTCCCTCGGCGGGGTTGCCCCGGGGATGTCGCTCAGCGCGAAGGGTTCCGGGGTTCCTGCGCTCGCCCGCCCCGATCACAGGCGTCGCTGAGAGAGCGTGAGTCAACCGCGGCGATGCCTGCCCGGGCGCCGGCGGTCTGGGGGTGGGGGGCTTGCCTACCTCGCCTCGGTGGCCGGCTCGCTCATGCTTCGGGGGCTTGGCGCGGGAGAGGGGGCTTCGTCTCTGCTCAGGTGCAACCCAGGAAAGGGGGGGGGGGAGAGGAGGAGGCGCGCGGGCGGGCGGGCGCGCGCTGGTTGGGGGGCGAGGAGGAAATCCCCGTGGCAGCAGCGGCGGCGGCGGCGGCGGCAGGGAAAATCCTGGCTGAACGCGCAGGGGAGGGGGCTGGGCTGCCGATGCCACCCGGTCCCCCGCCCGTGGCGCGGAGGGCTGTTTCGGAGCCGGGTGCCGGGAGATGATTCATGCTTTGCGGGGGCGGCACTAAGACACTTGGCTAATCTCTCTCTCTCTCCCCCCCCCCCCGCCCCATCATGGCGAGCAGCGGGCACGTTTGGAGGGGTGATGGCCCTCGGCTGCCTGGCGTGTGCTGGGGAGGTCTGCGCCCCGTGCAGCTCCCCTCCCCTCCCCGCGGCCGTCCTTGCTCCGCGGAGGGGAAGGGGACGGCGGCCGAGGTTTGCGCGTAGCATGCCCGGTCCCGGGGACGCGACATGTGACCTCCTGTCCCTGCAGTGTGACCCTTTCTCTTGCGAAGCCGAGGTGCGCTTGGGAACAACTTGCTGGGGTTGACTTGTCCGTAAACATGCCCAGGGCAGTCGGTCGTGGCCGAAAATTGGCCTTGTGTAACTTCGAGGGCCTTCCTCGAATTAGGGGGTAGACATAGGCTCGAGTTAAACGCGGTGGGTGCGGCGTGTGTGTGTGTGTTTCAGTCAACGGAGAGGATGCTGAAACTTCCCAATGTGAAGGTTCTGGGTGAAAAAACTAATCCCGTTTGGGAAGCGTATCATTCCCTCTTCCTCTTTCCCCCTCCCCTTTGTGCTAGAGGTTATAGGCTCTGAAGAGTTGGAGGCGGGGGTAATGCGAAGCGAAATCCTTCTCTTTATTGTTTCTTCTGCAGCCTTCACAGAGAAGTTGGGTTGCTGTGCAGAATAACAATACAGGGCTAAGCTCCCTGAACAGATCTGCAACACCATCCCAGGCTGAATTGCTACCAACTGGAAGGGGAGAGGGGATTTATAACCCAGCGGCGCCTCATCCCCCCTCCCCCTTTCCCCCCTGTGTTATCACACACACATTATTACACCTCAGCAGGGAGCTTGCAATGAGAGCTGCCCTTAGAAATCATTATGGAAGCAGTCTGGAGCAAACTAGCTCCAGGGGAAATAGGAGATAACTTCAGCAAGCGCAAAGCCAAATGTAGCTGTGGTTGAAGATTACTGTATTGTGCAAAATCCTACCTTGTCTTTTGTCTCTTTGCTCCCCTTCCCATATTTTACAGATTTCATATCTGTGCGGAAACTGTAGGCTCTGTTCTTTCGGTTTTGTGAAATAGTGCCTGAGTATGGGCAGAGGAAAGAAAATAGGCTTAGGTGCAGTGTTTTGTCTTAAGATGTCAGGATGTGGTGGGGTGGGCAGCCCTCCGTTATATAAGGCAGTTGGAGAAACCCTGGCTGTGTAACCTAGTTGATGCAAAAGCTACGGAGAAGGGAAGGGGATTCATTATTGCTGATGTGATGAGTGGAAAGGCCTGAGTTCAAATTCCAGATCAGTCTTGTGGCTCAGTCACAAAATATAGATGCAGGTGAAGCTACAAAGCAGCTGCTTGCCATCCTGGCTTGGCACTGTTGTAGTACAGAGCTGGAAGCATTGGGTGCAGCCGGGAAAATGCAGTAAACTGTTCTGCTAGGGTAGGGGTGGCCAAACTGTGGTTCTCCAGATGTCCATGGACTACTATTCCCATGAGCCCCTACCAGCATGTGCATGTGCTGGCAGGGGACCATGTAGTACCTGGACATCTGGAGAACCACAGTTTGGCCACCCCTGCCCTAGGGCATCCCCATATTGTAGTTCAGCTCTGTGAACTGATCATGTACCTGATCCCCAAAATAAGAGTTCTGCAGTTGGACTTTGGCTTCCCATATGTAAACTGTTAATTACAGTGGATTGTCCCAGGGATGTTCAAGAAGATGAACCAGGAGTAAAATTGTAAAGCCAGCTGCATTTTAAACTTATGGTTAAGTGTGTAATTGGTTACTTCTCCCAACAGAAAAGCTGCTGTTGAGGAACAATACCTTCTTGTAGGAAACAGGATCAAATAGCATGAGAAGATTCATTCACGTTCACATCTCTCTAAACCTATTTTAGACCAGCTTGGCTATAAACACACGCAAACAACAGTCAGGCATTCATCTGGTGTTCAGGCTGGCTTCAGTAAGTTCTTATTTAAATAATAATAATAATGGCTGCAGAGATGTGGATCCCCATGACTTGCTGATCTGAAGTCTTGTCCTCTCCCCCCCTTTTTTGAAAACATCTGAATGGATGGTGTTTTAATTAAAATATACCCATTAATTATACCTCTTTGGTGTAAAACCTGCCACTTTTTTGTCTGTAAACCCATTCCTCATTAAGTTTGCGTTTTGGATTCTTGGCAGATATCTTAATTAAGGCTATTGTAATAGTCACGTTAACACTAATTAAAATCAGCCCCTGTAGGTGAATGTAAATTGTAAAGAAAAGACTTGTATGAAGTGTAGGCTGATTAAAAGGAAGGCAAGGGTAAGGAATATGTACTAGTTTGTATCTGTATCTGGTGTGTGCATGACTCTTCCCTCTCCCTGGCAGTTGTTTTAGTTCTCAGAGCCTGCTTTGCAGCTCCGAGGAAGAGGACAGGCGTAGGGATGGCATTTTCTGCAGCGGCCAGGGTTAAACCCAGAACCATTAAATATGAAAATGTATATCTTGATTTTAATTTTGTGGGGAAAACTAGTACCTGAAGAACTTTGTTCCAAGTAAGGTTGCTGTATCAAGGATACTTTAAGGATTTTTGGGGGGTGTGGGTGGGAAGTACAGGTAACGTCTCCAATACGTTTTAAAAATAAATCACTTTGTATTGCAGGGGTAGCCAAACTATGGCTCTCCAGATGCCTATGGACTACACTTCCCATGAGCCCCTGCTGGCTCTGTAGTTCCATAGTCCATGGACATCTGGAGAGATGCAGTTTAGCCACTCCTGGACTAGAGCAATAACAGATGTATTGCTGTGATCTGTTGCAGTGAAATCAGAACTATTAGGGCAGTACAGATAGGTAAACCGATGTGCCTTTAGTAGTGAACCTTCATCATTTGGGGTTTAGCATTTTGACTGTGTTCCAGTTTGCACATGGCAAAAAAATGACTATCAAATTGTGAAGTGGCAATGTTATAATTTGGTATCTCAAGTTGGCATATCTGTTGCAGGCTGTAGGTAGCCTTCATGGAGAGCGACAAGGGTGCTCAGAGTGTTGGTCTATGGCTGGGAAAATCCTGGTTTAAAACTCTGTTTGGTGTCCACAAAATATAAATATTGAAACTATATTAACATATAATGGGCACAATTTATAAAGTTAAAAACATAGACAGAGCCCATACTGTAATAACTGAAATCACAAAATATGTACCTTCCCCGGAGAACAAGCAGGAGGATCATGAAAGACCTGGGTTTCTTGGAAGGGGGTGGTGGTGAATAACAGTGGCATCTTTTACTCTTTTCTGCAGTGACTCAAATACATTTCCTTGCCTTTTGAATATTAATTTTGGTATAATTTATGGGGATAGAAAGCTTGGTTATTACTGGGTGTGGGGAATCAAATGAGAAATGGCCATGGAGCTTCTTCTTACAGAGTATTAAGTTTTGAGTGATTTCAGTTTTAAAATAATGGCCCTAAAATAGCATTGCAATGATAGTTTAGCAAGAGAAGGGAATATTTACTTTAAGAAAAATAAGAAAGCCGGGAATGACTTAAGCTAGCAAGAAATGCTAAACACAACAAAAATGTTCAAAATAAGAAAAAGAGTTAAGAACACAGTGAGACCACTGCAGGACAAGAAAGTGAAATTGTAACTGGTGATGGAGAGAGGGCTGAAATGCTCAATTCCTTCTTCTCAGTCTTCTGTTGTGAGGGAAATTGTGCTCACTGTGGCAAAATCATATCACATGAGGAGGGATGAGAGTTGCAGCCTACGATCGCTGTAGGGCTAGTTCATAAATACCTTGTTTCTTTAAATGAAACAAAGTCCTCTGGGTCAGATGAATTGCGTCCAAAGGTACTAAGAGAACTTGCGGATGAACCTCTGTCCATTATTTTTGACAATTCTTGGAAAACAGGTGAAGTGCCAGAAGATTGGAGGTGGGCAAATGTTGTCCCCATCTTCAAGAAGGGGAAAAAGGAGGACCTGGGTAACTACCAACCTGTCAGCCTGACACCTGTAGCTGGCAAAATTTTAGAACAAATAATCAAACTGTCAGTCCTTGAGTAGGTAGAGCAGATGACTGTGATTATGAAGAGTCAGCACGACTTGCTCAAAAACAAGTCATGTCAAACAAACTTTACCTTTCTTTGAGAAAGTTCCGGCCTTGCTGGACCAGGTGAATACTGTGGATGTAGTTTATCTCTATTTCAGTAAAGCTTTTGGTAAGGTTCCACATGATATTCTTGTTGACAAGTTGGTAAAATGCAGTATGGATCCTATCATTGTTAGGCGGATAAATAGCTGGTTGACAGATCGCATCCAAAGACTGCTTGTTAATGGTTCATTGTTTTATGTTGCCCTAGATCAGGGGTAGTCAAACTGTGGCCCTCCGGGTGTCCATGGACTACAGTTCCCATGAGCTAATGCTGGCAGGGGCTCATGGGAATTGTAGTCCATTGACATCTGGAAGGCCACAGTTTGACTACCCCTGCCCTAGATCATTGAACCAGAAGTTCCTGACAGAGTAGTTCCTCAGTGGAACAGGCTTCCTCAGGTGATGGTACATTCTCCTTTGGTAGTTTTTAAGCAAAGGCTAGATAGCCATCTGATATACTAATTCTATGAACTTAGGCAGATTGTAATTGGGTGGACAGAAAGGATTGTGTAGGTGTTTGGCTCTTGTGGCCATTTCTTGCATTGTGCAGGGGGTTGGACTAGATCAGGGGTAGTCAAACTGCAGCCCTCCAGATGTCCATGGACTATAATTCCCATGAGCCCAGCTAGCAGGGGCTCATGGGAATTGTAGTCCATGGACATCTGGAGGGCCGCAGTTTGACTACCCCTGGACTAGATTCTGGAGGTCCCTTCCAGTTCTGATCTTTTAGTTTTATGAATTCAGAGAACCTGCTTAAACTATCATAATGCTTTAGCATTATATCGTTATTTTAAGGCTTTAAAAAAAATATAAAAGGGGTGCCCTCCCTCCCTCCGCATTCATCATAAATCATGAATCTGCTGCTATTTGCAGACAGAGGAAAGGACAATGGATGGCCTCACTGTGAACCAGCTTAGAGTAATGGTTAAGAGTGACAGACTCTAATCTGGAGAACTGGGTTTGATTCCCCACACCTCCACATAAAAATCCAGCAGGGTCTCAGTTCTCTCAGTACACTCTCAGTCCCACGTACTCCACAAAGTGCCTGTTGGGAAAGGAAGGAAAGGCAACTGTAAGCTGCTTGAAACTTTGGGTTACATTACTTGGAGCCTGGAGTTTGAAGCATCTTATCCATTTGGTGCCTATAAATAATTGTGAAACAGCCTTGGGGGACGAACGGTCCGGACTCTCCAGGGTCAATCAGTTCCCGCCCTCCCTGTCCGAGTTGGAATAGGGCCAATCAGGGTGCAGCCACCTGCACCCTGATTGGCCCTGCTCCTACAGCTCCCGCCCTCTCTTGCCAAGCCCTCACCCCCTTCCCTCACGGACGTGCCTGGTCCCCGCTCCATGTCCACATCCCCAGGTAAGAGGGCCGCCGGGAAGCGCTCAGGCAGCAAGGGGGGGAGGGGGAGCGCTTCCTGGCGGCCTGGAAACCTCCCTAACTTGCTGAAGGCTCTTACTCATAGCCAGAGCCCGCCTCCCCCTCAGCCAGCCTAGCTGCTGGCGGCGCCAGCTCGCAGTCTCACGGGCGGGTTGGTATCCTGAATCCGACCAGGGCATGCTGAACGCCCCGCAGTCTGCCTAGGACGCGCCTCCTCCTCTCCAGGCGGGAGAACATCGCACCTTCACCCCACGCTCCTGCTACCAAGGGCCCCAGAGCCCACAAGCCTCCTCAGTGCGCTGCCACAAGCCGGCATGCACTCTGGCCTGTACAGAAGTCCCTCGATACCCCCCATCCCGTTTGCTAGGCTGTCTGCATCCCTCTCTCACCTTGCCTTCTGACGATGTCTTCCTTGGGAAGGCCTCGGCTACGGCACTCCCAGATTGGTTTGCCTTTGCTGTTGTCTCCACGGCAGACCTCCCAGCACTGCTATGCTACTAACAAGAGGGAGGGAGGTTGCCTGCAACAGAGGAGTTTAAAGCCACTGCCCTTCATGTGCATTTGATGGCCTTGCCTTTGTGGAGTTCAGTTAGTTGCACCACCCGGGCAGGAGCGGCAGGGTGCCGAGGCCTGCCTGCCTCCGGCCTGGCCCAGCCAGCGGGTCACAGCCCTCATGGCGATGAGGCTGCTGGCCACGCTGCCTCATGCTTCCGCTGGCCGCCTTCTCCCTGCTGCCGCTGCTGGGCCAAGCAGGGGAGGCTTCGCATGCTGACCAGCCGACTGGGGAGGGGGCTGGGTGCCCTGCTCAGCCCTCGGCTGCCAGCCCCCGGGAAGTGGGACCTGTGCCCCAGCGGGCGGCAACTGGCGTTTCTGGCCTCCTTGTGGGGCTGTGCGGTGCCCTCCTTCGCTGGCCGGGGAATTGCCACCACTCTCCGTCTGGGCCCATGCTCCTCCAGAGTAGGGTCTGCCTGGTGCTCTTTTGGCATGCAGCGTCACCACCACTGCCACCGCGGAGACGGTGAGTCCTGCACCGCACTTCTTTGGCCTGCCGTTGAGCTGCGGCTTCTCAAGACGAAAGAGGCATGCATGCTGGAGGAGGGCAACCCTGGCGAGTGAGGTAGGGTGTGCGTCTCCCTCTTCACAAGGAGAAGTGCTATGGGACATGCTGCTTTGGCAAGAGGACATAGCTCGGGGACTAGCTCTACTTTATGGCGTGGGGGGGGGGAAGGAAGGGGACCTTTCTTTCCTTGTGAAACTGCCAGGGGGATGGATGTGTCTCCTCTCCTCCCCAGATTTGGGGAGGTGTCCATTATTTCGGTGGCAGATCACCCTACCCCCCTCCTCATTCGAGTTGAGCTCTTTCCTGTGAGCTCGCTGCTCACCTGCCTGCATTCTTCGACTCCCCCCATGGTGTCCCGCTTTTCTAATCTTAAACTCTGGACACCTTGCCCATCACACATGCAGCGCCATGCCTTCCGGCGCCAACGAGCCCTCTCCGGCCCTCTGGCACCCACCCGCCACTCTCCGCCACCCAAGACCTCCTATGGTACTCTTCGGGGTGTGTGTGGGGGGGTGCCCTTTCCCTTGCCCCTTCTTCCCTTTCTAAGCCCATTTTTTATAAATGGCCTTTGCTGCTAGTCTTTACATAAAGTAAGTCTTGCTGAAGTCTGGGACATAATGGCTCAGCAAACATGGAATTGGATAGCAATTTAAATTTTAAGTTTTATCTTTTTGCACTGGGATTTCATCTAAACGATGTCTAAAAGCCTGATGGGTGTCCTGTTTCATCTTTACCCCCTCTGATAACTGGAAAGAAATTTTAAAAAATTCTTTGTATTTGACATTGAAGGGAATCTTTCTGCCTGGGGAGGTAGCTATGAAGACATTTTCCTTTATAAAGTTAGTTCTGCTCATAGAATATTCTTCCCTTGCCTTTTAGCTCTTTTATTTTGAAAAGTTTCCACTTGTCCAGAACCCACTAGTAAAATTTAAAACCTCCCCCCAAGTATTGCATTCTTATTGGAGGCAGAGTGATTGTTAAGGAAGCCCCAACACTGAGACTGGTTGTTCTTTTATCAGCTAATGCTGCTGATTATTTCTCTTCCTATCTTTTTATGGGATGGATACTACACTTGGCTGAATTGAGCTGGTCTCTTGCAAATCCCAGAAGAAACAATTTAATTTTCCTTTTTTGTTGCTGTTGCATTACTTGCTACTCCTACTTAACAGCCAGATTCCTGTTGACTGCTAGATGTTGTAAAGTACAGAATACCATGACTGCCTTTGCTATTGTCCCTGACATCTTAGGGGCTAAAATTAAAATATGAAATTGTATGTCTGAAAAGGAACAAAACAGTCCATTGGCCTAAATCTGTGATAATTCTGTGATAAATCTCCTGTATGCATAGGTACCTGATCACTATCCAGGGTAATTCATCAATTGGCTTAGGTTGGAATTATATGTTGGACAGCTGCCTCACACTCTGGCAGCCTGATGTTTACTACTCCTCAGTAGAGCTGCATCAGAAAAAGATGAGCTGTAGAAGAAAAGGGTTCAAGTCTTCCCTTTACTCTTGGTTTTCCTGTGTTCCTCATACACATGGCCATTTGAAGTGAGATGGCATCCTTGACATATGACATGGCAGCATTAACATTTAGTTCTGCCATAATATTAGAAAGATGCCTGGAAAATGAGGGCATTATGTTGTTTCTTATCCCCAATGTATGGTTACTCTAATCCTCCAAAAGGTAAAAAGTTCTGTGATTACAAAAGGAATTAGAAGATGGTGATGGTCACAGAATATATGAGATTTTGGTACTTTATCACATTGGCTTTGATGGGTCAGATATGTTGGGAAGGCTTTGGTTTTTGTAATTTGTACACCAACAGTAGTGGATGTTCTGGCTCTCCCAGTGGCCTGGAGGTATGGGAGCATGGCAGTGCAGGGGGTGCCAGGGGTGCCAGGGTTGATGCTTCAGCAGTGCGCAGTTGACTAGCCTCCCCTAGTCTCCTGGTGGTCCGGAGGTATGGAAGGGTGGTGGTGCAGCCACGGGAAATGAGTACTGCCCTTTGCCACCTTGGTGATGCGCTGCCTGCACTCCTGCCACTGCAACACACACCTTGGCCTGGACTCCTTGCATGGTGCCCATGAGGAGGTGTGTGTTAACTTCAGAAATGCCTGCCCTACAGCTATCTTCAGAGAGCCTACATCCAGGTAAGGCAGCCTATCTGCCCAGCCAGGTGAGCCCCAAGGAAGGGGCACCTGTGTGCCTTTTGGGTGCTATGGCAAGAGGGCAGATGGCAAGGAGTGGGAGGGCTCCTGGAGAGTAGGTTGGCCCACTGGTGAGCTGGTCAAGTGTGGCTGGCCTCCTACACTCCCTGGCAGGCAGGGGGGGGTGGAGCATGGCGGGCCAGCCAGGCACGGCTAGCCTCCTCACCTTAGGAATGCACTGGTTAGTATCTTCAGAATTTTGAATGTGATGCTGCGGAGCTGTCATTAATACACATTTATTTTGTGTGTTCTGCCATAGTTTTTAGTCATAGTAAGAGGGAAGTTGCACATCTTGAGATTAATAGTTGTCTGTATACAGCCAAGATCCGATAATTGTGTGGAGCTATTTTTCAATTCACTGTCCTGACCAGGAATCAGGTTTTATTATTCATGCTGGCCAGAATAGGTAGTGGAATTCAGAGATATTCTAAGGTGCAAATGAATACATTTGCTACATGTCTATAGTATTTTCACTGTTGGATAATGTGAGGCAGTAGTATGGATGAGCATGTTAGCTTGGCTTTGGTACAAAGACTTCTCTGCTGGTCGCTTCTAAAGATACCAAGGTAACTAAATGGCTGGTTGCGGGTAAGAATTACAGTAGTGTGGTGAGGTTCTTTTCAGACTTATTTATTTGGTTGATTAATTTATTATATTTATATACCACCCTCCCCGAAGGCTCAGGGTGGTTCACATGAAACAGAAACAATACAGATAACTCAGTTTAACAATAATACAGTGATAATGGCAAACAATAGTTGAACAATAGAATAATATGGAGAACATTAAATTAGCACATACTGATAGCCCAGTAGGTTGGGCGGAACTGCAGCGGGTGCCGTAGGAGGGACAAGGAAATAGATTACTCATATCAAATTAAGGACTGTTATACATTGTGTAATATAATAAAAAGGATAGATTAAAAAGCAAGAGTCTCCCTCTCTCCTCCTCATCTAAATCTTAACAATAGTTAATATTTAATAGTAGTTAAATAGCTGTAAGAGTCTCTTGTGGCGCAGAGGTAAGGCAGCAGATATGCAGTCTGAAGCTCTGCCCATGAGGCTGGGAGTTCTATCCCAGCAGCCAGCTCAAGGTTGACTCAGCCTTCCATCCTTCCGAGGTCGGTAAAATGAGTACCCAGCTTGCTGGGGGGTAAATGGTAATGACTGGGGAAGGCACTGGCAAACTACCCCCTATTGAGTCTGACATGAAAACGCTAGAGGGCGTCACCCCAAGCGTCAGACATGACTCGGTGCTTGCACAGGGGATACCTTTACCTTTACCTTAAATAGCTGTATTTACCACTATATTAATACTTTTCATTATTACAGCTTATTCCATTAAACATCTTACTGCCTCTACATATCCACCTTAGCATGTCTTCATTTAAACTATAATAACAAATATTTATTATTATTATTATTATTATTATTATTATTTTGTTGTTGTTGTTGTTAGTTGAGAAGTTGTGTCCGACAATGATCCTCCAGGCCTTCCTGTCCTCTACCATTCCCTGGAGTCTATTTATTATTATAACATAATTAAAATTAATAATTCATGCACACTGCATTTGATAAAGGAGGGTGAAGAGTTCCTGGGCAGAACTCACGAAGTAATCTTGGGAGGGCATTTGGGGGAGGAGGGAAAGGTGTCTCGTCAAATAGAGGAGCACACAACACAGGATAACACTTAGAAGAATGCTACCTACAGGTGTAGGTAAATAAGGAGATGTTCTGCCCCTTTGATGTTCAGTATTAGGTTCCAGGATCTGCCTGTGAATATTGATTCAGGACCACAGGAGAAAGGGCTAGTCCCCCAGTCCCCCCAAAGCTGAACATTTTTTTCACAGGCCACTGTGGATGGGAGGACGAGCTCTTCTGCTTCCCAGAGTAGGAAGAGGCAAGTGCTGGTAATTGGGGATTCCCTACTGAGAGAGATGGAGGCCAAAGTACGTCAACCGGACTTGCTGTCTCGAGAGGGATGCTGTCTACATGGTGCATGCATCAGGGACATTACAGAAAGGCTGGAAAGCCTTATAAAGCCCAAGGATCATTATCCCTTCCTCATTCATTAGGGAACAAATGATAGTGCCCAGTGCTGCGTGGAGCATATTAAAAGAATATGTGGCTCTGGATGAAAATGTGAAGGACCTGTGAGTGCAGGTTGTGTTTTCGTCAATTCTTCCTGTTAATGGCTGTGGCCTAGGAACGGAAAGAAGCATAATGCAAATAAATGACTGGCTACATCCTCAAGAAAGGTTTGGTTTTTTGAACGATGGGTTATGCTGTCCTGATGAGGCTCTTCTCTCAGGAGATGGCTTGCACCTTACAAGGGTAGGAAAAAATGTGTTTGCAAATAGCTTTGCAGACTTGGTGAGCTTTAAACTAATCCAATGGAGGAGAGAGACATATATTCAAAACCTAGTTTGATGACAATAACTGTAGATGGGGACCCTGCATATTTACAGGGAATGGCACATATGCAGGGAACCATTAATTTACAGATAAATTAAAAAAACTAAAATCCTGGGACACACGAATGAAGGATTATGATATCTCTATACTAATGCACAGAGTATGGGAAACATATTCCCTAATGCTGGGAGCAATTGAGGGCAAAAAAAGAAGGGGACGACTGAGAATGAGGTGGTTGGATGGAGTCACTGAAGCAGTCGGTGCAAACTTAAATGGACTCTGGGGAATGGTAGAGGACAGGAAGGCCTGGAGGATCATTGTCTGTGGGGTTGCGATGGGTTGGACAAGACTTCGCAACTAACAACAGCAACATGGAAACAAGCGGAAAGAACTAGAAGTCCTAATAGAGGAAAGGAACTATGACCAGATAGGCATTACAGAAACTTGGTGGGATAACACTCATGATTGGAATATGAGGATTGAGCGGTACAGCTTGTTTAAAAGGGTCAGACAAATAAAGAAGGATGAAGGAGTGGAAGTATATTTAAGAATGTGTATACTTATGAGACATGTGTCTGAGCATGGAAGTTCAGTTGAGAGTCTTTGGTTCTCAAAGAGGCAGGACACAGTGGTAGTGGGCGATTTCAATTACCAGATACCTGTTGGAAGACCAATTCTGCTAAAAATGAAAAGTCCAATAAATTCTTGACTTACTAATAGAGGAAGCAAATTATTTACAATTTCTTTGCAATACACCCCATTGGCAACTAAGATATATAAGATCATAAGTACACGTTGACATTTACTGTACAATATACCTTGTGTGCGGATCGACCTATAATAGATTTTCGTAAAACTGCTTCCTTGGGGTACATTCTGATAAAAGCTGATTCATTGGAACTATTGGCTACAAGTACACAATCTAGAGGTCATTTCAAATGTGGTAGGTGCATTGTGTTTGGTGACTAATGTTTTTGAAAGACCTGAAGTAAATTATAGACTCCAATTAGAATATTTCAGTACGTGCTAAGCAAAATGGGTTTTGTATGCAATTATTTGTGGATCTAATAAAAGTTATTTAGGAATTAGTGAGAGGGCTGTGAAGTCTAGAATCCGTCAACACAGATCTAAAATCAAACGAACAACTAGATGCAGGCTGTACAGAAGATGACTTCAAATTTCTGGTTCTTAAAGTATTTCAACCCAACAAATTCAATAATATGGACATGAAGAGAGTTTTATTACAAGAGGCAGCCATGATATTCAGGCTTCAAACACTGGTTCCTCATAGTCTTAACACATCTTTTGATTTATCGTGTTTGTCTAGGTTGCTTGGAGTAGGAGATATCAGAGCCAATATTTGTTTATTAAGAAAATAATTATTTATAATTTATTTAAATTTGAATTGCACGCAGTGCTTTGTGAATATAATGTAACTGATGTGACCTTGTATGATAAGAAAAGATTGTTGCTACATTACGTTAAGATTTTTGTAATTAGGATGGTACACTTTAAGTTTTCTTTACCAATCTCCTTGAAAGATACTACAAAATAGGCTTGTTAGCTCAGTTCAATTAATGACTGGAGCACAGGTGCATGCACAGGGCTGTGTATAAAGATTCCGTTTGTTGAAGAACTTATAACATTAGGTAATTGGAGGGTATTGCTTTCCTGTTTTTGGTGTCCCATCTTTCTGTATTTGTTGTTATCTGTTTATCATTATCACATTGTATGTTTTAGACTTTGTTTGAAGAAGAATTCCACTCTGGAAACTGTCTTTCACAAGGTTTATAAGAATAAAAGAAAATACATTTTACACAAATTTCTCTGCATGAACTTTATTTCATGTTGATGTATAGACCCAACACAGGTTCTTGTTCTGGTTGCTTGCTGCACTGTGTCCCCCAGTACGTTTTGCTTTTGTGTTTACTAAGAGTCAGCACGGGTTTCTCAAGAACAAATCATGTCAAACTAACCTTATTGGTGCTTCGCTTCTTGTAGCCCTTTCTTACATGCTTAGGGAAATGCCAAGTGCCACTTTGGGATCCGGCAGTGAATTTCTTCCAGGCCAAATTGGCCAGAGATTTTGGTTTTGGGAGTGGGCATCATCTCTGCATATAATTGGAGTCACTGTGAGTGGGCATGTAGTTATGAATTTCCTTCATTCTGAAGGAAGTTGGACTAGATGACTCTAGAGTTCTCGTCCAACTCAGATTCTATATGTCACATGTTAAGAAATAAACAATACAATATGTAAATTCTTACTCAGCTTCTAATTTTTAATAAAATTATGTATTATTTCAATTAGTTTCTCATGAATTTAACATCTGCTTCCATAATAAACTCTTGATCTTTACTCAGAATTGATTTTTTCAAATTTCATAATTTTGCCATGCAGCATATTCAGACATTTCATTATTTCAGTCTTCTATGCTTGAGCAAACATAGTTCTTCCGTTTTGCTGCATAAATAGTCCTAGCTGCTGTGACTATATATTCAAATATCTTTTCTAATTTTTTAGTATGTTGTTGGGTAATATTTCCAGTAATATATCCTTGGCATCCATAGGAAATTTGAATTTTAATGCATTCTGTGTTTCTCCACGTATTTCATTCCATTTTTACCATTTTTTTTCAGGTCCACCACATATAATAAAAGTTCCAATACTTTCCTTTATAGATTTTATCTATCTTAATGTCCTTTACCACCTGAAAAACATTTCCTGCCAATTTTCTCAAGTCTTACTGTAAACATGATTTTTAAAATCATATAACCATTCCCATTGTAGTATGTAGTTTACTGTCTAAAATTCTTCATCCATTTCATTTGTCCTGGGGCCTGTGTTGTTCAACATATTTATAAATGATTTAGAAGAGGGTTTAGAGGGGATACATTAAATTTGCAGACGATACTAAACTGGGAGGGGTAGCAAACACAACTGAAGACAGAATCCGAATACAGTATGATCTTGATAGGCTTGAGAAGTGGACTAAACTGAATAAAATGAAGTTCAATAGGGACAAGTGTAAAGTTCTGCATTTAGGTAGGAAAAACCAAACACACCAATACAGGATGGGGGAGACTTGTTTCGGCAGTAGCATGTGCAAAAAGGATCTTAGCAGACCATACATTGAACATGAGTCAACAGTGTGACTCGGTGGCTAAAAAGGCAAATGGGATTTTGGGCTGTATCAAACAGAGTATAGTGTCCAGATCACGGGAGGTGATGGTACCATTTAACTCTGCTCTGGTTCAGCCTCACTTGGAGTACTGTGTTCAGTTTTGGTCACCCCAGTTGAAGAGGGATGTAGACAAACTGGACCATGTCCAGCGGAGGGCAACAAAGATGGTGAGGGGTTTGGAGACCAAGACGTATGAAGAAAGGTTGGGGGAGCTTGGTCTGTTTAGCCTGGAGAGGAGACAACTGAGAGGGGATTTGATAACCATCTTCAAGTATTTAAAAGGCTGCCATATAGAGGATGGAGCAGAGTTGTTCTCTCTTGCCCCAGAGGGATGGACCACAACCAATGGGATGAAGTTAATTCAAAAGAAATTCCGTCTAAACATCAGGAAGAAGTTCCTGATAGAGCGATTTCTCAGTAGAACAGGCTTCCTCGGGAAGTGGTGGGTTTTCCATTTTTGGAAATTTTTAAACAGAGGCTGGATAGCCATATGACAGAGAGGCTGATTCTGTGAAGGCTCAAGGGGGTAGCAGGTTTCAGTGGATGAGCGATAGGGTTGTGAGTATCCTGCATAGTGCAGGGGGTTGGACTAGATGACCCAGGAGGTACCTTCCAACTCTTATTATTCTATGATTCTATGTAATTTTTTTCTTATTCTTCTTGTGTTCGAAATTGAAGTCATAGCTTTTATATCCATTGTAATAATTGAAATTTTTGCTGTGTAATCAGTTGTTCTAACTCAGTCTTTTCTTTTAGGGTTCCCCCTTCCATATTCCTTACTTCCTTTACTATTGTCACTGATTGGTGGTTTATTAATCTCTTAACACTGAATCTTTCATTTCTGATATCTTGCCAGGACTTAAATTTCCCCTGAGTCATATTGTGCGGTGAGGGTCCTGTTGGGTTATTCTGAGCATTGAGGAATATTTGTCACAACTAATGCAGGATTTGGAGCCCAGAAGCTAATCCAGCACAGATAAGGGTGAAGGGGACATCTAGTATTACATAAGTAATTGTTCAAATATTTTAGACTCAGGGTAGTTTATCCAGCCACTTCGGGGCATATTTACTTATTCAGTGTATAAATGCAGATTTTTAAGTGCACACTTTTACTAAATTAATTTGTCATCATAATTTTTTAAAACATACTAGTTGATGACAGATTGAATATTACTTGAATGTTACTTGAGATACTAAAAACAGCATGTAGGGTAGCGATCCCCAACCTGTGGGCTGCGGCCCGCATACGGTCCGTCGACTAATTGGTGGTGGGCCGCGAAGGATGCCTTCTCCCCCCCCGACCCTTTACTTCATCCCCCCCCGGCCCTTTACAACACACTTCGGGTGTCATTGTCTCCCATCACTCCCAGATGGGATTATCCCGTTGCAGAGAAACAAGCTCAGGGTTCCCATTGATTTGCCATTGTCATGAGTTGAAATTTCCATGAAAATAAAATGTTCCTTATGTTCACTGTTGTGGCATGTCTGTATCTTATTTTGAAGGGATGTTTAAACATTACCATAGCGATCAGAGAGCGTTAGGGCAGTGGTTGAGAGTAGAGGAGTAAACTACCCCCCCCCCCGGGCCTCAGTAAAATTGTCAAGTGTTGAGTGGTCCCCGGTGATAAAAAGGTTGGGGACCACTGATGTAGGGAACTCTTTAATTTATAAGCACATTTATATGTCGTATATAACTTTGCTTTTGTGAAACATCTAGGATAGAGGGAAAGGAGAGGAGGATGGAAGTTAATTGCCCCAGAAGAGCCCATACAGTATGTATAAAGATGGTAGAAGATGCATGTGAGTTTGACATGGTCTGAATACCTGGGCTATGGCCAGATTGGAATACCCCTTGGAGAACAAGTTAAAGTCCCTGGTTATCACATTGTAATGATTTAATTAAGACTCCACTAGTGACAGTAATTACGAAATACTAGAAAAGTGGTTCTCTCTTTCTACTTGATTTGGGTTTTCATTCAGGTTTTGCTACTTTAATGCATAGTTATATATCCATTCTGTTCTGTTTTTTTAACTGTCTTTCTGTTTTCTGTGTAGAGTTTTAAAAGGCATTTGAATGCCTTTTCTACATAAACTATTGTCCATTCATATAATTCTAGTTTCTTTTGCTTTCTAGTATAGTATACTTTGATTTCATTCCCTACCTCCAATGCACTTTTATTCTTCAATCCCAAATCAGACATGAGCCCCGAATCAAATCTATACTTTTATTTTTATTTTCTTGAATTAGAAAGTTGAATATTATTTGGAAGTCTTTGTTTAACTCACAGTAGGACAGGGTTTCCAGAGCAGTCCCAAGGGAAGCCCTGTGTAGAGTGAGTTGCAGATATCTAATCTAGAGCTGACTTTTGCATGGATCACCCAGGCTGAGGTAGGGTGCAAGCTGCCTTGCCTGGTGCAGGTGGAAAAATGCCAGGTGAATGACATTAGGAATCTGGGCTTCCATTGAGAGGGAGGTGTCCAGAATCATGGCCAGGCTCTGGATGGAAGGCACCACTGTTAGTTGGGCCCCATCAAGAGCTGGGAAGTGTGCCACTCACCTCTCTGCATGCCATCACAGCCAGAGGACCTCCTTCTTGGCTGGATTCTACTTCAGCCAACTCCACTTGAGCCAGTCCACCATGGCTGCCAGGCATCGGACCAGATTGTCCAGGGGTATTGACAGATGGCTGTCCATGAACAGAGATAGTTGAGTGTCATCCACCTATTGGTGACATTCCAGCCCAAACCTCCAGATCAGCTGGGCAAGGGGTTACATGTAGGTGTTAAATAATATCAGAGAGAATATTACTCTCTGTGTTACCCCACAAATGAGAGCCTGGTGCTGGGGGGTACTCTCTCCTAATGCCACCCTTTCTCCCTGACTTTGAAGAAAAGACTGCAGCTACTTAAGAGCTGTGCCTTGGATCCCCACATTGGCCTGGTGGTGAGTCAAAAACATGTAGTCGACCATCTCGGCTTCTGTTGTCAGATCTAACTAGAACAGCAGCCTAGATCCAGTTTCCTCTGGAGGTCATCTGTTAAGGCGACCAGAGTCATCTCCACCTCAAGGTCAGTCCAGAAGCAATACTAGAAAGGGTCAGGTGCTGATTATTCTTACAAGAATCCTTCCAAATATCCTTTGCAACTACCCATTCAGTCACCTTGCGAAGGAATGCTAAGTGCAAAACTGGGCAGTAACAGACTGCTGTGGAAAGATCCAGCTCTTGTTTTCTTCAAAAGTGGCCTAACCACTGCCGCTTTTAGCCTCTTTTGGAGTGTCCCTGTGACCAGGGTTCATCAGGTACTTTTCAGCTTATCTGAGCTAAATTGCCCATCCATAGATTCTAGTGACACTAAGGACTAGCAAAATTTATTTCAGCAAAAGCTTTGGTTACTCTCCTTTTCTGGTGTGTATGAGTGGGATGTAACGAATGGCAAGAGCAAAATACACAAATTGTGAAAAATTTCTCAGGTCTACATTTGTTGAATATGATTTTAGGGAAGGTCAGATTGTAGTGTTCTGATTGACTTGGATATTCCTCTGTTGGTAATTGGGCCCCTATCTTTCTGGATACCTTACTTTCCTCTTGACTTTTTTAGGAGAGCAAGAGGGTGAGGTTTAGTAATTTTTTTTACCTCCTATAATAGATTGTGATTTCCTAAAACTCCAATTTCAGATAACCTGCTTATTTCTTAATGTAGGGGCTTTGTGAAGCAGTGCAAGTGTTCTGTTTAATCAAAACAATTCATTCCCTTTCAGCAATTTGTCAGCTTTAGTTTTGACAGTTGGAAATGAAAAGTAACTTTAAATAAAGATTTAGGTCATGTTGGTAAATTGCAAGCAGAAGAACACAGACTTCTTAAAATATGTGGAAACCATGCTAATATTTTGGGAGCTTGGTGGCCTGGAAACAGTCATTGTAGCCTGTCACAACACTGATGTGAAACGAGTTTGTGATAGCTCTTTTCTTCCTAATAATCTTCTCTTGCTTTTTTTTTTTAAGCAAGGGGAATACAAAGAGCAATAAAACCCTACAGAATAATTAGCTGATAAAATAGCATGTTTTGTTGTTGGCATTGCATATGTAACCCTTTTGAAGGCAGATCTTCATTAGGTAGTAGACAAATTGTTAGTCTCAGTGCTTGCTATATGAACAGGCCGAGGCTGTTGAAGCTTGGTTTATAGTAAACATTGCTTTTTGTTTTGTTCAGTATCAACAAAATCCTTTTGTTAAGTGTGGAAACTACAAGTATGAGTAAAAATCTAGTTAGTTGGTGATGCCCGAGTGGCATTCTGTGCAGCTGGCTGTTGCTGTATAATCCTCATAGACTCTTCTGTAATTAGCTGGTTTGGTTATTTGTATGTAATTAGATCTACAGCAAGTGAAATAAGGGGCTCTCCCCCCCTCCCACTGTTGGACTCCATGTATGTGCCAGGAATCACTAGACTGTAGTCCTAGGAAGTGGTTTTTGCTAGGGACATTCCTCATGTCAGTCTTCTCAAGTGTCTTCGTTCTTGTGTTAATTTGACTTTGGTGATAGGGTGAGCCACTATATAACTGAACTTCCATGCAACCCTCCCCACCCCACTTCAAACTGTTGTATTTCTGAAGGAGTTTTGATGCCGTCAAGTACGCAGTGGTTTGTAACCGGAGCACTGCAATGCTCATTTGCCCCTTCCCTGCTGGATTGATAAATTTTATCTATGCTGTGATTCTCTGCAGTCAATGTAGAGAGAAAAACCATACCCCCTTTTCCAGTTCATTGTGTGTATGCCTAGGTTTGTAGGTTCACCAAGCAGAGATCAAAGTTTAATTCTGAAGAGTATGACATTTATGCTTGCTGGCCAGCGTAAAATACTGCTTGCTTAGTAGAGAGCAAAGATTCTCTGCAATCAGCATTGGAATAAACTGAACAGTATCAGTTGGACTACTGCGGATAGTTCCCAAGGAATGATTGTTTACGTTTGCTGAAGTATTGTTTACCAATCTCTGGCACCTATGAGCTGCCAAGGATTAAATGCTTTTATTACCAAATTCAGGAGAACTTGATTCTGCCTCATGGATGCTGGGGGATAAAACAGCTCAACAAAAGAGGGCAAATTCTGTTGACATTTCCAATGCAATGAAGAATGGCAGTGAGATGTGAGCCACCCTTCTCCCCTAGGCAAGATGGGAAATCTGCAAGCCTCCCTCAGCAAAGCTGGCTTGAAGTTGTTCACATGTCATGAGGAGCTAGTCTTGGAGAGGGGATGGTGATGGCATGTTGACCACGCTCATGAATGTTACATCTTGTGTAGAGACCGAAGCTAGCTAATTCCTGGCTCCCTCTGTGTGTGCAAAAGTCCTCTGGGAGTGAGTTGTGACTTCTGCAGGTGCTGGGGTATTTATAAAAGCAGCAACCATGCCAACTCTCCCTTTCCTCAATTTGTGTATAGTGATTCGTGCATACTTACAAAGCAATTGTGACAGCCATGAAGACAGTACAGACTGGTAATCAGGCAAGGTATGCTTTTTTGTGTACAATGAAGATGAAAGGAAGTTAAGGCTAAAGGAACATGCAGTGATCTTAGTGTAGTTCTTTGTGAGATTTCTGAATAAGGAGCACAGATGCTGAATGCTAAGCAGATTTGCCAGGGTATATGTGGCATGATACAACAGAGTTGTTATACCAAGTTCCGATTCAGACCAAAGTATTTTTTAAACAAGGAAATCTTATTAAAACAAGCTTCCCAATTCCTTTCATTTTGCAAACTTAATTTCACCATGTATGTCTTATCTATGTTGTCTTCCATTGTTGTACTGATAAAAAAAAATCACACATTGAAGAACCGGCCAAGCTAGAGGAGTCTCAGAGGAGTCTAGAGGAGTTCAGAACCATGTTTTGACTTGATTACAGGGCAGATGGCAAACTTGCATATGAACTAGAGATGCTGCAGTGTTAACAATGAATTTTCTAGTGAATTAGTTGGAAGGCTTATAGCAGGGGTAGTCAAACTGCGGCCCTCCAGATGTCAATGGACTACAATTCCCATGAGCCCCTGCCAGCATTCGCTCATGGGAATTGTAGTCCATGGACATCTGGAGGGCCGCAATTTGACTACCCCTGGCTTATAGGCTGAAATGCTGTTGGGCAGTGTGTTGAAAAAATGCCTTGCTCTCAGCTGTGACATCATAACTGTGGCTTAGCCAGTGGGCAGCTGGACTGCACCACACTGTGTTTGTTTGCGTACTATCTCCAGGGGCACAGTCTACTGTCATACACCTATCTCTGTGGCAGATGCAGATGTAGCATGCTGTTCTGCGCTGAAACACTTTGCAGGTAATAGGCATTAAAGTCCACCGTCTGCTGCAGTGAGTTAAATCAGCATTATAGCAAGAAGAAAATCCACAGACTCATTCCCATTGTGCTGTTGACGATCTCCATCATCAATAAAACATAAAGAGAAGTATTTTTCTCCTTAGTGGCAGCAGTGGTTGTGTCACTGGGCTTGCCTGGCCTCCTCACTGCAGACTACCCTCCACTGAAAGGTTTCCCTGCCTTTAGCATAGTACTATAAAATCCTACTTTATTTTGTGTCTCTCTCTCGTCTGTGCACTGAATGCACTTTATGCAGCTTGCTTGGGTTTATGTTTGCAGAAAGAGGTGTCTGTTTCTGTTTATGATCTGCCTCTACGTGATATTGCAATGGTAATTAGGAGTCCTGAGATAGAGATGCAGCTATCTTTGAAGCAACGAGACTCATAAAGCTTGATTCAGGGACCTCGTTATCTTTAATTTTAAAAAGAAGGGGTTTTTATTTAACTTTCATGAAGTTACCATGGTTACTCCCATACTTAGTGGCTCCTTTGCCTTCCCTGTGCCTTAAATGCAGTTGTGTTGCCATTAAGAATTAAATCATCGACACCGGAAACATTCCCAGTGTCTGCCAGCCGTAAACCCTATTTGTGGAGAGGGAAGCTGCAGTGGCTGCTATTCAGAGGGACTGTGGAATTGGGGGTGTTTTAATGCTGTCCTCCTAAGACACTGGACAGAGTAAAATGGCTGTGCCTGGCCTGCTAGAATAATTAGAGGCGTTGCGCAGGGAAACTTAGAAAGGGATACAGCATTAGTCTGTAGCAGGGAGACAACATTACCCTCCTCCCACCAGAGTTGCTTTGCTTCCTTGTCATGCATGTCAATTCAGGAGCAAATTGATTCACTGAGCTCAGCCAGCAGTGAGCTAATACTGCCACTTTATCTCCTTGTTTTAGTTGCAGTGAATGGCATATTGGTTAATTTTGCTGCATGCCACTGTCTATCCCAGCTACTTGCTGTCTTGACTGCTCTGCCTTTAGGAGATATTTCGCAGGCATATGAAGTAGTTGTGAATTTCCTGCATTCTGTAGGGGGTTGGACTAGATGACTCCAGAGGTCCCTTCCAACTCTATGATTCTATGAAGTGACTTTACAGTGAGCTGGATCATGGGTCTATCTAGCCCAGTATCACCTTGTCTCTGACTGGGACCTTCTTCCTGCAAAGCACCATGGACTTGCCCCCAGGGCACAGGTATTACATGTCAGTACATATTCTGATGAAACATTGCTGCATTGCTGCCTGTTGCTATAAATGAGGAAGTGTACAGTGAAACACTATTTTTTCAGGACTGTTTTGATTAAAACGGGGGACTCCCCTACAATGACCTACCAGCTAACATTTTAATTCAGTTGCCATTAACTAATTAATTGTTTTACAATCAATTATATTAATATATTACCAATACTTTTGTATACGTGTCTTACAGTAGTCAAATCTGCTACCCATTCAATACCCCGTATTGAGTCTGCCATGAAAATGCTGGAAGGCGTCACCCAAGGGTCAGAAATGACTCGGTGTTTGCACAGGGGATACATTTACTTTTTTACCTTTTAATCCCCCAAAAGAACACTAGGGATTTGCTTGAGTTGTATATCCCTGTTTTGAATGCATTATTGGTTGTTAACCTGGGTTAACAATGGACTCTCAATTGGATCCAATGGAGAGATGGGAGCACCCTCTTTCAGAACCTCTGGACATGGACCCCATGGTCCAATCATTGTGAAATTCAGAGGCGGGGTCAGGGAAGGGCCTCCTGGAGCTACCCTGAAAGTTTGGAGGCTGTAACTGGAACCCCCACCCCCTGGGCCCAGGAAAGGTGGACTTCCCATTAAAGTCAATGGCACCATTGACCTTAATGGGTGCCGAAGATGAATAGGTTCGGATTGGGCCCCTGATGCACAAGGCTAGTCAGAACTTTGGAAGCAACTGTCAGCTTCACTTTGCTGAAACGATTTCTTGAACATTGACAGAACACGCAAGCACAATGCTCCAACATCTAAGGGGACCTTCATGTTTATGTGGCTTGTGGTCTACACACTTGCTCAATGAGCGATAAACATGCTCAGTTATTAATGGAGCATGTGTATTGTCCTTTTTTTGTTCTTCCAGTCCACAAGCTGCATAAGTATGAAGACCTTTCAGATTTGGAAACTTGGAGTTGCATGAGAGCTGCTCTTTGCATATAAGATCCCTTTTTTCCCTGGTTAGTAAAATCATGCCAAGAGAAAGTGAGAACCCCTCCTGCCAGGACTGTGAGACCGTTGGTGAAAGGTATTTTTTCCAAACTCTTTTGAGAAACCAGTAATTAAGCTGGTGCTGAAAACATCTTCCTTGGCAAAGGATAATTTGAATAGCTTGTATTTAAATTGGCCTTTTTTGGTAAAATGAGCGAGAATTTTCAGGAGTTCATGGATAATGCATCTTCACTCAGATGCATTTCAGTCTGGTTTCAGACCTGGTTTGGGGATTCTTTGTATTCTCTTGTTGGTAGAGTTGCCAAATCCTACTTAGGAAATACTTGGCAATTTGGAGATGGAGGCTGTGGAGGATGGGGTTTCGGAATATGAGGGACCTTTGTAGGTCATAATGCCATAGTCTACCCTTTGAAGCAGCCATTTTCTCCAGGGGAAGTGTCTTCTGGAAAGTAGCTGTAATTCCAGGAGATCTTTAGCTTTCAGCTTGAGGTTGGCAAACCTGGTAGGTTATCTCTATTTACAAGGAGGATCTAGAGTATGTATCTGTGATAGGTCCTTGGTAGCATTTCATCTTTTCTGTGTAATCTATTCAGATCTGAAAAGAACATTTCTTTCTGGATCTTCATCATCTGAATATGAAGCCTTTTCAGTTTTCTGATTGTCATTTAATGACTCTGTTAGTGGACCTGAATTTTCGTATAACATTAGATGTGAGTAAATATGTTGTTGCAATTAAATGTCATTTGTTTTTAATGAATATTGAACAGCAAAAGACATCAGAGACTTGTGGGACCTTAACCACTTCCACAAGGCCTGCAAGACAGAGCTTGTTCCACCAGGCCTATGGTTGGGTCCCTGAAAGACCATTAAGAGGTCTTGCTGCTGGAAAGGGAGAGAAGCCCTGCTCTGAGAATTCTACCCCCTCTTTAACTAGTTGGGGTTATTAAGATGATAAACTTATAATTTTATGATGTTACCTGTTATTACTTATATTGTCACCTGAACCACACAGGATGGGTGCGTTATAAGAAAAAAGATTTGTTTTACTTAATTTTTTTTTGTATATCGCTTTCTGATTGAACAGCCTTTTGGCCTTAAGATTTAGATAGGGAATATTTAGCAGATATTGCTGAACAAAGGAATTAAAATCCAAGATCAGGAACAGCCAATACAGCGGCATGTAGTTGCTTTGATCAGTTACTAAATTGGAAAGAACATATAAATATCTTTAATATCATGAGGTTGATTTTTTTCCCTCTTTTAAAGTTGCACTGTAATGATGTAATATTGTCAAGACCTAGTTTTAGGCAAGACAGGGGTTGGTAATGGACTAAACCGGTGTTCGTTTGTCTTGTCTTAAATAAGGGGAACTTGCATCTCAGATTTGATGCTAGTGAAGATGAAGGCCTTTGGTAAACAGAGCATGAAAAGGATTTATAATGGGATGAACTGTGCCTACTTTTAGGTAACAAATGGTCATCAGCTGGAGTGAAAGAAGTTACAAGCACCACAAATGAAGACATGCAACGAAAAAAGTTCTGGAAAAACTTCCAGTGCTGCTTATTTATCTGCTTTCCATTTCCATTTTTTTTTTTGGGGGGGGGTATGTATCCATGTAGAGGGAGCCAGTTGGTGTTTCATCTCAAGATATTCACTGGCCTCAACCAAATGTCTGGCAGAAGAGCTCAGTTTTGCAGGACCTTTGAAACTGAACAAGCTCTTGGAGGGCCCAAAGCTCTTCCTGAAGCTCATTCCACCAGGTTGGGGGCAAGACTGAAAAGACCCTGGCCCTAGTTAAGGCCAGATGTACTTCCTCAGAGCCAAAGATCACCAATTTGCTGGGATTGGATGATTTTAATTTCCTTTGGGGGGGTATAGTTAGCTAAGTGGCCCCTCAGATACACTGGCCCAGACCGCATATGGCTTTAAAGGTTAGCACCAGAACCTTAAAGTGGATCCGGAATTCAATTAGGAGCCAGTGCAGCTGTCTCAGGACAGGCAGCTGTGTGAGTCCCCCCAAATTGATTGATTGATTTTTATTTATTGTTGGATTTGTTTCCCACTGTTTTCAGCATGCTGGCTCGTGGTGGGTTACATATTAAAACCTCACAACGTCATAATGTCAATAAAGTACAAAACCAATCCCAAATTACAAAAATTAAGTCCTATCAACGGTGGCATTACCGAAATCTAATCTGGAGGTGACCATCTCATGGATCACTGTGACTATGTGTTCTGGGGCCAGGTAGGGTGCTAGTAGCTGTTTCTGGTGAACATGGTAAAATGCCAGTTGAGCTACCTTAGTAACCTGCATCTCCATTGATAAAGAGGCATCAAAGATCATGCCCAGATTCCTAGCTGATTGTGCAGCAGCAAGCTGTGCACTGTCTAGACAGGGCAATCACGCTTCCTTGCCCGGGCCTTTCTTTCCCTGCCACAGGACCTCCGTCTTGGAGGGGTTCAGTTTTAGATGACTCTGCTTAAACCAGAGCATCCCAACTTCCAAAAATCTGGTGAATGTTTCTGGGGTGGAGCCCATCCATCCTTTAGGAAGTAGAGCTGGGTGTCATCTTGGTGACATCCCAGCCCCAAACCCTGAACTAGCTGGGCTAGAGGGCACATAAAGATGTAGAAAAATCTGGGAGAGAACTGCACCCTACAGTAATCCACAAGGGACCTGGAAGAGTCATGAATGACTCCCTCCCTCCCTATGAATGACTCCCTCCCTCCCTATTTGCAGCCCTGGAGGAAAGAAATCAGCCACTAAAGGGCTGTCCCCTGAATGCTAGTGTGACTGTGGTGGTAAGTCAGAATGCTGAATGCTGCTGTGAGATCTAGCCCTATGAGCATCGCCAACCTGCCTTTGTCCAGCTGTCATTAGAGGTCATCCATCAGGGCAATCAAATGGCCAGCTCAAAAACCAGATTGAAATGGGCTGAGGACCAAAGCTTCCTCTAAGTATACCATGAGTTGGTTGGTGGCTGCCCTTTCTACTACTTTCCCCAGAAATACCAGACGGGGCAGAAGCTGACTGGGTCCTGAGGTTCCAAAGCTGTTTTTTTCCCCAGTAAGGGCTGGGCCACTGCCTACTCTTCAGGAATTCCCCAGAATTTATAAAGATTTGGTGCTGTGGTGCCAATGAAACTCCAGCAGTGTGCTTTAAAAACCTGTTGTCTCAAAGGAGTGGGATTCCATTAACACAAGTGTCATTTGACAAGCTAGCATCCTGAACAGGTGTCCCTCTTTCCCAGGCTCACTTGCAGGGTTGCTGGCTAGTCTTGCTTGCCTGGCTCTGGTGGGGAGGTTACTTCCTGCTTACCCTCCTGTAACTATGTTGTTTTGTAGGGAAGCCAGTGCAGGCAGGGCTGGCATCTGGGTTGTGCTGTCCCTACCTCTTGACAGGGATAGTAGTGATCAATGACTGCAGCTACACAAATAAGCAGCAAGAACAGAATAGCATCAGAATAGCATCTTGCGCAAGAGTGTAGCACGAAGTTCAAACGAAAAAACGAATATTCTGCGAATATAATCTTTAAATTAGTGGAGGGGTAATGTTGGATCTATGCCATTGTTTTACAAAATTAGCTACAGTTAATGAGTGTCACTGCTAGTACAATGTCAAATAAGTTGCAAATGTAATACATGTTTTCCATGTGATTTTCCCTAGGCATTGAGAGTCAGAGCGAGAGAGAGAGCGCACTTGTGGGGGTTATAACCACAAATACATAGACAATCCATTTTTGTAAAAAACACCCCAAAACCCTCAAGTAATAAATTCACCTGACTGCTTTTGCCTACCAAATCATAAGTAGAGCGAAAATTGTTATTTGTAACTCTACTTTCACCGGGAAGAAGAGGTATTGTAATCCATTAATTTGATATGGAAGTAGCAAGTAATGCAAATTATATTACAGAGATTGACAGTGAAATTGAGGTGGCCCAGTGCCCTGAAAAGAGTGACATGCCGTGAAAGTGAGTTAAATGCTATTGTGGCTGTCTGTGGAGTACTTTTTCCTCAATTCTGGTATATCTTGCTCTGTTCTTTGGGTATGCTAAAATTAGTGTCAGCAGTTTCCAGTGTCTTCGGGGTTTTTTTTAATTAAATAATCTAAGGGAAGAAGTAACTGCTCTCCTGTCTTTCAACTTTTTCAAATATTATGCCAGTAAAATAATTTCTGCATAAAGATTTGACTTTTTAAAATGTGATATTTAATGCTCACTTGATTCCCCCCTCCCATGATTAAATATTCAGTTCAAGTGTTTGCTGCAGTTGGGACCTAAAATTAATATAAGCTACTTAGAAAAAAGAAGTTTAGGAATTACTAGCTAAAATAAGCATGCTAAATCAGATTATTTTGTTCAGATTGTTTTGGGCATAAAATCTTGCTGTTTTTGTTGGGAGAATCCATGAAGCCGCTTTGCATAGAGTCTGGTCTGTTTACTCTGGCAGAGGCTTTCCAAGGCATCTCCCATCAGCTGCTACCTGATCCTTTCAGCTGGAGGTGGCAGGGATTGGACCTAGGACCTTCTGCATGCCAAGCAGATGTTCTGCTTCTGAATCATGACTCCTCACTTTAAGTGAAGTGATGTGCACCTGCTTTAAAACGTTGCCAATTTGATTTAACTGTTAATAGACCTTTGGTGCATTCTTGAAGCAGTTTTTGTTGTGATGTTCATGCAGCTCCTTGTTTCCCTGGCTTACAAGTTAGTAGGATGGATGTCATAAACTAGTAATGATAGTGATAGTTTGTGCTAGCACTGAACTTTGCCTTAAGCTCTCTTGTCTGTTTTAAAAGAATGACTTCTGATGAGCTATGTAGTGATCAATGTTGCTTACATTTGAAGTCGACAGGATGGAAATTTGGGCTGTAAATTATTACTGTGATTACCTAATTAGTTCTCATTTATTCTGTTAAACATTTTCATTTCAACTGTCCCTCTGCTTTTTAAAATTCAGTTTCCTTGTTTTTCTCTCCCAATCTTTTCATCACCTCAGTTTCTTTTGTTCTTTTCATCTCCTCTTTTCCTCCTTCCCGCTGAAAGAATTTTTTACCTTTTCTTGCTGTGTTAAGACAATGTGGCCTGGTTATTTAATAAAGAGACGGCTTATTAGAATTAAAGCCTAACAGTCTTTTAAAAAGCGATCTCTGCAAGACTGAAGCCACAGGAGAATTGTAAATTCTCAGCAAAGACCTCATTTAAGGACTGGAATGAAAGTGTGTGCATGGGTGCGAGCAGCATAAAACCCTCACTAGAGAAGAGAAGTTTTAGTTTGAAATTAAACTAAGTGAAGAAGAATCATGGGGGGGGGGGGGGGGGAGACCTGAGGTGTGCCTGCTCCTTCTAGGTTTGTTATTTGGGAAATGTTAAATTCTGGAATTTTCCTTTCTCTGGGTAATGTATTTTTAACTTCAATCTCAGCACCATTTGCTAGACAATTTGAATGTAAATATATTTAAATTAACATGTATACAAGCAAAGGTAGTTCTGTTTCTCTTCTAGGGAAGATGTGTCAAACATAGCAGCCTGCATTCAATGACATAGATTCATTTATTAAAAATATTTCCCACAGTTCATTTCTTTAAAATATTTATATGCCTGTCTTGCTCTCTCTAGAGCAGAGCACATCTGACAAGTGGGTTTTCTCATTGGCTTCCCAGAGAGGCAGGAGAGAAAACACCCTCCTTCTTGCTGCAGCCATGTGTTCTGAGACTCCTCTCCATTCTTTCTCCTGCCTTTGAAAGGAAGAGCAGCATGCTGTGAGTTCTACTCCCGATTCTGCTTAGAATTTCAAACTCATTTCTCTTACCCTTTCCTTCTTCCCTATCACCTTTTCTGTAGTCTCCTGACCTGCTCATCTGATTATTTTCTTGTCTTTTCTCTCTGTGATTGTGAGTGAGAAGGTAATTCCTCTCCCTGGCTCTGGAGGCCATTTTAGGTGTTCTTTTTCCCCCATCTTTGTGCCCAGCCTAATAGATGGCTCTAGAGCCCAGGTATGATGATTTCTTTTCCAAAGATTTCTTCTCCAAGGGTCTGGAGGCTCATCTTCCCATCCCAGATTGAGAGTCAATGGCCCGGTGCATGCTGCTCTGCAAAGGACCCCTGCAACTGAGGCGAAGACAGCCCATGGAGATAAGGTGAGGCAAGTGGCCACACATGTTAAAGCAGGAGCCAGTGGCAGTCTTGCCACGAGGGCTCAAGAACAAGGGCTGGTGCAGCCTGGTGGCCATCAAGCCTCTGAGCCCACTGTGGGGACTACTTCAGAGGAAGCCCAATATGTTTCAGTGTGGCCTTTTTCTCAGGTCCAGGTTTATGAACAGGCTGTTTGATTTTTTCAAGCAGGAAGATTACCAGTATCTCCTGTCCAAGTCTATGGCAGCCATGAATTTGAAACAGAGAAACCAGACCGTCATGACATCCCAGTCAAAAGGAATAGGAACACCTTGGAGGTGGAGGAATTTTTTCCAGTCACTGTGGGTGCTCCCAAGGTTTTCCCTGTATTCTTCTTTGAAAAAAAAAGATGAGAGTGGAGTGGAAGAGACCCATAATCAATAAACTTTGATAAATATGTCTGCACACTTATGTAGAGATGATCCTGCAGGTCTCCATAGTCGATACTTCTGTAGCATCCCTGAGGATGGGGAAGGACTATATTAAAGATCCCATGGACAAAAAAGCTGTGATGGTGCTATGATGAGCCCACAAGGCCATGGCCATGATGATCTGAACAGTGACAATCACTTCTATAGTTTCAAGGGCAGCCATAGTGTGGGTGAAAAAGGCCATTCAGCTCTTACCTGATGACAGTGCTAGACGTATGGACATTGTGAATAGGTTACTAAAGGCAGCATCATTTTCTGCAGATGTCACCCTGGACTCCATCATTCTTAATTCCAGCCCAAAGGCCTCTAGAGCCTCAGCAAGTAGGATTCTTTGGCTCAAGGCTTGGTTGGCTTATAACAGATCTAAAACTATCATCCTCCTATCCTTTCCAGGGGGACCATCTGATTGGTGAGGCCCCAGAGTACAGCAATAAGTGGTATATGCCAAGTTATGTTAGAAGAGGAGCAGATAATAGACCCATTCAACTGTGTTCTTTTCATTCCCAGGGAACATTGCCATGCTTCAATCAGCATGTTCTCAGAGGTTACTGGTCCCAGCTCATACAGGGCTCATGTAGAGGAAACCCCTTCTCCAGATTATCTAGAGTAGTGTTTCCCAACCAGGAGTCCATGGACCCCCAGAAGTCTGGGGGGGGGGCGGAGGGTTGGAAGGGGTCCCTGGCATTTCCCCTGCTGCCTTAGCTAAGTTTGGGATCTAGCCATATCCTTCATTCGCTCTTCCCCACAAGCATGAGTGGTTTAGCCCGCTGATGGTTTTCATGGCTGGTGGGAGGTGGGGCCTGCATACTCATTCTCAACTTAAACTGCCTACTGTCTGGCTCTTAATAGCTCTTAGCCCATCCCCCTGCTCCCTCTCTTGTTGCATGCTCTGATAGCAAGGAAGAAATTAGGGGGCCCCACCCGGAGGTTGGCATCCCTGACCCTGTGTGGGGAACAATGCCATAGAGTCCACCCTCCAAAGCAGCAATAAAACCCCATAATACAATAAAACTCCAATTAAAACCCAATTAAAATTGATATTAACAAACACAAGCATGGTGGTAAAAACAAGCCCTCCCCCACTACAGAAGAGGTCCCCTGTTGGGCAACATCTGCTGGCTACTACTGATGGAACAAAGCGTGGAGCATTTTCCTTAGGGGAGGGGGCATTAGATCTTCTCCTGGCACTGGCCTCACTCATGGACCTGCAGAAGACCTCCATCTTCCAGGTAGAATGCCAGAAGCTCCCACAGAGCCCGTAGCTCTTATGGGAGCTCATTCCACCAGGCGGGGGCCAGGACCAACAAGGCCTTGGCCCTGGTTGAGGCCAGTCAAGCTTCTCTGGGTCTGGGAATGATCAATAAATTGGTACTCGCAAAGCGCAGAGCTTTGCAGGGATCATAGGGCCACAAACGGTCCCACAGATATGTGTGTCCCAGCTCGTGTAGGGCCTTATAGGTCAAAACCAGAACCTTGAACCTAATCCAGGCCACATCTGGCAACCAGTGCAGCTGTCTCAGCACTGGCTCAACATGGGCTCTCCAAGTTGTTCCTTTGAGGATCCTAGCAGCCGCATTTTGTACCAGTTGCAATTACTGGGTCAGAGATAAGGGCAGGCCCACACAGAGCGAGTTATAGAAGTCAGTTCTGGAGGTGACCATTGCATGGATCATCATGGCCAAGTGCTTGGAAGACAGATAGGGTGCTAGTAGATTCGCCTAACAAAGATGGAAGAATGCCTGGCAGGCTACCTTCTTGACCTGTGCGTCCATGGTCATCAAGGCATCAAAGGCCACCCCCAAGTTCCTGGCCTTCAGGACTTTCTCAGACCATATCAGTCGCAGATCATGAACAGACAAGACGGATCAGTGCTACTATCATTGATCCTGAAACAGAGTCTGAGACAGGGCCATTTCTTTCTGATTTTGCAAGAACTCCAGATATTCATTGACACCAGTTTGCACAGATGGAGAGCCATTCTGCACCTTACCGCAGTGTGGGGAACCTGGTTTCTGCAGGAGGCGAGGCTTCCGATAAATGTCTTAGAGGTGAGAGCAAGTCTACTAGTCCTGAAGAGATTGCAGAAGACACTACATTGCAAATGTGTTAATCAGAACCAACAACACAGCAGCAAAAGCATACCTAACCAAATAAGGGTGTGTGTGTCGCAGATGAAAACACTACACAGGTTCTTGAGGTTCTCAGATGGGTGGAGAAGAACCTCTTATCCCTGAAGGCAGAACATGTCAAAGGGACACTGAACGTACAGGTGGATTGGCTCAGTCGTCAAGGGGAGTGATCCCTAAAATTGGAAGTCTTCAATGTGGTCACGGAGTTTCAGAATGTCAACACTGAATGTTTGCCTCGGCATACAACCACTAGATCAACAGGTTAATTTCAAGGTTCTACCATCCATATCTAGAAAGCCTCGACACTCTGACTTGACACAATGATATTATATACTCTGGACACTGCAGACCTTAGTCAATTCTGTGGGCCAGAAGGCTAGATAAAACAAATTGAGGCCTCTAATGTTTCAAAAGCCGGCCCTGGTCAAGGTAAGCACTTTCATTACCTGGTAAGCATCATGTAGGTGTCAACCTTCATCCAATGTATGCAGCAGTGTCCAGAGTATATAATATCATTTTATGTTTAGGAGCTAACTCTGCATATAACCATCTTTGAAATTCTTGTAGTTTATGCATGCTGTTTTTATTTATTTCATGCCTGAAATAATGCTGAAATGTGTCTGGTCAGTGGAGGCATCGCTATGCATATATGCACTGATTTTACTGAGGCTATGAGATAAGCCTTGGGTTTTCAATTTTAATAAATATTAGTACTTTTAAAGTTGTGTTCAACCTTACACAGGCTTGAATTCATTCCCTTTGTTCCTAGAGTATTCCTCCTCCGTTTGATCTATGTCTTTCCTTCCTGTTTTCATCTCTTGATAATAGTTACTAAGACAGTTAAGATTTTACTGCCTAAGATTATTTAGCTTTTGCAGTTACCAGACAGGAGAGGAGGAGTCTCAGAGCACATGGCTGCAGCAGGAAAGAGGGCATTTCTTTCAGCTCCCGCCTCCCTTAAAAGCCGGTGAGAAAAACCCACTCATCAGATGTCTTCCTTACTCCAGAGAAGTGCCTCACAGTAAGTGCCCATTGGTTGTTTTCCAGACCAAGTCAGGATTAAAGACAGGTAGCAGTAAATTAAACACAACACAATTGTATAAAGTTCACATAAATTGAAACATTAAAATAATAAATAAAACACATGTAAAAAAACAGCTTAAAAATCCCCTGTGAAATTTCCCCCTTGGTTTATACTCAGCAATCGCTAAATGCTCTATGGAACAGCAGGCTTTCTCTATGGTATCAAAGTTGAGAAAGGCTAGATTAAAGTCTTGCTGGAAGACAATGAGGGTAGAAGCCCCCGTTCTATTCCACAAGCAACTACTGAAAAAGCCCATCTCTGGACTAATACCAAGGGATCACTGTTAGTAGGCCCTGCTAGGAAGAGTGAAGCGCCAACATGTGAACATCCAGGTAGGAGCATCCTTCAGGTATGAGGGTCCCAGGTCATGCAGGGCTTAAAGATAAGTACCAATCCTGAAGTTTTCCTGAGAGCAAAGCAACAATCTCTGCTGATTGTGCTTCTCATTTCACAGGAAAGGAACAGAGAAAGGCTAGACTATTGGAGAAAATTATTATTGTTATTATTGTAATTCTTATTATTTATATTTGTCTGCCTTATAGCTGTGGACTATGTGCAGGAAAATGACCTGCAGACTGGCATTTACTATAGCAGCTATCAGTGTGCTGACCTGCACGATCTATTAAACAAGTTTGTTTCAGTCTTGGAGGAAGGGAAGGCTAGTGGATCCTAGAGTGCTTAGCCCTAGTGGTTGCAGCCAAAACTGTGTTTTTTAGAAGAAGAAGAGTTGGTTCTTATATGCTGCTTTTCTCTACCCGAAGGAGTCTCAAAGCAACTTACAGTTGCCTTCCCTTTCCTTACCCCAAAAAGACACCCTGTGAGGTGGGTGAGGCTGAGAGAGCTCTGATATTCCTGCTCGGTCAGAACAGTTTTATCAGTGCCATGGTGAGCCCAAGGTCACCCAGCTGGCTGCATGTGGGGGAGTGCAGAATCGAACTCGGCATGCCGGATTAGAAGTCCGCACTCCTAACCACTACACCAAGCTGGCTCTCTTTTAAATATAAAAGGAAAGACTTCTGGTTGAAGGCAACACTTAAGGCCTTTCCTCAAGTTGCACTCAGTGCAGAGTGCACCCCCCCCTGTCCTTGACATGTCACTGGCTGTTATTCCTATTGCCCAATAAAGGGGCTCACATGTAATGGTTGTTGTAATCCACTTTTGTCTTTCATTTAAAATTCTTTATTTAAAAAAAACAACTTGTGGTGTGCATGAAGTATCTACTTGAAGTAGAGTACTTCAGTGGAGCACTAAGGGCAAAGCCTGTTGCACTCAGGAATACAATGGATGCTAGGAGACACACCTGCACTATAGCCATCACAGGCACTGGCTGTTCCCTTCTTGATCTTGAGATCCAGCATGGTTAAGTGGTTAAAGAGTGACAGCCTCTAATATCAAGGGCCAGGTCTGATCTTGTACTCCTCCTCCTTGTGCAGGCAGGTGAGTTGCCAACCTCCAGGCGAGGGCCTGGAGATCTTAAGGAACAAAAACTGATCTCCAGGCACCAGTTCCTATGGAGAAAACAGCTGGAAGGAAGGAAGACAACAAGAAAGATGAAAAGACTCTTCCCCCACTCAGGAGGGCCACAGAGAAGCACCCAAAGACATCCCTGGGCCACGTAGGGTTGGTAGGCAGCCTGTAGCAGTCTTTCTGTGGCCCTCTGAACCTGGAAGGGCAGTGAAGAGGCCACAATGGGCCCCACAGGGCCCCATAGGCTCTCCCCCTAGGACCTGAAAAGGCTGCAGGCTGGAGGTCAGTGGGCAGGAAACTCAACAGCAGGGGCAGCTCTCAGCCTCCAAGCCTCAGAGGGAAGTGTGAGGAGGAGGGGATGGTTGGGGGTGGGGGACGGAAGGCGATTGGCTGGCTACTGGACAGACAGTTGAGCCGGTTGGAGGAGGAGGCACTCAAGGGCGGGACAACCGCCCTGAGTGAGTGTTAAGCGCTGAGTGGCACTCAAGCCATGAGACATGCTCCTCCAATATACCAGAAATATATTATGTGGAACAGATGCCTCCAGCTGCCACCTGAAATGTACCAAACAATCAATTACATACAGCCAGGTGCTACAGTACACCCGTATCTGCTCTAGTCCTACACAGAGAGATTCTCACCTGAGGGGTCTACAACAAGCTTTTTTGGAAGTAAACCTGATGAGGCTAAGAAACAGATTAACAAAGGCAGGCTGGTACCCAGAGAGAACCTGTTGGAAGACAGGCCCCAAAGAGACTAACAGAGCACCACTAGTTATCACACACAGCTCTCATTTCAAAACAGTTTGATGCAACATCCTCCACTAGATAATGACCGTTCTCTTTCACACATACTGGGGGGGCTAACCTTTTCTTTCACACAGACAGCCCCCCAATCTCAAAGCACTCCTCACCCACAGCAGTGCAACATGTAATTTGAACATGGATGCTGGCACCAGAGCTTGCAGTAAATCCAGGTGTAAACTTTGCTACACAGACTACACAATCACTCAGTGCAACATCAGCCCCACCATATCAGGCTTATTCATTTGCGCATCTTCTAATATTAAACTGCTAATCTTCTAACATTAAATGCCAGCAATGCCCTTTCATTGTCTATGTGGGGCAAACAGATTAAACCCTACATCAAAGGATAAATGGACACAAGGCTGACATCAAGAATCGCAAGAAGATCTGGTTTTTGTTCTCCACTTTTTACTTATCTAAAGGAATCCTAAAACAGCTTATGATCACCTACCCTTCCTTTCCCTACAACAGATACCCTGAGAGGCTGAGAGAGATCTGAGAACTCTGACTGGCTCAAGGCCACCCAGCTGCCTCCATGTGGGCAATCAAAATCAGTTCTGTCTGGTTCCATATTCGCCTACTTCCTCAAAGTCTTGGTCTTCAGGTTTCATGCCAGCATTTCATCTAAATGATAAGAGAAGAAATACACTTCTCAAACTGGTTCAAGGGAAGCTGAGAAGGGGATTTGACACAGGAGTGGAGAATCAAACCTGGTTCTCCAGATTAGAGGCTGGCTCTTAAGACTGAGATACCTGTAGGAGAACACGTCAGTCTTCCTTAACCTTAAAGTAACCTTAAAGGAGCTGTTCTTTTAGTAAAAGAACTTCAAGAAGAGACTGGAAACAGAAACTGCTGACTTTTAAATCATAGCACTCAAAATAATGAAATTCCCAGGGATGTTGATTTCTCATCCCACTATATATGCAAACCTCATTCAGCATTTATATCTTCATTCCTAACATCGTCTTCATTTTATTTGCTCATTTGGAATTGGAACTATAGAATAGTCGATTGTAATGTAACATAATGAATACTAGAACGTAATGTAAGTTGGAATGGTACATTGGTCTGTATTTCTCTGGTCTGAGGACAGGGGAAACAGCTCTACACAGCCAATCTGACCAAAGAAGACGATTCTGTAAAGATGCTTGAGAGGAGATGGATGGAGTGTAATGGCAGGGTCTCAGTTAATTGCTCTCAGCATCCCACAGTTAAGGATGCATCTGCCTATTAATCTCCAATCTTGACCTATTTATTTCCTTCACTATCCCCCCCCCAATTAAGCACAAACAAATGATAACTTTATAAACTGAGCTTGTTATTCCTGCATGGTCCTTGAATCTGTTAAACATCTTCATTATGTTGTATGCTGATTTGCTGCTCACGTTCTGCCTGTCTGTGTGAACTGGTAGTTCCTGTTTAATTGTGTCTGAGGAAGTGTGCATACACATGAAAGCCTCCACCTTGAATAAAACTTTGCTGGTCTTAAAGGTGTCACAGGACCCAAACAAAGATATATCAATTGATAGGGATGCCGTCGTTTTCTCCCGTGTAACATCTGCAGGCCAGCAGTAAAGTGGCCAGAGGTTCCTTGACTCCTTCCTGGTTATTAATTTAGAAGGGAGGATGCTAAAATGAGAAAGATCTTTTGTATAGTAAGCGTATGGAATCTGATCAAAATCCCTGCTGAATCTGGTTTAGCTGTGCTTATTGGTGCCGTTGGAGACTGGCATAAATCACCATGGCCATGATCGGGGACACAAAGGAGAACTGTGTGGATAGTTGGAAGAAAGTGCTGTTCATTACAAATTGTAACTGTATCTATAGCATTTTTCTCAGTAGGGATAGGTTAATGTTCTGAGTTGCCTCAGCCATTAAACGATAGGTTGGTATTCTCATTTTGTAGTTGGGGTGCTGTGGCGCCAGATCTTTTTATGAAGTGGGTTATATTGTTAGTATGTTATATTAAAAATTGTTGGCCCACAAAAGAATATTTACTGGCTCCCTTACCCACATACCTGTGGTGTTCATTTGTGGACTTGGAGATGGGAAAATGATTCAGATTCCCTGACTGGTTGTCCCCTGTGGTAAGAGAAATTCTCTTACAAACTTGCTAAGAATATTTCATAGGTTGGGCTAAAGTTACTTGAAGTGGAGGAAGACTATGTGAACAAGTTTCTGGGGGCTTCGGTGATCCTCAGGGCCCTCCAAAGCCAGAGAACCCAAGTAATTTCGTTTTTCATGTGATGTTTGAGTAGGAACTGAGTGGGGGTGGGGAGAGATTCTTACTCCTATCTTCAGGCTGCTGTAAATAAGAGGGGAAAACCAAGGCATTTTTTCTTCTTATTGGGTCTTACTTTGGAGGGAATTTTTTATATTGGAGAAATGGTGCCTCCCAATGCACTTGCTCTGATCCATATTTGGACTCACTTGCACCTGCTATTTACAGACAGATTACACAATAGGAGAATCAAGAAATGTGAACATTGCATGTAGTTTGATGCTCAGAATCCTGTTATGACATTGCTCCTGCTGTTTTTGTTTTTTTAGTCTTCTTGTTTGTGGAGGTTCTTTACTGTTGCTGGGTGGTTAGTGATGTCTCCTTAATGCTAGGCATCAAAATAAGAAGGCCACATAGTTTCAAACAGAAGCAGCGTTTAATAAGTCTAGTTTGTTTTCTGTGTGGAGCTGAAGTAACAACTTCTCTGTGTTCCTGCCCACCCCACATTCTGAAGTGGACTCGGCCTGGATTTTCCCTCAAAATTTTTATTTTATTTTATAATTACACTTATATATCAAAGAATAAGTTGGCTTCGAAATTCCTTGAGACATTCTCTGATCGTCTCTTTGTGACAAAGAAGAAATCTTTTTTAATCCCCCACATCATCAATTTAACATTATGCCTCTGTGATAAGGTTGAAGCAGGTTTTTATGCCCCATCTAGCTATTTTTGGAGCACAAGAGTTACGCTATTTATACTTGGCAATGGCTCAGGAATGTGATGCCAAAGTGCTTGAAACTGCCATTTCCTTTAGGGGAACTGATCTCTGTTGTCTGGAGATAGTTGTAATTCTAGGAGAAATCCAGGAACCCACTTTGGTAGCCCTTATCCTAAAGAACTACAGTTGGCAATCTAACACTATGTCAGTTTACATAGCCCAGTTCTGGCATGGCTGAACCTCTCTCAGACCCCCTTTTCAGCTTCATTTGAACCAGTTGGAGAAGTGTATTTCTTCTGCTGTCAGTTAGAGGACCAAGACTTTGAGGGAGTAGGTGAATATGGAACCAGACAGGAGTGATATAGTCTTTATGACTCAAAGTCAGTTCTGGAAAACACAAAGTACTTTCATCATCATGGTGTTTATGAAGCAAATGGGTCTGTCAGGGAAATAGACCCTTTTATCTATTTCCCCCAGTGTCCAATTTGAACCAGCAAGCAAGTTCCATAATTAGAAGGTGTTCTAAATGTTCCTTTAGGTTTTGGAAGTCCCAACATAGACATAATACAGAAAGGGAGCAAACTCCAATAGCTGAGTGCTTGCTACCTAGTAAGGAGATTACTGTTTTCTAAGCAGTCGCTATATAGCTTGCTGTTTGCTGGCTTCTGTTTCCTCACTACTGGCATGTGCTTTCTGCAGAGCCTTTCTTGGCTTGGCAGTGTTCTCTTGGGCTGGCCTCCAGAAAAGGGGCTCTTCCTGAGGATAGTTTGGAAGCCTCAATCAGTTGGGAATGCAGCAGAAATATTGGGGTAGGTAACAGGCAGCATATCTATTTAAGTACTCTTACTAGCTGTCTTTTTGTTTCTGGTCCCGATTAATGGTACTAGTTTTGATCTCTAAAGACAGACGACCTGGGTATTTAACTGACTGTCAATTCTTACACAGCCCCATCCAGATGCTGCGTTTCTTATCCCAGCCCTTTTTCTGTCCCTCTGTTTTCAGCAGTGAGGTGAGGCTTGATAGCTGTGAGAGACAGGCTTCCTAAGTGGCGGTCTCCTAATTTCAGAATGCCCTCTTTTTCTAACTGTGCCTGGTACCCTCACTGTGTGTGGGTTTTTTGGACCTGACAAAAAAAAATTCAGCTGGGTTTTAATTGGACAGTGTTCCATACCTTTCTCAACTCCCTTGTGTTCTTTTTGGGTAGCACTTCTGGATTTCACTTGGCTGTGGTCTGCAGCTCTGCGGTGCCCTATTGTTTTTAGATCTGTTTTAACATTGTTGTCATTTTAATAGACTTGGTAGATTGTGTGTTTTCAATTGCTGTAAACCAGTTTGAGCATTATGTTGGAAAAGCAGCATATAAATATTTTAGGAAACTAGTGACTCGTTCGCAAAGAATAAAGCCAAACAGTGTCACACACTTGAAGAATTAAAAAGTTCAGCTGCTGGAGCTGGTAAGATACTACATCAACTTGCTGTGCATTCTTTCCTGCAAGATGCCTTGCAAGTCTTTGTCTTTCTTTTGTCGTCCACCCATTCTTTTTATTTCTGTGCCTTTTCCTCCAACAAGTGCTTCGTTTTCCAGGGGCTGTCACATTGTATAAATTTCTCAGCAAGATACATCCATTCCTACTGTCAGAATCTCCATCTCAAACACTTATAAAATGCCTCTGAACTGACGGCCCTCACTACACATGTTTTTGCAACTTTACAGAAGACATGCTGTGTGTATGAGGGATAGAATTATGTGGCCTGTGTGTGGATGCATTTTCCACCTGCTATCTTGGACTAGGGAGGCCAAGCCCTCACCCACATGCCCCATGCAAAATGTGGCTTTAGTCAAGAGAAGAGGAACAGAAGCATATGAGCCCCTTGGGCCAAGAGATCCAGAGTTCTAGAGTGCCATGTGATGTGTGCTGGATGATGGGTTGGTGGGCAAGAGCCTATACCAGGGGTAGTCAAACTGCGCCCCTTCAGATGTCCATGGACTACAATTCCCAGGAGCCCCTGCCAGCATTCGCTGGCAGGGGCCCATGGGAATTGTAGTCCATGGACATCTGGAGGGCCGCAGTTTGATTACCCCTGGCCTATACCTTTCCCCTGCTCAGCAGAGGGTTCAGGGGGATACTTCCTGCAAGTGATGTGCCTAACCCTAGAAGCTGCAGAGAGGCAGGGAATTTATGGGAGCTTCTGGCCCCAGCAGCTCTTTCTCTGGTAGCCTGGAATTAGGAGGGAGTCTGAGATATAGAATCATAGAATCATAGAATCATAGAGTTGGAAGGGGCCATACAGGCCATCTAGTCCAACCCCCTGCTCAACACAGGATTAGCCCTAAGCATCCTAAAGCATCTAAGAAAAGTGTGTATCCAACCTTTGCTTGAAGACTGCCAGTGAGGGGGAGCTCACCACCTCCTTAGGCAGCCTATTCCACTGCTGAACTACTCTGACTGTGAAAATTTTTTTCCTGATATCTAGCCTATATCGTTGTACTTGAAGTTTAAACCCATTACTGCATGTCCTCTCCTCTGCAGCCAGCAGAAACAGCATCCTGCCCTCCTCCAAGTGACAACCTTTCAAATACTTAAAGAGGGCTATCATGTCCCCTCTCAACCTCCTTTTCTCCAGGCTGAACATTCCCAAGTCCCTCAACCATATCTCATTCTTCCCTTTGAATGCCAACATTGGATTAGTGTTTCTTTGGATTTGTACACATGCTTATGCACATGTTAGTAAATTGTCTTTATATCCAGCTGTGTATAAAGGTTATATGGCTGGTGGAGAGAAATGTTGAGGAAGGGCCAGTTCAGGAGGCAGAGTGCAGTGGGCCAGAGTTCAAAAGTTTGTGATATCCTGTAGTAAGTAGCTCAGATATCTCTACGCAGAGCAAAGGCACTTACACAAATTAAGGAGGAAACCTCCATGTTTTCAGTAAGATTTACAATTGTGTCTGCTCTGGTGAGAATGGAACTCATTCGCATCAAAGCAGAAGGTACAGAAGAATGTACACTTGGGGCATTTCCGCACATCGGCAAAAATAGCGTTATGCCAGCTGAATGGCGTAGTACTAAACATTATTGCGCCTCCAAGCCACCCCTCAACTTTTTTCTGTCTCGCTTTCGTCTGCCACCTTTTCACACTTCTCAAGCTCCACAAGTGCTGCTGGAAATGGCGGAAGAGAACAACGCACTTTACACGCGGCTGTCTTCCTCCTGTCAATCAATTCAGGCAGACAATCCCCTTTCTCTATGTTTTAAAGCAGTGGTCCCCAACCTTTTTATCACTGGGGACCACTCAACACCGGGGACCACTCAACGCCTTTTACTGAGGCCCGGGGCGGGAGGGAGTTTACTCCTCTACTCTCAACCACTGCCCTAGCGCTCTCTGATCGCTATGGTAATGTTTAAACATCCCTTCAAAATAAGATACAGACATGCCACAACAATGAAGTGTGTTGTAAATGGCTGGGGGGGGGTGAAGTAAAGGGCTGGGGGGGGGGGAGAAGGCATCCTTCGGAGCCCACCTCCAATTAGTCGAAGGACCACATATGGTCCTTGGCCCACAGGTTGGGGATTGCTATTTTAAAGGGCTTGCAATGCCTGCCATTTTTTAAAAAATCATAGTTCTTCATTTAAACACCTATACATGTAATCATAGATGCATAGTGCTTTTTGAATGCCACCCCTTATGGAATCACGCTTTTTGACACTTAAAAAAATTAATCTTGTTCCTGATTTTTTTTGGGGGGGGGACTTTAGAGACATACTTTGTGTTTACAACTTTTTTGGGGGAAATTATTCCTGGCATTGCCTGCACGCTTGTCCGCCTAGTCGTTGCTCCAGGATTTTAGACCTTTTTAAAGAGACATTCCCATCCCCAGGAACAAGGGAGAGGGAGGTGGGGTGAGGGCGGGACGAGATAGGTGACTTTAGCCTCCACACCTTCCCTCTGCTGGTTACCTGCTGATTGCTCTCCCTTAGTTAGTGCTAAATCCACTTTATGTGATTCCCCAACTAGTGCTTTAAAATGGAGGATGTAGTCCTCTGGGTTACTGCCCAGTGGTTGGATGTGGGCGACGTCATATGGAGGGCTGGAATATAATGACTACTTAAGGTAAGCATTTAACTACATTTAAAGAGTGTGGAAATGCCCTTGCTTTCAGCTTGTGTAACAAAGTAGCATTACAGTTTGCTTTCCCTTGTTTCCCTCTGCATGCACATTAGAGATTCTGGTGGGATGGCCTTTGTGGTGCAGAATGAGCACATTATAGACAAGTTGTAGGTGTGGTCTGCATGAATCTGCTCAGAACAGCAAGTTACAAAGTTGGATTGATCAACCTGGTTCAACAGATACAGAGTAACCTTGGGCAAAGTATTTTTTTTTGTTTCTATGCCTGGCTTTTCCTGCAGTGTTGTACTTGTGAAACTTTTGTTCGCTGTTCGCTGCTACCACTTCTCAGTTGGTAGTGTTTGTGTGTTCTAGAATGCTAAAAGTCTGTGCCCTGGACAGAATTTGGAAGAGGCTGGGTCAGACATCCTCCTCTTGAGGAAAACAGTTTGATGTCCGAGAGTACAGGAGGAAAGGGAAAACAGTAGGTTGGAGATGAAATTACTTACTGTAAATGGAAAACGGAGTGAATTCTCCTGGCCTCTAGACAAAACAGTCTTGGTTCCTTGCAGCATTCTGCGTATCTTTTTAAAAAAAAATATAACTTTTTATTTTTGTTTTTTGAGAATTGTACAAATGAGATATATCTGTTATTTCCTCGAATTATAGATTTTGAGATACCCCCAACATTGTAATATTATTGTCCATATATATTTCTTCCTGATCTTATTACAAGGGGATCTGCGTATCTTTCTTAAACAACACACTTCTTTGCTGCAAGTAACAGCGAAACTCTTCATGCCTCTCACTTGCAACAGGAGGTCAGCTGTGGTGAGGATTTTAGTAATACACTCCCAGCTGTTGTATAATGACAGTCTCCCTGGTGGCAGGTCATTGCCATAATCTCAAGACCCTTGTGTGGTGCTCTGTGGAGAAAGTCTTTCTTGGTCCAAAATACAGCTCTCTGTACACCTTCTGCTTTGTAACATATGCATATTGGATTGCATCCCAGCTCTGTTCTGTTGTGAGTTTGGCTTATTAGCATGGAAACATTTGCTGGGGGACGTGTCATCACTCCCTCTCCGCCCCCAGCATGCAGACCTGTATTGCTTCTCTGTTCCATTGAACCATCCTGCAACTGGTATTCAAGGTCACTGAAAGAATTTGAGGAGGATGAGTTGGCATCGAAGAGTCTAGAGGGGCAAGCTTTTTCTCCCCCTGCCAGTTGATACTCCTCACAGTCATGATTTATGCCAGACTACCTTTTTTGAATGGCATCCAAATGGTATTTTCTTCAAGGCAAATCTTTGTACTGTCCAACTGTAGAGGGGCTGGGGTGTACGTGCATGGAATTTTCTAGTCACCTGGTATCCTTCTAGTATTTACCCTGATGTATATCCCAAACATCTGAATAATTGCTACTTTACAATGAAATAGTGCAACAAAACAAAATCAGTGTCCAGTGGCACCTTTAAGACCAACAAAGATTTATTCAAGGTGTGAGCTTTCAAGTGCAAGCACTCTTCCTCAGGGGTTGCAATGGTAAGAGTGGTAGGCATTGGAGTTCCACACTTTCTAACGCCTGCCCTGTAGCCAAGTAAAAAGGGTTTTTACCTTTGCTTCACTCACAAAGGGCCAGGGCATTGGATTCAATCTGGGGAGATGTGAGTTCAAATCACTGCTCTGCCACTCTGAAGCTCACTAGTTGATCTTGTGCCTGTCACTATTTTGCAGCTGAACTCACAAGTTGTTGTGAGCATAAATGGAAACCATGAGCTCTTCAAAATAAATAAGAAATAGAAATCAAATAAATAAACTTTTGCTTTGGTAACATCATTTGAATTTTGAGTGAAGAATATGGAAGTCCTGAAATTGCCTTGAGGACACCTGGGCAAATGGAAAATAAATCTGAAAAAAAAACAGCAGGGAAACATCTAGATTTTTGGGTTATACATTATTCTTAACTATGGTAAATGGGAAAGAGTTTAACTTCAAAAAATGGTAATAGGGGAAGAAATAAATCTCAAGATGGTACCTAATGGAAATTTTCTCTTTCTGAAAGCACTTTGTGGAAAGAGGTAAATGTGTAGGACGACAACCCTTGAAGGATGCAGAGTCAAAACAAATTTGATGTTTTTATTCAGGTTTAATTCTCCGTTTACTAGCTCGGAACCCCTGCTCTGTAGGTATTTTGTAGAGATGAGGAACAACTTCAAAATCCCTCCCTGTTTGCAAAACCTTCCTCTCCAGTATTCTCTAAACTTGAGCAGGAGAGTCTCTTCCCCTTCTGTATTCTTTTAATTGATTCTACTGCCCAGTACTTTGTGACTTCTGGGATGTGTTACTATCCTTATCAGGAGTGCTTGAGAGACGGTGCCTTTTGGTTACTTTTCAGCCATGGTCTTCAGCATATCTGAGCAAGCAACCTTGCCTGTGGGTGACCTGGCTTGGCTTGTTTGTGACCATAATAGGGTACCTACCACTTTACTACTATTGAGAGTCAGTGTGGTGTAGCAATTAGTGGGCTAGACTAACATTTTGGAGATGCAGGTTTAAATCCCAAAATCTCTTTGCCATAGAAGCTTGCTGAGTGACCCCAAATGCATGCTCAACCTAACCTACCATGCAGGGTTATTGTGAAGAGAAAGTAGAGGAGGAGGATAATGATATAAGTCACGTTGGGGCTAAAAATGAGATATAAAGAAATTGTGCTTAATTATGGGCATAAATAAAAGTAGTATACATCTGAACATATAAATAAAATGGTAAGAGGGTGCTGGGGAGGAGTTTGGACTCATTGCCCACCAATCAGGTAGGCTGTCCTGGCTGTCCCATCTCTGATTGGCCATTTGTCCAACGAACGGCCGATCAAGTGGGATCTCCTGTCCCTGGCTGCATCCCCCTCCAACGTCTTCCATCTGGAAGAAGTGCCAGCCTGGTAAAGTGGGAGCTGGGAGGGATGGGTGGAGGGCCTGGGTCTGTGGGCCCAGTGGGGGTGGGGGAAGGAGGGAGGGAGCCCCCGCCAGCACTCATCCCTGCCCTGAGCAGTTCTGGCTGTGGTCTTGCCAGGCCTCAGCAGTGCTGCTGGGGGGGGGGGGGTAGGGAGAGGGAGAGCTAGTCCCCATCAGCACTCCCGCTACCCTGATAAGCTCCAACCATGGCCTTGCTAGACCTTGACAGGATGCCCGGGGAGGGGGTGGGAGGGACGGGCCTGCCTGGGGGGGGGGTCACTAGCGTCTGTTGTATTTTTAGATATAACGGGCTTTGTTAGTATTGTTAATAAATTAATGTTCCCTGAGAAAACATTTGAGAACCACTGTATATATTTGTGAATGTTCTATGGGCATCTTTAACTTGGTACAATCTATATTTTTCTATTTAGTCTGGAATGAGTAGATGCTTATTATATATAATGGAAGTCAGAAAGGACGGTGGATTTCTTTGCTTGAAGATGGTGGATTTTAAAAATTATTGCCAGCCATACTCATTAGGGTGCAAAGGGAGGAAAAAACAAGATTGTAAAAGAAGATGTGTAAATAAAATGTATATTTAGTGAACACATGGTTGCTTTGAATGAGTTACAAGTAACAAGCAAGGAGGTACAAATTACAATGTTCATTGAATGTTTGATTGAGATTCAGTTGCCTCTTCTGGGTTGGCCAATACCTGGAGAATTTGGGGCTATATTCTGGAGTAGGACAGGTTTGGAGAGGAAAGGGACCTCAGCAAAGTATGATGCCATACAGCCCCCCAAAACAGCATCAGGGGAACTGGTTGTGGTTGTAATAGTAGTAATAGCAGGACATATCCAGGTGCTACCTGGAGGTTGGCAACCCTAGATTAAGGCTTGAGCCCAGAAAACCGAACATATTAAAGACAGACATTGTTTAAAAGGGGGATTTTTTTGTGTCCACAGGTTGTTGTTATTGTTGTTATGTGCGAAGTCATGTCCGACCCATCGCGACCCCATGGACAATGATCCTCTAGGCCTTCCTGTCCTCTACCATTCCCCGGAGTCCATTTAAGTTCGCACCGACTGCTTCAGTGACTCCATCCATCCACCTCATTCTCTGTCGTCCCCTTCTTCTTTTGCCCTCGATCGCTCCCAGCATTAGGCTCTTCTCCAGGGAGTCCTTCCTTCTCATGAGGTGGCCAAAGTATTTGAGTCCACAGGTTATTGGGCCCAATTTTCTTTCTCTGCACAAAGAGAGTCTCTGACATGATGTTGGCAGGCAGAGCTTGTCTACATTACTGGGGACCACTTGTTTTTGCAATGTACTGTGTGTCCTTGAGCTGAGTCCCTGTCAAGTATTGACTTTACCTGACCCTGTGTGGTTTGTGGCTGCTTGAGGGGAGAAGCAATTTTGAAGGGACAGAGAGGTCAGGCATAATTAGAGGTCTAGGTGTGAACGAATTTTAACAAGGGCTACAAAGTTTGGAAGGAAAGTGAGAGAAGAGAGAGTGGCTGGCAAAATTCTCCCCTTTAGGTAAAGTTGTAAAGAACAAGTAATGGCGGTGTTTTGGTGAGATTAAGGTCTCAATTGGTGGTGGGGGGGGGGGAGGTATCTCCAATTGAATTTGACTATGATTGTGTTGTTGTATCCAGAAGGACCAAGTATTGGATGTTTCTTGCTTTTATTTAAAAAGGGGTGGAATTAGGTAAAGCCTTATCCTTGGAAAGAGCTTGGAAGACCTGTGCGCTATGACCATGGAAGCCTCAGAACAAGGAGGGGTTTCTGTAGGGATTCAGGGGGTGAATAGGAAGGTTTTCTCATAGCTATTTGCCTGACTTCCTTCTGTAAGGCTTCCAACCTTCTTTTCCTCTTCTTCCTGCACTGATAGGCTGAAGAAAAAATTATTTTCAGAGTATGTTATTTCAAGGGTATTGTGTGTCTTTGTGCACATGTTCCTCTCCTGGGAACAGATTCTGCATGGTTTTGTGTTTCCAAAATCCTTATGATTTGTCTGACAGGAGTTAACAGTAGCACAAAAGACACACCTGGAAGACAGACCCCATTATAACTCTCACCTGTGTCATAAATTCCTTTCTTATAGGCTTCCCCCACCCAGTATATCAACCAAATGCACCAGGTACCTTCCTTCCTTTACCATGGGCAGTCACATTTTGCACCTGTTTCCCTGAATACTTCAGCATGGAGGAATTGAGCCAGTGCTTATGAAATATGCCCACTTGCATATTTTATTCTGGCACAGTGATTTGGATTTTCTGATTGCAGAATGGAGAAGCTTTAAGTGGAGTAAAGTAGACTTCCTGGTAACAGGTTGGGGCATAGGAGAACAGGTTGCTGTAATTGGCAAAGGAGGGCTCCCCTGGCATGCTGAAATTGCCTTGGGAATCAGCTTGACAAATGATTTTCTGCACCTGGCGGGTAAAGCTTTTTGCATCTTCCCACCTGCAGTAGTTGAACAAAAGCATATCAGTGTAATTCTGTTAAAATGTCTCTCTCTTCCTTTATTCCCTTCAGCTCATCTCTCTTTCCTTTTGTCTTTTTTGGTTATTTGTTCTGTCAGTCCACAGAGAAAGACAATGCCATCTTTATGTAAAGGTCCACCAGAAGGTTGACACTAATATTTGCTGTTGCTGTTTCAAGTTTGTTTGTGCATTTTGCCAAGATGAACCTTTCAGCAAAAGAAGCAGAACAATTTGCCTCAGATCCTGAGTCCCAGAATTGTGAATTTCCTACCTGGTATGAAATTTTGAGCAGGACAATATGCACAGCATCTTAAGAAATTTGCTTCATTTTTTTTTAGTTCACTCTCTGCTAGTGTGAATTTGGAAGTGCACAATGCTTGGTGAGATTTCCAAAGCCATAGGTTGCCAGGTATGCTGTCAACCTCCAGGTGGTAGCTGGAGAACTCCCAGAGTTATAACTGGTCTCCAGATGACAGAGATCAGTTCCACTGGAGAAAAGTACTGCTTTGGAGGGTGGAATCTGGCATTTTACCCCCCTGATGACCCAAATCCACCCTCCTCAGGCTCCACTCCCCAAATCTCTAGGTTTTCCCCACCCAGAACTGACAGCAGGATTTCCAGCGGTTGTGAACAGTCACCTGCCTAGCTTCTTGTCATCATTTGTAGTTTTCTGGTGAATAGCATGCAAAATAAACAAATTGTCACAACCCCGCAGTGTACTTCCAGGGAGACATAGAAAACAACCTTAGGCAGACTGTAAGAAGTTTTTTTTTAGTCTGTCCTAATCTAATCTATCTAAGAGAGTAATAATGGGCAAACAATCACAACAGGCAATTGCTTAAGACAGGATACAGTTGCAGAGTCAAGGTACATATGGGCTTTAGCCCAAACCCTCCTTCATTCATGCATTTTTTGCACCTAAAGTTGTTTCTATGGAAGAATTCTTTCATCTCCCAAAATGAAAGCAACTCAGGATTTGATACCTGTTTGCTGAACATTCCCCAAGGACGGCCCTCACAAGAGATAACAGCTATAAACCATGTACTAAGTGAATTAAGAATCCAAGAAGAGAGTCACGGTATGGAAAAATACTGAGCGATCCCTGAGACCGCTGAGGAGAGGGAGTCCCCTTGATTGATGCCATGGTGCCAGTGGGGTGGCATGACACAAATATTTCGATATAGCTATTCTTGAATGTCAGAATCCAGCTTTTCTTGGCCCAGGATTAGTTTAGTCAGGGACCCTGTTACACAACTTCTATGCTCTGCATGTGAGCCATACTTTTACAAAGCCAAAGCAGTTCTTCCTGTTCTTGTGAAGACGGCAGAATAAGGCAAAAATTATAGCAGGTGGCAAATCTTCATGCTTTTTGGAAGTTAGTTGGAGGAGAACTTTTCTTCTAAATTTTCTTGAGTCTGACCTAGATTAGCACAGTAGTATCCAACCGTCTCCTCTTTTCCATACTAGGTTGCAAACAGAATTAAGATCTGCCTACCTTCTAAGCTCCATTGCTGCCATTGAGAGACCTCTGACATGGTGAGACAAGCTGTGGCTGCTAATGGAAGCTGTAATTGGTGAAGTGTGCATCCCATCATCTTAATGCAGCATTTGTAGAGATTTCTGCCTTGCCTGCGCAGTGGGAGGAAGCCTTGTCATTAAAAGTGCAAGTTACTTTTTAATGTAATGTCATTAAAATGGTTTTTAATTGAGTTCATTTCTACAAATTCCATAATAAATTTTTAACCACCTTGGCTTGAGAGTAAGAGTGGCTCTCTCTGGTGTACATGAACACGAGGGGGATGCTGGTGGAGGGTAGAATTTAAGCTTAGATGTTTGAAGTCTTCAGCTGTTTCTCATATGCTCCCTCCCCCAACCCCCAGGGGTTAACAGAATTGATAATGCCATGGTGAGCTACAATGGATATAAATAGTGATCTGGACACCCATAGCTAATTTTCATACTCTGTTAAGGTATCACTATTGTTTGTGCTAAACCCTTGGCTGTTTGTATGTTGCAAACATTTTGTGATACTCATCTCTAGAATGCTTTAAATTCCAGTAATAAGGAAAAAATAGCAAATCTTGACAATGGGGAGGTGGGGGGGAACTCAAACATGGAATTTCAAAATTACACAAATTTAGAAAAATACAAGTAACTTGAGCTTCTTTCAGTGATGCTTGGAGCTTTGTGTGCCTCTGTTTGTATATAATACATATAAAATGTAATCCTTCAAATTTGGAAACTCTAAAAAGAGTGAATAGTGGAATTGTGAGGATCCAAAACCAGATCAGAAAGACTCAACTGGATTCTTTCAGGGTTGCTGCACTGCTCACTCTTGCTTAAATTGTATTTTGAGGGTATCTTGCACTTTGTCCCTCTGACCGTTGTAATTGACTTCAACCTCTTACAAATATGCTGCTATTCTGAGCCACTGAGAAAGTATAAGGTCTTGTGCTTCCATGATCCCTGTGAATTGCACACAGCATGAGTGTTTAGGGTGTGATGTTGCTTGCTGTCCTCTGACTAATATTTCTGTACTTCAGTCTCTCCACTTCTTGATGGACTTGCAGTCTTTGTAGAAATTGAGTGGCAAGTGGGTTGCCAGTCTGCTCTGACAGACAGCTGGCTCCTTGTTTTGTTTCCTTTCCAGACACTTCCACATCCTCACCAAACTCTGTGTCTGTTTGCACACTTCCTATACGCTCTCCATGTTTGATTGGCACACTTCTCAATGAAGGGATAGTTTTGAAGCAGTTTCAGATTTGTGCTTGGTTTGTGTGGAATATAAACAAAATTATTCAGTATGGTAAAATGCAAGATCTGTTTCTGTTAGCCAAATTATTTGTTTTAGCCTTTAGTTCCCAGTTTGTCTGACCTGCAGTTGATCATTGATCTTCTGTGCAGTTTACACATGGGGACTGTGCATGCACAGGCCTGCCCCAGAAGAAGTTTTTGTAGCTAAAAGCCTCTAGAGGAGGTAGAGGATATGGATCTAGATGCTTCAGTTCCAAGCCCTGATGTATGCTTTACTGATTTACTGATTTATTACCTGTTATTAATATTATTGTATGGTTATTCATGTGTTATTGATAGTTTTATGTATCATTCATATGTTCCATGTAAACCGCCCTGAGGCTCCGTGGAGGGCGATAAATAAATAAATAAATTTATCTACTGCCTCCCCTATGGAGGATTTGAAAATGTATGGGGAGCAGATGATCAGGGTGGCAAACTCCTTAGAAATTTAAGATAGTACCACAGAGCAAAAGACAAAGAATAAGATCCTAAGCAGTCTTTATTCAGATTCATCAGGAATTATTACATTCTCAATACTGGAAGGATTAGAAGTGTTGACCCAGGAGATCTGGCAACTTCCAGCTTCCATTCAACCCACCTCTTGAAGGGCTGAACATTTTGATAAGTCAAGAAGGGACCATTTAACTGCTTCTCTATCCACCCTGGTGCCTTCATCTCTAGTTGTGTCCTGCTATACATGTAAGAAAGGAAATTGTTTATTATGCCCCTTCTTACACAGTTTAACCCTCTTGAAAAGATGTTTAAACATGCTGAGGGCCTGATAATGAGATATCTTTTGGATGATGGGCACAAGTGATTCATAAATGCAAAGCTTTTTAAATAACATAATTTTATAATTTTCATCTTTGTTATTATCCTATTGCTTATTCTAATCTTTTTTATGATTCATTTATCATTATTGACATACATTATTAATTTTAATGTATGTATGCCACACTGATTTAATTTTATCTGTACTGATTAGGTACAGTTATACACTTTGTTTAACCATGGAAGGTGTAATTTTACCCATTTGTTGGCATTTGCTGGTCAATGGACTGTAAATAAACTGTATCTCTAGTTGAGGAAGAGATGTAACCTAAGGGGAAGCAGGGATACCATGCTGCTCCCACTGACAAAGAAGGAAGGAAATTAGATGGCCTAGGCAGAAAGCTCTATTCTTCTACATTGTTGGGATTCAAGACTGCCAACTATCAAACAATAATGGATGGATACCAGTTGTTTCTTCAGGAGCGTATGATCCCATTTATTGAACTTTTGCCAGAAGACAAGAGACAAGCCAGAGTTTTTCAATCAGAAGCAAGAAAACTGTCTAAACAACAGATTCATGCTAGCAGGCACTCTGCAGACTCAGCCCTTTGCACTGTGGCGAATACAGTAGTCTTGAGATGTCATTCTTGGCTTCAGTTCACAGCACTGTCATTTGATATGAAGTCTAAAGTAGAAGATTTATCCTTTGAGGATTCCACATTATTTTCCTCCTCAGAAACAGATGAGACTCTGTTAACAATAAAGAAAAAGAAGCAAACACAACAGGCACCAAACTAATTTAAGCAGCACCCATTTCAACAGTACCAGTGGCATCCCTATCAGAGGGACAGCAGGCTCAGTGGCTCACAGGGAGCACAATATCCCCAAGCAAAGGTGTACTTTCACCAGGGATTTTCTAAGAAGTTTAAATGGTTACCGTTTGGGTTTAATATTGTGTGCGTGTGTGTAGGGGGGATCACAGTGAAGGAAATAAATATGTCAAAATTGGAGATTAATAGGCTACATAAGCAATTGGCTTATAGAGTTTTCTGGGGACAGCAGAGATAACTCTACACAGCAAATTACCCCCATTTAAAGAAGAAGATGCTATAAAAACATTTCCAAGCTTGAGAGGGATTTTTGGATGGTTAGATGGATAGGGAACTGGCTAGAAAATTACACCCAGTTTACACACTGGAGGTTTCATGCTGGATTGCGGGATGGAGTTTTAATTGTGGCAGATTGCCCCATCTCTTCCTGCACCCACACGGGGGGAGTATTTGGCCCAGTGTGCCTCATCCACCCACAATTTGTGCTCCTGCACGAGAGCTGGGGCAGTGAAGTTCCCGGTATGTAAACGGTCAAAGAGTGGTATTTCATCAGACTGGAGGGAGGAGAGCAACGGAGTGCCACAGGGGTCAGTACTGGGTCTGATACTTTTCAACATTTTTATCAGTGATTTGGATGAGGGGATAGGGGGACTCCTCGTTAAATTTGTTGATGACACCAAATTGGGAGGAGTAGCAAACATCCCTGAAGACAGAGGTAGAGTTCAATGAGATCTGAACACTTGTAAGCTCTGCCAGAAACCCCAATTCTCAGGGGGCACCAGGCTTGTAAGCTAATGGCAGCAATGTTGGAGAAAGCCTTGCAGGCCTCATCCAAATTGGCTTTGTCTAAAGCTTTGACAGAAGGCACTGTACTTTGACGTATTCAACTCTGCTCCCAGGTTCAATGTCTACATAGATCCGAATGAGATTGAAGCCTCCTTACGAGAAGAGGGCCTTGTTGGAGCTGACTTCAGAAAAGGCTAAGTAAGCGTAAGGCTTCTACCCACCCGCCAGTTCCTAGTGTTACCCTGGAATTGATTCACCGGTTTATGGACAGAACTATGGTGTTGTCCCTGGCTCCAAGATCTCTAGTTGCCTTGATTTCAGAAGGAAAGCTGGAAGTTGAGATCCCTGTGCATCAGCAAGCTCCTTACTTTGAGTCGGAGCAACAGTGTTAACCACCTATGCACTTGCCATCTCAGGCATATCCAGGACGTCAAAGCGGTATGGATCCATGGGAAGACCACAGATCCAAGTGTTGATAATTTAATTACTATTTGCAAGTAAGTTGCCTGTGATTGGCTCCAGGATCATTCAGACCCTTGGTTCCCCCATCTCACCCAAACTATGGAGTTGCAACTGGGGAATTGGAGGCATCGGATCCAAGTCTAGATGAGAGATCTGGAGTCACAGTGTCTGCATTCTCCACTGAGGACTTGCAGGTTTATGGTGAACAGATGGTGAGGATGGCTAAGTCCCTGGAAATCGAGGTTACTTCTACAGATCACAAGACCAAGCAATCTTGAGTTGTGTCTACTCTCATTCACCTGGCAATCTTGAGTTGTGTCTACTCTCATTCACCTGGCAATCTTGAGTTGTGTCTACTCTCATTCACCTGGTTTAATTGCTCTTCTGGTACTGGAGGGATTGGAAGAATTATGTGTTCACATTTGGCAAAGGCGTCAACCTACCTTGAAAAAAGCTGAGCATTCTTACAATGTCCACTAAAATCTTTTGATTTCCTTTCTGCCCATAACCCCCCACCTCTCTGCCCCTACTGATAAGCCTGTGCTGAGGCCAGTTGTGGCCTGGATCAAGTTCAAGGTTTTGGTACTGACCATTTGTGGTCTGAGCCCCACATATCTGCAGGACTGCCTATCTCCTTATGTCCCCCACCGAACTCTTCACTTGGTGGGTGTGAACTTGCTGGTTATTCCTGGCAAGTGAGCAGTATGCCTGGACTTGACCTAGGCCATGGCCTTTTCAGTCCTGGCCCTGACCTGGTGGAATGTTCACCTGGGAAATCTGAGGGCCCTGTTGGACTTTCTCAGCTCCTCAAGGTCTGCAAAACAGAGCTCTTTCCCCAGGTCTTTGGTTGAGGCCAGAGCAATTAAGATCTGACCCCCCCCCTTTAAAGGGGCTAGAACAACTTCCCACCCCTTTTCCAACTGTTCCCTGGTTCTCTTCTCCTCTGTTTGTGTAATAACTGTTCCCTGAGGCATGAGGCTATTGGTAGTCTATCGAGTGGGGTGGGGGAAGGCATTTTCCTGCTGCTTGGGAGGGATAACTGTTCTATTGTTTTATGGGGAGTTTTATTGTGGGGATTTTATTGTGTTACTTGCCATGAGCCAGCTTATCTGGGAGTGGTGGGCTATAAATCAAGCACAAACAAACAAAATAAGAAGAGACAGAAGTTGGAAGCTTTAGAGATGAAACTTTACTGGTCAGCAGTGCCTGAATATAAAATTGCTAATTACCAGCCTGTGATGGCCGGTTATCAACTCTTTCTTTTGGAAGGGATGGTCCTATTTATAGAACTTCTCCTGGAGAACAAGAGGTCTCTGGCCAAGGTCTCCCAAGGTGAGGCTGCTCAGCCGTCTAAGCGACAGATTCAGGCCAGCAAGCACTTGGCTGACACTGTCCTACACACCATAGCAAGCTTGGTTGTGTGTTGTCAACACATTTGTTTGTGTTCAACAGCTCTGCCCTTTAAGATGAGATATAAGGTAGAGGACCTTCCATTCAAAGGGTCCACTATGGTTTCTTCAAAGACAGATGAGACTTCTTACCATCAGGAAGAACAAGCAGACTACAAAGTCCTTGATGATTCAGCAGACTTTTCAGTTCAAACTGTGTCCATCCCAGAGACAGCAGTGACACTCATATCAGAGGGAGAGCAGATTTGGTCATGTGCAACCTAAATAGTATCCAGCAAAATATTACCCTCGACAGGGTTATTCAAGGAGGAAGAGTTCCAGGAAAATTAGAGCTGGACCCTCTGCTTCTTCTCACAACCAGATAGCCCAACAGCAGAAACAGGGGTTCTGACTAGAGGGGTTGTGGCAGCACAGTTTGGGGAATGATTTGCCAATCATGTTACAACTTGGTGGGAAATCACCTTGGATCAGTGGGTTCTGGAGATTGTCTAGAACGGCAACAGGCTGGAGTTTGTCCCCAAGCATTGTCCCCTAGTTCTTGGAAATATACAGGCAATCTGAATCATAGAATCATAGAGTTGGAAGGGGCCATACAGGCCATCTAGTCCAACCCCCTGCTCAACGCAGGATCAGCCCTAAGCATCCTAAAGCATCCAAGAAAAGTGTGTATCCAACCTTTGCTTGAAGACTGCCAGTGAGGGGAAGTTCTCCTTCTGCTAAAATCCCCATTCCCTTCTAAAAGGTCTCCTTCCAACATGCACTTGGTAGAAAAGCCCTCTGCCCTCTGAGATCAATCAGCACCATCTGGAAAGCCCTAAAATCTGTATAAACCTTTTTGGCAAAACAGTATTTGCTTCCTATGTTTAGAAGTGGTGAAATGCTGTGCCTGGCGTAAAATGCCAGGTACTTTAGGACTCTCTTGACTGATACAGCTGCAGCAGATCTCAAGAGCTGCCTCCTAGTGCCATCCTGGCAATAGGAGGCTGATTGCTAATGCACAGCATAAATTGCTGCAGAGACAAGGTAGGTCGGAGGAGTAAGATGGGATCAGTAAAACATTATGGTCAGCAAGACACAGTCTTCAGAGGAAAAACGGAATCTAATTATAAAGAGAAGGAAGGCTATGACATGTGAGAGGCTGCAAGGACCTAAAGAGCTTTGCGTTCTCCTTCCAACTTGAAAAGGAGTTTCTGCTAGATCTGTGTGCACATCACAGATTATATCTTCAAGCTCTCATAGAGCAAACTGTGTGGTACAGTGTACCTGGTAGAGGAATATGCCTAAAGTACTCAGGTTGAGGGGGAGATATTTAGTAAGATACCGTTGGAAGAGGTATTCTGTAAGTTAAGTAGGCTAGCTTATCCTCAGGTGCAGTCTGGAGATCCCTCTGAAATTGCACCTGATCTCCAGGCAACAGTTCCCCTGGGGAAAAAATGGCTGCTTTGGAAGATGGACTCTGTGGACACAAATCTCCAACCTATAGCTGATAACCCTATGTCCAACAAGCATATACTGGGAAGAACGGCATCTGTGTATGCATGGCCAACAATTTCTGGACTTGAGCTCTGTGGCAGGACAGAGATGCACAGGCAGCCCAGGGTTGAGAGTGAGGTCAGCAGCAATGTGTGTCTCCCATTATCTCCTTGCAGCCTTCTCCTTTCATCTCTTTTGGAGCCTTGCTCTTCTGAGGCTCAGAAGGCCCAACTGTGGAAGACATGCCATAAAAGAACTGAAGAAAACCAGCAGTTCCATATTCTTTGTATCTCTGAGTTTGAAAGGTCCAAGTTTAGGATGCTTTAGGATGTTTTGGGCTGATCCTGCGTTGAACAGGGGGTTGATGGCCTGGATGGCCCCTTCCAACTCTGTGATTATGTGATTCTGTGAAGTTTGTTCTTGCACATATGTAGGGTATAGTCATTCTTTTCACCAGGACAATCTTTCCCTATATGTCCAGGACCTAACTGATGGCTTTAAAAACCAAACGTTTCTATTCTTCCTACATGGAATCTATTCGAGATTAGAATCATAGAATCATAGAATCATAGAGTTGGAAGGGGCCATACAGGCCATCTAGTCCAACCCCCTGCTCAATGCAGGATTAGCCCTAAGCATCCTAAAGCATCCAAGAAAAGTGTGTATCCAACCTTTGCTTGAAGACTGCCAGTGAGGGGGAGCTCACCACCTCCTTAGGCAGCCTATTCCACTGCTGAACTACTCTGACTGAGAAAAACTTTTTCCTGATATCTAGCCTATATCGTTGTACTTGAAGTTTAAACCCATTACTGCGTGTCCTTTCCTCTGCAGCCAGCAGAAACAGCATCCTGCCCTCCTCCAAGTGACAACCTTTCAAATACTTAAAGAGGGCTATCATGTCCCCTCTCAACCTCCTTTTCTCCAGGCTGAACATTCCCAAGTCCCTCAACCTATCTTCATAGGGCTTGGTCCCTTGGCCCCAGATCATCTTCGTCACTCTCCTCTGTACACTTTCAATTTTATCTACGTCCTTCTTGAAGTGAGGCCTCCAGAACTGCACACAGTACTCCAGGTGTGGTCTGACCAGTGCCGTATACAATGGGACTATGACATCTTGTGATTTTGATGTGATGGCTCTGTTGATACAGCCCAAAATGGCATTTGCCTTTTTTACCGCTGCATCACACTGCCTGCTCATGTTTAGTTTACAATCCACAAGTACCCCAAGGTCTCGTTCACACACAGTGCTACCTAGAAGCGTATCCCCCATCCAGTAGGCATGCTTTTCATTTTTCTGACCCAGATGCAGAACTTTACACTTATCTTTATTAAATTGCATCTTGTTCTCATTTGCCCATTTTTCCATTGTGTTCAGATCTCGTTGAACTCTGTCTCTATCTTCCGGAGTATTTGCCAGTCCTCCCAATTTGGTGTCATCTGCAAACTTGATGAGTAGTCCCTCCACCCCCTCATCTAGATCATTAATAAATATGTTAAAAAGTACCGGGCCGAGCACCGAACCCTGAGGTACCCCGCTACTCACCTCTCTCCAGTCTGATGAAACACCATTGACAACAACTCTTTGAGTGCGGTTCTCTAACCAATTCCCTATCCACCTAACGATCTGAAAATCCAGATTGCAGTCCTTCAACTTATCCATCAGAACATCATGGGGAACCTTGTCAAAAGCTTTACTAAAATCCAAGTAAATGACATCAACCAAATTTCCCCGATCCAGCAAACCTGTTACTTGGTCAAAAAAGGAAACTAGGTTGGTCTGGCAGGACCTGTTGGAGACAAATCCATGCTGACTTCCTTGGATCACCAAATTGTCCTCCAGATGTTTGCAGATCGCTCCCTTTAATATCTGCTCCATTATCTTCCCCACAACAGAGGTCAGACTCACTGGTCTGTAGTTTCCCGGTCATCCTTCCTCCCTTTTTTGAAGATCGGAATAACGTTTGCTCGTTTCCAGTCCTCCGGGACATCTCCAGTCCTTAAAGAGGTTCCGAAGATGATGGACAAGGGCTGTGCAAGATTAGAGATCTATTACTCAAATACAGGCAGCAAAGGTGGGCAAAAGCAGTGTCAGATGGGAATTATGTTAGAAACCCTCATTTGGATTTTTGGAAACAAAGGAAGGAAATGGGCTATCCCAGTAACAAGCAACAAGCTTTCACCTAAGACCAGCTGGCCCTGCACAAGCCTCTCATATTTCTTGTCAGTTATCTTTTTCAAACATTGTGTTTCTCACAGAATAGGAATAGTCACAGTCCGTATTTGTGGTGGAAAATCAACTTATTCCAAATTAAGCAGTCTGACACTTTCTGACTGCCTCTGATTCAATAATCTGTTAACTGATGGCTCTTTGGTGGGTCCTCAGTGACGGTTGTTATGAGATCATGGGGCCATTTGCTTTGTAGTGGTCTCCTTTTTTAAAAAAATGGCGCAAGAACCAGATTATTGGATAAGATTTTATGTGAAAACATCTTATGCAGGAGCCCTGGATCACCCAGCGCTTTCTGGGCAAGGGAGGGTGCCGTGGCCAGCCAAGCACTGTTCTTCCTCCTGAGCCTGCAGGCTCCTTGCCCAAGAGGTGGATCTTACCATAGCTAGATAGATAAACTCAGCCCCCTCTCGCTAATCACCAGGAATTTCCCAGCCTGGGGTTGGCAGCCCTAAGATGCCAGGCAGCTGCTTTGCCCAGCAGCCAGCCCAGTTAGAGCACGACAGCATGTGCACACAAAGAATGCTTCTGCCAATGGGCTAGGTTTGCCAGCTTCAGGCTAGGAGATTCCTGGAGATTTGGGGTGGGGGAACAGAGACCGAGGAGGTCAGGGCTTTGGTGAGGGGAAGGAACATCATCAATGGGGTGTAACGCCATAGAGTCCACCTTCCAAAAGGAGCTGATCTTTGTAACCAGGATATCAGTTCCAGGAAGTCTCCAGCTACTATCAGAAGAAAGGAGCCAGCCCCACTCCAATGGGGCACAGGTCTTTGTCCACTAATGAAAGGGTGAAGGAGGCGAAAAGCAGACCCACCTGCGAGTTCTGCACCCTCTGCACCCTCTGTTCACAAGGACCCAGATGGTGCTGACAGTTCTTCTTCTGGAGCTGGGGGTGGGTAGTGGGATGCCTGCCTTCCTCTCCTTTCCATGCACAAAGACCCCCACTGAAAGCTGAGCAGAAGCGCTCCCTCCCCCTGCCTTCCTCCCCAGCACCGGACTCAACGTTCCAAGCTAGCGTAATACAAACAGCTGAACCTAGGGTTGAAGGCAGAATTCACTTGGCCTTACTTTATATTGCTGGTGATTTTCATTGGTGGAGGCAGGGAAGGGTCTGGGATGAAGGATGGCAGAGGTACCCCTTCCTCTTTGACGGAGGGGGTTGCAACCGCTCCCGCCCCTTGTCATCAGAGACATGCCCTGTGGAAAATGGCGTGGGAGATAGCCGCTCCCGTCCCCTGGAGCTGTGTGTCACCCAGTTGGGGTAGAGCGGAGTGATGGCAGTGGAAAAGGTGTTAAGAGGCTGCAGCAGGAGGAGGCTGTGGTGGTGGCTGGTTGGTGACCTGAGAGCGCATGGCTGAGAGAGTTCCATTGCACACAGGCTCGCTTAACCACGGTTTCTTGATAGCCATGGAAGGGTTTTCCAAATGAGTGGGAGTACAGAATATGGTCATATTGCCCGATAAATAAGTAACACATTAAAATAAATATAAATTTATATATATATATATATGCATACCACTTCTGGGGTTTCTCAAAGCCTGAAGAATGTTTCAGGGATTTCTCAGTGTTCAGAAAGGCTTGTTGCACAGCTTAGCTGTACATGCAGCTATGGGTGTTTTCACATTTTAAAAAAAACGCCTGTTCCTTCCCAGCCTTCTAGGGTGCCAGTCACTAGTGGATTTCAACATTAGTATAATTTGCCAGGTACGCCCAGATGTCCCTCCAAAAGTGGGACAATCTGGTCACCTTACACTTGAGACAATGTGGAATACACATTTAATAAATAAGGCATTATACCTCATTGGTTCTACCCACAAAACTTGCAGGATATTTTCTAACCAGGAGTTGGCAACCCTATTGCCTTTTATGCTTAAAAAGCTTTGTGAGGCCACAAGTGCTTTGGATTTTATTACAGGACATTTAGAAATTGTCTTCTGTCCTGAGAATGTATCTGTAGGACCCATTATGCACGGGGGAAATAACGCACATTCGGGGTGGAATGGCGGCGACTAAAATCACCGATAACACACGGAGCCGGCTACAACCAGCCGCAGCTTCGGTGCATGCCGCCGAAAAAGCCGAGTTAGCAAAACGCGGAAGAAAGCGCAGCTTCCGGGTGACCGGGGCGCAACCAGAAGCGGCGCCGGGATCGCCGCGTGAATAATCGGTTACTCTGGGTTTTGCTGCTGTCACGCCCCGTCCCGTGCATAACCGGTGTGCTTCGCGCCTTCCCCCTCCGAGTTTTCCATGTGCCCCGAAATCGCCGTTTCGGCGGCCGTGCATAATGGGCCTAGGGGAAAACAGGACATTCATAGGCTTCTGCCCGGACAAGCGATTTCCTCATCCCCTTTGATCCTTCTCTAGTGCTCCTTATGGCAAATGAACCCTTCTCATCTGCAGCTGCAGTTCTGGGTGGAGCATGCTTGGGAAGGGAAGGGCGATCTCATGGGAGTGAGGAGGGGGAGGGGGAAAAGAGAGTGGTGGCTGTTTTTCAAGCTGCTTAGAAATTCCTCTGCTCTAGTTCCTTCATTTAAATCAGTCTGTGGATGCTGGAATGAGGGATTCTGTGAATATTTAGCCTGCCAAGAGATAAGGAGGGCAGCTGCAAATGCAGCCCTGGGGGTACTCGTTCCCTTCTACCCTGAGTGCATCTCTTGTTTTCTTTTCAGTAAATGATCTGTTATACAGGAGCTGGACAGGGATGTCTCTACTTGGATTTGCTGGGATGGCAAAGGGCTGCTTCCTTGGTTGCTAATGTTGGGCTAGCCATTATGTTTGTGACGCTTCCGTCTAAAATCAAATCACATCATGTGCCTAAATCTGCTGCAGTATGGCTATTTCTACAGGGGGAATCATACAGGCAGTTTTCCTCACCTTTCCTTACCTTTCTTTGGCTCAGCTTCTGGCTTTTCACACACTGGATATGACCCTTGAAATAATGTCAGTAAACAGGATACCTGGAAACCTCAAGTGGACCATCAAACATCTGGGAATATTACCTCCCCTGGATGCATAATGCTTTTTATCCTGCAGACTGCAACTCTGTATGCAATGTTTTCCTTGTTGGTGGGAGGGGTACCAGGGCTCTCCTTATTCCTGTAGCCCCACTTCTCCCCATCTTCTGGTGTCCCATAGCAGCTGGCAGGTGGAGAACACCAGGAAAGATCAGAGCCTCAGATCCACCCTAGGCATTCCCCCTTCACTTATGGTCTTCTGTCACAGCCAGGAGAGGCCAGGCACGTAACCCTAAGAGACACCTTAATTTGGGTGAGGGAGAGAGGGATTGTGGCTGACATAAACTTCTTCCTTTCAAATAAACACCCCTTCCTCTTCCTTTCTGCTGGTGAGCTTTTTGTATATTCTCCCTTCTAGGCTTTATTGTGTTTGTCCCACCTGTGCCTGGCTATTATAAGAGAAAACAGCACCAGCCTACTGGATTAAGGAGTTCTACCCCAGAATCAATGAAATTTAATTCTGTCTCAGTAAACGACCATGTTGCAACGTTTAACAAAGAAGAAAATAAAACTTATTAACACTTGGGGGTGGAACTAAATAAAAGAATCAAGACTAGATTATGGTTTAGCAGTATATACCTGTTCAAATACGCTTATTTATATAGCCACAAGTTTCTAGTCTTCCCTGAATCCCTTACTGGTACTCTCAAAACACAGGACACCCGCTATCCACAGAAGAGAATTCCTATTTTTGGCTAGGTTTGGGATAATCTCCCCATAGCCAGACCCTTTATGTTCTTCCCTCAAGAGCACCCTGTGAGAGCCGGTCTCCCTCACACTCTGGATTCAACCTAGACTTCGTTGACTAAACAGTTCCAGAGTCTGCCCCCGAACTGTCTCTCTCCCAGCATCTTTCCCCCTCCAGCCTCTGTAACTCCTCCCTCCTGTATCAGCCAATTAGATCCCTTCTGTAGAGCAGGGGTAGTCACCCTGTGGTCCTCCGGATGTTCATGGACTACAATTCCCATGAGCCCCTGCCAGCATTCGCTGTAGAGGATTAACTGTCCACAGGATGGCTTCTCCAGGCAAACACAAATGAAGGTTTAGCTGAGAGGGAAGCCTCTTTCATCACTGCTCCATCACATCTTCTTAACTGTATTTTGAAGCTTGTGCTTTTCCAGTGGCCAAAGAAACCCCGCAGGCTACACTAGTGGTGCACACTTAGTAATGTGCCTTTTGCTTTTTCGGAGGCAGTGGGGATGTGGGAATGTCATGCATTTAAAATTAGCAGTGCCTCATTAGGCCTTTTCAGGCTAATTCAGAATGAAATGCTTTAGCAGCGGTGGGCTGATTCTGTCAGGAGAACAAGGACTAATTAAATTCACTCTGGCCATCCAGAAGTAGATTATTTATATCCAGACGGATGTAATCTAATCTCTAGCATCTAACCCAGCCCTTCCTTCTTGATGGGTGATGAAAGAGGGATTAAAAAGTGAGGTGTCCATACAAGGGAACATGTGATGGGCAGCTGGGTGAGATAACACTTGGGAGTGCCAACAGGTGACCTTGGTTTTCTTCAAAGTTGATTCCTCCCTCCTATTTTTAATTCTGTGTGTAAGTTTGTCAGTAAGTGTATGATTGCTAATAGGGCGGGCAAGATTTTGTATGCAGTGAGTAGGGCTACAAGCTGTAATTGGTAAATAAATCAATGAAAGCTTTAGTTGATTGGTGAAGTTAGATTTTAATGGCTGAAGCTGTGACGAGGTCTCAACACGGTGGAAAAGTGGGTAAATGAGAACAAGATGCAATTCAATAAGGGGAAGTGCAGAGTTCTACATCTGGGTCACAGAAATGAGAAGCCTGAACACGGGACGGGAGATACGCTTCTGGGTAGCCGTGTGTGTGACCGTGATCTTGGGGAACTTGTGGACTGTAAGCTGAATATGAGCTGACCATGTGATGTGGCCATAAAGAAGCGAAAAGCAGTCTTGGGCTGTTTCGACAGAGAAATCACGTCAAAATCACAAGCTGTCATAGTCCCATTGTACACTGCATTGGTCAGACCCCACCTGGAGTAGTGTGTGCAGTTCTGGAGGCCTCACTTCAAGAAGGATGGAAAAAATTGAGAGGGTCCAGGAGTGATGAGAATGATCCGGGGCCTGGGGATCAGGGCCTATGAAGAAAGGCTGAAGGATTTGGGAATGTTCAGCTGGGAGAAGAGGCGGCTGAGAGGGGACAGGACTGCTGTCTTTAAGTATCTGAAAGGTTGCCACTTAAAGGAGGGCAGGGAGAGGTTCATGTTGGCAGCAGAGGTTATAGGACCCACAGTAATAGGTTTAAACCAGTGGTCCACAACCTTTTTCAGGCTGCGGACTGGTGGCAGCACGGAGGGTGATCGCCCGGCCGCACATGCTACGCATGTGTAGCACTCCCGCTCATGCTGTGTATGCGCAGCACTCCCACGCATGTGCGCATGCATGGCTGGGTCACGCATGCATGTTTGCACCACATGCAGCTGCAAACGGGCATGCGTGGCACTCCTGAACATGCGTAGGAATGCCGCGAATGCGCGTTTGCGGCTGTGCATGGCGCAAAAACGCATACGCGGACCGGCCTGGTCCTGCAGAGACAGGGAGCTGTGGCCCGGTGCCGGGCCGCGGCCCCATGGTTGGGAACCACCGGTTTAAACTACATGTGGAACAATATCGACTAGATATCAGGAAAAAAATTCACAGAGTAGTTCAGCAGTAAAACCAACTGCCTAAGGAGGTGGTGAGTTCCCCCTCACTGGCAGCCTTCAAGCAGTGGCTGGCCATAGCCTTATCCTGGATAATTTAGGCTGATCCTGCGTTGAGCAGGGGGTTGGACTAGATGGCCTGTATGGCCCCTTCCAACTCTATGATTCAAAGACTCATTTTGGGAGTTTTCCTTTTAGATTGCCTTGGTTCTGATATGCAGTTATCCAACCTATAGCAGAACAGTTAACATACTTGAACAGAAAGGTAATCTATAGCGGAGGAGAGTCAGTTTTCTAATTCACACATCAACTAAGAATAATTTGTATGGTATTAGTGGTTTTTAGGGATAAAATGCCTTCGGTCGTAAAATGTTTTATGAATTTTTAGCCATGTGGCTAAAGTGCTAACAACTTTGTCTAGTGCTGTAACTGTGCACGGGACTTTCCGTCGTTAATGTAAAACAGTGCAGTACAATGGCAAGACTGGCATATAGTTACTATTATTTTTCATGCACATGCTGTTGCAGAGTTTAATTAATAACCAGCTTTTATCTCTAGTGGGGACCCGAAGTGGCTAATGACATAGAAAAAATACAACAGAACTAAACATGCAAGTGGGAAGAAGGTGTCTGACTGCCGAGCGGGACTTTTCTCTCTCTCTGGTAGCCTACCTCTTCCTTGTTCAAGGCTAAGACCCTTAGGCTAAGAGCTGAAGGACTTGTATAGGTATGCTCAGGCCTTTACCCAAAGAGGAGACAATTCAGCCGAATGCTATGTAATTGCTGTGCTGTTAGGTCTTTTCCAATTTTTCCTCATTTCCCTCATGCTCCAGATCAGGAATAAAGGAGGTATAAATGCGGCCTTGTACTCACTGCCAGGCTGCCAGATTACTGTGTTGGAGATGCGTGCTGCTCCGAGGACTGTGCTGCTCTAGTGGAAGCAGTGACAGGGCTCTGGCTAGCGCAGCAGCTGCGAGTGGGGTGAGGGCAAGTGGCCAGCACATGACCTTGGGGCTCATGGGATTCCCCCTCACACCTCATCTGCAGCCGTGCTTCACGGGGCTGGTGTGTGGGGCAGTCAGGGAGGAAGGAGAAGGCAGCAGGAGGAGAAAAGTGAAACCTCCTCCCCCATCCTATCATTTATGGCCCCCATCAAATGGGCAAGAAGAAGGTCGATCCCAAAGTCCCATGTGTGGCCCAGAGGCAGTGAAAGGCTGCAGTTCTAAATAACAGAATCATAGAGAGTTGGGAGGTCCAGCCCCCTGCACTATGCAGGACACTCACATCCCAATCGCTCATCCACTGTAACCTGCCACCCCCTTGAGCCTTCACAGAATCAGCCTCTCTGTCAAATGGCTATCCAGCCTCTGTTTAAAAATTTCCAAAGATGGAGAACCCACCATCTCCCAAGCCTGTTCCACTCAGAATCTGCTCTGACTGCTAAGAAGTTCTTCCTGATGTTTAGACGGAATTTCTTTTGAATTAATTTCATCCCTTTGGTTCTGGTCCATCCCTCCAGGGCAAGAGAGAACAACTCTGCTCCATCCTCTATATGGCACCCTTTTAAATACTTGAAGATGGTTATCAGATCCCCTCTCAGTCATCTCCTTTCCAGGCTAAACAGACCAAACTCCCCCAACCTTTCTTCATACGTCTTGGTCTCCAAACCCCTCACCATCTTGTTGCCTTCCTCTGGACACGTTCCACTATGTCTACATCCCTCTTCAGCTGGGGTGACCAAAACTGAACACTGTACTCCAAGTGAGGCCGAACCAGAGCAGAGTACAGAGTACGTGCCCCAAGTCTGTTGGTCTTGGCATGGGATGGAGCCTGTTGGGGGAGTCTGGTCTGCGCATTGGACTGACTGTATTTGGAGCCCCCCTAAGAGGTGCCATTGATGAGAGCCAGTTCCAACCTGGCTGGGGAGGCGGGGAGGGTGGGGAGGACTTGCATTGCCAGATGGCTGGAGGAACCAGACAGAGGCTTGTGCCCATTGGTTCCCCCGCATGGCCACTATCCAGGTTAGGATTCCAGCAGGCAAGGGGATCCACATTCAGGTTAAAGGTAAAGGTAAAGGTATCCCCTGTGCAAGCACCGAGTCATGTCTGACCCTTGGGGTGACGCCCTCTAGCGTTTTCATGGCAGACTCAATACAGGGTGGTTTGCCAGTGCCTTCCCCAGTCATTACCGTTTACCCCCCAGCAAGCTGGGTACTCATTTTACCGACCTTGGAAGGATGGAAGGCTGAGTCAACCTTGAGCCGGCTGCTGGGATTGAACTCCCAACCTCATGGGCAAAGCTTTCAGGCGGCTGCCTTAACACTCTGCGCCACAAGAGGCTCTTCACATTCAGGTTAAGACCTGGCAATAGTGTCCCCAGGATGCTGCTGGGGTGTGGGGGTCTTGCAGCCAGTTGTCTGTAGGAAAAGGATCCTTCCCATGGTCTGCCAATGTTCCCGCTGGAGATAATAAAAGCTGTGGACTATTTTAAGCCAATGCCACTGTGTTGCATCGTCTTTGCAGGCCAAAATCCCATCCTGCTAGGCAATTGAGAGGCTTGCAAGGAGGGCTGCGATGATTATGAAAAATTGATTAGGCTGAGAATGGACATATACACTCCATTTCTCCAGTATTGCACTGTTTGAATGGAACAAAAATATGCTTCCGGTGAGTACTTACCAAAGGACAGTTACTTCCAATCTCCTCTCCAGTTTATCTTGAGTCCATCTACTCTGCTTATATTATTCCTATGTAGACAAAACTAATAATGTGTGCGTGCTCATTCTAAAAAAACTGAGACCACCATTCTTGCCAGTTAATATTGGCTACATTCCAGTCTATGGTTTCACTGAAACTGAGAACAGATTATCTGTTTTTGAGGAGAGGAAAAAATCTCTTAGGGCTTCATGCTTGGGTTTTTTTCCACAGCCTTCCTTTCGTGCAATTTGTTTATAGCAAGAAAAAGGATTACATGTCTTTGATATACCAGTTCTTATTGAAAAATAAGAAGTTCTGTCAATGATTCATCTTGTCCAGTATCCCACTTCTGACAACTATGTGTGCAAGAAGCAGCAGAGAACAGTGAATAAGAAACTACAAAGCGACTGTTGGTCAATCTTTTCTAATTTGCATATTATGCTATAGCTTCATGGAAATAAGTTCTGTGTAGGAAAAAGGATGAACTTTGTATGTAGGACTTTCACAGTGCAAAACCTGGGACTAATCTAAATGTAGTTGCATGGAAGTCTTATATCTGAAGTAAAAGTATGAAGAATCTCTAGCTAATCATGAGGTTCACAGATTATGGTTAAATTACATGAAAAAATAGTCCTGATTGACTACAGCAACATTCTGGAACTATCTCAGGATGAGTCTTTCTAGCAATCAAATGATTTCAAAATATTTGTAAGGAAAGCCTCAACCTGATAGCATGGTGCCTGTATGGGAGGAGTCCAGATGCAGAGCATGGCTATTACAGTAGAAGCAGGAGATGTTTTACTTTGGGTTAAATCAAAACATGTTATTCCCTCCCCACATCTGACTATAACTTTAATGGCCTGATTTTGTCTCCATTAGGTCCTATAACTGCCATGTAATCACTCTGCCGTCATGTCTTTATCCAACCTGCCTCCTGACATAACCCACCCCCTGGAGTTTTCCTTCTAGACACAGGCAGGTAGCACAGCCTAATCTCAGAGCAGATACAAACTGTTATGATCTTCTTTAAAGACCTTGCTTTCTTTTGAGTTATCTGACCCCAGTGTCTGATTAGATCATTCTTGTGTCTCAGTGGTAACATGAGCTTTGACTGCTTAAAAGCTGCAGTTCACTGTAATTACTATTGAGCTGACACACCACTCCTTCCCTCCAGTTGAAAGGACGGGGAAGGTGTGTATGTGTGTGTGTGTGGGGGGGGGGGGATGAAGAAAAGGGAATTGTTGTTTAATCCTTGAGGGCCTTGGGAAGATCTGCAGTATCCATCTTCCTTCAACTGATGGTTGGTAAGAATGCTGTGTTGGGGGGGGGGGGAGGGATAACAGTTTCATCTCACAATTTGTCCAGCGATTCAGCTCTTTTAGCCTAACAACAACCCTGTGAAGTAGATTATGTTGACTGAAAACTGGTCCAAGGTCACCCGGTGAACTTATGGCTGAGTGGGGATTTGAACCAGGTCATTCAGTCCTAGTCCAACTAACAAATCTCATTTTCAACTTGATTTTTCTCAGCGATTTTGCCCTCTCTAATTTTTTTTTGTCTCTAATACTGAGTTTGCAAATTGCCGAAGTAGTCATGCCTTGCTGTGTCCACCAATGTCACTTTCCCACCTTCCTCTTTTTCTTCTCCCCTGTTCTGCCAACAGCACCGGCAAACCCTCCCATCTCCCCTACGCAAATTTATTCTAAGGTATTCCCTTCTAGTCTGAAATAACAACAGGAGTCAGGTCACAGGTATAACTTTCATAGCAATGTTTCTTCATGAAGAAGCTGCACATTTGGATTTAAGCATGACATTTATTTACTTTTCAGTCTGATTTGCTCCCAAAGCAGCTAAGAATTAGAAAAAATACCGTTGCTGCCATTGAAGCAAACCACAGAAGTCTGTCTGACTGACATAGCAGAGGTTTACTTTATGGAGAGTGGAAAATCTTTGTCCTGGAGATTCAATGTTGTTCAGTGGCTGATGTGTTAAAAATGGTGAACCAAAGACGGAAAAGATGGCAGGATCACTCTTACTTGGGAGTATCCTGTTTGATGGATAGAGGGATGAATAGAGGGACACCTTCTACAAGTGTCCTTCTGGCCTGCCTGCTGCATATACTATTGCTATTCTGTTTATTCCATCTCAAGCAGGGGCAGTCTTCACAGGCCAGACTGTTGACTGGTGACTCTATTGCTCTGCAGTCTTTCTTCTTCCTGACAGCAGAAACAAGGTTTTGGAGGAAGATGATGGCTCGAGTCCTCTTTTGGCACCTCCTGTTGACCAAACTGCAGTTGCTGTTGTTTCTATTTCTCCCCAATATATACAGCTGTCTTATGCCAGGGCTCCCCAACCTTTGTGAATGTGAGAACATCTTTGGGTTTTGACTCAGGGTGGTAGGCACAACCACAATATGGCTGCCGGTGGAGGTGGAGCCAACTACAAAGGTCAGGGGGTGAGATTATATATAATGATAACAGAAATTCTTAATATTTCAGGCAGAAATTAAACAGAATGCCTTGTTTAAAATATCTTCTTGCATCCCGACAAAGTAACTGAGTGAAGTCCCTTATGCTGTGGTGGAAACTGTCACTGAAACATTATTTATTTATTCATTTTAAAACATCTGCATAGCCAATCAGAATCCCTGCTGGGCCAGAGCCCCACTTGACCCCACCTACTTTCTAAGTCGTGCCAGGAAAGTTGCTGGTGGTACCATGGTGCCCACGGACATCACATTGGGAAGATGTCATTTTCCTGATGCCTTTGTACATGGACTTATTTTGTAGGAAATGTAAGCATGCAGGCCAAAATGGGACAGCCCATTGATGGTGGACCATGTGGTAGATTCCACTCATGTGTTTTGACTATTTCTGTATCTTTTACAAGAAGGAAGAAGATGAGAGAACTGGCATACCCTATATCACTGTCTTGGAGGAGATCATTGTGTAAACTACGCAAACTACTCTGTCCCCTCTAACAGCAGCCATTGCAATAGTTATGGGGGTGCCTGATTTCCTGTAGCCAGTTGTTACTTGCCACAAGCGATCAACCAAGTGCTAAATTACCTGGCTCTTTTTGTTTCTCCCAAGGCCACTCAGTAATTTTTCATCTTTAAATGGGAAGCTTTGTCAGGCTTCAGGGCTTGCTACTTGGCTTGTGAGCAGTGTGCAACAGCTTATTATCTGATATTTTTCTTCAGTAAATTTATTTTTCCATTATATTCAAGGGTAAGACATAGGGAAGAAGCTGTGAAAATACGAGAGGTATGCTTTATGCTATCAATTTTATAGCCCTTTAGAAAATAAAGACGTTTTCTTTCCTATCTTGTTTTTGCTCGAACTCACTCCAAATCTCTTCCTGACTCCACCAAAATGTTTGGGAGTGAGACCAAGTCTTCCTGCCCATTCCTGTGTCAGCCCTAGTTGCTGCACATTCCGTTTAGGCTTCTACTGCACAACAAGTTCTCTAACAGTGCAGTCCTAAGCAGAGTTAAACACAAGACTGTTAAAGGCAGTAGGATTGCACTGTTAATAGCATTGAGATGAGAGCTTGTGTTGTAATTACACATGAATGTAGACTTGCTCTTTGTCAGCATAAGAATAACGCGACGTCCTAGTCTCTGCAAACTCTTAAGGGTCAGTTCAGCTGTTACGGATTGAATGTGCATATTGTGTTAGTCATTATATTTCAAGTAGCTGCAAGTACTCTTCTTAACACACCACAATGAGAAAGGGAAATTGGCCACACCCTCCTGGTCTTGTCTGCCTGGATTAAATAAATGGCTGCAGATGCTTCATGTGGGCATGATTTCATTTCATCTACCTGTGTTTACCCAGTGCGTACGTGGTGGCCCTTAGTTATACCTTTTTGAAGGTATACATGTGCCTTGATCACTGTATGGTATAATCTCTGTTTAGTTAAATGTATTTTCTCTTTCGGCTGCTACCGTATCCCATGGAAGTGATTTGTGTGATCCTAAAAGGTCACAAGTGAGTGTCCTGGTGCTCTCTTTTCATACTCCATGACTCCTTTGTGAACAGGGTAATGATCATGGCAGGGCAGGCAGCAGCAGTGCTGGCCTTTGAATGTACAACACACCTGGATGTCATACAGGGCTGGGGAAAGGATGTATTTCAAGATCTTGTAATTTCAGTTGCCCTGCTAGGGTCCTGAAGGTGGTTACAAGGTGGTTCGTGGGACAAGTCCTACTGAATCTTTTCCAGCAAGAATAAAAGGCAATATACAGCAGAACAAACTCAGAAACACAAACCGACTTCAAAAGGCCAAACAGCTCTCTTACCCCGTGTCTCCAGGAGCTTGTCTCTGTGTGTAGTATGTTCATGCAGGCATATGCGTGGTCAGTTTTTATCTTTTTGGCAGTGTGTGTCAGTAAGATTAGTCAGGTGAGGATGTGCATTACAGCTTGAAACAAGCGGCAGAGGTTGAAACGGTAACATGAAGAAAGACAAGCCTATGGTTTGAACTTGCCGGCGAAGAGGATAATGGGAGGGTTGATTAAACAATATCTCTTCCAGGGAGGAATTAAGAATTTCCCTCTGGGTTTGGTGAAATTGGTTGGAAGGGAGAGGGAGTAGGAGGCAGGGAGTGGAAGTCAGTCGGGCGGAATAAAAAGAACTTGGAAGTGTCAGTCAGGAAGGGCCAGTGCTGTGGTCTTCGTGACTCTCTGGCTATGGTTGGTGACAGCAGATTGGCTGCCATGAGGCAAATTGCCATCGAGGATGTTTTAAAGCAGGGGTAGTCAACCTGTGGTCCTCCAGGTGTTCATGGACTACAATTCCCATGAGCAGACACTGGCAGGGGCTCATTAGAATTGTAGTCCATGGATATCGGGAGGACCACAGGTTGACTACCCCCATAGCCATGCAAGCAGGGGCCATCTTGAATGAGAGAGAGAGAGAGAGAGAGAGAGAGAGAGAGCCAGTAGCTTCTTAGAAACATCAAAACCTTATGCCAGGCTTTCTCAACCAGGGTTTCATAAAACCCTGGCGTTTCTTGACAGCCCTAGAAGAGTTTCCTAAATAGTGAGAGTTAATTAATTTTTACTATATCTTTAAAGTATGTTGTTGTTGTTAGTTGTGAAGTCGTGTCCGACCCATCGCGACCCCATGGACAATGATCCTCCAGGCCTTCCTGTCCTCTACCATTCCCCGGAGTCCATTTAAATTTGCACCTACTGCTTCAGTGACTCCATCCAGCCACCTCATTCTCTGTCGTCCCCTTCTTCTTTTGCCCTCAATCGCTCCCACCATTAGGCTCTTCTCCAGGGAGTCCTTCCTTCTCATGAGGTGGCCATGTATATTAAGTTTTAAAACATATATTGGGTGATATGACCATATACGCTCATGTTGACACACTCCCCCCCTCCTGAAATAGCCAATGATGGGCCTGGAGAGAGTGGGAAAGGGAGGGATTCCAGGTGGGCACGTGCACAACTATTCTTCCCAGTCATATTCTGCATGATCATGACACTTTTGGGGTCTCTTGAAACCTGAAGATTGTTTCAGGGGTTTCTCAGTGGTAAAAAAAAAAAAAGAGAAAGGCTGGCTTAACACATAAGATCAATTTTCTTAGAAAAATAACCTTAAGAATTATGGCATCTCTGTAAACCCTAAGGTTTGCACATCCTTTTGAAAAAAGATGTTGACTGTTAATTTGTTGTCGCACTAACCATGTTGTGTCATGCACCACAGTCTACAATATATAAAGAGGAAAAACAGATTGTGAATTCTTTTCTGGGCTTGTTAGAAGATACAGTTGCAATCTAGCTCTTCTCCCCTGCCTGTATATCTGAAGGCATAATGTACACACTGAAAAGTACACACTGCTACTGCAAATGACTGCCTTGTGTTCTGTTTGCTCATCCTTCATAATAATATGTAATAAAACTCACCAAAAGCTGCTATCGTTCCATTGTGCATGTCTGTATCCTCATTCTACATCAGTTTCCGTTGCTGACAGGGATGGGTGAGCAGAATTTATTTACCCGCTACATTTATACTCCACCTTCCTAATGGGGGGTGTGGGAACCAAAGCAGGTTACCTCATTCCCTTTCATTTTATCCTCACAATAATCCTGTGCGGTGGGTTAGGCTAAGTGTATCTGACTGGCCCAAGGTACCCCCAACAAGCCTAATGGCAAATTGTAGATATTACCTGGATTTCCCACATCCTCGTTCAACACTTTTAACGATATAAGTCTGACATCAGGACATGGTTATATCTAGCCAGAAGCATCTGAAAAGAAAACAATTACAATGATAAAGGTTGATTGGTCAGCATATAAAAAAGAGACATTCCATGTTGCTTTTTCAATTAGTTTAGGGATTTATATGTCTCCTCCACAAGAAGACCAAGAATATTTGGTTAATATCCTTCTGCATAAATTTTCAGAACATCGAAAATGTTCTAAATCAAAGAATAAATATCCCAAAGGTAAATGATGCAATAACATTTATGAAGCAGAACAAGGCACCTGGTCTGGATTGTTTGCTGGCAGAATATCATAAAAGAATTATAAAAGAATGATCCACATAATTACAATTACATTCCAACAAATAATGAATGGCATCATTGTACAACCTGTTGGAGCTTATCCAGAATCATGGGAGCAAGTTTTTTTGTCACTGATATATACAGATCCATCTATCCCACAGTCGATTATAAACTTTTTGCAAATAATTTAGCAGAAATATGAAGCAAATGTGTCTCTGAAGTGGTCCACAAACAGGCTTTATGCCAAATAGATATTTGAGATTCAATGTATGTTTGGCATTAAATGCATTAGATTTTACCAATAAGTCTAAAGAAACAAGCAGCCTTTTAATATGTAGATGTTGCAAAAGCATTTGATAACATCTTTTGGTTTTTTTAAAAGAATATGCTCCATGTGAAGCAATGTTGAAACAATTTTATGAAATGATACAGCAGATTTACTCCAAGCAAGATGCTAATGTTTTGGTAAATGGTATGGTCACAGAGGATATAATAAAGATCACAGAATCACAGAATCATAGAGTTGGAAGGGGCCACACAGGCCATCTAGTCCAACCCCCTGCTCAATGCAGGACCAGCCCAAAGCATCCTAAAGCATCCAAGAAAAGTGTGTATCCAACCTTTGCTTGAAGACTGCCAGTGAGAGGGAGCACACCACCTCCTTAGGCAGCCTATTCTACTGCTGAACTACTCTGTCTGTGAAATGTTTTTTTCCTGATATCTAGCCTATATCATTGTACTTGTAGTTTTAACCCATTACTGTGCGTCCTTTCCTCTGCAGCCAATGGAAACAGCATCCTGCCCTCCTCCAAGTGACAACCTTTTAAATACTTAAAGAGGGCTATCAAAAGGAATGAGAAAAGGGCTATTACAAAAGGAATGAGAAAAGGCTGTCCTCTATCACCACTTTTATCTAATTTGGTCCTGGAAATTTTGGCTACCAAATTTGGACTGAGTCCAAATACAAGGACCTAGACTTTCTGAAGATGAAGAATTTAAAACGAGAAGCTATGCTGACGATGTGGTGATAACAACTAAACTGGACTGGTTAATACCAAAGTTGATGAATTGCTTATATGAGTTTGGACAGGTATCTGGATATAAAACCACAGTTTTTCTTCGAGGAGTACCCCTAAAATGAAATAAGATATTGCTTGTATGACAAGCTGTGAAATAAATCCAGATAAGGTCAAGTATCTTGGAATATACTTGACAAAGATTTAAAGAATATTTCTAAATAACAACTACAGAATGAGATGGTAGAACATTCAAAAAGATCTGCAGAGATGGTCCATAAAACTAGCAACAGTCAAGGTTAACATTTTACCAAGATTAATTTTTTTTTGTTTCAAACACAGCCAATAGAATTGAAGGACAAAGATGTGATGAAATGGCAAAGTCAAGTTAATAAGTTTATCTGGAAAAACAAGAGGCCTAGGATCATTTTTAAAGTTAGATTCTAAATTACATTACATACTAATTTATGTCACATTACAGTCTCATTGTCCCAAATAAAAGAAGAAGAGGGGATTGTAAAGAATGTAGATATAAGAGTTGAATGAGGTCAGCATATATAGTAAGATAAGAAACCAATATCTGTGTTGAGTCCTGGGGATTCCATTATTTTGAGTGTTGTAATAAGTTGCATTTTCCCCATTTCCTTTTCCAGTCTGTTCTTGAAGTTCCTTTGCAATAAAACAGCTACTTTGATGTCCCTTATTGAATGTCCTGGAAGGTTGAAGTGTTCCCCTACAGGTTTCTCAGTCCTGTGATTTTTGATGTCAGACTTGTGTCCATTAATTCTTTGGTCGAGGGTTTGACTTGTTTGCCCCATGTAGAGAATGGAGGGGCATTGTTGTCATTTAGTGGCATATACAGTGTTAGAAGATGAGCATGTAAATAAGCCTTTGATGGATTAGGCATTGTTAGATCCAGTGATTGTGTTATTGGAGTGTATGTGGTAGCAAAGTTGACATCTGGGTTTGTTGCAATCTCTGATGCCAGTGTCCATGTTCAAATTAGATGTTGCATTGTGGGAGTGGAGTTGTTTGAGATTGGGTGGTTGTCTGTGCACAAGAAAAGGTTTACTCCCCCCAGTACTTGAGAAAGAGAATTGTCATTTTCCAGTAGAGGTTGTAAGCCACTGATGATGCATTGAACTATTTTGAGTTGAGAGCTATATGTAGCCACTAGTGGTGTTGTGTTATTGTCTATCTTGGGCCTGTCTTCCAACAGGTTTTCTCTGGGTATCCTTTTGGCTTTTTAATCAGTTTCTTGTCCTCATTGGGTGGGTACTTTAGTTCCAGGAAGGTTTGTTGTAGATCCTTCAGATGGGAATCTCTGTCTGTAAAACTGGAGCAGATTCAGTTGTAACACCCAACTTGGCTATGTACGGTGGATAATTTGGTACGTTTAGGATGGTAACTAGAGGCATGCATGTATATTTGTTGGTCAGTAGGTTTTCGATCTAAGAGAGTCTGTAGGCATCCATTGTTTATTTTTACAGTAGTGTCCAGGAGATGCATTTCTTGTGTTGATTGGTTCCTTGCCAGGTTGATGGTGGGGTCAAAATCATTGTATGCCTGATGGAAAGTATCCAGGTCTTCTTTGCCATGTGTCCAGATGATAAAAATGTCATCAATGAATCGCAGGGATAAGAGAGGTGAGAGTGGGTGGGAGTTGAAGTGTTGCTCCAAGTCTGCCATTAAGATGCTGGCACACTGAGAGGCCATGCGGGTGCCCATGGCTGTACCATTGACCTGAGGGTGCTGTTGCTAAGCTTAGCATTTTTTCACCTTTCACTGCATTGCATTACACAGCCACAGTTTCTGGGCCATCCCAAAAAAGAACCAGCAAAGAAGTTAATCCAGTTTCTGGGAAGAAACCACCAACTCCCACTGAGTATACTTGGACCAGTAGTTGAAGTTTTCTGTCTTACATCTTATCTTGAAGCATGAAGAGTTTGTTAAGAAATAGCAACAAGCAGCAGGAAACACTTCACTAAGGGGAGCATGGATAAATCTACAAACTGATACAAAGGGAAATGAACATACCCATCTGCTGTTCTCTCTTTGTCTCTACTGTGCAGTTTTCAGAGGAAGGTTATTCTTTAAACTGTTTTACAAGTAATGCACACAATACTTGGACTGTACCAGTTTAGACTGCAAATTGGGGGGTATCATTTTGGAAATCCACCATATGGGGAAAATAACCCTGCGTGCATTTTGGGTGAAAATATGGGCAAAATAACCCTGTGTGCACATAGGGTGAAAAGTTCAGTGAAGATTTCCTTAGAATGTGGTAGTTTTAATTTATGAGAGTATTAACAGGTGCCCTGACCTGGATGACCCAGGCGGGCCTGGTCGTGGGCTTAGCAGAGTCAAATACTAACCTGGTTAGTATTTGAATGAGCAACCAGCAAGCGAGTCCAGGGCTTCCATGCAGAGGCAGGAAATGGCAAACCACCTCTGAACATGTCTTGCCTTGAAAATCCTACTGGGTCATAGAATCATAGAGTATACTGGGACATTTTTTGTTTGACATCAAGAATGAGTAAGAGGCATTCATCTTATTCCTTATAAGTTTCAAACAGAGACAATGTTATATTCTTGTTCACTTTTTATAGGAAAGTTTCTTAAAAGTGTAACTGGTCAGTGGCCAGAATTCACATGGTTCCCTTGAGTTCAGTCCCATCATGAGCTGGCAAATCAATGTACCTAAGCCATTAGGGTTGGATGTCATTCAAAGCAGTTAAGCATTGGTGGTCTTTATTATCCTTGCTGCTTTTTACATTTTGGGCTGCTCTCAAGGCAGTGATTAAAAGGCAGAAATCCTCAGGTTTTGGAGGGGATCTTTTTTGTAACAGTCTTGGTATTCCACTTCTTGCATGTTTTTAGAGTTCTGAGAGAGCTATCTGGGCCTTTAGGTCCATCATTATTTTAACACTTTAAAGCCTAAATGTTCTACACACAAAGGAGTAATTAAAATTTTAAATGCAGGAAAAGAAAGATATCTTGAACTTACAAATGTATTGATCTCTGACCTCCAGTCCATGTAGAAAATTTTCTCTACTGTATGCTTCAGCATACATATAGATCACACTTCTTTTAGGATTATTTTATGAGGGGGTTATCTGTTTCCATTTTAAACTTACAAACTAGCAAAATATGCATAGGAATGAGGTTTATATTCCCCTGGTAAAAAGAAAATTTATAAAAATGATGATGGGGCATGTGCTGGTTTTCTTAAGAATAAGGTGCACCCAACTTCAGTTGAAGCATTATCCGGACTTTTTTTGTCCGTGTGCTTACTTCTTCATTCTCATGTGGAAAATCCTGGGCTGTTTCTGCACATGTTGGATAACTCACATTCAGTGTGCTTTTGCTGCTGAATTTCCCTGTGCAGAACAGGATAGTCTACTTCTAAACTGCATTGAAAGTGGAGTATCCAACATGTGCAGAATCAGCCCTCGTTAGACACTAGCACTGGTTACCTATGCCATATAAATGAAGAGGAACACTATCTCTAGTTTATTTTATTTGTTTATTTATTTATTTATTTTATTTCTACACCGCCCTCCCCGGAGGCTCATGGCGGTTTACATTAAACTTTTAAACAATACACGGAACAGTCTTCATTAATAATCATACAATAATAACAGTGGTTGTAACAGAATAACAGTATAATAAACAGTATAACAATAATAATAATACAACAGTATAACAATGCAACCGTGCAAATGGCACAACAGGTCCAGAGCACTCTGGTGGATGCCCTATTCACATACTAGTGCAATTAACCAAAGTTTGCTATTAACCTAGATATTCCCAGGCAGCAAATAACACACAGCTTGGCTTGATGGTGGCTCGAAGTGATATATGAATGCTGCATAAATAGCAGCCTGTGGAGTCTCACATGTGGTAGAGAGGCAACCCCAAACTTGTTAAAATTGCTACTGAAAATGAGGTTTCAGTAAATAAAACTTAAAAAGTCAGGGATTTGTAACAAGTTTTTATTCCAAGAATTTTTCAGTGTCACAGGAACTGAAAAGTTTATTTGGGCAACATCAAAATGAAAGCATCTGATGATAAAGAATGACACCTAGGTTTTAGAGGGATCATAAGACAAAGGTATGTCCCAAGGTGAAAACGTGACATGAGGGATCTGTGTAACAACCATCCCCCCTCCCCCGCAATTCCATTACAGGAGCTACAACTGAGGGTTATGAGACAGGAGAGAACCTCTCTAAAAATTGCCAAACAAATCCATGGTGAAATGTTAAGCTATGCTAGGCATAACCAGTAAGGCCCAGGGGGATGAAATCTTTTGAAGAACAATTTCCTGCATGGCCAATATGAAAGAAGCCAACAAAGCTACAGAAACCATTTTAAGGGAGGTTTCATGAATTAGGGAGGATGAAGATGTTGGAGGGATGTCATAGCGTCAGGCCTGCTGTGGCTTGCAAGCCATATAGAGGAGCAAGTGAAAAGAAACCATGTAAAACTGTAGTGATGACTCTGCTTTTACCTTCTACAAATGTTTTTTATAGGTAGCAATTCTGCCATCAGCAGTAATAACAACAATACTAAGCTATGCCTTGGGATAGGGCAGAGGTACCACTTGTAGAGCCAGAGCCCTATAAATCTCTTTGTGTGTGCGTGTATGTATGTACGTATGTACATATGTATGTAAAAAGAGCCTCCTGTGGCGCAGAGTGGTAAGGCAGCAGACATGCAGTCTGAAGCTCTGCCCATGAGGCTGGGAGTTCAATCCCAGCAGCTGGCTCAAGGTTGACTCAGCCTTCCATCCTTCCGAGGTCGGTAAAATGAGTACCCAGCTTGCTGGGGGGTAAACGGTAATGACTGGGGAAGGCACTGGCAAACCACCCCGTATTGAGTCTGCCATGAAAACGATGGAGGGCGTCACCCCAAGGGTCAGACATGACCCGGTGCTTGCACAGGGAATACCATGTATGTATGTTTGTATGTATGTATGTATGTATGTATGTATGTATGTATCTATGTATGTATCTATGTATGTATCTATGTATGTATCTATGTATGTATGTATGTATGCATTTTTCTGTTTTTGACATTATTCCTCAGCCCTTCTTTTCATGCCACTTGTTAAGCTGTTAACTCACTCCATTTATTTAGTGCACATGTTGCTGAGAGCTGAAATTTATCTTAGTGAAAACCAGGCTTGCTCATGGACACATAATGAAATTGTATAAATATACCCTTAGCCAGGGAATCTAATTTATTTTCCCTGTTCATTAAGGGGAGAAGGCCATTATGAAATGTATAAGTTTTTTTTCTCCTTTCCCCAGTGCTGGAATTGAAAGGCAGGCACACGGACTCTTTTTGTACTGATGATTTTGCCCTGATTCAATTTAAAGCTGGTTAGAGCTCAAATACTGTAGTGTAATTGACAAAGATCAGTGTGGGTTGTAATGCTAATGTCTTGGCTGTGGCTTCAGAGGCTCGACTAGAGAGCAGGTTAGAAGCACTGTCTGGGGAGAATGGACCCGTAATAACTTCCCTAGTTTAAGAGGCACCAAACATGTGAGTTGCTGCGATTTAGTCCTCTTCTGATTTTATTTCGGATGTAGGGGGGTATTACACAGAATAATGATTTGGTTAGTGATATGGGTTTTTATTTATAAGCATGTTAAAATTTAGAGAATATGTCTGAATGAGGCTCTGCAACTTATTGCATTGCAAATCAACAGGATGGGTCAAGTAAAAGATGATGCAACCATCCAGGGAATATTCTAACATTCACCCCCTTCCATGCTATATACGTGGGGAGTCAAGTGCGTAATCTGCTAAGATACCTTTGATGACAAATTGGATTAAAGGTCTCCACAGTTTATGAGAACAGTTTTACAAGTGGGTTGTTAAGCATAGTGACTGATGGAAAAATTGTATGACATGCATGGTTTGGCCCATGTACCCAGCATAAAATATAATACATCTTCTCTGAGACTGGAGCTAGATACCACAGAAGATATATATTTCCAAAATAAGAGGTTCTTGATATTAGTCCCCCACCCCTTTCCGGTAGCCATACAAAATGCATGGTGTGATTTCACTGCATTTCAAATTTGCCATCATTGACTGCTGCTTTTAGGGGCAAAGGAATTTTCTGTGCAGTGATGTCAAGAGCATTTTGTATTGCTAGATGTTATCAGTTGATAGAGGAGAAGCTGGTGAAGTAGCAGCTGTGCATTTCAAATAATGTTTAGTATCTTATTATCTGAAATCAGAGATGTTGTCTATACCTATTTGCTAGTGATTCTGCACTCATGCTTTCACCTTCAGTAACTGCCGCTGTAATTTGTAGAAATAACTGAGTATATATAGCCTGATGGAAGTTTTTGTATATTACTTAATACATGGGAAAGATTGTATTGAGAAATCAGGTGTCCATAGAAGTCTGCACATGAGTACAAGATTTTTGGGATTAGTATCCTTGGTTGAGCTGGAAGAGATGCATCCTTGGAAGATGTGCACCAGCCACCCTGGAGCAGCCCTGTCCTTTAGTCCAGCAGCCCAATTGATTAACTACATTGACACAGCTGTAAAATCAACATTTATAGCATTATAATGAAATGGAGATGCCTGCTTAGGTGCTGATGGGAGGATTTATGCAATGTTGCAGAATTAAATTAAATTTTTTTAAAAGGACAGTCTTCAACAATTGTGTTAGTTTGATGGTCATTAGTATAATGGAGGCTTCTAAGGTCATATTGTCAAGCTAAGGAAAGGGCAATTATACCCCAGCTATTGTATCAGCCTAATTGCCTCCTGCATGAGAAATGTTTGGAATACATGTGTACAGGAGAGGCATGTGATGATGAATGAAGAGATATTGGAGACTTGCAGCAGATTTTTCCTTCTTCATAGAAATTGAAGTGTTTCCTGAACAGTCCAAACTTGCATCAGAAAACTGGAAGATTTAAGTTGAAACTGCAGATTGGATGAAAGTATATAAATCTATGCCCTTTCAAAATGAGCTTCCCATTCTGGATGTATGTGTACATTAGGGATAAAAAGGTAAAAGTATCCCCTGTGCAAGCACCGAGTCATGTCTGACCCTTGGGGTGACGCCCTCTAGCATTTTCATGGCAGACTCAATACGGGGTGGTTTGCCAGTGCCTTCCCCAGTCATTACCGTTTACCCCCCAGCAAGCTGGGTACAATTTTACTGACCTCGGAAGGATGGAAGGCTGAGTGAATCTTGAGCCGGCTGCTGGGATTGAACTCCCAGCCTCATGGACAGAGCTTTCAGACTGCATGTCTGCTGCCTTACCACCTTGCACCACAAGAGGCTCTTACATTAGGGATATGCAGCTTGAAAAAAATGAGGTTTTTCTTTCAGATATGGATATCAGGAAGCAAAAATATTGATATTTCCAGTTTTCCATATTCGAATCCACAGAAACCCAGCAGAACCCAGAGCTAAAGTTGGAGAGCAAGCCCAGGAGAACCAATGTCAAACCAGAAAATCCTAGCAGAACAAATAAAAGGAAGTGCTTTTTAGTAGGCTATCAGAACTAATGGCGATCTGCAGCCCATGAGAACCTAGGGCTGGTGTGGCAGATCAAGCTCAACAGAACCAATGGCAATTCACAGAAACACAGCAGATCCAGAAATAGGCAGGCTTGTAAGACACTGACACACACTAATATTACACTTAACATCAGTTTTCCCTAACATATAAATCATCTTTACCATGACAGCTGCCTCCTTCTCTGCCACCCTCATGTTGCCTGAATAGGGAAATAATCATGATGCCTTTGAGTGCTTTCAAGTTTAAATTGCCAGCTCTGGATATACCTGAATATATCTGAATATATTGGGAATTTGATTTTCCAACTTTGGCAGAGATTCTCTGATGTGTATTCAGATCAGAATATACATAAAATACTGATACATTTTTCCAGGGATATTTTGGGATCTCATATATTCAAGGGCATGTCCCCAGTGCAGCTGCCACCTACGAGTGGGTTTTATAAAAGTAGCACATACTGCAAGCTAGAGGGCTTGAAGAGCTTAGCGAGTGTCACTTAGATTCACACATGATAGACAGCACTCTGTTTTCCATGTTTCCTGTGCTTAGTGAGATGGGGTTAATATTTTAATTGCTTGACTTGCTAGGGTGTTGGGGAGGATTAATTATTGAAAACTAGTAAAGTGCTTTTTGAATGCAAGTGCAAAGCTTTGTGATTATTTTATTCTGGTCCACCATCTAGGGACAGAGCAAGCTTTCCTTACGTTGTTACAGGAGAGTATTAACCTGGCACTTGGCAGTGTTTGGTGGCATTACTATTGTTTCCAAAGCAGAAAGACACCTTAACTGTAATGGAAGTTTCTCTGTCCAGGAAGGGGTAGGTTTTTTCCAGCAGCAATTGCTGGAGCTGATGGGATAGACATTCTCCCTGCATTCTGGCTCAACTGATCAGTGTCTTGAATATATTATAAATAAATTGTGTTGCCTAGTCTGTGAAAAAGCTTTACCTACACAGATTTGCTGGTCATAAAGTCACAGCAGGTATGGCATCACATTTTAATTATGATCATTCAGCATTCTGAATGCACATTCTCTTGGTAGCGTCCTAAAGAGCAACAAGTTTCAGAGGAAAGGAATTGAGTGCTGAAGGCTCTTTGTGTTTTGTTTTTTCCATATCTGCCTTTCTTTATTCTATTGTGTTAAATTTTGCATCATATTTTACTTCATAAATCATTCCATCACAGAAATAATCTGCAGGTATAACATCACAAAATTAAAGTTGTGTAGACAGTCCTCAGGTCATTGCTAGAAAGTTATCAGTTATGGCCACCTGATGCATTTATCACTTGTCTTTCAATCTTATGCAGAGTTATTATTTATTTCTGTTGAAACCCTTTGATTAAAATGCAGTCTCACATTACTGGTTTTGTTTGAGGGAGCATAGCTGCAAGGCACTTACGAGATCCAGTTCACAATGTGGGAAGCATTTGTATCCATGGCCATTCATTGGCCCAATACAAATATGCCAAGCTGCTTATGTTTGAATTGGAAGTTTCAAATGAAACATGTGTATGTACTCTAATTTTGCACAAGGGCACAATGATCAAATATGTGATCCTGGGAGCTGAAATTTTCCTAAGAATTTCAGCATTCACAACCCCCCCCCCCAGTTTCTAGTCAGAAAGGAGTAAAAGTGTATAAGCAAAGCATAATAAAATTCCTGAAGCCTGAATCATCTTTAGTACCATTCAGCATGTTATCATGGCCTTGTGTAGCTCTTTGCTCTTCCTCAAGGCTAAAAAATGCAGAATACATTATGCAAAATAGCAAAAAAATTTAAGAATTTTATAGGAAGAAAAATTATACAATTATTTTTCATAATTCATATGAGTCATTGAATTATATGATAGATTCTGGATGATTGCATGCACCAACTAAGGTCATAGAGCATCTCCTGTTCATGAGGTTTGTCCAGGCACAGCACATGTATCCTCATTTTCATTGGCTATGCTCAGATTTTGGGATAACTGGCTAGACTTGCTACAGAAACCTCCTATACTAGTATCTTCTTTCCATAAAAGGTGCAAAGCAAATATTTTAGTATACCTTTAGTGGAAGTGACTAATGAATGTCTCTAGCAATAATAGTAACAATGTTTTTCATTAGCTGTATTTGTTTTAACTATGTTTTATAATTTTATAAAATATTTACATTTTCTAAGCTGCTTTGGGCATTGTGGAAAGGTGGGATATATTTTAAACAATAATCTTTTCTAGTACAGAATACATTGCTGCAGAATTTTCTTTTATGTGCAGGGTGCATGGAATCCTGGGCACCATATGCATGGCAAGAAACCTGGCAAAAAGTCTGCCTACAAAGACATTGTTGTTATTTCTGCACAAGGGACCATTTTCACTGTGCGAAACCCGTTGTGTTTTGTTTGATTATGCATGACAGCCTCTCCTCATAGCATTGATTGCCTTTCTTCAGTGCGGTATTTGAAACTAGCTTTGCATCGACTTTTTTTGTCTAATGGCACTGAGGACGGTCTTTTTTGATGCATAAATGTTAGCGTGTTTTTTGTCTCCTCCCCTATTCTACTCACAGTCCCTCATCCTCCAGTGGGAGCTTGAGTGCCTGCTGCTGATACTCTGCCTCTGTCAGCGATCACATGAACATGCCATTTGCCCTGGCAACCGAGCCAACTTTATCGCTATGCTATCTATCTATCTATCTATCTATCTATCTATCTATCTATCTATCTATCTATCTATCTATCTATCTATCTATCTATCTATCTATCTATCTATCTATCTATCTATCTATCTATCTATCTATCTATCTATCTATCTATCTATCTGTTCGATTTGTATCCCGCCACTCCCCAATGGGCTTGTGGTGGGTAACATGGTAGAAATTAGTAGATATTACCCTGTGATATATATGGCATAGAGCCTCTTGTGGCGCAGAGTGGTAAGGCAGCAGTCATGCAGTCTGAAAGCTCTGCCCATGAGGCTGGGAGTTCAATCCCAGCAGCCAGCTCAAAGTTGACTTAGCATCCTTCCGAGGTCGGTAAAATGAGTACCCAGCTTGCTGGGGGGATAAACGGTAATGACTGGGGAAGGCACTGGCAAACCACCCCGTATTGAGTCTGCCATGGAAACGCTAGAGGGTGTCACCCCAAGGCTCAGACATGACCCGGTGCTTGCACAGGGGATAGCTTTACTTTTATATATGGCATTTTCTCCAAAGCCTTCCACAAATGCTCCTGAGACTCCAAATCTCTACCTCTGATCAGTGACCATGGTAGTGGTGGGGGTTGTTTGAAAGTTTATCAGGCTGGCGAAGTGGAGAGGTCTGAAATTCTGGGTTGCAGGAGAGTGAGGAAGCAGAGCTGCTTCAGGCTATGGGCAGAGTCTCCTGTTTTGGGCTTGCCAGTGATTTTTAAAAAATCTTCATGAGGAAGGCATGGTAAGTTTGTATGGGGGCCTGCAGTTTGCTGTGGTCCATTCTGCCTACTCTCTAAAAAGAACAGTATACCTCAGAAAGGGAAAGGTGGTAGTTTTGGCATTCAGAAGTGTGTGTGTCTCCATGGAAAAGTCTCCATGTCCATGAACTACAATTCCCATAAGGCCCTGCCAGCAGAATGTGCCAGAGTGGTGGTGAGGCGGACTTTGCAGCACAATGGAGGAAGTTCCCCCACCCACAGTTACGGTTTAGAATGCCAATTTGCTCAAAAAAAATTACAGAATCAGAGCACATGCATAAACAGGAATGTTTTAAAAATGTATTTTTAAAGGATGATTTAAAAGGGTCAGCGAATTGACTGCAGAGGAAAGCAGTACATGCATAATAGGCCCTGGTTAAAATGCTGTTTAGTCTGTTAGCACTTGCTTCCATGTACACTTGTTGGGGAGTGGTTTTTTTTGTGAGTATTCACCATGAGCTGCTTTTTGAGAGCCACTGCCATACATAATACATGTAAAGTCATCCCTCCCCCTATAAAGTATATTCTAATAGCTTTCTTTGGTTTACAGCAGTGAATCTTAATGTGGACTGTTTGACCTCCCCCATGTCAAGTGACATGTGCTTTGGGATGGCATTTGGAATGACATCTATTGAGACAGCTTTTGAAAATTGAGGTTTTTGAAGCAGGCTGCCTCAGCGTATGATCTGAGATCCCCCATCTCAAGGATGTACTGCTTTATTATGTGCAAATGGTCAGGACTGCCCTGCAAAGGACCACTGGAAAAAGGAATTTCCCCCCCACTTACCGTGAATCTTCGTTCTCTGTGGTATGAAAACGGGACAGTCCATTTTTGGCAGTCCCTTAGGTATTTTGATTCTTGGGATCACCGGCTTCTAAGGCTGGGTTGGTCTCCAGCACAACTATCCCTTTGTTTGAAGGAGGCTGCAGTCTTTGTACAGGTTTTCAACATGATGGTTTCCTGGTTATCTCCATTATTGGACATTAGCACTAGTGTGGTGATGTTCCTTCTTTAGTGTTAGGGGAGAGGTGTTACGGTAGGTTTAGTTTTCTTCACTGGTACTGCTTCAGAACCAGACTGAGACAGCTGGGAGAAGCATTTTTCCCTAGTGGAGTCACAAGATTTTGCGACCTTGCCTACAAGGAGGAGGGGCTAATTCCCAGTGGTCAGGACTGCCATGCTTTCGGACCACAGAGATTCATGGTAAGTGAAACAGATCTGTTATCACTCAAATGCACATCTGGAGAGCCAGAGTGGTGTGGTGGGTAAGAGCGGCAGCCTTTGATCTGAAGAACCATATTTGATTTCTCATTCCTCCACATGCAGCTGACTGGGTGACCTTGGGCTAGGCACAATTCTCTCAGAGCTCTCTTGGCCTCAGCTACCTCACAGGGTGAGTGCTGTGGGGAGAGGAAGGGTAGGTGATTGTAAGCCACTTTGAGATTCCTTCAGATAGTTAAAAAGGGGAGTAAAAATAGTTATTTTTCTTCTTGCTGTTTGTAAAGGGGGCAGACACATTAGGAAAAATGTTGCTGCCCCACTTTTGTCTGTCTGTCTTGGCCTATGTGTGATGAACACAGCATCTGTTCAGTTTAGATCAAAATGATAACCACTTGGGGGTGGTGTTGAATTATATATATACTAGATTCAAAGCCCAATCGTGAGAATGGGCTTTGAAAGCCCCCCCCCCCGGCTATGGCGGCCCAGCAGACACATAGAGGTGGCATTGCCCCCAGGTGCGGCGTTTCTGGGCCTGGTGGGAAGGCGTGCTCCCCCCCCTCCCCCCTGGCAGCGGCACGGCCCTCCCCTCGGGCCTAGAAGCACACCGAAAAGGCCCCGGGTGTGCTTCTAGGCTCGAAGGGAAGGCCTCCTATACTTATGGTATCCTGCCACTTCCCCGTCGCTTTCTGTCCTGTCCTGGTGAGGGCCTCACCCAATTAGCTAGAACTGCTGTCTGTCCTGGTGGCCCCTCACTTAGACCGCCCACGCCCACTTTCTGCCCACTGACCCCTTAGCGAAATATGAAGGTGGAAATATATATATATACACACACACACACACACACACGCCATATATGCTCGCATATAAGCCAAGTTTTTCAGCCCTTTTTTAAAGCTGAAAAGGTCCCCCTCGGCTTATATGCGGGTATTAAAAAAACAGCTTCCAGGCAAGACTGGAGGGTGGGGGTGGGAGCGGGCATACTTGCCTGAACAAGCAGAAGCAGGAACAGCAGAGACATAGCAAACCTGGGAGGCAAGAACAGTCTCCGCCTCCCCCCCTCACTGCCTTAATGAGGCTTGCACAAAGCTAGCATGTGTTGCAGGAAGCTCTGCAGGAAGCTCTGAAGCCTCTGCCTTATAGGGAGAACAGAGAGCAGAAGGAGGAAACGCCCCTAGAGGAAGGAATAAAGGCAAGAGGGGTCAGAGGGAAAGAGGAGGGAGGAGGAGCAGGATGGGAAGAAAAGGGAAATAAACCTGCCCAAAACAGGGGGGAGGGGAGGAAAGGAGAAAAAGCTACGATCCAAACACCACCCTCGGCTTATATGTGAGTCAATACGTTTTTCCAGCATTTTGTGGTGTAATTAGGTGCCTCGGCTTATATGCGAGTCGGCTTATATGCAAATATATACGGTATATGCAAAATATCAAGATGGCGACTCAGAAGAGGCATGACAGAAGACTATTGCTTGGTTCCAGAGCTTTTGCATGTGTGGATTTAAAAGCTAGTGTATTCCCATGTTATCTTGGAGCCTGCTGCAATAGTGCTTTCCCCCTACTTAATTCCTTAGGGTGCTGATAAAACATGACGTTCCATTTCCGTTGTCCTCTTTTTAAGCACAGAGGAACACTATCTCTGTACCTTGTAATGACATCATCTCTTCCTTCTGTGAAAGCAAAAGTAGTGCCTGTGAACCTCTTCCCGACAGAGAGTGAGAGACAGATGTACAAACAACATAGGCAGTCCATGGGGAGGTACCCATATGCTCTGCTATCTCCAGTAATACACTTATTCCATAGATACCGAACTCACACAGTTATTAAAAGCTCAACAGTTTTTTGAGCCGTCTGTTGCCAGTCTTTGCCATTTGCCACTACTGTTGTCTAAGACGGCAGAATTTATTTAGCCCCCATTTCCAGCATTCATGTATCCTGTTTATCACCAGTATGATTTCTGTATTTGCAAAGTTGTGGTATAATTTCCCCCCTTTTCTTCTGTGAAATGAGAAACAACCAAAACTGAAAATGGGAGTATGGGGTGGGACATATATTTTGTAGGCGAGAGATGAAGGGATTGCTGTTGGGAGGACTGCATATTTAATGTGTTTTGCAGTAAAGATCCAGCATTACCATAATGTATTGCCATATGTGGTTTCTGGAAGGCCTTGGGCCACAGCTTTTGGTATGTTAACACAAAAGATATTCCAAAAAGCTTTTCAATACCTGAGTGATGAAATATCAGTAGTCTACTAGGCGGTGCATGTCGAAACACAATTGAAACACAACTGAAAGACATGTAAAGAAAAATGTTTCTTCCCCACTTCTGTCTGTCTTAGCCCATGTGCAACAAATTGAATCGAGAACCTAAAGGTTTAGAAGATCTGAGTCTATAGGCCTAATAATTCTATTAGTCAAGTTAAAACATAAATATTAACAGGTATACAAAACTATACATGTATTTATTAATACAAAGTAAATTAAAAAACAGATGATAGCCCTGGTGATAGCTTCAATTAAGAATCAAATTGTACAGTAACAAACAAAAATGGCCATTTTTGTACCTCAACATATGTGCTTTAGCCCATTGACCTTCCTCAGTTGTCAAACAAATGCTTTTACAGAATGTCTGCTGACATTACGGTGCAACAATGATTTCTTGTAAATTGACCAGGAAAAATATCAGGAAAAAAAATTCACAGTCAAAGTAGTTCAGCAGTGGAATTGACTGCCTAAGGAGGTGGTGAGCTCCCCCTCACTGGCAGTCTTCAAGCAGCGGCTGGACAGATACTTTTTCTGGATGCTTTAGGCTGATCCTGCATTGGGCAAGGGATTGGACTAGATGGCCTGTATGGCTCCTTCCAACTCTGTGATTCTATGACCAAGGACAGTTTTTTAAATGATCATTGTCTGTGACCAAAGGGAAAAATATTAATCAGAAGCCTCCCTCTTGATAGTTATCAGTCAGGTAAACTTTCTTATAGTAATGGTTCAAATGTGTACCTTTCTTGCTCACATCACTATTGACGCCTGGCTGTGTTAAATTTTTTTGATCAAGCACCAATATCTGTTTTTTAATATACTTCGTAATAAATAACTGCATATTTTTGTAAATCTGTTGTATTTAACTGAATTATTGGACACATATGCTCATATTAACTTTTAGGTTCTTAATCCATCTGTAGAAACCCCTGTAGGTTAATTTGTGTTGGCAGTGGCATTAATAATACCCATATGCTGAATGGGGCTAAAATCTAAAAGATGTTTTATTTACCTAATATCTCTGTAACAATATCTGTCTTGCTCCCACCCTTCTGTGTCCCCCCCTATAAACACCTTTAAAATTGTTTTGTCTTTATAGCATTTGAAGAAGTGAGCTCACTTAAGCTCATGCTGGATAAATGTTGATAGTCACTGGATACCTGTTTTATTTTTCTACAAGAGAGTCATTTAGGAAATGGAAAGAGGGCCTTATAACTAAGGATGAATATAAACAAACTAGGGGCTAAACCCATTTCATTCAGGAATACAACGGACACTGGATTGGGGGGTGGGGTGGAAGAACTCTGCGGATGGCCTCTCCCTCCCCCCAGGTCTTGGAAAGGCTGCAGGCAGCTATTATGGAATGCATTGGCAGGGGCAGCTCTCATGCGGCAGGAATCTGCAGCCTCTGAGCCTCGGAGGGATGTGGAAGGAGGAGGGGATGGTCAGGGGTAGGGGAAGTAAAGCGATTGGCTGGCTGCTGAACAGACAGGCAAGCTGGTTGGAGATGGAGGCGCTTGGGGCGGGACAGCAGCCCTGAGTGGATGTTAAGCGCTGAGTGGCACTTAAGCCATGAGACACACTCCTCCTCCAAGCCCTTACCTGGAATATATTATGTGGAACAGATAATCAACGCTTGCAGGGATAGTGTTAGAAAAGGTAGAGCTCACCAAGAAATGCTAAACACAACAAAAAAGTAGCCTAGGATCACTGTAGGGGTAGTCCATAAACACCTAGTGTCTTTAAGAGAAACTAAGTCCTCTGGGCCAGATTAATTGCATTCAAGGGTACTAAAAGAACTTGCTGATGTAATTTCTGAACCTATATTCATTATTTTTTGACAATTCTTGGAGAACATGTGAAATGCCAGAAGATTGGAGATGGGCAAATATTGTTCCCATTTTCAAGAAGGGAAAAAAGGAGGATCCAGGTGACTACTGACCTGTTAGCTTGATGTCTGTAGTTGGCTAAATTCTGGAACAAATAATTGATCCTTGAGCAGCTAGAACAGACGGTTATAATTACTATGAGTTAGCCCAGCTTTCTCAAGAACAAATCATGTCAGACTAACCTCTCTTTTTTTTTTTTTTTGAGAAGGTTACTACCTTGCTGGATCAGGGGAATGCTGTGGATATAGCTTATCTCAATTTCAGTAAAACTTTTCATAAGGCTCCGCATGATATTCTTTTGGACAAATGTGATATGGATCCTATTAATATTAGGTGGATTAATAACTGGTTTACAGTTCACACCCAAAGGGTGCTTGTTAATGGTTTGTCATCCTTAACGGTTCAGCATTCTCTTGGAGAAGAGTAACAACTGGAGTTCCTCAGAGATCTGTCCTGGGGCCTATGTTGTTCAACATATTCATACATGATTTGGATTAAGGAATAGAGAGGGTATTTATTAAATTTGTAGATGATATTAAAATGGCAGGGGTAGTAAACACTGTAGAAGACAGATTAAGGATACAGAATGATCTTGACAGGTTGGAAAACTGGGCTAAAATGAATTTCAATACTGATAAATGTAAAGTTCTGCATTTAGGTAGGGAAAATAAAATGCATCATTATAAGATGGGGGAGACCTATCTTGGCAGTAGTATGTGCGATAAGGATCTAGGGGCCTCAGTAGGCCATAAACCAAACATGAGTTAGCAGTGTGACTTGGTGGCTAAAAAGGCAAACTGTATCAAAAGGGGTATAGTGTCCAGATTGTGTGAGGAGATGATGCTGATTTACTCTGCTCTGGTTAGACCTCACTTAGAATACTGTGTTCAGTTTTGGGCACCACAATTGAAGAAGGATGTCAACAAACTGGAGCACATCCAGAGGAGGGCAACAAAAATGGTGAGGGGTTTGGAGACCAAGACGTATGAGGAAAGGTTGAGGGAGCTTGGTCTATTAGCCTGAAGAGAAGATGACTAAGAGCTGATATGATAGCTATCTTCAAGTTCTTGAAGGGCTGTCATGTAGAGGATGGAGCAGAGTTGTTTCTGCTGCCCTAGAGGGTAGGACCAGAACCAGTGGGATGAAATTAATCCAAAAGAATTTTCAGGTTAACACGCAGAAGAGGTTCTTGACAGTTAGAGCAGTTCCTCAGTGGAACAGGCTTTCCCAGGGGGTTCTCCTTCCTTAGCTAGATAGCCACCTCACAGAAATGCTTATTCTGTGTATTAGGCAGATTGTAAGTGGCTGGGCAGAAGGGATTGTGTCCATGTTTGGCTCTTGTGGCGTTTTCTTGCATGCCCAGGGAAATGCTGATCACTACGTTGAGGTCAGTTTATAACATTAAAATCCATAATTAATCCTTTAATCAATTCTTTAGCCACCTTTTTCTTATGGTGGGGGAGCATTGATATAGGTCTAGATTTCAGATTATTATATAAATGTTGCTAGTGTTGTGAGCTGCCCCTCACTGGCAGCCTTCAAGCGGTGGGTAGACAGATATCCTGGATGCTTTAGGCTGATCCTGCATTGAGCAGGGGGTTGGGCTAAATGGCCTGTATGACCCCTTCCAATTCTGCGATTCTATGAATAGGGAGGTCAGGGTTTCAACACCATTTTAGGCCTCAACTGTAGGCCTGGCAGAACAGCTGTGTCTTGCAAGCCCTGTAGAACTGTCCAAGGTCCTGCTGGGCCCTGATTTCCTCAGGGAGCTGAAAAGGCCCTGGCTCTGGCTGAGGCCAGTTTGATATCTTTGGGGCTGGATATTTTGAACAAATTTCTACCCTAAATATTAAGTTTCTTTGGAGGATGTATGGAAAGAGGTGGTCCCAAAATATAAAGGTTCCAGACCATTTAGCACTTTAAGAGTAATGACCAAAACCTTGAATTTGATTCGGTCTTCAGTCTGGAACCAGTGCAGCTGGGAGAGCACAAGTCAAATATGTGCTTTTTACTGGGCTGCCTTGAGGAAGCATACTGCTGCCCTGTGTGGAGTGGGTTGCAGAAGTCCTGTCTACATTGGCCAAGGAGAGCAGGGTGAAATGATCCAAAATTGAATCCTGAGATGGCCAAGGGCCTTCCAATTCTCTAGCTACATCAAATTAGGTCGATAGGTCCTGGTGAAATGACAAGAGTTTATCTGCAGAAAAGCTCATAAAATTTCACAGCTAATAACTAGTTGTAAATTTGGGACCGGTCTGTAGTCAGAGACATCAGTAACTGAACTGTCTTAAATAATTGTGCCAAGCATGAGTTAATGCTAGCAACTGACTTAGCAAAATAGCCTCTTTTTTAGGCCTTTTTTGCCTCTCACGAGTATCATAAGTGTATTATAGGATGTTCTTCCAGCTTCGTCATGAGTTTTCTGCCAAACTTGCTCTAGCCATCTCAGTTCCTGTTTCCTGTTTCCGTGCATGCTATGGAGCTGGCCTGTTTCCATGCATGCTGTGGAGCTTGCTTCCTGTTTCCATGCATGCTATGGAGCAGGGCCAGAGAGGGTATCAGGGAACAATCTTGTTGATGATTTCAGAGAGGCGGCAATGCCTGTCTTTTTGTAGTTCATTGATGCATTGGATGCCACTGAGCCTTCTGGAAGCCAGTTGGATCTATCAGAATCTTAGAGAGAACATAAAACTGCCCTCCACCTATATTTGTATTTGCAGACCTCTGCAGGTCATATATTCCCAAAACTTACTGCACTACTACTTTTTTGCCCATCAATACCACTGTCAATGGCTGGAAAAGTTCCTCTTGATACATGAGTAAAGTCTTGCTTGCCAATGAAACACTGTTATTAAAGTGGAGTTTAAATGTGCCTGAATTTTTGATGGGCATGAACCAGAAGGTTTTTGTTTGCTCCATTTTTGTTGCTTTCATTTGGAACAAATAGCAGAGTGGATTAAATTTATTATTAAATTTATATCTTGCCCCTCCCAACAAATCGGCTCGGAGCAGCTTACAGAATAAAATGGGTTTGGTAGCCCAAATACAATCTGTAAACCGCTACGCGGGAGCGGTATAAATAAAAGAGTAAGGGGCAAGTTGGAGGAGAAAGGGGCGGGGCGAGTCCAGGATAAAAACTCGAGGGGCCAATCGGAAGGCGCAAAGCGCCTTCCGATTGGCCCCTCCGCCCACTGCCAGTGGGAAAGCTATCGTAGCTCGCTCTGGACCAGCGTGCTGAGCCCAGCCAACTGGCCAGTGTGGCAAACTGGCGGCACGCGAGGAAGCCCTATTGAGGAATGCACCATGGTGTGGGACAGCGGATTGGCTGGGGAACAGGTAAGGGCGGGGCGGTGCCAGGAAGAAGCTGTGGGGGGCGGAGGGAAGGAAACACCTCCCCGAGACTCCACATTCCCCTCGTGGACCCCACGGCTGGGAAAGCTGTTGGGCCATGTGAGGATCACGCCGCCAGCAAGCTGCCCATGGGGCCGGGAAGGCCTGTAGGCGCACCACAGACTCGGTCAGAGCTGTTGCCAAAGGCCCGGGTGGCCAGCGTCATGGCCACAAGGGTCTTGGCTGGGGAAGGGGGTGGGTTGGCTGCTCACTCCGCAACGACACGCTGAGGCCGGCCAGCAACTGGGCAGGGCGGCAAACCGGCAGCTTGCAAGGTTCATGCATGCTCTGGGCAGGGAATCCATCTGCGTGCCTCCCTTTCCGCCGCGACGGCGTGGTGCTGCCGGAGTGTGTGTGTTGATTCGTGAGAGAGAGAGAAAGGAGAAAAAGTGGAAGGATAGAAGGAAGACAGAGAGAGAGAAAGAGAGATGGAGAGATAGAGGCAGAGAGAGAGAGAAAGACAGGAAGGACAGAGAGAGGAAGGAAGGAAGGATGGAAGGAAGGAAGGAAGGAAGGAAGGAAGGAAGGAAGGAAGGAAGGAAGGAAGGAAGGAAGGAAGGAAGGAAGGAAGGAAGGCAAGAATGGGAGATAAAGTGATGGAAGACAGAAAGGAAGAGAGACAGAAAGTAAGACAGAGAAAGGGATGGATGGGAGAGAGAAAGGAGATTAATGGATGGCTGGATGGGTGGAAGGATAGAAGGAAGGAAGGAAGAAAGACAGAGAGAGAGAGAGAGAGAGAGAGAGACATGGAAAGATAACGGAAAGAAGAAAGGAGAGAAATGGATATAAAGGGATGGAAGAAATAAAGGAAGAAAGACAGAAAGTAAGTTAGAAAAGAAAGGGATGGATGGGAGAGAGAAACAAGATACAGGAATGGATGGATGTATGGAAGGATAGAAGGAAGGAAAAAAGAAAGACAGGGAGAGAGGAAGAGAGATAGAGGCAGAGACAGAGACAGAGAGAAAGAAAGGAGAGAGAGGAAGAAAGGAAGGTAGGAAGGAACACACACTACAAGCCAAGACACTCTCTAATCCACCCTTTCTAGCGTCCATTGTATTTACACGTACAACGGCTCTAAATCTAGTAAAACAATAAAATCAACACGCTCCCCCATAATATTCACAAGAAAACAATATAACAGCAACAAGATGGCAGGCAAAAATCAAAATACCTCCCCCCCCCACTGCCCATATCCTTATAAATGGGATCATTTATAAGATAGTTTACCTTTATGGACCTTTGATACTAATAGACCGAAATTATATGGCTTAAAATATAATGTATAAGGTATATAAAAATATAAGAATTAGGTAGTCAGTTGAAGACTTTGTTTGTATCCCTGAAAAAAAACAATTAAGTAATAAGTTTACTGAGGAAGTAAAATATGAAAACGAGGTTTTATACCTAGGAACTCGTTTTGAATAAAGCTTTTTGCAATCACCAGCTTGGAAATTTCTTTCTGTTTATGCATCTAAGGTCGGCAATTGACATAGGGCGGAACCCACAGATCGATTGAACCCCGGTATCTTTCCTGGCCTCAACCGAATGCCTTGCAGAACAGCTCCATCTTACAGGCCCTGCAGAAAGCCTGCAGGGCCCTCAGCTCTTCTGGGAGCTTGTTCCACCAGGCCAAAAAGTCCCTGGCCCTGGTCAAGGCCAGGCATACTTCCTGGGGACCCGGGACCCACAGAGCGAAGTGCTCTACAGGGGGCATAGGCAGATAAACGGTCCCTCAGATAGCAAGGACCCAGGCTGCATATATCCTTAAAGGTAAGAACCAAAACCTTGAACTTGATCTGGAAACAGACAGATAACCAGTGCAGTTATTGTAGCACAGGCTGGATATGGGCCCTCCAAGGAGTTCTAGTGAGGACCCTTGCAGCCGCATTTTGTACCAGCTGTAATTTCTGGGTCAAGGAAAGGGTAGGCCTGCACAGAGCAAGTTACAGAAGTCTAACCTGGAGGTGACTTACATGGATCACTGTGGCCAGATGGTCCTGGGACAGGTAAGGTGCTTAGTAGCTGGGCTTGGAAAAATGCTGACCGAGCTACATTCGTGACCTGAGCCTCCATTGAAAGGGAAGCAACAAGAATCACACCCAAGTCCCTGTCTGATGGTGCAGGTGTTAATTGCACCCTGTCCGGGCATGGGAGATGCGCTGCCTGCTCCTGCCCCTTCCCACCCAACCACAGGACCTCCGTTTTGGAGGGGTTGAGTTTCAGTGTCCCTTTAAACCCCTGCTTTCTGCTCTATCCACAACCTGCCATAGCCTGCTTTAGAAGTTCTTGGAAGTTCATGACAGTAGACCAGTCACAAACTTTGGTTTGTAAAGTGAACCACTTAAAATGGCAAAATTCATTATGACCTTTACTTTGTGGATTGGTTGGCACCCATCCTTACTGACCTTACTGAAAGTAGTTCTTACAGCTTTGCCCTGCATGTTTCTAGTTTTAAGAATCTTCTTGGAGAAGTGGTCAGGAAAACAGGACAAAAAAATTCTAGGAGTGTTTTGCAAATCAAAGCAGAACAGCAGGCATCTCACATCTGCTTACTACACTTCGGGTTAATAACAAAATGAACTAGTCTACTACAGCATTACATAGCTGCTCTTCTATACATGCCCAAGGAGTATTGCAAAGAATGATGGCTAAGGAGTGAAAAAAGCTGCTTTCTAGTTGAAGAAATGGAGATGCCTGACAGCTTTGCATCTGCAGCCTTATGTACTAAGAGGGCATTTCCTCAATCAGTCAAACACAAGCAGAGCTGAGGCTGGGGGGAGCAGCAGGTGGTGTCCTGATCCTTTGATGTGGAAATACCCTGCTGCTGTTTCCTTTCATGTCAGTCAGAGTTTTGTCTCCTCAGTTAAATAGTTCATTTTTGGACGGCTGCTTTGGAGAATTAATGCACAGACTGGAGAAGAATAGCAGAACCCTGGATAATCGCAGAAGAAAAATAGACATTCAACAAAAGCAACTGTCCCCACAAGACCAACTAAGATTTTAGTATCCAGGGAGTGCACACAACTTCCTTCATCTACTCTAGGTCTAATAAGAGGGCAAATACAGTTAATGAAGTAATTTTGTGTACGTGGTATCAAAAGAACAATGTGCTATGCAGGAACATTATACTTAAATGCAGGGGTAGTCAAACTGCGGCCCTCCAGATGTCCTTGGACTACAGTTCCCATGAGCCCCTGCCAGCATTCAGTTTGATTACCTCTGCTTAAATGGAACTGTGCAATCTTATTAACTGTCCTGTGTTGTGGTGGTTTCCTTAAGCGATCCTTATAGCAAAAAACTATATTTCCTGATTAAATTATTGGGGGTATAAGTCCAGAAGAAATGGCAATAAATACTTCTTTACTCGATTAGTAATTAAAACATGGAATTTACTGTCAGGGGAGGTAGTGATGGCCACAGCATAAATAAATTGAAAAGGGGGTTAGAGAGAGTCAGGGAAGAGAGGTCCATTAGTGACTACTAGCCATGGTGACTGAAGGGAACCTCCATCTCCAGAGGCAGCAAACCTCTGAGCACCAGTGCTGGAAAGCAGCAGCAGGGAATGCTTCTGCTTATGTCCTGTTTACTTTCCAGAGCAACTGGTTGGCAGCTGTTAGAAACCAGATACTATTGATCTTCGTTAGGCGTGGATATTTAAAGAGAATAAAGCCCACTTTAAATGCATGAGCAGGACATGCGTGCACTAGGATTGCCAGGGCTCCCTAGTCACCAGCAGGGGGCAGGTTGGGAGAAGGTTTGCAAAATCCAGGTTGGACAACTCCGGGAAATGTGGGGATGGAACCTGGAGAGAACAGGGACCTCAGTGGGGTGCAGTGCCACTGAGTCCATCCTCCAAAGCATCCACTTTTTCCAGGGGAACTGATACAAATACTGTGGGGCTTTTTGCACGCCTTCAAAATAGCACAATGGTTGCCAATTGAAAACGCTACTGATTTGCTGTTATGCACAACGTCGTCGACAATCTGCCACACACCTGAAACCAATCTGCAAAAAGCGCTTCCTTGTAGCGCTTTCAGGGAAATCCCCAAAAGTGGATTCACCCTCCGGAAAGCGATACACTCCTGCAACCAATCTGCAACACTAGCGAAAAAGACCTGTGCGTTAACATTGTTGCGGTTTCTACAAAGTCCCTCCCCCTGGCTCTCTTCTCTGATCTTCCGGCGAAGCGATCGCCATTTTTTTTTCTCCGAGCGAGCGGGGATAAACGCACCAGCGAGCCTCTTTCAGTTTAGAGGCTTCCCCGGCTTCAGTCCCTCCCCTTCAGTCACTAAGCACAAAGAACAGAGAAGCCCGTTTGCTGATGTATTTTCCCTTTATTTTTTACACATTCATTCAGCCGAAAATCGGGCCCGTGAGAGGGGGGGGGATTTTTTTTTTTTTACTCGGAGGGAGCGTGGCAACGATCAAACGACAGCTCAAACACACTAGGCAGCTGGATGGGTCTCTCCGTTGCAACGAATTAACACAGATTCGTTGCAATGGGTCTGTTTTTTTTTTTTTAAAAACCTTTCTTAAAGGGAAAGGGGCTGTTTGGGAGCATGCTAACGGCTGCCCATTGGCTGCTTGACGGCCAGGGGCGGGACGAGCTTGGCAATAGCGCTTCCTTTCTAGCGATTTCTGCCGAGACCGGAACCCTGTGGGAAACGCTACAAAACGCAACTGGATTCCACTACAAAGGCAGGTATGCATAACGACGAATTCCACTATTTTAAATGGCGATTTTTCATTCAGTGACCAACTTGCTACAAAGATCCCGGTGCGTAAAGCCCCTGTATCTCTGCATGTTGATAGTATAGACCTATTTTACGAATTTCTATTAGGGTTGCCACTGACTTACTGGCAGTAGGGCCCTGCTTGGCAGCAGTGTTGCTAGTAAACTCTGGTATTTGGGGAAATCTCTATGGTGGAAGCCATTTTTACATGGAAATTTTGTCCAAACACCAGGGCATCTCACGTCAGTGGCAATGTGATGATGTCACATGTAGTGCTTGCTGAAGAGACACTGATGGTGATGTCACTGCCATGCCAGGCTAGTCATCTACCCACTTCTGGTGATTTCCTCTTACTGGCCAGCCGACCGACAGCTGGGGATGGAGAATCACCCAACCTGGTGGGACCTTCCCATCCCTAGTTAATCCATACAGTCACTATAAATCAGAGGCAACTTGACAGCACTACAAGAAATACACAGAAAGATACTTCTACAACATACCTCTAGAAAGGAATTCATTATGCAGTGGGAAGGGGGTAGGAAGCAAAGGAAGAAGATTAAAACTCAAGCTTAGGTTATAGTCTATCTGTCTGCAAATATGAAACCCTCATCTCTTGGGTCATTTTCTCTCCACCTTTTCCAAGTGATTGATGCTTGTGACTGTAGGGTGATAACCAAGTGAACGGTTATTCTTCCTCTGCGGGCTGATGGAATGCAAGTTTTATGGCTCCTAGAAAACTGGCCTGTTTGGAAGGAGGAGGGGGCACATTAACCTCAAAGTATAAAAAGAAGGTGTGGATGTAGGAAGCATATATCTCCTTGGCTGTTAGAGCAGAGAAGATTTCAGGGAATGTGGAAGGTAGAAGAAGAAGAGTTATTTTTTATACCCTGCTTTTCTCTATCCTAAGGATTCTCAAAGCGGCTTACAATCGCCTTCCCTTCCTCTTCTCACAACAGGTACTCTGTGAAGTAGGTTGAGCTGAGAGAGCCCTGATGTTATTGCTCTATAAGAGCAGCACTATCAGTGCTGTGATGAGCTCAAGGTCATCCAATTGGCTGCATGTGGAAGAGCGGGGAATCAAACCCAGCTTGCCTGATTAGAATCCACCACTCTTAAACCACTACACCAAGCTGGCTGTGTCCATTATGTCCTTGGAAGAAGTAAAAGACACGGATTGATGCGATGGGAAACTAGGGCGAAATGCTAGATGTGGACTATGTTTTGCCTTATACCAGATGCATTTGGACACAAGTAGATTTTTCTCCCACCCTGTATAAAATTTGTTCATATGGATGTTTCTGAATGAACTTTTAGTCCTTTTTCTTCTTCCAACAATAATCTATAATAATCCGTGGGCTAAATAAATAATACTTGCTCACCAGTTACCGAAACTTTGGTTCATCAAATGTTAGGATTAGAAGATGTTTAATCAAATATTTACACCTGTTTTCTTTCGTGGAAATGGATGGTTTCCATTGACATTTGTGGAATGAAGTAGAGGACTTATAATTGGGATACTGTTAGCAGTAGACGAGACTTTTCCTTCTCAGTTCCAGGAACCTGTCCCCAGGATACATGCATGTGAGAATCTTTCCTTGAAATTCGGCATTCTTATTCTGATGAGGCTGTATATCTGCTTCCATTGCTCTTCCTTATTCATACATGTGTTGGACGAGAATAAATTTTTTAGTCCAATGGCATCTATGAGACCAACAAAGTTTTATGAGTTTTTCTGTGCATACACAATTCTTCAGATATAGTGTCATGGAATGGAAATAATCAATTCATACTTAAAGGCGGATTGTGAGAATAAATTAACATACAACATAATGAAAATGGTTAACAGATTCCAGAGATAAATAGGAAAAAACCCCAGCAATTTGGATTTGTTTGTATTCATTTGTGACTGAACTGCATGGGAAACATTTTAGGGCATCATCTTCTTTGACGTAGAGCATTTGGCTCTCTCTGATGGCAGACCAGAGAAAGATACATTCATATACCATTCCAAACTACATTGCATCGTACTAGCCATAGTTACATTACAAACCAGTGATTACAGATAAGAGAGAAATTAAAATACAGAAGACATACAGTCTTTATGGGGAATTGTTAAGAATGCAGGTTAGCATATGCCGTGAGATAAGAAAACAATATCCCTGTTGAGTCCCGGGGATTCCATTGAGTGTTGTAATAACTTGCATTTCATCAATTTCCCTTTCCATTCTGTTCTTGAAGTTCCTTTGTAAGGTCACCTATTGAATGTCTTGGAAGGTTGAAATGTTTGTCCAGGCTTCTCAGTCTTGTCATTCCTGATGTCAGTGAAAGCATTCTCTGTAGAGATCCAGTGGGGCACCGCAACCATCAGAAGGGGTCCGTGTGGAGTCTCTTTCCTTGTAGTGGAGGTCAGCATCCTGTTTACTGGTGATTTGGAGGGATGGTAGCTGTTCTCCAGTAGATTCCCTGATGTCATGTTGTATAGATGCTGTCTTGTCCAGTCCCTGGATATGTTTAAAGTACTCCTTCAGGCATAAGTAGTGGGGAAGGACTTCCAGGTCCTTGCAGAACTCTATCATCATCTTTATAAAAGTGGTGGGGCAGAATGAATACCCACATGAAAAAAAAAACTGTTCTTCTACTGGGCTGAGCCTGTGCTGTGACAGGTTGACAATATTGTTGGAGTTATTGCTATTAAGGTTATCAGCCTACAGGTTCGAGAGCTTTTAAATTTTTTGTGTGTTCTCAGGAATTCCAAATGAGAGCAGTAGATGGACTATCTTGTGGAAATTCTGCCAGGTAGAATCATAGAGTTGGAAGGGTTCTCCAAGATCATCTAGTCCAACTCCCTGCAGAGTGCAGAAAATTCACAACTACCTGCCAACCAAAGTAACCCCAATTCCATGCCCAGATTATGCCTCCCAACCCCAAAGTGGTGATTAGTATTTCCCTGGGCATGCGAGAAAGAGCCACATGAGCTAAGCATGGACACAATCCTTTCTACCCAGCCATTTACAATCTACCTACATTCACAGAATAAGCATTTCTGTGAGGTGGCTAAAAAACTCCCAAGGAAGGAAACCCCACCACCTCTGAAGGAAGCCTGTTCCACTGAGGAACCACTCTTAACTGTCAGGAACTTCTTCCAGATGTTTAGCCAAAAATTCTTTTGAATTAATTTTATCACATTAGTTCTGGTTCTGCCCTATGCTCCATCCTTTATGTCAGCTGTCCCCAACCCCTCGTCCGGGGACCGGGATCGGTCCGTGGATCAGTTGGTATCGGGCTATGGCTCCTCCTCATCCTCCTCCCTGGCTGCTGTCTTGGGGGCTGCCCTACCACTCTGCCGCCGGCTCACCTTTAGTGTTTTCCGGCGGCCGCCAAGGCTGGGGCTCCCCCTCCGTGTGGCACTGCGCAGCTGCTGCTGACAGCGTCCCCCAGTGGGCGGTGGGAAGTCAGGGGCGCCGGCGGGAAAGCAAGCAGAGCAGGGGCTCAGGCAGTGGCAGCGGCATCCCTCGGCAAAAGACTACCCCTCCCCAGGCCTCAGTAAGCATTGACCGGTCTCTGGTGATAAAAAGGTTGGGGACCACTGCTCTGTGTGACAGCCCTTAAACTACTTGAAGGTAGCCATCTTATCACCTCTTAGTCATCTTCTCTTCAGGCTAAACACACCAAACTCTCTCAAACTTTCCTTATATATTTTGGTCTCTAAACCCCTCACCATTAGTCTCTAAACCCCTCACCATGTGCTCCAGTTTGTATACATCCTTCTTCAATTGTGGTACCCCAAACTTAACATAGTATTCTAAATGATGTCTATCCAGGAAAGAGTAAAATGGTACCATGGCCTTGCGCAATCTGGACACTATACTTTTTAAAATACACCCCAAAATTTGATTTGTCTTTTTAGCCACCAAGTCACATGGCTGACTCACATTCAGTATATGGCCTACTACTGCTGGATCTTGTTTGGACATACTACTGCCAAGATAGGTCTTTCCCATCCTATAATATTGGACAGCTGTTCAGAAATTACATCTGCAAGCTCTTTTAGTACTTCTGGATACAATTCATCTGGCCCAGAGGATTTAGCTTCGTTTAAAGAAATTACATGTTTATGGACTACCCCCACAGTGATCCTAGGCTGCAGTTCCCATCCCTCATCATGTGATATGATTTTGCCACATTGAGCACAATTTCCCTTGCAAGAGAAAACTGAGGAGAAGTAGGAATTGAGCATTATAGCTCTCTCTTCATCACGTGTTACAATTGCATTTTCACTTTCCATATCCTTAGGCTTTTTCTTTCTTTGAGCATAACTAAAGAACCCTTTTTTGTTGCTTAGTGTTTCTCGCTGAGCTTTAGCTTTTCTAAAAGCTTTTCTTAGCTTTTCTGAGCTTTAGCTTTAGCTCTCCCTGCAAGCATTGGTTACTTGTTTAAATTCATCCTTGGTTTTAAGACCCTCTTTCCATTTCCTAAATGAGTCTTTTTTACTACTCAAATCTTTTGAAAGTTGTTTATGGAACCATCCTGGCTTTTAAAGGCTTCTGTTTTCCCTTCTGAAGGGTATTGTTTATGGTTGTACCTTCAGTATTTCAGTTTTAAGAAACTCCTACCCTTTTTGAACTCTCATCATCTTAAGTTTTTCTGACCATGAGATCCTACCCAGCATAACTTTAAATTTGTTAGTTCGCTTTCTTGAAATCCAGCCTAAGATTGCAAATTCCAAAATCACATGTTCACTACAGCTGTGTCCACCGTTTTCACCTCATCAACCAGTTCCTCCCTATTGGTGAGAATCAAGTCTAAAATTGTAGACTCCCTAGTTGTCCACTCCACCTTCTGGGAAATGAAGTTGTCAGCAAGACAAGTCAAAAACGTATTGGACTATTCATTTTTAACAGAGCTGGTCTTCCAACAGATATCTGGGTAATTGAAATCACCAATGACCACTGTGTCCTGTCTCTTTGAGAACGTTGTAATCAGGTCTAGGAGCATCACAGTCAAGTCCTCTGACTGGTCTGGTGGTCTACAGCAGACCCCACAATAATACCACTATTATTTCTTACCCCTTTTATTTTTACCCAAAGACATTCAACTGAATTCCATGCTCAGATATATGTACTTCCTCACAAGTATACACATTCTTAACATAAACTTTTATTCCACTCCCTCTTTATTTGCCTGTCCCTTTAAAATAAGTTGTACACCTCAGTCTTAATATTCCAATCATGAGTGTTAGCCCACCAGGTTTCTGTAATGCCTATTAGGTCATCGTTCCCTTCTTCTATTAGGACTTTTAGTTCTTCCTGCTTGTTTCTCATATTCTGTACATTAGTATAGAGTCATCATAATCCTTCATTTGTGTGTCCCAGGGTTTTAGTTCATGAATTTACCTGTAAGTTAATGGTTCCCTGCTTATGGGCCATCTTTAAACCGCTCCGCGGGAGTGGTAGAAATAAAGCCGTAAAGGCCCTTGAGGTGGGCCCTGTCCGGGATGGGGAAGGGTGGCCATTGGCCCCTTCCCCCTGGATTGACAACCGGAGGGCCCAATGGCCAGGTGCAAAGTGCCTGGCGATTGGGCCCTCAGGTTGTCAGTCCACCGCCAAGGGGCCAATTGGCTCCTTGGCCCTGACTGACGAATCGGCAGGCGTTTGCGCCTGCCGCCCTGCCCCCCATTTTACCCACCCTGATTGCCGCCATTACCCTGCAGGCAAGCAAGGTAGGCGGCGGTCAGGGCGCCCCCCCCCCCCCAGCTTCAGCCCGTCAAAGGGACAGCCTGGCTGCGGCACAGCCGCAGCTAGACTGTCTCTTTACCGCAATGGATGCTCCGGACCCGGCCTGGAGCCTGCCGGGCCCGTCGGGCTTCTTGCGCGGCAAAGGAACAGCCCGGCCGCAGCATGGCCACGGCGGGACTGTCCCTTTGCTGTGGCCACGGTGGGACTGTTCCTTTGCCGCGCTGGAAGCTTCGGACCCGGCCTGGAGCCTGCCGGCCCCGTCGGGCTTCCTGCGCTGTGCCCGCCCCCACTGCCTTCTACCCCACCCTCCACATGCCCATTTTTAAAAATGGCCTTTGTTCCTAGTTCCGTATAAATATGCAGGGTTCTCATCTACAGTTATTGTCATCAAACTAGGTTTTGAATTTATGTCTTGCTCCCCCATTGGATTTAGTTTAAAGCCCACCACACCAGGTCTGCAAGGAAAAATATTTTTCCTACCATTGTGAGGTGCAAACCATCTCCCAAGAGAAGAGCCTCATCAAGACAGCGTAAGTGATGGTCCAAAAATTCAAACCTTTCACGATGACACCAATGACATAGGCAGTCATTTATTTGCATTTCCCCCCTTTCTACATCATGGGAAGAACTAACAAAAAAACAACCTGTACTTCCAGGTCCTTTACATCCCTCCCCGAGCCACATAGTCTCTTTTAATATGCTCCACACAGCACCGGGCAGGATCGTTTGTTCCCTAGCCTTTCCAGCCTTTCTGTGACATTCTTGATGCATGTACCAGGTAGACATCATTCCTTTGAGACAGGAAGTCCTGTCAATATACTTTAGCTTCCACTCTTCTTGGTAGGGAATCCCCAATTACCAGAAACCACCTCCTACTACATTGAGTAGCAGAAGAGCTAGTCCTCTCATCTGCAAGGGCCTGTGAAAAATCTTTTGAGCTTTCGGGGGATTGGGGGAATAGTCCTTGTTACTGTGATCCTCTATCAATGCCTATAGGCACATTACTGAGATTTCAAAGGGGCAGAACATCTCCTTATTTTTCTACACCTATTTGTAACTTTCCTCCATGTATTTGTCCTCCTGTTTCGGATGCCCCTCTATTTGGCAAGATGCCTTTCTGTCTTCCCTCAAAAGTGCTTCATGAGTTCTGTCCAAGAACCTTTCACCATCCTTTATAGAAGTAAAAGAAGAAGAAGAGTTGGTTCTTATATGCCACTTTTCTCTATTAGAAGGAGGCTCAAAGCGGCTTACATTCGCTTTCCTTTTCCTCTCCCCACAACAGACATCCTGTGAGGTGGGTGAGGCTAAGAAAGCCTTGATATCACTGCTCGGTCAGAACAGTTTTATCTGTGCCATGGCGAGCCCAAGGTCACCCAGCTGGCTGCACGTGGGTGAGTGCAGAATCGAACCCGGCATGCCAGATTAGAATTCCACACTCCTAACCACTGCACCAAACTGGCAGTGTGGCCAGGTGTGCCTTTAGCCTCTGTATCTTTTCCTTGAGTAGAGCTACCAACATACTTGCTGCAAGTGTTATTGCAGTTTCCCTGAGGTAAGGACACAAACATGCAATAGACCATGCATGTCACTGCCTTGGCTCGATCAAGAGCCATGTTGCTTTGGTCAAGTGCAGAAGTTGTTTGTATGTTCCTGCACTCCCCTGAATACTTACAGAAACTTCTGGATTGACCCTTATAGTGCAAAGGCCCACCCATCAGAGGGCTGAATCAACAGTCAGCCCCAAGCAAACACTCTCTCCCCTCTTTGCATAACAATCAACTACCTAATCAAATCAGCTGCAGTCACTTGCCACCCGGGCAATCTTTAAATAGGACAGGGTCCTATTATCTTTAAATAGGACAGGGTCCTATTAAATAAAAGAGTAAGGTCACCTGGGGAGGAGTTAGGGCGGGCCCTGTCCAGGATAAAAACTCAGAGGGCCCAATCAGGAGCCGCAAAGCGGCTCCTGATTGGGCCCTCTGAGTGTCCATCCAGGGCCAAGCAGCCAATGGGGAGGCGTGCAAAGTGCCTTCCTATTGGCCCCTCACCAGGACAGACCAAAATTCCATTCACCCAGCCCAGTCTGGCTGCCAGTCTGCTCCTGACCACCGCAGGGACAGGAGGTCAGTAGGGCTGCTAAGGGGGATGAGAACAGAGGCTTGGACAGGCTGCGCCAGCCCTTTTCGCCCCAAGGCTGTCCTAACTGTCATGTCCAACTTCAAATTGCCTCAGAACCCTGACAGAGCTGGCAGGAGGCTGCAGAGTGCTCCCCTCCCCCCCTTCAGGCCTGCTGTGAAGGAGCCTCTGACAGACCCTGACTGAGGGAAGGAGGCCTTTCCAAGAGCAGCGCAGGGGAGCCTGAGGGCCTTCTTTTTGAGGGGGGGGGGACTTTCCCCTTCTGCCAAACAGTTGCCTGACAGGGAGGCCACAGAAAAGCCCCTTCTCACTTCAAATACTGCTCTGGCCGGGGGTTAGACACAGCCAAGCCATGTGTCTTTCTTCTTTGCACCTCTCTGCAGATTTGAGGCCACTGCACAGCGTTATTCTGCAGAGGAAGCTGGCTCTTTTGTCTCCTGTTTCATCTGCACAACAACCCTGTGCAGTAGGCCTCAAGTCTTTCAATTCAACAACAACCTGTGTGGGAAGCCTTAAATGTTTCTTCTCTACCACAACCCTGTCCAAAGTAGCCCTTTCTGCCTGGGGAGCTGATCTTTATACTCTGCAGGTGAGCTGTAATTCCAGGAGCTCTCCAGGCCACACCTGTAGGTTGGCTACCCCTGGGTTGGAAATATTCCTGGAGGTTTGGAGGTGGGACTTCAAAATTGTACAATGCCTCAGAGTCCAGCCTTCAAATGAGCCATTTTTGCCTGCAGTTGGTGGGGAGTGGTGCAGGAGTGTCCCTCCTGGCCTATGGGTTATGGCCAGCTCTTATCAGCAACTGTTTGTATTCTGGGGCGCAGACAGGCAGACCAGCATCAGTCCTGTGAGTCTGGAAAGTGCAGGAAGATCTAAATAAATATTTACAGCCTGAAACTAAATAGAGAACAAGTAAATGTCTGGAGACACATCGTAACTGAAATAGTAACTGGCAAATAACCTTGGCTTGGCAAATAAAAAAAACAGTATTAAAAACCTTACTAAGGTCAAGACTGCTGTGCACAGAGAGTCTTCCTCTTAGGGTTGCCAGCTTCCCTGTGAGGCTCGCTACCCCACCTCCCTCATGGGGAGTCTGCTATGGGGAGAGAAGGGGAAGACGATTGGAAAATGCTTTGAGACACCTGAGGCCTGCTGGGTCACTGCGGCCCATTCCCAGTTCTCTCAGATCTCTCACAACCCTACATACCTCACAGGTTGACTATTGTGGAGAGACAAATGGAAAAGGTGTTTGTAAACCGCTTTGAGACTCCTTTGGGTAGTAAGCAATAGGGTACAAAAATCCGTTCTTCTAAGGAGAAACTATGAAAGAAGCATGTGGGCACATAACATTTTACCAACAGTGAAAATATGGGAGACAGAAGGAACAGGGTGGACACCTGTGTACTGTAACTACCCCATGTGTATTAGGGCAGAGGGGCATTTCGGTGAATGTGGCCTAATTCACACAAGAAGGGAAATGACGCAAAACTGGGGGGAATTGGTTGCCATGTAATCTTCCCCTAAGTAGAGTCTCCAGTTTGATTTTCCCTTCACATATCTGAGGACATGGCTCTGAAAAGCTCATCTGTAACCACTATGCCACAATTCCCAAAGGTCAGTCCTCTCCCACAATCAACGAACATTCCACACCACAGATTCTTGACACCCATATCTCCACACCCATGGCCTCATTTGCCACCATGCCACCACAACCTCCCACACAACACACACATTCAACCCCATGCCCTTACAGACTGGACAACTCCTCCCCTTCCTCTTCCCACTGCTAGCTCTAGCGCCCGTTGTATTCTTGGAGACAACGGGCTTTGCCCCTAGTGAATAGATAAAAACAACACTTACTCAAACATCCCCCAGTCTCCTGCAAGTTATATACCATTTCACACACCCTTCCACGCAAGAAGCAAGACTCACCACTTTAGCAGCTCACCACCTGGCCCCTTCTACTTCCCTTGCCTAGCTGCTGGATAGGTAGTTCCTTGTGCAGATGTCAAGTTCAGAGAGTTTTTTCCTTGATCAGCTAATGTTAGGGTACAGGACTGTGATGAGAAGTTTGAGTAGTTTCTTGGAGAATGTGAGACATAGCTTTTTTGTGTAGTTTGTAGGATAAGTAGATTGTCAAAGATTCTTAATTTTCAGTCCTCTGGGTATTTCCATGTGTTTGCATTTTATAAGAAAAGATATATCAGTTTGTACCTGTGCAAGTTTTTTTGTAAGGTTGGTGGAGTTCCATTCCATGCAGCTTAATGTGGTGCCTTCCATGAAGATAGATTGAGATGGGTAGTAGTGTTGGTCTGGAGCAGAACAAATTTTTAAGTCCAGTGGCTCAAAGTCGTATTCACAGTATGAGCTTCCTTGTACATGCATACTTCCTCAGATACAATGTTATGAAACAGAAGTAATCCATTCGTACTTACAAGCAAAGTGTGAGAGTAAATTAACATACAACATAATGAAAATGGTTAATACGTTCTAGAGATAATAAGAAAGCACAGCTATTTGGATTTGTTTGTATTCACTTGAGATTGAATTGCATGAAAAATATTTTGGATTCAATTAAATAAAGGTGTCTACATCTGTTCCACTATTTATTTTTCGTAAAGCCTTAGAGGAGGAGCATGTCTCATGGCTTACCACCCACTCAGGCGGTTGTCCCACCCCTGAGAACCTCCTCCTCCAACCAACTTTCCTGTCTTTCCAGCAGCCAGCCAATCACCTTCCATCCCCCACTCCTGATCACCCCCTCCTCCTTCCACTTCCCTCTGATGTTTGAAGGCTACAGATCCCTGTTGCGGGAGAGCTACCCCTGCTGGTGACTTCCCTGCAACCTGTAGCCTTTCCAGGCCCTGGGGGGATGGAGAGGCCATCCACAGAGTTCTTCCACACTCCCCCCCCCCCATCTAGCGCCCTCAATGCTATTCTCTATGTAGAGCAAACAAGATAAACCCTATATCGAAGGATAAATGGACACAAGACTGAGAAACTGGGCAAATGCTTCAATCTTCCAGGACATTCAATAGGTAACCTGAAATCAGATGATGTATTACAAAGGAACTTCAAGAACAGAATGGAAAGGAAAATTGATGAAATGTAAGTTATTACAACACTCAGAACAATGGAATCCCCTGGACTCAACAGGGATATTGGTTTCTTATCTCACTATATATGCTAACCTGCATTCTTAACAATCTCCCAGAAAGGCCAGATGTCCTCTGTATTTTAATTTATCTCTTATTTGGAATAATTGATTTGAACAAGTAGATTTTAATGTGATTATGGCTCGTATAATCCATTGTAGTTTGGAATCTTTTATTGATGCTTTTCTCTAGTCTGTGAACTGAGGAGACAGCCAAATGCTCTACTTCAAAGAAGATGATGCCCCAAGATGCTTCCATGCTTTAGAGGAGAAGAAGGGGGCATAAGGGCAACTGCTGTCAGCAGTTGATTATTTAGTTACACATTATTCTACCATGTCAACACCTTTATTGAAAATAAAATGTTTCCCATGCAATTCAGTTGCAAGTGAATACAAACAAATCCAAATTTATCTCTGAAATCTGTTAACCATTTTCATTATGCTGCATACTAATTTATTGTCCCACTTTGCCTTTAAATATGAACTGCTTACTTCCATTCCGTGACATTAAATCTGAGGAAGTGGGCGTGCACGTGAAAACTCATGCCAAGAATAAAACTTCACTGGTCTTAAAGGTGCTGGTCTTAAAGGTGCCACTGGATTCAGAATTTATACTGCTGTTTCAGACCAACATGGCTATCCACTTGAATGTTTTGGAGCAGTAAGACTGTTCCACTGTTTCACAATGCTTCACCATGCCTGCTTGTCTCTCTGTCTAGTGCTCACACAATATTCCATGGTATGGACGGGGGAGGGGAGATGCAGTTCAAAGCTGGCTTTCTAGAGCATGAGTACTTCCCTACGTTTATTCAAGGACATCCCTTCTCAATTAAACCCTAGAGTGGGACTGAACAAAAGGGCTGGCAAGATTAAAAGGAATTTTTATTATTTACCTTAAAAAAAAAAGCTGCCTGAAAGCCTCTGCTTGAACAAAAGAAGTGCTTTCTTTTTCCATTAGTCTAGTTAGAGGGAGGGGGGGAAAGGTACCCATTGAATCCTTACAAGAGCTCTATGTTAAAATAAAAACAGTGTTTGTAAATATTGGTTCTCGGGTAATGGGCTTGGAAGACTGTGCAGTGGATGTTAGAAAGCTTGCTGGTTTGCATTGTTATTTATGGATCCATTATACTGTCCATTGTGTATCCATTTTACTATAACAGGAGTTGACTGCAGGAAGAGGTAGCATGGCCTGTTCACAGTTTCTCATGCATACTGGGAAATCGTTTTGGAGTCATGCCGCAGACTGCACAGCTGCTCGTGAATCATATCGGCTTGGAGTAGGTCCTTGATGTGCTCACACGTGGCCTGCATGAACAGGTCAAAATCCAGCATCTCGGGGGCATTTAGGTCATGGAGCCTAAAATGCCAACCCACAGCTTCCTTCTCCAGGTGGGCACCCACATAGTGCACTCAGGAGACTGCGTCATGGCAGATGAACCCCCACTCATCCATGTAGGCCTCCACATGTACTAGGAAAAACAACAGCTTTTCAGCTGACCCATGAAAGTCGGTGTGGAGCTTCAGAGCCAGTTTGGTGTAGTGATTAGGAGTGCGGACTTCTAATCCGGCATGCCGGGTTTGATTCTGCGCTCCCCCACATGCAACCAGCTGGGTGACCTTGGGCTCACCATGGCACTGATAAAACTGTTCTGACCAAGCAGGAATATCAGGGCTCTCTCAGCCTCACCCACCCCACAGGGTGTCTGTTGTGGGGAGAGGAATGGGAAGGTGACTGTAAGCCACTTTGAGCCTCCTTCGGGTAGGGAAAAGCGGCATATAAGAACCAACTCTTCTTCTTCTTCTTCTTGGCAAAGGCACCAGGGACAGGGATTAGGACTGCCATTCCAGCATTACCTCCACTGCCTGATGGGTCCGTGGCAGTGGTTGTAGATGCTTTTGCAGTCACCATTGAGGTCCCCGTAGTCGCTGTTGTGACCTTCGAAGTACTCAATGTCTCTCCTCTACCAGCCTGTGACATGGTGGGCAAATTTCTCTGCCTTTTTCTTCTCTTCCAGGAGCATCACTGCTAGCGCACACATCATTTCATCCATCTGGGTCTTGAACTTGAGACGCAGTTCAGAGATCTCTTGCCCTACCACAGTCTCTAGGTTTGGCTGACTCTGCCACCCTGGCTTCCAATCAGCTGGATCTCGGTTGTAGACTGTGGATGCCCGAATCCCTCTATGTACGGTCATATAGTGGCCCATCTCAATCCTGGCACCCCCAGGTCAGGGTGCTTGACCATGTAGGTGATTGTGTAGTGGGTCCCAGTATCTACTCTGACATCTTGGCTGGAGGGATGCAATGCTTCCTCCTCACCATTGTTTTTGGAGCCCAAATTGCTTTCCTCTGACATGTTGTCTGAACGAGGGACACAGGTCTAGTAGTATGAGTTCCAACAATCTGTGAAGTTCTTTCAGGTTGATCACAAAATGCAAATACTTGACTTGGTGCAAAAGACTGAGTTTATTGAAAGCAAGTAAGTTAACCCAACAATACTTTGTCAGAACTAAAGCATCGCAGACCAGACACAGTATATAACTCCAAAACCAGTTCCCCCTCCCATGAGAACCTTTGAAATGCAGAAAATCTTCAAAAGACCAAATAATCTGGCACCCAAGGTCATGGTATTGCATTCCAGTGACAAGAGGAGATGGATGTGGCAGGGTGTGTATGTGTGAGAAAATGAAAGGAAACAGTCCAAGCAATAAACCTAACCAGAGGTCTTGCATCTATAAATATAACAAATGCTAATAATCATGGCAGAAGCATAGCACTTCTGACAATACCCTCCCACACACTCTCCCACACTGTATGAATAGAAAGAAGCAGCACTCATCACTCCAGCAGTCTACCAACCGGTTCTTTCTCCTGACCCAGCTGCTCATCCCTGTTTGCCCAATAGAAGACACCCACACTTTCACCTACAATTCATTTGTCAATATCATCTGTCCAGGTTTTTTCCCCAGTAGCTAAACTTGACATTTTTGTGATCCCAGAGACTAATTACTTCAGAATCTAGCTTCTCTAGATTAAAAAAAAGAGATCTTCTGCCATCTTCTTTCCTGGGATATTTGCAAGTGCAAATTCCACTTTCATTAAGAAAAAATATACAAGAATAGAACTCTGTAATTTTCAGAAGGGGCAATGCAGACAAGTCAAAAACAAATATGTTCTGAATTTAAATGGGATGTTTTGAGTACTGGGCAGACTCTAACCTTAAAAATAAAAGAGTCTGCAGAATAGCAAAGCCACCTACTTGAGCAGTTACTCTGCAAATTATACCTGTATTCATTTTAAGTTTCTTATCTGCAGTTGTGCCTCATCCTTTTGAAAAGCTCTTGTTGCTGGTGAGTACAACTAGTTTCTTAAAAAGCAGAAATAGTAACTCAGCACCCTTTCCCATCCTTCACAAAACTTTTTATCTGTCTTCCCCAAGAATCCCTCCTCCCCTCAACCCCCAGGCCCAAATGCACTCGGGCTGCTCTGGAATTGATGATCTCATTAAAGTGTCAAGCTAGCCCAGGGATGGTTCCATTGCGAATGAGGATTTATGGCAGAATCTGCTTTGGTGAAGGTTTTATCTCAGGCTTTAAACAGAGCTGGGCAAGTCCTCCCAGGCTTGGCTGCACCGGCTGCCTCGTTCCTTAAAAGAACCAATCAGGACTACTTGAGGAGGAATTTAGAAGAAGTTGGGGTATTATTCAAGATGCAGAAAAATTGATGGCGACCACTAAAAGTATCCAATCCCTGACTGCAGAAGGAGCAGAGTATGTCACTATAGGTGATCTAAGCTGGGGTCTATCTCTGGTAGTATTGCTCTTGATAATGGGGACTGACAGTGTCATCCTAGCCTAGAATCACACTGTTCTAAGTCTGTTGAAGTTAATAGGCTTAGAAGAATGTGACTGTGCTTAGGATGCACAGAGAAAGGCTCACCAATGTGTTTTCTTGTTGGTGAAGTAGTATCTAAGGATTTCTCCTTGTTCCCACTGTGTTGGAGTGGAACGATAGAAATCAAAGTATAAATATAAATTAAAATTAAAATAAAATAGATAGAAAATTCTGGCTGCAGAGGCTCTTGCTGGGAATTGAACATATCTTCTTTCTGGTAGGAATTGGGCCATTGAAAAAGAAAGGAATTAGCTAACGTAATTATGTTTCTTCTTCTCCTTTAATCACCCAGTTATTGACCAAAACCAGGCTAATTCTTCTTTGAGAAATGGTTGCTTAGATCTCTGTCTTTCAGGGATGAGGAAAGCAGGCTGTGAGGTGCTGACAGTTGGCAAAAGCACAATGGCCATCTGCTCTTGTGAATATCTATTTTTGCCTTCCTTCTTTCCTGACATCTCTGTGCCCATGTTAAATCACCAGGTTTGTTATCCAGGCTAAAGACAAAAGGTGCAGTGCTGAAACCAACATGGTCAGATGTGCAACTGCTTAACCCTCTGGCTTGGGAGAAAGCTGTTACAAGGATTAAAACTGCACTTGCCTGAGCCTGGTCTCTCTAGCTCAGCCTTTCTCTACTTTTTTACTATTGAGAGCCCCCTCAAACATTCTTCAGGCTTCCAGAAACCCCAGAAGTGGCATGATCATGCAGAATATGTTTGGGAAGCAGCTGTGTTCATGCCCACCCGGGGCTCCTCCCCATCCCACCCCCTCCAGGCCCATCAATGGCCATTATGAGAGGTGGGGAGAGAGATCAACATGACCATATAGGGTCATATCACCTGGTAAACATTTAACACATTTAATATAAATAATTAACTTCCACACATTTGTGAAACCTTTTCAGGGACGTCAAGAAACCCCAGGGTTTCACGAAATCCTGGTTGAGAAAGCATTCTTTAGGGTTGCAGCAGCATTTCTTGTTTCAAGAAGTATGGAACATGCAAATGGAGTTTCAAAGTGGCATTGTGCCTTGGTGCAGCAACACCGATATCCTTGGTTGAGCACTTGCCTCACAGCCACGAGAGCAAGATATTATAACTCTGAATCATAGAATCATAGAATCATAGAGTTGGAAGGGGCCATTCAGGCCATCTAGTCCAACCCCCTGCTTTATGCAGGATCAGCCCTAAGCATCCTAAAGCATCCAAGAAAAGTGTGTATCCAACCTTTGCTTGAAGACTGCCAGTGAGGGGGAGCTCACCACCTCCTTAGGCAGCCTATTCCACTGCTGAACTACTCTGACTGTGAAAAATTTTTTTCCTAATATCAAGCCTATATCATTGTACTTGAAGTTTAAACCCATTACTGCTGAATAACTGTAGATGAGAACCCTGCAGATTTAATGGGAATGGCACATATGCAGGGAACAATTAACTTACAGACAAATTCAAAAACTAAAACTCTGGGACAGACAAATGATTACAGTGTCTCTACACTAATGCACAGAATATGGAAAACAAGCAGGAAGAACAAAAAGTCCTAGTAGAGGAGAGGAATTACGACCTAATAAGCATGACAGAAACTTATTGGGATAACACTCACAATTGGAATATTAAGATTGAGGGGTAAAACTTATTTAAAAGGGACAGACAAAGAAGGGGGAGGAATCATAGAATCATAGAGTTGGAAGGGGCCATACAGGCCATCTAGTCCAACCCCCTGCTCAACGCAGGATTAGCCATAAGCATCCTAAAGCATCCAAGAAAAGTGTGTATCCAACCTTTGCTTGAAGACTGCCAGTGAGGGGGAGCTCACCACCTCCTTAGGCAGCTTATTCCACTGCTGAGCTACTCTGACTGTGAATTTTTTTTCCTGATATCTAGCCTATATCGTTGTACTTGAAGTTTAAACCCATTACTGCATGTCCTCTCCTCTGCAGCCAACAGAAACAGCATCCTGCCCTCCTCCAAGTGACAACCTTTCAAATACTTAAAGAGGGCTATCATGTCCCCTCTCAACCTCCTTTTCTCCAGGCTGAACATTCCCAAGTCCCTCAACCTATCTTCATAGGGCTTGGTCCCTTGGCCCCAGATCATCTTCGTCGCTCTCCTCTGTACCCTTTCAATTTTATCTACATCCTTCTTGAAGTGAGGCCTCCCGAACTGCACACAGTACTCCAGGTGTGGTCTGACCAGTGCCATATACAATGGGACTATGACATCTTGTGATTTTGATGTGATACCCCTGTTGATACAGCCCAAAATGGCATTCGCCTTTTTTACCGCTGCATCACACTGCCTGCTCATGTTTAGTTTACAATCCACAAGTACCCCAAGGTCTCATTCACTCACAGTGTTACCTAGAAGCGTATCCCCCATCCAGTAGGCATGCTTTTCATTATTCTGACCCAGATGCAGAACTTTACACTTATCTCTATTAAATTGCATCTTGTTCTCATTTTCCAATTTTCCCATTGTGTTCAGATCTTGTTGAACTCTGTCTCTATCTTCCGAAGCATTTGTCATTCCTCCCAATTTGGTGTCATCTGCAAACTTGATGAGTAGTCCCTCCACCCCCTCATCTAGATCATTAATAAATATGTTTATTAATAAATAATAAATAAGCCGTTGTGCAATTTTAAGTGCCTTTTGATCACATACATGGTGGCCAGCTTTCATAGCTATGAATTAAAGAAGAGCCCTGCTCGATCAGACCAGTGGTCAGACCAGTTCAGCAGCCTGTCTTACAAAGTCCTCAACTAGTTACCCCAGAGGGCCAGCAAGCAGGGCATAGAGGCCAGTGCTCCCCCCCTAATGTTTGCCTAATCAGAGTTTACATGCCTTTGAATACTGAGATTATGGGATGTGGTAGCTCTTTGGCTTTGCTGTTGCTTCTTTACCATTCCATTCCCAGCCTTTAATCTCAGAGCTGCATGCCTGTGAATGCTCCTACCACCCCACCTTCCTGATCACAATATGATTCATAGATACTCTGAGTACTTTACAAAGGTTCTAGTCAGGGCTATATTGCACTCTTATGCTGATTAATATTGTGGCATAGGATCCCAGCCTAATGGCAGTGATCTTAGCTAAGGTTGTCCTGGCCTTAGAACATTTTATGCACTTAAAAAAACCCCAACTCTAAGTTGTTTGGAACACTGCAGTTGTTGCATCGCTAATAATCTCGGTTACTGATTAATTGAAAATGCCAAATTGAAAACGCCAGCAACCTTCTCAGCTTGAGATGCTAAACTGCCAAACTTTCTACATGTGGCAGATCACAGAGGGAATTTTGTATTTGCATTCGCCTTCTGTGGCCCTGTGTCAATACCCCCCCCCCAGACACTGTCAGTGGGCAGGTATGTAGTTTATGGGTCAGATAATTGGAGGAGTATATGCTAAAACGGTCATCATGGAATCTCCATCTCAGTTTATTATGATTCCAGTTGTAGTCATGCATATGTACTGTTAATAGTAGCCTAATAATACAGAATGCATATCGCTACAAAAACAGTTCAAATGGTCATCACATTTCTGAGCAGATTTTGATACTGAACTATTACATCCCATTTGTAACGGAATATTAAATATCTAAAATTGCTTACAGTAAAACCTAGCTTTGCCAAACTTTTCTAATCAGAAATCCGAATGCATTTTGGCCATGGCTTTATTTTCCATGCTACTATGTACTTACCATTTTCCTCCATTGTAGGCATTCTTTTATCACAGGCAGGTCAGTCCTTCTACTCTCTACCTCTTTTCCCAATAAGAGAAGAAGTGGGGAGGTGCACACTTTATGGTATTTTTTAGCCAATGGCTTGTTAATACATTATTCATTAAAAATGTTAACAGTTTTAGACTTGGAGCTTATTGGTCTGAATTTATTGTAAATGTATAAGAACCTGGTGAATCAACACAATTTGTTTCATCCAGTTTGGTATAATAGAGGTAAGGATTCTCAGGTGGGAAAATGAAGGCAGTGGAGGGGATAGGCTGACCCAGCACGTCATTATCAAAGAGGAAACTGGAACCAATATCCTGTGCTAAAAGTCCACTTGCTGAATCTGGGAGTGGTGGTCTACATCTGTAAACCTGCCCGAGATCTTTATGCTTTCAGTTTTTGCTGATATACAGGATCCTGCCCTGGAGACACTGTAAGCAGTGGGATGGCTTTCTTATAGGGTGACCCCTAGTTGATAACCCAAGCTTAGTAAAACTTTGTGCTCTATAGGTCATCACTTGAATGCATTAAAAATTGATTTCCTTCTCTGTCTCTCCCCCCCTCCCCCAATCTCCTCTGGCATCAAAAGCTGAGCCTGACTTTCCCTTTGAAAACAGCATTGCTCTTAAATTTTCTGTCCTCTTAATAGATTTTTATATAATCACTACAGTGCACTTTTAAAGAGCGATAGATCATGTTCATTGCCTTTCCCTGTGATTAATTTCCCATAATAGTCTTAGGTAATGCCAAGGCAAGGAGAGAGGAAGAGAGGAGGACAAAAAAATCAACACCACATTATCCACTTTGTGCTGGGAGTATAAATGAATTAGATTTAATTTTTGTTTAATTGTTCTGATAGCTCAGACTCTTAAGTTTGTGTGATAATTTATTTTGCAACCTGGTGGGCCAAAGAGGAGAGAGAAGGAAAAGAGCATCACCAAACCTATGAGGATTTACATTGTATCATCTTTAATTGAATTGGATAGCCTTATCTTTTTATAATTGTTTGTCTCATTGGGACTTTCTTTAACTGCCAGGTTTCCCTTTGGCTTGTTGTTTAATTGATGGATAGACTGTGGATGCCTGTGGTGACTTGGTAGTGGAATGTAGGCAGGGCATCTTTGGCAAGGGGCCTGTGGAACACATGGAGACATTAAGGTAGGAGGACTGTCACAGAGTCATTTCATCTGTTCTTGGTGCCTAGTTAGAGGACAGGCTAATTCTAGATAATCCAAAATAGAAATGTTGATTCCTTGAAGTAGAAGCCAAAGAAAATAATAAAAAATTGGCTGTACAATAAAGTTTGTAGAACCTTGCAAAATCTCTGTATTTATTTCATATAAGATGATGTCAAGAATGTTTCATATAGATATATGTGGTATGCCAGAATTGTGGAAAAACAAGGTGCCAGGTACAATCCCCGTTTTCAGTGTGAAGCCCTTCCTCAGTGGCTACTCCCTAAATAATAGCATTACAATGTGTTTAAAGAAATCATAAATCTCAAATTAAAATACAACCACCTTAGCCTACCTCTGCTAATTTCAAGTCTTGTTGATCCTCGCTTAACTGATAGTCCCAAGTACCCCGGTTAAATTTCTTATTATATTTTTATATTCCTTAATCATGTCAGTAAATTCCTTCTTAGAGAGGTTCAATTTGTTTCAGGCACTTTACAACCTTCCATTCCTACTGATATTTGACAAGAAATTAGCAGACATAGAAAATGATTTGAAAACATTTACTAACATGCTCAAGGAATATAAAAATAAGAAATTTAACCAAGGCACTCAAGACTCTCAATCAGAAAACATTTATCCCTGGATGACAGTTAAGAATCCTAAATTCAGATCCAAATCCATCACCTGGGATCCGAGCACGTTTTCCAGCTCAGACTCTATGAATTCTGCCAGTAAGAATCCTTTGCCCCAATGCCTAACACAGCGTCCGGCTTGCAAGGCTCGGCAACCGCACAGATATCAGCCAGATTTTCAGAGGGGCAAAAGGGAGGGCAGACTCAGGCATTCTTTAACCTCTTGAGTCGACTACTCTCACCCATAGAGAATCTTTTAAGCAAAGGACTTAGCTTGGCACCTTCTTACAAATACAACACCTTTATGACCCGCGTTGATTTATTTAAGTTGAGGAGACTTGAAATAAACTTTTTTTTTCCAAACAGCAATGCTCCTCCATTGAATACCTTTGAGGTTAACTCAAGGTTCAATCCCACACTCAAAGTGGGAGAAATTCCCACTTCAGAAAAAGTTGTACTGAGAGATCTGAAACATATGGAAGCACATCCATCATTCAACAAACTGAACCTCTCTAAGGACGAGTTTAAGACTTTGAGAACATTTGTTGTTGTTGTCAGCCATTTAGTCATGTCCGACTCTTGGCCATCCCATGGCACAGCCGCCACCATGATTCTGCACCACGTCCCTCAGCCATGCAGTGTTCTGGCCTGTGTCCACTTTGATGATGTCTAACCACCACACCCTTTGCTGGCCTGGTTTCCTTTTTCCACTGACCATTACTGAACATTACAGAGTGACAACTCCATTGTCATCAAACTCGTTGATAAAGTGGGCGGAGTAGTGATTCTGGATAAGATAGATTACGATGCAGAAATCAATAGACAACTTTTGGTCTAGAGACACTATCAGAAAATTGAAGAGGAACAAAATTTAATACACTGCAGTCCATTTCCAGGTTGATGTGGTTGATGAAGGACTGGGCTTAGACTCTCTGAAGCTGAAGCACAGTTTCTCGAGAATAAACATCCAAAAATTTTACATTTTACTAAAAATAAACAAAAATATTAGACTAGTACTAGGCAGACTTAGTTGTCCAACAGGACTTTCTTTTAGCACCACCTTTAGGGTATTTAGATTTGCATCTTCAAAAGAGATTGCTGATACCCAATTCGATGTTATGGGACTTGCATTTCATTAATTCTATCAAAAAAGTTATGGTTTCCCAGGGGGCTTGTTTAATAACTTTGGACATTAATGCTCTAAATACCAACATCCCTCATGAAGAAGCATGCAGGGTAGTGGAGAATTGCCTTAATGAATGTCCGAATCCACACCCTCTGACCCATTTTCTTATGGATCTGTTTGATATTGTGTTAGAAAATAAGTGTTTTATTTATGAGGGGGGTTTGTATTTACAAATTAGCATATTGGCCTTGGGAGCAGTGATCACCTACGTGGTCACCAATTTATTCATGTTATGCATAGAACAGATGTGGTTGTGCAACTCTCAGATCAATGTCTTTTTTGATGACATTCTGTTTTTTGCAAGATTTCCTGATTATGTTTTCATTGTTTTTGGTAATCAGGATTGGTAATCATGGATTAACTCACAGTATCAAATCATTAAATTTTCTCTGCAATATCACCATGAAAGATTAGCACTTTTGGACCCCTTAGTCAATATAATTGGAGAGGAAAATTTTAGTGTCTCCTCATACTGGAAAGACACTGGCAGAAACACTTTATTAAATTTTGAATTATTTCATTTTTGGCATTTAAAAGTTAATTTACTGGTGAGACAATTCTTGCGAATTAAACATAACAGCTCTTTGGGGGAATCTTACAAAATTGCCTGTGATTTTCTTAGCATGGTCCTAACAGAGAGAGGCTACCCTGCTTGGTCTATAGAACACACGACAACAGGCTGATGTGATGCTCTGGGAGACCCTGTTAATATATAAGGAATGGGCCCCTTCCAGTAGACTGACATGTTCTTTTGAATTTTCTAATTTTGCTCATCATTTAAAATCCATTATTTATAGATATTGGCACCTAGTTTCAGAAATTCCAGGGTGTGAATCCAAACCTTTACTGGCATGATGCTGCAGCCACAGCATCAGCGACTTAATAAATACCAAATAATTTACCAAAGAGCAACCTCAAACGTGGTAACTGTTCCTTGTGCAAATTAATGTTGGAAATTTCTGAATATACCCATTCAAATAATTTCAAGGTGAAAATCGATTGTTTTATAATTTTGTTATCTAAAAACATTATCTATGCGATTAAATGCACATGTGGTCTTCTATATGTGGACATCTCGCAAACTTTAAAGCAGTGGTTCTCAACCTAGAGGTCCCGACCCAAAGTGGGGTCACCTGGCCCCTTCCACAGGGTTGCCAGGTTGGTGGCGGTGGCAGTGGGCGGTGGCAGGTGTCGTGGTGGTGGTGGCCAGCGGTGGCAGAGCCATGGCACTGGCCACCTCCACACCGCCTCCAGATTGTTGTGTGCCTGCATGCACACCCCTGCACGTGCGCATGCTGCCCCTGCTGCCGCTGCAGTTGGGGTTGTGGCATTACAGTGGTTGAGATCCACTGCTTTAAAGATTTGTATCATGGAGCACCTGTTCAGAATTTGCAACTGTACTATGGAAGCTTCTCTGGTAACACACTGGACTGGACATCATCATTCTATTGAGAACTTTACTTTTTTGGACTTAGAAATAATCCAATGTAGTCAATTTCAAGGAGCAATTTGAATCAGCACATATTATAGATAATGTTTTTTTCATTTTCACAATGGACACCATCACATCAAATGGAATGAACACTTCTTGGTACTTGTCCTGTTTTCTATAGTTGGTTATTGTAATATAAGTTTATAATATACATGAACCCTTTAATTGTGTTAATTGCTAGCACCTGCGGTGCACCTGTTCATTACAAGCTGAGCATGAAATAGCGTCAGCTAGGAACAATGAGATGGGATTCTATGAGATAATTTGAATTCGCCTATGCTTATATGATACTAGAAGGTATGCTATTATATATATATTATATAATATATTAGAAATATATATTTTAATATCACTATAATATTTTATTATTGAACTACATGGCTGTCATTATTAATTTTCATTCTGTTTTAGATTAAGTTCCAATAGAGTTAAGCAATGATCAACCAAACTTGAAATCAGCAGAGGTAGGTTGAGGTGGCTGTATTTTAATTTGTGATTTATGATTTCTTGTAAACACATTGTGATGGTATGTTATTATTATTTAGGGAGGAGCCACTGAGGAAAGTATTCACATTAAAAACAGGGACCTCGTTTTAGCAAGCTCCTGGAATGCCACATATATTTATCTATATGAAACATTATTGATGACTTCTTATATGAAATAAATACATGGATTTTGCAAGGTTCTACACACTTAATTGAACAGTCAATTTTAAAATTCTTTTTTCAGTTTTAATTCTAGATCATGCCTAGTGGATAATCAACCAACCTTAAAAACACACACACACACACACACATCCAATTATACTTACGTTAGATATTCTAATAATTTCAGAGACATTTGGCCTGAAATATTTTTATTCTGTTGATGATACTGCTGGTGTTCTGTTGACAGTGGCCTCTGTAGCTGTGGGAGCTAATTTCCAAATGTTTCTGGGCAGTATTCTTCATACATTGTAACTCTCTCTTGTCTGCAATTTAATAGGCTTTCTTACCCATGTGGTGAGCTCCACAGTTTCCCTCTAGATAATTAATTGTCAAAATATTCTTGAGTTTTCAGGATTCAAATCCTGAATTGCGGGACTTTCTCTGATGGCTTGTAGCGAATTGCCTTTCCTTTCATATATATAATAGCCAGAACAACCCTTTTTGCGATGATCAAAAACAAGGAAATAGAAATTCAGAAATTTGTTAAATTCTTACAGAGTCCTGGTTTCCACTCCTCCCCCCGGTGCATTAACTTCTGTGATTATGATTGATTGATTGATTTGATTTGACTTTTAGCCCACCACTCTATGGAGACTTGTGGCGGGGTACAATATAAAACCTGCATAAAACATGATAAAACCCCATCCCATAAAAGAACACCAAAACATAGTTAAAAAGAGGATAAAGCATCCCTACAGCCATCCAGTACATGGAAATAGGTCTTAAGTTGCTAATGGTCCCTTCCTCTTGGCAATTGAAAAAAAATGTAGCCTAGAATGTGCGAAGAACTGTGCTGGATTAGGCAGATGGTCTATAGTCCAACATCATGATCCACACAATGGCTAACCAGATACCTTGTCAACAGTTCCCATGTAATCAATACAGATTTTTGTTTTTGCCATTGTCAGCATCGGTGGGATTATTCTAGGATGCTTAAACTGTCTTTTGTAATGCTTAGCTAGGATTTTAAGGTTTACTCTTTGGTTACAAATTTGATTTCTGAGCATGCAGGCAGTACTGGCACAGTGCAGTCTGAAGAACAAGCAAAGGAACAGCAGTAACTTTTGTGAACTGGCCAACTGAGGATTTAGAATCATAGACTCATAGAGTTGGAAGGGGCCATACAAGCCATCTAATTCAACCCCCTGCTCAACGCAGGATCAGTCCAAAGTATCCTAAAGTAGCGGTCCCCAACCTTCTTGTAGTCGGGGGCCGCCTCCGAGGGTGGGAGAGAGCCAGCGGCCTGGCTGCTGCAGCTGCACGTAAATGCGCACGCGCAGTTGCTGTACATGCACGTTTTCACCACTAGGTGGCGCTAACCATGCGCAGAGCTGCCGCACGTGCACGTTTTCGCCAGCAGGGGGTGCAAACACACATGTGCGGCAGCTCCGCGCATGCACGTTTGCGTTGCTGGTGTGCCTGCGGCCACGCCTGCCTCTTTCCCTCCCTCTCACTATGGGGGGGAGGCAGGCGCGGCTGCTGGCGGCCCGGTACTATGGCCTTTGGGCCGCGGACCGGGGGTTGAGGACCCCCGTCCTAAAGCATCCAAGAAAAGTGTGTATCCAACCTTTGCTTGAAGACTGCCAGTGAGGGGGAGCTCACCACCCCCTTAGGCAGCCTATTCCACTACTGAACTAATCTGACTGTGAAATTTTTTTTCCTGATATCTAGCCTATATCGTTGTGCTTGTAGTTTACCTAGAAGCGTATCCCCCATCCAGTAGGCATGCTTTTCATTTTTCTGACCCAGATGCAGAACTTTACACTTATCTTTATTAAATTGCATCTTTGCCCATTTTTCCATTGTGTTCAGATCTCGTTGAACTCTGTCTCTATCTTCCGGAGTATTTGTCAGTCCTCCCAATTTGGTGTCATCTGCAAACTTGATGAGTAGTCCCTCCACCCTCTCATCGAAATCATTAATAAATATGTTAAAAAGTACCGGACCGAGCCCCGACCCCCGAGGTACCCCGCTACTCACCTCCCTCCAGTCTGATGAAACACCATTGATAACAACTCTCTGAGTGCGGTTCTCTAACCAATTTCCTATCCACCTAACTATCTGAAAATCCAGATTGCAGTCCTTCAATTTATCCATCAGAACTTCATGGGTACCTTATCAAAAGCTTTATTAAAATCCAAGTAAATGACATCAAACGAATTTCCACGATCCAGCAAACCTGTTAATTGGTCAAAAAAGGAAACCAGGTTGGTCTGACAGGACCTGTTGGAGACAAATCCATGCTGACTTCCTTGGATCACCAAATTGTCCTCCATATGTTTGCAAATTGCTCCCTTTATCTTACCCACAACAGAGGTCAGACTCACTGGTCTGTAGTTTCCCGGGTCATCCTTCCTCCCGTTTTTGAAGATCGGAATAACGTTTGCTCTCTTCCAGTCCTCCGGGACATCTCCAGTCCTTAAAGAGGTCCTGAAGATGATGGACAAGGGTTGTGCAAGTTCTCTGGAAAGTTCTTTGAGCACTCTCGGGTGCATTTCATCTGGCCCAGGGGATTTGAACTCATCCAGTGCAACTAAATGCCTCTCGACAACCTCTCTGTCCATGTCAACTTGCCACCCAGACACTATCCCTTGGTTACTGCCATCTCTAGATGTGCCTAAACTCTTTGACCTGTGGGGAAAAAACAGATGTAAAATAGGCACTGAGCCTTTCTGCTTTCTCTGCATCTTCTATTAGAGTTTGTCCATCCGCACCCAACAGTGGGCCTATTGCCTTCATTACTTTACGTTTGCTCCTCACATAACTGAAAAATCTTTTCTTGTTACAGTGGGCTTCCCTGGCCAATCTTAGCTCACTCTCAGCTTTGGCCTTTCTGATGATTGATCTATAGTGCCTAGTAACCTGTAGGTACTCTTCTTTATAGCTCTGTCCTTCCCTCCAGCCAGCGGCTGGCTGGCGGCGGCGGTGGCTGGCTGGTGGCGGCGGCGGGGTCTGGCTGGCGGCGGCGGCGGCTGGCTGGTGGCGGCGGCGGGGTCTGGCTGGCGGCGGGGTCTGGCTGGCGGCGGTGGCTGGCTGGTGGCGGCGGCGGGATCTGGCTGGCGGCGGCGGTTGGCTGGTGGCGGCGGCGGCGGCCATTTCCGTCGGAAGAACGGACGGGAGTCCCCGGCAGCCGCACGCTGGGCAGCTGCTGGGGGCTCCCTGGGCGGCGGCCTGATGCGGCGAGAGGCGCTTTGCGCCTCTCGCTGCATCAGGCCCCCGCCCAGGGAGCCCCCAGCAGCCGCCCAGCATGCGGTTGCCGGGGACTCAATAGCCGGCGGCCTGACGCAGCGGGAGGCGCTTTGCGCCTCCGGCCGCGTCAGGCCGCCGGGCAGGGAGCAACTGTGAGCCACGCTGTGCGCGGCTCGCAGTTGCTCCGGCAAGGAATCGGAGGGACCAATCGGCAGGCGCTTCGCACCTGCCAATTGGTCCCTCCGATAGTCTGTCAGGGGGAAGGGGCCAATCGGCACCCTTCCTCATCCCGGACACAGCCCGCCTTCCAAGGGCTTACTGTTTCATTTAGTCCGTGTACAGACTAGTTTCAAAGCCGGCTGCATGCAGAAATGCAGCAGGCTCTAGCGGGAGGCAGGTTGGGGGGAGAGAGGCAGGGCTGGGGAGGCGCGGAGAGGGCTGGTGGCCTCTTAGGCAGCAGGCCGTCCCCAGGCTGCAGGGCGAGGACATGCAGGGCATGGTGTTGGCTGCAGCCAACCAGGCCTCCCTCCTGTTGGCTGTGGCGGTCTGTCGGCAGCACAGGCTGCTTTCTGGGGGGCGCGCCACCGGCCCGTGTCACCATGCCTGCATGGCCTCTTTATTAGCGGCGGCACCTTTTCGCCATTGCAGGTTCCCTTGCGCCGCTGGCAGCTTCCTCAGTTGCAGCCTCTCGGCAGTGCTGCTGCTGCCGCATTTTCTGAGCCGGCACACTTCCTTGCCACCGCTGCGTTCTTGCAAAGAGCTGGCTGTGTAGGGGCTAGGCCAAGCTGGCCGCAACCTGTTTGGGCAAGATTCAAACTCGGACACTGTCCAGGGGCCGAACACGCTTCACACCCCCAGGCAGTTTCACAAATATATATAGGAAAAGCATGGATAAGGATTTACTTGCTTTCTTACTTGATCTACTTAAGGTGAATTGCAGCATTTTAACACATACAAATAATTTGTCTTGTCAAGTGCCACATCCTTAACAAAAAAGGAGGGGGGGTGGTTGGCCAAATGATAAGCCCAAGAATATAGACTGGGCTAGATAGGGTTAAATAAATAGAGCTATATAGACACATGTACTGCCTCATGGTCACTGTGCATCACTTGCAGCTGTCATGCCATGACTTCTGCTTTGTTGGGAATTCTCAAAGTTTGCCCACATTGTCACCCCTGCTATACACAGCTATGTCAGGGAGGAAAGTAGATGGATAAGACTATTCAGGAAACAAGGGAATGTCACGTTTCCTGTATAGATAATGGATGCTGTGGCTCTCATAGGTCTTGGCTTTGTCCCAGCATCTTCTGGAAGACATTGGTTGGGTTAAGGACCAGCATAGATAAAAATGAAGCACCTAGCTAAGATGTTCTTGAATCTGTGACTAGGTTTGGATGCAGTGACCTGATTCTGAGGCACAGATGGCACCTGCAGAGATGGCAACACTTTGTCCCTGGATCCCAGTCTCAGATCATGAGGCTCCCCATTTCAGTTCTGGGACCCCCAAGCTGCCCTGCCCAGCATTTGCACACAGAACTCAGTGTGGTTAAGGAGGAATGCAGAAGCTGGGGGGGGGGCGGCATTGGTAATGATCACTCTACCAGAAAAGCTGTTCCTGGTGGCTTGTTGCCTGTTATGCAAATCATCTGCATTTGGGCAGGTTGGACTGTTGGAAGGTGGATTGTTTCAATCCAGCAGAAGAAATAAATAATATTAATTAGGCCTGGGAAAAAGCACAGCAAAATTAGCTACCTGATTGCCTTTCTACTTTCAATTCAAGGAAGGGTCAAAGCATAAAGAATTTGTGGGGAAAACAGGCTTCATTTCTGCTCTCTCCACTCCTTCGTGTAGCAGAAAGTCTACCTTCGTCTGCCAAGTTCAGAAACTCTCCCCCCAATCTAGCCAGGATCTCCTGAGAGATGAAATCCCAGGGTAGTATTAATTAAGCCAGTATGATTTCCCAGAGTGGCAGATATGCAGCTGCATAGCTGGAGGCTACAGATAGTTACCTTCCAAACTCGGGCCAAAATACCATATTGTGAACTTTTGTGGCTGCTTGAATATCTACTGATAAGCCACTGCTTGGGATACCATGAATATCTATGAGGAAAAATAGCTGAAGAAGTCAGCAGTGGCTCACAAAAGCTCATCATACCCTGTGACAAATTGTGTAAAGGATGCCAGTCCCCAGGTGGGGCCTGAGGATCCCCTGCTGGAAATTCTCCAAAACCATGTCCCAATTGAAAACTCGCATGTCAAAACCAGGCACATTTGTTGGGAGATATTTTGGGGGGTGATCACATTTCTTCTGAGTCTTCTTTGCTCCTGCTAACCTGAAGCTTGGTCTGAATTGGGGGAGATCCCTAAGTGCCCTTTTTCAGCTCTCTGCAATTGTGTCCTGCGAGAGTAGACACTGGAAGGGGTGACTGCCTGTCCTCTCTCTTTGTGACCAACCACTGTGTGTGTGCCTAGGGAGGTTGCCTCCAAACCATGAGGGGGAGAGGGCAAATGAGGGGTACTCATCATGGGGTGGTGAGGGAGGATGCGAGGGATCCCAATGAGGTTGAGGGAGGGCATTGCACAGAAAAGTCTGGAGGGGGTGGTAGAGGAGGAACGTCTGTCTCAGCAGTCTGCCACCAGATAATGTCGTTGCTGAACCCTGGGGGAAGGCCACTACTGGCCCTCAGTGGTGACCTGGGAAGTCGGTGGCATCAGGCAGGCCAGGCTAGTTCTCTTGGAAGACTTGGCTGAGGTCATGGTGATGGCATACCTAGCTAAGCCTCCGGAGCCCCCCTAACTCAAATCCCCTGGAGTACAGGACACACAAGGCTGTCACATGGCTTGACCTCTCAAATTGTGCCATTAATCTACTGTCTCCGCCCCCCCCCCCCAGCATGCAGAGCAAACTGGTATTCTCTCACATGGGAGATATCATCAGCCCATGCCACTCACACCTGGACCTGTGATGTGGGGAGGTGGGTGGGTGACCACTTCCCAGGGGCAAAGAGGAGAGGGGTGGCCCACACCCAGAAACTAAACTGACCTTGAATTTCACATCTCTAGCACACTAGGGAGACAGCTTACTGCATAAGAAACCCAACTGAACCACGATGGGGCTTGTGCAAGTTTGGGGTTCGAGGTTCGGGATGCCCCATGACCTGTGAATTCCCATAAACCTCCAGTTTTCAGGTTCATGCCCATCTCTAGTCATAGGCGCTGGGAGGAGAGTGCTGGGATACCAAAATGCTGTCCCTGTTTAAAACCCATGCCCTGGCAACCTGTACATTGCACTCCTTTGCTTACAGGGTGAGAACTTGGGGTGCTTATCTCAGAGTGTATTGTTTCAGGTGAAGCATAAGACTATTCAGTAATTGTGTAGGGCTGCAGGGATTAATGGGAAACCTAAAAACAATGGCAGGTCAGAGGGGGGAAAGATACTGGGAATGGATTCAGAGATGCAACTATTAAAAGTTGCCCAGATAAAAAAAATTCCTTATGGCATACATGGTTGCTGTGCTAACCCTGAAGAGGGTATGAATACTGCATTAGGCAGTGTGAGTACCGCAAAGACTATTGGGTAATGTGCAGGGGTGTGTGTGTGTGTTTTGTTTTGGCTTTGTTGTAACTGTTTGTGCAACCCAATATGGTCTTGCTACATTTGGATTATCAGAGGACCGCATAAGGATTGCCTTGGTCACCATGTGGCGTGCAACTCATACTTGGGGAAGATCTGCTGCTGCCTGGAAACATTTTAGTGCTGCTCCATTTTTGCAGTGAGTCTTCAGTGTGAGGGATGAGTTTTCGTTGTGGGAGAAGCAGACTGTCAGGCCATGTGTGCTGAAAGTTAGCAAGCTCCTCCCTGAGAAACACTGCCAAGAAATCTGTAGAGATGTAACGTGGTTTAATATTGAACAGAGGAGGGTGACTAAGCAGAGATGAATAATAAGGAGCAGGGTGTGCAGGATGGAATAAACCCGATGAGGAATGGATTTGGCAGGGGAGGCTTGGTTTGAAATTTCACTGGTCTTTGGTCCTCACTGCAAATGAGCAGCCTTGCTCTGTTGAAAAAAGTCAATATGCAACCAGAGTTGGAAAGGGTCTCCAACTCTCTCTGCCATTTTTCTGTCTCTGTATCACCCCCAGCATGGCTCTTTTTTCTTTACCAGTCAAATCATTTGCATCATGTAGCCTTTTGAATCTAATATGCAATTTGCTGCTCTTGGGTGTATCTTAGCTGGCATTGCTTTTTTGGTGAGGGAGGGGCTTCCAGCTGTCTTCTCTTCATTCCTGCCCAAACCAGATGTTTAATATCCCATCCTTCCACCGTGGCATCCCCTATTTGCTCTCCAATCCATCAGACTGCACCCTCATTTCCAATGAGTTTTTAAATAGATTTTGCTAAAGCTTCTCCTTTTCCTGTTTCTTGTGTAGGCCATAAATCTGCTGCTCAACCTTTCTTGTCTCGGGAGCCTTGCCAGTCTCCAAGCAATCTGATTCTCACTTTGAGGGAATCTCTGTTTCCTTCACCTCGGCAAAGGGCAACAATCTGGGTAAGCCAATCTTATTGCCTGATACTTTCAGAAAAGGGGCAACATACCATTTTTGTCTAACTGTGAGAATCTATAGGAATCTTTGAGCATAATTGTGCAATTTTATTTGAGTTCCTTAGTTGGCTTATGCAGAAGGTTCAGTTTTTCTACCCCTCTTTTTAATAAAAATATGTGCCTGATGGGTCAGGCTGAATGGAGCTTCCAAGAATCAGCAGACAAATTCTTCACTCCTTTTTTGTCTCTTGGAACTTTGCCTTCATCCCTTGCCCCATCCTGTATGTAATGCTGCAATTATTCTTATGTGTCTTAAGCCGTCACTAGTTTGTGCTCAAATCCCTCAAGTTAAGGAAAAAAGCCATATTGTGCAGTTGGGTCTTATCAGCAAACGTAAACATATTAATGCAAAGCCGACTAAATTGCATAATCTATTTAAGCTGCAAATAAGGGATTCACTGGTTATAGATTCTGACTTTTTCATCTTAATTTTTAATACAAAATCTTAAGTAGTGCCAGACTGGAATTTAGAGTGCCACAAGGGAGCCCTCTTGGAGAGTAACATCAGCATTCTTCATCCCTTGTCTGGGTAATTTGGTAGCCAAGTATGTTTTGAATACTGAGCATGCAGTCATGACTAGCAGCTAGGAGTGAATATTCCTAGTGGGTCAGACCGACATAGGACTACTAGTAGCCAGTGATAAGCCTGCCGTCACTGCATTAATTAATTACGACACGGCAAGTCCAGGAGTGGCAACATATAAATAGGACTATTAATTAATTGATTAATTGAATAATTAATTAATTGAATAATTAATTAATTAATAGTCCTATTTATGTGTTGCCACTCCTGAACTTGCCGTGTCGTGGTGGCGAACAACAGTGATAATAAAACGTACAGTAAAACAGTATCATGAATACAGTCCTATAACCTCTCCAGACCCTAACACCTACCCTTCCTTTCTCCCCAGTCTGTCAGTTCCACCAAGTCTCCTGGAGGTCATGTTGCAATGAGAGACTAAACAAGAGGAGGGCAAGATCTTCTGTCTGCCTGACCTCAACCAAAAGCCTGGCAGAAGAGATCTGTCTTATAGGTCCTGCAAAACTGAGCTAGTTCCAAAAGGGCCCTTAGTCCTTCCAGGAGCTCACTCTACCAGGCAGAAATCAGGGCCAAAAAGGCCCTGGCCCTGGTCGCGGTCAGGTGAACGTCTCATGGGCCAGGGAACACCAACAAATTTGCACCTGCAGAGCAAAGAGCCCTGCAGGGGGCATAGGGAGAAAGTACACTGGGGGCGAACCGCATATGGCCTTTTTCAAAGCCATTCATCCAATAGTAGTATTGCATCCTGTGACAATTGAGTTAGTTAGCTGTTTACTCTGTCAGTATTGTCTGCTCTGACAAACAGCAGCTCTCCAGAGTCTCAAGCAGAGGTCTTCCATATCCCCTGCTACCTGAAATTCTCAACTGAAAAAAATCTAACCTTCTTCCTGCAGTGCAAGTGCTCTGCCACTGACTCATGACCTCAGCCTTCTTCCTGTCTCATCCGAAAAAAAGGGTAGCAATATATTCTTATTTACTCAACATGCCCCATTTAATAAACTGCAGCAGTTTATTAAAAACTGGGGAAATACTCATCTTTTAAGTTGCTACTTTTAGAGTTGCAGGCATCTCGGTGGGTGTGATGTGACTTCCAGGGAAGATATACAGTTGGCAAAATGTCTCCTGTATCTCACAGCTGTGCTGTCCTCAGGTTAAACCAACAAAGAGAGTTTGCTGATACGTTGCTTCTGGAGAGGCATTGTGGCTTTGCTTTAAGAAGTGAGTAATAGGGAATCTATTACTTTGTTTTTAAACCTTGGTTTGAGCCTTTAGTCCTTATGTGAGGTAGCAATGTCATATAATACGAGCTATGTTACTGTCATGTGCCATGTCAATCTTGGTGTTGACCTCCTGGGCTGACGGTTCAGTCCTCCTTACCAGCCCTCCCATTGGGTGCTTTTGTTCTCAGCCTAGCCTTTTTGTGTCGCCACCCAGGCCCTGTTATGGAAATGTCTTATCTTGTGTCCCTGCTTAGAATATAAACATGTTGTGCTTTCTCTATGGAGATGTTTTCTCACATGCTGGCAAACCAGACTGACTCTAGCTTTCACACTTTCCTGGATCAAACGAGTTCCCTGTCGGAATGGACTTTCCCATGTGATCTTAAGGGGCCAGGAGCCAAAGGTTTAATTGTCCTGGTCCCTCCTGGCATCGGCGTCTTCGGCAGTCACCTTGCCTGTATATGACTTCTCTTCATGCTTTCCTGATGCACCTTCAACAAAGACTAACTTCAGTTTATGTTCCACTGATAATTGGGACTCCTGTCTGTTGGTTTTGAGGGGAACTATTGGACTGCATTGCATGGGTCACGACTGTTATCAGATTGCAGCAGGAAAGACTGTAGTGCTAGGAGCAGCCATGCTTATGAGGCTAGCATGAGGAATATAATTTGTCTGCAGCAGTAAGGCTGATTGATTCTGCCTATAGTTTCTGAAACTCTGATGGTCAGCAGTGCTGGGGAAGAGGGTGCAAGGTCAAAGATAATTCAGTATGAACTCCCTAGCTGAGACTGGGCTTGTCCTTAAAAAAAAAATAACAACCACCAAAACAGAGCCAGTTGGAAAAGGGAGATGGAACATGAATTGGCTTGAACAGCCAAATCTAAGCACAGTGACAATCCCTTGGGGAGTTCCATGGGTCAAAGGGCTACCCCGAGTCAGAATTATGAATTCCCCTCGTTTCCTGGTCCTTGACACTGATGGGGCTTCTGCAGGGCTGATCAAAGAGAAGCTGTCACTTCCCTCTTTAAAATATAACTGCTGAGTGGCAGATGGCGAGGAGGAGAGTTTAAGATCTAATAATAAAAGGAAGAGTGGGAAGGGGCTAATGAATGCATGCATCCCTGTATTTCTGAGATGTCACCTTGGGAGACAGGTTGATGTGTATGTGTGTCAGGATTTTTTTTTTGGGGGGGGGATGCATATTCAGGATGAGCAATCTTGCTTTCTTATTCTGAATATATGGAATAAATTGGGTGGGGTATCAGATTGGCTCAGTCTATTCAGGGAGATGAGAAGTACATTGTTCCTGAATGCTACACTCCTTCATCTCCGGTACAGCCTCTGGAGAGCTGAAGTGCCAAGATCAAGACAAGATATTTTGCCTCTTTCTGCAGTGTCACTTACCCACAAGGAGGCCTGATTTGCTGGAAATTACATTTAGAGCCAGAATTCTTGGGGGAGTGCTGGAGGAATCTGCCACTCCTTTTCTCTCTGTGCAGGGCTGGGTGTGGAGAGGAAAATGATGCTTCTGGGAACGCCAGCAATGATCCTTGGGTTTTTTTCCCCTTTCATTTTCTATCAAAATGTCTGTTTGATGATTATTTAGTTATTTCAAATATTTATATCTCCCCTTACCTTCTTAGATGCCAAAGGAACAAGGTGCTGTAAACACATAAAACATAACATAACAGTAAATCAACAAGATAAAACAGCATAGCCTGATCTTTCAGGACAATTTACTCTCCACCAAATGCCTTTTGAAATGAAACCATTTTACATGCCTTCCTGAATGCAGAACATGAAGGTGCCCTCTGCACCCACCCTGATAAGCCATTCAAAGGACTGATTCTGCCACATGAAAAAAGGCAGCTTAACTTCTAGCTATTCAGGCAGTGCTGAAAGAGGGCATTGCAAAGAGAAAGCTATCTGAAACCGCTGAAAGATGCAGAGCATTTAAGATGAGGACTTTAGGCTGTAAAGTGTTGCAAAGGTAATTAACCAGTGTTTTGAAATAGGCCTGGAAGGAAGTCGGTAACCAGTGCAGTTGATGGAGCACTGGAGCGAAGTCATTCTTGTACCAAGTGAAGCTGCCAAGGGATCTTCATAGAGCATGTTATAGTAATCCATTCTGGAGATTACAGCAGCATGGTTCACCATGGCAAGTTGAGTCTTAAGCAAGGGATCAGTTTATGAGTTAGTGTCTTTGGAAGAAGGATGCATCATTTCAGCTGATGCTACAGTTTCTCCCTTCTCCATGCTTCAGTGGTGAACGTCCTCAAGATCTTTGTAAAGCCAAGAACTGTAAAGGTTAAAGGACTTTCATTGTTTTCCCTCTTCTCCCATCCCACTCTCTTTGCTACCCCCACTCCCCCCTCTCTCTCTGTGCTTTGTGTGTCAGCAGATTTGCTATGTCTCTAGTGACTGAGAAGAAATTAACTTCTTGAAGTATGAATTCAAACTAGACAGATAACTGAATTGGAAAGCATGTGGAAGTGCCCATTCTAGTGCTGGTTCCTTTCCTACCTTGGAGGATCTTTCCGCTTTGAATTCTTGATAGTGAGACTTCATAAGGGCTATATGGTGTTCATTTTCTTCCTTAGTATTCCCTTCTTATTCCATATCACTGTTGTAACCTATGTCTGCCTGTTCTTGAAGAAGAGAATTTATTGACCATAACTGAGGAATAATGATGCTAACCGAAACCAAATGTAAGCTCTGGATGAAGCAAGTATGAGTGTTTCCCCACAATTTTAAACAAGTTTCCAGGAGGTACAGAATGAAGTTCTAAGTAAATAATTGAAAAACACTTCTCCTTGCCCCCTTCTTTCATGAGGATATATATTTGGCCATTTTATGAAGAGATTTTTTACCATAACTTGTAGAAAGGTCAGTCAAGGTTCCTACTTGGCTGTTCAGTTCCCAGAACATCACTTAAAAATGTAGCCAGCCTTAAAAAGATGTGCACTGTCTATTGTGTTCTAAATTTCTGGCACATTTTTTCCATGCAGTTACTTTTCATAATCAGTATCATCAAGAAGGAAGAAAAATACATAAACTATGTATATGATTCTGGATCAGGTGCAAACTACCTGGTTTTCTTGAAGGGTTTTCTTAGCTACCAACACTTCAGAAATTACAGTTGAAATTTCAGTGTACTTGTTCTTTCACTTGTCCAGCTCCACACCCCAGCTGGGGACCTGGTTCCAGATGAATAACTACATTTCTCCTAAAGCAAGTGGCAGCTTAAGTGCAACACCAAGGAAGGGGAGGCTGGCGGCAGCTGCAATCAGCAGTGGGCGGCAGTGGCCACAATCAGCGGCATGCAACAGTGGCCACAAGCAGCAGCAAGCAGCGGCTGCAAGTGGTGGTGGGCAGCGGCGGGCAGCGGCCGCAAGTGGCGGTGGGCGGTGGTGGGCAGAGACCGCATTTGGGAGTAGGTGGTGGTGGCGGCTGCCAGTGTTGGCTGGCGGCGGTGGGCAGTGGCCATTGGCAGAGGAGCTCTGGCAATGGCCGCCTCTACGCTGCTCGAGTGTCAAGTGCCTGCATGCGCACTGACCCCGCTGTCACCGGGGTCTCCAGTTAAAAGCGGTTGAGAACCGCTGCTGTAGAGTGAGTGGTAGTGCTCCAATTGTAGTGATGAGGGGGTGCCCCAACACCCAAGCCCTATCTGACTCAGGAACATCTGGCCACAGTGATCCATGTGATGGTCATCTCCAGAGTAGATTTCTGTAACTTGCTCTCTGTGGGCCTACCGTTGGCCTTGGTCTGAAAACTACAGCTGGTTCAGAATGCAGCTGGCTAAGATCCTCACGAGCTGCATTAGCTCTCTGTTGAATACTGGATCAAGTACAAGGTTCCTTTAAGGCCATACATGGTCTTGGCCCAGTGTATTTGATGAACTTACGCCCTCTGCAGGGCCAAAGCCTGCCCTTATCAAGTTCCCAACCTGCCTAACCCATACGTGGGCCTTGATGGAGAGAGCAGGCCTCATAATCCCCATGGAAACCACCTGATGGAACGCAGTGTCTTCTACCTTATAACAATGATGATTACATATATGGATGAATGCATGGCTAAAAATATTAAAAAGAAATATGATTATGAGGATATGCTACTAACATGTTAAACTATTGCTATATGAACTAAGATATGTATAATTAAATAACTGCTATCTGTCCATCTTTCGTTAAGGGGTAAGTGGGCAGAGAAAGGGGTGTAGCCAGTCTGGGTGAGGGGCCAATTGGAAGCTGTGAAGTACCTTCTGATTGGTCCATTATCCGACTGGCGAGTTCGGCGGCCGCCGCAGGCCTCCCCCCTTACAAGTGGGCTTTGAAGCCTAGTCTAATATAAGTGAGTTAAAATGTAAATAGAAAAATACAAAATGCTGAACATTACTAACCTTAAAAGAACTACAAAAAGTTACATGATTTAACCTATGGAATAGAATGAGAAGTAGCATGAATAATGAATAAATGAAGATTAATGAATAATAAAAACTGAAACCTCATTCCCACATACCTACCAGCCTTGAAAGCACAGAGGAGACAAGCCAAAACAACCCGACAGCAGGCCAGCCACACACCTCCCACTTGGGAAAATGTACAATAGCAGGGCTGTGTTCCTAACAAGGCAAGGCTTTCTGGGAGAAAGGACAATGCTTAGGCCAAAATATACCCAGCCTACCACAGGCAGACTCCAAGCTCAAAGCCCACAGGCAACCAGGGATCAAAGAACCCAAATCCCAACCAAATTATAACAGAATTAAGCCTAATCTTGTCACTGACTTTATTCCATGCTACACAAGGAAGTTCAACAGATGGTAACTTGGGCAGAGAGTGGTTTGGTGTCCTTAAGGGCTGAACACATACAAGGGGAGTTAAATGTCCAGGCAGACTGGCTGAGCAGGAGGTGGATTTGGAATGGTCCCTCATCCTGGAGACTTTCAGGTAATTTGTGATCATTTTGGGACCCCATAGATAGACCTGTTTGTGAACCCAGTGAATCACTAACTCCTATACAATCATAGAATCATAGAATCATAGAGTTTGAAAGGCCATACAGGCCATCTAGTCCAACCCCCTGCTCAACGCAGGATCAGCCCAAAGCATCCAAGAAAATTGTGTATCTAACCTTTGCTTGAAGACTACCAGCGAGTTTTCACAAATTAAGTCAAATAATAACTGGGTTATCTATGGTTTTAGATAAGATTTTTTCACCCGAGAGCAGAACGTACAGATGCCCTGACATCCCTGTGGCCAAAGGAATTGCTTGATGCATTCCCATCACATCTACCAAAGGTGATCAGGCGAATCAGGGGACAGCAAGCCAGGGTAATACTGGTGTCCCCCTATTGGCCCAGGAAACAGTGCTTCATGTCAATCTTACAACTGGCAGTGCGTCAACATCTGGATCTGCAGATAAAGCCAGACATGCTAAAACAGGGGCCTATTTGGCACCAGGACCCAGAGTGGCTGCACTTGACCACATGGCTACTGAATGGTGAGCATTGGTAAGAGAGGAAATTAGCCCCCAGGTGACAGCCTGGCATCCATAGGGCCTATACTATGAAGATTTATAATTCCATGTGGAAGGCTTCTGTCAGGTAGGAAGAAAAAAATAATTTATTTCAGCAATAACTAAAAATTACTTTGGACTTCTTACAGAAGGGTGTAGGCTGGGGGCTGATACCTCCTGCCTTGGGAAGACAGGTGGCGGCATTGGCCCCAATTATTCCATGGTGGAGGGAAATCCCTTATCACAACTCAGGCTAGTGACTAGGTTTCTTAAGGGGAACAGTAGCCCTTTCTCTTCCCATTGTGCACAGGTTTCGTACCTGGAACTCACAAGTGGTCCTGTCAGCCTTAATGCAGGAGCCCTTTGAGCCTATTTAGTAACATCTCTTTGGGGTTTTTGCTAATGAAGGTAATTTTCCTCGGGGCTATCACATCAGCCAGGAGGATGTGGATCATTATCAATCAGAAAGGAGCTTTGCATCTTCCATACAGACATGATGATGCTCAGAACAGATCCAACCCTCATACTTAACTCAAATAATAACTGGGTTATTATTTTTAATCTAATTAAATTTTTAAATTTTTAATTTAAAAAAAAATTAAATTTAAAATTTTAAAATTCTTAAAATTTTTAATTTTTAACATTTAATTAAATTTTAAAAAATTATCCCCAGAGCTGTCCTACTGGCACTTTAGTTTTTGATGTGGGAATATCTTTAGTGGCACTTTGGGGGGTGGCAATGAAACGAATGTCAGAATGGGAATTGTGTGGGGCAGCAGGAAAAGGAACGAAGGAGCGAACAAGAGGGAGGGGTGAAGCGTGTAGGCGCATGTTAATTGGGGCAATGAAGGAGGAGGAGTCAGCAATGGGATGGTGATGGGCATGACAGTCGCTGCTGCTGCTGTCACCACCATAAGGAGCAATGACAGCAAATGCTGGCAGGGGCTCATGGGAATTGTAGTCCATGGACATATGGAGGACCACAGGTTGACTACCCCTGCCCTAGAGTTCATGGAAGCCCTTTGAGAAGGGGGAAGGGGGGGAAACCCAGGGATTCGCATCTCCCCTCCCCCCGCGCATGATGTTCCCACATAGATTATATACGAGAATCAGATCCTAACAACTTTTATTTAAATGTCTTTGTGCTCCCATTATTCCTGGTGCCACGGAGGCTCAAAATATGTAGGTGTTTCTACCAGGCTCTTCTGAGTAAGAACATTAAACCACATGTGTTTTGCAGAACTTCTTATAGGGCTGAAATATTAGGGTGATTGCCCCGTGTCCTAACAGGATCAGTTTGCCCAGCATGACGTTATCCAATGACAAGTCAGACTAGAACATCTTTTAATGAGATTTTATTTTAGCTGCAGCAAAAAGAAAATGTCACAGGGGGGCTACGTGTCCAAAGCTCCCCATGCAAAGAATAAAGGGATACAACGAATTTTATACATCTACCTCATATCAGATTCCTGCATGGATCCAATGATGCCACTCCTTCAATGTCATCTCAAGGACCACCCCAAAGTCTCCAGGCCAACCCTGGAGCCCCTGACATAGCATGGGATCACTACTTACCACTTCAAACATATAGAAACAAAGCATATGCTCTAAACAATCCTCCACTCCTGATGCCTGCTCGTATCAGACATTGTTTCATCAAGGATGTGAAGTCACAGCAATCTAGAATCTTAGTTAAAACATAATTTCTTAGCATATTTGGATGGCACTCTGTAACCCATTTCATTGCAGGAGAACAGTTATATCTAACAAACAGCATTTCTTAATACAGAAAGAGAGATCAGACCAAAGCCAATTTCTAGTAACTGTTTGATCAATTAGAAGGTTTTAATCATTTCCTTATACACCACTCTACCAAAGGCAGGTAAAATGTAGAGGGCTGTGTCTTTTGTGCCTTAAAAACAGAAGGGTAACCTAGGCAGAGTCTGCACTTACTTTCTTTATTCCATTGCCAATCCTGTTGAATTCAGATCGCTTTGAACTCGGGTCTTCCTCTCCCCTCCTCCCCATTGAAACAGGAAAGTCTTTTGCACGTGATTAGGGTAGTTCAGAAGGGGGGGGGGGTAGCCAAGCCTCTTTCTTTCTTTTCTTGAAGGGGGGGGGGAGAAGCCAAGCAGGGAGCCTCTTTCTTTTCTTGGAGGGGGGGGGGAGAAGAAGATTGAAAATGGCAGAGGAGGGAGGAAAAATCCAGGACCGACAGAAGTTGAGAGAAATTAGGGGCTTCTCCTTTAAGGCAAGTTTGTCACATGACCAGGTGTGGCCTATCAGAGGTTCTCTACCAGGGAGCTTGGTTTCCGAATCCAGATATTGAGCATTAAAAGCGCTCTAAGATATCGCACAATAAAGGTAAGGTCACTCCGGATCAATCCTTCTTGCTGCAGAAGGAAAATTCAAATCGCCCTAAATCCAAACGGAAATCGCATTCTGTGTAGAGGGCAGGGACTGAATCGATCTGGGGTTGGAATAAAAGCTCCGTGCAGTTTAAACCCTAGTCACACTTGAATGTATGGAGATATACTGTGTTTGACCACAAGTTCATCTAACCCAGCCTTTCTTAACTTTTTTACTGTTCAAAAATCCCTGAAACATTCTTCAGGCTTCAAGAAACTCCAGAAGTGGTGTGATCATGCAGATTATGGTTGGGAAGCATAGCTGTATACATGCTCAGCTGGAAGCCCTCCCATTCCCACCACCTGCAGGCCCAGGGTGGGTGGGTTGACATGACCATATATGGTTATATATATATATAAACTACCACCCATTTGGGAAACCCTTCCAGGGATATCAAGAAAACCCAGGGCTTCACGAAACCCTAGTTGTGAAAGCTTAATTCAGTGGTTCTCAACCTTCCGAATGCCGCAACCCTTTAATACAGTTCCTAATATTGTGGTGACCCACAACCATAAAATCATGCAAGTGTTCATTCACAGAAATTAAACCAAAGCTGACCAATGGCATGAAGATCCATTCATGATTGTATATAAATTGGTTTTTCCCCAGTGTTTCTCAGTGTTTCTCAGTTCATTTCTGCCTCTTGTCCCACCATGCCAATCTTGCTCTTTTCCGCTGTCTTTCTGTTAAATAGGGACTGAGGTTTGGTCCTCAGCATCTCCAACTCAGTTCTGCATCTGCAGGAGGGCTGTGATTTCTACCGGTTCTCGCTGAGTACTTGAAATCTGGTTCCTAGGGTTTAGTGAATCTTCAGGAACAGCACAAGTGGCAAAGTGTGCAGTTTTCTGACTGGAGTTGATGAATTTCACTCCCACTACAGATCCCTAAATATCTAAACCTTTTCATGCTCCACATGTTGCTCTTTGTGGAGAATTCCAGACATGCTACAGGGAGACCTAATTTCTCCCACTCACGACTTTCTGTTTTTGGACTCAAGACACATATGGTGATTGCTGCTGATTTGAGTTACAGATTAAGACCCAGCTATGCCTGAGGAAGAAGAGAACCATGTTTGTTCGTTTGTGTCTGCCTATATACTCTGTGTGTGGGCGGAGGCTTTTATCAAAGAAAGACAAAGCACAGAAAAGCTTGCTCCCTTGCTGTTTCTTTCCCTGTCCGCAAATGCTTGAAATGGCTTTACTCCAACTTAATTTTGTATTGTAGCTGGGTTGGGAGAAGAATGCCTCAAATAATGGTTCATTCGAAATATTTTACCCCTCATCTTCTCTATCTTAAGTTTATTTAGTCATACGGTCTTGGACCAAAATACAAAAGATAAAAAACATATAAAGGATAAAAGGATAAAAATACAATGCTTGTGATACTCAAGCATTTAAAACTGTTTATGGATGTATTAAAATGATAAGCTAAAAGATATCATTATTAAAAATTAGTGGAGAAAAAATGTAAAGTTTAAGAGATTAAAAGTTCAGAATCATTCAGTATATTTCTTATCCTCCTGGCGAGTTTGAATCACAAACACACAGAATTCCGCCATTTGCAGAGAGATCTGAGGCTTTTCATGGAGAACAAGTTATCTAATCTGCTCTGCATTCATTCATTCATTCATTCATTCATTCATTCATTCATTCATTCATTCATTCATTCATTCATTCATTCATTCAACTTTTCCTAAGAACCCACGGCAGTTCACAGAATAAAATGTTAAAATACAGTAAAACCCCATAAAACCCCAAATTACAATTTAAAAAGTGGCCGGACAACCTCTAGAAAATTAATCCTGTTTGATGTGGCATCACATCAATTAGTGGGCAAATAAGTTTGGAGCGTGCTTGCAGGCAGTGGAGGAGAATGTGTTCTATTGTCTCAGCTTCTTTAAATGGACAGGAACAGAGTCTCTCTACAAGAGGAATTCTTCTGTTTCTGCCCTCCAGGACTTCAGAAGGCAACACAGAACATATAGCAAAGGTGAAGGCTCTTCTGTGGTTTTGGAAGCTGATAGCTGATAAATAGGCAGTTAGTGTTAGAGTATATCTTGAAGATGCTGGTGTTAAGAAGGCAGAAGTGCTTGCAATACTCTTCTGTCATTCAGTATTTTCAGTTCCTTGATGAGTTGCCTTGCATGAGCCTCATCCAGCCTAAGGTGATCATTGAGGGAGAGCCCCAAGGTTGCCAGTTTGATCCCATTATCTTTCAGCCAGCCCGATTGGAAAGAGTCCTGGACTGTCAGGGGGAGAAAACCTTGTGAGTTCAAAATTGCTTTAAGCCAGATGTAGAAAGACCCAAGATGGACCCTTGCCTTGACCCTTATAATTCCAGTTTAGAGTCTGATCATAGCATTTGAGACACATCTGGGTGTTTGTAACACAGCTTTCAGGAACTTAGATTGAACTTTCTCGAGGGGCTTGAAACAGGATTCAGGGGGCAGCTTCTCTATCTAAAAATGTCAGTTTACAGCAAAATGTCATTCAGAATTTTAAAAAAGCACCAGCAGTTTGCATTATAAAACACAGCAGAGGTTCTCAACATGGTGCATCTGGACACCATGGTGTCCTTTCTTGATGTTTGCAAAATGTTTTTAGAATGTGGGTGGGTCTTTTGCACAGTAGGGCTTCTCATTGCCTATTGGAAATCTGATTGGCTGAGCAGATTTTAAAAACTTGCTTTCAGCAGCAGCCACCACCATAGCACAAGGATCATCACTGTGTAACTGAAGATAAGGTGTGCGTATGGAAGAAAATATTTTAAATTGTATGTTTATTTTAAAAGGCATCCTATTAAACAGAACTTCTGCCTAAATTGCTGAAGTGCTACTATTAGAATCATGCATAACCTTACTTCCTGACATTTTATGGTAGGCTCTGCATCCTGTGGCAGCCATTTTGTTTGGCTCCATCTCCTGCAGCAGCCATTTTGTTGTTTTACCCAGAATTCTAAGGTGTCCACAGACTCAAAAACAGAATGAAAAACCCCATCCTAAATGCATAGCCAAATAGATACCCAATACAGAGCAGCAGAAATATTATATACGTTGTTGCTGATACAACGGACGCTAGCAGGGGGGAGGAGGGAAAGGGAGGTAGAAAGGAAGAGAGGGATTAATAGAGAGAGAGCTTGGCATTGGGAAGATGAAGGGGAGGGGTTCTCCAGTCTGTAAGGGCATGAGGTTGAATATGTGTTGTGTGGGGGGTGTGGTGACAAATGAGGGCATGGTTGTGGGTGTCAAGAACCTGTGGTTTGGAATGTTCGTTGAGTGTGGGAGAGGACTGACCTTTGGGAATTTTGGCATAGTGGTTACAGATGAGCTTTCAAGAGCCATGTCTTCAGATATGTGAAGGGAAAATCAGACTGAAGACTCTTCTTAGGGGGAGATTACATGGCAACCAATTCCTCCCAGTTCTGTGGCCCTACTCCTTCTGTCTCCATTTTTTTACTGTTGATATAACGTTATGTGCCCACATGATTCTTTCACTGTTGCCCCTTAGAAGAAGAAGGACTGGATTTTTATACCCTGCTGTTTATTACCAAAAGGAGTCACAAAGCAGTTTACAAACACCTTTTCCCTGAATGGTCCACAGTCACCCAGCATGGCCTCAGGTATCTCTAAGCAGTTTAAAATCACCTTCCCTTCCTCTCCCCATAACAGACACCCTCCCCATAACAGACACCCTGCTGAATGTGGAGAAGTGAAAAGTTTGATAGAACTGGGAATGGGCCACAGTAATCACCTTCCCTTTCTCTCCTGTGCGGGAGCTGCTAGGGAGGGCAGTGAGTGTAGGGGCTGGCCCAATTCAAGCCTGTATTCAAGCGTGGGTACCCCGGACAAGCTCCTCCCACAGGGCCATTTCACAAATATATAGAGGAACCATGGATAAGATTAATTGCAGCAATTTGGATAAGGGATGTGGGGTGAAACATACATTCAGCCAATTGTCTACAACAGCCTTCCTCAACCTTTTTACTGCTGAGAAACTTTGAAACATTCTTCAGACTTCAGGAAACCTCAGAAGTGATGTCATCAGGTCACCCTTCCCTGCCACATCCCCAGAAGTCACATGTCACATCACTTAGACACTCCCATCAGATGTCACATCACGCTATGTTGCTCCCCTGATGCCAGAAATGGCCCTGTGGCCTAATCTGCTGGGCTGTGAACAGGGCTGGGGCAGGCATATTCTGATCAATTTTCCCCTGCCACCCCCCACTCGCCCAATGTAGTTAAGTTAAAATGGGCTCTCATGTGCAATGAGCTTCAGCCAGCAAAGATTTTTATGGCCAGGGCCCTTTCTATCCTCTTCAGTCGCAATACAGGCCATTTTGGGAGGCCTGGCTGGTCAGCATAACCATATGTGGCCATATCAACCAACAATTTTTTTTAATTAAAAAAAACTAAAAAATACAGTATTTGCTGGCATATAAGACTACTTCCCCCCCCCTGAAAAACATGGCGCCAAGTGGGGGGGGGGTCGTCCTATCCGCTGGGTGCACTTCAGTTGGGATAGACATAGCTGCCCATAGTGGCCCATAGTACTGTAATGTAATGTAACAAACTCTATATTTTGAGTGGAAAGTTTGGGGGGTCGTCTTATACGCCCAGTCGTCTTATACGCCAGCAAATACGGTATATAAAAATTCATTCATTCCTACCCAATCAGTGAAACCCTGCTGGGACCATCAAAAAACCACAGGCTTTCATGAAACCCATGTTGAAGAAGCCTGGTCTATGACAGCAAGAAAATAGGGTTTTTAAACAGGTCTACAACTTGGCAAGGTACCATCTCTATCACTGATTTAACCTCAAAAGTTCACAGAAACAGGCCTCTCATCAGTAATGAGAAGAGAAAAGGTATGAAAGGGACATGGGCTTGCTCCCTCTCTCAAACACAAATCGAGCTTTATTTTAACTTGTGGACATAAGTTTATAGGAGAGCCGGCTTGGAATAGTGGTTAGGAGTGTGGACTTCTAATCTGGCGAGCCAGGATATAGTCTGCACAGGGCTTTTTACCCACTCCCAGATTGACTATATCCCTGCAGTCTACACTGAATTCGATTTGCATTTTGATTTTAGGCACTTTAAATTTTCCCTCTTCAACAAGCGTGATTGATTCATGATGACCCTACCTTTCCTCCGTGACATCCTGGAGTGGATATAAGCCTCAATATTTCAAAAAACGCCATGAGTAAATGGACAGCTCTCTGCTGTTTCTGAATTAACTCTGCCTGTGCCTCCAACACTGTAACAAAGAAGTTTTACCTGACTGAGAGAGTCTTGATATCACTGCTCAGTTAGAACAGTTTTATCAGTGCCCTGGCGAGCCCAAGGTCACCCAGCTGGCCGCAGAATTGGACCCGGCATGCCAGTACACTAAATCTGCCTGGGATTATTCCTGGTGTGCAATGCAGGTCTGGCCCCTTCTCTTTTTTCTTTTTGTCCTGGCGCACCCATTCTTTATAAATAGGTGGGGTGAGTGCAGGTGTAGTTCCACCCCTCACTGCCTCTCTACTCACATATCCCTGGGACCAAGTTGCTACCCCATGGTTGGTTAGTTCCCCCATGTCCATCACAGCACCTGTAGTGTTTTGTCACTTAACATGCTTCCACATGGGATCTGAACCTGAGTTTCCCAAATCCTAGTCCAATGTTCTAATCAGTACACCACAGCAACTCTATACGTTGGAAATGTTTTCTGATTCTTCCCCCCTTCGGCTCAGGTGACTTAATAGAGTGTAGTTCATTGTGCCTTTTGCTGCTAGAATCTTGCCTTACCTGAGGATGGGGGAACAAAGAATGATCCCTCTGGTGTGCATGTTCTTGCTAAACATGTTCTCTCTTTGACACAGTCTCTTCAGAGCTGCCCCTCTGGTGCCTCCCTAGTCCTAAAGAAGCTTTTCAGCAGCCTTGCCACAATGGAATCCAATTCTTAAATCCCTCTCTATTCTGCCACCTCCTGTGTTAACTCCTATCCTGCTCACCCTGCGGCAAAAGCTAGTGAATGTGTCACAAAGATAACGCTAGTCAAACGAGCGAATCTGGAAAGGGAAACCCTGTACGAGATCCAACTGGGCTAATGTGGGGTACCGCATATACTTAGCGAAGTTTGCTTTGTCTCCCTTTAGGGCAGGGAAGTCTTAGCGTCTGCCTGTTTTGCTGCTCTGGTAGGTATCAAACATCAAACTCTGGCCTGTGGTGTTTTTATCATCTCTCCCTATGAATGGCACATGCCAGAAGAGCTTTAGGTAACGTTTCAGTGCTTTCACAACCTTTCTCTTTTTTTCCTGTGGCCTGCCAGTAGTGATAACTCCTTCACGCGTCTCTATTGACTAGGCACAGAAATGCTGCAAGGGGCCTTCCTGAATTCCTACTACACACAGCAGGGAGGTGCTTCATAGGGGTTGCTAGGCTTGGGGGGATGGGCTTTTGGAGCAGCGTGTGCCTTCTTTATGCAAATGCTTTGTTCTTTGAGGCATTTCCTCTGTAGCCCACAGGGTGCTGCCTTCACAGGCCAACATGAATGCCTAAGAAAAAGCTGTAAAAATAAACTGCGTATATCCCATTTTCAACATTGTTTGCTGCTTTTATGGCCATGGTAGGAGGGAAGTGGTAGTCTGTGAAATATTACAGGCTACGATTGCACTGGAACATGTTTATTAATCCACCACATTTGTCTCACACTTACTATAGATATAGGTAATCTACTCATAACTGTCTCAAAAACATTTTCCTGCCATTTCTTTTTATTAATTTGATGTTTGTATAAACCTGGATATCTTAGTGTGCATCCAACTATGTGTACATTGGCTCTGTTGGTGTCATCAGTATCGTTATATGTAATAATGGACTATATGAGCTCCTTTGCCAGGCATTCAACTGAGACTGACAGGGTTGACACCATTTAACTGCCCCCCGGACATACATACATACATACATTCATTTCATTTCATTCATTCATTCATTCATTCATTCAAGGATCAGGGCAGTTTACATGAAATGGGAACAATACAATTAACTCAGTTTATGGTAATGTGGTAACAACAGTAACAATAACAACAATATAATGATAATAACAAACATTGTGGAATGGTAGAATACTAGAAACATGGATTAACTCGTACTGAGGACCAGTGGGTTGGGCGAATTTGTAGTGGTTGTCATAGGAGGAAGGCTTGGGGGCCAGTGGGAAGCAGTGGTTCAGAATGACCTCAACCAAATGCCTGGTGGAGGATCTCCCTTTTGCAGGTCCTGTGGAATTGTCCCTGTTCCATCAGTGCCCTGATCTGTTCTGGGAGCTTGTTCCACCAGGTGGAGGTCAGGATGGAGAAAGCTCTGGCCCTGGTTGAGGTCAGGTGGGTTTTTTGGGGGCCAGGGACTACTTGGAAGTTGGAGGTGGTAGAGTGCAAGGCTCTTTGAGATGTGTAGGTAGAGAGGCGATCCCTTAGGTATACTGGGCCCAGAACATGTGTGGCCTTAAAGGTGATAACCAAAACCTGAAGCCTCATACAGAATTCGACCAGAAGCCAGCACAGCTGCTGGAGGATGGGCTGGATGTGGGACCTCTGAGGTGTTGCTGTGAGGACCCTGGCAGCTGCGTTCTGGACCAGTTGTAGTTTCTGGATTAAGGATAATGGCAGGCCAGTGTAAAGTGAGTTGCAGTCTAGGGGTGACCGTTGTGTGGATCACCTTGGCTAGGTGCTCTGGGGCCAAATATGGCGCTAGTAGTTTGGCTTGGCAAGAGCCTCTTGTGGCGCAGAGTGGTAAGGCAGCTGTCTGAAAGCTTTGCCCATGAGGCTGGGAGTTCAATCCCAGCAGCCGGCTCAAGGTTGACTCAGCCTTCCATCCTTCCGAGGTCGGTAAAATGAGTACCCAGCTTGCTGGGGGGTAAACGGTAATGACTGGGGAAGGCACTGGCAAACCACCCCGTATTGAGTCTGCCATGAAAACGCTGGAGGGCGTCACCCCAAGGGTCAGACATGACCCGGTGCTTGCACAGGGGATACCTTTACCTTTACCTAGTTTGGCTTGGCAAAGATGGTAAAATGTCAGCCATATTACCGATGTGATCTGAGCCTCCATCACCGACATCCTCCACATCCTGAACCCAACTGACCCCCCCACGGATTCCATTTGAAAAGTTATATTGTATTGCTAATTGTAATGCTATTGTTGATCAAACTGATTCATACTGTTAATGTTCTGATTATTGTTATTATGGTTATAATGTACTCCCCCATGTTTTATGTAAACTGCCCTGAGCCTTATGGGAGGGTGGTATAGAAATATAGTAAACAAATAAATCTATAAATAAAATGTCTACAGCAGGGTCCCCAACCTTTTGATGGTCGAGGGCCATCTCCGGGGGTGGGGAAGAGCCAGTGGCCCGGGCGCCACGCATGCACGTTAGTGCCCCCTGGTGGTGAAAATGCGCATTGCTGTGGGGGAGGGGGGGAGAGGCAGGTTGATGACCCCCGGTCTACAGTACTGGGAAGACTGCAGGGAGATGCATTACTGTTAGAGGGCTGCTAGTTTAGGCTGCCAACCTGTATGTTGTGACTGGAGATTTCCCTACTATTACAATTGATTTCCAGGTCAATTCATCTGCAGAAAATGGCTGCTTTGGAAGGTGGACTCTGTGCGATATCATTGGTAGTCTGGCTTATGCCCAAGGCAAACAATCAATTGCTGAAATCTTTTCCAGGTTCCCTTAGCACAGAGTGCAGATAATGAACACGCTGTGAACCCCCTGACCGGACGGACCCATGTGTGTCTTCTCCCCATGCTAATTCTTACCAGGGTGCGCAGACGTATCAACCTCCCACAAGGAAGTGTCGTCCTGATAGCTGATTAGGAGCATGCAGGCTGTGGGCTCTACAGTAGCTCACCTGGCAATTAAGGATCCCTTCCACCTTCTGGCTACACTGGATCTTCTCTATCAGGATTATCTCATAATTCTTAAATTCAGTTTGGCCTATTATGGTTGTTTGGAGACCAAATGGACTAAACTCCCAAGATGATTTATTACAAGGTTACATATACCTATTGGTGGCTAGAGGGAAGGCTGCCAGTGAGAAGTACGAGTATACTTGGTAGAACTCCACCAGGTGGTATAGGAGAACAAAGGGACTGCAGTGGACTACTAAAATAGAGATACACTGACCTCTTACAGGAGGAATCAGATTGGCCTCCATGCCATGGACACAGGAAGTGGTTGTTGCAAAATGCCATCAAAGAGTGCAGGGAGGAGGTTGGCTCATCTTCTCTCCATAGTGCGGTCTCCTAAGGGGGTGGCAGTCAAAGGATCTCCAGTCCACCACAGATCTCCTACATGCAGGGTTCTTAAATGCTCTGATTAGGTTTCCTTTGAATCCATCTTCATCTTTAGTCTGAAATGGCTACTCTTGAAGACCATTTTTCTTGCGGCAGTTGCCTCAATCAGACAGGTATTGGGAATAGGAGTGTTCTCAAGCAACCAGTTTCTTGCATCCTTTGTAACGCCTAGGTGGTTGTCTATGGGACGTCCTTTCTGTCCTAGGCTGAATTCAGGTATCCACAACCTTTCAGGTATCCACAACCACTCACAGGTATCCACAACCTTTCTTCCCACATTTTGTCTTAACCCAAAGCATCAGTTGGCAAGGGTTTGGCACTCCGTTGAGGTAAGTAGAGCCTCAAAAGTCTTCCTGCCGTGAACAACTGAGTTACATAAGACAGGACACACCTTGGAACTCACACCAGTCTAAATAAGGGTGTGAGAACATTCAGACCCACCAGTGGAAAATGCTGGAAGAGTTGGATTGCAGAGGCCTTCAAAACCTCTGGTGTTTCCGGCCCGCCAGGGATTATGGTATATGCCCTTAGTAGCTCAGAGGCTGCTGCAGCCTTTAACAGCCTGGTCAATCTGAAGCAACAGCATAGAATGCCAGCATTTGTGCTTAATTTTATGTGTGAAAGCTTTCCTAGGTCATAGCTCACTTAGTCAGATATCAGGTATCTAATAAAGTGAACTTTCAGTCTTGAAAGGTTTTACACCTGGAAAATTCAGCTTTTGGGGGTAGGCAGTTGATATATAGTGACTGCCCACTAGGAGGCATGAGACTAGATGATTGGATCCCACTCCTTCATCTTTTAAAGAGGCTCAACAGAATGTTGTTTATCAGATATTGTTATTTATTTCTGTGCCATGAAGAGCTTCAGCTGCCTGCTTCCACATATTAAGCTGCTGTTCAAGAAGCCAAAAACATTTTTCTCTAGGATGGTGGTATAAAAGACTTCGCTCCCCAAACTCAGCACTGGAATGCCTCACCTGCATAGACAAGAACTGAGTTTTTTACTCCCACTCACTTATCTAGCCCCTAATCCCTTTTGTGTGCAGGAGAAGAAAGTAGCAGTGAATGCCCTTTTAGAAATCTGTTTTTAAGTCACGGCATTATCTAAGTTTGTGACTAAATAGTTACTGGCATGTTCCTTGATTGCTGATGCTGGAGAAATCAGCTAAAATTCTTAGGGAGGGAAAAGAACTTTTGAGGGAATAAAAAGCAAAGCCTGAAAATTTAATGCAAAGCCGAGAACAGTGGTGAATATACCCTGCAAAGAATTGGGCTGTGTTGCCTTTAAAGGTGGCTGATGGAAAGAGCAGGTTGAAAAAGCAGGGAGCCTTTTGGCAAGGAGCTGAGTCATACTAAGCAGCTACTCAGCTGTGCACATCAATAGAGTCTAATGAATGGGTATAATTAGGTGGAAAGGGAATTCCAGCCAGTTGGGGGTGGTCTGTGGATTAGTTGCTATAAGCGAAAGGTTCATTCCTTAGCTTCCCTTCTTTGCCCCCCCCCCTTCTCTGTTAGTGGAATGCTGATTGTTAAATAACAGCATGTAGTTTCATTTTAGCATATTTTGAATGTGTTTTAGTGCTAGGGATGTCATTTACCCATGGGAGGCAGAAAATCTCTTAACCCCAGGTCCTGTTAGTAGCCGTCACTCCAGTGGCTGGTGGAAGAAAAAAGCTTTGTTTTAACATAGGGTTTCCAGGGATTCTTACTGGAGGGACATCACTTCCAGGTTTTCCTTGGCAGTGATGGGACACAGTTGTGCTAAGCACCCTCATATCCTTGTGCCTCTGCCTAGAATTCTGCTGCAAACGTATCTAGTGCAAGTATTTAGAATACTTTCTTGGAATTATAGGACTATATCTGCTGCTATAGGAGACTCAGGAAATTACTTAAATCAGCAAAGGAATAATCTGACTGGCTTTGGGAGGTGAACTCAAGTATCCAATCAGGATAGTTCTCAGTCCTGGTAATGGCAAGTATGTGAGTGTGGGTGAATATACGTGTACACATGCAGAGATTTCAGAGCCTGGAAGATACTCACTCGTGGTGCTTAGTTATTTATTTTAATAAAACTTTTATGGAGTACAAACCACTTTGTCAGATTCTGCCTAGTCTGGACTCCTTAGGTGCTTCTGGTGAAGTGGACTGTAGTCTACATGTGGTTAGGAAAAAAATACGTTAATCTTTAAAGTGCTACTTTATTAAGGTCCCACACTAAACATAACTCCCTTTGTAGAAATATTTTATTCACTAGGGTTGCCAGCTTTGGGTTGAAAAACACCTGGAGGTTTTGGAAGTGGAGGTCAGGTTTTGGGGGAGGGGAGGGACTTCAATAACGCCCCAGAGCACCTTCCAAAGCAGTCTTTTCTTCTTTGCTTGGAGATCAGTTGTAATCCTAGGAGATCTCCAGCCAACATCTGGAGGTTGGCAACCCTGTAAATCTCAATAGATTTCTTTTCCCTATAATGGATCTGATCTGCATCCAGAAATTTGTGGTTGTGTTTAGAAGAAAAAATTAGACCAAATTGTCTCATTCCTGGTCTGTTGGGAAACTTTATCCTGTATTACCTTCAGTGCTTTTGCATGCCTGTACTTGTGCTGTGAGTTAGGGTTGCCGTCCTCCAATTGGGCCTGGAGATCTCAAAGAATTAAGATGAATTTCCAGACTACACTGGGTTCCCCTGGAGAAAATGGCTGCTTTAGAGACTATGGCATTCGTCTCAACTGAAGTGTCCCCTGTCTCCAAACCTGCTTCTTGGAATACATGAAGTTGTTTTAGCTCCCCCCCCCCCAGACATTCCAATAATTTGTCTACCCATGAGTCTCCTGATATATGCAGTTACATAGTGTGAGCAGGGCCGTATAGTTGCCTTGTGTATACAGCTTCAGTGTTCACCGTCTACTGGAATGTTCAGGAAGCACGTTCACACATACAAAGGGTTGTACATGCATGGTAAATACACACATTACCCCTGTTTGCATGAAAGATTTGAACTTTAAAAGCGGCAAGTATTGGTGCTATTAAAGTATAGGTTGTTGTCCGTTTCATTTAGATTTTTCACTGCTGATGCAAAATGTCTTGGGCCTTCTTTGCCCATTGCACTTCTGAAGGATTCGGGGAGAAGAGAGGGTTAGTGATATTGGAGCCATTCCACTGCAGGCATTCTTATTCCCTTTCTTCCAGGTTTTAAAAGCAATTTAACCTTGCAGGAGTCCTTGAGTGCAGTTCCTGCAGCTTTTCCCATAATATAGTTCCCATCTTCTGTTTGCTGTTCTGTGGGAATAAATCTTACATTCTAGATACACAATGCATTTCACTGCTTGCTGACTTGTGGAGGATATAATGGGGGAAAAGAGGTACTGCATAGCTGAGGCTGTTGGGTAGATGTGTTCCACTCAGTGCCTTGGTTGATAGCACTCTAAGTGCAAAGTTTGAGTGAAAAAGCCCCATAACAATAGGGGACAAGCTGTTGAACTATCTCTGCTCAATCCAGGCATGGCAAGTAACCTCTGCCAGCTGAGATCAATCAAAGATGACATGGCAGACTTTTGGAGAGTTTGTGTCTCTAGGGAGGGCTAATTTTTCTGTCATCTGCTGTTGTCCCTCTGGATATGATAAAGCTCTGGACCCTTACAAAAGCAGTGGGAAGTGGGGTAAAGACATCATGGGGGAATGTACTCCTTTATTATGAGATTAATTTGTGGCCAAAGGATAAGAACAAGGCCAAAGGATAAGAACTCAATACTTAAACATAGATATCGTTATCCATAAACCAAGGTATATGTAACCTTGTAATAAAGCAGTATGCATACAAAATGTTTCCTTCCACATAATCCCTTAGCTTTGTTTAAGGTTTATTTTATTTATTTATTTATTTTGCGATTTATTGGCCACTACTATCAGCCAAACTGGCTCACAATGGCTTATGTTGTAATAAGAAAATTACAATATCCTAAAATAATAAATCCAATTTGAAACCTCAAAAATAATAACAATGATGAAATTGTCAACACAATTCCGTCCCTTGGTGGGAAATCCTCAAAAATCTTGTGCTATAACTTAATAAGGGAAGATACAGTATCTATGATGGAAACTCTTCTATAAGGGAGGGAAGGGGGAAGAAGATCTTACAGCCCTGACCAAATGCCCAGTGGAAAAGCTCCATCTTGCAGTCCCTGCACAACAGTGATCGTTCTGACAGAGCCCTCAGCTCATCCGGGAGTTCATACCACCAGGTAGGGGCCAGGACCCAAAAGGCCCTGGCTCAGGCTCTGGATGAGGCCAGACATACTTCACAGGCGAGGGACCATCAGATTGTTAGTACTTGCAGAGCGTAGGGGGATAAGCAGTCCCTAAGATCTGTAAGGCCCAGACCTTGAAGGTCAGTACCAAAACCTTGTACTGGCTAGGTATGGGCACTCCTGTGAGGAACCTAGCAGCTGCATTCTGTACCAACTGTTACTTCTGGGTCAGGCACAAGGGCAGACTCAAGTAGTGTGAGTTACAGAAGTCTAGCCTAGAGGTGACTATTGCATGTATCACTATAGCGAGGTGTTCTGGGACCAGATAGGGCTCACTTTTTGCAGATGGAAAAATGCCAGTTGGGCTACTCTGGTGACCTGTGCCTCTTGACAGGGCGGCATCAAGGATCACTCTCAGATTCCTGGCTGAAGATGAGTTCTTTAATTGCACTCCATCTAGGCAGGGGATATGTGCTTCTAGTTTGGCCTTTTATAATCCAGCCACAGGACCTCCGTGTTGGAAGGGTTGAGTTTCAGGTGACTCTGCTTGAGCCAAACCATCACTGCTTCCAAACTACCAGCAAGTATTTCTGGGTGAGAGTCAGGCTGGCCATCCACCAGGAGGAAAAACTGGATGTCATCTGTATATAGATGACAGCCCAGCCCATAGCTCTGAATCATCTGGGCCAGAGGGCACATGGCTGTTTAACAATGTGGGGGAGAGAATCACACCCTGTGGTACTCTGCAATGGAGTTGATAAGGGCACAACAAGTCCTCTCCCACTGCAACTACCTGTATCCTGTTCTGGAGAAAAGAGATCAGCCTTTTCAAGCTTGTCCCATGAATCCCATTTCTGGCGAGGCAGTAGACTAACAACTCATGGTTGACCACGCCGAATGTGGCTGAGAGATCTAACATCACAAGTAATGCCAACCCCCTCCTGTCCAGCTGTCTCCGGAAATCATCCATCAAGGCGGCCAGTGCTGTCTCCACCCCATGGCCAAGACAAAGGTTAGACTGGAAAGATTCCTCCAAGAATGCCAGGAGCTGATCTGCAGTGGCCCTTTAAATTACCTTGCTCACAAGATGCAAGACTAGGTGGTAATTGGCTAAGTCCTACAAATCATGTTATAGTTTCTTGAGCAAGGGACAGACCAGTACCTCCTTGAATGGATGATAGGGAGATATTTACAATATCGCTGGGTCCCCCTTCAATCTGCTGGTTGCTGGATCTTTGCAGCCAAGACGGACAAGGGTCTAAGAACAAGTGGATGCACTTGCTGAGCCAACAAACTTGTCTACTTTGGTTATAGGGAGCCACCTTAAGCCATCAAATACCCACTCCCATGGTAGCCAAGGGGTGTGATCTACATATTGATGACAATCCAGTTGACTATTAATCATGGCCAGGAGGTCACTGTGGAGTGATGAGACTTTATCCTCAAAAAAACTCACTAATGCCTCTCATCTCAAATCCAATTTACTAATTTTTGGCACCCTTCTTTGAGGGCAGTAAGTGATTAAAATACCCTAAATAATTGTGCCAGGCAATAGCTTGCAGATGCAATAGAGGAGGCAAAAAACTCACGTTTCGCCACCTTAACCGACATCTCATACTTCCTTATAGACATGTGATAAGATATTCATTCAGCTTTGTTGTGAGTCTTCCTCCACACTTACTTAGCAGCAAGGCTGTCTTGCAGCAGGTTACACAATAATAAAACCCCATATAAAATACATATTATTAATCCCACCATTAAAATTAAATATCCCAGTCGCAAAAACCTATTGTCCCATCCCCAGATTGACTATCTCCCTCTCTGTGCATCATGGGGGTAATCTATGGATGCCGGTGGTCCACTACCAGGCGATGGTCTTGCCCGGTGATGATTAACCTTGGAGGGCCCTTCTGATCTCCCATGCCCTGGCCTCAACCAGAGACTTGGTGGAAGAGCTCCATCTTGCACGCCCTGTGGAACTCAGGGAGCTACTGCAGGGTTCTCAGCTCTTCTGGGAGCTCATTCCACCAGGTTGGGGCCAGGACTGAAAAGGCCCTGGCCCTGGTCAAGGCCAGGCACACTTCTAGGGGGCTGGGTAGCACCAACAAGTTAGTGCCCGCAGAGCATAAAGCTTTGCGGGGGGCATAAGGCAACAGTCAATCCCTCAGATATGTGGGTCCCAGACTGCAAAGGTCTTAAGGTCAAAACTAAAACCTTGAACCTGATCTGGCTGCAACTGGCAGCCCATGTAGCTGCCTCAGCACAGGCTGGATATCGGCCCTCCAAGATGTTCCTGTGAAGACCCTGGCAGCTGCATTCTGTACCAAATGCAAGTTCCAGGTCAGAGACAAGGTTAGGCCAGCATAGAGTGAGTTACAGAAGTCAATTCTGGAATTGACTGTCTCATGGATCACGATTGCCAGGTGGTCTGCAGACAAGCAGGGCACTAGTAGCCTCACTTGGCATAGATGGTAAAATGCCTGGCGGGCTACCTTCATAACCTGAGCCTCCATAGAAAGTGACGGATCAAGGATCACCCCCAAATTTCTGGCCAGGGGCACGATGTTAAGTTGCGTCCTGGTCAGGATGGGTAAACACACTTCCTGAACTGCCCTCTTCCTAGCTATAGTAGGACCTCCATCTTGGAGGGGTTTCAGGGAACTCTGCTCGAGCCACCCAGCTACAGCTTCCAGACATCTGGCGAATGGTTCTGGGGGGGAGTCTGATAGGGAGATGGAGCTGGGTGTGATCCTCATATTGATGACAATCCAGCCTGCAACTCTGGACCGGCTGAACCAGAGGGCGCATAAAGATGTTAAAAGGGATAGCACCGCCCCTTGTGGGACCCCACAAGGGAGTCGAAAGGGGCACAACAACTCATCCCCTACTGCCACCCTCTGTATCCAGTTCTGCAGGAAGGCGAGCAGCCATTGAAGAGCTGTTCCATATATCCCTATCCTGGCGAGGCGGTAGGCCAACAACTCATGGTCAACCATATTAAATGTGACTGACAGATCTAACATCATGAGCATGGCCAAACCACCCCAGTCCAGCTGGCATCGGACATCGTCTGTCAGAATGACCAACACTGTGTCCACACTGTAGCCAGGACAGAAGCCCGAGTGGTATGGGTTGAGTGCTAAAGTTTCCTCCAAGAATGCCAGGAGCTGGTCCACAGTGGCCCTTTCAACCACCCTACCCAGAAATGCAAAATGTGAGACTAGGTGGTAGCTGGCCAGGTTCTGCGGATCAAGCAACAGTTTCTTTAGTAAAGGATGAACTACTGCCTCTTTCAGTATCTCAGGGAACTCCCCAGAACACAGGAAGAGATTTATAATATCCCTGAGTGGGCATCCTATCCACTGGCTGCCCTCCTTGAGCAGCCAAGATGGTCAGGGATCTAGGGGATAGGTGGTTGCCCTCACAATACCAGCAACGTGTCCACTTTGATTAACAAGAGTCATCTGAAACCATTAAATGTCACATCCAAAGATGGGCCATTCTTGAATCAACAATACAAACATTGCAATTTTGATTGCTTGGTCAGCTGGGTCCCATTCCAACAACAGTGTAGTAGCCAAATGCAAGATCATATCTTTAGAAATAAAGATCAGACAGAGTTACAGAACTGGTATGAGTGTGCTGGAAAGCAGTTTAATGAAACCTTTTGTGTAATGCTATAACTGACTGATTTTGGTTAAAGTGATAATTGTTATCGTGTGTATGAAAACTGGGTCTAGAATTCCTTTCCTCCTTTTATTTCAGGTGGAGCAACCTGATGGCTCTCCTTTCTTGCACAGATCATTTATAGCTTCACTGGATCTTTACATCTATTAGAAGTGACACAGCCCCTTGGTAGTCCAGGTAAGAATCTTAGCTGGATAGAGATCCTAGAAATATCTACAGCTGGGAAGAGGGGTGAAATCTTACAGTGATCCCCCAATCTCAGACCTTCATGCTAGTGCTACGAAAATTTATAGAGAGAAAAAAAATGATCGCATCTTTCCACCAGGGGTATGATTGAGGCCAGAACAAGCAAATAAAATCGTATGGGCCTCTCTCCTTCCTATCCAGAATAGAATCCCATCAGTGAAAACTGAATATACGGGAAAATAGTGGGCATATTGGTGTATTTCGTATATTTATTGTTTTGTTGTAATTTAAACTGATTTTAACATGATGTAAACCACCCCGAGTCTGGCTACAGAGAGGGGTACTATATAAATTTAATAATAATAAAATAAATTAAATAACTGATCATTTGGAAACGTCTGTGGGATTTGCCAAAAAATCCTATTTTCTTTGTGATATATCCACATCTACCTTAAAGCTTACCCTACTGCCTCCCTTGAGGATTATACAGTTCTCACTTGATCCCTTCCCAAGTGTTTCAGATGAGTGTTATTGGACAACTTCCTCTACTTTTCCTTGGGGCACTCTTTCAATTTCTATTAAGTGAACAAATAGAATTTGCCTTGTAATGTGTGAACGCCAAGGCTTGGTAACATATATACCTTTAAAACATATGCCATAGGAAAGCTCACAAAGAAAACCTGCAGATGACAGCCCTCACATACATACCAGGGTTGCCAATCAGTTGTCATGACAAATCTCCAATGACCAATCTATCTTCCTTCATAAATCTGTCTAGTTCTTTCTTATATTCTTTTAAGTTGGTGGCCAACACTGCATGTTATGGCAAGGAGTTCTGCATGTCAACTACCCACTGTATTACGTAGTCACTGTTTATAGTTTATTGTTTTGTCTGTCTTGAATCTTCTACCAGTATCATTAGGTGGCCTAGAGTTCTATTTTTTGACAGAGGAAAAAATTCTCTGCCCCCTTTTTCTTCACCACACAAACGTGTAGATCTTGATTATGTCAACTCCAACAGTTGTCCTTTTTCTAAACTCAGAAGTAGAGATGGGCATGAACTGGTTGACAAACTAAACTTTATCATGAGTTTTGGCTTATTCAGGATTTGTGAACTGAAGTTTCTGAACTGAAGAACCATGGCAGACTTTCCTGAATTTTGGCAAGTCTTCACACTATTCAGGAGGGGAGTGTACAAATCTTCTCCTCCTCCTCCTCTTCCTCTTCCTCCTCCTCCTCCTCCTTCTTCTTATTGTTATCTTATCCATTGGGTGCCTCTTAATAATTGTGAAACAGCCTTGGGGAATGAACGGTCTGGCCTTTCCAGAGCCAATCAGGGTGCACCCAGCTGCACCCTGATTGGCCCTACCCCTACAGATCCCGCCCTCTCTCATCAAGCCCTCACCCCTTGCTTCACAGATGTGCCTGGCTCTACCTCTCCACTTGCAGGGCCACAGGTGAGAGGCCGCAGGGGAGGGGGTGCTTCCCAAAGGTCTGGAAAGCACACCTTTCCTGCGAGGCCCCAGATGTACTTGCCAGGCCCCCAGGAAACCATCCAGCCACAGGGGGGGGAGCGCTTCTCAAAGGGCTGAAAAGCATACCTAGGGCCTCACTGAGGCCCCAAGTGTGCTTTCCAGGCCCCTGGGAAGCCTTCCGGCCGTGGGGGGGGGGCAGCGCTTCCCAAAGGCCTGGAAAGCGCTTCCCAGAGGCCTGGTGTGCTTGCCAGGCCTCCGGAAAGTCATCAGGCCATGGGGGGTGCTTCCTGGGGGCCTGGCATAAAGGAGGGGGTGGAATACCCCCTGGGAGGTACTTCATTCCCATATTTAATCCTCGGATATGCAAGGGTTTAAACTTTAAATAGATCATGAGATTATATGAATGGGTTCTGCTTGGGAACTGGCATATCTGTTGGTGTAGGCTCATGGTTTGGTTTGTGGTTCATGCCCGTCCATACTTCTCACAGTCCCTCAGTTCTGAGTCAACATGTATTAGGGCAGAAGGAAATAAAGAAGAGATTATGTCAGTTGAAGAAGTTAGGTGGGGATGTTATTGGACTGTGATGTTGTCTAGCTCTTGACCATTTGAAGATTTTGTGAGGATTGCAGCCTTCAAACATACAGTTGCATTTCTGTTAACTGGGGGATCTTCTAACAACTAATGCTATTTCTGTTCTTCAGCAACATGTCTAATCCTTTCTGGATCTTAGTTTCACTGCTGACCTTTATTTCATGAACTCTTAATAGCCACTCAAGAGCCCACAATTATGCTATATATAAGTTAATTTACCATTAGACAAAGTGAAGATTTTCACAGTGTAAAATGAATTCTAGGGAAAGTTTAAACAAAGAAGGGTGTAACTGTCAATGGATTTGTATGCACAACCTTTATATTAAATAGATGAGAAAATGTATGACTTTGAAGATTTTAAACTATTTGAAAGAGAACGATGTGCAAATGATGAATATGTCTTTGCAAAAAAAGTATAACCTTTTAATGAAATAGGACACCGAAGATGAAAAGGGAAAGAGTGTATGACAAAGTGGCACAGGAATTTTGATTATGACATACAAATGGAACAATGGGAAGGAAAGTGGTTGAAGGGAATTAAATTTACATTACGTTCTAAGTTTAAGGAGAATTATTATGATGACTAGAGGCAAAGCCTGTTTCACCCAGGAATACAACGGGGTTAGCACATACTACTGCACTGTGACCTTCCTGGGTAATGACCCTCCTTCCTGCACTCCCCACTCAATCTTGAGATCCAGTGTGGTGAAGGGGTTAAAGAGTAGCAGATTCTGATCTCAAGAACTGGATTTAATTCCCGACTCTTCCTCCGTGTGCTGCCAGCTGGGTTGCCAACTTCCAGGTCGGGCCTGGAAACCTTCAGGAAGATGAAAGAGAGAAAGACAGGATGATAGAGAGAGAAAGAGACAGAGAAAAATACAGAGAAAAAAGAGAGAAAGCCATGGGGGATGGGCTGCCTCCTTCCCCATCTCACAGAGCAGGGCAGGCAGGGGAGGCCATGTGTGTGGAATTCTAGAAATTAGAACCCTTAGTTCAGTTAATTCTCCTGAATTTATTTTTCAATGGAAACTCTCAGTGTAAGCAGAAAACAGTGGTGAACTTCCTTATTATAGCAACAAGAGTGATAATTGAAACAGATTGAGAAAATGCAGATAATATCTCATTTGATAAATTGCAAAATCAAATAAGGCAGTTTATGATTTTGGAAAAATTAAGCAGTAAGATTAAGGTATTTCAAGGGGGGAAACTATGAAGAGTTCAATAAAATTTGGATTAAGTTGGCAAATAAGGAATTTTTCAGAATGTAATATAAGTTAAATGATATTGTAATGGAGGTTGTGCTATAACGAGTGATGGATTGTATGGTAACAGAAATCAAAATGAAGTTTCAGACTATATTCTTTTTAGTCTTTCTTGTGTTCTTTCTGCTGTATTGTCTTTAGTTTTATATGCTATTTCTTTTCTTGAAATAAAATTAAATTATTGATTTAAAAAATTGGGGGATACAAATTCATGCATATATATCATGCTTTCTCAGCAGGGGTTTCTCAGCAGTCCTGGAAGGGTTTCACCAATTGGGTGGGAGTTAATTATTTTTTTTCTATTATTTATTTATTTTTTTAATTGGGTGATATCACCATATATTATTATGTTGGCCTGTGCCCCCCAATAGTCAATAATGGCCATGTGGGGGTGGAGAGGGGAGGAGGCCCAATCATAAAAATCATTGATGACCAAGGCTCATCACACCTTGTAGCGACTGGAGTGCAGAGAGGTAAGTACCGTATATACACATAAGTTGATCCGCATATAAGCCGAGGCACCTAATTACACCACAAAATGCTGGAAAAAATTATCAACTCACATATAAGCTGAGGGTGGTGTTTGGATAGGTTTTTCTCCTTTCCTCCCCTCCCCCCTGTTTTGGGCAGGATTTTTTCCCCTTTTCTTCCCACCCTCCTCTTCCCTCCTCTTTCCCTCTGACCCCTCTTGCCTTTATTCCTTGCTCTAGGGGCGTTTCCTCCTTCTGCTCTTTGCTCTCCCTCTGTGGCAGAGGATTCAGAGCTTCCTGCAGAGCTTCCTGCAAAATGTGATAGCCTCGTGCTATGGCAGGGGTGGAGACTGCTCTTTCCCTCCCAGGCTTGATGCGTCTCTGCTGTTCCTGCCTTTGCTTCTTTGGGCAAGTATACTTGTCTCCCATCCCCACCCTCCTGTCTTGTCTGGAAGCTGGTTTTGTAATACCAACATATAAGCCGAGGGGGACTTTTTCAGCTTTAAAAAAGGGCTGGAAAACTCGGCTTATATGCAAGTATATACGGTACTCTAATTTTAACTTTATTGCATGGGGGGGTAGCAGGGAGTGATGCAGTGGCAGGTGGCTGCCCCAGCCCACTTCTAGGCCCAGCAGAATAGGTTGCTGAAGGAGCATGATGTCACATCCAGAGGGAGTCTCTGGGTGATGTTACTCCTGGTGACATTTGACTTCCAGGGGCATGGCAGGGGTGTGTATGGCCTGCTGACATCACTTCTGGGTTTTCTCAAAGGCTAAAGAATGTTTCAGGGGTTCCTTAATAGTAAAACGTTTGAGAAAGGCTGATCATACAAAAGATTCTTAAGACTAACCTACAAATGAAACCAGAAGTATTTTTGCTTGATATATAGAAATTTAGAAAAAATCATCGGAGTCTGCTTTTATATATGATAACAGCTGTGCAATTACTGTATGTTCAAAACTGGAAAACAACAAATATATCTATTATAGAATAGAGGACTGGCTGATAAAAATGAAAGATTTTGCAGAAATGGCTAAATTTACATCATTGGTTAGAGAAAAATCAACAATTTCTTGTACTACTAACTAGAAACTTCTTATAGACTTCTTGCAATACAGAGATAAAAATGATTTTATGACTTGTGGCTTCAGAGATTAAAGTTGAAATAATTTCAAAGTGACATGATTTTGGGCATGGCTGACTGGAAACTCAAAAATTTATTGTAACGAGACTGTTCTTTGTTCTTTCTTTTTCCCTTTTTATTTTCTCTTTTCTTCTTTTGTCTGTATTGGAACAACTAATAAAAATAATAGTATTAACAGATTTTCACACTACCACTCTAAACTAAATGTTATGTATTGTTGACCCAGTTTTGAGTCAAGCAATATAGGGATGGGGGTTTCATACAGCAAATTTCCTTTTGTAAATGAGCTGCCTCTGAAGTGCCTTGGTAATCTCAAATAGTGGCACTTTTCCTCCCACGCACACTTTTGGGTGATCTTCCTTGGAGTACAACAGCGCTAAATCTATATGGCACTGAATATTGACTCAATGGAGTAAAATAAAATCAGAGTCCAGTGGCACCTTTAATACCAACAAAGATTTATTCAAGGCATGAGCTTTCGAGTGCAAGCACTCTTCATCTTCTTTCATGACAAGGAATATATAGCAAAAATCAATTCTGTTACATCAGTAGACTGTGTCATAATCAAATACAGCCAATGAGGCACCCAGATGGTAGTGATTATAGTACTGGAATTCTTTATTGGTTTGGTGCTATAGGGCTAAACCTAGAACATTTTAAAAGTCCATAAAAGATCACACTGTGAACAAGAACAGGGGTGGGGAAACAACGTTGTAGAAAGTACGTACTATGGACATTTGAAACAGCAGATCAGAAGCTCAATGAAGGGTTAGAAAATGGAAGAAAACAGTTTCCCTCAGAAGTAAAGTCAACCAGACTTTACTAACCTGATGCAAATAGGTTTGCATAAACAGGTAAATAAATTCCACTATCAGACAGTTACTAAAATGAGTCTGTCTGAAATGACAGGAAAAAATGCATTAGCAACCAGTTACTCAAATGGAATACAAGGGCTGTTGGAAAATGGCCAGGATGTCTTTTTCTTATAGTTCCATTCCAGCGTTGCCCTTTGTGGAAGCAATCCCTCATTAAGCATTCCTATTCTAAACTGACATTTAAAATTTTTAATTTTATTTCTTTTTAAATTAAAAAAATCTTTACTGTTCATTTTATTTTTTTTATTAGAGAGAAACTAAGCTTCATTTGTTGTACAGGTGGTTCTATATACCGCTTTGCCTACTGTGCTTGCCTGTTGATGTACAACTTACTTGCAAGGAGATGTGTGTGCCTGCCCATGGCATGTCACTTCTTGACATTCTGAGCTAATCTCCCATCATAATCTAGTGTGTAGGAATGGGCAGGGATATGCAGCTACAGAAAAGGCTTGGTTGTGCATGTCACGGTTAGTGGAGAGCAGGTTTTGCTTACATTCTAGAAATGTGCTTGGATTCCTTATATTTCTGCCAATATAAGTGAATGGCGGCCATTTTTTCCTATAGGAAAAATGACTTTGCCGACAGTGCTGTAGCCTGGATGAGAAATGAGCATCTAACCTTTCTTCCCATGGATGACCTGCTGTCATCTTGACTGTGTGCCTTTGCATGGAGAACATAGTGACTTGCACCCACCCCTTTCTGTGGAGTCTCCCTGCAATTCACAGAGCCTCCTCCAGCATGCACACCCCATGTCATATTGGTGGGCATTTTGCTAGCCCTCAAAAGTCCTTCACAGCTTGCAGTTACTGAACATGACATGGGTACTTGAATAGGACACTGAACTGGTCAATTACGGAGGTATGGTATTTTGAAGGAAACCTCTATGCACCTTCAGTGATTCAAAGAAGGCACTGCTGAAGTCCCAGGAACTAAATCCATGTCTTGTGGAAGGCCAGAAAAGAGGGTTACTTCTGTTCGGAGTAAGAGAGCCGATACCTAGTAGAGGGCAAATGGAAGTTCAAGAAAGAGGATGCTGATTTGCTTAACATAGTTTAATTGCCATGCTGTAGGTATCCCAAATTGCCATTGAAGTTGTGCTGGTTTTGATGTGCAGTGTCAGTGGCATTTTTTAATATCTAAAAAGTGCCTGGCAGTTATATTATTAACATTCTTCCAGATGTTTACCTGAAAATTCTTTTAAATTAATTGCATCCTGTTGGCTCTGGTCCTACTTTCTGGGGCAACAGAAAACAACTCTGCTCCATCTTCTATATGGCAGCCTTTCAAGTACTTGAATACGGCTATCATATCACCACTTAGTCGTCTTCTCTCCAGGCTATACAGACCAAGGTCTCTCAACCTTTCCTCTTATGTCTTGGTCTCCAAACCGCTCACCATTTTCATTGCCCTTCTCTGGACACACTCCTTAATTGTGATGCCCAAAACCGGACACAGTATTCTAAGTGAGGTCTAAGCAGAGCAGTAAAAATGGGTAACATCACCTCACACGATCTGGACACTATAGTTATTTTGATACAGCCCAGTTTTCCAGCCTGTCAAGATCATCCTATATCCTGATTCTGTTTTTTGCTGTTTGGTAACTCCCCCCCCCACCCAGTTTAGTAAATTTAATAAGCACCCCCTCTGAAAATTTAATAAGCACCCCCTCTGTTCCTTCATTCAAATCATTTATGGATATGTTGAACAACACAGGGCCCAGGACAGGTCTCTTAGATACTCCACTTGTCAGTCCTCTCCAAGAGGTTGATAAACCATTAGCAAGCACCCATTGGGTGCCATCTGTCAATCAGCTATCAATCCACCTAATACTAGTAAGATCCATACCTCATTTTACCAACTTGTCAACAAGAACCTGAACTCTTACTGTGGGAGGCTGCTCTTACTGTGCAGTGCTGGGAGTTGGGGGTAGGTCCTCCCAGGAGCTCTTGGGGTGGCTGGCAGGCCAAGGTGGAGGCTGCAAGGACTTGTGGCTCACACAGAGGGCTAGAAGAGCCTCTGATTGGCCCTCAGTAAGAAAAGAGACCCTCCCAGTGAGGGCCAATCAGAGGTCCTGTGGCACTTACTGACATAGCGCCAGCTTCTCTGAGTGGCCTTCAAGGGGTAGGGTCCTCCCCACAAGGGCAAATCAGAGGGCCAGCACATCATCAGGGTGCATGGTTATGATTTTATGTATATAGGTATGATATGATAGATATTTCTGAAATGAGTCACCTGTTCATACATACACAATGAGTAACATAAAAGCAAGAGATACAAAAGGCAGGATGATAAAAGCTTTGCTACTGTTCTGACCAAGCAGTGATGTCAGGGCTCTCTCGGCCTCACCTCCCTCGCAGGGTGTCTATTGTGGGGGGAGGAGAAGGAGGACAGGTGTGGGCCACTTTGGGACTCCTTCGGGTAGAGAAAAGTGGCATATAGGAGCCAACTCTTCAGTAATATCAGGGCTCACATGGCCTCACCTCCCTTGTTGGGTGTCTGTTGTGGGGAGAGGAAAGGGAAGGCAAATGTGGGCCACTTTGGGACTTCTTCAGGTGGAGAAAGGCGGCATATAAGAACCAACTCTTCTTCTTCTACCTCCAAATTATTAATGTTAATATTATTATTGTGGTGGTTATCTATATGTTATGGAAAAACTAAGTTCCATGTATTGTTCTACGTTTTATGTAAACTGCCCTGAGCCTCAGGGGAGGGTGGCATATGAATACTGCCACTGGAACAATTATCTGGGCTTAAACCATTTTCTCTTTGCATGCAAGCATTGAGGTTTCTCCAAGGCTAGGCTTCCTCTGCCATTATGTCCACCCTGTATCATGGAAAGCTCCTGCCATTAGTGATTGGTGGCCCTTGAGGCCTAGAAGAAGAAGAGTTGGTTTTTATACTCTGCTTTTCACTGCCCCTAAGGAATCTCAAAGCAGCTTACAATTGCCTTCTCTTCTTCTCCCCACACCAGGACAGCCTTTGAGATAGGTGAGGCTGAGATAGCTCAAACAGGACTACTTGGTCAGAGCAACACTATCAGGGCTATGATGAGCCTAAGAACTTCCAGTTTAAGGTAGGATTTTGGGGTGCTTTGTACATGGATGGTAGAATGAGGACCTGAGGGGTCAGCAATGCCAGGAGAGAACACAATGTAATTTGGTGTCTGCAAGCATACTCCCTGTCATCCCTAAATCCTTCCGGGAAAGAAACTCTCTTAAAAAGAAGAACTGGCAAAAGGCAGCCGAGCAGCATCCAAGAGGGGAGCCCTCAAGGTACTTTTGTTCCAGTGAGTAGGAGTCTTTAGATCCGCTTAGACATTAAAGGCAACACAGTTCCATTCCCAAAGTTTCAGCTGAAAGGGAGAGGGAGAAATGTGGCTGCAAAGGAAGGAAGGGAGGTCATTAAAAATGGCATCTAGAAACCAGCCTTTCTTCTCCCTCTCTCCATCTAGCCCCAGGAAATAAATTGGGTCAGACTTGAAAGTGAGTTGCCTTGCTGTGGATTTAATTTTAGCTCTTGCAGACTAGTTACCATATCGTAAATGCCAGGTGATTTTTAGGAAACATGCCCAGCGAGGCTTAGCTGCTGTGTAACAAGATTTCTGTCTTTTTTCTTCGGTAGCATGCTTTCAGTAAGCAATTGTGGGTTAGTCTGCAGCAAGGATAAAGGGAAGCAGCTAGCCCTGTGTCAGTTGTTTAGCTTTTGAGTGAAGTGCAAGTACTGTCATACGTGTTCCCTATGGATGCAGGATCCTTTTTACTTGGAGAAGGGGATGAAAAAGAACGGGTGTACAGGCATTCTTATCGGCCCACTTGCAGACAGCACTAGCTGCAAGCTTCCGTTTGATTCTCAGGGGCCTTTTCATCATGATGATCTTTACAGACTAGGGATGCCAGTCCCCATGTGGTCCCTGGAGATCCCTGGGAATTACAGCTCATCTCTGGGTTACAGAGATCAGTTCCTGTGGAGAAAATGTCTGGTTTGTAGAGCGAATGCCTTGGCACTGTACCCCACAGAGGTCCCCATCCCCTCCAGGCTGCATCACCAAATCCTCAAGAGTTTCCCAACCTGGACCTGGCAACCCTGTCCCCCACCCCCCTGCCAGTAGCCAGGGGGATTTGGCAACCCTTGTCACAAACATAAGAAATAAGGCAATGGTTCAGACCTCTGGTTCACACAGAACAGTGTTCCTTATTGAGAAATCTGTGGTGGGGCAGGCTTCCATGTTTGGGAGGAGCTCCTCTAGGCAAGCAAGGTCAATCTTGCAATCCCTGAGGGGGGAGGGGCTTCTCTTACAGAACCCAGACTTTGACCCTTCCTGAAGTCAAAAGACAAAAGTCGTTTTCTGTATTCCAAGGATCACTGCAATTCTGAGACTTTCCTTGTTCCCTACCTAACTTTTGTTACTGACTTTGGAGATTGTCTGGGAAAGGGAAACCCCCCCCCCTTTGGTGGCTAGAGAGCAATGGACAGTCCTGCTTGAGAAGAAGGCTTCCTTCTTTTGAAGTAGAAGTGTTGGTTCTTATATGCCGCTTTTCTCTACCCAAAGAAGTCTCAAAGGGGCTTACAATTGCCTTCCCTTTCCTCTCCCCACAACAGACACCCTGTGAGGTAGGTTAGGCTGAGAGAGCCCAGAAGGCAGTCCTGGACTTCCAGCGCCATTTACTGGCTTTTAGGATAATTATCCAGGACTATTCTGCTGGATTAACTGTGGTGCTACCCTTGTACCACTTTGATAGCAGGAGTCTGGTTAAAGTGGGAAGATCTGGTTCCAGCACCTCCTTTGAATTAGCTGTCAGGGTTTTTTAGGGGGAGAATAAGGGAATACTTAAGACCATCTACAGGGGATTAAGTTAGTTAATGGTATCCCTGGTGGTGGTTTCTTGGAACCAGCTGGGGGCAGAGCTGTGAGAACTCCCTTGAGGCGGGATCTGGCCTTGCTCCAATCAGCCGGTGACATAAGACCACTGGCTGGTAGACGTGAGGTTAGGGAGGGTTTTGTTACGGGTGGGACTGGGTTGGGTGGGTTAGGGTGGGTTATTATTAGGCAGCTAGTGGGATTGTTAGCGCTAGGGAATTAGTTGAGATTGTAGTCCCCTGGTAAGTACAATCTCAACTAATTGGGGGAGCCCAATCTGGGGCTGGGATCATGATCGTACTGGGTTGAGAGCGATATGGTTGGGGGAGGAGGCTGGACAAGAGAAGGCCACGGAGCACTTGGCCTCGGGCCAAGCCGTGGTTACACAGCAGAGGCTCGGGGCATGCTCACTGCCCTTCTAAATTCTGTCCCATCCCTAGATATACTGGGGAAGAGGCTAGGGTGGATCCGGTCTTGGTCTTGTGCAATGCAAGGTCAATTAACAACCAAGCCTTGAACCTGCAACAATTTTTTGCGGAGTCTGGGGCTGACCTTGCGTGCATGACCGAGACCTGGGTGCGGGGTGGCGAAACGGTCGCCTTAAAAGAACTCCCCCCCCCTGGTTTTGCAGTCCTCCACCAACCCCGGGTCCATAGTAGGGGAGGGGGGTGGCAATCTTAGTCCGGGAGGCTTTCTCCTACAGGGCTCTCCCGGCTCCTGACGTCCGGGGAGTGGAGTGTGTCTGGAGATCAGATGCTATTCCTGAAGATCTCCTGGCCCTCACCTTGAGGTTGGCAACCCAGATATGCAAAGTCCCCCCACCATGATATGCTCACATAGATTTTATGCAAGAATCAGATCTTTGCCTGGATTTCTTCATATAATGTAATGCGAGAATTGGATCTCATTCATTCATTCATTCATTCATTCATTGGATTTTTATCCTGCTGCTCTTGTCACAGCTGGCTCGTGGTGGCTCAGAACCATAAAAAACAATATAGTCAATATAGTCAATAAAACAATTCCAATACAAACATCAGTTTACAGTAAACAAAACAACATTGGTTGTTTATACTAATAAAATACATGTCACAGTCTCCAGCATTGTCATATGAATTTTGTAATGGGGAGTTGCTGTTATATAGAGGAGTGACCATTAGATGCTAACCACATTTCCTTTTCTTGTTAGATCTTTGGGAGATGTTTCAAAGTTTAGTCTCTATATCAGCAATGTATAAGAGCAGTGGGGATATGGGGACTAAGTCCTGTAACTTGGGAATATTCAGACTGGAGAAGAGGAGGTTGAGAGGGGACATGATTGCTGTCTTTAAGTATCTGAAAGGTTTTCACTTGGAGGGGGGCAGGGAAAAGTTCCTGTTGGCAGCAGAGGATAGGACCTGAAGTAATGGCTTTAAACTAAGTATAGAGTGGTAACAGCCAGATAATCAGGAAAAAAATTTTCACAGTCAGAAGTTCAGCAGTGGAATTGACTGTCTAAGGAGGTGGTGAGCTCCCCCGCACTGACAGTCTTCAAGCAGTGGCTGGACCAATACTTACCATGGATGCTATAGGGAGATCCTGCATTGATGGCATATATGACCCCTTCCAACTATATGATTCTGTAAATACATTTTATCCACCAAGTAAGCTCCTCTTCTTGGAAACCCCGTCTAGCAACTCTCTAAAGAAATTATTAGCTTAGCATTACACTCCACCCCATCACTGATTTGATAGCAAAGTATTTCGCTTGGGGCAGTCTTTGCTGTGACTAGGATGATGGCAGGGGCAGTAACTATCATCAACGCTCGCTTTCCCCTTTCCCCTGAATCTTGCTTTTCCTGTTAAATCTGTCCAATTAGTGTCTATTAGTCACTCAGTGTTAAAGCAATGAGAACAATTAAGGGTGTGAAGAGTTTCCAGATGCAGCATTAAGCACAGGAACTGGCAGGCTGCTGTCTGATCCCATATGCAAGCAGTTGTTGGAGCGAAGGAAAGAGTAGAGGCTGTGAGATAGATCTGGATACTCTGTTTAGATACTGTGCCATCCTGTGCATGGTAGAGAGGAGGCAGGTTTCCTTCTTTGTGCAGCAATCTAATTACAAATCTGTTCTAAAACCATATTTATGGGATACTCGGGGCAAAGCCCATTGCACCATCCAGCAGGTTGAAGTGAAATTCCAGTTATGGTATTATAAGCTATGGAAGCCTCTCTCTGGTAGTGTTACTGGAAGGATACAGTGTCAGCCAGTTCATGTATACTTTACAAACAATCTAAGTAAAATGTGAGTACGGTGCCTAAAAGTTTAGGTTCCAGAAGGTAGCTGATTCTACAAGATTACAACTTTAAATGGCCATGATCCAGATCCAGTTAATTCTCATCCCTTTAATGAAAGGACTGATGTTACAGATGGCAAGAAGTTCCCTGAGTGGCTAATGAATTCTGCCCAGATCCTGGCTTAAAAAGGATGGTAAGGGGTCTTGAAAAGGGATGTTCATAGAAATAGAAGACCAGCGTTGCACAAAACTAGAACTTCCTATTCACAGTTGAAATCCACCACTGGCTATTATTGTCTGTGAGCAGAGAGCAGTACAATCCTGTGCATTGGAACATACATGAAATACGTCTGACAATTGTACCCGCTTGTCCACTCAGGCAATTAAATTCCCTAAGGCTGAGCTAGTATATCTTGACAATGAAAGCAAGCTTCCTAGCTAGTTCTGTGAGGTGGTTTGGAAACTAGGTGTCTGTGGGCACCAGCTCCCTTTGAAAGAGCGGGAATGCAATTCCTTCCCTTCAGGTGTAGTATCTTTGTCCCCATTCATAGAAAACGGGGAAAGTTTCATTTTAACATTACCTATGAGAAGGTCTTGCCCCCTCTTCTTACAAGGCACTTGCAGGCCTCCCTTGTGAACCCTGATTGGTTTCCAGACTCCAAGAAATGCTGCTCAGTGGAACAGCAAAATTCAAATATTACTTCATGATATTTGAAGTCATACTCCAATTTCTGGGTTGGGCCCAAGAGTCTTCAGTAGATAAGGAAGCACAATAAAATGGTAACCAGGACATTTCTCCAGCAGATAAGGAACTAGAGTACCAGGGGAAATTGATACCAAAGAAAAGTTGGCTAGTGATGATCCACAGATGAATTTAAATATGAGATTTATGGTACTGATAGATTTTTTACTGTGGATAATCACTAGCTGGCTTTTCTTTGGTACTAAGATCCCTTGGTACTCTAGTCCCTTATCTGTTGGAGAAATGACCTAGTTCCCTTTTTATTGTGCTTGCTTATCTATTGAGGACAGTTGGACCCAGCCCTGAAATTGCCACCATGTACTGGTGGGTAACGGTGCATCATTAAGGAATTGATTTTTAGATACAGCTTTATTCTTTGTTCAGTAACTTTGATTGAGGCTGGGGTTAGAGATTCTTTTAATGGGATTCAAATGGTTTTAAATTTTAAAAATATTATTTTTGTAATATCTGTAACCTTCTCTATCTTGCACTCTTCATCCAAGCATCACGGACTGGTGTTTGTGCTGGTTGTACCATCTAGCTTTTCAATATCCTACTCTATACAGTAAATTAGGCTGAGAGGTAGAAACTTTCTCAGAAAGCTTAATATGGGGATTTGAACCCCAGTTTCCATTGTCCAACTCAGACATTCCCTATTATTTTGCATGCAGAAGACGTAAAAAGATTACTGCAAGTGGGTCTTCCCTTATCTCTGACTTGGAAATTACAATTGGTACATAATACAGCTGTTCAGGTCCTCATGAGGACCCTGTGGAGAACCCACATTTGACCTGTTCTCCATCAGCTGCACTGGATGATGATCAAGTTCTGGATCAGAAGAAGAAGAAACAGGTTGGTTGGTTCTTATATGCTGGTTTTCTCTACCTGAAGGTGCCTCAGGTTTAAGGCATTGGTTTTAACCTTCAAGGCTTTATGTGGTCTGGGATCTTCATGCCTAAGGGACCACCTATCCCTATATGCTCCCCAAAGAGCTCTTCATTTTGTGAATTCCAACTCACTGGTGACCCCAACCCCAGAATGGTGCTCTTGCCTTCAACCAGAGCCAGGGCCTTTTTAGCCCTGGTTCCAGGCTGGTGGAATGTGCTCCCAGTGGGGATTCTAAGTTCCAAAGGGCCTCAAAATGGCACTCTTCCACCAGTCATCTGGTTGAGGCTAAGGGCTCCAACCATGCCATCTGTATGAGCCCCCTGCCAGCCCCTACACCTGGGATCCTGCCCAGGTTGTTGGCCCCATCTGTGTTGGGCCAGAAATCTGCATGTCATCAGCCTTGGCTTATTAGGAAAAAACTTGGGACAGAGCAAATATGCAAGTAATTTTTTAACTGATAATTTTTTAGATTTTATATGCATTTGTACTTCGCATGTTATTTCACAAAACTATTGTGAGCCACCCCGAGACCTTTTCAGAGAGGGGGGTAGCCTGAAATCACAAACAAACAAAAACAATTTTCTTGGAAACTGGATTTTCCTTGTCAAGGAGGTAGCAGATATTTCCTCTTTCAAAAAGTGGTGTTGTCTGCAAAGACAGCCTAGGAAAGATGGAATACTTAGCTATGGGGTACAGGTTTTGAGCATTGGTAAAAGGTTCACAGGTTTTTCCTGTCTGGGGGTACTACCAGCAGCTGGCTTGGGCTTTTCCCTACTATCCTGTGTGTTGAAGGGATTGGGAGTAGGGGGTGGAAGAGGCATTCAAAACTTTTGAGAAATTCTCTGAAGTCAAAGCCCATGATGCTCAGACAGATGGTTTGGATGTGTTTTTGTGTGTGTTTTTTAATGACCTTGTTGTTGTGCTAAGCAGTTCCCTCACTTGCGGAGTAGAGGCAGGTGGACTGTTGCTGGAAGCTAGCCATAGAATTACAATCTACTGCTGCTGCCAGGAATTCACTACCTAACTATTGCCAAAAGAAGGGTGTAGGTGGAAGCGGAGAAAATAATAGTAAGAGAGAGTCAAGGCTTAATGAATGTTATGTAATGGATAATTAAAAATACAATATTCTGTTCCCTCTCATTGTCCTGAGTATTCTTTGTCCTGCTGAGTGCAACTTAACTCTATTTTTTGTTTGAAAGAGAGAAGCTGCCCAACTTCTTTTTGTTTAGGAAAGACCACATGACACACCACACACACACAAAAAAAAGCCTAGGCAACACCCAATTGCTTAGTACTAGGATCCTCTTTCCCATCATTTGCTGTAGGGAGCAAGAGATACATATGGAGACTAAGATTCGAAATGAATGCTTTGATGTTGTCCTTAAAAAAGCAAGCCACCATGTGTTCCATTTACCCTGGATGTAGGTACAGTTTGGATGTCTGGGGATTATAATTGGATAGTTTGGGGAAGGAGTGGGCTTGCAGAATCAAGTTGCTTGCTTCCATGGATGGAAATGGGAATGATATGTTCCCTCTGTCTTCAGCTAGTATGGCTTGCTGAGGTGGTACGTCCCTGGCATCAGAAAAGCTTGCAGCATCTGAGCAACGGCAGATACTTAGTATGCAGCAAGTGTTGTGCCCAGAGAAATTTAGATGTAATTGTGTGTGTGTGTGCATACATATTCACATGTAAATGTGGGTAGGTGCTGTCCTGATTGATGGCAATTAGCATTTTCTAACGGTAACAGATGTTCAGATTGCCAGGAGGCTGGTACCTAATGCCCACGCCACCATCTGTTCCACTGGGCACTGCCACAGGAATCATTGCTATCAATGCTGAATGTGTCTGAAGAGTCCTTGTTGGGGCAGATTGAATGCATAAGTGAATGCATCTATGTATTTGGGAAAAGGGAAGAATCATACCAAACAGCAGCAAAGATACCCTCAGGCTTATAAATACTTGGCTCAGGTTATGATGTTTTAGACTGTTTTAATGCTTATATTCATAATTATGTCATGTACATGTGCCTTTGGCCACACACAGACAATAAACTTTTATTGTGCTATTGTTCTTAGGGGATGGAGGTTTTCCATCTGAGAAAACATCTTTGGGTATTGAGTAAGCAGTTAAAGACATACATGGAATAAAAGCCACATACTTCAGTTTTTGACCCTTGCTTTGATGTGCACAGAGTGGTGGTGGTAGGTGTAGGGTAGCATAGAATACTTCCCACACTACTTATTGGCAAATTTTCACTTTTCCATTGCATTATAAAATTCCGGGAGTCCAGCTGTCACAGCTGAGCATTATCACAGCCGTTCCCCCTCACCAAGTCAGAAACATGCTGGGTTGAATGATTACTCAGTAGAGATTGCAAACAACAATTCATGCCCCCAAGACTAGCAAATCCAAGATATTTTCCTGGGCTCCATCAGTCAATTGCACCCTTAATTTGGTTTTAAGTAGAAAGCCAGGGAGAATTTGGCTTTTAATTTTAAGATCTTTCCCCTTGGTACTTTATTATTTATTTTATTAATTTGCAGATGATAAATTATTTAAGAGGGTTGCATCCAAATTAGCTTGTACAGAATTGCAGGAAGGTTTTCTAGAACTAGCAGTATATTGATAACTGCAAGTGATACAAATAGGAAAAAAAATACTTCTAGCTATACATATGCAAGGCTGAGTGAATTAGTGATTTCTGTTCAAGTAAAATCTTAAGCATTGTCACTGATCCTTCCTGGAAAATACCACATGTATATATTCTAAAGCTATGCAACAGCAGAGAGAGGCAGGATAGGGGTGGTGGGTGGGTGTGTTTTAATATTAAGAATAGAGGATGAGGACCTGAAAAACGGAGGTCCAGTGGGGTTCATGGGCCAGGCACAATCACAAACCTTGAACCCCAAACTTCCACAAACCCCATCGTATTCGAGGACCAGTTTGGTGGTTCGTTGGTTCATTGTGCAGTAGTTTGTGTCTTGGTCTGCTAGAGATGTAAAATTCACCATGGAGCCCCCCTCCCACCAAGAGTATGAACTCATCATGGACATGGTTTCTGGGTGTGAGCCACTCCTCTCCCCTTTGCCCCTGGGAAGTGGTCAGGCATCCACTGTCAAAACCATGCCTGATTTTGCCATTTGCTCTTTTCTTCTGCCATTTGTTCTTTTATTGCTTTCCTCTGTTTTCTGTCCATGCAATTGAGTACCTTAGATGTCTTAGATGTGAATAATCAGTAGTGAGTTAGTTTGGAGCGGGAATCTTCTGTTCTGTCTGGTTGCCATGGCACTGTTATCTCTGGCAGCAGACTTGAAGGGCAGTTGTGTCTCTTCAGTAAACTGAAGAAAACCATCTTGGGATCTTTATGCCTAAATGTACTGGCAGGGGGAGCAGAGGGGACTTTGGGGGTTAAGGCAGGACAGCAGACAGGGAATATTAGTCTTAGCAGAGTCTCAGGTAGCAAGCATTGTTGTACTTTCCAATAAAGGAACTTTCTTGCATATGGATATTTTTTTATTGAAGGCAATTGGCTGAAACTTCACACTCACTTCCCCACATCTTGAGAGAGAGTGGTGGTTATCCACATACCTCTGCATGTCACACCTTTAGAGGCTTCTAGGTAGGTACAGTGGAAGGTAGGTTAATGGACTTCTGGATGAGTTTGCATGCTTCTGTTTAGGAAGAGAGATGGGTTTTGTAAACTTGTTAGGTATGCTGAGAGATAGACAGGTGCAGTGAACTTCTGAGTATGTGAGCTGGGAGAGATAGTTCAGTAGACTGCTGGGTGAGTATACTGGGTGAGAGAGATGGACTTAGTAGCCTTCACTGGGATGTTTGGAGAGAGAGAGAGGGATTGTGGACTTATCTGGGGGAATGCTTGGAGAAGAATAGAGATTGTGGACTCAACTATAAAGGTGTATCCAGAAAGATAGAAATTTTGGACTTTTTATTGATCCCTGGAGAAAGGTAGAAACTGTAGATATATTTCTAGGGGTTCTTGGAGATAGAGATAGACTTCTTTGTAGGGAGGCTTGGAGCCAGATAGAGACTCTAGATTTATTTGTAGGAACACTTGGACTAGCCAACGTGGGATGAACAGGCTTGGGGGGGGGGGCACACAACTACATGTCCCATCCCAACCTGTGGAAAACTCATTGTCTACCATGAGAAGATACTGAGACATGGACACTTTGAGAAAGAAGGGGGAAAGAAACCAGCAACAGCAAATCACTCCCCCAACAGGAACCCCCAAACAGATAGCAAGCAAGTACCCCCAAAATTCAAAAAAAAGAAAAGAAACCAGAACAAAAAACAGGGGGAGGGATAGGAAAAGCTCTCCCCACACAGCACTCCCCCCAGAAACCCAAAGAGTGACTGAAAGGTAGAAAAATGAGTTAAAAATAAAAAGCTAGTTTAAAACTACGAAGAAGAGAAAAGAAGTTTCAGGGACAGTCCCTCAGGCCTAACTGGCCAAAGTCTTGTCCACTGATAACAATCCTCCAAGGTGCAGTGCAGCAAGCAGCAGAAGCCCACAGGTACACTCTCCGGGGGTCAGAGAAGAATCTCCTCTCTACCAGAGCAGCTCAGCTAGGCAATCAAGCAGCAATGGAGTCAGGTAAGACCCCCCCCCCACATCCATATGGCCTTTTGGCCATGCACAGAAGATTTTCAGAAAGGAAAAATCTTCTGTGATTGTTGACTCCCTATATGCTAAAATTCCCCTCATGCCTTCCTCCCCACTTACTTTGGCCTAGACCAGGGATTCCCAACTAGGGGTCCCATGGGGGTCTCCATGAGTTCCAGAGGGGGTCCACAGCCTTTCCCCTCCTATCTTAATGGACAAGCTAGGGAACTGGCTGCCTCCACCAAGAGGGCTCGGTGATTAGGCTGTGGGAGTAAAAATAAAAATGGGGAAGGTTGCTTGTGTTTTGGTATGGGGGGCCTGGACTGTCTTCTTAGCCCCTGACATTATTTCAAACCAATGTGAGGCAGAGCTGCTGTAGTAGTAGTAAAGGTGAGGGGAGTGAAAGGAGGGTGAAGGGTGTGGGTGAGGATGTCACTTCCAATGACATGTTACTTCCTGGGGGTGTGACAGGGAGGTGTGGCCAGCTAATATAACTTCTGGGGGTCCTTGAAGCTTGAAAATGTACTTCAGAGGCTCCTCCACCATCAAAAGGTTGAAAAAGGCTGGCCTAGACACATGTAGCAAGCTTAGCATGCTGCAAGACTGCACTGAAATGATTGGCTAAGCTTCCTCTATGGAGCTTAGCCATTGGTCTGTCTCCTTCCTCCCCTTTGCCCTTGGAAGCACGGCAAAGGTAGGAAAGAGAGAGCAGAAAAGCTAGAATGCAGCTCCCATTCTCCCTTTCAAAAGTGCTGAAGAAATCACGCTGAATCGCCCTGAATCACGCCGAACTGTGATTCAGCCATACAAATCAATGGAACTGGCTGATTAGGACCATTTTCAGATGATCTGTGCCCAAATCAAGCCTGATTTGGTTACTTTTTACCGAAATGGTCCAAAATTCACATGCCTACTTTTGATACTCTTTTTATACACTGGATAAAGAAAAGATACATGATCACTTCCTTATACTGATTGCCCAGAGTTCTCTGTATAATAAGTGCATGCCAAGAAAATGCTCTTCTCAGCATTATTTTCTGGCTGCTTGTTAGGATTAAGGTCTTACCCATCTACTTTGCTGGGGGCTTTTCCTCTCACAGTTTATTCCCAAACTGATCTGCTTTCCATCTCCTTTCTGTGGTTCTCTGTAACTCTAGATCAGGTTGGTATGTTGTGGGATGGCAGCTCAATTCCTGAATTCAATACATGAAGAATTCAGAACACATACCTAGGACAAGCAACGGAAGGAGGAAGTTTAGAATGCTGGCTCTCCCCAAGCATTGGCAGTTGTTATACCCACAGACATCTCTTTGCATCCCTCCCTGGTGGTACTGCAGGATAAGGTGTCTTGACAATGCATATACTGGAATGTGTCCAGAGGAGGGCAACAAAGGTGGTGAGGGGTTTGGAGACCAAGACATATGAAGAAAGGTTGGGGGAGCTTGGTCTGTTTAGCCTGGAGAGGAGACAACTGAGATGGGATCTGATAACCATCTTCAAGTATTTAAAAGGGTGCCATATAGAGGATGGAGCAGAATTGTTCTCTCTTGCCCCAGAGGGACAGACCAGAACCAATGGGATGAAATTAATTCAAAAGAAATTCCATCTAAACATCCGGAAGAAGTTCCTGACAGTTAGAGTGGTTTCTCTGTGGAACAGGCTTCCTCGGGAGGTGGTGGGTTCTCCATCTTTAGAAATTTTTAAAAATAGGCAAGATAGCCATCTGACAGAGAGGCTGATTCTGTGAAGGCACAAAGGGGAGGCAGGTTACAGTAGATGAGCGATTGGGATGTGAGCATCCTGCATAGTGCAGGAGGTTGGACTAGATGACCCATGAGGTCCCTTCCAACTCCATTATTCTATGATTCCGTTGTCCCCTTCTGGTGCTTCCACATACCTACTTGCAAGCCATCTGAAGTTCCACAAGGTATGTCACTGTTTAATATATGTCTCAAATAAATAAATAAAAATACTCTGGAATTGTATGTCTAATTCTACTCCAGTTTCACTATTTACAACTGTTCTATCCTATATAGAATGAATGCATTTTCATAAGCTACATCGCCCAAGGAGATATGTATGGACTGTTTTGCTCATGGATTCAGAATTTATACCTCCAGCTTTCTTACTAATTCCCTCCCTGCTTTCTTTGCCCAAGCTTGCTGTCAAAAGGTTTCAAACACAAATTGTTTTCCCTGCTCAACAGTCAGATGGTGCCACCACTGCATCTCCCCTACCCCATCAAGATAGAGCTGAGCCTCCAATTTAGCCAGCATGCTCCCAGATCGATACACCACTCTTTAGCATGCTCTCTGTTTTTTCTTCACTTCTCAGTCAGCCTTGAGCATTAGTGGCGGCAGAAGCTGGCATGAGCTGCATGCACCCCATGTACTAATTATTAGGAATTCTGGTGCAGTCCGGAAATTGACTGAGCCATTCCTTTTTGCTGCTCCTGGAATAAAGAAGGACAAGGTGTTGGAATACATCAGGTCAATGATAGTTTATCAGCACAGCAAGTGATATATTATGACATAATCATTAAAATTGTATACAATGGATAACGAGTGTCTTCTTATGTTTCTTTAGATTTGTGATTCTGAAGGACAAAGCAGGTTTTTTTTCCTGTTTGTACTAGTAATTTGAACTGCCCTTGATCTTTCATGTTCAGTGATTGCGCCTCACCTCGGTATGAATTTAGCATATGAGTGCAACTTCTGCTAACTCCCCCTGTGTAATAATACTCTGCAGTGATTAGTAACAATGATTAGTAGTGATATTTTGTTTTCTAATTCTAGCAGCTGTTCCTGATAAGGGCAATATTCATTCCATGTTCCTGCTGCCCTTCTAGAAATCTGAGCACCCTTGATTTTTTGGCAGATTGCTGGTGCTTATTTGGAATCTGTACTCTGAATATATTCTTCAGATTTATATACCAGGTAGCTCCACTGTCTTGAACCCAATCAGGATAATATGAATTTGTTAGGCATGGTTGTATCTTGGCCCTGCATTTATTTAATTTATATAGAAATGATTTTCATCCTATCCAGGACTGGTGTTCAGCCTGTAGCTAAATAGTCAGCCTATACCTTATTTAGCATATGCAGATCTAGTTTTATTATCTCATACTCTTAGTGAAAATGTTAAATAAGTTTTATGATTTCTGCATCAAGGAATATTTAGAAATAAATTTTGATAAAACAAAGGTATAAATCTTTTCTAAATCTAAACTTAAAATTATGTGTTCATTATCTTTGTGTGGAAACTCAATTGAGATAATAAGAAAGTTCAAATTCCTTGGGGTTACATTTTCACAAAACCTCTCTTGGGATTTGGATATCCATATGTTAATTCAGAAGTTAAACTCCTTTATTTTCTTATTTAAAGTTCTTTTATTGTAAAGGAGGGCAATTTGTTCTAATACTTTTGATCCTTTGTAGAGCAATTAATAGGTTTGTTGTCAGATATGTTGCTCCAGTATGGTATCCTCCTCATATAGAGGTTTTCTTCAAGTCAAATTCTTTAGAAACCTATTGGGTATTCCGTGATGTAATTTCTCCTCTACCTTGCAATTAGAACTGGGGCTTCCAAACCTATCATTATTTATCAATCTGTTATTAAATTTCAGGGCCATTCCACAAAGTAAAAAAACTAGCGTTAAGCCAGCGTAATGATAAAAAATAAGTTGTTGGACATGACAGTTAGTTCAGCCCTGGGGCAAAAAGCTTCCATTCCCCCCTTGGCAACCCTACTGACCACCTCTCATGGTGGTGGTCAGGGGCAGGCTGGTGACAATTGTGCCAGATTGCCCCTCGACGGGTTGTTGGGGGCAGGGGCCAGTGGGGCCAGGCCAATCAGGATGTGCTGTGCATGTCCTGATTGGCCTGCAAACAGGAAGTGATGGCTGGACAGGAAGTGAAGGCTGGACAGTCTCCACCCAGAGGGCCTCTGCTCAAATATTAATAGCAAAAACTGTTACAGATTAGGGCAATTTAGCTTGATTGCTAACAAAAGGGGAGTTCATTTAACCTCCATTCAATATTTATCCATTTTTATTTGAGCTAGGAACCCAAAACTTTGACATTGGCTTTAAGCCTGGCGGGGCATTGGCTGGAATCTCCTTTCACTTTCCCATGTTGTGTTTTCAGCAGTACTCTGTCTTATTCTGACCAGTCTTTTCTTGGCAACTAGCAGAAACACCTGATGGACTGCAGGGTTAACCTTGAACACGATGTTACAATTCCCATTAGTTAGACAACTTAAGGATGAGTGGTATATTGATATAGGCCATAAGCTACAGTTAGATGTTTGGGGGATGGTTGTTACCCTGCAAAATAATCTCCACTGGGAGATTAATTCATTGCCAGATTCTTTAGTTCATTTTATAGTATTATACGAAAAGGTCATAGTATTATACCAAAAGCTTCACTCCTACAAGTTAGCACAGGGAATGTCTTAATAGACTTGCAAACTTTTGAACTATCATATTCAATTGACACTGAGTTTATATGCTGCCCCTTCCCTTTACTGCTTTTTTAAAAGCAAAAGCTAACATGGCCTTTTGGAAACCCAGCGTGGTATAGCGGTTGAGAGTGGCACACTCCACTCCTAAACATGCAGCCAGTTGGGTGACCTTGGGCTAGTTCCAAGCTGTTCTCACAAATCAGTTCTCTTAGATCTCTTTCAGCCCCACCTACCTGTGGGGAGAGGAAGGGAATGGTGATTGTAAACTGCTTTGGGATTCCTTTGCATAGTGGAAAGTGGAGTATAAAAAAATCAGCTCTTCTTTTTACTTAGATCAGGCTTCAAATTTGCAAAATAAGAACACTTAATAAACATAAAAAGAGTACATATGGTGTGGTCAAGCATCTTTCTGATCAAAGATACAGCAAAAAGGAGAAAATATGACATTTTCTTAAGGCCTCAAATGCTATGGTTATCTGAAGCAAAAATTTTAGGATCTTGAAGTTCCAGTATTTATAAGTCCTTCATTGCCTTTGTTCTCAGAGTTGGGACTTCTGTCTCATTGTACCTCGACTTATGGATGAGATCAGTCCCAGAGAAAATGTTTAGTCTTTCATGGCATGGGCCTTCTTGGGAAGTTAAAAGCTGTCTGAAAGATGAAAGCGACTGTCCTGTCCCAAGAACTTTTTCTGCCCCAAAGTCACCCATCTGTCTCCTCCCCATGCAACCAGCTGGGTGACCTTGCACCTGTCGCAGTTCTCTAAGAGCTCTCTCAGCCTCACTTACCTCACAGGGTACCTGTTGTGGGGAGAGGAAGGGTAGGCAATCTTAAGCTGCTTTGAGTCTCCTATGGGTAGTGAACAGCAGGGTACTAAAAAACAGCTCTTCCTCTACTTCTCTATAACTTTCCCTTTTGATTGTAACATTCTAGCACAAGAACCAAAGTTTGACTTTTTTGGCATAGCTTTCCCACATGTTGTCAGCCACATCTGCAGACACAGGCATACTATCTTCTGGCTCAGCATTTACTGGCTCAAATTTTACATTTGTGATGTGGAAGCTGTCAAAAATAGAAATGAGTGGGTGCCAGTCCATGTGACAAACTGTTGCATGGAGCTGCTTCGCAGGTGATTTGACAAATTTTTATTCATGCCAATGAAATCTGGCATGTGAGTTTGGAAAAGGTAAATCCATGCAGGAATGTTTCATAAATACATATACATATGTATTTCTAAAAAAGCCTCTTGTGGTGCAGGGTGGTAAGGCAGCTGACATGCAATCTGAAAGCTCTGCCCATGAGGCTGGGAGTTCAATCCCAGCAGCCGGCTCAAGATTGACTCAGCCTTCCATCCTTCTGAGGTCGGTAAAATGAGTACCCAGCTTGCTGGGGGGTAATGACTGGGGAAGGCACTGGCAAACCACCCCGTATTGAGTCTGCCAAGACTCTGCCAACACTAGAGGGCGTCACCCCAAGGGTCAGACATAACTTGGTGCTTGCACAGGGGATACCTTTACCTTTACCTTTACCTTTACCTTTACCTTTACCTTTACGTATTTCTACCACCATAAGCAGGAATTTACTTATTTGCCTCTGCTGTATTTTACCATCCTAGCGTATGTCTGTGCATTGCTGATGCTCCCAACCAATGGAATATATTTAGAGAAAAAGATCTGCATGTGAAAATCAAGGTGACAGATATGCAACTTCACTAAAATGTGTTATGAATTCTAGAGTCAGTGGCGCTGCAGAAAGCTTGAAAAGTTGGCTAGTAGTTTGACGAAGAATGAGGAACCAAAGGGCCATCTTTCTAGCCTTGCTCCCAGTGAATGTGTTAGTTCTTAGAGGGGGATTCAATGGCAGTGTCTGCTGTAGAATGATCTCCTTCAGTGATGGATTTATCAATGGTTTAGTAGCTGATGTGTTCCTTTTACTCTTCTCCCCTAGCAGAAATAATAAAGGATTTGGTGGGGAGAATCCAACACAGATGCTTTGAGATGGTCACAGGTGTTTTAGCCATAACATAAACTCAATGCATGTGTGCACTTGTTTAAGGAAAAGGTGCTGATGGGTGAAATCAAAGTGGTTATTGGTACCAGTTTGCAGCTGTCTAGTAGAATGTGCCCAATAGGATAACTGTGTGCTTTAAAAATATTTATGTATAGGTAAATGCAGGACATGAACCATTGGATTGGAGGGACCTCCAGTTTTGGTCCATCTTCACACTGACTCCCAGTTTGTTTCTGGGCCCAATTCAAGGTGTTGATATTGACCTTTAAAGCCCTATACTGTTTGGGACAGGCATAACTTAAGAATTGTCTGCACTTGCATGAACCTACCTGACTGTCATGATCATCTTCTGAAGCCTTGCTGTGGGTGCTCCCACCTTTTGAGTTTATTTATTTAAATCTGTAACCCTCCCTCTCCACCAGAGGCAGACTCAGGGTGGCGGACAACACATATACCATAATGCAAGTTAATCACATTAAAAATATGCTAATAATTAAAAAATTAGGCAGGTGGCAATTCGAGAGAGGCTCTGATTAGTTTATTTATTTGTTTGTTTGTTTGGATTTTTATATTGCCCATTCTTTACAGCTCTGGGCGGTTTAATTGGATTTCTATCCCGCCACTCCCAAAAAGGCTCGTGGCGGGTTACAACATACATAAAAACCCCAATAAAATTCCCCTAAAACACTAACAGCCCCATAAAATACTCAACAGTATACAAGATGTCCAGAAGTGGTGGAATTACAAAGAACTGACTTCACCCACTATACAAGGGGGCAAAAAAGGGTTGTTGATCATTAACCCGCCATAAGAGTAACCCAGTGTTTCTGGCTCTTCCTTAGTGCGCCGACCTCAATCATAAACCTGGCGGAAGAGCTCCGTCTCGCAGGCACCAAAACTGTGGAATTCTGTTCCATGAGATATTCATCTGTCCCCTTCTATCAGGAGTGAAAACATCTTTGTTTCATTTTGCATTAACTCAGTGAACTTTCCTGCCTGACCTACATTTTAGTTGATGATTTGTATTTGATTTTATCCTGGCAAATAGATGGGGAAGAAATGGAGGTAGTGACAGACTTTATTTTCCTGGTCTCCAAAATCACTGCAGATGGGGACTGCAGCAAAGAAATTAAAAGACGTTTGCTCCTGGGGAGAAAAGCTGTGGCAAATCTAGACGGCATCCTAAAAAGCAGAGACATCACCCTGCCAACAAAAGTGTGTCTAGTCAAGGCTATGGTATTCCCAGTTGCAATGTATGGCTGTGAAAGTTGGACCATAAGGAAGGCCGAATGTCAAAGAATTGAGGCTTTTGAACTCTGGTGCTGGAGAAGACTCCTGCGAGTCCCTTGGACTGCAAGGCGAACAAACCGGTCAGTCCTAGAGGAGATCAGCCCTGACTGCTCCTTAGAAGGCCAGATCCTGAAGATGAAACTCAAATACTTTGGCCACCTCATGAGAAGGAAGGACTCCCTGGAAAAGAGCCTAATGCTGGGAGCGATTGAGGGCAAAAGAAGAAGGGGATGACAGAGAATGAGGTGGCTGGATGGAGTCACCGAAGCAGTAGGTGCAAACTTAAATGGACTCCGGGGAATGGTAGAGGACAGGAAGGCCTGGAGGATCATTGTCCATGGGGTCACAATGGGTCGGACATGACTTTGCACCTAACCACAATAACATTTGATTTTTTTTAACAAGATTTTTATTTTTATTTTCCAGGATTAAAGGTAATAGAATACATGTAATCTATATTATTAATACAGAAAAAAGAAAGGTTATGCTCTTCATTTAATACATTTAGTTCCCCGTTTCAATCCCCTTTTGTATTATTTTCTTAGATAGTTCAGGTAAGGGCTCCATTGTTCTTGAAAAGCCTCTTTTGTTCTTCCATTGACTATCAGTGTCAGTTTAGCCATCTTGGCAAAGTCAGCTAATTTATTCAGCCAGTCTTCTATCGAGGGTAGTTCTTGCGTTTTCCATTTCTTGGCCAATTCTAGTCTTGCTGCCGTCGTCGCGTAGAAGAATAAACTTTGTGTGTGGGTTGGGAGGCACTGCGGAGGAATACTTAATAACATAGCTTCAGCTTTCATAGGAAATCTAAGACCCCACATTTTCTGCATAATAGTTATAACATTTGATTTTAATTGATTTTATGATGCAAGTAATAAAATTCTGTTTTTAGTTGTTAAGATGCTTGGGTGCCATTTGGGCTGACAGGTAGGATATACATTTTGTAAGCCATCTATGGATTTTGGCATGTACATGTGAATATCTATATACATGTAGGAAAGCTATTTCGGAAAGCTATTTCATCACATTTTCCCTCTTATTGTTCTGCTCTTGAGGGCAGCCCTGAATGTATTTGGGTGCATGTCTTCACTGCCTGATGTCTGCAAAGACGTGTGAAATGTGGCATGAAATGTGGAAACAGCCCAAGGCTGTGGGGTTGTTGCATCTTGTCCCATGCATTTCTGTTCCACCTTACATTTTGCTGGCAAAATAGAACACTCTTTTCCTCTCCTTGAATGGTATAACTTGCATTGCTTTTGCCAAGGTATCAGCTGGCCAGGAGGGTTGTTATTTTTTTAGCAACATTTACCAAGTCCCTCCTGGGGAAGACAGAGCTGGCAGGTTGCTTCTTTACTCTGATGATTGTGAAATTTAAAGAAGCCAACAACTCAGTGAAGTACCTTGTGGCCAAGTTGCTGTCTTTAGGGCCTACATTCGAGCCATTGTTTATTAGGATGTGGGTACTGGAGACTGGCTGACATTGATATAAAAGATTTCCCAGACACTAGCAATCTATGAAGAATCAAAATTCACTTAAGCTGGAAATCTGACCAGACTAGGAAGGTTGGGGCACAAATGACAGGGGTTGTGAGAGTAGACCTGAGAGAAATCTGAGGGTATAGATAAGTGCATTGTAGACAGTAGCAACTGAACAGGTGGACTGGATCATGGTTTTGGAGAAGTAAAGGAGAAAGTAGAATGTTGAATGAAAGGCATATTATATCTTGGGTAGGATGGTAGTTTGTTACTCAGTTATTAGCACTTGTGGGACAACAATGAAGTTGTAGGATGCATTTCATGTCTGAGTCAACCTGACCTTCTTTATGAGCATTGTCATGACCCTGGAGTCCTTAGGTCAGCATTTCCCAACCAGGATTACACCAGAGCCCTGGAGAGATTACATCAATTGGGAGGGGGTTAATTTTTTTAAAGGATCCAGTGCGGCTTTCACCTTATTTGGGCAGGTTAACTTACCTGCTCCAAAAATGGCCAATGATGGCTGAAAGAGGTGGGCAGGGGAGGGTTCTGGCCATGCAAACCTTTGTCAGCTGAGGCTCCTCTACTGTGATTGACCGGTTGGTGGTACCTGGAGTCCAGCACAGTGGGGTTGATTGGGTGGGGGAGGTCTTTAATTTTTTTTAAAACTCTGGCTGGGTGAGTGGGTTGTGGGGGCAGGGACTACCCGGGCCTCAGGCTCAGCCTGGCTAAGTAGGCTGCTGGGCTGCTTTGGTGCCTGGGGGTGGTGGATACCGGGTCATAGCTGCTGTGGAATGACATTATGTTCCCAACACGTGGAGCTGGTAACTGCTGTCAAGCTAGGTGAATCCTCTTGGGGTTGGTTTGGTAGGAGGTTGTTTTGTTTTGTTTTGTTTTGTTTTGTTTTGTTTTGTTTTGTTTTGTTTTGTTTTGTTTTGTTTTGTTTTGTTTTGTTTTGTTTTGTTTTGTTTTGTTTTGTTTTGTTTTGTTTTGTTTTGTTTTGTTAACTCTTGGTGTGTTGGAGGAAGAGAGAAGGGGTAACATGTCACTTGCAGGGGTGTAGCAGGGGAGGCATGTGCAGTTCACTTTAGGTTTGCCTTGAAGTCTGCATATTTTTTCAGGGGTTGCTCCGTAGTCAAAAGGTAGAAAAAGGCTGCCTTGAAAAGGCTAGCCTTACCGGTTAGAAAGGGTTTCTTGATGGCCCTGGAAGAGTTTCCCAAATGGGTGGGAGTTATTTAATTCTTTATATATTTTTAAAATCTGTTAAAAATTTATTTATATGACCAATGGTGGTCATGTGGACCTAACCCCCCCCACACACACACCCAAAATGGCCAGTGATTGGCCTGGAGGAGATGGTAAGGGGAGGGGCCCCAGGTGGGCATGAACACAGCTGTGCTTCCCAACCATATTCTGCACAATTGTGCCACTTCTGGGGTTTCTTAAAGCCTGATGTATGTTTCAAGGGTTTCTTATTGTTAAAAAGTTGAGAAAGGCTGAGTTAGACACCGGTTGGGGTGCTGGATATTTGAGCCTTAGGTTAGCTGAGCTCTAAGATGGCTACAGAAGCCGTTTAATCTTGTGCTCCCCCCCCCCTGCATTCTTCCACTGCTCAGCTCTCCAGGGAGAGTCTCTTGCTCTGTTTCAGAGTTTCTATACCGTGATGATTATTCTTTCTGGTCTGGCATCTGTTACAGTGACAGCAGCAGGGGAGAGCAGGGTGATCAGAACAAATTTCTCATAAAAGGGAGCTAAGTTGATGAAACTATTACAGTGCATGTATCCTGTACTCCATCATTGTGACACATCAGTGGGGGAAGTGTGGGCAGGACACACACATGAGCATGCGCACATGCACTTGCACACACACACACTCTCTGAGCAAGTGAGTGTCCCTTCAGGCAATCTTGGCTGTTGTCTCCCCCTCTTAATGTCTCCTGCCACTCCTCCATTTGCTGCTGCCTCTCACTCACCATCCTTGCCTATCTTGTGAGCCTTTCAGGGAGGCTTCTCCCATTTGCTGATGCAGCTACTGATGCTTGATAGCAAAGCCTCTTCCCTTCCCAGTTCTTATACCTGATCAGGAGTCCTTTTTCTGATTTTCCTAATAATACGATGAAGAGGAAAAGCAGGCTGTCTGGCAGATTGTTGCTCCACTACTTGACCTGTTCTCTCCCTGTTATGGCACATGTCAAGGTGTGCACGTTTGATGCTCTGCTCCATTCCTGTGCTTCATCTGCATAGGGAGGGATGGCAGGTCTTATGTATGTGTGTGTGTGTCTGCGTATACACACATACATACATACACACACATACATATATATGTGCATCTGTGTCTATGTATTCTGTGCACTTGGGACTCATATGACCCTAAGAATGAATTACCTCCAAAATTTTCTATCCCCGATAGTCTTGTTCAGGTCTTGCAAACTGATGGACATGGCTTCCTTTATTGAAGCCATCCACTTCTGCCTTTCATGCCCATCGTATTATGGTGAGGAGGTTTGAGTGTGTCAGTGAAGCTGATAACAATACCATTGGGAGTTAAAGAGTTAAAGTCCTAGCAGAGTCACTCCAGGCAGCATGGGAAAAGCTGAGGCCCCCAACTGAGATGCACCCACTCCATTCAGGAATCAAGGTCACATCAGCAGAACAGAATGGATAGTTCCAATGGTGATGGAGGAGAAGGAATCCTTATTGATTGATTGATTGATTTGATTTATATCCCGCCACTCCCCAAGGGCTCGTGACGGTTTAAAATTCATTAAAACCCCAATAAAATCCCGTAACAATAAAACAATCTCACAAAACCAACAATCAATAAGAGGATCCAGCTGGGGGGGGGGACTCATCCCAATTTAGCCCACCTAATACCATCACTAAGGGGAGGGAAAAGAGGAGGGGGAAAGGGAGAGGGCGCTGATGGAATACGCTACCACCGCTTCTATACCACCTTGAATGATAGCTACTGGGCAGCAGCAGTAGTGGTGGGGGTTGGACTAGGTGGCCTGTATGGCTCCTTCCAACTCTATGATTCTATGGTGGGGCAGAGGATCTTTCATAGGCAACAGCCTATGATATTATATCTGCATGCTCCACAGCAAATGGATACAATTTGAAGTAAAAACATGCATGAACATACATCTTGGTTGCCAGGACTAATAAAGGATTCCAGATACATATGTTTGAAATGTGTCTATACATGAATGTCGTACAGTCCTGCATTATCCTTTGGTGCCACAATAACAGGTGTTTCTCTCAAGTTAGGGGAGTAGTGCTGTCCTTGGACAGGAGGTGTCTTTGCTTTGAAAGGAGTTTGAAGTAGGGTACATTCAAATGTTGAATGAGGTGTAAAGCTCTCATAGAAAGGTTCTCTGTTCCCTGTGCCTCTTGGGCTGTTAGCTGTAGGAGAAAACTAGAGGCCATTCGCACTGGGAGTTTGTCATAGCAGGCAAGTCAAGTAACACTGGAGAACCAGTTTGGTTCTAGTGGATGATCTAAAGATTTACCTGCTGTGTGGAGTAAAGATCAATTGGAAAAAGAACTGCAAGGAACCTGCCTGATCCTTCTCTGCTTCTCCATATTTCTAGCTTCTAATCTGTCAGTCTTTTTCCTGTCAGCTTGTTACTGCTTCACTTCTGCTGTACTGTAAGAACAGAAGAACCTTGCAGTATCAGATCCATGGTTCATCTAGGCCCATTATGCACGGAGTGGAAAGTCTGCATTCGGGGTGGAATGGCGGCGGCTAAAATCACCAATTATGCACGCTGCAGGCGGCAACCGGGTGTAGAGTCAACTTATGCCGCCAAAAAAGCCTCATTAGCGAGATGCAGAAGAAAGTGGAGCTTCCTGGGACCAGGGCACAACCAGAAGCGGCTCTGGAGTATCTGCGTGCATAATCGGATACTCTGGGTTTTGCCACCGTTGTGTTCCATCCCGTGCATAATCGGTTTGCTTCGCTTCTTCCTCCTCCTCGTTCTCCATGCCACCGTTTCAGCGGCCATGCATAATAGGCCATTGTCCAGCATCTTGTATCAAACAGTGGCTAACTAGTTCCTCCGGATGGCGAAAAACAGGGCATAGAGGTTGAGGACTTCTCCTGATGTTGCCTCTTGACTCTAGGATTCAGAGATCAGTGCCTCTGAAAGCAGAGGTTCCCCTCAGTCACCGTGGATAGTAGCCATTATTCTCCATGAATATATCTAATCCCCTTTTAAAGCTGTTTATTCTTGTGGCCATCTCTGCATTTTTTGGCAGTGAATTCCACATTTCAATCATTTTCTTAGTAAAGTAGCATTTCCTTTTGTCTATCCTGAACTTTCTGCCCATCAGTTTTATTGCATGCCTTCAAGTGGTAGTACTTTGGGAGAGAGAGAAAAAAATTCTCTATGGCAATTCTCTCCAGCCCTTGCATAATTGCATAAAATTCTAGCATGTTTATTATTTTATAAACTTATTGCACCCCTTTGTTGTCGCTTTCCTAAACTGAAAAGTCCCAAACTCTTCAGTGTTTCCTCATAGGGAAGGTGCTCCAAACCCGCCCCTGCCCCATCATCTTGGTTCCCTTCATCTTCTGTCCTTTTTCCAGTTCTGCAAATCCCTTGTTGAGATACGGTGAACAGAACTGTGCCATCTGGGTCAACAGAATTTGCTTGCAGGTCCCCTTATCCTGCTTTTTTCTTGTTGTTCTTTGCTTCTTTGACTCCCAGCTTCCATGCCTCTGCTCTTCTTTTCTACAAATAGAATTCAGATCCCACTTCCCTGCGCCTTGGATTGAAGTTATTTGTCCATAGCCTTCTTCCCCAGCTTCTCTTATCGACAGCCTTTGCCTTAGCTTGTACAGGTGGATTGATACTATGTTTTGCCCAAGCTAGCTTTGCACTGCTTCATAAGAGATTTTGTAGAGAGTAGGAGAAGAAGAAGAGTTGGTTCTTATATGCTGCTTTTCTCTACCTGAAAGAGTCTCAAAGCGGTTTATAATCCCCTTCCCTTTCCGCTCCCCACAACAAACACCCTGTGAGGTAGGTGAGGCTGAGGGAGCCCTGATATCACTGCTCGGTCAGAACAGCTCTTTCAGTGCTGTGGCAAGCCCAAGGTCACCCAGCTGGCTGCATGTGGAGGAGCATGGAATCAAACCAGGCTTGCTAGATTAAAAGTCAGTGCTCCTAACCACTTCAGCAAGCTGGATCAGTAAAAAGGTTTTATCGAACTCTTCAGTTACAGTTTCATTAAGAGGATTACTGGAAACTGTTATATCAGTCCATAGGGGGGAGGAAGTTTCCAAAAAGCCAAAGGATAGAAGGGAAGTAGAAAACAAAGTAGTATGTGAGCTTTGAAGCCCATTCTTCCCATATCCCTATGGATAATCTAAGGCCTAGTCTGCACACAAAGGATAATGTACTTTCAATGTGCTTTGGCAGCTGGATTTTCCAGTGCAGAACAGGAAAATCTACTTCTAAACTGCATTGAAAGTGCATTATCTATTGTGTGCAGACTGGGCCTAGGGCTGATGAGTCGCTTGCGTATGCCCATCACTTTACTCAGGCTTCACAGCCAAGGCTGTAGCATTCAGCAAAAGAGGCTCTGTCATCAGCAAGTATCTCCAGACTGCTTCTCCTTAGTGTTGGTGTTCCTGCAACTAGATCAGATTATAATCTGATTGGCATAATTTGTTTGGAGTACAGCAGTGAGTTGGGTGTGTGGGTCATACATATAAGGAGAATGCAATTCTGATGGGTCTTTTTTGCTCACTTGAATTCAGCACACACTTCAATACAGGAAAGAGTCGCCTGCCACAGCATCCTTGGGATTTATAAGCTTGAACTGAAGTCCAGTGTGATCATTATTAAGGACGACACTGATTGGCAGCTGCTGCTTGCAGGAGCAGTAGGTTTCCCCATCTCTCAGCTGTCCTTCCTACCAAGCATTATTTATTTAACGACTTCTTTGTATTTCTGGGACAACAGCAGGAACTGCATGGGGAAATGGTTTGGAAGGGGGAGGGGGAGGAAAGAGCTTCTGCTTTAAAAGTATTTAGGCAGACAGCTGTCAGTTAAATGTGGTGGAGTCTTCCAAGCCTGCAGGTAGCATTGACATGCTGGTTTTTTATATGGCTAGGGAGAAAACAGAAGGTGGCTGACTATCTGTAAAAATCTGTATTTGCAATTCAGGCCTGGAGAAAGTAGCAAATGAAAACAATGTTGGTCCTTAATGCCTTCATGCGAAGACTAGAGAGGGATCACCATTTCTTAACTTTAAAGGCAAATAGTAGCAAAACATATTATATTTCTCTACCTACTGCAGATTTGTACTAGTAGCAAAAAAGCATATCAGGAGCCTGATGGGGTTCCCAACTCCATGTGAGGTTCTGTCAATTACTCCCAATAAGCAGACTTCATTGAAGGAAAATATCTTTATTTAAGGAAGAATGAACTGATCATCACAGGGTCTTTGCTAAGACTACAGATATTGACCAAACTATCCCTTATCTATTCCCTGGCCACAGCCCCTCCCAGAGCCAAATGGTTTGGGTGTGAAGACACCTTGTTGCCAAAAGGGACCATCTCTGCTTGAAGTGTCTCTATAGTAATTAAGTTTCTTTTTAAGCAACTGGAGAACACCATCTGAATTTTTGCACCTGATAACACAGGCCAAAAGCCTGGAGTGTCACTTTCAGGTAGTATGAGGAGGAGTTAGCATTGTTGTCTTTTCAATCAAATAATTCCCTTCAAGAGATGTCTATTTATTGATGGCAATTGTCTGTTCTTTCACAGATTGCTGAAACTCACTTTAAGACAGCTCTTGACGCTTTGCTGTTCTCATCATCATGTCTGACAGTGGGGACAAGGGGTTACCAGCTCCCAATTGGAAAGAGACACCAGAGTCTCCAATGCCCTTTCCCCTCAGTCTACTTGGACATGATGCAGGTGGGGCAATCCTGGACGTAACCTTCCATGTCTTTATGTAAAGTCAGCCACTGATAACGTGGCCAGATCAAGTGGAGGGTTTCCACAAAGTCAAAATGTCCCACAGCCGAGTTGTCATGACATACCTTTAGTACATTGGCAAGGGATGGGGCAGGGACATACAGTTTGGTGCCTTGGAGGACTTGCCCCCTTCCCGGTGGGTCAGTGTCATCCTTCTCCATGACCTTTTTGAGGATTTTATAATCCTGTCTTTTTAGAACAAATTATAATTCTGTACCCCTTCAAGGATCGCTGCCTTTTCATGGCAAAGGGGCTTGCGTAGCTCAGTGAAGCTATGAGCTATGTCATGCAGGGACACCCAAGACGGACAGGTCATAGCAAAGAGCTCTGACAAAAGGTGATCCACTGGAGAAGGAAATGGCAAACCGCTCCAGTATCTTTGCCATGAAAACCCAATGGACAAGTTCAAAAGGCAAAACAATATGGCACCGGAAGATGAGCCTCTCAGGTCAAAAGGTGTCCAATAAGCTACTGGGGATGACCAGACAGCTAGTATGAGTAGCAGCAGAATGAATGAAGCAACTGGGCCAAAGCTGAAAGGATGCTCAGTTGTGGAGGGAACTGGTGGTAAAAAGCCAGTCGGATGCTGTAAACACTTTTATTCCATAGGAACCTGGAACGTCAGATCCATGAATCAAGGCAAGCTGGACGTGGTCAAACAAGATATGACAAGACAGTCCATCCACATTTTAGGAATTAGTGAACTCAAATGGAAACTAATGGATGAATTCAATTCAGATGTATACTACTGTGAGCAAGAATCTCTCAGAAGAAATGGAGTAGCCTTCATAATCAATACAAGAGTAGGAAAAGCAGTATTGGGATACAATCCCCTACAGCAGTGGTCCCCAACCTTTTTATCACTGGGGACTGGTCAACGCTTGACAATTTTACTAAGGCCTGGGGATAGCCTTTGCTGAGGGACATCGCTGCTGCCTCCACTTGCTTTCCCGCCAGCACCCCCAATTTCCCACCGCCCACTGGGGGAGCTGCCAGCAGCAGCTGCACTGTGCCACACGAGGGGGAGCCCCAGCCATTGCAACACCAGACTGTCAACACAGAAATAAGATTGACTATGTGCTCTGCAGCCAAAGATGGAGAAGTTCTATACAGTTAGTATAAACAAGACTAGGAGCCGATTGTGGTTCAGATCATCAGCTTCTTGTTGAAAAATTTAGGCTCAAATTGAAGAAAGTAGGGAAAAGCACTAGGCCACTCAGGTATGAACTAAATCATATCCATGACGAATATACAGCAGAGGTCACAAATAGATTTAAGGAATTAGATCTGATAGACAGAGTGGCTGAAGAACTATGGACGGAGGTTCGCAACATTGTACAAGAGGTAGCAACTAAAACCATCCCAAAGAAAAAGAAATGCAAGAAAGCAAAATGGCTGTCTGAGGAAGCTTTACAAATAGCTGAGGAGAGAAGGGAAGTGAAAGGCAAGGGAGAAAGAGAAAGATGCACCCAATTGAATGCAGAATTCCAGAGAAAAGCTAGAAGAGAAAAGAATGCCTTCTTAAACGAACAGTGCAAACAAATAGAAGAAAACAATAGAATCGGGAGGACCAGAGATCTTTTCAAGAAAATTGGAGATATGAATAGAAGGTTTCATGCAAAGATGGATATGAGAAAGGACCAAAATGGTAGGGACCTAACAGAAGCAGAGGAGATTTTTAAAAGGTGGCAAAATTATACAGAAGAACTATACAAGAGAGAGCTTAACATCCCTGATAACCATGAGGGGGTAGTCAGTGACCTGGAGCCAGACATCCTGGAATGTGAAACCAGGGTTGATGCAGGACGGAAAACCCAGGCGGTGCCAGATCTTTCAAGGCGACGGTCTCACCTTCGCGCACCCAGCTTTCCGTCACGCAAGCCAGGTCAGCCTCATGCCTCATGAAGTAATCCCGCAGGGTTGAGGACTTGTTGTTTATTGACCTGGCATTGCATAGGATCAACACCGGTTCCACCCTAGCCCTCTCCCCCATGAACCTGGGGATGGGATGAAGATTTGAAGGGCAACGTCCATATCGACCAGGCCACCGTCGATGTTTCTTATTTCCTCCATTTTATCCTCCCAACAGTGTTCTGATTTAAGTTAGATTATGTATGACTGCCTCAAGGTCCCCTAGCAAACTTCTATGGCAGAAAGGAGGTTTAAACCTGAGTCTCACAGATCTTCATCTAACATTCTAACCACTATACCAAACAGCAACAGAGAATGGAGCTTTATGCACATTAGCCATGTGCTGAGAACCTTCTCATTGTATTTGTATACACTGAATAAATCTTATGATGATGCTAAAACATGATCTGATCACAACTCAATGTGTCATGTGCAACACATTTCTTAAAGTTTTTTCAGACTGTATTGAATCATGACCTAGATACATGATGATGCATTCAGGAATGCATTCTAACATGCATCAGCGCACCAAAGGGAGTAAACTTAAAATGATTTTAACAAGGAAAGGGTCATGAAAATTTACAGTCTTTTGAGTAGAAGTTACTTTTTAAAGGGTAAATAAATACTTCTTTTCACCCTTGCAAAGCCACGTATTCCAATGCTTTGTTGAGAAAAATGTAAGATAACTCTGATTTATGTATGGAAACTGGCAATGGAGGGAGACCTTTGTTCTAAATTGTAATTTTAGAATTATTGTTTCAGAAATGTGGGGAGTTCCTGTGGGACCCTCATTTTGGACATCAGAGCATGGAGTGTTCAGCTGGAGACTTCTTGGTCCACCAGCAAGAGAGAAAAGATGGACTTTTTATGTGGCAGGCTATGAAGGAGGGCAAAGTTGATTGTTTGGACTTTAAAAGATCACTGTTCTGTTGTATTACTAAGGTCTAGGTATTTGTTACATGACATGATGTTAAGTGAAAAGTGAAAGCATTTTATTCTCTTTGAATTATTGCAAGATTCATTCCAGGTTCTGCCCCATAGAACCCACAAAATGAGGTTGCACAAATATTCCCAATACAGGTGATGAATACACTGGAAGTACTCGGTTTGGCTGAAGTTATATCTGTGCATTAGATCTTTGTCATCCTTTGCTGTACATGTGTGTGAGAGTGAGAAGTGGGTGATTAGGAGATAGAGAGCTGCTGAGAGATTCCTCTACTTACTATTTGACAACACAGTCATCTCTGGGACAACAGGGCCTAATGAAACTAGATTACATAGTTTCACTTTGACAGTTCATTTTTTAAAATGTGACATTTTCATTCTGTTACTCTTATTCATCATTATTCTGGGCTGGCTGTTCTGGTGGGTGTGGGGAGCAATTGGCCCATCACCATTTACAGAAATTTAATAGCAGGATATGTTGTCAATTTAGAAAGGAGGGTAGACTGGCCCTGGCCTGTGGGGAAGGTTTGATTCTGCTGTTTTATGGTCTGAATTCTTTTGGTCCATTGGCTTCATCCAGTCTTCATTTAGTGGACATTTCAATGCAAAATAATCTATTCAAATACCAGTATCTTTTATTCTATCAAATGCCTCTCAAATTGAGCTTTCCCACATCTCTGCACCTTGTCAAATTTCTAATTTTTAGTAGTTCAGAATTGAAATACAATCTATGTCTACTTTCCTGGATGAGCTGGAAGAAAATTAGAACTTTTCTTGAATAGTTTTGGTAGTATTTTGACCCAAGAAACCTGTGCCCTTAAATATTTTATTTAAAGGATATTTTTGTTCTTATTCAATAAGTACCAAAAATAGGTTCTAAGGCTCAGCCCAGTGGGGGCCTGATTAGTTTGTTTGTTGAAAATACACTGTTGAAAGTTAGGCCACTGATTACAAATGATACAGAAGCCCAAATAAGTCTATTTTTAATATATTCACTAAAATGAATAGTTAATGTTTACTTTCATTCCCAACGCTTTAATTTAGAATCAGGAGCCCAAGGGCAAGAATTGACCAAGTTGTGTCTATGAATACAGTGAATTTGCCCATATATTTCCTGGATTGACCAACTATATTGGCATTGTAACTTGGCGAAAATGAAAGTTTGCTGCATTTTATTGTGATAGTAAAACCTGTTGGTAAGTGGTGAATACAATTAACAAACCTTTTCCAATACAGAAAACTCTGCAAATTCCAATGAGTCTTTGGGAAATTATTTTACCACCCTTTTAAATTAAAAAGAACCCACTACACTTCCTTATTATATTCTACTTCAAATGGTCACCAGTTGAATTAGAGGAAATGTTTTCCTTAATAAAAAGGATTAAACTCAGGTAAGACCCCCAGTTCATATAGGATATCCCCAGAACTCTGAAAAACATACTGTGATTTCCGATTGCTGTAACCAGAAGTTACTGAGGATGGATTGTACCTGTGGAGTTGAACCTCCCCAGCTGCGCAGTCCAGGAGGTTTGGAGACAGTCGGTCTGCTTGGCCACCAGGGACTTCCAGCCTTCAAGCTTGGAGCTCCCCCCCCCCCATTCTCTGACATGGAGAGTAGGTGGCCTGTGCCCTCCGAGTGACTTAGAGTCTGTGGCTTTCTTTGGAACAGCAACCTGATTGGTCCAGCAAAGCCTGGTAAGATAGGGGTCTGTTGGAGGGCCTGTGGGGTTTCGGAAAGCTTCTTTTGATTTGGCGAGAAGGTATTCCTTTTGGCAGTAAAACAAGAGAGGGTGGGCCTGGCAGAAGGGCCCTCTGTTCATAGCATGTCATCTAGATTAGATATTCCTTCCTCCCTGGGGCAGTCTTTGCCATATGGATCCACACTCGGACCTGGCTCCTTTGGCCCTGTTCCCAACCTTTTTTGGGGAAAATATGCAGGCCATTCACCAGACTTGAGTCACCATCTTGAGAGAGATGTTGAGGAAGATCAGAATGGCTGTTGCCCAGGCTGGGGCCAATACCAGGGGATCCACTATCAAGGTCCCAAATAGCCACCCAGCTTCCACCTCTCATTCCAGCAGGAAGGTGATGAAAGGTGGGGTGAATTCAGAAACCAGTAGTTGAGCCTCACTGGGGGATTTGAGGATCTGGATTCAGAGAGCTAAGAGTTCACCTCCTAGAAGGAAGGAAAAATGGTAAAGCCTCAGGTTACAACTATGCAAGCCAGGCTATTCCTACAAGATTCTCTTTCTTTCCAATGGGGGCTTTGCATTTTAGAAATGCAAGGTTACCACTAAGGAGACAGAGTCCTCAGATTCTGACTTGCCAGCTGGGTTGGTTGGAACCTTGCCCAATGTAGAGGGTTTTTTAAAAAAACATTTATTTCAGGGATACCTTTTCCCCTTACTGTTTAATATGGTGGTGTAGGCAGTATGGGAGAACCCAGCTAGATATTAGTCAGTGTTACCCACTGAATCTAATGGATTGCCTGAGGGTTATGGTGATAGAAGGATCATACAGGTTCTTCATTAGAGTTCAAGGCAGCCTCCACTGCTTTCAAGTCTTTTCTGTCAGTTCCTTACACTAGCATGGTTTCATTGTAAGCCAGGAGAAGTGCAATTTGGCTCCATCTCCAGAATTCTTCATGTTCACAGACTTAGCAGGAGACCAGGTCCCTGTGCTGCCAGAGAGGCAGATCAAGAGCAGATTGACAGTATAACAGCAATCAGACATGATGTTCCTAGCAACTTGCTTGGCACGTTGCTATGTGGTCAGGATACATTTCCCAGGGCATGTTTCCATGTACATCCTTTTCAAAAATTTGAGTCCTTGCCAGAACATCTTTTCCAAGAGAGTGACTAAGCTGCTCTCCCCTCCATTGTCTCTTTGGCAAGTCCTCCTGGATGGGTGTATCCTTCCAGGTTCCTAGGAGGGTTTCCCTTTTGAGATTCAAAGAGGATAAATTTCACTTCAGATGCCAGTCTCCTAGGATGGGGGGCTCCTCACAGTGGAAGGCAGTCTATGAAACTTGGTCCTGGGAGGAGGCAACACAGAGCATACATTTTCTGGAGGGGACAGTGACCCATCTGGGTTCTTTTCCTTTCAGTATGTTCTTCAGAACAAGGATATAAGGTCTACCTGGACAATAAGTCCAACAAACATATGTGAATGGGCATGAGGTCTAGGAGACTTCTGTACTTTTGTCAGTAGTGCATCTAGGTGGCGCATCTAGCCAGAATGGACAATATACTAGTAGACTAGCTCAGCAAAAGGAAGCTGCAGCAGTTGGAGAAGGTGCTGAACAAATCAGTGTTTTCATCAGATTTGCAGCATGCATGGCAAAACAAATCCCCAGCTGCCAAGCCTCTCCTGGTGAGATGAGGGTTAATGCCCTAAACTGTGACTGGGCCTGGGCATCTTTATACATTTTTTCCCTCCCACATAAATATTGTCGGGATCATTCTAAAAATTTCAATCTACAAAAAGTAGTTGTGCTCCATTTTATTAATGGAGGTCATGATTCCAGGACTTGAAGAGGTTGGCCATCAAGGGATTCTGGAAGATTCCAGTTAAGCAGAATCTTTGTTCCAGGGACCAGGTTACACACACAGCTAGAACTCCCATAGGTCACACTATCAAGGTTGAGCTGGAGGTCACACTCTCGAGGATAATCTTGATCTCTACCAAGCATAGTGGATAGACACCATTGTGACATATATTTGTTTATTTATGTATTTACACCAGTTTGGTGTAGTGGTTAGGAGTGCGGACTTCTAATCTGGCGAGCCGGGTTCGATTCTGCGCTCCCCCACATGCATCCAGCTGGGTGACCTTGGGCTCGCCACGGCACTGATAAAATTGTTCTGACCGAGCAGTGATATCAGGGCTCTCTCAGCCTCACCTACCCCACAGGGTGTCTGTTGTGGGGAGAGGAATGTGAAGGTGACTGTAAGCCGCTTTGAGCCTCCTTCGGGTAGGGAAAAGCGGCATATAAGAACCAACTCTTCTTCTTCTTCTTCTTCTTCTATAATCATATTTATATACCATGTCTCCCAGGAATACTGGCTCATGGTGGTTTACATATAAGGATAAAAACCCCACACATATAAAACCAAGTAAAACATTCTAATAATCAAATTCTAATCCAGTTTATCAAAAAAGATAATTTCAATTTCCAAATATGGTCACATAAATACTATCTAATGATGTTCATTGAGTCTAGATCTCAGAACTCTACATAACAGCACTGCCAACATCAACCTTATTGAATGACAGAGGAATGTCAAAACATTGTCAAGAACAGGAGGGGTGAGACAGCAATTAGAGGGGAGGAGTAGCCCGATCTTATCACTCTGGTTCTTTCTACCCGGCCTCAACTAAACGCCTGGTGGAAGAGTTCCATTTTGCAGGCCCTGTGTAACCCAGAGAGTTCTGACGGGCCCACGGCTCCTTTGGGAGAAAATTCCACCAGGTAGGGGCCAGGACCGAAAAGGCCCTGGCCCTGCTTGAGACCAGGCATACTTCCCAGGGGCCCATCAGGAAATTTATACCCACCAAGTGGGTTCTACCAATAGGGTCTCTAATGTCACTTGGTAGACTTTCTAAATAGTGCTTTTGTAAGGAGCTAGATCCACTCTAGGCTAAGGCTGGAGAGGTCTTAGTTTCTGCAGAAAGAGTTAAGAAACAAACAAAAAGGTGCTTCACAGTAGTTTCCTTAAAAGGCAGGTAGTAGCTATCCCAGTCATCAGGGGTCTCAAGGGAGGAAAGCATTTGTCTCAACATTTACACAGGGAAGGTCTCCGCAATTCTACCGGGTTGTCTCACCTGGAGGCTTAACACTGTGTTGAGTGTTCTGAGTAGAGCTTACTGTGAGCTCAGCCATTTGCCTAGTCAAGGGATTTATTTAAATAATAATAATAATAACAACACCTGTCCTGGTTTTTATTATTATAGCTAGAGTGGTGCTGTAGACTGAGGCCTTTTCTATAAATAAGGTGTTGTGGTCCAGCTCTCATACCTAGCCTACAAACCCTTTAGAGAGGGAATGGCACTGTTTTAATGCCAAATGGACCTTTTGTTGTTTTAACATAAGGCCCACTTGGCATTAAAACAGTGCCATTCCCTCTCTAAAGGGAATGGGACCACATGGTTATACTAGTTGGACTCCGTGTTGGTTTTATTTAGAAATTCTTGTTTTGGAAGTACCATCTTGACCTCCAATATTAGTGGGGCCATCAGAAGTTGCATCTTTTCGCCTACAAGGCTAAAAGTTATACAGCAGATTATCCTTTAACAGCAGTCCTGATGCAATTTGATTGCACTTTGCAAAAATTTGGCCATATTTTCTATTATTTCTCTGTTGGTTTTATCCAGAATAAAGAAAACCCTAAGAAGGTCAGGAAGTCCCTGCTTATTTAACAAAATGGGACCCAGATATTATGTATGAATACTTGTATAAAAGGGACAATAAAAAGGACATGTGGGACAGTTTCAATATTGCATGTTTTTCATGGACAATATGTCAGGAACCAATCGGTTGAGACCCAGCAGATTCACACAGCAGACATCACTCTCGGGCTTCAGGCGGAAGCTTTAAGTAGAAGACTTTATTTGGAGAATCAGGACATAGATCAGCACTTCGCAAACAGCTCACAGGCAAGACTCTTGACAGCTACGTTAAGGAAGGGGGTTACATAGCTTATATGCCTTGGAGAGGGAAAGGGTGTCACAGGGGGTGCTTTTGGCAGGAACGCCAATTCACACAGAAAGGGCAATACAGTTTCCTCTGATCTACAAGGTGCCAAAACAGCCCATTCGGCCATCTGGTATTTAGTCTGAGCTCCCAGTAAGGTCACCCTTGCGAGAGGCGATAAGGGAGGGAAAGTAGGAGGATGCTTTGAAATGCAAGGGGGGGGCGGAAGGGGCACTTTCAAGCAGGCTCAGGATGGTGCCACAGCTTTACGGGAGATCCGGGAGCACAAAGGAAAAAGCCAAACATCAAAAGGAATGAAACCTATAGGTCAGGAACAGGGGTTCATGACACAATACCTATCTATGACCAATTATGCATTAGCTGGAATGCCTAAGATGGCGGCGACAGGGCTTTGGAGAAAATCCCCGATAATGCTTGACGCCACGATCCTGCTGAGCCCTGGCCCAACCCAGACCCTCGGAAGGCCCGCATTAAGGAAACGTGGAGTCTTCCATGTTCCTGGGCCTGCTGCAGGCACAGGCGAGAGCTAGGTTGGGCTAGCCCAGTGCATAATCCCCCGAGCTATGGCATCCCTGCAGGGACGCCTCTCACCCCTGCCAGCTGCACAGAGCTGACAGGGGCATCCCCCCACCCTCACCATGGTGGGAGAACAGCATGCTGCTTCCCGCCATGGTGCATTGGGGGGCCCATGCACCTGCTCGCCCTCACACCGCCACCACTGTCACTGTCACAGGATACTTGTGGCGCATTCAGTCCTGCATTGTGTGCATAGGGCTATTGCGTCAGGGTGGCCAGTGTGCACACGGGGGAGACCCTCCCCCATGCGCATACAGGGAATGGCGGAACTTTTTACCCCACTGCAACAGAATGGCGACAACCCAGTGTGGCTGCCACCATGCATACATAATACGTCTAAAAGTGGCATCTTTGGAATCTTCCTACAAGTATTTGTGAGGGAAGGGCCAGAGAGAAAGCTCTCGGTTTGGAATTAGAAGATGGTATAAGTAAGGAGCTATCTAGACTGTTTTTTGTGAGATCCCCAAATTCAAGTGGGAGCAGGTTTTATTAGATGCACTGATGAGGTTTTGTTGTTCAATGTCTAAAAGCCTGCATTTTATAGTTTGAAAAGCCTCCGATACTGAGAGAGGAAATAATGAGTCCAAAGCAATGCCTAAGGACCTAATTTTAGTTTCAATATGGATCAGCCAATTTGAAGAATTAGATTCTTCAAGCATTTGATAAGTGAGACTCGACAAGTCTGGATTATGATGCAGTCGCAGCCAATATTTGATGGTTAATAGCCACGCTTTTGTTTCAAGTAAGCCCTGGCCAGACTCCAAGCATTAAGCTGCATATGGTATACAACGTGGCATACCAAAAAATTTCACAGAGTTTTGAATTGGGTACATTCTGTAGATTGTTCAAATGCTCCAATCCACAGTAGAATTCCTTATAGCAATTGTGCAATTATTTGGGCATTGAAAACTTTCAAAGCAACAGGCATATATTAATTTCCTCTGCTGAAGAAGAAATAAATAATGGCCAGAGTTGTAGTTTTAGCCATATCTGCTGCCAACTTGCAGTAAATAGTTCAGAATTCAAATATTGGAAGTGTATACCAAGTTATTTGAAAAGCTTGACCTACTCTAATTGGTTACCATTAATTTTCCACATATATGATTTCCAGGTTCTCAAAAAATAAGGATTTTTCATTCCTCATAATTCAGTTCTAAACTATTAACCACACGGAACTCACATTTTAGTACGTTTCAGACTCATAGGCCTATTATGCACGGCCGCTGAAACGGCAGCAAAACCCAGAGTATCCGATTATGCACGTGGCTACTCTGGAGCCGATTCTGGTTCCGCCCTGGTCCTGGGAAGCTCCACTTTCTTCTGCATCTCGTTAATGCGGCTTTTTCGGCGGCATACGTTGACTCTGCGCCCGGTTGCCACCTGCAGCGTGCATAATTGGTGATTTTAGCCGCTGCCATTCCACCCCGAATGTGGACCTTCCACTCCGTGCATAGTGGGCCATACTGGAGCAAGACAGTAAAACATCATCAGCAGCATAAAGCAACAAAGGCACATGAATGGCACTGAGTATTGGGCTGTGGCCATCTACTCCTAATAGAGCAGGTGCCAGATCGTTTAGAACAGTGATTCTTAACCTGGGGGTCAGGACCCCTTCGGGGGTTGAATGACCCTTTCACAGGGGTCATGGCAGGGCGAGCAGCTTGGCCGGGGGGGGGTGTCATCTATGCAACAGCCTTGTGGGGTACATCGATATAGAGCGTTCGTCTATCTGGGGCAGCAGAAAACAGCGAGATTGGCATGGTGGGACAAGAGGCAGAGCTGAACTGAGAAACCCTAGGGAAAAAAAAACAATTGATATACAATCATGAACAATGGATCTTCACGCCATTGTTCAGTTTCAGTTTAATTTCTGTGCAAGAACACTTGCATAATTTTATGGTTGGGGATCACCACAACATGAGGAATTGTATTAAAAGGTTGTGGTATTAGGAAGGTTAACATCACTGGTCTAGAAAGAGGTTGAATAAAAAAGGGGCTATAATGCAGTCCTGTTTAACTGTCAAATTAAGTGCTCACTGGTAGGAAAATTTTTGGACTTAATTTTCCAATCAGCAAGCATTTAATTTGACAGCATGTAGAGGTATGAAGCTGGTTTATAAGAAACCGTAACCTTTTGTCCATATTCATCCTAGATAGTTTGTAAGCCTCCTATTAGTGAGAATCAAATCTTAAATTGCTGGCCTCCTAGTTGCCCACTCTACCTTCTGAGGAAATGAAGTTGTCAATAAGACAAGTCAAGAACTTATTGGACTTTTTATTTTAGCAGTCTTGGTCTTCCACCAGATATCTGGGTAATTGAAGTAACCCATGACCATTATGTCCTGGTCTAGGACATCTCATCCAAGCACTCTGCCTGGCCTGGTGGTCTATAGCAGACCCCCATGATAATACCACTATTATTTCTTACTCCTTTTATTTTTACTGAAAGACTCTCAACTAAAATACATATATGTATTTTCTCACATATTTACACATTCTTAACATATACTGCTACTCCGAAGCATGGGCAATAAAAAGGAAGAGCTGGAACTTCTCATGCTGATGGAAAGGTATGATCTAGTAGGCATCACAGAAACTTGGTGGAATGATTCTCATGACTGGAATATAATGGTGGATGGATATGAACTGTTCAGAAAAAACAGAATAGACCGAAGAGGTGGAGGAGTGGCACTGTATGTGAGGAAAGGGCTTACCTGTCAGGAAATTCTAGTGAAGGAGAGCATATCTACAGTGGAAAGCATCTGGGTGAAAATAAGCGAGGGGAAAACAAACAGTGTGGTGGTTGGGGTCTGCTACCGACTGCCTGACTAACGAGAGGATGTGGATGCTGCACTTTGTGAGCAGCTTGAGAAAATATCCAAGCGGCAGGACCTTGTCATCATGGGTGACTTCAATTTCCCAGATGTGTGCTGGGAAACAAACTCTGCGAAGCGTCCTCAGTCATGCAAGTTTCTGACCTGCCTGGCTGACAATTTCATTTATCAAATGGTAGATGAACCCACAAGAGGTTCAGCCATACTGGACTTAATACTGACCAACAGGCAAGAGTTGGTGGATGAGGTGAAGGAGGTGGGGAACCTAGGGGGAAGTGACCATGTCCTCATAGAATTCCTTTTGAGATGGGGAGCCAAGGAAGCTTGTAGCCAGATGCGGATGTTGGATTTTCGTAGGGCAAACTTTAATAAACTCAGAGACATGATGAGTGTCATAACATGGACGAGAATGCTGGAAGGGAAGGGAGCATGTGAAGGGTGGGCGCTACTCAAACAGGAGCTATTGCATGCTCAATCAATGATTATCCCAGAAAGACGAAAACACTGCAGGAGCTCTAAGAAGCCTATTTGGATGAACAGAGAACTTCAAGAGGAACTAAGAAAGAAAAGGAAAATGTTCAGGAAATGGAGAGAAGGACAGAGCTCTAAAGAAGAGTACCTACAGGTTACTAGGCACTGTAGATCAATCATAAGAAAGGCCAAAGCTGAGAGTGAGCTAAGATTGGCCAGGGAAGCCCATTGTAACAAGAAAAGATTTTTCAGTTATGTGAGGAGCAAACGTAAAGCAAAGGAGACAATAGGCCCACTGTTGGGTGCGGATGGACAAACTCTAACGGAAGATGCAGAAAAAGCAGAAAGGCTTAGTGCCTATTTTACATCTGTTTTTTCCCACAGGTCAAAGTGTTTAGGCACATCTAGAGATGGCCATAGCCAAAGGACAGTGTCTGGGTGGCAGGTTAACATGGATAGAGAGGTTGTTGAGAGGTATTTAGCTGCACTGGATGAGTTCAAATCCCCTGGTCCAGATGAAATGCACCCGAGAGTACTCAAAGAACTTTCCAGAGAACTTGCACAGCCCTTGTCCATCATCTTCGGAACCTCTTTAAGGACTGGAAATGTCCCGGAGGACTGGAAGAGAGCAAATGTTATTCCGATCTTCAAAAAAGGGAGGAAGGATGACCCGGGAAACTACAGACCAGTGAGTCTGACCTCTGTTGTGGGGAAGATAATGGAGCAGATATTAAAGGGAGCGATCTGCAAACATCTCGAGGACAATTTGGTGATCCAAGGAAGTCAGCATGGATTTGTCTCCAACAGGTCCTGCCAGACCAACCTGGTTTCCTTTTTTGACCAAGTAACAGGTTTGCTGGATCGGGGAAATTCGGTTGATGTCATTTACTTGGATTTTAGTAAAGCTTTTGACAAGGTTCCCCATGATGTTCTGATGGATAAGTTGAAGGACTGCAATCTGGATTTTCAGATAGTCAGGTGGATAGGGAATTGGTTAGAGAACCGCACTCAAAGAGTTGTTGTCAATGGTGTTTCATCAGACTGGAGAGAGGTGAGTAGCAGGGTACCTCAGGGCTCGGTGCTTGGCCCGGTACTTTTTAACATATTTATTAATGATCTAGATGAGGGGGTGGAGGGACTACTCATCAACTTTGCAGATGACACCAAATTGGGAGGACTGGCAAATACTCCGGAAGATAGAGACAGAGCTCAACGAGATCTGAACACAATGGAAAAATGGGCAAATGAGAACAAGATGCAATTTAATAAAGATAAGTGTAAAGTTCTGCATCTGGGTCAGAAAAATGAAAAGCATGCCTACTGGATGGGGGATACGCTTCTAGGTAGCACTGTGTGTGAACGAGACCTTGGGGTACTTGTGGATTGTAAACTAAACATGAGCAGGCAGTGTGATGCAGCGGTAAAAAAGGCAAATGCCATTTTGGGTTGTATCAACAGAAGCATCACATCAAAATCACAAGATGTCATAGTCCCATTGTATACGGCACTGGTCAGACCACACCTGGAGTACTGTGTGCAGTTCTGGAGGCCTCACTTCAAGAAGGACGTAGATAAAATTGAAAGGGTACAGAGGAGAGCGACGAGGATGATCTGGGGCCAAGGGACCAAGCCCTATGAAGATAGGTTGAGGGACTTGGGAATGTTCAGCCTGGAGAAAAGGAGGTTGAGAGGGAACATGATATCCCTCTTTAAGTATTTGAAAGGTTGTCACTTGGAGGAGGGCAGGATGCTGTTTCTGTTGGCTGCAGAGGAGAGGACACGCAGTAATGGGTTTTAAACTTCAAGTACAACGATATAGGCTAGATATCAGGAAAAAAAATTTCACAGTCAGAGTAGTTCAGCAGTGGAATAGGCTGCCTAAGGAGGTGGTGAGCTCCCCCTCACTGGCAGTCTTCAAGCAAAGGTTGGATACACACTTTTCTTGGATGCTTTAGGATGCTTATGGCTAATCCTGCGTTGAGCAGGGGGTTGGACTAGATGGCCTGTATGGCCCCTTCCAACTCTATGATTCTATGATTCCTCCCCCCTTCTTTGTCCCTTTTAAATAAGTTTTACCCCTCAATCTTAATATTCCAATTGTGAGTGTTATCCCAACAAGTTTCTGTCATGCTTATTAGGTTGTAATTCCTCTCATCTACTAGGACTTTTTGTTCTTCCTGCTTGTTTTCCATATTCTGTGCATTAGTGTAGAGACACTGTAATCATTTGTCTGTCCCAGAGTTTTAGTTTTTGAATTTGTCTGTAAGTTAATTGTTCCCTGCATATGTGCCATTCCCAGTAAATCTGCAGGGTTCTCATCTACAGTTATTCAGCTGAACGAGAACAAACAAACACGACATGGCCATCATGTGCTAAAAAGCAGTCTTTTAAAAATATGGGCAAAATATTGGGCTAGGATTAGCCCTAATATCTCCCCTTTGAAAGCTCTGACAGAAACCTTTATTAATGAGTGGGTACAAAAGAAGATAGACCTTATCAAATATCAAGACCATCTGCGTGTATCTGGATGGACAAAGGACTGGCAGAAGGTACAAGAAGAAAGTGAGAAGGTAGATTGGTTTACCAATGCACAACTTGTGTCAAGGATGAAAGAGGACTTAAAAATGGGTGGTGGGAAACTAAAAACTTGACTGAGTTTAAATTAGAAGTAATGTTGAAGAAATCCCACCTTTGAGGAAGAGTGTATAAATATTTGCTAAAGCTGGAGATGGAAACGGAGCAGGTTAAGACTTGTATGGTGAGTTGGATGCAAAACTTTGAGGAAGAAATAAGTTTTGATGTATGGGAATTACTTTGTTCTTAACATTTGAAATTAACAAGGTGTCAATTCCTGAGGGAACACTGATATAAAATATTCTATAGGTGTTATTTAACCCTTAAAAATATAAGCAAAATGTCTGGTCATGCTGATGGGAGGGGCTGGAGATATAAGGTTTTTTTTACTATTGGGTTTATTTTACCCATGTTGTGGCTATGTAGGGGGGGGTTAAAATGTTTTTATCAATCATCAGGATGATGGGGTGGACTGACTGCTCATTAAATTTGCAGATGACACCAAATTGGGAGGAGTAGAAAGCAACCCAGAAGACAGAGAGAGTTCAATGAGATCTGAACATGCTGGGAAAGTGCGCAAATGAGATGCAATGAGAATAAGATATTTTATAACTGGTTATCTTTCAAACCCAGTCTTGGTTAAAAAAAAGTGTTCAACAGGGCACCAGATTTATTTAAACTCTACTTATGATGATGATGTTATCCGTTCAGTCATGTCCAACCCTCGGTGATTCTATAGGAAAGTCTCTGCCATGCACCCCTGTCTCCGACTGGATCTGTCTCCCAGTTGGTTCATGGTCATCCCTGTATCGGCTTTGATTGTGTCAAGCCAGCAGATCCTTTGGCAACCACGTTTCCTTTTGCCACTGACCATGCTGAGTATTAATGATTTTTCTAGCGAGTTTGATCGCATGATGTGTCCAAAGTAAGTGAGCTTTAGTTGTAATATCTTCCCTTCTAATGACATAGTTGGTTTGCTCCTCTCTAAAACTATCTTGTTGGTAACTTTGGCTGTCCATGGTATTCGCTGCATTAGTCTCCAACACCATAATTCTAAAGCATCTATTCTCCTCCTGTCTTCCTTTTTCAGGGTCCAGCTTTCACATCTATAGGTTGTTATGGGGAAGACAATGGTGTTGACTAGTTGACTAGACTTATATGATTTATGAAATTACAAGTTAATCATTTTCATGTTCATGTCAAGATCCTGTTGTCACATGTTCTTGCCATGATCTGTGTTGCATTTATTCATTTGCCATTATTGTTCTGGTATGCCTTACTGTGCTTGGGGCCTGCTGGGAAATGTTTTATGGGCTTTGTTGTTTTAACTTTTCATCCCCAGGGAGACTCTGTAGTAAATTTCCAATGAGGCTCTACTAAGTTGCCTGGTTATTTCCTGACCTTGGGCAGCAGTGACCATGCTCCTGATATGTTTTGGGCAGTTAGCTTCACTTTGGTAGACTTGTAGCATGGGAACATTGAGTTATAGGACCTAGCATTTTGCATGCCAAAGGCTCTTGGGTAGGCAGGTTTGTGTTTGTGTTAACTTTAGTTTCGGCAAAGAACATCATGCACCTGTTTTGCTAATCTTTTCAATAAAGAGATTTCTTCAACCAAGAGTCTCTTATTGGGGAAGTTCATTCTATACTGCTTCTACTTTATGCAGATGATGTAGCTCTTCTTTCTAGCTCAAGGATAAGATTAAGACGCTTTTTTTTGCAAGCTTTTGTTTCATACTGTCATGATAATTTGCTTCCTGTTAACTATGCAAAATCTAAAATAATGTATTTTCTGAAATATCCATCATGAAATAAACCTGTAGATTTTGTATGGGCATATGATTGAGCAGGTGTTGAATTTTAACTTCTTAGACCTTCATTTTGCTTCTTCCAATAAGTAGAAATTTCATTATTTTCATCTTCTTGAGTCCACTAAATCACACTTAGCTGCAATCTGTTATGTTGTTTAATTGTTTTACTGACTGTTATGAACTGCCTCAAGATGGCTACGTCAATGGGGGCAGGTTATAAACAAACAAACAAACAAACAAACAAACAAAAGCATGAGATTCTTCTTACCATTCTGGAGGGGAATTTGTACCTTTTGCTCTGTAAGTCTATAAAGCAAAAACATTAGATCTTTTCTGTTTTATGGAGTTTCAATTTCGTTTCCTTATTTCTTCTAAAATTGAATCTCTACAGTCAAAATTTCTCAGCGCCAATTTTTCAAGTGCCTAATTGTATTTCAAATTAGAATTTATATTTAGACTACAAGCCAAGCCATTGCATTCAGGAATACAACGGACACTAGATGGGGTATGTGTTTGTGTGTGGAAGAACTCTGTGGACAGCCTTCCCCTAGGACCTAGAAAGGCTGCAGGCAGCTGCTATGAAACTCACCGACAGGGGCAGCTCTCACACAGCAGGGATCTGTAGCCTCCAAGCCTCAGAGAGAAGTGGAAGGAGAAGGGGGTGATCAGGGGGTGGGGGACAGAAGGCGATTGGCTGGCTGTTGGACAGACAGGTAAGCTAGTTGGAGGAGGAGGCACTCAGGGGTGGGACAGTGCCCTGAGTGGTGTTGTGGCGCTTAAGCCATGAGACATGCTCCTCCTCCAAGCCCTTACCAGAAATACATTATGTGGAACAGATGCTGGTCTTGGTCCCCCCCCCCCCCCTGTTAGCATGGAAAGCCATCCAAGTTTTCCCTTAGACCTCCTTTAGTTAAGAATAAGTTACGAAACTGCTTAGAATAAAAGGACCATCTTGAGTTACATAGTGATGCCCAAAGGAAATGTGACCCTCTTTCTGGAGACTGAGTGTACTATGTTTTCTGGTGCTTCCAGATTATTTAAAATTCTTAACTATTCCAACCTTTGAAGACTTCTTGCTCTTACCCCTTAATTAATTATTTGGCAGATTCTCAGATAGTCCTATTGAACAAAGTCTGCCCATGTGGAAATGCAAAGATTGAAACACTTACTCATTTTTTATTCAGATGTGATCTATATTCTTCGATAAGATCTTTTTTTATTTCACATTTCCAGTATGTTCACTTGATTACTAGAGATAAGGCTGTAATGCTATCCATAGCTCATTATTCAACTGTTGCCCTGAAGATTTGTCCAAAGGTATAATTAATGTAGCCTAAACACTTATTTGCATACAAGTGCTCTTTTTGCACTGGGACTGATATTGGAATTGTTAGGCTCAAAATGCCTGGTAAGGTCTGCCATCTGCTGACACAGAGAAGCAAGGCTGCATCAAGCTGCTGGTACAATAGAACTTCTAAAGTACCGTGTATGGTGGGCGTCAGAAAGCAGAAGAAATTGTCAAAGACATGCGGGGGTGGGGGTGGGGACACAGTGGACACAGATGAGAGTCTAGGAATCACATCTCTATTATACAGGAGCTTTGGATAGATAATTTTCCTGGAATTTTCCAGCATGCAGATCGCTGAAGCCAGATCCAAGCAAAGAGTGCACGGCTATTCACCTTGCAGCCAAGCATAATATACTTGCTAAACTTTTCTTGAATCTGTGTTGATTTGAAGCTTACCTTGTCTGTATGCTAATGCCAATGTAGGTGAGGTGTTTGCATGCTGCAAGCAGTAGCAGTGTGAAGAGGGATATGTTTTTCTGCCTTACTTGTATTATGCTACAGAAATGGGTCGTGATCACCTGTGGTGTGCTCTGTCATTGCATCTCTTGCAATTGCCCTTGTCCACTGTTCCTAATTCAGAAGCAGTATGCAGTGTAGTGTTGTGTTACTAGATAGAAGACTTTCCCTTTAATTTCAGGAGACACTTGTATCAGCCGTTCCCCCAAATCCATTATTCTTGCAACCCTGATGAGTTCCTTCTGTATCATGTATCTTGCCCTGATTACCTCTGTGCTCTCAGTGGTGCTTTTGCTTTTGTTTTGTCTTTTTAATTCAGACATGTGTTTTCAAGGGTGATGTTGGGCTATTTCCCAATATAAATCCCCATTGTGTTCACCCCTATCCCTGCTTTGTGTGCTTCTCGTGCCTTGGTGCTCTGGCTCTCTTATTCATTTTACCCTCCTTATAAACAGGTGTGCTTGTCCATGTGAAACTGTGGTGTTTTTTTTTTCTTTTTCTGTGTGTGCTGCCCCTATTTAAAAAGAAATCACTATCAAAGCAATATAACACTGAAACACCTGAGAAACTTATTTTCAGTGAGGTGCAATTTCAAAAAGTTACATTAGCCACGGATGTTAAGAAGAGTCGCTGGTTTTTGAAACAGTGTGAAAAGGAATTGTAAGATATATTGAATACAGACCAGTCACTGCATCCACACATCACTTGGGCATTGCACTATTAGCGATAGTTCACAAGTGGATTTTTCAGCATGGACAGGACAGACCACTTGTAAATGACTGTTGTGGCACAATCACAGTGTAATTCACTGTCTTGTTTGGTGACCATCAGAATGGCACAAGACAGGTAGACCTTGTGCCTACATTGGTGGTTCTGGAGTCCCCTCGCCTTCTGATTGGCACTTGCAAACAAGGAACACTAATGCCAATATTAGAGTCAGGATGAACAAAAGAGGCTTATAGGCTTCCCATGTCTTCTTTGCTTGGAGATCTTTCCTCACATACCTGAAGGTTGGCATTCATCCTGTTAGCTCTCCACCTTTTCAGGTTTAGAGAAACTTCCTTACTTAGAATTTTAGGTATCAGTAGGGAGGGGCTGTGGCTCAGTGAAAGAGCCTCTGCTTTGTAGGCTGGATGTCCCAGGTTCAATCCCTGGCACTTCCAGAAAACCTCTACCTGAGACCCTGGAGAGTTGCTGCCAGGCAGAGAAGACAATATTGACCCTGATGATCTGGTTCGGTCTAAGGCAGTTTCATGTGTGTCCAACCCTCAGTACTTCAGCACCTTTTAAAAAGTCTGTTGCTACTGTCTCCATCAGTAGTTATGCCGAGCAATATAGCAGCCAAGTGTGGACATTTGTGGGTGTTAACACCCAGTGGCAATTGCTGGAGGCATCATCATAGACCAGGATGTTGGTGACTTGCATGTTTTCCCTTTTGTGATGACTTCTCTCTCCTGAGCCCCCATTGTTGACATCTGGAGGTCTTTAAAAAAGCAAGAAGAGGGTTCCCCACCTCTGTCAGAAGATAAAGCCATAGAACCCCCATTATCAGCTGTCTGTTTCTTAAAATAATACAGAAAGGGGAAGGGGAAGAAAGCATCAGTCTTATAATAAGAAAAAGGAGGAAAATGCAGTCACTAGCAGTTACCCTATCACTGCTGTTGGGATATATCCTGCCAATTTAAACTTTTAGCTGGATAGTGGATGCACTCTCTCTGTGACATACCTGAAGCCAGGAAAGGCTGTGTCCTAATGTACAAAGCTGTAATCCTCCCACATTTAACCCACAGTTTGTGGAATCTATTTGGCTGAATATAAGTGCAGCTGATGAGACTTAAATCTAGATGGGCCATGACCCAGCCTTACCAAGAGCACAGAAAGTTCCTTGTCTACCAACCCCACTCTGTTTCCAGGCACATCTTGCACTAGGGGAGGCATTTATCTTCCATCCGACCTCTGTGTATTAGCAAGGGGAGGCAGAGCTGCTCTGTGGTTGTTTTTCTCCCTTAATCATCCCTCCTTTTCTCTCCAAGAGACAGGTCTGAACACAGTGGATTCAAGTTCCAAGTCTGGGACAGCTGTGAGTATGTCTTACTTCTAAATAACTGTTAATTGCAAAAGAAATCCATATGGTAATTGGCAAATTTGCTAGCACATTGCTGGTTTTGTTGGCCATTCCATAGACTTTTTCTGCAAAAGGGGAGCACCCTTTTTTACTGCATGACCCAACATGCTTTGTGCCAACATGTTTCATGAATGCAGGGGTTGAAGAGGTTCTTTCAAAAACTCGTGTGATTTCATGGCCTTTTCTTTTTGTGTAGAAATGGGTTTCAGAGAAATCAAGCTCCCCCCCCCCTTATATATACCATTACTACTAGAGAATGGAAATATAACAGAAAAATAGTGCTTTGATATGCCTCTATGTGTAGATGGTGTGGAGAGAAACTTGTAGGTTTTTTCCAGCTGTTTGTTCGGAAGTGTACCTCTGCTGGGTGTTAAGGATACTTTCAAATACCAGGATTGTGTTTTGTTTTGTTTCGGGAAGGAATATTGGAATTCATTGTTGCTCACAATGTGTATATTTTTATTTCTTTAATCTTAATAGCATTACTAGTTAGATAGCAGGTTCTGGATTAATTTTGAGTACCGATAAGACCCTGTAAAATCTGTCGGATTGAATGGAACAAAAAATAAGTGTTCACACCATGGGCCATGATGGACCTGTCATATCATTCCCTGCTGTTTTAAAAATGGTTGTCTGTCTCCATCCTGACAGTCTACTGGAGGCAAAGGGCTGGCATGTGCTTTTCTGGGCTCTCTTGCAGCAAGCATACAAGCGTTCCTTCCTTTCATCAGGAAGCAGAGCCACTGGGATGCTGTAGCACAGGGGTAGTCAAACTGCGGCCCTCCAGATGTCCAGCGAATGCTGGCAGGGGCTCCTGGGAATTGTAGTCCATGGACATCTGGAGGGCCGCAGTTTGACTACCCCTGTGTTTGTACGGTGTAGGTAATACAGACATAGACCCGCACTGAGAATAGTATGCCAGCCCTCCTATGTAAGAATTTTAGACCTAGCCTGATAAAATCCTGATACTGACGTAGGCTGTGATCACATCCCTACCCTTGTAGAAATTAAATGCTATTACTGAAGATTACCCCTCCCCCACAGCTTTTTTGTTTGTGTACAAAGGAACAAACTACTTCTGCAGCTTTATACTTCGCTAAACGTTAAAGATTTGTGAAATGGAATGTCAGAGACTCGTTTTTAAAAGCCCACGATTTTTAGAACAATATCTGTGATTTGTTCAATATAACAAAATATATAAACCTGTGAAGATAAATATAAACTAGCTGCTGTGGCATGGCTGCTCTTGAAAAATGCAGCCCTTACCACGTCTAAACAATAAAACTGGGCATCATGATGTCACCATGCATGAATTTTTTCTCAGCATTGCATGACTGGGGGGGGGGGGGGAAGCAGGGAAACTTGCAGTGTGTTGATGTTGTGTCCTGCATGTTCTAGTCCTAGATGGCACAGTGGGAGGAGATGCTGGCCTTTTGTTTTAGTGCTGCAATGGCTGCTTCTTGTGACTATCGATGCCCCATTCCAATAGTACTTTGTATATACACTCCCCTTGGCCATTTAAGTCTGCCCAAGGTGATGGTGACCCTTTGGCTACTATGGAGGGAGAGGTTGTAAGGGAGACTATGCTCTGTATACAGAGTGTAAAAGGACATGTGTGTGCCTGTTGAAATGGTACCTGCTGGGATCTAGCCCAATGTTCTCTTTCAGGCCAGTGGAGAAACTTTTTACCTAGGGTCATATCATCTGAGCCAAATTTGTTCACCTGCATGACCTTAAGCCATGTTCCTGACTTGATAGGGGTGCTGCTGAATTTAATGTATTGTATACATATTAAGAGCCTCTTGTGGCGCAGAGTGGTAAGGCAGCCGTCTGAAAGCTTTGCCCATGAGGCTGGGAGTTCAATCCCAGCAGCCGGCTCAAGGTTGACACAGCCTTCCATCCTTCCGAGGTCGGTAAAATGAGTACCCAGCTTGCTGGGGGGTAAACGGTAATGACTGGGGAAGGCACTGGCAAACCACCCCGTATTGAGTCTGCCATGAAAACGCTAGAGGGCGTCACCCCAAGGGTCAGACATGACTCGGTGCTTGCACAGGGGAAACCTTTACCTTTACCTTATACATATTAGGTAAAAGAGCCTCTTGTGGTGCAGAGTGGTATGGCAGCAGACATGCAGTCTGAAGCTCTGCCCATGAGGCTGGGAGTTCGATCCCAGCAGCTGGCTCAAGGCTGACTCAGCCTTCCATCCTTCCGAGGTCAGTAAAATGAGTACCCAGCTTGCTGTGGGTAAAACGGTAATGACTGGAGAAGGCAGTGGCAAACCACCCCACATTGAGTCTGCCATGAAAACGCTAGAGGGTGTCACCCCAAGGGTCAGACATGACCTGGTGCTTGCACAGGGGATAACTTTACCTTACAAGAGCCTCTTGTGGCGCAGAGTGGTAAGGCAGCAGACATGCAGTCTGAAAGCTCTGCCCATGAAGCTGGGAGTTCGATCCCAGCAGCCGGCTCAAGGTTGACTCAGCCTCCCATCCTTCCGAGGTCGGTAAAATGAGTACCCAGCTTGCTGGGGGGTAAATGGTAATGACTGGGGAAGGCACTGGCAAACCACCCCATATTAAGTCTGCCATGAAAACCCTAGAGGGCGTCACCCCAAGGGTCAGACATGACCTGGTGCTTACACAGGGGATACCTTTACCTTTACCTTTATACATAGTAGGTAACTAGTGAGCCTTTGTCTTCTCCTGACCTAAGAGGCTGAAGATCAGCAAACAACTTTGTGGCAGAGAGAGTTATTAGCCATTGACAACTCATCTAGAGTAAGTAGGAGAGTTAGCATAGAAACTGGGAAGAGTTTAAGCTATTTCTCTCTAAAATGTATGACTTAATTACTGCATAAATGTGGTAGCTTTGGGTTTCCAGGAGGCCAGGCTGTGTGATCACAATGATTGACGTGACCATCGTGATTGACCCTTGCCAATAAATATTGTGATAGCCGTGCAGAAGAGAAGATTAGACAGACCTACAGAGAGAACATCCATTTAATAGCTTTTAGCAAAGGGTAATCAGGATAATGAAGCATAGTCATAACATCTAGAACTGCAGGAAGTTTTGTATGGAGCTGTTCGTTTGGTTGGTTGATTACTCTGGTCTGGCTGTTTGCAACTTAGGCTGCAGTGCTATCCATACTTGCAGATAAGATCCATTAAAATCAGTGGGGCTTGCTGAATCAACACGCATGAACTACGTGCTTAATTTCACACCACTACAATTATTCTTGAGGTAATCCATCACAAATTTACATGGATTCAGTAAACTAAACAAGCATGACGCAAAACAACTGGATGATGGGCACACATGGGCAACTTGTTACAGATTTTGAGATAATGAATTGGCCAATGTCAGACAAGACTCTGGGGCACAATTAATTGATTGTCTCTTCTAGCATTTAACACTATGAACTGCGCCAGCTGTCTTGTGAAATCCTGTACACTGTAGTCACTGCCTTGGAAAGTGTACAGATGGAAAGCAGAATGACTTAGGGACGTAACTGCATCATGGTATCTTTGCACTAATGTAGCAGGCTCACTGAAGTTCTTGACCCATGCAGAGAAGATCCCTGCTTCCTTGCAAAAAACCATATCTGAGCTCCAGTGGCTGGTTTTGCTAGGCTAAGAGTTGCTGGCATGGGAAGAGTTAACCTAGAGCAATTTGTTGTTCTGTTTACCCTGTGGCATAAACATTTTGAGATGCATGCTGGCCTTTATTTGCATATTGATATGTATCCTGAAGGGACTCAGTTTGTAAAGTTTTTGTGCTTTTCTAGAAATCCATCTTCCCGTGCAAGGGAGGAAATTATTCATAATTAAAAAGCAATAATAACACAAACTGAAGGAACCCAGCTGTATCGTACCCCCCCTCTGTGTGTGTGTGTGTGTGTGTGTGTGTGTGTGTGTGTGTGTGGAGAGTGTGAAGGAACACGGGAGAATCTATTTTTAATAGTTTCCACAGCAACAGAAGATTTTGCTTACAGTAAATTTCATCCTGTGCAAGGAGGCTATTCTGATGCTACGTTTGTGAGGCACTCCAAAATGGGTGGAAAATGGTGTCATGCTAGGCAACCTCTCCTTGTCCTGTGGCATCCTTGAGAGCCCAGTGGTTGTTGTCCCAAAGACAGGGCCCACTGAATGCTGAAGTCATTCCCTTAGCTTGTGAAACTAAGCTGCTAGAAGAACCGCCTGAAGTAAGGCAGCAGCTGCTGCGACATCTGCCTCCAATGTGCATGTGCAAGCCCAGCTCTGCCTTGACCTTTTGGTATCCTCCTGTTTGTGTGCTAAGATAGAGCTCTGCAAAATGTGCCATGAATGGACTATGCAGCTAAAATACCAGTAGTCCAAGGATTGGCTTTGCATTTTCCTAGCCTCAGCTGGCAGCATGCGAACTTCTTGGCCTTCCTGCCAACTTCCCTATGCATCCCCTCAGTCCTTTTGTGCCCTGCTTCAATTAGCACATCTGCAAAGTACATCAGGTGCCAATCTCTTTTTCACTTGCATGAGTCACAGCTACAGCAGTAGGTGGCTATACTTTTGGGAGGAAGTTGAATTAGGGGGTCTAATTCCAGAAGAGCCCTTCACAGTTGGCTTGCCAAGGACTGGTGTTTCATGCTGGACTGACTGATGAAAATGTGTCTGACCAGTTGACATAGCAGTTGCGTGTCATTATAGCATATCCTAATGTATTCATTGCTTCTGCTGCCCTCATTCCATATGCCGATTGTAGCAATGAAGCAGAGACAAGAGAGTAGACACGAGAGAAATTTCCAAGCTGGCAATGGCAAAAACTTTATTCAAACAATAGAATGAGTTCCTAGGTATAAAACCTCCTTTTTTTATTTTACTTCGTTGGTGAACTTATTACTTAATAGGTTTTTTTCAGGGATACTAACAAAGTCTTCAACAAACTACCCTTCTTTCTCTCCCATGAAAGCCCCCATTGCCTTTCACCTTTTCCTGCTTACCCCTCTCCTTCCCATCCACCATCTTCTCTATTTTTATCTGTGCCCATATCTTTAGCTTTCCCTCCTTCCCTCTCACTGACAGCCTTTTCTTGGAAAACTATGGTCTAGATAAGGAGTTAAAGCTACCAGGCAAGGACCAGTTATGTGCTGGGAAACCGTCAATAACTTGTGGGAAGCACTTCTCTTTCCCCTGTATCCGCCTCCCCATACTTTCCTTTCTCCTTGGTACCACCATATCCCCACTTTTCCCTTCTTCCTTCTCTCCTTCCCACCCAGCAACCAGCTTACATGTTATTTTCTCCATCTTCAACTATACTTGCCATTTACTTACTTCATACCCTGCCTTCACAATGGGGACCCAAATAGTTCACATTATTCTCCTGTACTCCATTATATCCTCACAATAAGTACCTGTTGGTGTAGGATAGTCTGAGAGGATATGACTGGCCCAAGGTTACCTAGAAAACTTCCATGACAGATTAGAGATTAAACCTGGGTCTCCCAGATCTTAGTCTGAAACTCTAACCATTATATCACTATTTTTGTGGGGTGGCTCTTCCTGAGCAGCCAGTGCTGGGTAAGTCTTGCAAGTCATGTTGTAGGGAGTTGCCCAGTGGATGCTGGTCAGCCTGGCCTTGATAAGTCCTCCCTCAAAGGTTGGGACAGCCCTGGAAAGATTCCTGCCCCTCCTTCTGCTGTTTACTGTTAGAAACTCAGACTTGAAGGTAAACAATATTGATCTACCTATTTATTTTTATTTATTTATTATATTTATATACTGCCCTCCCTGGGTGCTCAGGGTATAATAACATAACAACAATACTTGCCTAGCAATCCCTATAATAGCCACTGTAAAGGTAAAGGTAAAGGTATCCCCTGTGCAAGCACCGAGTCATGTCTGACCCTTGGGGTGACTCCCTCCAGCGTTTTCATGGCAGACTCAATACGGGGTGGTTTGCCAGTGCCTTCCCCAGTCATTACCGTTTACCCCCCAGCAAGCTGGGTACTCATTTTACCGACCTCGGAAGGATGGAAGGCTGAGTCAACCTTGAGCCGGCTGCTGGGATTGAACCCCCAGCCTCATGGGCAAAGCTTTCAGACGGCTGCCTTACCACTCTGCGCCACAAGAGGCTCATTAGCCACTGTAAAAGGCATCAATTATCTTAAAGCTACACGTACTGCTCCTATTATTTGAGGGGTTTACACACACACACGCATATTGGTTTTTAAATTTCAGATTTAAATTTATATTTAATTTTCAGATTTTTCTTGAGTTTCTACAAAGTTTTGTTTTGTATGACTCCAATCTCCAGATTTAAGTTTCCATAGATTTGACAATGTTAAGAATTGGATATATTGATGGGTGAAGTTCAGCCCTCAGAAGGGCTCTGCCCTACATCCTGTGACTCTGAAAATTGTTGGGATATGTCATGTTTCTGTTTGGAAATAAACATCAGAGGTCAGCTATCAGAACAATCTGCCGCAGGGTTGTGAATGGGCAGCTATGGCCAGTGGACGTGGAATAAAACTCGCTCAGTGAAATTTGACCTCATATCTGAGGAGGAGGCGTTTCTTTCTCCCAAGTGTATGAAATTCCAGAATATGAATTTGGGGCACGAGTTCAGCACAATTTATTATTGGTCTCTTTTGCATTTTGCTATTACTTAAAAAGGTTAGATCACTAAGATCTAATATTAGAGAGCATATGTTGCTGTGTTTTAGATGATGCTTAGGCAGAAGAAGAATTTCCTTTGCCTCAGATGGAAGGACTTGGCTGCCCTCCTTCCAGCTGACCTTATGAATCAATGGCAAAGAACTTTCCTCATCTGCTCTGGATAGCTTTGGGAAGCAGGTAACTGTAGCAATCACTTTACATATGTTGATGTTGAAAGGAATTGAGGTGGGGGTTGGAAGAAAGGGGGTAGCTAATTAGCTGCCCATCTGGTGAACCGAAAATTGCAAGCTCTTATAATGTGGAAACCGGCTGGCTTTAATGATGAGGGAAACAGGAATGCAAGATCTGCTGGTTGGACAGGGTAAGGGTAAAAAGTACATGGGAGATCAGCAGGAAAGGCAAGTATGGGATTGGACTTAGTTTGTTACTGGAGGGATAGAGCAGCACCCCAGTTATTTGTTGTTGTTAGGTGCAAAGTCGTGTCCGACCCATCGCGACCCCATGGACAATGATCCTCCAGGCCTTCCTGTCCTCTACCATTCCCCGGAGTCCATTTAAGTTTGCACCTACTGATTCAGTGACTCCATCCAGCCACCTCATTCTCTGTCGTCCCCTTCTTCTTTTGCCCTCAATCGCTCCCAGCATTAGGCTCTTCTCCAGGGAGTCCTTCCTTCTCATGAGGTGGCCAAAGTATTTGAATTTCATCTTCAGGATTTGGCCTTCTAAAGAGCAGTTATAGAGTTGCTGTAGATAAATTTTTATAGAAATATCTACCATTGGTAGGATTAGTAGTGCGACTATGACCAGTATAATCAGAAATCATAGACGAATGGAATCATAGATTAATAGATTTGCTAGGGACCTCCAGGATCACCTAGTCCAACCCCCTGCAGAATGCAGGAAATTCACAACTACCTTCCCAGTGGCTCCAATTCCATCCTCGTATAATCCCCACCCCCCGGAAAAACCAGAGTCCCTGGCCAATCTGGCCTGGAAGAAATTTGCTTTCTGACCCCAAAGTGGCAGTTGGCATTTCCCTGGGCATGCAAGAAAGGACCACAAGAGCCAAGCACTGACACAGTCCTCTCTGCCCACTCACAGTCTGTCAGGTGGCTACCTAGCCTCTGCTTTAAAACTTCCAAAGAAGAATCTACCATCTCCTGAGGAAGCCTGTTCCACTAAGGAACTGCTCTAATGGTCAGGAACTTCTTCCAGATGTTTAGCCAAAAAAAATTCAACCTATTGGTTCTTGTCCAACCCTCTGGGCAACAGAAAACAATTCCACTCCATCCTCTACATGACAGGCCTTCAAATACCATATCACCTCTTAGTCATCTTCTCTCCAGGCTAAACAGACCAAGCTCCTTCAACCTTTCCTCATATGTCTTGGTCTCCAAACCCCTCACCACTTTCATTGCCTTCCTCTGGATGTACTCCAGTTTGTCTACATCCTTCTTCAATTGTGGTACCCAAAACTGAATCCAATACTCTAAGTGAGGTCTAACGAGAGCAGAGTAAAGCAGTACCATCACCTCACACGATCTGGACACTATATTACTTTTGATACAGCCCAAAATCCCATTTGCCTTTTTAGCCACCGAGTCACACCGCTGACTCATGTTCAGTGTATGGTCTACTAAGACCCCAAGATCCTTTTTGCACATACTACTGCCAAGACAGGCCTCCCCCATCCTATAATGATGCATTTGATTTTTCCTACCTAAATGCAGATCTCTTGTGGGTTCATACTTTTTCACTCCTGCCTGCATTCAGGTCTTCATCACTGAGTCTGGTGATAGTGCCTCTAACCACTAATGTTTGCTTTTGTGTTACCACAGTGTCAGACATGCATAGATGGGAACACAGATTCCCTTACTCCATGGCCTTGCCTTATTCTTTCCTCACAGATGATGTGGACTAAGAATCCTCTCTAAGGCTGACATGGGGTAACTGGGGACAGTCTGTGATAGACAGCTGGAGTTGTCTGGCTGCTCTTGGATTATAGCTACAGATATTTCTGCCTGGATCTTAGAAGCAATAGATGGGAAATCAGAAAGCTTTCAAAACCAGGATAAAAGGGGAGGGGAGTGGTGGAAGGTGAGAGGAGGCAAGAAAAGGAGAGTCTCTTTCCCAGAAATGTCTTGATGTTGTAATGCCTGGTTGGGTGAAGACAGGGGCCTCATGCATCTGATTCAGTAGACTTGACAATGATATGACCCACTGGTCACTGAGATGACATCCAGGACTAGCGGTGTTTGAAGCAGCATCTAGAAGATAAGGTAATGTACAACAATCACATTGTGCACTCTCTCATTTGGACTTCAGCATCCGTGTGGATCCCATAACTTCCTGGTCCGCCATACAGACTAGCAAAGGTCAGCCCTGGGGCCATAGTCCCTGTAGGGCTTGTAGCAGCTTTCAGGTAAGCCTGATCAGCCCAGTACGCTCCTCTCATCAGCATTCTCTATATGAAAGAACCAGATTCAACTGCCATGGGCATGTGTTAAAGGATATGCTTCTTAGCCCACTCGGTCCCTGCAGGTTGCATGATGTGTGTACACAACAGATTCTCCTATGTGGTGGGTCAGAGAAATCAGGGCTAAGGGGCACTGTATGGGTAATTTCTTCGGTGCAAGAGTGTCTCCTATACTTCAGTTCAGTGTAAAGGTGGGATGTCCCCTGCAAGCATACCTTAAGTCGGTTGCAGAGAAAAAAGTGTTCAGGGGTGTGCATGCGTGTGTGTGTGCTTGCTAGAATCAAAACCAATGATATACTTTTGGCAAATAGTTGTCAGAGTTTAGGTTTAATTGCTACAGAGTTTGGTTTCTTTTTATGTTTGCTATTAATATTAAAATCTATAATTACAAGAAATTGGGCTAAATTCTGCACTTCCTTCAAGTTAGCATATAATTGAGAAAATTCTGACAATTATCAAGGTTTGCTGCATACTTGACCTGCCACTTCTCCATGTGTTCAGAGATCCTCATCATCTGGTTTTTGCTGTCCTGTTACATTTAATCCTTTTGTATCACAGTCTGTAGGTTTTTATGGACTTGTGGTCCCTAATATCTTTGCCAAGGAAGTTTGTCGTTATCCTCCCATTAGCTTTAATTCCATTTCTGACCATACTAACACTAATGATAAGGCCATGAATGAAATCACATGGTCAGAAATTGAGAAAACAATGAACACACATGAAAGATAGACAATTTAAAAGGAAATCCTAAACAGAGTTATATCCTTTTATTTTCACTGGCCTTTTACAAGGTTATCAGTAGATCCCCCCTCCCCAATCCCACCTCCAGAACTCCGTTTCGTAGGAGACCAAGCTGACAAGGAATTCCTTCTGTTGGTATTTCCCCTACCTGATCCTGCTCACTTTTCTCATCCCATAACAAGAAGTTTCTGCTGGAAATCACTGCTTCTCATTGGCACTCCACAACTGAATCCCGAGCTGGTTTTCTTTGTTTTCTTTAACAGTTGAGCTTTTCAAAAGGCAGTGAATAAATTTGCACCTGCTATTGGAGAAAAAGTATCTGTTCAGTAAAGAAATTGAGAGCCCCATATAAGCTTATATTCATAGTTGCATTTTTCACTTCAAAAAGGACATGGACAAAATTGAGAGGATTCAGAGGAGAGTGACACAGATGATCCGGGGCCTGGGGACCAAGCCCTATAAGGAAAGGCTGAGAGACCTGGGAATATTCAGCCTGGAGAAGAGGAGATATGATTGATGTCTTTAAGTATTTGAAAGGTTGTCACTTAGAGGAGGGCAGGGGAAAGTTCCTGTTGGCAGCAGAGGACAGAACTCACACTAAGGGATTTAAACTATGTGGAGAGCTAGATATCAGGTAAATATCAGGTAGATATGAGCTAGATATCAGGTAAAGATTTTCACAGAGTTGTTCAGCAGTGGAATTGACTGCCTAAGGAGATGGTGAGCTCTCCCTCATTGTCAGTCTTTAAGCAGCAGCTGGACAGATACATTCCTGGATGCTTTAGGCTGATCCTGCATTGAGCAGGAGGTTGGACTAGATGGCCTTTATGGACCCTTCCAACTCTATTATTCTACTCCTGTTGTGTTCTTTATGTATTTGGGTACCTGCTTCTGGCAATGACAGTGCAAAAGAACCTGGTGGATAGGGGTGCAAAATCCATCCATTCTTCTTTCAGACCTCATTGTACATTTTGTTTGTCAGGTGACCCAATTGTAGCCTAAACTCGGGCTAAGCAGTCAAGTAGCGTCATTCTATCCTATTCTGCTGAGGAGGCTGCCACCTTCTCCAGTGCTGTGCATTTGAAGATGCAGGAAAGAGCAAGTTCATATTGCTACATATGCATCCCTTCTCTACATATCGCTACATATGCATCCCTACATATGCATATGCTACATATGCATCCCTTCTCAGGAGCCTCCTAATGGCATTCACATAGTCTGCTGTGCATTCTGCTGTTTTTCATCTGGATCCGACAGCCAGCATGTTGTGTTGCTTAGACTGTGATCTGTGAGACCAGGGGTCAGATACTCACCCTGCCATGGAATATTTCCAGATGACCTTGGGTCAGTCACATTCTCTCAATCCAACCTGTTAGGGAGTGGCATGGACAACACTAGACCCCCTCCCCTTCCTTGGCACCCCATGTTGTCAGGTCTGGCATCCACCTGGCTCAAGGAGGCTATGGGTGTACTCTGTAAAAATCCACATACCAGCCAATAGCAGCTGGTCTTTTACGAGTCAGCCAGTCACTCACTGTCAGCCCTTTGACAGCCGGCGGTCTGACAATCAGCTTGTGGGAGGCTATGCTAAATGGGGAAGGAAGGAGAGTGGCAGGAGAGGGTTTCTTAGAAGGTGCTGTTGATCCCTCACAGACTTGACAATACCCTCCGTTGTGTACGCAGCCCTGCCGAAGACCAAGCTTCAGGTCCGAGTCAGGTTTGAAAATCAGAGCCACAGAGTGGCACATGGCTGGCTGGCTGCCTTCCACATGGGAGCCAGTAGGTTTGTATGGGGTAGCTGCAGCCTGACTGGTCAGCTCATGGCAGGATCCTCAGTGGATCCAATCAATTAAAACTGCTGTGTAACCAATCACCCACAGCCACGGGTAGATCTGTTATTCAATGTGTGTGTATATTGTTGGTTTGTTGGGGGGTGGGTTCAGTGAAGTCTTGATACTACCTGGTATCATGTGCTGCCCATCAATAAAAAGCTGCAGTGATTCCAGTGTTGGTGTGTCCTTGATCCACAGATCTAACACCCCCATAGGCTTTTGAGGAGAGGAGAGGCCACTAGCTACTGTGCCTGGTTATGGCCCATAAATCTTGAGGGAGCAGGTTGGTAAGGACAAGATCTACTCAGGCTCCTAGCTCAGAAGGGACTAAGCAAGAAGATGAAATAGGATGGATTTCACCACTATCCCTCACGGCCAAAGGGGATATGCTAATCTGAGGATAAAATAGAGAAGGTGAGAATGTTGTAAGCCACTTTGGGTCCTCATTGTGGAGAAATTGGGGTATAAATGAAGTAATCTTATTTCATAAGATTGTTGTGGGAATTAAGAGGAACAATCCCCACCACAAACACACACACACAACCCTAAACTTGGAGACTCTGCACCAAGGTACTTGAAAACTTGGAACAATTTATAAAGTCTACTTGATGTTAGCGACTGTGGAGAAGCTGACATTGAACAATAGTTTGAACAGAATTTCCTTGTACATTTTGCCAAAGATGTTTTCTTTATGCTAACCTGAATGGATGCAACTTGTTTCTCATGTTGTATTCTGACCACAGCTGTTCTGAAGTCATTTGAAAAGAGGTTATTGAAATGTAAGGATATGGTTTTGTCTTCTATTAATGATTCATTTTCTTGCAGTGTCCCATGTTCCCTCCTGTAAGTATTTTGGATCCCCCTGCTGGGTTTGTTTGCGTGTTCGTAGTGCTGTTTTATCTCCGTCACAGCCTGGGTGCTGAAAAGCAGTTACCCTCCCCACATAGCTACAAAGTTGTACCATAATCTCCTACTGCTCCACAGCACAGACACTCAAAGTAATTTTCCTTGTAACTTTTTGCTGGATCAAGCATACTATTTTATTAGTATTGTGCCAAGAGTCTTGCAGCTGTGGTGGCACAGCATGCATGTTGCTATGACTTTGACTGAAAAAACGACATTTTAGAGTTTTATTTTGTACTTTCAATATTACCTCATTGTTCCAAATAATTTGAAGGCAAAGCGTTTGGGTGAATGAATGCCCACCCTGCATGGGTCGCTGTGGACTGGGATTGCTTGTGAGTTCAGTTAATGGAATTTGGTAAAAATGGATATTCTCCTACTTGAGTGGTACCTCAAATTGATACGGGTTCTTCATCGTGAGAGAGTCTTATACTTATGAACATCTGATCACATTATAAAAGATGGTGCCGTTGACATGTATCCCATATCATAATTCAGGGATGGCCAAAATGTGGCTCTCCAGATGTCCATGGACCACATTACCATGAGCCCCCGCCAGCATGGTCATTGTAGTCCATCTGGAGAATAAGACATGAATAAGACATATCTGCATTTAATATCATGCCAAACAGGGCTAGACCTTATAGTGGGATAGAGAAGGGCTGCGGCTTAGTGGTGTCAAACATGGCTTCACATGGGAAAGGTCCTAGGTTCAGTCCTTGATATATTCACTTAGAGCAGGGGTAATTCGCTGGCAGGGGCTTCTGGGAATTGTAGTCCATGGACATCTGGAGGGCCGCAGTTTGACTACCCCTGACTTGGAGTCTTGGGGACTGAGGTTTGCCTTGAATCTAGAGAGAGTCACTGCCAGTCAGTGTGGATAACACTGAACTAGAAGGATCAGTGGACTGACTTAGTAAGAGGCAGTTTCATATAGGATGCAAAATTATTTGTGCTTCACTGGCACTGGAAAACGTTTTTGGCTTGAAAGTGTCGAAGGCTTAGTTTTTAGTGCAAAGCTTGTCCCATCAAGGGGGTAAAGCTCCCACCAAAAAGTAAGATATCCCTTTTGGAAATATTCACTTTTGTGACTGAGCAGTACGCAATACGACAACTTGACAGTGCTTCGCCAAGGCGGGGAGGGGAGGGATGCTGAGCATTATGCTGCTGGTGGCCTCTTTTGAAGTGGAAACTTAATGTAAATGAGGCAACCTGCAGCAGGATTGACATGCCTTTCTTCTCCCTTGGCAAGAGGTTTACCAAGAGCAGGGAGGCATGCTGCTATATGGGAATCATGGCTGCCAGTTTAAAGGAAACAAACCTTTTTGCCCTTGTTTGCATGAGATCCCAAGGTGGTAATGAATATTGTTAAGATCTCTGCTTTGCCAGGTTCACAAGGGTACTTTCCCGTTGACACCGTCCAAAGGTGTGTACCTTTGGAGACCTACCATGTTCCTTGTCCTTCCTGACTGATTAAATCTGCCAGGGGTCGGGGCTGTCTTAATTGTTAGTAGAGATAATATTTGCTTCCATAAGGGAAGTAATAGTAGCAAAAGATTATTAAGGAAACTATTGTTGAATTCCACAAAGTGTAGATTTTCAAATGTGGTGCTATCAGTATGGGGGCAATCTCCTTTCTGTCAGATTCTGGGCAGAATCTGGAAACCCTAAATCATTGAATGGAACCATCAGAAAAACTAGATTTCTGTCCAGTGGTACCCTATAGACCAACAATACATTTGGGGTATAAGCTTTCAAGATCCAAAGCTCCCTTTGCAAGTAAGAATGGAGATTCCTAGGTCCTTTTATTGCAGTCAGAGGGTGAGAGGGATATTTATTATTCATTGCAGCCCAGGTCAGTTTACATAGAACATAGGAGAACATGAGGATAAGTACAGTATAATTCAGTAATATCATCAATAACAGTAACAAGAGTGGTTTCATAACATTCTATAACTAGTGGTAGCAATGTTAAACATGTTAACTATGACCCCAAAGGTTGCTCAGTTGAGGATTTAGTTCAGAGGGAAGGGTTCTGGGGGGCCCAGTAGATGTTGTGATTTTGTCAACCTTAACTAAATGCTTGGCAGAAGAGCTCCATTTTGCAGGCCCTGCAGGACTGTGCTAACTACACCAGGGCCCTGATCTCTTCAGGGAGCTCATTCCACCAAGTGGGGGCCAGCACAGAGAAACCTTTGGGGCCAGGGATTGCCAGCTGGTTGTAAGTGGCATAGCTTAAAGTTCTTTGGGGGGGGGTATAGACAATGAGGCGATCCCTCAAGTACACTGGGCCCAGACCGCGTAAGGAGTCAGGGTGCAAATGTACAGTGTAAAATGTAATCAGCTATTAGGTCAGCAGTGGGATAAAAATTAAAAAGATTAAAATATTATCCCATGGTTTAAACCAAAAAATATTATGGTTTTTGAGTGCTGTAGTTTCTTAATGTCAGATTTATGCCCATCTATTCTTTTGTGCAGAATCTGACTTGTTCATGTAATGTAGAAAGCAGAAGGGCATTGCTGATGTTGTTGTTATGTGCGAAGTCGTGTCCGACCCATCGCGACCCCATGGACAATGATCCTCCAGGCCTTCCTGTCCTCTACCATTCCCCGGGGTCCATTTAAGTTTGCACCTACTGCTTCAGTGACTCCATCCAGCCACCTCATTCTCTGTCGTCCCCTTCTTCTTTTGCCCTCAATCACTCCCAGCATTAGGCTCTTCTCCAGGGCGTCCTTCCTTCAGCATTGCTGATACTTGATGGCATATATAATGTTGGAAGCTGAACAAGTGAATGAACCTGAGATGGCATCACTAGTGTTGTTAGATATGGAGATTGTGTTGTCAGAGTGAATATGGGGACAGAGTGGCATCTTGGATTGATTGCAGGCTCTGGTCCCAGAGACTATATCCACGTTAAAGTGCATTGTTGTGAGTGAGTTTGTGGGTGAGCTTAAGGATAAGAGGTTGTCTGTGGGCAAGAAAAGGTTTACCCCTCAGAGACTACAAGAGAAGAATATCATTGTCAAGCATAGATTGTTGGTCATTAATGATGCATTGAACCAGTTTGAGTTGAGAGCTGTATGTGTCCCCCTGTAGTATTCTGTTCGGTTCAATCATACCTTTCCTAAGCAGGATATAAACCCCTGCCAGGGCACCCATTGCTTAGGTAATGAGGCATCACCCCTCAAAGGAGCCCCAGGATTATTTGTATCTGCTGCAACACTCTAATGAAGATCCCTCTCTAAAATTCATGACATCTCAATAGCCTTTCTAGATGGGCACTTTTGTGAGTGATAGTAGCCAAGTATTTGTCGCCACTGATGATAACTTTGCTTCTCTTGCAACAAACCAGCAAAAGTTTATTTCGCATAGTGCTGTCTATAGCCTACGTGCCTATTGTATTTCCAGTTTAACCAGCAGATGGCAGCAACAACCTATTCAGTGTGCGCTATTAAACGGGCAGGAAAAGCTTTGGTGGTGGGTGGGCTGTATTAGATTGGCCACTAGCTGGCCATGCATCAGCCAAAAGGAAACACTGTGGTGATAAGAGAAGGGGCAGCAGGATCAATGGTACACACTTCTGAATCATTCAGTGGAAGCTGCAACTGATCTCAGAAGGTCTTGGAAGGAAAATAAGTGCTGAGCTTAGGGAACAAGAAGAAAATATCGAGAGCTGCAAAGGAGGGACTGTGGCTCAGTGGAAAAGCATCCGCTTGGCATGCAGATGGTCCCAAGTTAAATCTCCGGAATCTCCAGCTGAAAGGACTGGGCAGGAGGTATGTGAAAGACCCCTGCTTTCCTCTGCCAGTCTGAGTGAGCAAGACTGACTTCTGATGGGCAAAGGATCTGATTCCCTATAAGGCAGTGTTCAAGTGTCCTTACATGCAAAGAGATACTATCATGTAGAAATGCACTGTTGCCCACCAACACAGGCTTGTTTTCCACCTGCAAAACCATCAGCTTCTGTTTATCCTTGTGCTAGTCCTGTCCTCCTGATGCTGCAAGGTTCTAGCGCTCTCTTTAGTGCATGGGTCCCCAACCTTTTTGAAGTGCGGGAACTTTGAGAATTTTCAGAGAGGATAGCAGACAATATCACAAAATAGCTGCCACGGGAGAGCCCTAACCTTTCTCCAAATGTATTTTCAAGGTAATATTTAAACAAATCTTTCAGGAAGGAAAACAAAAGATTTCAGCTTTGAGGGGGCCAGGAAACTAAGTTTGAGCTTCCAAAATATTTATCCAATTGAAATGCATTGTGCCTTGGGTGGCCTTTGCACGTCTTTTGCAGAACTGAGCATTTTAATAGGAAACTCTAGTGGAAATCAAGAGTGAGGAATGCATAATAGGGATGGGCACTTCGGCTCAGCCTCCTCGGCGATCACCGAAGCCCAAGGCGGCTCATCGGAGGCTTTGGTGATTCCTGAGGCGGACATGCCGAAACGCACATCCCTAGCATAAGCCTGCGTCCAAAGGATGTCATGGAGTGGTGGGTGTGGTGACTGGGCAGCAGTATTCTGGATGGATGGGAGTCCATTAATTTTTAATATTTTTGTAAAATTTGTTGAGTGGCATGACCATATATGGTCATGTTGACCTGCCTCTCCAATGGCCAATGATGGGTCTGGAGGGGGTGGGAAGGGGAGGACCCCGGCGGGCACGTACACAGCTTTGCTTCCCAGCCATATTTTGCATGATTGCATTTCTGGAGCTTCTCGGAGCCTGAAGAATGTTTTTTTTTGGGGGGGGGGGAGGGGAGGGGTTCTCAACAGCAAAAGAGTTGAGAAAGGCTGCCCTACAGGGTCACCCATAAGTAGCTGCATCTTGGTGGCACTTCCCACCACCCTTCTGAGTTCAGCTGGGAGGACAGCAGTCCAGAGAAATAAATGAAAATAAATAAATTCTGGATGTGGCAGTTGTTAGGAGGGGGTGGATGAGTTACTCTGGCTGAGACGGGGGAGGGGAAGGGTAAGCGCCCATTCCCCTATTCTGCCTCTCCTCAAAAGAGAAGGAAGAACACATCAGGAGGAAGAAAGGAATGTGGAAGGTTATGAGAAGAGAGGTGTGTGAATGGGTCAAAGACGGACAAAGAGAAGACGGTAGTTTGAACAATGACAAAGAACATGTGCAGTAAGAGATCAGGACATAAAGCAGCATTTGGCTACTAGTATTCGCACCTGCAGGTTTCCTGGGACCCACGGGAGCCACCATTGGGAATTGCAGCTCTAGGGCTTCAGCCTTCTCATTTGCCGCAGAATGAGCTCCTCCACACACACACACACAAACACACACACACACACATATACATACCAGTCTCCAGCTGCTAACTTTAAGCATTATTTCCTTTTGTTAACCTGAGTACTAAATCCAAAACTGCATCATCAACACTACTAATTACCTTCCTAGGGGAAAGGGGCAAAGGGTTAGGCGTTTTGGTTTTATGATACCTTAAAAATAAATAAACGGTGGCTTATAAAAACTTACCATACCACAAGACACTCTTGTTTAATTAGTTTTTATTTGTCTTCCTGTTTTCCATCTTGTATTATCACTTGTCTAGATCTATGACTACTGTTCCCAAAATGATGGCATGAAAGTGACATTAAGCAGCTTTCTGTCTTGACTTTCCCCCATGTAAATAATCTCTGCAGTCCCTGCGTCTGAGCCTTTCCTGTTGTAGTCGGTCATTGATGATCATATTCACGTGGCATGCTGTGTTATGGATGTGCAAGTCACTAGGTCCTGAGTAACCAGAGGGAGCATTCCTTCGAAGATCGAGTGAATCTGCCTTCTCCGCTACTTTCCCACTGCGGCTACGGCTGACTGCAGAACCTGCTGGATCCACTAGAGGGTGCTACAGCTTACTAGAGTTGTGGAAGGCCTTTGCCATAAATCAGTGGTTAGCTCAAAGCACAGTGCTGGTTTCCCCAGCAGGGAGTATGTGGCAGAGCTTCTCATTTTGCGTAAATTCCATGCACCGTGGTTTTAAATGCTGCTGCTAGCATGGCTAGGGGGGGGGTGTAGACACCATTCTAGGTTTCGTGGTGTTTTCCGAACCAAAGGTCGATAGGAATTAAAAGCCATTTCCAGTGCTTTATAGCAAAGCAAAAGCAGCAGCAGCAGCAGCAACAACAATAAGAAAACCTACCTAGCAATGCTTCCTCCTGCAGGGTTTGCAGCTTTAAGGAATTCTGCAGTATTGAGCTAACACCTGCGAAGGAAATTGAGTGGAAACTGACAAGGGAACAGAGATGAAACGGTGACTTTTCTTTCTCTCCCATTGGCAGCTGAGAAGGGACGTTCAGGCTATTGCCTTGGTTATTTATCTGGGTAATAAGGCCATCCCCTAGATAAGAACAGATGGGGTATGTGAACTAGATACAAATAGAGAACTGCAGAAGGCCCTGCTTCAGGAAGCTTCAAGGTCTGGATCTGCTCATCTTTCCAAGTTAAGCTTTACTTATCCATGTAGCACTCTTTGGAGGGGGGGGGGGACACATCTAGGAGTCATAAAGTGGCTAGGATTGGGGTCTGGTGTTATTCTGTGTCCTCGTAAAGTCCTAACGTAATTGCTGATTTCTTTTTAATCCTCCTAGGTTAAGCAGACACTTCCTTTTTCTTAAAAAAAGAGGCTAATACAAACACACTTGAGTTTCATTAAGCTGTATCTACAAGCGTGCATTTGGCTTACCTGAGCAAAAAAACAAACAAAAAACTGAAAAATACCTTATTAATATTCAATCAGATTTTAGTTGTTATTTTTTTGGCTATCCAAAATGGCTATCCCAAAAATGCAGTTAGAATGCATTTAAAGGGCTCTCAGTCCCTTGAAAGGCTTTCAGAGAAGGCATTTAAAGACACTGCAAGCCTTTTAAAAGACTAGAGCTCACTTGCACCACGACTTGCAAAAGGTGATTTTAACATCGGTAAAGCGGGACACCGTTGACTAGGGGGGGGGGGTCTTGATTAAAAATTTGGTCTATATGGAGCAACAAAAAGTTTCATAGAACGCATAGAATGCAAAAATACTATTGTAATATATATTTTTTAATTTCAACATAAGTACAATTTGCCAGGTGTCCCCAGATGTCCCTTCAAAAGTGGGACAATCTGGTCACCTTATTTTAAAGGGACCGTGTGACCGAGGAGGGATTTGAAATCCTGCCTCCCAGGCCCTTGTAGGACATTCTACCCTCCACAGCACAGGATGGGGTCCAGCTATTATTTAGGTGCTGCTAGCTCCAACAGGGGAAAAAAGTGCTGCAGTATCAGTACCTGACTTTTTCTTAAAAGCAGCAGTGGGGGAGGAATCCCCCAGAACTATAGCCTCAGTCCATGTGACACACTGTGCAACTGAAGTGCTCGTCAGGGAAGCCCAACATGGCTCCCAGTGTCAAACTACAGCCTGAGAAGGGGGATAGAGGGAACCTGCTTGTTCAGTACAAAGCTTTGGCAAAATTGAATATGGAATCAATGGATGATCACTTTCATGAGCCCAGAACTGTGCCAAAGGAGTTAAGTGTGGGAGAGGCTATGTCCTTGAGCATGTTCAGAGTATGTTTTCACTTACTATGAAGAAACCACAGGGTTGTGTTCTGCCATTTCTTTTTTAAAAAGGGAGGGAAAACCGGACACTGATCGGCTAGCATTGCTTCAATACCAAGAGCTGAAATGGGAGGCTTTTCAGAGCTCACCCATGCCTTTTCCCAGCTCAGATGATACTATGAGGACATGTGTAGTAACAGGTATGAGAATGATGCAAGAGACACCCCTGCCAAAAAAAGGAATGGCTATTTCAGAGTAGAGACAAGTTGCACAAGGGGGTTAATGAGAATGTGAGGGAAATAGCCAGGCCCCTTCCGCCACTCAAATGTTACCAGCTGACAGGAGGGCTCAGGGCGCCTGATGCCCAGAGGAATACTACCTAAGCACTTAAAGTTCCAAGGCCATCTCTAGTAAATCTTGTAGAACCTTGGGAGGCCTGGGAATGGCATAAACAACAAATGTGCTCCTAAAGATCCTGTTAACTCATGCCCACAACTTAGCTGGTTTTATATATTCCCTGTGTCACTGTGAGCACGCACAACCCCCGGATCCCCTGATCCGACTATAGTGACCCGATTTCTCACCTGGCTCCTTCAGGGACTTAAGGGAGAGGTCCTCCCCCCTCCCCCCCCCCCCATATAGCAGCAGCAGCACAGCACTGTGGACCGATCTCAACACAGTAAACATCAATAGACTGTTACAGAAACCTTGGGATGGGAAGAATGGAATCAGTATTAGCCCTTGAAGAAAGAAAACAAATAGGGCAACAGAGATTTGGACTTGCAATTTGTAAACCACATAGTCAGGTGTCAGGAGTCCTGGGAAGTAGACAGGGAAGTAGACAGGCTGCTGGCTGTAAGGCCATTTTGTTCAATACAGTACTCTTCCCCCTTCCTCTTTTCTGCTGCTCAGCTGCAACATTCACCAAATTTCAGTGCCTCATTTGAAGCCACTCAATTACTTGTGCTTCAGCACAGTAATGGTGCCTAGAACTGGAGACAGATGGTGTGGAATCACAGATGATAGTTAGAGGGATGCAGAAAACCCCAACACAGTATTTTTGGGGGGGGGGAAAGGGTGTTCAGCTACATTGAACTAAAAAACCTTGGTATTTCCCCGACCATTTCCACATGAGGAATCTGTTCCTGGACAGCCTTTGGATGTTGGTGGGTTTTAGAGCCCCCTGCGCATGATGTCACCTGTATCCCAAGGCTGTCCAGTAGCTGGGTTGAGTTTTGGCCATTTTTAACTCACAATTTCAGAAATCACCAAAACTGGATTTACATCTCTAAATCACGCATTCCATCAGTAAGCAACCAGGGATAAGCCCGTATAGAGGGGGGGATGTACAATAGTCTTGGCAGCTTTGTCCCACCCTTGCACTTGGCCTCCCCTCTCCATTTCCTGCTCTGAGTAATTAAAAAAAAACATTGCACAGTCTGCATTGCAGCACAATTGCAAACCTACATTGTCAAAGGTAAAATAAAATCTTTAACGTGTCCATAGTCTTTTGGGGATCAGGCAGGCAAAACACAGCCCCTTTTCTGTTTTCTGGAGGTGGGAAATGACCTGGGAAAGAGGGAGGGGGTGATTGGGCAGTCTTCTCCCAATCATACAGGAGTCTTGAGCACCTTGTTTTTAAGGCAACCATTAACACAAAATGTCTTTTTGGGTTCCAAGGACCATGCTCAGCGTCTCAGAAATCCACCCAGATAGAAAAAAAAATTCCAAAGAACAGGGGGGGAGGGGATGCTGTATTGTTCTGGCATTTCTTCATAGCAACGCAACAGTGTTGATTTTTATTAAAAATGCATCTGTGGCATTACCACATAGCAATGTGGAAGTGCCTTTTAAAAAAATAATAAGAATGTTGGGGCTTCTGGGGGAGAATGTTTCAGTCCACAAGAGAACTGCTGTGCTGTGATTGGTGGCTTGCTGTGATTGCCAGCCAAAGAGCAGAGGGAGAAGTTTAGTTTGTTTTCCCTTGCAGCCTCGTCAGGAGGCAAAGGGAAAACATGGGAGGGGTCTTCCCGTGAGGAGGGCTGCAAACGCAAGATTTACCATCCCGCATTTGCAAGTAGGATGCCACTTGTGTTTTACCCTCCATGCAGAAATGGTCTCCATATTCCTGAATCCCAGTATCCAAATCCCATATACCAGAATCCCAATTCAAATTCAGTAAATATTCAGGAATACAAGATTTTTTTCACAGCCATTATAGCCTACAGGGTCAATGGTTCCCATAGGCTATAATGAAGAATCAATCCAAGATTATCCGGGCTGGAGGTGGCCTTTCTTTTAGACAGAAGCACCAAATTTGCTGATTTCTCTCCTCCAAAAAGCAAACCCATGTTTGAGAAAGATTGTACCAAGGAGTCCACTTCTATAAGCCCCCCTCCCCCATGTGCCCATTCCTCCAATGATTCCAATGGAGAGAGGGAGATCTTTGGAGAGCACCAAAGATGAGCCGGCGGCAGAGTGGCAGGGCAGCCCCTGAGGCAGCAGCCGGGGAAGAGGATGAGGAGGAGCTGCGGCCCGGTACTGACTGATCCACGGACCAGTACCAGTCCCCGGACCGGGGGTTGGGGACCACTGATGTAAAGGGTATGCAGTATCTTTAAATGACTTCTCTAAGCAGAGAGTCACTCCAAAGGCATTTAAAGGGACCGTGAGTCCTTTAAATGCACTCTAACTTTAACTATTTGGTAGTCTCCAAAATACTGAATGTTTTGGGGATTTTTCAGGGCAGCCATTTTATATAGAAAAAAAGGGGCTGGATTAATATTCCCAAAATGTTTCAGCTCCGATTAGCTGAAGGAACATCCCTACATATCACCCCTTAGCTGTTGAGTTCCTGAAGACCTGAGCACAACAATGTTGATAGTTTGTAAGTAGCTCAAATCCAGGCTTGTATGATTTCACATTCAATCCAAAAATAAAATGTAAATAGTAAAGCAAGGAATTTTTTTAAATTAAAAATTGTGGACAGGTAGGGATTGTATTGGAGCTACTGACCTTTGTTACGGCTTACAATCTTTGTTGGTCTTAAAGGTGCCACTGGACTCTGATTTTATTGTGCTACTTCAGGCCAACACGGCTACTCATCTGCCTCAATTATATAAAGACAACAAAAAAGTTACCCCCGCACATCTTAAAGCAAAAGTATTCGTCACTTTGGCATGCGTCTCCAGTACATAATTTACTGTATGACTGCTTATGTCGCTAGTCATGTTGTGTGCACAGCCAGGGATTCAGGTGCTGTTGAGAAATAATCCCAGGTCTTATGAAGCTCTGTGGGGAGCAAGTAGCTTTCTGTCCTTCTAACAGTGCCCCAGTTGTCACAGTTCTCACACGGGTAACCGCTGGGAAATACAGATGTTCTGGGCAGCAAAATATGGAAACTAGAACACAGAAAGCTCCTCAGGTAGCTCCTCCAAATGAGCCATCATTAAGAATATGCAGTACTTGCTTAGAACCTCTTCATGAAGGAAGGCAGCCGGTCGTATTGGAACTGCAGTTTATGAGCTGACCTACAGACTTTGAATTCAGATATCACAAACTCTGATTTGTTTGGCAAGAATGGCAAATAATAGAGGCTTGATGGATGACAATGGCTAGCTGAAAGCTCTCATGGCAAGTTTAAAAGCATAACCCGGTACACTAATTCATTTACAGAATTTGTATTCCACCTTTCTGCCATTACAAGGACCACCAAGGCAACTAACATCATGTTTTGAAAGAACTACAATCACCCTTCCAAAGACACATCATTAAAACAATTTAAAATAAACATATCATCATACCACATAAAATGTGAAAAGTGCTTCCGATGACTTGCCAGCCCCCTGATTAGCCCTCGGGGGGGGGTGTCTTTGATTGGCCATCACTGGGAAGGCCCTGTTTCCTGCCCCTCCCCCTCCTCTCATTTCAACCACATGGGACCAGCAAGAGGTAAGCTGCACAGCTCCATAACCAACCAGCACACCTCCTTGCCAATGGTGGGGGCTGCATGAACTGGCTGCCTCCTTTGTGGAGCCCCCGCCAGAGCCTACTGCCACCTACCGCCTACAACAGCTCAGAACACTGGCTGCCTACATCACCTTCCGTGGACCTGCCCCATCTCTTTATTGCTGGCAGGGATTGTGAGGCCTGTCTGCTGCCTCCACGGACACCCAGCTGTCCTTCCTGGCCCACTATGGCAGTGACAAGCCACCAGAGGCTGCAGTGAGGATGCCCCTGGATGTCTCACCCGCCTCCTTCCCACTGGCACTGGTACAGCCAGCTTACACCCTCCATGCTGTCCTTGCTGTGGGGGAGGGTTGTGGCAGAGGAGCCTGATACCCCCTTCAGGGCCACTGTGCGACTGTGGAAGGCCACCTGGATTTCCCATTACTATCCCGACCCTCTTGGTGTCCTCACTATGTGGTGGAGGCTAAAAAGGTCCACCACCTCGTCCTCTGCCACAGCCCCACCACTTTCCCCAGACTCGGACCCATTGGCAGACAGTGGGGAAACCCCTTTCCCCACACTTATCTGCCTATTTTAAAAACAGTCTTCTCCACTAGTTAAAAATGTAAAAAAAACAGCAATTAAAACATTGGCTAGGGGGGAGGGATCATGAGGGAAAGCCAACAAAACAAAAAAGGCCTCATCTGCTGATGGAAGAAAGGAACAGAAGGAGACCAATGAACCTCCCTGGGGAGAGAGTTCCAGAGATTGGGTGCCATGACCAAGAAGGCCCTTCCTTGGGTTGCTGCCTGCCCAATCTCAGAAAGTGGAGGCACCCAAAGCAGAGCCCTCAAAGATGACTTTAGTGGCCAAGCAGGTTCATAAGGGAGTAGGAGGTCCTTTAGTTACATTGGTCCTAAACTCAGAATCAAATTGTGTCACAGTAGATGAGCCAAGACAGGAGTGATGTGATCCCTTTAACCCACTCTAGTGGCACTGCCTTCTTGTTGGTGCTTCCAGAAAGGCTGTGACATCACATTAAGCCTCCATTAAAGGGATATGGGGCTCTGGAGTTTGTTCTATCTATCCAGTACATCACCCTCATCGCACTCTTCTTCCAGGGATCTTTGAATGGTGCTTGTGAGTCTTCCTTCTCTATCTTTTCCTCACAAGAAACCTGTGAGACGGATTAGGCTGGAAGGAAGAAACTGGTTCCAGGGACACAACAATGAGTGCCATGGGAAAGTGGGGATTGGCACCTAAGTCTCCCTAATGCTCTCATTTGGAAAACACTTAGCCACAACTTGTTGTAATGTTCCAGTTCAGACACTTCAACAAACTGGTTTGTGTTTCTTTCTTATTAGTAAGCAACAAATTCCAGTATATTAAATCACCCAGTCAGATGTCACAAATATGGTTCTATCTGAAGCCTGCTTTTTTAAAAAAAAAGCCTATGTTGGTCCTGAATTCAAAGGGGATACAGGTGGGATTGTGCAAGCATGCGAATCAACCAGATTTTTAAAAAGATTAAGTGTCAGTTTTTGAAATCTGAGGAGAGGGGCCATTCAGTGACAGTTTGCATTTCTCTTTCCCGATTCTCATAGCTTTTGAAGGGCATCTTGCTTCCTGTGATACAGACTCTGGTTTTAAGCAACCTGGCTGGCAATTTGCTTTTACCAGTGTGTAATGCTTGACAGTGCAAAATGACTGTTGAGCACTGCAGTTGAATTCTCAATGTATTACAGCTATTGAACCACTTTTGGAGGTGGACAACAGTCTTATTAATTGGCATTCATTAACCATTGTAAATGCAGAATATGTAATGAATACATTTCAGAACCTAATGATGCACAGTGCAGAGCTAGTGAAAAGAAGGAATAGCCTTTTGGAAAGTGACTTTTGGGAGGGTGGGTGGATGAAAACAGTTGTTGTTGTCGTCTGGTAGTCAGAAAAATCTACTGGGAAAAGCACGCTGTTAAGTAGGGAGTTTGGAAACAGGCTATGGTGGTTTGTGAGAAAGAATTATTTCATCAACAAAGGCCAACTCGGAAAGAGCAATAGAAGCAGGAGACGGAATTGTGACGCATTTGGGAGTGTGTAAGCTTGCAGGAGTCATCTGAGAGAAGAGATTCGTAAACAGTAGTTACCCTTCTGACTGGTATCAAAATTTAAGAAAAAGAGGAGATGATTTTTATATCTCACTTTTCTCCTCCCTTGGGAGTCTCAAAGCAGCATTCCTTCTCTTCCTTCTTCCATAACAGGGACCTTGTGTGGTAGGGCAGGGCTGAGAGAGTTCTGAGAGAACTGTGACTGGGCCAAGGTCACCCAGCAGGCTTCGTGTGGCAGAACGGGGCATTCAACCCAGTTCTTCTACACCACACTGGTGTATCTTGCAGCTGTTGTTGAGTTGTTGTTGTTGGGTCTTTTTTTTTTGGTATGCAATTTTTGTTTTTGCTTCATTTTTTATCTTATTATTTGGAGTTTTAAAATGTGTGTGTGACCTGGATCAGTTCTTTCCCAGACTCAGATGACCCAGACTAGTCCTGTCTCATCAGATCCTGGAAGATAAGAAGGTTAGATTTTGGATGGGAGACCACCCATGGAGTCCAGGGTCACCATGCAGAGGCAGGGAATGGCGATCTACCCCAGAGCCTCTCTTGCCATAATGCAGCTGTGGCTGAAGTGCACTTTCTGCCACCACCATCCCTTTTGCCTCTGTGGCTGCCTGGCCTTCCTCCTCCTCGGTGGGCTTATTTCCAGAAATTGATAATATGATTCTGCAAAAAATACATTCCAACTTTGAATGTCGTTGTCTTTAAAGCAACTGCATACCCCCTCCGCATTGCTTTCCTGCCTCCCTTTCCTACGTCACTCTCCTAGTCATGGGTAATAAGAAGAAACTAGGAGGCAGCATCGTTGTCGTTTTCTTGTCGCAGATGACTGGCCGTGCTCCACAGCATCGCACTGAGGACTAGAATACAAGCCTTACCTCTAACCACCCAGCTTGTGAATGCCTCTTCCAAAATGAGCAGCTCTGGTGATGCTTAAAATAATTCAATCTGAGATGCTCTTGTTTGGTAGGTGCAGGATGACTGCAACCCCACCCCATGCTGAGACCGGTTTCATTTCTGAAGCAGGCGCTTTTCTGTCCTCCTGCAGCAATTGACAGTATTAATCCTGTTGATCTTGGCAATTTCTGCAGGTGCTGAGAAGGCTTTTGTTGGAGACTGGCTGGTTGGCTGACAGGAGAAGTAATTGTCCATGGCAATATCCCTTGGAAGCAGTCTGGCAGGAGCAGCCCTGATTCGAGTTTTTCAGGGAACCAGTGTATGTAAAGATGCTGGTACATCACATGAGCAGTGGGGCTGCCAGAGATGAGGGAAAGAAGATTTAGCCCCAGGATACTCATGAGCCCGCTGCTGGGCGTGTGGCTTCCTAGGAATGTCCCGGACAGGGCCAAGCTGCCAGAGGGAGGAAGCCTTTGCATCTGTGTACCCATGCAAGCTGGTCCCCCAAGAGCTGATAAAGCAAAGCGCAGGAAAGGAAGGGGCCAGCAGTCATTCCCGCCTCGGGAATGAACAGCCGTTGTCTTAATTGTTAGTCGGGACTTGTCAGCAGCATCGCAGGAGCATGGGATAAAGTGTTCCAGTGAAAGAGATAATTGAAAATCAAAAAAAGACTTTGTTAATTTGATTAGACAGAGCCGGAGTTGAATTGTTCTTCATCAAAAGAGATTTAATTTTGACACACAATTAAATCCTTCTGCTGTACTGGTGCCCTGCTCCCTTCCCAGCAACCGAGGCTGGCTCAGGGAGGCAGGAGTAGGGAGCTTTAAAGGATGGTGAGGGGATTAGAGGGGCAAAGAGGGGAGAGAGACAGGGAGGGGTGGCTGGAACTGGCAACGATGGAGCGAGCAAGTTGGCTGGGTAGGGATGGGAAAGCCAGAACAGGAGGAAAAGGAGCCATGATGGAGGAATCATTACCATCCCCTGAAGGCTTCTCTCTCTCTGACCCATCATCATAATATCAGGCAGTGAGAATCACGAAACAGCTCAGATCTCTTGATTAAGGAAACACTGGGACAGCTGATGCACAGGGATGTGGCACTGAGTGGGAAGGATCGGAAGGCATCACTTTCCCACTTGTATCTGCTGCTGCTGCTGCTGCTGCTCAAATCTCTGAAGAGGGAGCCTGCTGGAGTCTTTGCTGCATTGCTAAGTATTCAGCAAGGACTCTGGGCCGCTTCCACTCGCCGCCCGGTGCCTTCTGCATATAGGCTTCTGTTCACACGGCAGGACTCGCTTCCCTTTGCTGAAGCTTTGGAGGGCCCTGGGAAGGGAGGAAGGCACAAGTCTTGTTCAGCCATGTGGTTCCCAGTGTCAGGTGACATAAGCAAGTCCACCGTTTTTCATTCCAAAATAACTTACACGTTTTGCTGGCAGATGAGATTGTGAAGCATTGTTGTGCCATTTAAAGGTGAGATGTCATAAAACCCTTGAATTCTAGGCTGCTGTGCCTGAAGATTAGGTCTGTTTGAGTGAACTGGCAACACCAGGGAATCCTAAGGCTCACACACAGAAAGGCAGCTGGCCGTAGCAGCATGCCACCTCATCTCGCCAACTGTAGCTTCCTTATTTTTGCTCCCCCCCCCCGCTGCTTGCACAAGACATAATTTGGAGGCACTGCAGTGAAATGACAATGGAAAGGGCTCTCCGAAGAACTGCTGCTTTGGCTGTCGTCCTAGTGAGAGAAGGGGCAGTGGTGGCAGGTGTTGGTGGTCTGGACGTGTTTATTTCAGAAGCATAAATGTGCTGGAAGTTTGGAGCTCGTAATATCCCTGCTCACATTTAGCACCTCTAAGGATGAATGATCATCTTGTACTCACTGGTTGTTTCCCAGCTTCTTGATCTGTGCCTGTGCCTGTCTCAATGGTCGGTCCTGTTCCATTTCCTTCAGATCCCTCTCTGTCCCATATGGAAATCCCGCCAGTACTTTGTATACTTGCAGAATTTGACTCGCTCCAGTGTGTGTTTGAGCACCCTGCACTGAATAGATCGATTAGGACTGAAGGACCTCAGGCTGTGCTGTCGTAATGGGAAGGCCACCTTTTGGTGCTAAGCCATTAGGGACAAGCTTACTGGTTTACATTACCTTCCATTCACCACGAACCCCTGGGGGTCTGCGACAGGTCCGGAGGGGTCCACCTCAAGTGCACAAATTTCCCATTAAATTTAGTTCTCAAGTTGCTGCCCAGAGTTCCCTTTGTGCCAGTGGCCACATGTCCCTTAAAGGAGTTGACTTTTAAGATGATTTTCTTAGTGGCCATCATATGAGCAAGAAGGGTATCTGAGATTAATTCAGAATCCTATGCCCACCTGGACACACTGCTTTTGTATGTCCCAGGTGTAAGACTGCCCCACCAGAGGACCACTGGAGAATGGAAGACTTGTTTCGCTTACCATTAATTTTCCTTCTCGGTGGTCCGAAGGCGGGGCAGTCTTAATTTCGCCCCCACCCCTGGGGTTCTGGGATTCTAGCTAGCTCTCATTCTGGTCTGCAGTAGTCAGAAGATGTGAGACATGCCTAGAGCATGGGGAGGCCAGCTAGAGAGAGGATGAGGTGAGTCTCTGGCTTGACTATGGAGAGTGAGGGGTTCTGCTGAGTCTCCTAATGGACAAGCCTAGGGGGGGGGGCTTGTAGAGCCTCTTGTGGTGCAGAGTGGTAAGGCAGCAATGCAGTCTGAAAGCTCTGCCCATGAGGCTGGGAGTTCAATCCCAGCAGCCAGCTCAAGGTTGACTCAGCCTTTCATCCTTCCGAGGTCGGTAAAATGAGTACCCAGCTTGCTGGGGGGTAAACGGTAATGACTGGGGAAGGCACTGGCAAACCACCCCATATTGAGTCTGCCATGAAAACGCTGGAGGGAGTCACCCCAAGGGTCAGACATGACCCAGTGCTTGCACAGGGGATACCTTTACCTTTACCTTAGGGGGCTCTTATGCTTTTCCTGTGATGCACTGCTCTGATTGGAACTGAGGACTTGAGCATCTTTGCAAGAAAGCTCTCGACCCTGCCCCCTAGAGGAGGAGCTTATCCCATGTCTAAGACTGTTCCACCTTGGGACCACTGACAAGGGAGATTCACAGTAAGTGAAATAAATCTTCCGTTTCCAAACCCGGGACACAGCTGGGAAGATGGGGCATGGAGCAGAAGGGCCCAGTGGTGAAGGCTGATCTTGAAGGGTGAATGCTTGCTTGCCCCACATGCTCTTTTTGTGGTGCTTCGCTGCTCTCCATCTCTAGATCAGCAGCACTGCAGCCGTGCTGCTCATCTGGGGTGAGATAATTGAGCAAACAGGCAGGAGGCAGGGGACGCTGGGGCCAGTGTTAATTTAATTGAGTCACTTTGTTCACAGCAGAATATTAACCTCTCGGGCAATAGTTTGAGAGTGAATTCCACTAAAGCGTTGGTCCAGGGCGGGGGCTGCGAGCCAGCATCCCCCTGGTGTCCGTGGAGGAGGGGCCGTGGAAGCAGTCCCTGCACACCCTTGCTCAGTGATCTGAGGATGCAGACGTCTTATTGCTGCAGCAGCCAGAGATGGCTCCCCTGGGAGAGGGGATTGCAAGCGAAATAACCCCAGCGGGACCAGCTGGGGAGTGAAATAGAAGGGGTGTCTTAGGTAAACCTGGGAGAGGGAAGCAAATCTCTCTTGCTCAGGAGGACGCTATTGTGAGCTACTGAAGTGCTGTGGGGAAATGGGGATTCCCTTTCCCATCACAGATGGCTGTGACAGAGCACTGGCAGTTTCAGACAGCTCTGCATAATCGGTTTTTTAAAAAATATCCTCTCCACTTGAAGCATCAAAGCGCTACACAGGCGAGAATGCGGTATGGTAGGACAATTCGGCAGGGGGAGGAGGCTTAGAGGTTAAGGGGAGGTAATCTGTGCAGAAGGGCCACAGTTTGAGACAGGAGGGGTTCATGTGTGTGTGTCCTGAGGGAGAGGAGACACCTCTGAAGCCAATGTAGTGTCACATACAAGGGGAAATCCTGATGCTGGCAGGATGGTTGATGTTGAGACCTGTAAGGAACTGGCTGAGAAGGGGGGATCCACAGAAATGTTGAGGGCCTGGAGTTAGTGGGCTGTCCTGCTGGGCAGACAGAGAGAGAGAGAGAGAGAGAGAGAGAGAGAGAGAGAGAGAGAGACCAAATAGCTATGTCTTCCGCCAAGGAGCCAAAACCAAAGTGCTGTCTGTTAGCTTTTTCGGAGTCCAGTCTGCGTCTTTTAACCAGCCAAGCCAACAGTCTGAAGGGGAAAAGCCAAAGAGTATTTGGGGCAGCACAGGTGAAAGCCTTTCAAGCAGTCGATAAGCAAGGCGGGAGAAAGGGAGGTGAGGAAGGAGATGTAGAATGGGAGACCTGTCCAAGTTCCCAGAGTCCAGAGCTGAGATTCAAAAAGCCAAGTCAGAAGTCCAAGGTCCAGGATGCTGAGCCATAGTCGAGGAGCCGAAAGCGGAAGACGGAACCAGGTAGCAAACAGGTAGAGCTTCAGTGAGACAGGATTAATGCATGATTGCACCATGGAGAGGCTAGTGCTCCACCTCTCCATAAGTGCAACCCCAAACTGGCACCCAACCCACCGCAGCTGTGGCCTTTGCCTCATCTGTTGAAGTGCCTTCACCTGACTCCCATCTGCTCTGACTGTGCACGGGTTCAAGCCAGGAGCAGATGGGAGCCAGATGCTTCTGTCAGGTTGACCTGCTGCCAGGGCCTTCTATGCTCCAGGGAGCTTTCCAGGCTGGTCTGGGGGTCAGGAACCATTGGGGTTGGCACTGGCAAGATGGGTGGGGTTTCAGCCTGGCTGGGCCCAGGCTGATTTTCCTGAGCAGAATCGGGATCCTGCCGATCGCACCTTGGATCCTCACCGCCTGGCCCCGCCTCCCCCTCTGCCTTTACTGGCAGAGATGGTGGCATAGGTGCAGGCATGACACCACCACCCCGGGCACCCCTTGGTAGGGTCGGATCCTGGTTTGGCTGGGAAGTGGGAATGGAAAGCCCAGAACTGGTGGCTTCCCAGGATCCAACGCATCAGTTTCAACTGTGGCAGGGAAAAAAAGACACTTTTCCCATCAGGTGCACCTTCGACGTTCACCAAACAGGAACAAAACCCAAACAAGGGGGTGGGTGAGAGCTGTTTGATTGAACACTCCTAATCCAATTCAGCAAAATATGATATTAGTACTGCAAAGTTGGTGCTGGGCTAATCAGTCCATGTGGACCACATCAAAGCTTAGAGTTCCTGTGTGCTGATGCACCTGGAGAAACAGGGATGCCATTTCCATTTTACCCAGCTGGCTTGAGTCAGGTGCCCACCAATAGCCTCCACCCTAGTGAGTCTCTTTTCTCCTAAAGGGCACCACATTCTGTTCTTCAGATGGTTTCTCCACCTAGGACTGAGTTGCCCTGGAATCGACCATAGCGTGCACCAGTAGCCATCGCTCGTCAGGGAGCTGATGGTGGACAGGCAAGTGTAGGTGATGTAATTGTGGGATCGGCTCTCTGGTGCTTCCCAAGCGACCGAGTCCTGAATCATAGAATCATAGAATAATAGAGTTGGAAGGGACCTCACGGGCCATCCAGTCCAACCCCCGGCACTATGCAGGACACTCACATCCAAATCGCTCATCTACTGTAACCTACCACCTCTTTAAGCCTTCACAGAATCAGCCTCTCCGTCAGATGGCTATCCAGCCTCTGTTTAAGAATTCCCAAAGTTGGAGAACCCACCACCTCCCGAGGAAGCCTGTTCCACTCAGAACCCGCTCTAACTGCTAAAAACTTCTTCCTGATGTTTAGATGGAATTTCTTTTGAATTAATTTCATCCCATTGGTTCTGGTCCGTCCCTCTGGGGCAAGAGAGAATAACTCTGCTCCATCCTTTATTTGGCAGCCTTTTAAGTACTTGATGGTTATCAGATCCCCTCTCAGTCGTCTCCTTTCCAGGCTCAACAGACGAAGCTCCCCCAACTTTTCTTCATATGTCTTGGTCTCCAAACTCCTTACCATCTTTGTTGCCCTCCTTTGGACATGTTCCAGTTTGTCTACATCCCTCTTCAACTGGGGTGCCCAAAACTGAACACTGTACTCCAAGTGAGGCCGAACCACAGCAGAGTAAAGTGAGACATCTGGGAGCAGGAGTTTCCTGCCAGCTGTTCTGGTGCTTGGACTTCACGGGACATTGTCTGGTGTAATGCCCATGAGCCCTGCACTACAAACACAGGTTCTACTGACACTGCTGTTTCTTGGCAGAGTCCAGACAAGGCTGAGTGTCTCCCAACTCCATCCCCACATTCACGGTGAATGTAGACCTTGGCCAATAGGCACGCCGGGAGGGGGGAGGGGAGGACTGACTCCCTCAGGGACATATGCGCACCTCAGCACAAGAGAGCCTGTACTCCTCCAGGTGGTTTTCAATGCAGTAGCAAAGTTGGATGACCTTACTCAGGACCCGGAGCCAGTCCACATGT